>NC_134530.1:318415068-319803193 GCF_050624435.1 Tenrec ecaudatus | reverse complement strand
GCGCATTTCCGAATGGTTTTGCTACCTGCTTTCAAGTTCTTGGTTTAGCACAACCTCATTGGGGAATTTGATGCCTGAACCATTCATTTTAGGTTCATACATGCTTATATATAACACAGCTTCCTGTTTATTTCTGATTCCTCTGAGGAACCATTATGTCACTGTGGCAGATACATAATCGTTTGTCACTTGAAGCATTCGGCGTGTAGGGATGGACTCTAACTTGTCAATCAGATCATAGGCAAGGAGGCCTCTGTGTGGGCATGGTCTTCTCCTGAGAATTCTGGGAAATCCGGTACTTTCTCCTGGGAGGCAGGGGAGACTCTCTCTCTGCTCACACCTTGGGAGACATAGCAACTAACAAGACACATGGACCCACCCTGATGCAGCCCCGGGTATTGGAGAAGCCATGCAGAGACCCCTGCCAGCGCTGAGATATTTCCAACGCCACTGGATCCAAAAACTTTCTACCCACTGGCCTGTGATCTTCTACACTTGACGTCATTGTCTGTGTTTTGTGAGTCTGAAGAGAACTTTATAGATTGGTAATGGACATAGGGGCTGATATCAGACTTATGGACTTGACCTGCACTGGGCTGGGATGCTTTCTCAATGCTCAATCGCTCTTGTATATAAATCTCTTTCTTATACACATACCGTATGTGTCTCCATGGATTTGTTTCTCTGGTCTACCCAGACCAACGCAGCCACCAATGACAGGGACCAGGAGCATTCCTGTCACCGGATGCACAGCCCTCCTGCCAGTAGAAACATCCCAGAGCAGGCATCCGTCTATCTGTATAGTGAATGAGTGCATGAACGCACATTTTGAAAACGACTTGTTAAAATACATAGACTGCTTAGAAAGCTAGTTCCGACTATGGAGCCGTATGGATTGCCAAAGCAATTACCATTCCTTTTGCAAGAGATACTTCTCTTTCGGACCGTTCCTGTGGAAGCATCAGCTAAATGATAAGCCTCATTTCCAGAGTTCTACACAGTCCTGCCAAAATGTCAATCAGGCCACACCACAAACAGGCACTTTTTGTTTTTAAATAAAGCCGTTTGCAATACGGTTGCATACAACGTGCAATGAATTCTCAGTTCACTATACAAACGTTTCTGGCCTCTCTCCTAATGAAATGAAAGGAAAATATAATTGACAGTTATCTTATGAGATTTCATTGTTATGCACATGATGATCTAATAAATCTGGGTACTGGAAATTCTGTGGTTCATTCTTTAAAGTATTTAAATTGATTGCCTTGGAGTTAGCTTATTTTGAAATTTCTGATCATGAGCTTTGATATGAATGTACTATAAACATGAACTATATTATCATCGGTCTTTTCCAAATCCAATACATATGATCAACGGCATGGAAGCATTACACAAACCTCTATTACCAGCTATGACCGATTTGTAGCAGATGTTGCAGCAATAAAACTCCGAATCGGAAACAAATGAAAAGAATTCCAAAATATTTTCCACGGTCCCTTTGTATGGATTAGTCAGTTCAGAGATCATCAGCATCTGCCAGTCACACTGTGATGGCTTGTATGTTGCCATGAGCCTGGAAATGACAACACCACCAGTATTTCAAAGATGAGGAAAGCCATGCAAAACAGACAGGTGTCACCAGAGCCTTTGGGCTAAGACTGACCAGGAGGAAAGACCTGGTAACATACATCTGAAAATTAGTCTGTGGAGACCTGGATGCCAACAGAGTAGTGTCTGAGAGTGCTGGAGAAATACTCTCACCAGGGAGGCATGTAACGTACACAGCGACCTCAGTGAACTGGAGCACACCCCGGATGGCCAAGATGGCGCAGGGCCAAGCGATGTTTTGTACTGTTGGGAGGGGGCTCCCCGTGAGTCAGAGCCAACCCAGTGGTGACTAGTATCAGCATAATTCCGCATGAAATGAGAAGAACATAGTATTCCTCCGCAAAAGAGACACCCAGCGTGAAAAACAAACAGCATTTCATTACGTAGGTGAAATTATTTTATTCACTGGGCCGGACGTGAGAATTTATTAAACGTTTAATATGTGAAGGTTTTGCCTTTAAAAAAAAAAAAGAGAGAGAGAGAGAGAAGTAAAGTGAAGGTTTTGTGTTTCCTGCTGGCAGAGTCTTAGCAGCAACACGTGCACAAGATGAACGAACAGGAAACCCAGCGCGAGGACCACGGGGAGGTCAGGTACCATCTTCAAAATGGATAGCCATCAATACAGGAAATGTCAATATGACCATTTATTATCTAATGCACCCAAAGGAGCTTCACCAAAAGTGAAAATTTTCATTTAAAGGTAAAAATGGAAGAATTACATAGACAAAAATCCAGTTATTTTTTAAAATGTATGGTTCCTGGGTTTGGTTGTGCATTGACTAGATTGGGGGAGAACAATAGTATTAATGATGTTGTTGTTGTCACTGCTGTTCTTGTTTAAACAAACAGACCTCCCAGCCATGGAGTCGATTCTGACTCATTGGGGACCCGACAGCACAGAGTAGAACGGCCCCTGTGGGCTCCTGACACTTTAACTCTTGAAGAGAGTAGAAAGTCTCATCTTTCGCCTGCTTTGGGACTGGTGGTTTTGAACTGCTGATCTTGCACTTAGGAACCCAATGGGCAACTACTACGTCACCAGCGCTCCTCTGTTGTTAGGAGCCCTTAAATCAATTCCGACCAAGAGTGAACTCAGGTACAACAAGTGAAATACTGCCTGCTTCCGCGCCGCCCTCACAATCGGTCTTATGCTGGAGCCCGTTGTGACAGCCATTGTGTCAACCCATCTGGCTGAGGACCTTCCTCGTTTTCTGCCCCTCTACTTACCAATCACGATGTCCTTCTCCAGGAACTGGTCTCGCCTGACAGCATGTCCAAAGTATGCACGACAAGTCTTGCCATCCTTGTCTCTAAGGAGCACTCTGGCCGTACTTCTTCCGAGACAGATTTGTTTGTTCTTTGGGCAGTTCATGCCCCTTGCACTAGTCTTGGCCAGCACCATAAGTCAAATGCATCGATTCTTCTTTAATCTTCCTCATCCAATGTCCAACTTTATCTGCATATGAAGTGATCGAAAGTATCATGACTTGGGTCAGGTGCACCTTAGTCCCCAAAGTATCTTCCCTGCTTTTCATGTCTAAAGAGGTCTTGGACAGCAGTCTTACCCAATGTAACATGTCATTTGATCTATTCACTGCTCTTTTCATGAGTTTAACCTCAGGAGAGTATGATTTTCAATTATTTAAATTGCTTACCATGTAGAACAAATTTTAAAAGTGACACCATTTTATATTCAAGAAAAATGAAACAGCAACAAATAAGTACAGCACAAAACCAGAAGCTTTCAGGAGCAATAAAGAACTTGTGGATCCTTAAAGACAATTTCAAAATTAACTTCAAGTAATCCAATTCAATGGGTGCACATCAGTGTACCACTACAGCTAGTGCTGGAATGACTCGTGGCAAAATGAGTATGACACAATTTATTCCTAATTCTTTATCCATTCCTGGTTGTAGGAAAGTAATAATAAATAATAATGGTGCAGAAAATGAAACTATTTTACAATCTGAAACTTTCACATCTGCCAATCTCATAAATAATAGAAACCCAGATCTAGCGTTTTGGAGGAATTTTCTACCAATGGCATACATTATTGGATTGAAAAAAAAAAAGGCCAAATGGCTGTCAACATCCCCTGCAAGTTTGTGTCAAAAAACTCTGGATGGTAAACAAACAAGGTTCTGTAGCCAGAAATTTTTTGTAGCGTGCAAACCCCACGGTGAAAATCACAAGAGGAAATCGCTGCTGTGTTCTCCAGCAGCCGCCTCTGTGTGCTGCTTCATTTGTACAACTGGTCTTCCATCAGGTCCTCTACTGTCACAGATAAACCCATGGATTGCCATGACGAGAAGTGGCTGATACACATGAAAACAAGTCACAGACATGACATGTTGTCATATTTATTTGTTTTAAGATTTTAATAAATCATTTTTGTGGTGGCTCTGACAGCTTCTAACAATCCATACGTCCATTGTGTCAAGCACGCTTGTACAGATGGGCCATCAACCTTCTCAAAACATGTTCTTTGTACTTGAGCGCTTGGTATCAGCTACTCTTGTTTTTCCTCCCTCCTCTGCCCTCCACCCTCATGAACCCTTCATGGATTATAAATTATTACTATTTTCCTATTTTGCACCATCCACTGTCTCCCTTCGTTCCTATTTCTGTTGCCGTTTACCCGGGGTCTGGGTGGAGGGGCAGGTTATTCGTGGATCATTGCCACCGGTTCCCTCTTTACGCTGCCATGTTGAAAACAAAGACCTACTTGTTTAATTTTACTCATGAACGAAGACCACGAATGAATGGAGAACGCCAGTATTGGCAAGCCATTTTGCAACACATTGTCGCTGTCTTCATCATCAATCACTGAATGTGGACTACTTTTTCAAGGAGGAAATAAAGTGAATGGAATTTAGGGACCCCCTTGATCGAACTTGTCGCCTCGTTTAGTCCATTTGTTCACAGGTCACATCTGTAAATATGTTAACGCAAGGAAAGGGCAACCCAACGTATAGATCTAAACCGATGTGTGAAAACTTCACCAATTTAGACCAGACGAAGTGCACGAAAGCCCCTCTGTCCCCACCAACAGCTCCGATCAAACAACAGCAGGTCTGGACAAGCTGGGAGAGGAGGGTGCACCGAAACTTAAAATAGTGCCAAAGTCCACACTTGCTGGAAACCCGGGCTGTCCCCGCAGACAACCTCCAAGCCTAGAATTGATTCCACCCCGCACCCCCCACCCCAGGTTACCTTGCTGCCCCAAACCAGATGGGCCTATAAAGTGAACAATAATGCTAATGGAAAACGTAGAACACCTAAGTATGAGAAATCAAGAGGCTAGAATGTGTCCCACAGTAAAGTTCAGAACACAAGAAAGAAGTACTAACAGATATGGGGAGACCAGGGAGGATGTGGGAAGGGGGCTGTTGTATTGAGGGAATTGCTAATGTTACCAAACAAAATGGGTATAGACAGTTGAATGCAAGATACATTTGCTATGTAAACTTTCACCCCAAACACAACTTTTAGAAAAAAAAGAATAAGGATGATAAATGATGTTTACCATCAACTATTTTCAGTGAAATAAGAATAGTTACCTATTTCAGTTGGTCTGTAGATTTCATTCCTGATCCCTGTCCTGCAGATAAAGCTGTTTAAAAACTTAGATCTCTCACACATGGAAACACTGTTTGCAACTCAAGTTCTCCACTATTTCTGTGATGTTTGCCAAACTGATGTTCTAAGTGCAGAGGCTAGCTGGTCCTATGGAAATGCTGCCAAGATGCCAACCTATTTCAATGGCATATAAAACAGAAATTGAGATTGTAATGAATGAGGTATTTTCCAGTATATGTGATGTGCATTAACTTCACCGTGTAAGACATTGTGCAGCACATTTTTTTATAAGGAGACCTTGGGGTTATTCTACAGTTCAGTCACTCTACATTTCCAATGGACAGTTCTTAAAACTTATGTAGGCAGCAATCTAGGATTACAATGACGTTCTAGAACATTCTGGAAAGTGCATGTTCTAACAACAACATAATCCCGGAATGGCACACTCCAATACTAGATGCCTTAGAAAATATTGCTGAAGGCCACACACAAAAGGGAGATATTAAAGGGGAAATTGAAAATACCACCAAATGAATGCAAACACTAGAGTATGGATTTATGTCTGTTATGTGGAATCATATATTGCAGCATTTTCATTACATAAATCACACTCTCCGAGATTCGGAAGTAAATGTAAACATCTCTACCAGTCATTATCAGGATATTTACATAAACTAAGAGAAGATTTTGAAAACACAACAAAGCAAATACTGTCAGTCAAGCAGTTGAAATCATCATATAAGCATTAGAAAGAAATAAGTAAATGGAAAGATTACTCTAGAATATTGGCTGACAGAGATGAATTTTGCATAAACACATACTACAGCATCATTGACACACTTGATTCTTACATAAAAAGAAGAGCTCAAGTGTATGAATTCCTTTTAAATACATTTTCCCTCTCAAATAATGTTGCTATGCCTGGAAAAGAATGCATAAAGCATCCAGGAAATTAATGTGGATTTATCCTGATGACAAAAATCAAACCATTATGAAGGCATACAATAATTCCTTTCTTACATGAGAACTAAGTTTACAAATTCAGGGGGAAAATTCATTCATATAGACATGTAGACTTCCATAACAGAAGATAACATATAATGCATGCTACCCATATTCTAACTTTATCACAAACTGCACAACAGAATATTCATTCTTGTTCCTAATGAGATGCAAAAATCCTCCGCATGCCACAGAGACGTAAGAAAGACTTGATTCATGCTCCTGGTTGCACAGAGAAGTAGGTATTTTGGATAGCTTAACTGTGGTGTAATCACTGAAGAATTTGTAATAGCAAAGAATACAAAACGAAGTCTTTATAATTATAACGTAGAAGAAAGCTCTAACTAAAAATAAAAGATAGTCCTTTTACTTGTAATATTTGTTTTCTGGTCATTAACTTTTCTTCTACAACATCTTTTTCTTGCTCCTTTATAATTGTAGCATTAATCAATAAATTATTTCAATAATCACAATTGAAATATGAGCCATTTAAAGGAAATTTAATGACAGTTAATTCTCCATTGTGGAGGAGTGTGGAATTTTAGATGTGCTACTGAACACACTAAGTTAATTGAGTCATTTTCTTTGTTGTGGAATGTGTGAAATAGTTCTTTAGTAGAATATGTGGTATATAGTCTAAATTTTAGTACCTGGTGCCCCCTGATAATCCCATCTCATTATTTTAAATGGCATATGCCACTTTGACATCCTATCATTAATATTAGTCTCTTTCTTTTTTAAAAGGTACATCATAGGTACCGAAGGCACATTCACACAACTCTGTCAGTAGTAACAATGTGGTGACTTGCATTTTACTATGATCCTGAAAACTATACCAGTAGAGCCACCGATGGCTGACAGCTTTTAGCTAAGCTTTCAGACTAAGACAGTCTAGGAAGAAGGAAGTGGCGGTCCACTTCAGTAGCCAATTAAAACTTCATGAACATCAGGGAACATTTTTGGATATAGTGTCAAAAGATGAACCCCTCAGCTAGAGAGGCACTTAACACATGACTGGAGAGGACTGTCCCCTGAAAGCCTGGTCAACCTCAGTGGGGTAGACGCAGCAAAGCACTCTGGACCCCCATGTGTTAATGGGGCAGAATTTAAAATGAGATGAAGCACTCATTAATAACTAGAATATGATGGGTATAGATTATGAATCTAGGAAAATTGGAACTCATAAAAATGGAAATGGGACACAATAGATGATTATCTTAGGCATTCGTAAGCTTAAATAGACGTGTGTTGGCCATCTTGAATCAATCATACGGCTTCTATACTGAGAATGACAAATTCAAGAGAACTGGTGTCATCTCTATTGCCAAAAACAACATTTCAGTATCTGTGAAAAGATAATTTCTATACACTTATGTGGTCACGACATAATTTTCTATCAATTTGATGAATAAAGTGTAGGGATGGAGGTTAGCCTGTCAATCAGGTCGCAGCGTGATGAACTCATTGTGAGGCTCAACCAAGATAAATGGGTCGTTGGAGGTGAGCCACTCTCTCCCTCTGCCTTCACCTTCCTGTTGATGCCACATGGAGACCTGCAAGAGCCATGTGATGCTGCCATCAGGGCCATTGGATCCACAAGACTTTTCACCCACCGCCCAGTGATCTTCCTGCATTCTGCATCATTGCATGTGGCTCCATGAGTCTGAGAGGGACTTGTGGACTAATATCACAATTATGGACTTGAGTTGGACTGGACTGGGTTTTTTTTAAAAATCATTTTATTAGGGGCTCATACAATTCTTATCACAATCCATACATACATCAATTCTGTAAAGCATATTTGTACATTCGTTACCCTCATCATTCTCAAAACATTTGCTCTCTACGTAAGCCCCTGGCATCATGCCCTCATTTTTTCCCTCCCTCCCCACACCACCTACCTCATGAATGCTTGATAATTTATAAATTATTATTTCGTCATATCTTGCTCTGTCCCACATCTCCTTTCACCCACTTTTCTGTTGTCTGTCCCCCAGGGAGGAGGTCACATGTAGATCCTTGAAATCGGTTCCCCATTTCCAACCCACCCTCCGTATGCCCTCCCAGTATCGCCACTCACACCACTGGTCCTGAGGGGATCATCCACCCTGGACTCCTTGTGTTTCCAGTTCCTATCTGTATTAGTGTACACCCTCTGGTCTAGACAGACTTGCAAGGTAGGATTCGGATCATGACAATGGGGGAGGGAGGGAAGCATTTAGAAACTAGAGGAAAGTTGTATTTTTTATCGTTGTTACATCACACCCTGACTGGCTCATTTCCTCCCTAAGACCCTTCTGTTAGGGGGTGTCCAGTGGCCTACAAATGGGCTTTGGGTCTCCACTCTGCACTCCCCACCCTCATTCACTATAGTAAGATATTTTGTTCTGATGGTGCCTGATACCGGATCCCTTCGACACCTCATGATCACACAGGCTGGTGTGCTTCATCCATGTGGGCTTTGTTGCTTCTGAGCTAGATGGCCGCTTGTTTACCTTCAAGCCTTTAAGACCCCAGATGCCATAGCTTTTGATAGCCGGGCACCATCAGCTTTCTTCACCACATTTGGTTGTTTACCCTCTTTGTCTTCAGCAGTTGTGTTGGGAAGGTGAGCATCATAGAATGCCAATTTAATAGAAGAACGTATTCTTGCATTGAGGGAGTCCATGAGAAGAGACCCAGTGTCCTTCAGCTACCTTAATACTAAATATATATATATATATAAATATATATATACATATATATATATACATAGATCTATTCTCCCATCCTCATATATAAATATATTTGCATATGTACATGTCTTTATCTAGACCTCTATAAATGCCCTTTGCCTCCCAGGTCTTTCCTCTATTTCCTTTGACTTCCCTCCTGTCCCACTATCATGCTAAGTTCCCACCAGGGTTTCAGCAATTCTTCTTGGTTACATTACCCTTGATCATGCCCTACCAGGCCTCCCACACCCTCCTCACCACTGATTTGGATCACTTGTTGTTCCTTTGTCCCTGGGTTTATTAACACCACTACCTTTCCACCCCCTCGCCCTCCCCCATGTCCCTGCGGATTTGTCAGTCCTGTTGTTTCCACCTCCAAATGTTCATCCAGCCTGTCTTATTTAGACAGACCTGTGGAGATAATAACACGCACAAAAACAAGACAGAGCAAAACCAAGCAACAATATACAACAAAACAACAACAAACCAATGACAGAAAAAAACCTACAAAACACAACAAGAAAGAAAAGCTTGTAGTTAGTTCATGGAGTTTGTTGGCCTTTATGAGTGTTTTCCAGTCCAGTCTGTTGGGGCACCATGCCATGGCCCCAAAGTCCACCTTCAGCATTCCCTGGGGACCTCGTCGCTCCATTCCCTTGCTGTTATGTTGCACCCCTTTAATGTTTTTCCTCGGTGTGGCAGGATTCGATTGGGTGCAATTCCCACACTGTGTCTCTGGTGTTGTCCCCTATAGGGCTATGTGTCAGTGAGGGGCGTCCTGTCTCATAGTGGGGCTGGCCATGTGGTCCTCTCTGTCGACTGGCTGCTCTAATTGGGAACATCGTCTTCACAGTCCGGTGGGCTAGGATGTGCTCCACTCTCTCCTCCTCCCCTTTCATCTGCTACCATGTGCTCTGATCAGAAATGTCACTCTCCCGGAGCTATAGATTCAGTGCTATCCTTTGAAATAAATTCTTCTGAGGGGAGGAGCAGTTGTCTACTTAATAGTTGGGGTGGGGGCCGACCCCCAGACTTTTCTACTGGTTCCATACTCCATGCTGGCATGTTGTATTCACATCTTGGAGCACTGGGTTGAAGTCTGGTCTCTCTTTCCCTGTGGAGATATAAATAATACCCTCCCCTTGGGTGGGTTAGTGCCGTGGATGTTTTATTGATGCATTAATTACTTCTTGATATACAGCTCTCTCTTACAGATCTATGTGTGTCCCTGGGTTTGTTTCTCAAGTCAACCTGGCCTAACATAGCATACAAGGAAGATCAGTTCATCCAAATATTATTCAAATTTATGCACCAACCACTAAAGCCAATGATGAAGAAATTTTAAAATTCTACCAACTTCTCCAGTATGAAATTGATGCAGCATGCAATCCAGATGCATTGATAATTACCAGTGATGAGAATGTAAAAGTTGGAAGCAAAGATGAAATATTAGTAGTTGGGGAATATGCTCTTAGTGCTAGAAGTTTTGTGAGAGATACCAGTAGAATTTTGTGAAACAACTTCTTCATTGCAAATTCCATGTTGCAACAACATAAACAGTGACTATATGCAGGGGCTTCAAAATAAACAGGATTCAAATTCCCTGCATCTGTGGAGAGGAACAGTGAGAAAAGCACAATATAATCTGCCAAAGTAAGGTCAGGGGCTGCATATGGAACAGGTCGTCAATGGCTTACATGCAAACTCAGGTTGATGCTGAAGAAAATTCTTTAAAATTTATGAAAGCCAAAAATAGGTCCTTAAGCATCTCCCACCTGAATTTAGAAAACATCTCAAGAACAGATTTGACGCATTGAACACTAGTGATCAAATACAGTGGTGGGATTCAGCCGGTTTGAACTGGTGTGGCAGAACCGATACCTACATTTTTTATTGCTAACATGACACGTGTAGTCAGGGCTCTCTCTGAGGTGGGCCACTGGGCAGTCACCCAATGTGAACATCACAAATTGACATCCCTTGCTCGTTTGTAATGTTTATCTGCCCAAAAGAGCCGTAGGAGCTTTTGTTCCATTCGTAGGTCTAAAAACTGACAGAACTGTGCTTGTGAGATTTTATTCCCGTGCATTTGTTCCTCAGATCAACAAACATATAACAAAAAAGAAAAAGTGCCAACAATTAGAGAGTGGCATGCTGTCTTTCATTTCAGCTTTGTTTATGCCCCAAATTCACACAAGATATTGTGAATAAATTATGCAACTCCCGAAAGTGTTCAAAGAGCTAAAAAAAATGGCCAGAGCAATTGCTATTGGTTCAGTAGGTGCAAAAATAGTTTTTTCAAAGATGAACATAATATGTTCAGAGAAGTCACCCGTTTCACAACAAACCCAATGACTATTGTCTAATTGGCCTACCTCTACAGGAATGGGCTCCTACTCCTAAAGTGAAAAGACGATTAAAGACAAGTCACACAGTCAATGATGCTCAGAGAAAAGTGAAGACTATTACAACTGATTCCACCAATCAAGAAGCAATATGGAAATATTTTAAGAGTTTTATTGTTTTCTATCAGGTATAATTGAATTTTTAATTATTATTTTTAAAATCGTTCTTATAATCTAGTTTTGTGTACAATTTCATTGCTCTTATTTAAGTATTAACTATATGAAATTTATAAACTACTTTTCGGTATACATGTTTTAAATATTTAAAATAGTCATTAGGGATGTGAGGTAGTTAGTTTACTGTGCCAACCTGGCCGATAAACACATATGGGGTTCATTGAAGGGCGAAGAGATAAATGGTTCAGTGAGCCTCGCCTTTCTAGTTTTCGGGTCTCTTGCTTTCTGATGGTGGGACCAGGGTGCAGCTGCCTTAGCAAGTTCCCTGTTTTATCTGGCAAGGCTCACTTCCTGCAAGACCTCCCTGAGGAGGAGGCACATGGACCTACCCCGATGCAGCCCTGGGTGCTGGAGCAGCTGAGTGGAGATCCCTGGCAGCGCTGAGATGCTTACACGTTCACTAACTCAGCTTTCCTCCTGTGCTTGGCATCATTGCGCCTGTTTTGTGAGATGGAGAAGGACTTTGTGGATTGGTTTTGGACATATGAATTAATGGGTTAATGTTGGACTTGTGGGCTTGGGCAGCACTGGGTTGAGATGTTTTCTTGATGAGCACTTACCCTTAATATGAAACTCTCTCTTATACATGAGTTTCTGTGGATTTGTTTCTAAAGTACCCAGACTAACACAGGAAGGAACAAGTTGTTAAATTATTTGAATCCCACAATTGGTTAAAGACTAGATTTGGGCATGGGGGGGGGGATAACATCAAGAACACTGTACACAAAGAAAGCAAAAGATCATTAAAGAAACAGAAAAGGGGGGAAAGCCCATAGTGAAAGTCCATCAGAGTGTCTCCACTGCATTCTTGAATATAGAATAACTAAATCGAATGAAAGGATTGATGAAGTAAAGAAACTGAATATAACTTTCCAAAGGGTGTATTGAGAAACCAAAATATTATAATGAAATGTGCAAAGACCTGGAGTTAGAAAACAAAAGTTGAAGAATACATTATTTTTCAAGTTGAAAGACCTGAGGGGAAAATTCAAACCTTGAGCTGCAATATCGAAAGATTCTAGGGGCAAAATACTGAGTGATGCAGAAAGCATCAAAAGTAAAGGGGAGGAATATGCAGTCACTGTACCAAAAAGAAATGGTCAACCCTCAGCCACTTCACAGAGTAGCATATGATCAGCAGCTGATAGTATTGAAGGAAGAACTCCAAGTTGGATTGAAGACATGGGCAAAAATCAAGGATCCAGTAAATTAAGGAATACCAATTGAAATGTTTGAACAAACTGATGCATTTATTAGTCTGTGCCAAGAAAATTAAAAGGCAGCTGTCTGGCCAACACACTGGAAGAGATCCATATTTGTGCCCATTCCAAAGCAAGTTGACACAAAAGCATGCAGAAATTATTGAACAGTATCATTACGATCACTTGCAAGAAAAATTTTGCTAAACATAATTCAAAAACCAGTAGAACATCCACAGGATACTTGTGGAAATGCAAGCTTGATTCAGAGGGGGAATTTGAATGAGGGATGTAATTGCCGATGTCAAATGGACCTTGGCTGAAAGCAGAGAATATCAGAAAGATATTTATTTGTGTTTTATTGATGAGACAATGGCATATGATTGCACTGCTCAAAGAAAATTATAGATAACACAGAGAAGAAAGGGGGTTCCAGAAGATTTGTGCTCATGTACAACCTGTTAGCCAAGTCAGTCATTGGAGCAGACCCAGGCCATTCTGCCTGGTTTCAAATCAAGAAAGTTGTGTTCTTTCACTTTTCTAACTCAGTCGTATGCTGAGCAAATAATCTGAGAAGCTGGATTATACCAAAGAAGAATGGGTCATCTGGATTGGAAGAAGACTCATATCAACTCACTATATGCAGTTGGCCCAGTCTTACTTGTTGAAACACTTAATGATAAAGCACCAAGATTGGAGCCATACACATGGATGACAACTCAGCTCAAAGGAAGCAAAAGTCCTCCCAACTGGACCAATAAACAACATCATAATAAATGAAGAAAATAACAGAATTACCAAGGATTTCACTGAGCTTGAATCCACAACCAATGGTCATGGAAGCATCAGTCAAGGAATCAAGAAAAAAAAAAATGAATGGCACTGGGCAAATCCAACAGATCTTGCTGCGCAAGACCCCTTTAAAGAATTAAAGGGCAAACCTGTCACTTTGTGGACCCAGGAGCATCTTATCCAAGCCATATATTCTTTCAATTGTCTCATATGTATGTAAAAGATGGGAAATGAGTAAAGAAGCCTGTAGTGTAACTGACAACTTTGAATTAAGGCGTCGACAGAGAATATTGGAAGTACCACAGACTGCCAGAAGAATAAGCAAGTGTATCTTGGAAGAAGGACAGCCAGATGCAAGGATGGAGAGGCTTCGTCTCACACACTGTGGACATATAACCAGGAGGGAAGGGGCCCTGGAGAAAGAGCTCATGTTGGTGCAGTAGAAGGTCAGGACAAAGAGGAAGGTCCTCAGTGAGAGGGATTGGCAGTGGCTGCAGCAGTGGGCCCCAACATCACACTGATTGGGAGGATAAGGTAGGACCCAACGGAGCCTGATTCTATTGTCCTAGGGTGGCTGGGAGGCTGGACGCATGTTCCTAGCAGCAGCAGCAGAATGTATGTCGCTCACATGTCCCATTTGAACACGTAAGAAGAGGAGGCAGCACTGCCGATTATCCACCAGTGTGCATGGCCCTCAGGTACCTTAATCTAACCTTAGCCCAAACCAAGAGCTAATGATTTAGACCCCTGAAGGTAAGGGTAATATGTTTAAAGTGCGTGCAATACTTCCAGAGACTTTATACATGCGTTGCTATTTGGACTCAAATACAAAAGCACAAATATATTAAAAATAATAATAATAACCCAAACCCCAACTCACTGACATTGAGTCTGTTCTGACTCACAGTGACCCCATAGGACAGGGTAGAATTCCCCCTGTGGGTTCCAGAGACTGTAACTCTTTATAGGAGTAGACATCATCTTTCTCTCATAGAGCAACGGATAGTTTTGAACTGCTGACTTGCCGTTACCAGCCCAACACATAGCCCACTAATTTAGGCAGCCTATGTGACACAAACAGTTAGATATCTAACTGCTACCTGGAAGGCTGATGGTTCAAACCCTCCCAGAGTCCCTTAAAAGACAGGCCAGGCCATCTGTTTCTCAAAGGTCACAAACTCGAAAGCCCCGTGGGGCAGATCTACTCTGTACATCTGGTGACTCCATGAGTGAGAAGAGATTCAACAGCAACCAACAAGACCTCCATCCCTCAATGTAAAAGGAGCTGTATTGGCCATCCTCATTATTGGTTAGCCCAGGCTGCTCCACCAGGGCCCATTCTTCCACTGACCATCCCACCGACTCTGCTACCTTGAAGTTTACAGCTTTGAAATCTGTATCTTGACTGAAATGGTGTTTTCTAATCAAGAGTGTTCCCTTATTCCATGCATATTCAAAATACCTCTAGTAACAATTAGACAAGGTACTTCCACAACCTAGGATGTAGTGTGCATATGCCCATATGTAGTATGCATGTTAGAGAGACGGACCTTTGCTTCCTCTTAGCCAGGTTTATTCTACCCATTCAAAGTGCTGGAGAACTTAAGGCCACACTACCTTATGCTGATTAGGGCCCATTTTGATTCAAAATATCTCTTTTATAGGCTGTTTGTTCATATTTTATTATAAAGCTATTTCGTCATGCGCGCTTATTGGAGAAGTGGTTGAATTTAGATAAAAGCATCATCAGTGTTGGAGGAATATATTGCATTACTCCTGATCCCTGGTTTCTTTTCAAGTTACCCACGGTCAACTGAAGTCAGAAAATACAAGCATGTGTCGGTTAACATCTGCTCGGACCTGGCCCCCCACATAGGTATCTGCAGGCCAGGGCACTCAGGTAAGTGGGGACAGGAGGTCAGACTCTTGAGGTCAGAGCTCCACTTGTGCTCAGCTACATAGTTCACCTGGAAGCCACCAAGTCTGTACTGATAGAGGCCCAAGCCCAAACACCTGGTTCTAGTCACCCTTGGTTTTCACAACTTGATGAATCCAGTCCCTGTGTTTTCTCCAGTGTGGTCGCCTGGGGCGCCGATGTAAAAGTGTGGACTCCAGACACCACAACCTTGACTTGGAAGCCATTGATCTTCTTGGCCAATTCAATCCCTTCCCAGGGCAGGTTCTCAACTGCAAATTGGCCTTCTCTGCCGCTGGCGTCTGCAGTGGGAACCACCCACGTCCTGAGCAACACAGTAGTTCCAGGCCAATGCACCAGGGAGCCCTGTGGCACAAGATCCAAATCATGTTCAGGACGTTCAATGAGGCACTTCTGTACTTAAGTTGTCCCAAGTAGTATAAGGAAATCTCATCTCCTGCTCTGTCCTATTGTTGGCTTCCTCTTCCTCATTCAATGGATGTGAGCTTGGAAAACCGTTGGGTGAGTGGCTGCACCCCACCCTGTTGGCAGCCTGGATGCTTGTTTTATGTGGTTATAGGGGGGGTGACCCATGTAGGGCTCTGTTTCTGGCACCCATTGAAAAGTCTTCAACTTCATCCCCCACAGACAAGGAGGTTCTGTGCAACTGGTTGTGCATCATGGCTCTTGTGGTCTCTGGTAGAACAAATGCTTTAAGCTCGACTACTAAGCTAAATGTTGGCTATGTGAACCCACCCAGAGGCCCTCTGGAAGGCAGGCGTAGCGATATGCGTACCAAAGGTCTTAGCCTTTAAAGGCCTGTGGCACAGTTCTCCTCTGCAACACATTGGGTGCCTATGAGTCAGAACTTACTTCTCAGTAACAGGTCCTATTTTTCTGGTTTCTGGTGTGGGAGCGATCTGTGCTATACCCTAATGCTTGAGTTCATTCAGCCCATATGATAAGAAATTTAATTAAATTCTATTTGTTAGCTTTAATACGTAATTTATGGGCAAAAAAGACATTAATTTCTGTAGTGCACTGAATTCCTTGCTATGGCTTTTCTATCCACAATCTTGCTAAACTCCCACCAAATGACTGGCTAAAAACAGGCAAACCGATGTATGGTACTCTCATATGGTAATGAGTTAGTCTTGCCATCCATCTAGGTATAAAAGGAGCTATCCCAGAAGCAGGAGCGTAGACTCACAGCCATCAAGAAAGAAGAGCTGGGGGTGAAGCACATACTTTGGACCCTGAGCTCTCCCTGAATCTCCTCCATCCATCAAACAGCTGTGACGCCAGAGGTTCTGAGAAGAAAGCTGGAAGAACAGCAAAGCAGACCCAAGAGCCAGAGTGTGATAGCAGGGGGCTCTCCAGCCACTGCGCGGGAAAAGCGGAGGGCCAAGTGTCTTTCCATGGTGCTCTCTAACTCTTGTGCAAGTACGACAGAGGCCAAGGGACTGTTCCTTTCCGTCGTGCTTTCTAACTCTTGTGCAAGTATGGCAGAGGCCAGGGGACTGTCTGGCAGAGAAGCCAATGACCAGAGAGAGGAAGAACTGGGGACAAAAGAACGGAATCATGGATATTTGGGACAATGAATCAGAAACTGTTAACCTCATAAATAGTTTCATGAACACCATAATCATAAGCATTGGTGTGGGCTCTGTGTGGCCACTGATAATTTAACTAACTAAAAATGTAGAGTGTCATGTGGAACATGGTTGGTGTCAGAATGTGGTAAGACAGACTTTCGAACTCTTGGTAGGTGGTAATAAGTAACATTTACTTACTACTTCAATGTCCCACTTGCTCTATTAAGATATGTATTATACAGGCACACCTGTGACTGACTTTGTCCGTGAGTATTATTGTAACTTTTCTCTGACCACCAACTTTTATTGTTTGTGCATATAACACCCACTCTCATAGGGATGTTTTCTGTATGAGTGAATAATGCAGATATTGTAATATGTAGCTAGCCTACACTTGTCCAAACTTCCTCTCTCAATAGTTCTTTAAAATCAGCACCATGGCTCCAGCAATAACACTATAAACACAAGGACCTTGTCCTCCAGGGAGATGACTGATAAGATTCTCCACCATAAATTAACAAGAATGTCTCTAAGGTGAACCATAGGCAGATAAGAAACAGATTCAGGAATGGGTTTGGGGCTTGCACTTAATCCTAGCTCCCATCTAAGAACAATTAGTTCTTTAGATATGGCCTTGCTCAATACACATCCTCATAAAGGAAACATGGAAGATATGGGAGCTATAACAAAGAGTGATGAAGGAATTAGATGGTGCATCTTGGGTCTTAAAGGCTTGTTTCACAAAAAAACAGCCATCTAAGTGAGACATCAACTAAAGCAGCATGGAAGAAGCACACCAACATCTCAGATCCAAGGATTGTAAATTATAAAATCCAAGTCCAAAGGAGAGAATAATATCAAAGTATAAATAGTAAGATTCTGGTGTGGATGTAAGAAAGCTATGGATGACAGTGGAAGCCCAAAATACATGTTCAGGATCTACAGAAGAAGTAAGCCCCTGGTGACTTTCCTCTAGTCGTAAATGAGGGATGGACTAACCTGGTTATCATACAGAGTATTGAAGAGACAATTATAGTAGATTAAAATGAGAAATCTGACATGACTGGTTAATACCTTGTCACCTGATCACCCCTCTGATACACTTGGACTTGATCTGGTTTCTAATATTTTCTCTGTGTGTTTTCATATTGGAGTTTATCTATGTTGCATTTTTCATTGTGAGTAGCCTACTTGAAGCTCGGCTGTGTTTTTCTTTGTCTTTCAGTACATGAAACTCAAGAGAGGTTATTCTACAAAGTCAACAACTAGAATGTGTTCCTAGGGGGTATTTTGGGAGAGGTGAAGAGCGGGGCACGGTGAGGGGGAGCTGAGTTCAAGAAAGAAGAGAATGTTTTGAATTGTACAGTACTATTTCATGCAATGGAATGATAGAATCGTATGATGTCAGGATTAACTCCTGATGAAATGAAAGGGAAAAAAAGAGGGTGGTAAGGAAGATTGGAGAGTGGTGGCATATCTGATCTCTGCCTCATAGGAATCATCCTGGAGCAGGTGTGAGGTTGGATTTTCCTTCTCCCTAATGAAGCCGGAGCTCAAACGCTGTCTCCACACTTGTTTTTCTGTTGTTTGCTTTTGCAGTTTCAGAACTAGAAGCAGACCTCCCCATGTATAACCCAGGACCCTTTCCACTTTACCACATGGTTTTCAGTGCATGCTAACATGACATGAACGTGAGTATGTCATAATAAATAATAATAGGTTTTAAAAAGCTTTGAACCCAGATTATACCCTTTAACTCCTTGACTATGAAAAGACCCCTTATCTTCCCTTAATCTCAGTTTCCACATCTTAAACTGTTCCACCTCATCCTCACGATATTTTTGTAGAATTAAATGACTTAATGTACTTACAGAAGTTAACACCGTGCCTGGGAAAATCATTACTATTCAAATAATTTCCCCTTAATAGGACTAACAGTGACAATGACAAAAAAATTCTTGGCATAATAATCAGGTCTAAAACAACAGGACTTAAACTCTTTCTTGAATCTGCATTCATAAAGATACTCTTATTGTTTCAGATCTCACAGAATTATGTGATAGGGCATCAATATCCTGCAGATAGAACGAGTCCACAGTCAGGTGCTTAAGGATTTCAATTAACATCAGGATTGCCACGTCCCTAGGGAGGGTGTAAAAAGTTACCATGTTACTATAAACTCAGCTGGGTTCTTGCCTATGAGAATAATGCTTGAACTTCATCAGTTATCAATACAATAAAAATTCTTTTCAACATCTCCTCACAGGCCACACCTCCTCCCAAGTAATTCCTCTTAATCATTCCCAAGCATGTCTTTAGCCTGCTGATTTTAGCAGCTCCTCTGATGGAACAGGACAAACCCAGAAAGTCCTCTTGACCCTGAGCCTAGTTACAGACCTTCTGTGTTTTCCAGAAAGCAGTAAGCAGGCCTGCTTAGGAGAAATCATTCTCAAAAGCCCCTAGATATGCGACAGGCCAACAGTTCTCCAATTATTATGAGCAAACGAAGCTTTATTTCACTGAAGTTTTTAAACTACTACGAATGCTTGAAGTATAGATTCTGTCACAGATGTTTCGATGGAGGGCAAGCGAACGGCACAAACATTAAAGCCGCCATCATTTCAAAAGAAGTTAAAAACCAAGACGTGAGACACACGGTACTGAATTCTAGTAATTCATTGTGGTGAAAATATAACCATCAGTTATCTCTTTGAGAAAGAGTAAGTTTTACAAGAGCCTTAAAAAGTCCTCATCTTGTCCATTGTGACAGATCAGAGAAGTTTGAGGGTGCCTAGAATGCTTTTAATATAAAAGTTGCCTGGCTTCAAATAAAAAAGACTTCAGGATTCAAAAGGATTCAAGAAACTTTAAAAGATGGTTCATCATTAAATCTACCAATATCATAGCACCAGACTCTGAACTTAGCGGGGTTTTACTTTTTTTTTTAACTCTCTCTATAAAACCTGCCTATAGAAACTAGAGTGAATAGAAGGGATGATTAAGGTATTTAAGGTCTCCTTTAAGATTTCTGTGGGTTTTGAAATATGTAGGTCAACACCTTCCAATAGCTGGAAATGAAGTTTACATCAGCAAAAAAGTGCACCCAAGTTGCAGTGATTTTAGGTAGCCTACAGTAAGTACTCTCAGGTCATCCTCCGGAACACTCTCTCTCTCTCTCTCTCTCTCTCTCTCTCTCTCTCACCATTTTTCTAAACCTGAGAAAGCTTTCTGATTCTTCCCATCTATGCCTCTTTACAAAGGAACAGAGCCTTTGAAAGAAAGTGGGGGCAGGGGAACATTTGGGGGTTGCATTGGAGCTAATGTATCCTTCGAGGCTGGCATTCAGTGTTCAGGACTGGACAGGCAATTACATGCAAATTTGTTGGGAGCAAGAGGTTCATTTACTACATTCAACCCCATAGAGGAAGATCAATAGACGTGCAAAACCTAATCCTAGATGAAAGCGCCTCTATCAGGTAATGGCTATGGAGTTGAGGCCCTGGGAAGAATGCTGGGAACCGAAAGGGCAGCGCTAGAGGAAAGCATTGTGCAGAGTGCATTCTTGAACCATATGGGAAAAAACAACAAAGTGCACCAAAGGGTCGGGACACAAGAAGGTAGACACGCAGCCCCCCACAAATTGTGAGGGTCTTTTTCCCCCAAAAGATATGAATGAGGATTGGACCAATTAAAAATGGTGCCCAGAAAACCTTTTGTTGGCTGTTTAAAGAATGGGGCTGTGCGAACAATCGGACAATCTTAAACCACACAATCCAGCCTTGCATTTAACTCAAGGGAAAGAGGAACTCTTGACTGCTACTGTTACTGCTCTGATCGTCTTCAGTAGGATGCCGTTATTTTCTGATCTTTTTCCCCTACCCTAGGCCACATCTCCATTAAGATTTATTTAATTTTGAGTATTTTATTATGAATATTTCACAAATAAAACGTGAAGACTAATTATTGATTGACTTCGTGTAAGAAAGATAATGAGATCAAATCTGGGTGGGGAATGCGATGCTTTGTGAAGCCTGCCAGTTTTCTGATTGGTGAAAAATAATTTGAATGTCGCCACAGGACGTGAATGGGTATCAGCTTGGATTATAAAGGAAAAAGGGGGGAAAGGGGCCATACAATGTAATTAGTTCTCATCGGTGTTGCTGGTAGGCGCCATCTAGTCAGTTAGGACTCATGAAAACTCTGTGTACAACAGGACAAAACACAGCCTGGTCCTGTGACAACCTCATGATTGTTCTGTCCCGCCCCTTTAGCAAGCATGCTGTCCTTCTCCAGATACTGGTCTCTCTGACAATGTGTCCAAAGTAGGTAAGACAGAGTCTAGACATCCCCGCCTTTGGCAGCACTTCATCCTAGACAGACTCATTGGTTCTTTTTGGCAGTTCATGGAACTTTCAATATATTTAACCAGAACCATAATTGAAATGCATCAATTCTTCCTCAGTCTTCCTTATTCAATATCCAACTTAAACAAATTTTTTCCCGTCATTTTAGTTGGGAGCTCTTACGGATATCAGAACAATCACATCAAACAGTTCGTACAATTGCTGCCACAATCGATTTCAAGACATTTTCTTTCTTCTTGAACTCCTTGGTGTCGGCCCCGCTTTATCCCCTCCCTCCCTCTCTCACCTCACCCTCCAGAACCCTTGTTATTCCCTTTGTTTTTTTCTGCCATATCTTACACGATCCAATATATCTATTCACATACAATTCTGTTGTTCCATCCCATGGAGTGGGGTTGTACAGCTACCAATGCTATCAGCTCCTTATCCTCCACACCCCTTCCCAGACCCACATGGAACCCTTACTCCTGTTACTTTTACTGAAGGGCTATCTTTCCTAGCTTTCATGTACCAAGCAATCTTATGTATACAAATGGACACACGCAAATCTAACATCCTTAATGAGGTAACACAAATAAAAATAGTAAGGGGGGGATATTAAAGCATAGTTATGTGGTTTAACAGTGCCATGCCACACTCTGGAATTTTGTGTTCGTTCTGTGTGGCCTTTCTGAGGATTATCCAATTATCTTACAGGTAAGTTTTGGGTCTCCACGATATCCATGCCCCTTCACATAATTTGGTTGATTGCTTGTGAATTTCTGATATGCCTTCCATTGACACCTCATGATCGCACAAGCTGGTGTGCTTCTTCCATGTGTGCTGTATTGCATCCTTGTTAGATGGCCACTTGTTTAACTATCAGCCTTAAGACCCCAGATGCTTTATCTTTTTTTAAAATCATTTTATTGGAGATTCTTACAGCTCTTATAACATTCCATACATCAATTGCATCAAGCATATTTGTACATATGTTTCCATTATCATTTTCTAAACATTTAATTTGTATTTGCGCTCTTAGCATCAGTTCTTCCCGCCCCCCCCCACAACCTCATGGTCCCTTGATAAATTATAAATTATTATTCTTTTCATATCTTACCGCCGACCACTGTCTCCCTTTACCCATGTTTCTATTGGTCATCCCCTTTGCAGCGGGGTGGAGGTGGGGGTTGCTTTATCTGTCAATAGCCAGGCACCATCAATGTTCCTCATCACATTTGCTTATCCACTCATTCTGTCTTCAGCAATCATGTCAGGAAGGTGAGTATCATACAGTGCCGCATTATAAGAACAAGCCATTCTTGTACTAAGGTAGGATTTAAGGAGAAGCCCGTAGTCCCATCTGCCTCCTTGTTGCATTTGCATGTATCTACATAATAAATACACATGCATTTGATTTTCTTTCCTCGTATCTTTTTTTTAGAGTGGACATACCCTAGTCTTCAAGGTCACATCACTATTTTTCAGAGAGGTCTCGTGGAATGTGTCCATTGCAATTCATCTCTTGTTCTCTTGACTGCTTCTTCCATGAGCATTGATTGTTGAGCCAAGCAAAACAAATTCTTGACAACTTCAATATTTTCCCCATTTATCATGATGTTACCTATTGGTCCAGTTGTGAGGATTTTGACTTTCTCTATATTGA
This sequence comes from Tenrec ecaudatus, assembly GCF_050624435.1. Classification (NCBI taxonomy): domain Eukaryota; kingdom Metazoa; phylum Chordata; class Mammalia; order Afrosoricida; family Tenrecidae; genus Tenrec; species Tenrec ecaudatus. The sequence continues at coordinate 319,780,197 of NC_134530.1, read as the reverse complement.
ATTGAAATCCATGCTCAAGGCTGTGATCCTTGATCTTAGCCAGCAAGTGTTTGAAGTCTTCATCACTTACAGTAAGCAAGGTTGTGTCATCTGCATATTGAAGGTTCTTGTGTTAGTCCAGGTGGACTAGAGAAACAAATTCATAAACACGCATATGTATGTAAGAGAGAGGTTTATATACAAGAGCAATTGAACATTGAGAAAACGCCCCAGCCCAGATAAAATCCATAAGCTTGACATTAGCCCATATGTCTGATAGCAATCCATAAAGTCTTCTTCAGACTCATGAGACACATGCAATGATGCCAAATGTAGGATGATCACAGGCCAGTGGGTAGAAAGTCTTTGGATCCAGTGGCCTTGTAAGCATCTCAGCGCTAGTAGGGGTCCCTATGTGGCTCCTCCAGCTTCAGAGGTCTTGTCAGCTGCAATACCTCCCAGGAAGTGACAGAAAGAGAGAGAGAGAGGGAGAGAAGTGTCTTCCGCCTCCAAGGAGGAAGTACCAGATTTCCCAGAATTCCCAGGAGAAGGCCACGCCCACACAGAAGTTTCATTGGCGATGATCTGATTGACAAGCTAGACTCCACCCCCTACACGCTTAATCCTCAAATTGACGAACAATTATATATCTACCACAGTTGTTAAAAGGCTTTCCTCTAATCCTGATGTGGATTCTTCAGCACACAATGCATGCTTTTCTGACTGCGCATTAAAGGATACCACCCTGCCGCACACCTTTCCTAATCAGTACTAACCATCAGTGTGTCTGGAAAGTATGGCAGGGACACTTCAATGAGGATCCACTGGACTTCTAGAAAGAGTGTATTTCAATGGTCTCATAAATTCCAATGTGTCTATTAAAATCACATACAAACATTTATGTGACTATACACTGTTGTCATTTACTGAAAATGTGATACGATTTTAGAGGGTCCTTTTATAATTTTTTAAAAATCTACACCCTTTAATAAAGAAGAAAATTAACCAGCAATTTCTCTAAGAATCAGATGACCCAGACACGATAAAGCACATAAGGATTTCCTTGGGGAACCGCCTAGGTGAGAAATGAGGAAGAAGAGTGAGGGACTGAGCAAGCCATCAGGATGCAAGTCGGACACCATAGAGAAAAGAAGATGGGGCCAAGATCAGGTGGAATCATCCTGAACACTGTGAGGTCTAAGGAAGAATGGCCCACCTTGCCATCTCTACCACACTCAGTTTGGACAAACTTCCAGGCAAGAATGGCCTCAGCCCAAACACAGCCCCAGCTGTCGGAATCCAGCAGTCGGGGCAGCTTCCCTTGCGTTGCTCCATATAGCAAGTAGGAGGAGGTCTGCAGGGCAGTATCCCGGCTGCCAAACTCGGAACCGCATTATTGGTCCTACCCACAAATCAGACACAATAGTATGCAGGCTTCAGCTAGGCCCTTAACCTCATCATGTTTCATTGTCTTGGTCTCACACAACAATCCCAGCTTGCGATTCATTTGGAGCTTTAATCCCTTCATGCATCCCAGACACACTGCCAGATTTACAGTTTCATAGTTACAATTGCTTTCATTCAGAACTAAAAGCAAAGGGCTTTTCTCTTTTCTACCTTATTGTCTTTGAATTAGTCTCTCATATGAAGTCTATTGTGGGCATGACACTATACTAGATGCATTGTGGAATCTGATGAAATTGTGTTTTAAACTGAGCATAGGGCAGAAGCAGGGTGAGCAGGTCCAATAGATAACGTTGCACAAGGAAATCTCCATGGTCACAACCATATGTAGCGGAACATTTCTGTCTTGAAGTGAATACTTCTGTGAATGGCAAGGTCATTTTAGAAAAGTGTTGTCATGTTACTTTGCTAACAATTCATGTTAAAAAAATGGATTCTGTCTGGAAGACGTTGGTTTGATGACCTAGACGTGAGCCTGAAATATTGCAGTGGGGTAGGCTAACACTACACAACGAAAACTATCAGAGACAGTTATTGCCATGAGAAAACTACCTACATTTCTTGCCTAATTCTCTACATTGAAACTTAATGATGGGGAGGGGGGAAAGCAGCCGCGAGGACGATATAAATATACCTACAGTGCAAATAATAAATCTGGGAATATGCCGAGATCCTTAATTTAGGATTACAGTAATAAAATGGACAGGCCCATTAAACATTGGGGAAGGGATAAGAGTATTGTACAGAAGAAATGCACATAGATTAGATGGAAAGGAGACCTAATTAACACAAAACGTGCATGCTGGGTTCAGAAACCAACCCCAAATCCACTGCCATCAAGTCAATTCTGACTCACATCAGCCCTCCAGGATAGGGTAGAACGGCCCTATTGGGTTTCATGGGAGTAGAAAACCTTATCCTTCTCCTAAGAAGTGATTGGTGGTATTGAACTGCTGACCTTTCAGGTAGCAGCCTAACACTTAACTCCCTATGCCACCAGGCCTCTATTGCTGGATCATTAACCATGAACGTTTGTGGTTGGAACCCATACAGAAACACTAAAGAACAAAGCATCAAAAAACTCATGGCCTTGAGAATTCTATGGAGTGATTCTGCTCAGCAATACACAGGCAGAGTAGTTCTCTATGCGTTAGAATTGACTCAAGGTCAATTGGATTGAATTTTGGTGATGAAGCCAAAAAAAAAGTCAACTTCATTTATAATGAATGAAAGAAGCAACACAATACACTGTCATTTCCTCTTGTATCATCAACAATGCACAAAACAGATAAGTTCAACATTAGCCAGTATATCAATAAAGAAGCAAGTATCTCATGCAAAAGGTTTGCATTTCCTAAGTCAATACCATATAATATTTTACCAACACGCCTGCCCAGGTGTTCTTGTGGTGTAGTGGGTAACACATTGGACTGCTAACCTCAAAGTCAGCAGTTCTAAACAACCCAGTGCTCTGAGTGAGAAAGATGAGGCTTTCCACTCCCATCAAGATTCCCAATCTTAGAAACCCACAGGGACAGTTCTACCCTATCGTAAAAGTTCCTCATAAGTCTGGATCACTTGATGGAGGGAGTTTTAGAGAAATCCTCAAGGAAATGGACTGACAAACTAAAAACTCCAACCTACCAATTCTGATGAGGATAACATGAGGCCAGGCAACGTTTCATTCTATTATATAAAAAGTCATCGTAATTCAGAGTTGAATCGTCAGCACTAACAACATAATCTAAGGTTATTTAAACACATAATTTATCTACAAACCATTTCTACAGCGTGCACTATCCCCATGTTATGGACTGGGAGAGTATGTCCTTGAATAGTCAGATTGCTCACACAACATGCAAGACCCTTCACAACGTTGTGATTGGACCCCAATTTTATGGGCTTAAAGGAAAAAGGTAGTAGCATCTGAAGTAGAAGAATAGTGAACTAAATGTGAGCTACATTATGTAGGGAAAACATGATGGAGTTAAAGAAATGCATGAACTAATTCATCAATTAATTAATTAAGAGGATGCTTACAGAGATCAGATTTAGTTCAGCAAAGGGGGAAGATAGATACCAAAAAAATGACTCTCTTACCAACTTACAATGAGACTAGCAAGTGGGCATAATTTGAGTGATAATAATTTGAGTAGTAATAATAATTTGAGTAGTTTCTTAATAGGATTATGTAGGGAGGATATACATGAGTAAGTTAAATATATATTGCGATTTGGGCCCCAGTTCAGACTGGTTTATTCCAAACAAAATATGTTTAAGTCTATGCAATCAGACAAGTTCGCTCTATAATGTATCTCTTAAGTCTCATATTGGTGCCTTCAGAGCAAACAAACAAACACCCAATCAAAACAATGGCTTTCATTGGAGATTTGCTGGGCTGGTTTATTCCAAGGCAGAAAGCCCTACCCAGAAGGTCATGGTCACTGATTTTGGGTTTGTTTGGGTTTTTTTATTCCAAAGATGTAAAGTTCATGGATTTCCTTGAAAGACACAGGATGCTCAGGGAGGCTTACTAGAAAGAAATTTTAAGAAATTGACAACTGCAATGATGAGGAAAAGGATAGGCTCATGGTACCAAGGATATTTTTTTTCCATCTCAACAATGCACCTGCTCCTTGGAGAATAGCCAAGTCTGTCCTATGAGACTTTTGTTGGTGAACCTCACCCCATCTCCCCTGCAGCCTTGGTCTTGGTTTTTCATACTTTTTTTTGCCCTCGAATGCAAAGACCATTTGAAAGGAACATGGGTGAATCCCACAGGGTCCCACGCTGACGTGGTATAAACCAGACTAGAGTGTTCCTCGAGGGAGGGGAAGAGGGATGGAAACCCCACCTTCAGAGCTGGATGAAGGCTATGCCAACATACCTTATCTTCATATGTTGACATTTTTCTTTAATAAAGGTTTCTTAGGTTTTATAGTGATGTTCTGTGATGAATCCTCTCATCTGTCATAAACAGGCAGAAAGAAAATGTCTCCTAGAAGGTTTCAGCAAAGAAATCTTCACTTTTCTTTTCCGTTTTGAAACCTCTCAGATCTGCGAGATTCTTAGAATCCAACAACAAGAGATCGCCCTTGACTTAGTTATCTTTCTTCTACTTGTACAAAACTGGCTGGTAGTCTTAGTGGCTCAACTAGAGAGCTGTAACCTCTGAATTTTTGATCACCAACACCTCTAGAAATCAAGTGAAAAGAGCTGTGAGCTCCGGTTGCTGTTTGGGTCTTTCCACAGGGAGGTTCTGGAAAGATTGCGAGAATGGTGTGTCTGCTTCGGAACTGAATGGCAAGGTCAAAAGTAAAATACTCTTCTCGGTACCCTGGCTCATCGACGATGTTCATGTGCAAAGGAAACTATTCTGTGGAACCAAGTGAATATAATGGATCTGAGTCAAAAAATAACTCAGAAGCATAAAAATGAATTGGAAGATGTTTTAGGAATGTCCTAACCAAGGTCCTTTAGATGTACTGTCCTTTCTGGGTAGTACATGAAGAGTTTTGTAAAGTTCCATCCCCACGAGACAATGACCCTTAACGTACGTTACCTTCAGCTCTGGATGTGAGCTCACCCTCATGGCTCACTTTTCAGACAAATGATCGACTGATCCAGGAGGGACAACAAGACCAGGGGGCACGTACACACTACAAGTAACCTATCATTTTAAGAACAGAAGGGCAGCATCTTAAAGCTCAGATGGGTTAGGCAAGAGAGAGGAACAGAAACCTGAAACACCGGGCGGAAGGGGGAACCATGAGGTGATATTGATGGGATTGTAATGATTGAGGGGAAACACAATGTTTGTGAATTGTTGAATGGAAAACAAGTCTGCTTCAGAAACTTTCACCTAATTAACTAAAAGAAGATTTGAAAATCAGGGACAGCAGAAGAGTACTTGGAAACGTATGAAAGACAAATTCTTACGATAATAAGAGCTCATCATGTCAGGGTTAAATTAGTCGCATTTTTCTGTTTTTAAAAAAAATAATTTTATTGGGGCTCATACAACTCTTATCACAATCCGTACATATGTCAATTGTTTAAAGCACACTTACACATTCATTGCCCTCATCATTCTCAAAACACCCACTTTCTGCTTGGGCTCTTGGAATCAGCTCCTCATTTTTCTTTTCTTTTTTCCCCCTTCCTCCCCACTCCGCTCTCCCTGATGAACTATTGATAATTTATAAATTATTATTTTATCATATCGTACACTGCCAGACGTCTCCCTTCACCCACTTTTCTGTTGTCCATTCTCCAGGGAGGAGGTTATATGTAGATCCTTGTAATCGGTTCCCCCTTTCTAGCCCCTTCCCTCCTCCCTCCCGGTATCACCACTCTCACCACTGGCCCTGAGGGGTTCACCTGTCCTGGATTCCCTTTGTTTCCAATTCCTATCTGCACCACGTGCATCCTCTGGTCTAGCCAGGTTTGTAAGGTAGAATTGAGATCATGATAGTGGGAGGGGGGAGGAAGCATCTAAGAACTCGAGGAAAGTTGTGAGTCATCAATACTACACTGCACCATGAGTGACTCATCTCCTCCCCACTACCCCTCTGCAAGGGATGTCCAGTTGTCTACAGGTGGGCATTGGGTCCCCATCCCGTGCTCCCCCTCATTCACGATGATATGATTTTTTGTTCTTTGGTGCTTGATACCTGGTCCCTTTGACCCCTCGTGATCACACATGCTAGTGTATTTTTAATAAATCTTACAATGAGTAGCGTCCTCTCACAAACTCAGACTTGGAACTGATTCTTAGCGACCACCTAGGGAGAAGTAGAACTGCCCCTGTGGCGTGCTGGGTAAACCTTTATGTGAGCAGAAAGTTTCGTCTTTGTTCGGAGAAGTTGCTGTTGACCTTGAAGTTAGCAACTCAGTGTGTAACCCACTACGCCACCCAGGGCTCCTTCGTGGTGGCCTGGGGCCCAAGAAATATGATTGAACTGAAAAATATAGTTTAAATGTTTCCAGAACTCCTTAATCGTATGGAAATAAATGGAAACGCAGGTCAGCACAGTGGTCTACCAGCTGGTAAACAGAATAATGCAGAAATTGTACAGCACAATTATCCATTATCACAGCAGCAGTGGACTGGCCTTAGCCCCAAGATGAGTAAACCTATAATGAATTTATTCCAAAGTATCCAAGGTGAGCAAGCAAATCTCATGTAGCAAAACACTTGCTACTATGAAGCAAATTACATCTCCCAGACACCCCATAATAAATCGATGCTTACCAAGCACCACCCTGGATGTTTCAGGAAGCTAATTTTTCCCATGAGAGAGTCTTTCTCTTATAGGGTGCTTTATTCCTCTTAGCTCACATTAATCATGGAGGGGCTTAGGAGGCCATCCCATTTCCTGTGGCATTTTCAAATTCCATCATTTCCTCAAAGGGGTCGGTAATTCAGTCATTGTAAGGAGGCTGGAGGTCCTGGGAAGGTATAAATGCTCTGTGCTGAACAACTAACCAAAAAAAGAAAAAGGTGGTTGAACCTGCAAACACAGGCACTGTCCAAGAAAAGGCCGGCAACCTGCTTCAGTAAAGATCACAGCCAAAGCCACCCAGTGGAGCGCAAATCTACCCTGTAACACCTAGGGGCCCCATGAACCAGACGAGGCTCAAGAGGAGAAGCGTGGTTGAGGAGCCTGGCAGAATTTCTTACGGGCAACATCGTCAAGTTTGTGGTTCAAGAGAGAAAAAAGGTAAAGGAAGAAAAAGATTTGGGGGTTCAGGGTTTGGAGTTTTTTTGACTCTAGCGTTCCAAGGGAGCTCTGTTTTCATATGTTTTGACCCTCTCTGCTTTCTGTTGCTAAGCAGATGGAGAGTGTTGCTACGTGACACTTTGCACCATGACTTTGATGCGGTTTCAATGGTCATCATGACCAGAGGTCAGGAAAACATCATCCCACGCATGGAAAAGTGGAGCACTTGTCTAAGGATATAGAAAAAAATGTTTCCTAGCATCTAGTCATACGAATACCCTTGATTAACTATTCTGTATATTATCTCACTGAAGGCTCCCCCAAACACAGAGAAATACTAAGGGAAAGTATCAGCTGCAGCAGCACGTGAAATAATGAGCTCATGACCGGACGGTGGAGTGACAGAGAGAGCAATCCTGGGAAAGGATCCTTTTTCCTCAGTTTCCCCCTCAAAACTGCTCTCTGAAGTGTATAAATGCTGCGCGGTTTGCATTTGCAATAAACGCTCATTTCAACATATATTTTTTTGTTTTCTGGTTATAATTTGCTCAATGGCAGCAGGCTTGGATTTGTAACTCCCAAAAGGAACCCAGTAGAGCCCTGGGGAGGTAATGGTCACCAGTTGGACTGCTAACGGCAAGGTCAGCAGTTCGAAACCACCAGCTGCTCCTCAGAAGAAAGATGAGACTTTCTACTCTTGTAAGACTGTTATCATCTCAGAAACCCACAGGGCAGTTCTACTCGGTCCTATAGGGCCACTATGCAAAAATGACCCTAGAATAACGAGGATTAGGGGTTCAAAAGAGTTTTGGTGTCAAAGCTTCTTAAAAGGTGGGTCACGACCCCAAAAGGAAGGGATGAGCATAAGAGAATGTGGGATTTGAGAACAGCATGGCAACAGTAAAAATTTTTGAAGGCACAATGGGCAAAACATCAATTAAAAATCAAACGCATAATAAATCTGAGGTGTTTCTGGCACAGCCTGCCTTTGTTGCCAATTTCTCCAGTGAAAGGGAGTCAAGTAGAACACATTTAAGATGCTCTGAGTTTGGAGGCACTAGGCTGCTCCACTGGAGACAGATTTACAGTCTCAGAAAGCCAGCACAGGGCTGCTAGAATAGCAGTCAACTCAATGACTTCAGTCTGGTGTAAGTTTGCAGCACAGTGTTATTCTCTGACAACGTTGTATCTTTCTTGCTCCTTACTGATTATTATTACAGTAACAATGCCTACAGTATCAATCATATTTCCTGTGGTAGTTATATAATCGTTTGTCAATTTGAGGATTAAGAGTGAAGGGGTGGAGTCTAGTCTGTCAATCAGATCATCGCCAATGAGGCCTGTGTGGGGGCATGGCCTTCTGAGAATTCTGGGAAATTCTATTATCCTTCTTGGAGGCAAGAGACAGTATCTCTCTCTGATGACTCCCCAGGAGACACTGCAGCTGACAAGACACATGGAACTATGCTAGTGTCCTGAGCTGGAGAAGCCACATGGACCTACTCTGATGCAATCAGACCTCTGAAGGCTGAGAAGCCACATAGTGACCCCAGCCAGCGCTAAGATGCTTACAACGCTGCTGGATCCAAAGACATTCTACCCACTGGCCTGTGATCATCCTGCATTTGGCGTCATTGCATGCATTTCCTGAGTCTGAAGAGAACTTTATAGATTAGTATCGGACATATGGGCTAATATTGGACTTAGAGGCTTGGATTGGACTGGGTTGAGATGCTTTCTTAATGTACAATTATCCTTTATATAAAACTCTTTCTTATATACCTATGTGTATCTATGGATTTGTTTCTCTAGTCTACCCGGACTAACATGTTTCCATGATTGAGATTGCTGCCGCTGCTGGGTGCTCTCAAGCCAAGTAGCTCTGATTCATAGGGACCCAATGCATAACGGAACCTGCACCTTCCTCACAATTGTTCCACCCCATTAGTGTAGCCACTGTGTCAATCCATCCCATCAAGGTCGTCCTCTGTCCCACTGCCCTTCTGCTTTACCAAGAATAATGTCTTCCTCCCAGGACTGGTCTCTCTTGAAAGCATGTGTCCAAAGTTCATGAGATGAAGTCTCATCATCCTTGCCTCTGAAGTAGTGGTTCTCAACCTTCCTATTTCCACAACCCTTTAATACAGTTCCTCATGTGGTGGTGACCCCAACCCTAAAATTATTTTCGTTGCTACTGCATAATTGTAATTTTGCTACTGCTATGAACTGGGCGACCCCTGTGAAAGGGTCGTTTGACCCCCAAAGGCACCATGACCCACAGGTTGAGAACCATTGCGTTATATTTTGTTTTCTTTATTTCCAGAGCGTTGTAAATTCTATACCACTGGCTAAATGAATGATATCATTATTATAATTACAGAAGAATTGCGCATGGAGGTTACTTACATTATCTTGCAAAAATCCAATACTACAGTCACTAGAAGTGGGTGAGGAATATGTACCAACCTTAGATGCATGAAGGAATGTTTAGCGTCCACATAATCAGAAACTCTAATCTAAGAACAATTAGTTCGTAGGATGTGGACCTGCTTGAAACTTGCCCTCGTGAAGTGATCATCAACAATACGGGTGCTACAGAAAAGTGCAATGAAGAAACCACATTTTTTTTAAAAATAGCGTCTTAAAATAAGCGGCCGTCTAAGTGAAGCACCAGCTAAGTCTAAACCGAAGAAGCGCACTAGTGCTCTACAAGGAAATGACTGTACATTGCACACTAGAGTGAGCTCAGTAACGGGGATCATAGTCGATTTAAGAAATGTCTTTATTAAATACTCATGCAAAAGAACGTTTTTAAATACCTGTGGCACAAAGAATAATAGAATGAGATATGATGACTCATCTATCTACCCAGAATCCAGTTAAGGAAACAAAACATTGCAGTTAGCTTTCCTCTCCCGCCACAGGTGAACACTTGCTGGAGTTTCAGGTTTATCAGCTTTATCATTGCCTGGGTTTCTTTGTAGCCCCGCTACATTTTGTACCCCACAACAATGGGGTTGTGTGTGTTTTCTATATGGGCTTTTCTGTACTCGCCCACACCTTCTTGTGACTTGCCATCTTTCCCTCACTCATTCATGGCTGCTGAGTGTAGACATAATTCATTCTTTCTTTCTCTTTTTTTTCTAATTTTGTGTCTAGAAGTCACCAAGAAGTGTTGGAGTAAAAGAATTTGTCCTTCAATCAAGAATTCCCTGTGTTAACTTCCTTTTACTTTATTGTGAATCAGATTAAAGTCAACAAAGCAGGTCAGTTTCCATTCAACAGTTGATACGGGCTTTTGTTGCATCTCATTCATTGCAATCCCATGATGGAGCACCTCTGCTCATTCATTGCAATCCCATGATGGAGCAACGCTGCTCATTCGTTGCAATCTCATGATGGAGCACCACTGCTCATTCGTTGCAATCTCATGATGGAGCACCGCTGCTCATTCGTTGCAGACCCATGATGGAGCACCGCTGCTCATTCGTTGCAGTCCCATGATGGAGCACTGCTGCTCATTCGTTGCAATCTCATGATGGAACACCGCTGCTCATTCGTTGCAATCTCATGATGGAGCATCGCTCCCCATTCATTGTAATCCCTTGATGGAGCACCGCTGCTCATTCATTGCAATCCATGATTGAGCACTGCTGATCACACTTCCTCTCTGGGTTTCCAGTTCTGCTTTATCCTTCTCGCACACTCTGTTCCAGGTTAAGCACTGCCCCTTGGGTCTCATATGGTTGGTGATTCTTGGGAGTGATTATCACCTGGTATGTTTGCTCCCCTTATAGAACTGTCTTGTTAGGTGGGGGAAACGGAGCCAAAGGGTGAGTTCAGTTCCAGAACAGAAGGGTGACCGAGGGCCATTGTCTTGGACGTTCCACCACTCTCTAGCTGGCAAGCCTGGGATTTTTTATATGATTTTGAGTTTTGTTCCACATTTTTCTCCCACTCTATAAAGAGTAATCCATTCATCCTTTATACAATTAAACTATGATTTATTTGTACATGCTAATTTTGATGGACAGTTGTGTTATTTACAACTTTTTGCTACTATAAACATTACCGCGCTAACATACTTTCTTTCCTTCCTTCCTTCCTTCCTTCCTTCCTTCCTTCCTTCCTTCCTTCCTTCCTTCCTTCCTTCCTTCCTCCTGGTATAAGAATTCCCCCAGAGTATACACATAGAATTGCTGGATCAGAGGATTATCATCATTAGTGTTCCAGGGTACTTGTACAGATTTAGAATCCTCCTGCATTCAGTAAATATTATGGTTCTTCCACAGAATTGACAACCATCTGTTAGCCTTATAAGTTGCCTATTGCTGAGTGAGAATCAGCCTCTCATTCATTTGAATTTTTCAAGTACAAATAATATTAATCATCTTTTCATTTGTTTATAGGCCTTTCAAAAGTCTTCTCTCTAAAGTACCTGTTCAAGTGTTTTGTCCATTTCTATAGTGCGTTTGTTTGGGGTTTTGTGTGTGTGTTTTTAAATTTTGATTTGTGTGTGTTCTTTGTGTATTATGAGTATTAATTAATCCATTTTTCATTATATACACTAAAAAATAAAAATGCTGTCTCTCAGCTAAAGGCTTGTATTTTCGCATGCTTTATAATGACTTCTGATGCAAGACAGTGATGAGTTTGTGTAGATTTCTTGCTCTCTATACAGGAGGCACAGGTTCAATTCCGGGTCAAATCATTTCCTATGCAGCCACCACCTGTCTGTCAGTGAAGGCTTGAGTGTTACAATGCGTCTGAATAGATGATAGTGGAGCTTCCAGAGTAAGAGAGATTTAAACATTTTTTAAAGCATATGATTGCCAATTTCCAAAAATCAGCTAGTGAAAACCCTGTGGGCTAACCGGGGCCTGTCCACCGTGGCCTGTGCTACGGACTGACGAGCGGCCAGCATTTAGTTCCCTCCAGCATGTTGTCGCCACGAGTATGGGTGTCAGATGGGTGACACCAAACAGCCACCGGCAGACCCTATGAGTCAGAACTCCTCGCCATCACCTACCAACGACCCAAACGTGAGCTCTTTAAAGGAACAAATGTTCCAACTTTCACTGAAATCAAATGCATTGATCTGCTTTTAAGAATAAATGCTGCTTAATTCCTTCTTAATAAATCTGTCCCTATACTCAGGTCGTAAAGATCCTCTCCTCCACTGTGTTCTAAAAATTACATCATTTTGCCTTTCACAATAGTCTTCAAATGACGTGGAGTAGGTACCTGTAGATGACATAAAATTGTCTTTGCTAGGGCCCTGCAGGCAATGATATATACTGTGTGTATAACAAAATGAAATACTGCCCAGGACTGTGCTATCTTTACACTGTAGCTCGAGGCGACTCCATGAGCGCAAGTACTGCGTCAGTTCATCTAATTGGGAGTCTTCTTTCTCACTGAGCCCCTTGAGCCCCCTCTCTTCCCGAAGCTTCATGCCCTCTGCCCGCCTTCTCCCACCACCGCCTTCCACAGGTCGTTTCCACCAAGGAAAAGGAATCTTATGTCTGCTATCCCGAACCTCTACTCTTCCAACCCTTTTGCTGATGCAAGTAAGGGGGTGACCTGCTCCCTGCGGGGACAGAGGATTATATCCATACAAGAATTCAACAGCACAATAAGAGGATGCTATTGCTTTGTGTCAGACTGGGCCTTGCCAGGCGCCTACTGCTTGACCTCTATTCCAACGAGGGACTGCAAGACTACCACTGTCCCAGGGATTACGACAAAAAAGAAAGGAGTGAAGGCATTTAGGAAGAAATCTGCCTGCACTGGTCCTGTGATGGAGCATCCAGAATATGGAGACGGGATTTAGCTCCAGGGTGACCAGTGTAAGCGCATAGGCCAGTTCCCTGCAGAGATTGGACGGGCTAAGGATGACCGGCTGAAGGTTCATGGGTTTTAAGTGCTTGTGGCTCACGGAAGCTTAACTGAGGATTTCCTTGCAATGAGTGGGAAACTTCCCTCTGTCCCTTGTCACAAGTTTAAAACCTCACAGCTCGTATGATGCAGCCATTGGGGGTCCACTTTTAACTTGGACTGTGTAACTCCTTCATGCCATACACTGAAAAGAGCCATGCCGTCTAGTCTGGAATTCCCTCACTGAGACAGAGGTCAAGTAGTAGGTGCCTGGCGGTGCCCAATCTGACACAAAACAATAGCATCCTGTTTCAGCCAAGCTCAGAGCCCCGAGTTCTCAGATGGCTATGTCTGCTCAGAAACTCCCCTGCCCTAAGAAAATGGCATCCACCACCTGGACAGCCCCCCGAGGGGAGGAAGGGATAAGGCACCTGTGCCACTGTAGGGATGCTTTGGTAGCAAGAGAAAGATCCCCTGGTGTGGCTGCCAACCTGACAAGGGGGCAGACCTTAGGAGATCAGCCCCTTCCCCCCCTGATAAGGTGATAGGGCTTCTGGCTTTGCCACCAAGGTCTTGGTTCTTTTTGACCAGACGTCCCCCAGCTAAGGGGTGTCCAAAGAGCCCCACAATGTGAGGCCAATCTTCTTTCAGAGTTAAACTTTTGATGAGGGAACAAATTTCCAACGGATGTAGCTAGCTATAGCCCTTGCAGTTTCATAGCAACAGCTGCCCAGTGCCACCTGGTTTCCTCCCCCTCCTCCCGTTTTCATGTTATGTAATGTATTTAAATTCTCATTTAAATAAAACTTGTTTGTAGAAAAATGAATGAAGCCTTCCCATCTTTTGTCTAAGGAAACTTCTTATTTCTTTCTTCCAAGACACGTTTACCAGTATATGTTCTTTTGAAAATCCATGATATATTTGATATCTTCACCAACATGATAATTCAAATGCATTAATTCCTCCCCAGTCTTCTTTATGCACTATCCTGTGTTCACATGCTTACAAGGTGATTAAAAATACCATTGATTTGGACAAGCTTTGAATATTTGCATCCTGAAAATAACACCTTTGCTTGTTGTGTTAGTCTGGGTACTTTAGAGAAACAAATCCACAGAAACTCATGTGTAAGAGAGTTTTATATAAAGGTTAAGTCCACATCAAGAAAACATCCCAACCCAGTGCTGCCCAAGCCCACAAGTACATTAACCCGTATGTCCAACACCAATCCACAAAGTCCTCCTCCATCTCACAAAATAGACGCAATGATGCCCACTGCAGGAAGAAAGGCGAGTCAGTGAATGTGTAAGCATCTCAGCACTGGCAGAGGTCTCCACATAGGTGCTCCAGCACCCAGGGCTGCATCGGGGTAGATCCACGTGGCTTCTCCTCAAGGATGTCTTGCAGGAAGTGAGCCTTGCCAGCTAAAGCAGGGAACTGGCTAAGGCAGCTGACCCCGGTCCAACCATCAGAAAACAAGAGACCCGAGAAGTAGAAAGTAGAAGTAGAAAGTAGAAAGTAGGCTCACTGAGTCATTTATTCCTCCACCCTTCAGTTAACCCCACATGTGTTTATCGAACAGGTTGGCACAATAAACTAACTACCTCACTTGTTAACACCTTGAAGAGGTCCTTTGCAGCAGATTTGCCCCATGTGAGACATGTTTGAATTCTTGACTATTGCTTCCAGTGAGCATGGATTGTGGATCCAAGTAAAATTAAATCCTTAACAAAATCAATCTTTCTGCATGCTGCTCATTGGTCCTGTTGTTCCTGTTTCTGTTTTCTACAAAGAAAGGTGTCAGATGGATCCCCATCAGCAAGTGCCTCAAGCCCTCACTTTCGGCAAGCAAGGTATTGCCACTGCATATCACAAGTTGTTCATGAACATTTTCCCAAAACTGAAGCCACGTTCTTCTTATATAGTCTAGTTAATCAGATTACTTTCTCATTATACAGGTTGAGGAAGTATAGTTCTTGGATAAAACCCTGATGCCAACCTTTCCTGATTTCAAACCATGGCGTATCCCATGGTGGCACAGTGGCTACCCACTGGGCTGTGAGCCTCAAGGTGCACAATTTGAAGCCACCCAATACACTTCAGAAGGAAGACTCCATTTCCTACCACAGTGCCCTTTGTGAACTGTGTTCAACATCACAACATTTTTGAAGCATTTTTTCCCAAGCAGGAAACAAACTTTCACAGCTGCACACTGTTCTCTGAAATTGGCCGTCACAAAATATGAGGTTTGAACAAAATTGCTTGTACAAAAAAACTCACTGTGACAAGAGAGAACTTTCCCAGACGATGCCACTGGGTGCACTAACTCAGAGTGAGTTGTTTGATGCTTGCCTAGCAAGGAAAAATGTGTACCATGAAAGTTTTGCTCTTCCCAGTGTAATTCCAGTTTTGGGGTGTACCCCCTCATCAGTCTATTTCCCTCTTCGTTCGGGGCTCTATATACCTGGTCCAGCTTACCTAACAACACTATACCACTTTGATCTGTTTTCAACATTCATGTCCGAAAGTCCCCACTGTTATTCCTGCAGTCAGGGATGGAACAGTCTAATGCCTTCACTCCCCAGTTACACCTTTAGACTTCTGGGACCCCCTGTGAGTAACCTCCAAACAGTTCAGATGGGGTGCCAAGTGCTGCTCCTCGGCATTGAAATCGTTGGAGAACAGTCCTTCATAGTACTGTATTATTAGTCTTTCAATTGCATTAAGAGCTTTTGTAATTTCCCGTTTCATTCCTCATCCTGGATATTAACATCTGTTCCTTCCTATCTTTTGTTAGGTTTCCCAGTGGTTTGTGGATTCTGTTGACCATTTCAAAGAACCAGCTTTTTACTGAGTTAATTTTTCCTTTTTTTTTGGTTTCCCACTTGTTTATCTCTGCCCTGATTTTTATGATTTCTTTTCTCTTGCTATTAGCAGGGTTATGCTGTTGACTATGTTCCAGTGGCTGAAAGTTTTGTGATAGGGTGTTGACCATAAGTCTCTCTTCCTTCTTCATAAGTGCATGTATCACTATCAAGCATCTTCTGAAAACTGCCTTTGCTGTATCCCATCAGTTCTAGTATACTGTATTCTCATTCTCATTTGTTCTAGAAACTTCCTAATTCCAGCTCTAATTTGGGCCAATACATAGTCCTTTCTAAGAAGTAAGGGATTTAGCTTCCATGTATTTTCCCTTGTTTTCTTGTTTTTTCTTTTGTTGATTTCCAGCTCTATGGTGTGGTGGTCAGAGAAGGAGGTCTGTGTAAGCTCTTTGTGTTTGGATTTACTCAAGCTTGACCTGTGTCCCAGCAAATGGTCTACTTTTGAATGCATGTCGTGTGCACTTGGGGGGGAAATATATATATATTTTGCTGTCGGGTGGAGAGCTCTGAAAATATGTATCAGATCATGTTGTCAGATTATAGTGTTTAATTCTTTAGCCTCTTTGTTGAGCTTCTCTCCCATTGATCTGTCTTTCTTGGAGAATGGGGTATTGAAGTCTACTGTGATTGCCAATTCTGCCATTTCTTTTTTCATCTTTTGAAGTATTTGGATGACAAATTTTGTGGGTCTTTAGTGGGGCACTTATATACTTATTATGCTCACTGACTGTTGGTCTACTGAACTGTTAAGCATTAATAGTGCCCACACTTATCTCTCATTATGTCCTGAGCCTTGAGATCAATTCTATCAGAGATTAGAATTACAACTCCTGTTCTTGTCAGATTGCCATTTGCTTGATATACTTTATACCATAGTTTGATCCTCAACCTGTTTTTGTCTGTGACCTTGAGATGTGTCTCTTGCAGCCAACAGATTGATGGGTTTTGTTTCCTAATCCAGTCTGCTATTCTTTGTCTTTTAATAGGTGATTACAGCTAATTGATGTTCAGAGCAATTGTGGATTCTTTGCTGTCATTTCGTGCCTTGTGTGTTAGATATTTTCCTATCGTTCTCTTTAGCTGTGTGTTGTATGTGAGTGAAGGATTCATTCATTCTTTCTTGTCTCTGTTGGGTCAAAGAAGTCTTGGGCATTGCTTTCGGTACACTGACGTCTGGATGGTGTTACTCTATGCAGTGGTCTTTTGTTTGTGTTCTGTGGATGTTGGTCTTCTGTCCAAAGTGAGTTGGAAAATGTTTTTTGTAGTGATGGATTTATTTTAATGTATTCTCTAAATTTTAGCTTACCCGAGAAAACTATTACATCCCCTTCTATTTTGATAGTTTGGTGGGATAGAGGATTTTCGGGTTACACTTATTCTCTTTCATCTTTTGAAAGATGCGATTCCATTCTCTCTTTTTCGTGGTTTCTGCTGATAAGTCTGAGCATATTCTAATCTGATTACCCTTATAGGTAACTGCATTTTTTCTAAAGCTGTTCTTATGAGTTTCTCCTTTTTCTCAAAGTTGGATAATTTGACTACTATTTGTCTTGATGTGTTCTTCTTGAGAGTCAGTCTAATTGATATCCTCTCTGCTTCCTGGATGATTGTTGGATCCTTCTTTATTATATTGTGAAATTTTCTTCCAGGAATTCCCTCGCTATTTTGACTGTTGATTTCTTCATTACATATTGCTCTAATATCCCTGTTATTCAAATATTGTTTCTCTTCATAGCATCACATATTGTTCTCTTCCACTTCTTTAATTACCTTGTTTGATTCTCTTTAGCTTTTGTTAAAATCTGCTTGAATATTTTCTAGGTCACTGATACAGTTACCTACACTTCTTCTAGCCTGTTGGTGAGGTTCTTTAACCATTTTCTTTGTTTCTGCTGCACTATCTCGTAACTCTTGTATTTCCCTTTGGTATGAGGACTCTATCCTCTAGGCTTTCTCATCCTTTTTCTGTATTGATTCCCACATATCCTTTTTACTTTAAGCAGCATTCTGAAGATTTCTTTCTCTGGTGGTTCAAAGTCTGTTTCTTCAGTGTACATCCTTAGGTCCAGGTGCTTCTCCAACACTGCATTTTGTTTCTTTTGCTTTCTTGTAGTGGCTGCTGATGTGGTTGTTGTCATCTACAAGTCATTTTAGTGGCATTTGGCTCCATTTTCCCAGGATTCCAGGAGCCCTGAGTTTTCTTTCTCAGAGGCTAGTAACAATAGTTCTCAGAACTACCTGGATCCAGCTGTGTTGCTAGTTTAAGCTGTATATCTGTCTCACTGGGGTTGACTCTGTCTAGATAGTCTGGGTTATTTATTTAGAGGGGAGTGTGGGTGGCGTTCTCAGGCAGTGCAGGCAGGACAGTCATGGGCAGTGCGGGTACTCCTGGGCTGGCTGATCGCATTCAGCACAGGCCGGCACTCATGGACTTCAGAGTGCAGGAAGCAACTCAGGGGATCTGTGTACAGGCCAGGTGCTGGTGCCAGTTGCAAGCATCAGCACCAGGCCAGTCACAAGTACTGAAGGAGGAACTGAGAAAGCCAATCGCATGCAGCATAGGTCGTTGCTCACACTGGCAGTGGGATGCACTGAGCAACTCAGGGGACCTGTGCATAGACTGTTCACAATAACCAGTTGCAAGCAGCGGGGTGGCGTTGGGCAGGTTGATTGGATTTCATAGGTGATGATGGGGTAAGGAACCACACAGGGGACATTGTATAGGCTGATCACAGGTGCTGGTCATGCGCAGCAGCTCCAGGTCAATTGTGAGCAGTCGGGGTGGCACTGGGCAGGCCAATTGCACACAGGCCCTCCAGCTTTCATGTGCTGCAGCAGAGGGAGCTACTCAGGGGGACTGTGCACAGCTGTCTCAGGCACTGGTGAGAAGCAGCAGAGCCAGGAAAGTCATGAACAGCTGGCATGACACTGGGCAGGCCAATTGCACCCAGGCAGGCTGACTGCACCCAGGCAGCCCAGCAGTCACTGGCAGAGGCAGGGGAGGTTGTACTCAGTGGACCTGTTGGCAGCCAGTCACAAGTGCCAGTCAGGCCAATCACAAACAGAGGGACCTCCAGTCTCCAGCAGCAGGGGTGGCTCTGGGCAGGCCTATTGCGCGCAGGCAGACCAGCATTCTCAGGCCACAGTGGAGAAGGAAGCTATTCAGGGGACCTGTGCACAGGCCGACACATTCTCCAGTAGGGCCGATCGCACACAGGGAGACCAACATTTAGAGTGCACTGCAGGAACAGAGCTGCTTAGAGGGCCTGTGAGCAGGTTGATTGCAGGCACGGGTTAGGCAGATAGCATGCCGGCAGACCGGTGTTCAAGGTCTGCAGTGAGGACGGGAGTCACCCAGGGGACCTGTTCACAGGCCGGTAGCAGGAGCTGGTCAGGCTGATTGCACGGCCTGGTGTTCACGGTCCATGGCCCAGAAGGGAGCTGCCCAGGGAACATGTGTGCAGATCAATTACAGGTGCTGGTCAGGCTGATTACACACAGGTAGCCTGCCATTCAGGGTCAGCGGCAGCGAAGGGAGCTATTCGGGGAACCTGTGAGCAGGCTGGTCGTAGGAGTGGATCACAGGCACCTGTAACACACAAGCAGCCCCAGGCTGGTATGAGCGTGCTGGGTTCACAATACATGTGGGGGTGGGAGTCACAGGGGAATGGGACGGGCAGGGGTTTCCAGGGCAGGGAAGAGCCTGGGAGCACCAGTGCGTGCCTCTGCGCTAGGAGACAACAGGAGTCTTGGTGCAGGGGTCTCCAGGGCAGGGGAATACCATGGGGACATGCGTGCTGGTAAGCGCAGCTGTGTCGACTAGGGGACACCACTATAAGGTCCCCGGGGCACTGAAAGACCAAGGCTAGGTCGGAATGCCCCAAATTGTACCCCTCACCCTCAAATCTGGCAATTACTCACAGGGAGCTATGGGCACGTGTCCCCACATGGACATCATCTTCCCGAAAGTCAACTCATTCTTTATAATCCTTATGCCAATTCCATTTCTTTATTTTTTTCTTACTTGCTAGATAGGTAGTGTAAAATAATATATATGTTCATCATGCTCTTGAACATATGTGTGTATACATATAAATATTTTTTTCCATTTTATTAGGGGCTCATACAACTCTTATCACAATCCATACATATACATACATCAATTGTATAAAGCACATCTGTACATTCTTTGCCCTAATCATTTTCAAAGCACTTGCTCTCTACTGAAGCCCTTTGCATCAGGTCCTCTTTTTTTTTCCCTCCCTCCCCGCTCCCCACTTCCTCATGAGTCCTTGATAATTTATAGATTGTTATTTTGTCATATCTTGCCCTATCCGGAGTCTCCCTTCCTCCCCTTCATATAAATATTTTTTAATAAACTTTATCTTACTTTAGTTTGTTCTAAGTTTTGGTCATTTATAGATGCTGGATTTTGTCAGAAGCCCTCTTCTCTTTTTATTGAGATGATTATATGTTTTCTTCTTTTACTGATTAAGATGATAAATTATAAGTGCAGTTTGCTTTCTTCATGTGAAACTAACTTCATTCCAAGGAATGATGAATTAGTGATGCTACACGTTGCTTTTATTCATTGTAGGCTGCATTCATATTTTGTTGAGGAGATGTTTATCTCT
This sequence comes from Tenrec ecaudatus, assembly GCF_050624435.1. Lineage (NCBI taxonomy): Eukaryota > Metazoa > Chordata > Mammalia > Afrosoricida > Tenrecidae > Tenrec > Tenrec ecaudatus. The sequence goes on along the minus strand of NC_134530.1, from coordinate 319,759,638 downwards.
ATTTCTGAGCAAGAGGAGAGAGACTTGTTTCAAATCCCTAAATTAGTTTGTATAAAGCTGGTAAATCATATTCTTTGAATGTTCTATAAATCTCATTGATCAAACCACCTGAGATGAATGTCTTGTTCTCTATCTATTTTCTGAGGGTGTAGTTGTAAGTATTGAATCATGTCTTTAATTGTTATAAGATTGCTAAGAATATTCTTTCTTATCACTTTACATTTTATAAATATTATTGGAGGAAAATGTTCCTGTCCTAGTCAGACTTAAACATTGGACTATTATTGTTCATAATGTTTTGTTTTTTTCTTTGAGTTTACTGCAGACTCTGCAGCAATGGCCTCCTTTGTCCCTCTTATTTCCCTGTTCCTTTTTTCTTGATGAATTGAGAAAGTGGCTTGTCTTGATAGATAACAAACGTTTGACTTTAAGGATTTTTTTCTAATTTATCTTTGTTCTCCATTTCCTTATGTTTTATGCTTGAAGTATTTTTATTATTACTTCCTGGGTTTGTTTTAGTGTTTAGTGTAATACATTGAAATCTTAGCTTATAGATAGTCTGTGTTTTCTGTTTTTCTAGCATAAGCATTGAAAACAATGAGTTTCCTTTTAAAGGTCAATTTAGTTCCCAATATCTATTAACTTGATTCCAACTCAGAGTAAATCCATTTGGCTTTCTTTTATAAATTATGACATGTTATGTTGTTGCTATTGTTCTGTTCTAGGTACTTATCAATTTATTAATAATTAATTATTTTTATATAATATTTTTATATTTTATATAAAATAAGAGGAAGTAAAACAATGTTTTACTCTAATTGATCATTAATTTATTAATAATATTAATATCTTAAAATGTTATTTGACCCATGCTTTATCTAGAAACGTATCTCTTCATTTCCAAACGTCTGTGATACTACTAGTTATGGTTGTTTCTTGAATTCTGACATGATTGTTTTGTATGCCAAAGAAACTATTGGACTGATGTCAATCTTTTGAAATTTGTTTGACACTTATTTGGGTATATTTTCCAAGAGTGCTTGTGACAAATGTGGGGATCTAAATTAACACTTGATATTTGTACTCTTGATCTTCTCTACCTGTAGGTTTTATTTTATGTGTTGGGTATAATAATCACGTGAAGGAAAAAGTGTGCACCAGGGCTGTGTCAATTTCACTGTACTTATCAAGTGTGCAAGCTGAGCAAAGTCACCTGAGAAGGTGAGCTACAGAAAGCAGATGGGACTGGAAGAAAACTTATTAACAGCCTGGGCTTTGCAGAGGACCCAACTTTGCCTGCTGAAAAGGAAAAGGAGTTGAAGCACTTTCTGATGAAGATCAAAGACTATCGCCTTCAGTACGGAATACAGCTCAATATAAAGAAAACAGAAATCCTCGCAACTGGACCAAATCCACATGATAATACACATGAAAAAAAATGAAGTTATCCAAGATTTCATTTTACTTGGATCCACAATGAAGACTCCTGGAAGCAGCAGTCAAGAACTGAAAAGATGGAGAGCCCTGGGCTCATCTGTTGCGAAGGACCTTTTAACGTGTTCCAAAGTAAGGATGTCACATTGTGGACTAAGATTTACCTTTCTCAAGCCATGGTCTTTTCCATTGCCGCATATGCATGCATGCATGTGAAAGCTGGATAATGAACCAGGCCGATTAATGAGAATTAATGTATTAAAATTATGGTGCTGGTGAGGAATATTAAATGTCATGAACTCACAAAAGAATTAATAAATCTGTCTTTCAAGAAGTACAGCCTGAATATTTCTTAGAAGTAAGGCTATCAAACATTCATCTGGTGTATCTTGGGCATTTTATGAGGAGGGGCCAGTGGCTGGAGAATGATGTCATGTTTGTAAGTGAATGCAAAAGAGGAAGGTCTTCAATGAGATGCATGGACACAGTGGCTGCAACAACGGGCTCGAACGTAAGGACGATTGTGCGGATGGGGCAGATGGGGCAGTTTCACCTCTTGCACATGTAAGTCATCGAGTTATAACTGATCTGATCAGCAGCCCCTAACAACAACAAACATGTATCTTGCACTTCACTCAATATTTGCTTTATATTTTTGGTAGTTAGGTTACCATACAGAAAGAAAATTGTGTGTGTGTTTGTGTGCGCACGCGCGCAAAACCATTGTGAATTAGTAAATGTTATCATTTTGGAATCACTCTCATGGAGAGCTGGTGGTGCCATCCTTGAAGTATTCTATTGCTAATTACAAAATTGGCGGTCTAAACCCAAGCCTATCTGCTCCCAGACAAGCCTATCTGCTCCCGAAAAGACTTAGAGCCTGGAACCCCTATAAAGAGTGACGTGAGTCAGAATCAACTGGATGACATATTTCTTTTGCCTATTTCTCATCTGGTTATTTCTTTATTTGGAAAATGGATTTAATGAATAACAGAATTTTCAAGTTTTTGAAAGCCCCTTGTATATGAATTTTCTTTTTTTCTGTCTGCTTTTAAGATCTTCTATTAGTCTTTGGTGTCCTGAATTCACACGCAATGGTTCTAAGTGTGTTTTCATTTTTTAAAAAACATTTTATTAGGGGCTCATACAAATCTTATCACAATCCATACATATACATACATCAATTGTATAAAGCACATCTGTACATTCTTTGCCCTAATCATTTTCTTTTTTTTCCTTTTCTTTTTTTTACATTTTATTAGGGGCTCATACAAATCTTATCACAATCCATACATAACATACATCAGTTGTAAAAAGCACATCCGCACATTCCCTGTCCCAATCATTCTCAAAGCATTTGTTCTCCACTTAAGCCCTTTGCATCAGGTCCTCTTTTTTTTCCCCTCCCTCCCAATTCCCCCCTCCCTCGTGTGCCCTTGGTAATTTATACATTGTTATTTTGTCATATCTTGCCCTATCCGGAGTCTCCCTTCACCCCCTCTCTGCCATCCATCTCCCAGGGAGGAGGTCACATGTGGATCCTTGTAATCAGTTCCCCATTTCCAACCCACTCACCCTCCGGTGTTTTCATTTTTAATATAATGCTTTAATATCATGTTACACCCTCTGGCTCTAGGGATTGGGGACCTTAAGCAATCCTAAGGGATTATGTCACTACTTAAAGATTCCCTCTTAACTCACTTTCTGTCTCATTCCCTTCAAAATCACAATTAATCTTAACCTTTCCTCTTTCTGCTTTCCCTTAGTTTTAGATTACAGAGAATTTCTTAATGTATCTATATCCACCAATGTTTAATCTTCTGTTCAATTTGTTGAATAATTAATTCAAGGTTTCAAACAGTTCAAATCAGTTCAGTCGTGACCAATTTAGCAAAATTGAAACAGATCCAAAGTGTAACATAAAGGTTTACTGCAACCATCATCCGGATGGGGAAACCGGTGGGGACGATCGCTGGAGTGAGCAGATTGGATAAGGTGTAAGGAGGCCTTTCAGGGTTATTGTTTGGAACACAAAGAGTAAGGCGCACACATGAAAGGTAGCCACGCTGGTCACTCATCACCCAAATCAAACGCATGGCCATAGAGTCAGTTCTGACTCATGGCAACGCTATAGGCCAGGGTAGAATGGTCCCTGTGGGGTTCCTAGTCGCTATCTATTTCTAAATTAGAGAGCATCATCTTTCTCCTCGAAGTGGCTGGTGGTTTCGAACCGCTGACCTTGTAGTTAGCAGCCCAGAGCATAATCAGTCCACCTCGAGTGCTCCCTATGTGACACTCACCCTGCCAGATCGATGCTCTGCTAAGAACTTAGCCTCGCTTCCAGGAAACATGTAACACTCATATGCAGCACTCGGACTGCTCTTGTTTGGGGGGAGGGAGATTAGGTTTCTAGCAGAGCATCAATTGATCATTTTCCACATTCGGGCTATCATTGCAGCACATCCACATTTTGCTAATTCAGGCCAATTCCAGTGTTTCTTCACCCTCCGTGACAGAATTGTGAAGAATGGGTTCACAGCCCCAATTTAACTTCAAAATGTTGCCTATTTTTATGCCTAAAAATGGCATGGGATTATTTTGAAATCCGTTTGATGATTTCAGAGACTGGCTCCTTTCTTCAAGCACCTGTTTAATTTCATCAAGCTGATTGACACCGGCCAGATTATATTATGTGGTCCTTCCAGTAGCTGCAGCCATGGAATTACATACCATTGATTCTATCGAAATTCGTATGATTCTACCCACTTTTGTAAAACTGGGAAAGTTATCTGCCTGTGCGAAGTTCAGACATCCACAGTATTTTTTTTCTGCATGCCCAGCAATTTAAAAACTGGAAGGAGCGTAAGAGATCATCTCCTCTAATCCCCTTACACTAAGATAAAGGAAGCTGAGACTCATTTAAGGGAAACAATCAGGCCAGTATTACATCCAAGTTAATGGCAGTTGGGAATGAAAGATCCTGTCTCCTCACTAATTCGGGTTCTTTCCTCTGCAGCGTGTGGACTGTGAGGGTCAAATGAGATAATGAGATGAAGCACTGGTCGAACATCAACCATCCAAAGCACAAAGAGTCTGAGAACTAAAGCACATAACGTGTTAAAATTTATTTTGATGACAGATCCAAAATCTGGGCCGCCGATAATGTGAGATGCTCTATGGACTCATTTATGCAAGGACCCTCCCAAGAATATAGTAACATATTTACACATTCTTCTCTTCCAAGAATTCTAAATATAACAATGAGGACTTTCTGTGACTGTTGAACAAAATAAATGAATAACATGAAGATGAAATATGTCCAGAAATATATGGTGCTATGCACGATATGCTGGACCCAGAATGTAATATATTCTCCGTCACCAATAAAACAAAAACACAGAACTTAATTAACAAAAGCCCTCTCTTCTTTTTCCCTGCCTCTTTTCATACAAAGAAATGCTTTCAGAATGCTTAAGACTCTCACCATGCTGCTTCCCTTACTACAATCAGTGCATGATTGCCACTCAAATTGCTATACCGGTCCTTTTTCCTCTAGCTCTGCATAAAAAGAAGATGCAGATGAATGGATTTTCTGTGGGCTAATTTATTAGGAGTGCAAAGCAATTATCAGCAAGGTAAATCACGGAACATGAAGTACACCGTTACACGCTGCTTGCTGTATAATGTAGGTCCCTTGGCCACAAATGCAATTAAAGTGCTATATTTTCTTCCTTTTAATTTTATCTCCCGGTCTACCCTTTGCTTAACCCAGACACGTTTGACTACATGTCAATATGGGATCAATAAAAAGAGATGCAAACTAGCCACAATAAAAAATTCCTTCATTTCTAATGTTAGGGAATAAAAAAAATTTCAAGGCAAGGTAACATAAATCTTCAAAATGAGGCTGTGGAACTCAGTTCCCAGGGCACATGGATGTCAGTTCCTTATGGGGCTGTGATCGGGTGGAATTACATTACTGACATGTGACCATGTACTGCTATGTGGTGAATTAAGCAGTGCTTGCAACTGCCTGTCTACATTAATAGTATCGTAATCTTCTGTTTTTAAGTTAAAGGGCTGGTCCACAGAATGTCATGTGCACAAGGCTTTCGGGGCTCAAAAAAAAAATGCTTGACAACAAAAGACAGCTTTGTCCCCAGGTGGTGCTGGTGCTGCTGCTGCTGCTGGTGGTGGTGTTGAGCCAGTCCCTGATTCATAGTGACCCCGTGCACAGCCGGGGAAATGTTCTCTGCTCCTACCTATACTGTCCCATTGACTGGTTGGAGATGAGACTTATTAGCTACAGGTTTGTTGTTGACTGGTTCTTCAGAAGTAGGCCACCCGTTCAATCTGCCTAGTCTGTCTTTGTCTGGAAGTTCCCGTGAAACCTGTTCAGCACTGACACACCAGGCACATGAGGTGCATTGTCTGGAAATTAAGCCAGTGTCTCTAGCAAGATATGTGATCATTCTAGAGCTTACAACAGGTTGATCTTGGCTCTACCCCCTGCTGAAAATTTGCCTCAATACAAACCTAATGAATCAGAAGCTGCATTTAACGTATCACCAGAAATCCAGATCTTGTTAAAATCAGCCTCTGGTTTTGTATATTTGGGATGGAAAGGCAAGTTCTCAGCAGGAGACTGAACTGGAATGAACTACTTTGAAATCCCAGATAGTATAACCATGGAAATGCCGCTGCCCCTTTTCCCATACTCAGCCTTCGATACCCCTGGAAGCTGTAGATTCTAATGGAAAGCTTCTAAGGGCGGGCAGGGGTGGTGGTGATATGATTGCTTCCAGGGGATCCCTGGTGGAGTGGTGGATTACAAGTTGGACTGTCAATCTCAAGGTCAGCTATTCAAAACTACCAGCTCTACCTGTCCTATAGGGTTGCTATGAAGCAGAATTGACTGGGTGGCAGGGATGGCAACTTCCCATTGGTGTGGAAACAGTACACACTGCACACTGTATTACTATCTACCTATTGCTCTTACCTAGGAAAGCAAGGCTACAATCGACGAAGGGTCTATGATTACAACTATGTTTTACTCTGCTGGCTCCTGTCTTCCCCTGAGCCACTCTGGGTCTCTTCTGCTCTTTTTCCCACTCAGAAGTGTTTAGGTGTAGAACCCACTCTACTCTCCCATGATTTCGTTAACATAGCCACACACACACAATTTCCAAAAAAGATTATAGTTACATGCTCAGGCAGGAAAGACTTCAATACATATCTTTTAAGGACATAATTCAATTCACACTAATCGGTAAGCATTGGCTTAGCATTTCAGTGGCGAAATGAGGGCAGAGAAGGGGAACCATTCCAGGGAGTTGAAGAATGCCGATTACTAGGTTGAGACACCAGGTTTGGTCTAATGAGCAATTAGAGGTATCTGAGTATTCTGCATTAATGCAATGAGGTCGTAATTTGAGTATCGCACACGCACTTATGTACTTTCTAAGTTTACTAGGTCCTGTTATGGGGAAAGGCTGGAGACACAAAAAGAATCAATGTGTGTTGCCATTGCTACAGGTAAGAGGTGATGAGGACAGTAAACTAAGTAGGTCAATATCTCTATGACGTGAGTTCACAGGTGAAGATCAACAGCTGCTAGAAATATTTCTCCTCAGAATTAGCGGGGTCCTCAAAGTCCAGGTCAGTGCTCTTCCTTTAGCCTCTGTCTACAGTGCTAACCCCATCCTGTCTCCGCCCTTCAGGACCGGCCGCTGTGGTTCTGAAACTGCAACTCTTCACCAGAGCAGAAAACGTCATCTTTCTCCTACTGAATGGGCTGGTAGTTTTGAACAGCTGACTTTGCCATTAGCAGAATGTCTCGCAGAAAAACTTCTCACATTCTAGTACCTTCTGCGAATAGGGAGATGCTAAACACTTTGAGCCTGGAGTGGGTGCAAAAGCAGTATGTGGCTCACATTCCTGGTGACCCCACGAGTCTTACAATAAAACCGGTCCAGAGGAGTTTCAATAGCTGGTGCTTCAGAAGCACATGGCCAGGTCCTTGGTTCAAAGCACCTTAGGAAGGACGCAAATGTCCAACCTTCAGGTTAGCAGTGCAGTACAAATATGGCAACTGTTTGCAGCTCCCCGGAACTCACGTGGGTGGCAAGCGCCAGGAAAACAGGGAAGGATGGCCAAAGGGGAGGCTGGAAATCCACAACATTCCTCTTCACAGCATTGCCTGGCGCTGCCCTCAGGACCACAATGCCGATATGCCAAGAGTGTTGTGAGTAATTAAATGTAGTAGCCTGAGATTGTTCTACTGACTCGGGATTCAAAGCAAATAGCTTAATGTCCATATGCTGTAAATAAGCAGTGCAATTAAAACAATGGTTTCTGCTTTTTTTCCCCTTTTGGGGGGGTGGGGTGAGGGGGGTTCGTATTGTACAAGTCCCTGCTCCTTTGTGTAGCTACATTTTCACTTCCACTCAATTTTGCAATAGCACAGAGATTACACAAATGTCTTTTTAGCTTCATCTCCTTCCCTTCACTTGAGATAACCCATCATTATGGGCTCAGCTTATCTATGGAACATGTGTTTTATGTTAACTTACATGTACAAATTGAAGTGGGTTGTCAACATTACTATGGACTGATCCGTCGTAAAATGAGTCGATGGCAGTGATATTGCCTCAGTGTTGTAAGCACCCTCTTTGCATCTGCAGCCAGCCCGCACTAATGCTGAATTGTGTTCTCTTGAATAATTGAACACTTTTGTTATTTAAAATGTGATGTATTCATGCTTTGTGTCCCCAACTCCACTGAAACCTCTCCGAGGTTTTCTTTATCTCCCTAACCCCCACCCCACCCCCCCACCCCCTGCCCCAAGCAAGCTCCACACTTCTTGTCATTTAGGGAAACGTGGAAGAGTTTGCTGAGGTTAAGAAACGTGGAAGAGTTTGCTGAGGTTAACCACAAACTCCTCCTGATGACTGGAGCGACCTGCTCTTTTCAAGGGATGTGTAATTTTACACCGTGCACTACTTCGAGTAATAGTATTTAATTAATTTTGGGGTGGACGAGGAAGCAGGGTACTCAAAACCTCTTTTGAGAGCATAGAGAAAGATCATAAAAACGGATGCCACCGCTGTGATGTTGCCTTGAACTTGAGTCATGTATTTTGTAGCTGCGCCCTTGTTCACCAGCTTACGGTACCAAAGGAAAAGGGGGCAAAAGGCTGCGCACTGAAAATGAGTTCTATTGCACATCCACGCCCGCCCCACCGTGCTCACAGCTGAATCCCATTCTGCAGCCATGGCCGCCACCCCGGCCACGAGGACATGTCCAGGGACCTCCAGAAATGATCACTCATTCCCCAACTCTTTCCTCTTCCTTGCTTGCCCTTTTCCTAGGGTCACAAGGGTGCAGCGCATCCTTCTCCCATGGGGAATAAACCTTGACCCGCACTGAATTATGACATTGGTGTCGTGGTTGTCCATTGTCATCCAGTCAACTCCAACCCATGGTGACCTGACGGGCAACCTCACCAAATGTTGCCCAGCTCTGCACCATTTGCATGGCCACAGGTGTGTGTGAGTCCGTCATTGTTACAGCCATTACATTCTGAGTGCCTTCCAGCCTGAGGGTGGGGAAGGGGAGGGCATCTTCCAGCAGCACTGTACCTGTGCACTCGACTGGAGACTATTTGTGTTAGTCTGCGTAGGCTTGAGAAACAAATTCATAGACACTCATATGTGTATAAGAAAGAGGTTTATATACAAAAACAGTTGAATATAGAGAAAACCTCCCAGCCCGGTCCAGATCAATCCATAAGCCTGATATTAGCCCGTATGTCCGATGCCAATCTATAAAGTCCTCTTCAGGCTCATGAAACACGTGCAATGATCCTGAGTGCAGGAAGAGCACAGGCCAGTGGCGGGAGTTTTGTGGATCCAGTGGCTGTGTAAGCATCGCAATGGTCTCCGCATGGCTTTTCTAGCTCATGGATGAGCATACTTCCATGTGTCCTATTAGCTGCTATGTCTCCCAGGGTGTGAGCAGAAAGTGTGTGTGTTTTCCGCCTCAAGGAGGAAATCCCAGAGTTCCCAGAATCCTCAGGAGAAGGTCCTGCCCACAAAGAGGCCTCATTGGCTGTGACGTGATTGACAGACTAGACTTCACCCCAAATTGACACCAGATTATGTAACTACCCCATTATTTTGTTGTGATCTCTAAGGTCTTCTTTGGCTAACTTAAGAAGTAGATCTTCCTTTGTCATGTGATTACTCTGGAAGTTCTGCTGAAACCCATCCATTGTCATGACCTTGGGGGTTGGAGAAGTAAGTACTGGTGCCATCTTAGAACCATCAGATGAACGAGTAAGCCATCACAGACAGATGGTGGGTGACATTTGAGGGCTCTGTCAATTCTGCCTCTAGGATCTACCCCCCACCCCACTGCATACTCTATGTCTCTGCTATGCAAAATTGCTTGCATTGACTCATGTCTACCACAGCATACAGGAACCTGGCTGGTGCCAGCAGTTTGCAAATAGACTGCTTCCCCACAGGTTGTCTGTTCAAGCCCACCCAGCGGCTCCAGAGAGCACAGGCAAGGGAAACCACTTCCATAAAGATGAACGGCAAGAAACCCCCAGGAGGAACTCTACTCTGTCAGAAATGGGTTCGCCCGAACTTGGTGGCAATGAGTTTGGTTTGAGATTTGCACGTCTCCCTCTCACCTATGCCTTCACATATTTCTTCTCCCTAAAACATTCTTTTTTCCCTACACCTCCTTGTCCACCTGGGCAACCATTTACATCTTGGTGAAATTGTTTTCTCCTCCGTGGAAGCATCCAGGACTCTCAGGACCAGGTTCAAGGCGAGGAGTGGAGTACAGCTTCATGACAACACGATGGTACTGGACTCTGGTGGTTGCTTTCATCTCTTTCTCTCTGTTTGGTGGACTCTGAGCCAGGTCATGGGGCAAGATGTAGCAGTAGCGTCTCAGTAGTATCTGTAGAGATCTGTGTGCAAACGGATCCCTTTCAATGGCTACCTAAGCCTTTTGTTCAACAATGGACATAAAATCTCAGGGCTCTGACTTAGAAGGAGCTTTAAACCGTGATTTTAGAACTTAACCTTGATCCCGAATGTGACCTCGGGCAAACCGCATTCAGAGCAAAATCTGCTTGAAGTGAAGCATTACCTGTCTATTAAATTAGTCTTACTTGGAAAAACAGGAGGAGGTGGCTGTGGATCTTTAAGGTTGGTTGCATACAGGATGAGAGGTGGATGCAATGAATTTACCTCCTATTTAAATGTTCCAGAAAACTCGGGTGGGTGGAAGGGAGGAGGGCGTGATCTGCCAAAGAAAAAACAAAGAATGTGTACATTGCTACTCGGCATAATTTTGCTCAGAAAATAACATTATTCCTTCCTGATTTGATTTTTCGTGGTTAAGTTTGGAAGCAATGTTATTTATTATACACACAGCTAAGCTTATGTAATTAACCACGAACGCTGTAGTGCAGCATGTACCACCAACAACGGAAGAATGCTTGTTGCTTCCATTTGGGAAAGAGAAGGGGAAAATTAGCCATGTAACAGTTAATTCAATTTATAAAATTAAATGCATATTAAAAATATGCCTGGTAAATATTATGCCATCTGCACATGCTCAAACAGCCAGCCTGGCTAATATTTTATAGTTTATCTGATAAAATTAACAAAAGAATTTAGTCAGAGTGGAGACATACACTGAATATTTCATCACCTTCTTAATTGCAGAATACAGACAGGACATCCCACTGCCGCCCCCCCCCCCAGCCCCCCTTTGGGAAAAATAAATGTTAAAAGTTATTACAGATGGAATCAGTTTGGCAATTAGGTTGAAATCCAACTGAAACCAAGCAGAAATTGATGGCTGCAAACATCACAATACCAAAGTATTTGCAGCCGACTCCATCAATTTACATGATGAAGCAGAAAGGTTGATAGCAGTGCTGTGTTGAGACGGTTGAGCAGAGGTTATATTAACAGAGGAAAAACTGGCTTTGTGCCTTTCAACCAGCCCACCCCACCCCACCCCCAATAGTTAATTCGCAGCCATCAAGAACTGTCATTCTTATGCACGGCAGACAATATGATATAGCTAAGGCTTTTCATTGTGACTTCTGATTTAAAGGTCTTCAGCTTGTGCTGTGGACCTTAACCTTGGAGCCAAGTGCAAATTAGCTTTAAATCAATGAAGCTGATTAAAGCTCCATTGTGGTCGGGCCCTTAATAGAAGGAGGGAGGGGAAGAAACCACTTGAAAACAGCAAAAGATTGGCTTCTCATACGTTGGAACATATGTAATGCTTTGCAGCTCTCCTCTCCCCTGACAAGACCATGAATGGCTTTAAGGCTATTGACCTGCTAGCAGAACAGAACCAAATTTTCCAATTCAGTGGAAGAGGCCAAGTGAGAAGCAAAGGTATTTTTTCTGTGAGCATTAGAATATAAAAGGTTATTTTCAAAGGAAGGGAGGAGGGGGACGTCTAAACAGCTCCTCCTGGGAAAGACCAAGAGAAGCAAGTTTGTGGGAAAACCCCAGCCTGTTAAAAATAATTACATAAAATCCTGTCATTTAAAGGTGCTCTGGAATTCTCTCTGTGCATTTTGTTTTTTTTATTTAAGATGCATTCTTGCTCAAAGACAAGAGGTCCTTGCAAACTTCTGATCTGAAGATCTTTTATCTTTAAAAAAAAGCAGTCTAAAAAGCACCTTGCTTTGAAATCGGCCAGACGAAGGTCCAGCTAGGTCAGCCTGCTGCTTGAGCTATGTGCACCACCATCACCTATAGCCACTGACGACACTTTACAATTTGTGCACATTGATTTTCCTAATTTCCCCCAAACTATCAGAACCTAGATAAATTCAGTGTTTACCAACGGATCACACTTTGGGACACCTTCAGGAAGTGTAAGCAGGGCAGACCAGCAAGAATGTGTATGTAGAGAAAGCCACCCTTTTGTTGCCTACTTTAACTCTTTACTGCAGCACTTCCGCCGCCTCTAAAAGAGGCACAGCAGCCTCCCACTGTGAGCCCCAGGCTGTGGCCAGAGACCCTCTCAAGCCCTTGGAAGCTGTGCGGGGATTTTTGATGTTTATTTCAGACATGCAGAGCTTGAAATTATGGAAAAGACACCTTTGCCAGGACCATCAGTGAAACGAATCCACAAGGGCAGAAAGGAGCCCTGTCAGACCAATGACTAAACAGAAGGCTGATAATGTAGAGGTTGGCAGTTCAAACCCACCAGCAACTCCTTGGGAGAAAAATGAGCCCTGACTATCTGCTCCCCCAAAGACAGAAGTCTAGGACACCCTTTGTGTGTCCAGCTGCTCTGTGGGAAGAGAGACCCAGTGATCGGCTCCTATAGACTACAGCCTAAGAAACTCAATGGCGCTGTTCTCCTTTGTCCTAAAGGGTAATGATATAGAATCACCGTGACCGCAAAGAACAACACACAGGCAGCTCCATTCCAATGACTCAGTCTTATGCCGGTTCTGACAGCCTGGATAGCTCATACCCTATAAACAACTGGTAACGCTTCTTAGGCTACACAGCTCTGAATACCATCATGCTTCAGGCCCCGTCTACAATGACGTCACATCTTTGTGTCGAAGCACTATTCAGCACAGGGAATGTATTCAGCGCTATGCTTCATGTGGGCCTCATTGTACAGTGCCAGGTCTGTGCCAGCTCTGCCGATTCTCTCCGCAGGAAAGAGTTGGGATGGCCTGCTTCGGTAAAGAGTACAACCTTGGAAACTTGATGGCGTACTTTTACTCTACCCAACAGCGTCTCAAGGAGCCAGAGCTGACTCAACAGAGTTCATTATTAAAAGCATTTATATTTTTTAAAAGTGCTTGTGCTTTAGAAACAGAGCGAGGTCCTTCCTTCCTTCCCATTTTTGAAAGGGAACGTGCTGTTACCAGCATGGACACCGTTTAAGAGCTCCAGTCTATGTTGCACCAACTTCTCTGACAAGAAAGAGGAAGAACTATTGGACATTTCACCTGGCTGAGGCAAACAGAAAAAAGAATGGAGAATTGAGATGATACTCGAATGCAAGAATGAAGAAGAAATCCAAAGAGAAAAAAGGAGTGAGGAGACAGACAGACACGGAGGTGGGTCCTTGAAGACACGGTGACCAGCCATGCAGGAAGCCAGGTGACTCTGCTCTGCACAGACACATGATCCCCGGGGGCTTTCCACTTCTGGGTGGTTGTTACACAACTCAAGGTAGAGGGAACGAGCAAGGAGGAAAGACAGAAGCGTCGGCGTGACTAGACACTCCTCCAGACAGTGCAGACAAGCTTCAGGATTACTGAAGCCGGAGCTGCCCTGTCATTACCAAGGTGTTGTGAGTGCAAGTGAATTATCCGTCAGACGCTGACAGGCTGGAAAGAGATGTCCCTCAGGTGCAAACTGCTATTACTGTTGGGGATGGAGACGGTGGTGGAGCCCGTGGTGGCGATGATGATGATCACGACTTCAACATTGCCTTCTTCTACTTGGGATCTCCCTGGATACAACTACCTGCCTTAATGAGACTCAACCGCATCATCATCTCATTAACCCTTACCTGTGTTGTCATTCACTATTATTTTAAACCATCCTGGAAGACATTTCAGAGAGTGCTGATGAAATGGAAAACACAATTAAACAATTACAATTCATTTTCATCTGACCACAGGAAAACACCAGCCCAGGTGGTCTGTTCCTTCTCCATGCCCATACCCCCGCTTACTTGGACTCTCACTCCAACCACTAGGGCTGACTTGACAAGTAGAGACTGCTTCCAAATGATGTGATTCTAGAATCTTCCCTGGTCCATGAATGAATGCTCTGTCCCTCTTGGGTTCTCAGCTTCCAGATCTGCGCTTTGAAAACACACATGCTTCTAGATTTTATGAAGAAAGTTAGCCGGCTCTTCATCCTGAGGTGTGGTTGCATTGACTACTGTGTTGTTCCCTCTGAGGAAGGACCCCAGGACACATAGACTCATTGGTCACCTGAAGGATTGGGACAGCATGGAAGAACGGAAAATGCATTATGACATCAAATCATGCATAAATGGGAGCAGCAGACCCTCCAAGAAAATTCATTTATGTCAAGATTTTGTTTAACACTGAATAACCCTGCATTGCTCTAAAGACCCAGCAGCCAACCGGATATGAAAAACCTGAGAGTTAAAGAACCCTCAAAGTAAATTGCTTTCCGCCCTTCTACAGAAAAATGATAATCCATGAAGCAGGCAGTAGTGTTTGTTCAGTGGTGGAAGTCTACGCTTGCATGCAGGAGCCCCTGGTTCAATTCCCATCCAATGCCTCTCCTCACCCCACCCCCGCCACACACACACACACACACACACAGCCTCCATCTGTGGAGGTTTGTGTGTGACTATGAGTTTGAACAGGTTCTAGTGTGGAGCTCCTAGACCCAATGAGACAAGGAATAAAGGCCTGGCACTCTGCTTCTGAAAACCTACCACTCAAAGTCCTGTGGTCATGGCACGGGACCAAGCAGTGTTTCATCCCCTAGTGCGTGGGGTAGCCAGGAGTCAGGGTGGCTTAATGGCTGTAGTGAGAGCATGCCCAGCTTGCTCCTGCTGGTATTCAAAAAAGAAGGAGCAATGGTTAGGGTTGTCCTCCCCTGTTTCCTGTCAGCGGTTCTGGAGCCCCCAAACCAAGAGAGGGAGGTTCTGTAATTACCAGTGAAGGATGAGAGACTGTGGCATAGCACAAGTCACGCACCTTCTACCCAGTCATTGGTACTCCTGGCTGCCAATTCCTCCTCTTCACAGTCAAGGTGCTCACCCCTCACAGGGGCACAGAGAGGGCAAACATCTCTCTAACCTGCTGCCATTGAGATGAAGTTGCCAACAAGCTTTCAGAAATGTTCTTCCAAATCCCTGCAGGCATCATAGAAAGCAAAGGCAAACTTGTTTAGCCTTGAACTCCTGGAGGGGAAAACGGGCTCTCCTTCCACAAATCTGGCCAGAGTTCAACACTAGGTGCTAAGACAATTGCTTATGAGTCAGCTGTGCAGGCTGAGATGGGTCACCTGTCAACCCCAGCATCTCACCTCCGACAGACCACCCAGGCTGAGATGAGACCCAGTACCTCTGGGACCCTGCTGCTTCTTACTACCCACCGCACCACAGGAAAGAGACTGTATGTTCTGCCCACTTCTCTCCGGTCTCTTGAAAATCCCTCTGTGTGTCTCCACAAAGCAGCAGAGATGAGTTGAGGTGTGTGGGCGTTTATCTCGGTCTCAATCTACTTTATGGAGACACACACAGGACTGTTCCCAAGGGGAGCACTCCGTCGATTTCCATGAATCATCCTCTTCCCTTCTCTGACACAGGCAGGCTGTTTCCCTGCCCCCCACCAGTGAATATGCAACACTGAACGATAGCATGGGAGCTGGGCTAGACGCTTGAGACCTTCTCTGTATGCTACCTCCTTTCCTAAAAACTCATCACTCTCACTACCCCATGCATGACTCCAAACCAAATCAGCCAACTCATGACAATGCCAGCTCACGTGTGTCAAGAGTAGAACTTTGCTTTTCACTGGCGTTTTTTGGAAGTGGGCTGCCAGGCATTTCTTTCGACAAACCTCTGGATCGACTTGAACCTCCAAACTTCTCATTAGCAGCCAAGAGCATAAATCATTTGCACCTTCCAGGGACTCATATAATGCTACGTCTTCCATTATTTAGTTTAATCGAAGACTGGATTTTACTGTACAAGTTTCAAATGTGGCTCAATGAATTCTGAAATGCATGTAAATCTCCCTTAATCTTGTCTGTGTCAGATTATCTTGGGCTGCTAACTGCAAGAGCAGCAGTTCAAAACCACCAGCAACTCCAAGGGAGAAAGATGAGGCTTTCTACTCCTGTAAAGAGTTACGGTCTTGGGAGCCCACAGGAACACTTTTACCCTGTCCTAGAGGGTCACTGTGAGTCAGAAATGACTCAATAGCAGTGAGAAGGTAAGCATAAGCGGACTTGTGATTACTTATTAGTCTGAAATAAACTATTTCACTTTTTTTGTTTTCATATCCAAGATCCAGTTTGTAGATATGGCTGGCATCGGTCTCTCTCCCAGCCACAGTAATCTTCCTGCGGAATCGAAGTCTCTTTTCAGGTTTCGAATCTGGACTCATCTTGCATGTACAGAACAACCCACCTCTGGTTCTTGCCTCTTCTGTGGTCAAGTGGGTTAGTCAAACTTCAGTTTCTGAATTGCAAATTTTTCATGAAGCAGGTACCAGAGACTGCTTATCTGTCTCCCCCCCCCCCTAGTAAGAGGTGTCTACAAATGACAATAGCCATTGTCTAAGAAGGAAGCTTTTCAAGAGAGGCAAGAAGGACACAGGAAGTTGGTTGCTTCAGTGTTGCCTCATAATCTACCAAATGGCTGCAGTGTGGGTTGCTGTTAGCCGCTACTGTCAGCGTTGGGGCTCCGTACCCTTGCGCTTAGGCTCCCCAATAACCCTGATGGAGCTACATGCTTTTGTCTCTTATCTGAATTAGAGACCCCAACCCCCGGTGAGATATGTGTTGATGGTACAAAAACTATCCAACTGTTGTCAGTTGCCATTGAGTTGGCAACAGAATACAATGGTGCCCTGTTCTGTACAATCTTCATGGCCATTGGTGTGGTTGAATCTATTGTGGAACCTTTTGGGTCAATCCATTGCTGACCCTCTACTTTCCTAAACAAGACATCCTTTTCTAGTGACTGGGTTTTCCCAATGACGAGTCCAGAGTAACCAAGACTCGCCATCCCCCTGTCTACAGAGAATCCCGGTTGTAGACAGGCCTTGTTTAAAGTCAGCATGTGCTCAGGTCCGTGGAATTCTTCTGGAACAAGAGGCCATTTTTGAAGGACAGGGTGACTCACCATAGCTCTTCCAAAAACAACAATGAAAAGAAAGGGAACTCACCAAAGGCATATTGCTTTTCTAAATCAGCGTCCAGGACAAAAGTAAAACAAATGAATTGAGTGTCAAAAATAAAGTTTCTCCCAGAACAAACTCAACATGTAGTTGTGAGAACAGCATACTTTGTGGTGTGTCCTTAAACTGAATTGATACCAATGAAATTGTGAAACAAACTGGAAGGCTTCCTTCTCAGATGGTACCTAAGAACCTCGGAAGCCAGAACTAAAATGTGAAATGTTGGTTGGGTCTTTACATTCACTCCTGCCCCCTAGTCTTTAACAAAATAATAAAAGCACAGAAAAACACACCATTTAACATCAAAATGCCTAAGGGAATATAAGGAGAGGACAGACATTCGCTCATCCATTTTAGTACACTATTCCTCATGTACATTTGATTTTTGCCTTGGAATTCATTATTGTTGATTGGAAATCATCCATTACTCTTTAAGTGTCTTTCAATTATTTATAAAAGTTCAAATCAGTTCTAAATATGAAGACTGAAAATATGGTCAAACACAACATTCATGATGGAAAATAAAAGTACCTGTTTTCTTACCTACACAAAATGTAGAGGAACCTCAAAAAGACAAAAAGCAGTGTATGAATTCCCTAACCATTACCACACACCACAAACAGAACAGCTGAAAACAACAGAAATGTGTTATTTGATAGTGTTCAAGGCTAGAATTCTAGAATCCCACTGTCTGCCAGGCCACACACTTTCTAGGAGGTAGGGAAGAATGTTTCATGACTTCTGTTGTAGCTTTGGATGGTGCCAGCAACCATGGCATCACTGAGCTTATTGAGGGATCCCCCAAATCTCTGCCTTCTCCATCATTTCTCTTCCTCCTGGTGTGCCTGTGTGTCTTCTCTTCTTTTAAGGACATCAGTTACATGTCCAAACTCACTACCATCCAGTCAATTCTGAGTCCTAGTGAACCCCTGTTAGATTACAGCCCATCCAATGATTTCATTTGAACCTGATTCCATGTGCAAAGACATACTTCCAAATATGGTTACATTCACAAGTGAAGGTGTAAGAATTTCAAAATACCTTTAGGGAGACACAATTCATCTCATAACAAGCTCTATAATGGCTCTAATTTGGGACACGATAAAAAGTTTTCCACATTCTGTTAGCCCCCATACCCACCCCCCACTTTAAAACAGCACTTAAAGTAAGCCACACTGGGAATATACTCCAGCATGGAATCGATAAAAGAAGGCAAAGAGTTAAACTGCCTAAAGAAACATATCTGTCATGGAAGAAGTACAGCCAATATGCTCCTTACAGGCAGGGAGGGTGAGACTTAATCTTACATACTCTGGACATGTTGTCAGAAGAAACTAGTCACTGGAGAAGGATCTCATGTTTGGTAAAATAGGGAGGCAGCAAAAAAGAGGACGGCCCTTGACAAGATAGTTGGACACAGTGGCTGAAACAATGGGCTCAAACAGAAGAACAATGATTTGGAAATGGACTCAATGGCACCTACCAATACCAAGTCCTCTTGATAACACACTCAACGCCCATGAGATGAAGTCTCACCCCCTTCTAAGGTACGTTCTGGCTATCCTTCCTCCTAGACAGAATCATTTGTTATTTTTGGTAGTTTATGTTACTTTCAATATTCTTGCCAACACCATCTTTCAAAATGCATCAATAAACCTCTTAAACCCCCTGATATTGATTTGGTTCAGACTCATAGAGAGATGGAGTCCCGCCATCCTCAATTCTAAGGACCATTCTGGCTCTATGTCTTACAAGACAGATTTGTTCGTTTTCCTGGCAGTCCATAGTACTTTCAATATTCTTAATGTGAGTCTGTGTGCTGTGTTACCTTACTGGTGACACAATGTTTCCTTTAGTAAGCAGGGGGATCTGCCCTGGGAGCATATAATGCCATGATTTCAGATCTGAATCACCTGGGTGCTCTTAGGACAATACAGACTACATCTTGTTTCAGTAGGTCAGGGGTGGGGCATGATCATTTGCATTTCTATAAGTTCCCAGGTGATGCTGAAGCTGCTGGGGGGGGGGGACATTTGCAGAACCACTGGCCCAACAGAATCGAACTACACAACCTTGAGTGACTACGCCAGCATTAAGAAAGATTGCAGCACTAGACTGAAATTTATATACCAGTCCTACCGCATTGCGAAAACTCCAAAAAATTCAAACTCACTGCCATGGAGCTGATTCAATCTCAAATCTAGATTGGTCTTTTTAGGAACTTGAAGTAAACTTCCTAAGTAATAAATGAGTGTTAAAAAAACCACTATTTGATTCCATTCGATTCTACTAGAATAAAATTTACCATACTTCTTTGATATTCAGATACATGAAGAACCACTATACAGAATTTGCCTCTTGGCTACCTCTAGTACATAATTAAAATGGGCTGGACATTATCATTTGCCATTGAGTCAACTCCA
This sequence comes from Tenrec ecaudatus, assembly GCF_050624435.1. Classification (NCBI taxonomy): domain Eukaryota; kingdom Metazoa; phylum Chordata; class Mammalia; order Afrosoricida; family Tenrecidae; genus Tenrec; species Tenrec ecaudatus. Next base: position 319,739,811 of record NC_134530.1, on the reverse strand, counting down.
ACTCATGGCAACCCCATGAGTGTCAGGGTAAAATGGTGATCCATAGTTTTCCATGGCTTTCTTTTTTTGAAGGTGAATGCCAGACCACCTTTTGGTTAGGAGCTGAACATTAACTGTTTGCATCACCTGAGGACTCCAGAATTGAATCCCACTCACTGCCATCATGTTGATTCCTGCACAAGGTGACCTTTCAGGTTGTTTCCGAGGCTAGAAATCTTTGTGGGAGCAAACAGCCTCATCGTTCTTCCTTGCAGCAGATGGTAGGTGGGAACCATCAACGTTAAGGTGAGCAACGGCACCTGTAACTATGACCTTACTTGGCAATACGGTCTTCCCAGATGTAACTTAGTTAAGATAAAGTCATGCTATATTAAAAACAAACCAAACAAAGAACTCACTGCATTGAGTCATTCCCAACTCTTAGTGACTCTATAGGCCAGAATAGAGATACCTCTTTGAGTTCCCACGGCTGTAAATCTTGACCCGAGTAGACAGGCTCAGCTTTTCACCTGAGTGGCTGGTGGATTTCAACTGCTGGCCTTGTAGTTAGCAGCACAACGAGCAACCCACTGCCCCACTAAACCTCCTTGTGATATTAAGGTAGACAGACTCCTAATCCAGTATAATTAATGTCCTTAAAGGAAGATGACTATTCGGATCTAGAGACAGAGGCGCACAGAGAGAATACCATGGTGATGTGGGCAGAGACTGGAGTAATGCAGCTCCAAGCCAAGGGTGTCCAAGGATTGCCAGCAATCACCAACCACTCAAAGAGGCCAGGAAAGAGTCTCACTGAGTGCATTTGGAAGGAGCATGGTCCTACAGAAACTTTCATCATGGAGTCCTGGTTTCCAGAACTGTGAGAGAATAAATTTCCACTGTTCACAGACACCTAGTCTGTGGTAATCTGTTACAGCCACTGCCAGAAATTAATACAGTCCTTATGTCCCATTCATAACACATGAGAGCGTTATGCCCCTTATGCCCTAAGCTTCGGTTGCTTCTCTCAAACTGTGTTATATGAATGAGGGGTTTTTGTTTCCTGACATCCACGAGAATCTCCTTTTTCTTCTGTCATGAAAATACCTCTTGAAACACAACTGCGCAAAGAACCCTCCAAGATGACGAAGTAGAGATTTTTCATGACAACTTGACCTTTCTCAAAAGAAATGCCTCACTTCTGATTTATTTTGAGTGTGTGTATATATTTAGTTTAATTTCTTGATCTATTTAATACTTTGACATATTTATATGCTTATGTTTACAGTCTTCTCTACACAAGTGTCTTCAAAAACATGCATTTTCTTCATCTTCTTTTAAATGGCACCTCCTAAACAGGAAAGGTATTCCCATTGTTATTTTTCAGAGTGCCTAGTATAGAGCCACAAAGGAGTGTTGTTATCGGTAGGTGCTATCCAATCGGTTCTGACTTACAGGGACCATGAGATCCTTTAGACAGAAAATAAAGCACTGCCTTCCAACAGTTGATAGACTGGAGTCCATTGTTGCAGTCATTGTGCCAATCTATTTGCTTAAGGTCTTCCTCGTTTTCTCTGGTCTTCCACTTTGCCAAGCTAGCGGTGTTTCTCTGGGGATTGATGCCTACTGAGGTTGCTGTTAGGTGCTGTCAAGTTGATTCCAAGCATAGCAACCCCACCTACAACAGAATGAAACACTGCACCGTCTTACACCATCTTCACAACTCTTCCTGTGTCTGAGCCCATGTTTGTAGTCACTGTGTCCGTCCATCTTGTCGAGGACCTTCCTCTTTTTGCTGGCCCTCTACTCTACCAAGCAGGATGTCCTTTTCCAAAGACGCATCTCTCCTGATAAAATAGCCAAAGTACCTGGCACAGAATCTTGCCATCTTTGCTTCTAAGGAGCATTCTGGCTGTACTTCTTCCGAGACAGATTTGCTAGTTCTTTTGGCAGTCCGTGGTACTATCAATATGCTTCACTAGCATTCAAATGCATTGGTTCTTCGTCAATCTTCCTTATTTCTCCAATCCTGATACCGCATTATATAATCCAACTTCTCTGATTATTTTTTCAGCACACAGATTTAACAAGTTTTGTAAGAGGATACACCCTGACAGACACCTTTCCTGATTCTAAATCATGCAGTATTCCCTTGTTCTGTTTGCACAATGGCCTCCTACAAGTTCCATGTGGCCTCTTATAATGGCCATGTATAAGTTCTAAATGAGCACAATGAAGTGTCCTGGAATTCCCATTCTTCTCAAGACTATCCATAGTTCATTATGGCCCACGGAGTCTATTTCTTTTGTGTCATCAAAAAAAACACAAGTAAAGATCTTTCTGGTATTCTCTGCTTCCAGTTAAGATCCATCTGCCATCAGCAATGATATTCTTTGTTCCACATCCTCTTCTGAATCTGGCATAAGCCTCAAACAACTCCCTGTCTATCTAGTGCTGCAACCATTATTGGATGATCTTCGGCAAAATTTTACTTGCATGTGATATATTAATGATATTGTTTTATAAATAATGAATGAGGCAGGAAGCATCAGAAGAAGATGGGAAGCATACACAGAACCGCTGTATCTTGAAAAACTATTTGACATTCAATCATTCCAAGAGGTAACAGGTGATCAAGAACTGAGGAAGTCCAAGCTGCGTTAAAGGCATTAGGCAAAAGCATGACTCCAGAACTTGAGGGAACACCAATTGGAATGTTTCCACAAGCTGATGAGGCGCTGGAAGCACTCACTCATCTTTGCCACAGCGTTTGGAAGACTAACTGGCTAGAAGAGATCCACATTTGTGCCCGTACCAAAGACAGGCGACCCAACATAATGCTCAAATCATTGAACAGTATCATGCCTACCGATGTCATACACAAAGTGTATGCCATGGAGTTTTGCATCCTCCCTTCTAAGGAGCATTCTTACTGTACTCTTTCCAAGGTAGATGTGCTTGTCATTTTGGTAGCCCATAAGAGTCTTCATTATGGCAGTTACATAGTCTCCTGTCAACTTGGGTGAAGGGGAGAGCCTAGCCCAGTGGTCTCAACCTTCCTAATGCCACGAGCCTTTCATACAGTTCCTCATGTTGTGGTGACCGCCCCCAACCACAAAATTATTTTCGTTCTACTTCATAACTGTAATTTTGCTACTGTTATGAACCGGGCAACCCCTGTGAAAGGGTCGTTTGACCTCCAAAGGGGTTGCAACCCACCAGTTGAGAATCGTTGGTCTACCCTGTCAATCTGGTCACAGCCTGATTGATGCCTCCTTGTGGGCATGGCCTTCTCCTGAGGATTCTGGGAACTACCGCCTTCCTCCCTGGATACAGGACACACACTCTCTCTGCTTGACATTTTTCTGTTGACAAGCTGCATGGAGCCATGCTGATGGCAATCAGAGCCCTGGAGCTGGAGGAGCTACGAGGAAGACCTGCATCAGAGCTGAGATGCTTCCCCTGCCACTGGATCCACCACTGGCCTGTGATCTTTCTGCGTTTAGCATCTTTGCATGCCTGCGTGAGTCTAAAGAGAAATTTATGGACTAGTATATGACATATGTGCAAATATCAGACTATGGACTTGATCAGGGCTGGGCTGGGATGTTTGCTCAATATGCAATTACTCTTAGATATAAAGCTCTCTCTTGTATACATATGAGTGTCTGGATTTGTTTCTCTAGTCTACCCAGACTAGCACATTCACCAATGGCATAACTTAATGGCATCAATTCTCCAATCTTCTATATGTATTATCCAGCTTTCATGTGCTTATAAACTGGTTGAAATAGCTTAATTTATGTCCAGCACATCTTAGCCATTAAAGTGACGTCTTTGCTTTTTAATACTTTAAAGAAGTCTTTTGCATCAGATACCTAATGAGATGCCATTGGCTTTTTGACCTGCTTCACTGGGCATTGATTATGGATTCAAGAAAAAATTAAATCTTGGACAACTTCAAAGATTTGACAACGTGTTTCTCTGCTTATCATGATATTGCTTTGGTCCAGTTGTGATATTTTTTGTTTTTCTTATCAAAATAGTACCCATCATGAAGACTGCAGTCTTTGATCTTCCTCAGTAAATGCTTCAAGTCCTCTTCGCTTCCGGCAAACAGGGTCCTTTCATCTGCCTGTTGCAGGTTGTTAATAAATCTGCCTCCAATGCTAGTGCCACGTTATTCTTCATTTAGTCCAGCTCTTCTGTTTATGCAGCACACAGACTGACCAGTGTTTCCTGATTTTGCACCATTGCTTATCCCCGTGTTCTCTTTGAATGACTGCTTCTCCAATGGTGTACAGGCTCATCATGAGCACCGTGTATTCTGAAATTCCCAATTTTTTCAATATCTTCTATACTTGCCTATGCTCTCCAGTCAAATTCCTTTGCATACTCAATAAAACACAGCTAAGCAACTTTCTCTCAACCTCAATCTCTCTGGTGTCAGCAATAATGTCCCACCGTCTATGTCATTTTCTGGATCCAGCTTGACTTCCTGGCAGTTCTCTGCTGCCAACACATTTAATTGTCTTACACAAAATTTACTTACATGTAATCTTAATGCTATTGTTTGGTAATTTCCACAGTTTGTTCCCTCACCTTTCTTTGGAATTGGCACACATACGAATGGCTTCCACCTGGCCAGCCAGGTAGCTGCCTTCCAAATGTTTTTGCATAGCCCCGTAAGTACCTCTAACTGTAGGCTGCATTACTTTGTTGAAACCTCTCTGTGAGCGTTGCATCAATTCCTGGATCCTTGTTGTTCAGCAATGCCTTCAATATACCGTGTGCTTCTTTCAATCCTACCAGTCGTTAATCATATACTATCTGCTGAAATGGTTGAATGCTGACCAAATTTTTTCCCCAATTTTTTGGCATAATAAATATATATATTCCTTTCATCTATTTTTAGGAACTTCCTGCATAGTTCAATATTTTTCTATAAAATCCTCCAATGTTGTAACTGTTGGCTTGAATTTTTTATTTGGTTCTTCAGCTTGAAACATGTTTAAGGTATATCTTCTTTTGGATAGGCTAACAAAGAAAGAGATGCATACAATCAATGTTTGGGTAATGATGAAACCTTAATGGCCGACTGGGCCTTAAGTCACTTTGCCCGCTCATGGAGCTTATTCTCACTCACAGCAACCTCATGTGTGTCTGTGCAGACCTGTGCTCCACAGGCTTTTGAATAGCTATTTTTGTTTTGTCTTGTCGTTTCTTGTTTTCCAGAAGTAGATAATCAGATCTCTCTTGTAAGATACCTCCAAACTTTCGGTCATTCCCCCACAAACCAAGTGCATTGAGATGGAGTAGACATTCCAGCTCAAAGTGACCCTATAGATTTCTAAGACTATCTATCTTTACAGAAGCCATGTCTCCCTACCCCACCTCCCCGGAGTGACCAGTGTATTTGAACTACTGAACTTTGGGTTAGTAGTTGAGGGTTTAACCATGGCCCAACCAGGGTTTTGTGTAACAACAGTTTTGTGTAACAACTTGGGTGCCATCAGCCATTCATATAACCCAGGGACTCCTGTCATTAACTTAGAGTCTATGTATGTGCTGCTATAAAATATATTGATGAAATGACGGTATATCCCCTGTATAAAGGCATATCTTGTGAAAGTCACTTGACCTTTGATGCATGCAATATACTTGAGAACATTTAGTAAACGTAATTATAGGAGATATTTGAACAGAGTCACTAATGAAATGGCTAGTTCAAGGAATCATATGTGAATCATTTTGTAAAATAATGGAAACTCATTTTGTAAAATAAAAGAACCATTGTTTAAAAGAATAGTTGTGTATTTTCCTAAAAAATACAAAAAAAATCCTGTCAAATTTATTTATGCATGAAACGATGCTGAATATTTCCCCTGAAATTGACTTTAATACAACTTAATACATAATGCTTTAAAATAATAAGAAGGAAAAAAGGAACCTATGCTGTTGATCCTTTGGCTGACTAGTATCAGGAGGTGCTAAAGAACACTGACCAAGAGAACAAGGGAATTTCAACCCCTTGTGATTTTGTGACTCTGAAGGAGTGAGGATCAGACAGGAGGGGGAGTGGGTGACTGGGTGATGTGGTTGCAATGTCTTTTGTTTGGGCTTGTGTCTTTTCAAGTCATATGTTTCTTTTCTCATAGGTAGAATGAGGACTGGATGGCTTCTAAGTTTCTTTCTGGATTATATATATAGCATCTACCTTGATTGACTTAAATCACATTATTGATACACATAAAATTGGATCAGCATTGGTTTAAACAGCTGACTCTATTATGCCCCAATTGTCAATAGCCATGAACATTTTGCAATCCCATCTACATAGATTGCAGTTCCGTGGATCTGGAGGAAACTCTATGTTGGATGGTTCCCATTGTGAAAGAAGCATTTTCTCTAAGCAGCAATTATTTCTATCTGGACATTCTTGTCATTGAGGAAACATTTAATTGAGGGACAGAGCAAATTTTCTTTACCCTTGCCGTTATCCTATGTCACAGCTGACTGCTTTAAAGCCAATAAAATACCAAGAGCTCCAGTTTTACTGGATGAGGCACTGAGCAGGAAAGTCATTTCTATTAAATATTAACATCATTGTCTAACAGTATAATTAGAAATAAAATAAACTAGCATATAAAATGTGTATCTCAATCATCCCCTGCTCTGGTACAGGTGTTCAGAAATCATTTTCTTGGCCCTAAATATAGGAGTTAGGGCTTTGAGGACACTAAGCTATTATCACAACGAGGCACTGAGTGGTTCCACTGATATTTCAAGAGACCTGGATTTTTTTCGAGGTTAAATGAAGGGTATGGAAAGAAACTCTTTGTGTGTTGTGTCCGTATTCTATGGAGGGGAAGTAGAAGTGAAGAACTAGATGGACGTGAAGAACTAGTTAGCATGATGAAATAAATAGAGGATTGGAGTATTTTCTAATTATGGCCAAAAAAATTTTGTAATCCAGTTAAACACACAAACACACACACAAACACACACATTGAAGACTTCAAAAATTTCAAGGAAAAATTCATTATATTTTAATTCCATTTTTCCATGACTGTTTGAACTATCTAGCATCTATTCGTCCAACTACCTGTCTGTCTATATATCTCTCTCCAATATTCAGAAATAACAGTGTTTCACCACAGGGGAAGACAAAAAATAGTCAGCCAGAGTAGAAGCTTCTAGAACAGGTGTACTTCATTAGATAAACACAGTAAGGTTTGAATTCATTTATTCCACTGTATCCACATTTTATTTACTAATTCTCCTGTTGGGGAACATTTGCATTGCTTCTATTTATTTTCTCTCTTTCGATCAGAAGGCTGCACCAGTCAGGTGCATACTTGTATCCTGTAGCACACGTCCAAGCTTTGCTCCTGCCTAGCTTACCTTTGTGATGCGCGATCAATTTCTATTCTACCTAGTCCCCGGTTTTCATTAACAAGACAGAATCACCCCTCATTAAATGCATCACGCATTAGAATGATCTAGTTGAAGGGTATGCACACCTTCAATCTTGTAAGATGAAACCCAAATTGTTTTCCAAAAAGTTTACCTTTCCCTCATCAGTGTGGCAGGAGTCCTTCCCGGGCCCTGTATTGTTGGAATTGCACATGTTTGTCAACCAAGGGTCACAAAATCCAGCCTCACTTGACTTAAAAACAATTTTTTTACTTATTTGATTATTGATGAGGCTGACCATTTCCTATATGCTTATTGACCGTGCATGTTTTCTCTTCTAGTTCATATAATTTGCTATTGATCTCTTTGGCTTCTTGGGATTCATTACTGGGAATCTAGAAATTCTCATATTAATCTCTAGCGCTTGCATGCAATGCAAATACCCTCCTCAACTCCACGGCAGGTATTTTCACCCTTTGAGGTGTTTTCGATAAACATAAGCTCTTAACTTTCATGTAATTGCATGTATCAATCATTGTCTTTCTGGTTCCCTTTGTGTCTTGCTTAGGAATTCCTTCTTTACAGCATAAGAATAGTATCCCATACTTTATCTAAGCATTGCAAGCCTTCAACTGGTGTTAAACAGACGCTGGATAAAGTGTGAGGAGAAGAACCATACTGGCTTTGCCTTGTCGGAATGGATAACCAGTTATCCCAGCAAGGTTTATGGAGTGATGCCTGCGCTTTCCCATGGTCTTTGAGGTCTCTGTTCTCCATATTGGGTTTGCCCATGTCCTGGGTCTGCTTCTTGCCTTTCAGTTGTGTTTTATTAGTCTATTTACTATATCTGTCCTAATTCTATCACTGTCTTAATAAAAAGTGACCCTTCAAGCCTTCTAGCTGGCAGAGGATGAACTCTATCTTTAATCTCTTTCAGAAGACCTGATTACGTGTGGTCCTTAGCTCTTCCATGCGCTTTTAGAAATCAACTTATTAAGTTCCTTATAAAATCCTTTTGAATTTTAATTAAAGTCACCACGAATTTATAGCTAAACTGGTAGAGAATTGACAGTTTACAAGATGGGATTTTCTAATCCATGAACCCAATAAATTTTTCTACTTGTTTATAATTTCTACTTGCTTATATATGTTGATATGGTCTTTTAAACAAAAGTTCATCATTTCCCCCATAAAAGTCTCAAATGGCTCTTCATAAGTTTTTGTTCTGGATATTTATTTTGTTATATACCATGATGCATAGTGTAGAAATGAATAAATGAAATGTTCTGTTATTACTGCTATAGAGAAATGTAATTGACTTTTAGATACCAACCACCTTTAGCAACTTTGCTGTTTTACTAAATTTGATTATTTAACCGTAGATGGTATTTCAGTCGTTGTGATGTAAAATATCAAATCATGTTAGAAAAATGAAACTTGTACTTTCCCCCTTTATGTCTTTATTTCTTCTTCTTCTTCCCCCCTTTCTGCTTTCTTTGTTACTGTACGGCTTACCTCCCTTCTTTACTCTCTTCTTCCTGTCCCTATCTCCTTCCCTTTCTATAGCCCCCCTCACCCTGGCAGCAGAGTGGTTATGAACTGGGCTGCTTAACCGCAAGGTCAGCGGTTCAAAACCATCAGTTTCTCCAGAGAAAAAGACCCAGCTTTGTACTCCTGTAAAGGTTGACAGTCAGGTAAACCCACAGGGGCCATTCTACCCTGTCCGGTAAGGTCACTGTGAGTGGGGACCTAATCAATGTCAGTGATTTTGTTTTGTTTTCAATTCAGATCTCCAAGACAGTGTTTATAGAATTAATGATAGCAAGCATACATGCCATGCCCATGATTTAAAGTGTTCCTTTTAATATTTCATCATTACATATAATGCCTATTGTGAAATTTTATTTTTCGTTTTTGGTAGACAATCTTTAGTTTGATAAGAAGATGTTAGACATTCTTTCCAAGAATGAATAGTGATGCTTATAAATACTTCATTTTTGTACCTCTTGATGTATTCATTATTTGTTTTAATTTGTTAATGTGTTCAGTTATGTTTACTGATTTTCTAAACTTGAACCCATTTTAGTATTCCAGGGATAAATTATTTTTCAATCAATAGATATATTCTGTTAGTGCATTATTAAGGAAGATTGCATTCATTGGGGAGATTGGCCTGCAGTTTGCACTGCCCTTTCCTGCCGTTGTGTCAAAATGACATTAGCCCAATACCAGAGGTCAAAGAGTGTTTCTTACTTTTTTATGTTCTGGAATATTCCATGCAATATTAGAATTATATGTTTTTGAATAATTACAGGAATTTGTCAAGGCCTGATGTTTCATTTGTGAATATACTGTAAACTACTCATTAAATTTCTTTAATGGTTTTAAAACACTCAAGTGGTTGGTTTGTTTCTTGAATCCATTGGACATGACATATCTTATTCTAAGAATTGGTTCATCTTAACATTATTAGTGGTGGTCTCAACTTCCTAGAGATGTCCTGAATGGATCTCTTAAAACAATGAGAATAGATTCTCTCACAGACCTGGGCCTTGAAGTTCCTGTCTGCAGCTTTGGAAGGAGGTCAGGCTATCTACGAGGTTCTAAGAGAAGATCCTTCCTGGTCTCCTCCAGCTTCTGGAACCTCAATTATTCCTTGGCTTGGGGCACTATCACTCCAATCTCCATCTAACTACATTGGCTTGCAAAGACTTATTCCAAAATAAGGTCACATTCTATGATTCTCAGGGTTACAACTTGAACTTATCTGTTTGGAGGGGGCAAAAACGAACACATAATATTGATACGAAACTCACAATATTCTCTTAATTTTATGTTTTTAATATTTGCAGTATGTGCTGTCATCTTCAATTTCTGGAATTATTGAGCTATGTGTTTTCCTGAAAAATCACCCTCTTTTTATATCAGTGATCCATATGTGGTTTAAGAAGATGTGTGTTTTTCTATTATTGGGAAAATATTTATATATTTCATAATGTCGAGCTTTTAATTGTGTTTCATCCTCAGATTCATTTCCTTGCTCATTTAGTTAGTAAGGAAGGCATTTTAAAGTCTCCCTCTACTAGAACAGATTTGTAAATTCTCCTTGTAGTATTCTGAATTTTCGCTTTACATACTTTGACATAATTTTATTCGGTATGATAGTTTAGCTTGTTACATCTTTTGGTTCTTAAAAATCTCAGAGAGAGGGAGAGGGAACTTTCCACATTGCTGAGCACAAAGCGAGCATTGTACTGAGCACTCTGTCATGGACAAGGAAGACCAAGTCCACATTCTAATTCAAATCATCAACACTTTATGTGGAGCGTTTATTGACCTCACATTGCTTCTAATAGTTTAGATCTAGAGTATTTAATGTTAATAAAAGGAATATATATATATATGTAAATGTGTATATATATATATATATATATATATATATGACTATCTGATAAACCTGTATGTGTCGGTCTCATTTCTTTAAAACTGATGTTATTTAATATAAAGACTGGGCATCGTTGCACTTGTAAATAGTATCACGAGTCTCTCTAGAAGAGAGTCGTGGTAGCATAGGGAGTAACCTGTTGGGCTACTAATCTCAAGGTCGAAATCATCGACCACTTCACTGGAGAAAGATGAAGTTTCTGCTCCAGTAAAGGTTGACAGCTTGGAAGCCGATAGAATCACTTCCACTGTGTCCTTTAGAGTCACTATGGAATCAACTCCATGGCAGTGAGTTTGGCTTTTGTTTTATGAAAGGGAGAGTGCATTGGCAATAAAGGAAAAAAATTAGTTTTCATCCTAGGGAAATTGCACGCATATCCGATTTCCTTCTAAGCAATTTCAGATTACTGGATATATTTATAATGGGTGGCAATTTTTAATCATTGAGGATAATGCTCTCGTGTTTTTATTAGCTCCTTGACTTTAATAGGCCATTCAAATCATACTTTAGCTAATAGTTTTGTTGTTTTTAGTGGGAAGGAAACAGCATTTTGCTACTATTTCAGAAAAGCATATTGCTTCTTAATGATCTGTTATCAATGAGTTTCTTATATTCTATTGTCTTACATAGTCTCTGCCATTTAGCATTCAGAAGATTAATTATTACTTTTATAGAACTAATCATGAAATTTAACTTGGTATATTAGCAACCATTTGACATTTTGTTCTTTATAGTCTTTCATAATGACCATGTTTGCAGCTTGTGCGAATTCAGTAGCAACAGACTCTTTTGCTTCAAAGTCAAAATGTTTGCATTATTATGTGAAAAGGAAAAATTGGAGCAACTCTTTTACACCTTCTATTTAGGAGCTGGTGTTTCTTCTTTGTATATCACTGATGTGGGAGATGTCTTTGCCAGTCTTAGCACATTTCCAACTGGTCTAAAAGCAGTTGTCCCTCAATCCTGCCCATCCCAACCTAGCCAACCACGCTGAGTTACGGACCCTCTTGTTGTGAATAACGTATAACCTGTGCTTACCACTTAGGCCATTTGCCAATATAGTTTCTGTAGTGGTTACATAATCTGGTGTCAATTTGAGAGGATTATGAGTGAAGGGGTAGAGTCTGGCCTCCATAGCCTTTTCCTGAGATTCTGGGGACTCCAATTTTTCCTCCTTGGAGGTGGGAGACATCTTCTCGCTCTACTCACTCCCTTGGAGACTCTCTATGCATAAGGCTGACTCCCTGGGGAACATTCCTGAGGAGAATTCACATGGACACACCCGGATCTGCCCTGGGAACTGGGGAAACCATGGGGAGACCCCTGCCAGTGCTGAGATGCTTATACCACCACTGGATCCAAAGACTTTTTCAACCCACTGTCCTGTGATGGTCCTGCATCCGGCATCATTGCATGTGTTTCCTGAGTCTGAAGAGGACTTTATAGACTGGCATCAGACATGTGAGCTAATATAGGACTTATGGGCTTGGACTGGACTGAGTTGGGATGCTTTCTTGATGTACAATTACCCTTTGTATAAAACTCTGTCTTATACACATATGAGTTTCTATGAGTTTGTTTCTCTAGTCTACCCGAACTAACACAGTTTCTCACTAAGTTGCATATTAAGAAACTCTCTTGCCATGCACAGATGAGCCCTGGTAGCCCAGTGGTTTGGTGTTCAGCTTCTAACCTAAAAGTTGGTGGTTTGAATTCACCAACTGCTTTATAGGAGAAAGACATGGTGGTCTCCTTCCCTACAGATTACAGCCTTGGAAATCCTACAGGGCACTCTGCTCTGGCCCCTGGGATCCCTGGGAGTCAGAAGCAACTTGATGGCAGTGGGTTTGGCTTAGTTTTCTCATAGAACACTCTTCAAAAATAAAGGGAGTATTGGAGACGTTTAGGATGAGCCAAGGATTGTAGAATATAAGAGGTTCAGACAGTCCAATGAGTGATTGCTCGTCAAACTATCGTGTGTGAAAAGCAAAGGGCAATGAAGACTGCCGGGAAGTTTCCTACTGAGCTAAACATGGGCTTACCTCCTGACCCAGCAATCAGGCGCCATATGCATGGAACTATGCATGTCCACAAACAAAGAAGCCCCGTGGTGTAATGACTTATGAGTTGGGCTGCAAACCACAAGGTCAGACGTTTGAAAGTACCAGCCACTCCTAGGGGGAAAAAATTAGACTTTCTATTCCTGCCAAGAGTTACAGCCTCAGACACCCACCGCAGCAGTTCCACCCTGTCGTATAGTCTCGTTGTGTGTCGAAATTGACTGTGGCAGTGAGTTTGGTGTGGTTTGGTCAACCCAAAGCCCTGCACATAAAAATATTTATAGTAGCTTTATTCACAGTTGCTCAAAATTAGGAGGGACTACGGTATCCTTCAAGAGGTGTAGGATAAGCAGGCTGTGGTATGTCCATACAATTAAATGGAGTATCTGTCAGTGGTCAAAGAAATAACTGAAGGCTTCAACCATGAAAAAGGCACTGAGCAAACATAAGTGCAGAGTGCTAAGTGAAGAAAGCCAATGAGACAAAACTGATCCATGCTACGACGACAACTCCAGGACAGGCTGGAAAGGGTGAAACCAGAGAGGCAGCAACAAGTGCAGTGGCTGTAGGAGTCCATCGGGAGGGAGGGAGGGAGGACAAGGTGGATGGAGCACTGGGCATGTGTAGGTTGGTGAAAGTGTTCTGTACAATGCCGTGATGGTAGACACGTGACACTGGGCACTTCTCAAAACCCCCAGGACTGCCCAGCACAGAATGAACCCTAATGTAGATAGAGGTAGTCTCGATCGTGCCTCATCCACTCTAGTTCTGGTTCGCAATTTACCTTCTGTTCTTTCCGCTCCCTGCTGGCCATCAAAGAATGTTTCTGGCAGAATAAAATCATTCCCCTGACTTTTTATGATAGTGGTTTCCTTCAATATTTGTTCTCTTTGATTGAATTCTTTCTCTTAGTTTAATATTCTCCGGGTTATTCCATATTATGAGGCATTTCAAAGATTCACTATTGCTCTGTAACATATAGTATTTCATTGTGTGTGTATATGTATATGTGTTTGTGTATGTTTATCTTAATATAAAAGCATGTGTGTATACGTTTATTTTTTCTATTGTTGAATATTTAGGTTGTTTCCATCTTTTCCCTAATGTAAATAGTACTGTGATGAACATGAATATCCTATATCTATTTGTGTCACGACTCTTATTTTTGCAGGGCGTACTTCCGGCATGCCTGGGTCATATATGGTGTTTTCGGTTCCCAAGTCTGAAAGAAGCATCGTAGTGGTTGAAATTTCCAATCTCTCTGCAAGTGTTACCCACATTTGTTGTTTTCTAATTTTTTGTTTGTTTGTTTTTTAACTTAGCTATTGATGCTGGTGTGAAGTGCTATTTCAGTGTTGCTTGGACTTGCATCTCTCTAATGGATAATAATCATAAGCATGTCTTCATTTGCCGGCTGACTGCTTGATCAACTATATTTTAGGTGTATGTAATTATATAATAAAGCCTTAAAGACAGGCAAGGGATACCAAATGTAGCTGCAGGCAAGAGAAACCCATATTGCAGAATGGGAAAGTCCGGGGTTCTGGTATACTATGTCCTACCATAAGGACAAGTTAAAAAGTATGTGCCTGTTCAATAGTTCGTTAACACATACCTTGTGTTTCATGCTTTCTTTTCTGTATTATACTTAACAATAAAAATAAAGTACACCCAGGAACCCTGGTGGCATAGTGGTTACGTGTCAGGCTGCTATCCACAAGGTCTGCAGTTCTAAACCACCAGCCATTCTATGGGAGAAAGTCAGGGCTTTCTACTCCATAAAGAGTCACAGTCCTGGAAACTCACAGGGGCAGTTTTACCTGTAGGTTCACTGAGTCCGCGTCAAATCAACGGCAGTGTGTGAGTCCTCACTTACTGACAATCTCACTGTTTGACATTTGGCATGTATGGCAATAATAAGAAACCTGACTGTTCTGCACATTGATGGCATGTATCTGGTGGTAATGAATGCAGACATGAGAGGTGGGAGTAACGCTGATGATGATGGATAAGGCTGTGTCACCTTGACTGGGTCAAGGCTCTCTCTGGTCTGGCGGCTGTGCAATGGTGTAGCCATCCTCCGTGTTTTTGATATGAATGGTCATCTTTCATTTTCATCTAGTCGCCTAGTCTTTAGAACCTATCAGGATGTTAGTGAGAAGTGGGTATACTGAGACTCTTTTAAAAAGCAAATTAAGAAACAACCACAGGCTTTGTGACCTGCCTTAAATTTACAAAAGCAAAATTAGAAGAGCTGGAGGAAATTATGCGAAATGAAGTACGCCAAGCACAAAAGGACAAGTACAACACGAGGTAAGCTTTAAAAAATGGGACATAGGGGACAGGCTACTATACACATACATTCCTGGGTTGAAGTGCAGGTACTGTAGCAGGGGCCAGACCCAATCCAGGAATACATACTTTAGTCGACTAAACTGGAAGGGGAAAGAAAGAGGGGGAAAGACATGGGTAGTGGGGAGCAGGGCACCACCCAAGGAAAGGGTATGGTTTATATCTCCACAGGAGAGGGAGAGAGACCAGGCTTCAGCTCGGTGCGCCAAGACGTGAATACACATAACGACATGTACCAGGGAAGCAATAGAGAGGTCTGCAGGGATGGCCCCAATCCCAACTGTGTGGACCCCCCCCACCACCACCACTTGAAGAATGAACTTCAGAGGACAGCACTGAAACTGCAACGTGGGGAGAGGGGCACATCTGATTAGAGCCCACAGGAGAAACGAAGAGGGATGGAGAGTGAGGGCAACACATCCTGGCCCACCAAGCCCCGAGGATGATATTCCTGCTCAGAGCAGACAATGCACAGAGAGGACCATAAGGCCAGCCCCACCATGAGATATAATGTCTCTCACTGAACCATAGCACTACCAGGGAAAATACTGGAGACACGGTGCAGAAATTGTGGCTGATCTGAGCCCCTGTCACCTGGGTCAAACACTAAGGGCATGCAACAGAGCAGCAAGGGGAGCAAGGTGATGAAATCCCCAGGGATTACCAAAAATAGACTTTGGGGACAGAGTGTGGCACCCCACAGACTTGACTGGAAAATACCCCTAAAATTCAAAAAACAGACCTGAAACTACTTACAGGCTTTTCCTTTTTGTCATTGGCTTTCTTTTTGTCGTTGTTATTTTGTTTTTGTTTTTTCTGGTTGTTGTTATTGTTGGTTTGTTGGTTTTGTCTTCCTTTGCTGTTTTATTTGCCTTTGCCTGGTTTTTGCGCTTATTAATGTCTCTGCATGCCTATTTATATAAGATAGGCAGGACAAACAATTTGGAGATGAAAACAACAGGATCAAGAGTTCTGGGGGGCCATGGAGGAGGGGAGGTGGGGGAAAGGAATGGAGGGTGGTCAATCAACCCAGGGATAAGGGAAAAATAAGTGAACTAAAAATAAATAAAGAGAAGGGCGTAGGGTGCTTAGTGGGACTTAATCAGGGACAATGTAACAGGGAAGAATTACTAAACCTGAATGAAGGCCGAACAGGATAGTGAGGCAAGAGGAAAGTAAAAGGAAATAGAGGAAAGAACTAGGAGGCAAAGGACATTTATAGAGGTCTAAATACAGGCATGTACATAGGTAAATATATTTACATATAATGATAGGGAAATAGGTTTATGTACTCATATCTATATGTTAAGAATTAAGGTGGCAGGTGGACATTGGGCCTCTACTCAAGTTCTCCCTCAACACAAGAATGCTTTGTTCTAATAAGTCAGCGTTCTGTGATGCTCACCTTCCCGAAACAATCGCTGAAGACAAAATGAGCGCATAAGCAAATGTGGTGAAGAAAGCTGATGGTGCCCAACTATCAAAAGATATAGTGTCTGGGGTCTTAAAGGCTTGAAGGTAAACAAGTGGCCATCCAGCTGAGAAGCAACAAGGCCCACATGGAAGAAGCACATCAGCCTGTGTAATCATGAGGTGCCGATGGAATCAGGTGTCAGGCATCTAAGGCCCAGAACAAAATCATACCAATGTGAATGGGGTGCAGGGCGGTGGCGCAGGGAGTGGAGACCCAAAGTCTATTCTGTAGACAATTGGACATCCCCTTACAGAAGGGTCACAAGGAAGAGATGAGCCAGTCTGGATGCAGTATAACACTGGTGAAACATACAACTTTCCTCCCTTTCTTTAATGCTTCCTAATCCCCACTATCATGACCTCAATTCTGCCTTACATATTGGAGTAGACCAGAACATGTACACTGCTACAGATAAGCGCCTGTAACACAGGTAATCCAGGATAGACAAAACCCTCAGGACTAACAATGAGAATAGAGATACCAGGAGGATAAGGGAATGGTGTGGGGAGAAAAGTTGAATCAATCACAAGGATCCACATATAATCCCCTCCCAGGGGGACAATCAACAGAAAAGTGGTGAAGGGTGACAGAGGACGATGTAAGATATGAAAATAATAATCGATACCTTATCAAAGATTCATGGGGGGAGAGAGGGGGAAAATGAGGAGCTGATATCAAGGGCTCAAGTAGAAAAATGCTTTGAAAATGATGATGGCAACATATGTACAAATGTGCTCGACACAATGGATGTATGTATGGATTGTGATAAGAGATGTAAGAGCCCCCAATAAAAGTATTTAATAAAAAAAAAGAAATCCAAAAGAGGTAATCCATAGAGACAGTAACTGGGTTCATAGTTACTTAGAATTATGGCAGGGGAGGATGAGGGGCATTGTGGAGCTAATAATTATGGGTACAAGAATGTAGAAACTACTTTAAAATTAATTATAGTGATGACTGTACAGTCCTTTAAAACAAATTTAAACCACTGGGTATATGGTGCATGCACTATATGCCAATAAAACCGCTAAGAAATTGCAAAAGCATAGACAGCCTTGGCTAACTGTGTTTCGCTCATTCTGCTGGGCCTTTATTACAGCACATGAAGCGAACGGTGGATGGCATTCTGAGAAGGAGTCTGCACTAGTTTCAGGGGGCTGAGTTTAGACTGGAGAGGAAGACTTCAGTGTGAATCTCTACTTGGCTGAGTTTAAGTTAAATACAGCATGTTACTATAGAAGAATTGTTGGGGGGTGGGGAGGGAGCAAGAGAGACTTCATGTGCTAATTCTGTCCAAGTGTGGTGAAGAAAGTTCTGGAATTCAGCACCAGCCAAGTACCTAGGGTGTGCACTTCCACCTCTGACCATAATGAATGTGGAGTTCTGGTAGCAACAGACACATGGAAATGAATAAGCCTTTCGTCTTGGCATGTGGGAGATTTGCAATCACATTTGGATTCTCGAAGTGCTGCTTGATTGGAGATTAACTTGTGGGTGGATTGACCTTTCTTGCAAGAGCTGTTGTTTTTGCACTGAATGTGTGAAAAACAAATTTCAAATAGCTGCCCTCGTGCACTTCTCTTGTGATTCATATTACCACCTTTTTAGATTTCTCAGCAGTAAATGGCACTTATTAAACTCACCGGGGCTTTATACCCTGCTTCCCTGCCCCCACCCTTTATTTACTTATTATTTTTCTTCCATGGAGGTAGGCGGCGTTTTTTAATAACAGAAAGGTCAGTTTCTTCACATTTCTCATATTGTCAGCAGACGAGGTTTTGATCGACTTGTCTGTGATTCCCAAGAATTTTTGTTTAGAAAATAAAGAAAAGATTTTGGAGTTCTTTGCATGGAGATTGTTCATTAATATCCAGGGGGAAAACCACTCACCATCTTAAAGGTTCTCATTAGCCTCAAAACAGTTTCTGAGTGTACATTTTCTAAAGAAGTATCTATCTCATCTTGATTTTTAAAAAATAGTAAATGTTTGATTTTTTGTGTGTACAGTTGTACTGAAATAGGGCACTTTTGCACATTACCACTATCAAATTATAAAACAGTAAATCTGAGGGCTTGTCGAATTCTTAAGTTTTCTCAATTTGAGAAACAGAAACATGGATCGTGAAAATTGGCCTACCTTCGCTTTTATGAATGACTCAGCAAATAATATTGGTAGAGGTGCCATGAGCTGCCGCCGAGTCTGTTCCGACTCGTTGCGACTCTGCGTACAATCGAAGGAAACCCTGCCTGCTCCTTGACCACTGTCACATGGTGGTTATCTTTGAGCCATGGCTGCAGCCACCGGGTCAAGAGCCTTCCTCCTTGTCACTGCCATGCTACTTTCCCAGGCACGATGTCCTTCTCCAGGCACTGGTCTCTGACCACATGCCCAAAGTATGTGAGGGGAAGTCTGCTCACCCTCGCCTCTAAGGAACCCTCTGACTTACTTCTTCCAAGACAGTTGTTTATTCTGTTTGAAATCCGCGGTGCCAAATCCAATCATCTTGGCCAGAACCATCGTTCAACTGCATCGATTCTTCTTCTGTCTTCCTTATTCAATGGCCAACGTGCGCATGCACATGACGCGAATGACACTACCATGTATGCCTTGGGTCAGGTGCACCATAGTCCTCAGAGGGACGTCCTTGCTTGTCAGCACTTTAAATAGGTCTTGGGCAGCAGATCTGCCCAACGCAATACTTTGTGGGATCTCTCACTGCAACTTCCATGAGCACAGACTGTGGATCCGAGCGAGACAGAATCCTAACAACTTCAGTCTTTTCTCCGCTTATCCTGATATCACCCGTTGGTCCAGTTGTGAAGATTTGGGTCGTCTGCACACTGAGTTGTAATCCACACTAAGGGCTGCAGTCCTTAATCTTCATCAGCAAGTGCTCCCAGTCTTCCGCACTGTCAGCAAGCAGGGCGGCATCGTGTACGTATCAAGGGGGACTGGCCCCTGGAAAATGACATCCTGCTTGGTAAAGCAAAAGTCAGAGGACGGAAGCTCATGGAGGGGATGGACTGACAGAGTGGCTACCACGATGGTTCAAGCATACCAACAATTGTGAGGATTCTGTATCCGATAGTTTATTGTGCCAGCCTGGCCGATAAACACAAGTAGAATTAATTGAAGGGCGGAGAGATAAATGGCTCAGCAAGCCTTGCCTTGCTAGCTCTGTGCCTCAATTTAAAGGGTACACTACCTGTGGGACGCCTAGCCTGTGAACTATGTCGCTGTAAGCCAAGGTCCCTTTAAGCCCACACGATTGGAATGTTCGTCTCTGGAGCTGGGAACCAACAGTTGGTGACCTGCCTTGCTGTTTGCTGCCTGGCTATATATAGTCCAGCTCTCTCTACAGAAAAGGGACTGGCGGCTCTCAAGACTTAAAGGACTGCTAGTGTCTCACTGCTTTATAATTTATAATTTAACTGTTAATTTCTTGTATTATCTATCTATCTGTACATAATTTAACGGTTCATTTCTTGTGTTATATATCTATCTTTATATATATATAATTACTAGCAATCTGGTTTTGTCTCTCTAGAGAACCCTGTCTAACACACTGTAGTAGAAGACTTTTCTTCACCAATTGAAGACAATTGAAGACACCAATTGACTTGGTGAAGGATTCTGTCCTTATAGGGGGTCTCTGGGAGTCCGACTACTGCCAACACCTAACACCATACTCATGCAGTGTCAGAACAAGCGTTTCAGCAGACATGCGCATGAATTGCATAGGGGGAAAACCGGTTTTGCGGCTCATCTTAAAACTGTAAGTGGCAACAAATGCTCTAAAAATGGAATAAGCGGCTGTGTCCTTCCTCACAAGAGGGACCTTGACACTAGGGATAGTGGCAACAGTGGTTGCCAAGGTGGACTCATATGTTTCACGACTGATTTCCAGGCCTGAGGTCATTGTCATGTGTATCCTTCCATAATATATTGGCCAATGTGTTGTCGATCATGCCAGTAGATTTGAACGGCTATCCTTCCATAATATATTGGCCAATGTGTTGTCGATCATGCCAGTAGATTTGAACGGCTCCCGTGAGCCTCTTTTGTTCTCCAGGGTGTCTGCTGAAGAGGGATCCAACACACAGGAGCGCTCTGTATCCCGGATAAGAGTGTGTCCTTGTGTTTGTGACAGGTGGGAAGATGGCCCCGAGAGGTCTGGGGAAAGCCTGCTGGCATGTCTTTGAGGAGAGAGAGCCTGGAATTTTCTTGTTGGGGAGCAGGTCTGGCCGGTGGTTTGTGGTTTTCTCACGCAGATCTGAGCCATCCCAAATGGGCCTGTGCAGGGTATTCCGGCCAGGGCCTGCCAATGAATGCTTTCAGACGTTGGCCTGCAACCTGGAAGCGTCGGTGGGCTACCCATCGGCAAGTAAGACCCCAGAGCCCTTTCCTGCAATACCAAGAGCTCTCAGCCAGCAGGAAAGAAAATGAACTTATTTTTGAAAAGAAAAACGGAAAAGTATTTGTGCACACTTTAGGCCACAACCCCTCCAATGCTGGGGAGCACTGCCAACTGCGTCAGCCCCATTCCGGGGGTGCCATTGTTCCCAACCATGATGACCTGACCGCTAACACCAATTAGCTCACCCCAAACTTCAAGATGAAAAGCGGAAAAATAGATCACTATTTCAGCAGCGGTCATTAAAAAAAAAAGCCGTTGATAATAAGGGTAGAACTCCCTCCAAAATTAGCCGCGGCCGTGACATAAATTGGTTTTCTTTGTCATCGAAAATTGACTTGCAGTCCACTAGTTGGAAAATAGTTGCTGAAAAGGCCGGCCTGGGCGCTTTCGGAGCCCTGCTCGCCTTTCTTCGGGTAAACAAACGCATCGGATTGAAAGCGTTCCCATAATTGTTATGCTAACCTTAGAGCGAAACCTCTCCATTTGCATTTGAAGGAGCCAAATATTAGGCAGCAAAGAAAGTGGTGTTTTTGAAAGCCTGAGAAAATGCGCCCGCTCGGGGCCGCGCTGCCATCTGGGCCGCGGGCTGGGCGCGCTCCTCGCCCCCCTCCCCCTCTTCCCGCGCCCCGTGTCCCGCTCGCGGGGATGGGGAGGCGCAACCAGGGCCGCCCCCCGGGCTGGAAACGGGGGCCAGATGCCTCTGCAGGCGGAGCGCGGCCTGCAGGGAGGGGCGGAGACGTGGGAGCGCGCTCCGCAGACCCCCCAGGCGGTGCAGCCCATGCCCCCGGGAAGCGTGCACACCCCACGCACTCAGGGGCCCAAGTTCAACTCGGTCTGCCTGGCACCCAGCTTCAGCCCACCTCTGTGCGAGGTCGGTCATCAAAGTGCCCTTGAACCTAGCATCGTGGGGTCCTTAAGTATAAAGACACCGCGTCCAGGGGCGTTGGGAAAGGGAGGAGAGGTTGGAGGGGCTAGCTAGCCAAAGGCCTATTTGGGGGCTGCAGGAGAGAGGAACAACCTTGGCCTCCTGCCTTTTCGTCCAACCCGCGCGCACACTAAGCTTGCTCCCAGGAAATGGTTCCTGCGACTGTCTCGAGGCCTCTGGCCTCCTGAGCCCGGGAAAGGCGCTGGGGAGGACAGGATTCTGCTGCATTTACGCCCCCCCCCCCCCCCCCGTCATTCTTTTCTTTCACCACGCCTCCTTGGAAGCTCGGCTTTAGCACAACGCAAAGGTCCTTGAATTTTAGAATGAAGTGCCTTTCACCAGCCGTGGCATTTCTCACTGGTCCTGGGAGACATTCCAGAAGAGAACGTTATTTTTATTTTCCTGTGTTTCCCCATCGTCGGTTTGACAAAGGCTTCTCATGCATCGCTGGGCTGTGTTACAAAGTTAGGGGATTTCTCTCTGGCTCCTCAAAGGCAGTTCATTGAGGCTGCAAGTCACTCTGGTAGCTGCTAGGAGATGGAATTCTGTAGACTAAAACTGCATGTTGCACAAATAGCAGGCAGAAAGAGGAATGTGGGCCAGCAGCCCCCAGCAGCAGGAGGCCAGGATGATGGGCTGAAGTTGATTGTCCTCCACCATGAACGGTCAGTGTTGACCAGTCTCTGAAGGGCACCGGTTGCCATTTATTTTATTTTTCATGAATATCTGTTCAATGGTTATAATCTTCGCTTTTAGAGTCAGGAGCTTGGCCTGAGATTGATCTGGGTTCCAGTTCTAGCCTCTCATGCTTACTAGCTGGGTGGCCCAAGGCAAGTTACATGTCAGCTGACTTCCTGCCCCCAGCTGCCCACCCTGGCGCTCATGGTGACCTTGTGCACGACCTGCTCCATGATTTCCATGATCCATCGGGGGTGTCATTGGCCAGTTTTCAGAAGTAGATTGAGGGGCTTCTCTTCCTTGTCTGCCTCAGTGTGGAAGTTCTGCTGCACTTATCCAAGCAAGATGAGCATGCCCCACTGACACAGGGGTGCTGCCTGCTCCTGAGGTGTGTTCCCTGGAAAATAGAAGGTGAGGCGAATGCTGCCAGGGATCCACCACTGTCCCCACCTGGAAGACTTTTCTAAAATGTTAACGTTAAACCGAGATGTTCTTACCTTTAAAATGGGTGCGTTGAACCCACAGCAGAGGGCTATTTTCAAGATTAAGCAAATCCATTGCCAGGCAGTCTGTAACTCATAGATATTGGCATTGTTTTTCTCTGAAAGAGTACACACTCTGAAAAGCAACATGCATGTTCTATAAAGCATTCAAGGACATTCCTTTGTCGCCAGGAGTCAGGTTCCTGTCTCTATGTTACTGCTGAAACCAAGAGACCTCGTGGCCCTGTAAAATAAGCTTTGCTAACCTTAAAGGTTGGCAGTTCAAACCCACCAGTGACTCTGAGACAGAACGATGAGGCTTTCTGCTCTCATCAAGATTTACAGCCTTAGAAACCTGACGGGACGGTTCTGTTATATCCTGCATGGTTGCATGAGCCAGGATCCATTTGAAAACTAGGAGAGAGTGAAGGGGAAACAGGAAACCTGGTCATGCTTTCTGATAAGCATTGGACTACTGCCCCCAAAGTCGGCTGTCCAAACGCACCAGCTGCTCCTCCGGCGAAAGGTTTGCTATGAGTTGGCATTGACTCAACGGCAGTGGGTGTATTTACAACTAAATGGTGGACAAGGCAACAAAGTCCCTTGCTCGCGTGGAGTTTATATTCTAATTAGGGAGCTAAGCAACAAATAAAAGGATTAACTATGAGGAAGCTTCAGAAGGTTGATGGGAAAATTCCATGATCGTTTAATGCCATTTCTCCACAGATGTTCAAAGCCCACTTGCAAAGAGAGGGAGCCCGGGTGGCATAGTGGGTTACTTATTGGGCTGCTAACTACAAGGTCAGTGGTTCGAAACCACAAGCCACTCCACGAGAGAAAGATGAGGCTTTCTACTCCCTTAAAGAGCAACCCTTAAAGGAAACCCACGGGGCATTCCTACCCTGTCCTGTGGTGAGGAGTTGAAGTTGAGTCCACAGTAGTGAGTGAGTTTGCAAAGAAAGAGCCACACACCAGGGACTGGGAAGGAAAGGTAGTGAGGTGGGGAGGTGCTAGGGGAAGGGGTAAGGGTTATTTAAGATGGAAACCTCTCTGGAAAAGTGACGGAGTGGGAGTGGAGGACACCAGGCATAAGCAGACTAGAAGAACAAGCCCGGCCAGGCTCTGCAGGGCCTGAGAGGCCACAGTCAAAGTTTTGCATACTCGGAGCAATGGAAGAGCTTTAGAAGGTTCCAAGCAGGGAAATGACATGATCTGATGTAGGATTTAGTAAGCTCCCATAGCTCCCTTGAAGCAGATAGGCAAAAGAGGGAGGGGCAGGGTGAAACTGGTCCTCGCCCCTGATTGCACAATTGAACCATCTGGGAGGCGTTTACGCAGCAAAGACCCAGCTGGATGCAGGGACTGGCACGCGGGCATCAATTCTAGTTTTCTGTGTTTCGTTTTTGTTTTAAACACAAATGACTTCAATGCCAGTCAGGGTCAGAAAAAGATTCATTTGGAATCTATTTATTTGTTTGAGGGAAAGAGGGTGGGTCTTTTTGTCAGAGTGATGGAAGGGGAGAAGCTAAGACCTGGACATATTCAGAACATATCGTGGCTTTGGAAGCAAATCAGCCTGTTAATGGCTTGGAAGTGAGGGTAGGAGGGGTAGGGAGAGAGAGATAGGATTCAGGAATGACCTGTCGGCTGAAGGCAAGAATCCAGATGCTGATTCCCTTCACCAGGAATGGGAAATGGAAACTGGAGAGATGCACACTGGAATCCAAAATATCGGCAACGTTCTGTTTCAGGTTGCTGTGTTGTTAGGTGCCATTGAGGCAGTTTCAATGCCTACCGTCTTTACGTCCAACAGAATGAAGCACGGCCCGGGCCTGCACCTGTTAGGTTTGAGCCCATTATGTCAGAGCAGCCACTGGGTCAACCTGTCTCCGTGAGCTTCTTCCACGTTTTCGCTGCCTTCTTAGTTTGTTGCTCCTTTCCCAGGGAGTGTTCCTTCCCGAGGCCATGCCCACAGTAAATGAGACAAAGTCTAGCCATCCTTGCCTCTAAGGAACATTATGGCTGTATTTCTTCCAGACAGATTTGTTTGTTTGGCAGTCCAAGGTACTTTCAGTACTGTTTGTCCACAGTATAATTCAAATGCATCGATGCCTTTTGGTCTTCCAGAGGTATTGCCCAGCTTTCACGTGCCTATTAGGCAACTGAAAATGCCATGGCTTGGGCTTCATCGATAAAATGCCATCCTTGTCCTTCAACACTTTAGAGGCCTTGTGCAGCAGACTTAACTGATGACAGCTCTTACATCATTTGATTGCTGACTGTGGCTTCTGTGAGCGTTGACTATGGGTCCAAGCAAGATAAAATCCTTGACAGCTTCAATCTTTCTTGGTTTGTTGTGATGCCATCTATTGATCCAGTTGTGAGGATTTGGGTCTTCTTGGCCTGGAGTTGTAATCCACACTGAAGGCTGCCATCTTTGATCTGCATCAGCAAGTACTTCAAGTCCTCTTTGCTCTTGGCAAGCAAGGTTGTATCATTTGCATATCTAAGGTTGTTATTAAGCCTTCCTCTAATCTTGATGACACATTCTTCTTCATATAGAAATTCTTGTTAGAAATCGACGTATATAATCAACAGACAAACTCGCTGCCACTGAGTCGATTCTGACTTGTAGCAATCCTATAGAACAGGGGAGAGCTTGCCTTCAGAGACTGAACTGTTTATGGAAATAGAAAGCCTCATCTGTCTCCCCTGGTTCTACAAGGCTGGGAGCCCCACATATAACCACCACTCCGCCAGAGTGCCCCATTACATAAACCAAAAAATAACCCTCACTGCTATTGAGTTGAAACTCATAGCGACTCTACAGGACAGGGCAGAACTGCCCCCATGAGTTTCTATAGCTGTACTGGTTTAAGGGAGTGGAAAGCCCTGTCAGGGAGGCTGGGGTTTGCAAACTGCTGACCTTTGGGATTGCAGCCCAAGTCATAACCATTGTGTCACAAGTAATCTGATTATTAAGAAGAGGCACCGAGCAGGCAGTTGATTTGAGAGTCGGGTGGACAGAATGTCATTCCTAGCAGTGTTAGGGAGCTGTAGGGCTCAGTGGGTTGAGTATTGAGCTGCTAGCCAGAAGGCTGGTTTTTGTGAACTATTAGAAGGATGTTGGATTTCACTGTATTGTGATGAGGAGCCATCTCCCACCAATGATCCACCAGCCCCTCCTAAGGAAAAAGACGAGAAGCAATCTATCTCAGAAACTCAATGAACTAGTTCTACTCTGCCCTACAGGATGCTGTAAGCAGGATTCAACTAGATGGCTGTGGGTTTAGCTTGGTTTGAGTATAGCAATGTTTCCCTAGAGGACTTCCTATCATGGTGACAATGTCCTGTATCTGCTCTGTTCAGGGCAGTAACCACGAGCTACCTGCAGATACTGAGTACTTGAAATACAGCTAGTAAGAGCAAAGAACTGGAATTTAAATTCCATTTTAATTCGATTGAAAGTTGAATAGCCAGATATGGCAAGTGGCTGCCCTAATTGGTACGTGTCGATGATTCACATATTTGCATATCTGGCCTAAAATCATTTTTAGAAATCTGATTCCCTCTCACATGTTCCCTTGGGATCAGGTCAAAGCCACTGTCATCTCTAGTGCAGTCTTTCATAACAGTCCCCTAGCCGGTCTCACTGATTTCCTTGATCTTATATTGTCTCTTCTCAAAACAGCAGCCAACTGATCTTTAGAGGTTCAGTGGTATCCTGAATTTCCTGGTCAGAGCCTCATCTCAACAGCGTAAATAGCCCATGCGAAGCCAGACCACATCTGTTCCCACTTTGCCTTGACATCTGATTCTTTCCGCACACGCTCCGGTCTGGCCACACACTCATCACCATCAACTGTCCTATATAATTGCCTGCTTTATCTTGTTTGGTATCTCTTTCTCCCTTGCAGGAAAACAAGCTCCATTGTGGTGGGGATGTCTCATGGTTTTGTACACTGCTACAGCCCCTAGCGCAGTGGTTCTCAACCTAGGGGTTGCAACCCCTTTGGGAGTCTAATGACCCTTTCACAGGGGATGCCCGATTCATAACAGTAGCAAGAGTACAGTGATGAAGTACCAATGTAAATAATCTTATGGTTGGGGGTCACCACAGCATGAGGAACTGTATTAAAGGGCCGCGGCATTAGGAACGTTGAGAACCGCTGCCCTAGTTCCTAGAACATACTAGGCTCACACATCTTAAACCAAAAACATCCACAGTCATCTGGTCGATTCTGCCTCAGAGTGACCTGGTAGGACAGAGTAGAACTGGCCCCATGAGTTTACAAGGTGATGAATCTTTATGGGAGCAGACAGCCTTCCTCTTTCTTCCAAAGGGCAGCTGGTGGGTTTGAACTACTGACCTTGGAGTCAGCAGCCTCAAAGGTAACCCATTATACCACCAAGACTCCTGTCATAGGAGGCATTAAGTAAAGACATATTGAGTGATTTCAAAGGCATATCGTTGATTTATGCTCACCCCAGTCGCTTCGAGAGAAAGGGCTCCGGGATTAAGGCCTGGGTAAACTCCAAAATTTAGAGCTTTGTTGTCCCGTGTAACAAGCACTAGCCACACCTGACTCTTGAACTTGGACGCACTGTAGTCCAAGTTGAGATGAGTCATGAAGGCACTCCTCTGATAATGATAATTATCGTGTTTCAGATACATCGGGTTAGATAAAATCGAGGTTATGAAATCCACTTCATCTCCTCTTTCATTTTACTCCTTCTAACGTGGCTATTGGAAAATGTCCAATCATGTGCATGCGTCACACGATACTTGTACTGCAAGCATGGGTTGAGAGGTGGCAACTACCAGGCAATCCGAGTAGACTAGCAAAAGAATGCTTTCAAGGAAAAGAGAACCGTTTTCTGCATCCTAAAAGTTAGATGAGAATGGAGAGTGGATCCCCAAATTTGGCACACTGGAGATGGCCACCCACTGAGACAAAAAACGATAGTGGAAAACAAGAATGTGGGGAGACCCTGGGTCATGCAAATAGTTACGGCATGCAGCTATGGCAGCCCGGCATCAGGGCCTGTCTGCATCCATGGGGAGGGCGGGATGCGAGGCACCGCACATGAAGCCGGCTGCAAGAGGATGGATTCAGATATGCTTCTCCTCTGCCACAGCTCCACCATCCCTCACACCCGCCAGCTGCTTCCCAGGCACCCTGATCCTTCTGGGCTTGATCCAGGCTATGCTCACCGTGGTGGAGTTCGTCGCCGGAGAAGTCACAGGCTACAACTCAAAAGGCAGGATACAGTTCACTTATCAGTAAAGCTTCCACCCAGGATGCTCTTTTATGAAGCACCCCCCTCACTCCCATTGACCTTCTCTCTCTGAGAACCTCTGGCTGTTTACCTAAGCAAGCTCCTTATCTATTTTAAGATATGGATCTCTGAGCAAGACAACAAATTGGCCAGTCTTCACAAGGTCACTTAGTCCTTTATGCCTAATAAACCGACCAATCCCTGCAAGGTAAGTAGAATAGGTCAATCACAGGGTTGGCTGTGGCTCAGCCACTTATATTTTGGCAGCATTGTAAACCAAAGGAGAGGATGGCCCTGCATAAAGAGAAATCCGTTGCAATGGAAACCCCAAAGATTGAAGGTTTGAATCTACCCAGAGGCATCTTTAAAGAAAAACCTGGAGATCTATCTCCCCAAACATCAGCCATTGGAACGCTATGGATCTCAGTTCTACTCTAACACACCTGGGTAACCCGGGGTCAGATGGGATGGGACAGCCATGACCTCAGACAAGAGATAGATAGTCGACAGAATCCATATTGGCAAAATTCTCAAGAGTTTTTGCTCCAAGAAATGTGCTTAGCACAGACAGAGAGAAGGGAAAAATCAAAGCTAGGAGGTGTTTAAAAGATGTTTGATAGCTGAAGAAACTATCCGAGAGAGAGAGAGAGAGAGAGAGAGAGAGAAAGAGAGCTGAATTGGAAACTTTGCACTAAGTAAAAAGGGAAGGGGCATTTGAACTGACTGCGAAGATATATAAACAATTCTTTCTAACAGCAATTTACCGATGAAGTGTAGGATCTGGGAATATGAAATCAAGAAGCCCACTAAGAAAGGAAACCAAACGGCCGGTGATTGCCATGGGTGGGGAAGGCATTTTGCTTTAGGGGCAAGGAGTTTAATTTAATGGTAGGGGAACAATTGGGAGAGGGATATCCGTAAGGATTGTACAACACAGAGAGTATTACCCACGGCACGGAGAGTATTGCCCACGTGTAGAAGTTGTGGAATTGGAGAACGTTTTGTTGTGTATATTTTTGCCATAATTTAAAAAAATGCAGGGACAACACGGAGTACAAAGAAGACAATGCTCTACCATGGATTATGGTGATGATTGTACAATTCCTCCTGGTATGACGGAACTATTGAATGTATTGTTGTGGATGAAGCGCTCATAGAACTGTTTAAAACAGAAAGACATGTGGAATTTTAAATCTGAAAAGGGCTGGTAGGCATCCCCTTAGACAAACATTTGGAATTACAGGTAAGCCCTTTGAGGCCTGGAGAGGTGAATGGTTTGTTAGCATCATACGGGCAAGTTGAATCCAGAGAACCAGAAATATTTTTACATCCTGATATGTTTGACCCCAATTATTCTCCCCCTCAAACAGCAGAATAATTACATGGCACCTGGTGGTACATTAAGAGTTAATATAATAAAATAATAGTATTGTTTGTTAGGTGCCATCTACTTGGTTTCAATTCCGAGTAACTCTCCATGCGGCAGATTGAGACACTGCCTGGGCCTACACCATTCTCACAATGATGCGTAAGGTTGAGCCCGTTGCTGCTGTCACTGTGTCAATCCACCTTGCTGCAGGTCTTCCTCTTTTTCACTTCCCTGCCATTTTACCAAACAGAATGCCCTTCTCCGGGGACTGGTCTCTCCTGACAATATGTCCAAAGTATGTGAGAAAAAAAAACTTGTCTCAAAGGAGACAACTTGTCTCGAAGGAGACTTCTGGTTGTACTCTCATAAGACTGATCTGTTCGTTCTTTTGGCAGTTTGTGGTACTTTCAGCATTCTTCCCCAGCACCACGACTCAAAGGCACTGATTCTTTTAAAACATTTCATTAGGGGCTCATACAACTCTTATCACAATCCATACACATACATACATCAATTGTATAAAGCACATCCGCACATTCCTTGCCCCAATCATTCTCAAAGCATTTGCTCTCCACTTAAGCCCTTTGCATCAGGTCCATGAGCCCTTGATAATTTATAGATTATTATTTTGTCATATCTTGTCCTATCCGGCATCTCCCTTCACCCCCCTCTCTGTTGTCCGTCCCCCAGGAAGGAGGTCACTTGCAGATCCTTCTAAACGGTTGCCCCTTTCCAACTCACTCACCCTCCACTCTCCCAGAATCGCCCCTCACACCCTTGGTCCTGAAGGTATCATCCACCCTGGATTCCCTGTGCCTCCAGCTCCTACATGCACCAGTGTACAACCTCTGTTCTATCCAGACTTGCAAGGTAGAATTTGGATCATGATAGTTATGGGGGGAGGAAGCATTTAGGAACTGGAGGAAAGCTGTATTCTTCATCGGTGCTACATCACACCCTGACTGACTCATCTCCTCCCCTAGACCCCTCTGCAAGGGGATCTCCAGTGGCCGACAAATGGGCTTTGGGTCTCCAGTCTGCACTTCCCCCGTCATTCACTATGGTAAGATTTTTTTTTTCTGATGATGCCTTATACCTGATCCCTTTGGCACCTTGTGATCACACAGGCTGGTGTGCTTCTTTCATGTGGGCTTTGTTGCTTCTGAGCTAGATGGCCGCTTGTTCACCTTCAAGCCTTTAAGACCCCAGACACTATCTCTTTTGATAGCCGGGCACCATCAGCTTTCTTCACCACATATACTTGTTCACCCGCTTTGGCTTCAGCAGTTGTGTCAGGAGGGTGAGCATCATAGAATGCCAATTTAATAGAAGAAAGTATTCATGCATTGAGGGGGTGCTTGAGTAGAGGCCCAAGGTCCTTCTGCCACCTTAATACTAAACCTATAAATATAGACACATATATCTATTTCCCCATCCTCATATATATATTTGCATGTACATGTCTTTGTCTAGACCTTTTGCCTCCTAGCTCTTTCCTCTATTTCCCTTGACTTTCCTCCTG
Source organism: Tenrec ecaudatus (assembly GCF_050624435.1). Taxonomy (NCBI): domain Eukaryota; kingdom Metazoa; phylum Chordata; class Mammalia; order Afrosoricida; family Tenrecidae; genus Tenrec; species Tenrec ecaudatus. The sequence continues at coordinate 319,708,411 of NC_134530.1, read as the reverse complement.
CCCCACTATCATGCTCCGTCCTCACCTGGGTTACAGCTATACCTCTTCTTTACATAACCTTACCCTTGATTATCCCCTACCAGACCTGCCACCCCCCCACCCTCACCATCAATTTGGGTCCCATGTTGTTCCCTTGTCCCTGGGTTTGTTAACACCACTTCCTTACCTGCCCACCTTCCCCTATCCCAAGTCCCCCCAGAACTGTCGGTCCCGTTGTTTTTCCTCCAGACAGTTCATCCAGCCTGTCTTATTTAGACAGACCTGTGGAGATAATAATATGCACAAAAACAAGACAGAGGAAAACAAAGCATCAGTATACAACCAGACAACAAAACAGCAACAATAAACCACTGACAAAGAACAAAACAAAACACATCAAGAAAGAAAAGCTTGTAGTTAGTTCAAGGATTGTTTGTTGGCCTTTAGGAGTGTTTTCTAGTTCAGTCTGCTGGGCACCACACCCTGGTCCCAAAGTCCACTTTCAGTATTCCCTGGGGACCTTGCCACTGCATTCCCTTGCTGTTCCACTCCACTCCCCGAGTACTTTGCCTCGGTGTGGTGAGGTCAGGTCAGGTGTAGTTCGCACACTGTGTCTCCAGTGCTGTCCCCTGTAGCACCATTGGTCACTGAGGGGTATCATGTCTCATAGTGGGGCCAGCCATATTGTCCTCTTTGTGGACTGGCTGCTCTAATCAGGAACATCATCCTCACGGCCTGGTGGGCCAGGCTGTGCTCCACTCTCTCTTCCTCCCCCTTCATCTGCTCTCGTGTGCTCTGATCAGATATCTCCCTCTCCCGGAGCTGCAGAATCAATGTCGTCCTTTGAAACAAATTCTTTTCGGGAGAGGGCCAGGGATCCATTTAATTTTTGGTGCTGGGTCCAGCCTCCCAGCCCTCTCCACTGGTTCCCTACTCCACGCCGGGATGTTGCATTCATACCTTGCGGCACTGGGTTAAAGTCTGGTCCCACTTTCCTTGTGGTGATATAAACAATACCCTCCCCTTGGGTGGGTTAGTGCCCCATGCCCCCACTCCCCTTTTCTTCCTTATACTTAGCCTTTTATTTTCCTTTCCCCACCTCCTCCACCATTGTCTAGCATGTGCATCCCTGGTTTTGGTCTGGTCTCTGCCATACTACACAGTCTTCACCCCACAAATGCTTGTATACAGTAGTTTTTTCCCTCTTCCCCTTTTGCATTTTTTAATTATTTTTTAATACTTACTTCAGTGGGCTTATGTTGTACTTGTTCTTTTGTGCCTGACTTACTTCACTTAGCATGATTTCCTCCAGTTCTTCCCATGCCGTTATGTGCCTCATACATTCATCACTGCTTTTTAGTGATGCGTAGTACTCCATTGTATGTATATACCACAGTTTTTAATCCAATCATCAGTTGATGGAAATTTGGGTTGCTTCCAACTCCTTGTAATTGTGAACTGTGCCGCAATGCACTGATTCTTTTTTCAGTCTTCCTTATTCAGTGTCCAACCTCAGGTGATCAAAACTACCATGGCTTGGGTCATGCCCCGTATTGCTAGGTTGGTTCCAGTTCACAGCTGCCCTGTGCACACTAGAGTGAAACACTTCCTGGTCCTGCTTCAACTTCAATTGCTCAGAGGGTTGAGCCCATTTTGGCAGCCATTGTATCAATCCATCTTATTGAGGGTTGTGTTAGTCTGGGTACTTTAGAGAAACAAATCCACAGAAACTCAAGTATACAAGAGAGTTTTCCATAAAGGTTAAGTCCACATCAAGAAAACATCCCAACCCAGTGTTGCCCAAGCCCATAAGGCCAGTATTAACCTATGTGTTCGACACTAATCCACAAAGTCCTCCTCCATCTCACAAAACATACACTATGATGTCAACTATAGGAGGAAAGCTGAGTCAGTGAATGTGTAAGCATCCCAGTGCTGGCAGGGGGTCTCCACAGGGCTGCATCAGGGTAGGACCATGTGGCTTCTCCTCAGGGATGTCTTGCAGGAAATGGGCCTTGCCAGCTGAAGCAGGGAACTGGCTAAAGCAGCTGCACCCTGGTCCGACCATCACAAAGCAAGAGACCCGTTAACTCGAAAGGGGAGGTTCACTTAGCCATTTATCCCTCCGCCCTTCAATTACTCCCGCATGTGTTTATCCCACCTCTTGGCCCAATTAACTACCTCAAGGGTCTTCCTTCTTTTTGATTTTTTAATTTTTGCTAACCCTCTACTTTACCAAGCATCATATCCTCTCTCTGATAACATGGCAAAATGTGAGAAAATGACTTGCCATCCTTCCTTCTAAAAAGTACTCTGGCGGAACTTCTTCCAAGACAGATTTGTTATTCTTCTAGCTGGCCGCAGTCCACGTATTCAATCGTCTTCATCCATGCTACAACTCAAATGCATCAACTCCTCTCCAGGGTTCCTTATGCTTTGTCCTGTTGAGGTGTCTGAAAATATGATGGCTTGGGTCAAGCATACCACAGCCTTCAAAGTAACATCGTTGCTTTTAGCCCTCTCAAGAAGTTCTTTGCAACATATTTTCCCGATGCAATAAATCATTTGAATTCTTGACTATTGCTTTCATGAGCGTTGGTTGTGGATCCAAATAAAAGGAAATTACTGATTATGTCCGTTTTTATTTAAATCGCAACGTTGTTTATTGGTCCAGTTGTGAAGACTGTTGTCAGTAAACGTGACACCTACATATCTGATTGTTAATGAGCTTTCTTCTAATCTTGATGCTGTGTGCTTCTTCATATAGTCCCGCTTCTTGGATCACTTGCTCATCATGCAGTTTGAATAAATACGGTGAGAGGACACAACCCCAATGAACACCTTTCCTTATTTTACACCATTAGTATCCCTACATTGTTCATGAGCATAATAAACATTTAGAAATTCCCATTCTTCATCATGTTATCCAAAGCTTGTTATGATCCAATGTCTTTGCATAATCAATTAAACATAGGTAAATATCTTTCCAGTTTTATCTGCTTTCAGTCCAGTATTTTTTACAATTTACACATCATCTGTTCAATAGTTCAATCACATTCATAGAGTTGTTAATTCATTGAATACCTGCAATTGTCACTACAATTGATTCTAGTACACTTCCTCTTCCATGTACTCACCACGGTTTTTAGCGCTGCACTATGCATCCAGTTGTTGTCTCTAAAGGTTTACCTTATCTGGGTTTTGTACACAGAAAATTATACAGGATCAAGACAGCCCAACAACAATGGCATGATGAAACAAAGAAACCCTCAGTAAGCAGTAAGGCAGAAAATATTAAAAACTGGAGCGATGACACATTGGGTCTCGAGGGAGATCACTGCCCAGGTGTCACATGCTGACTTGACTGCAATTGCATCAATCCACCCGCCGTGCAGTCAGTCTGGTCATCAGGTTCCATGTCCGACCTTAAATAGTCAGAGGAGGTTCACCAGGGGCTTCTTCCTCGCTAAGGTGCTGCCAGGAATGGCTCATCTTCCTCCTGAATCCCGCTTGAATCCCTGGCACCTCTCTGTCAGTGTACCTCCTCAACCATTTGGAAATTCTCTTCTCTTTGGCAGTTTACATATGTCATAGATGGTGTTGTTAGATAATTTCTGCGTTCTGTTAGATCGCCTTTCTTAGGAATGGGCCCCAGCATGGATCTTTTGCAATTGATCGGTCGGGTAGCTGGCTTCCAGATTTCTTGGCATCTGACTAGTGAGTATCTCCAGTGTGGCATTCATGCGCTGAAAGATTTGGGTTGGTATTTTGTCAGTTCTTGGAGCCTTGTTCTTCACATATGCTCTCCAGTTCAGCTTGGACTTCTTCCTTCACTAGCAGTGGTTCTGGATCAGAGACACCTATTTATTGAATGCATGCTCCGCATCTGGCATTTTATGCACACACACTAACCTGCCTCACGGCAGCCCTACAGACGGGGTGGAACTGCCCCCTGTGAGGTTCTGAGACTGTAACTCTTGAAGGGAGCAGAAAATTCCAACTTTCGTCTGCAGAGGGATGGGCGGTTTCAACTTGTTGACTTTGTGGTGACCAGTGGGTAACCACTCCACCACCAGGACTCTGAGTTGGCATGGACTCAATGGCAGAGAGCGAGAGCACTAGTCCATAAAAGACGCCAAAATGTAGGGAAGTTGCTTTATCCCTGGTTTTGCATATTAGAAAGCTACAAGTTTAGGTTAATTATTCCAATCCATAACTACACGTCTCTGAAATGTATGCTATTTTAATATATCGTATGGCCTCCCTATCGGAGTTCTCTGAACCATAAACTAACTATCCCTCAAAAGGACAAAATACCCAAATGGTAATGGTTATGAGAACAAATAACGAGCCCAATGAGTAGAATAAAATGCACATGTTTGAAAGGAAAGGATTGCTCTTCCAAGTGGTTGTCTCTCACAGTCTCAACAAAAAGGCCCTGGGTCGTGCAAACGAATAGCCTGCTTGGCTGCGAACCCAAAGTTTGGGGATTCAATTTCCCTCAGATCAGCCCAGAAGAAAAGTCACGGTGATCTATGTCTGGAAATTCCGCCACCGGAACCCCTACGGATCCCAGTTCTACGGTGACACGTGTGGGATTTGTCATGAACCAGAACCTAATCCACAACAATTGGACTGTTGTTATGTTTTTAATGTACCTAAGGTCTACATGTAAATAAAAATTTCCACGGCAGCAGTTTGACAGTTCTGAACAAAAAAAGGTTCGATGTCAGCAGAGGTTACCTTGAGTTTGTGCAACCAACCACAGTGATTTCACAAGAAGGAGATCCCCAAGATGGGAGCTGTTCCCTGAGCCACTGAGCTAGAATGGCGGAGTTCCTCTATTCAAATGACTGCAATAATCCGAATTGCCTAATTGTCATGAAAAAGTTCATTCTCAAGGATCTTACCTTGACCCAGCCACCATGATGCTGACCAGCTACAGCTTTGGGGCAGCACAAAAACAACTATGTTGTTTATAGTTTCCACGCACAAACTTAGAATGGACTGGAATGCTCAAAGAATGATGGACATGAGAAGGACTGGTTGACATCATTTTCTGCTTACCCTAAAGTGAACAAAAACAAATATTTTTATCCCAACCCCCTGGAAAAATCTACTGTAAAATGGCTAGTTTTTTCCTTACTGTGTAGGAAACTATGTTATTCTGGGAAAACTAGAGAAACACATTTATAGGTACTCCTGTGTATAAGAAAGAGTTTTATATAAAAGAGCAATTTTATATCAAGAAAACATTCCAGCCCAGTCCATATCAAGTCCATACATCCAATATTAGCTCATATGTCCAATAACAGTTGTGTTAGTCTCGGTACATTCAGAGAAACAAATACACAGAAACTCATGTGTAAGAGAGAGTTTTATATGAAGGTTAAGTGCGCATCAAGAAAACAGTTGTGCCCAAGCCCACAAGTCCAACATTAACCCATTAACTCATATGTCCAACACCAATCCACAAAGTCCCTCCTCCATTTCACAAAACAGATGCAATGATGCCAACTGCAGGAAGAAAGTGGAGTAAGTGAATGTGTAAGCATCTCAGTGCTGGCAGGGGTCTCCACACAGCTGCTCCAGCACCTAAGACGGCATCAGAGTAAGTCCATGTGGCTTCTCCTCAGGGATGTCTTGCAGGAAGTGAGCCTTGCCAGCTAAAACAGGGAATGGCTAAGGCAGCTGCACCCTAGTCCGACCATCACAAAGCAAGAGACCGGAGAACTTGAAAGGCACAGCTCACCAAGCCATTTATCCCCCCGCCTTTCAATTAACCCCACTATAATTTTCCTCTTTAGACTCATGCAACACATGCAATGGAAGATCACAGGCCAGTGGATGGAAAGTCTGGTGGATCCAGGGGTGGTGGAAGCATCTCAGCACTAGCGTGAATCTTCACATGGCTCCTCCAGCTCCAGGCCTCTGGTTCCATCAGAGTAGCTCCATGTGTCTTGTCAACAGGAAGACAAAGCAGAGAGAGTGTGTATCTAGTCTCCAGTGAGCTATTTATAGCTGTCGTGCCTCCAAATGAGGTCATCAGACTTTGACCTGATTGACAGGCTAGACTTCACTCTTAATTGTCTCAAGTTGACACCAGATTATGTAACTACCACAGAAATCCTACGATTTAAACTTTGCCAGAATTATTCAGTATCTTTTAGTACCTCAGAACTTCATGCTTACTAATAAATTGTAATGTGTGTCTATAACTTTAGCTATAAGCTTAGCTATATACAGTCATATATATGAGAGGTCTTCAAACAGTTTGTGGGGGGAAAAACACAGAATGAAAATATAATGGAGAGAAGCAACATAGCTCGCATGGAAGAAGCACATAGCCTGTGGGATCACAAGATGTCGATAGGATCAGGTATCAGGCATCAAAAACCCAGAACAAAAAATCGTATCAATGTGAATGAGGGGAGTGTGGAGTGGAGACCCAAAGCCCATCTGTAGACAATTGGACATCCTCTCACAGAAGGGTCGCAAGGAGGAGGCGAGTCAGTCAGGGTGCAGTATAGCACAACGAACCATACAAATTTCCTCTAGTTTTTTAATGACCCCCCCCCACTATCATGACCCCAATTCTACCTTACAAATCCAGCTAGACCAGAGCATGTACACTGGTAGAGATAAGAACCTGCAACACAGGGAATCCAGGAGAGATAAATCCTTCAGGACCAATATGAGAATAGAGATACCAGGATTGGAAGGGGAAGGTGGAGGGAGAAAGGTGATATTTCTCACATGATCGACATATAAGGCACCCCCCCCAGGGGTACGAACAACAGAAAAGTTGGTGAAGTGAGACCTCAGATTATGTAAGATATAAAATAATAATAATTTATAATTTATCAAGGGTTCATGAGGGAAGGAGGGTGGAGGAGAGAGGAGGAAATGGAGCTGATATCAAGGGCTCAAGTAGAAATAAAATGCCTTGAAGATGATGATGGCACCATATGTACAAACATGCTTCACACAATGAATGGATGCATGGATTGTGATAAGATATGAGTCCCTAATAAAATGATTTAATAAAAAATACATAAACAAAAATGTTCATAGCAGCACAATTTGAAATAGCCAAATGCCCAATAAAAATATACTGGATGAAAAAAAACAGAGAAAGAAAAGATAATGGAATGTCTCCATGTACATTTTGGAAGTTCATATATGTGTGTGTGTGTGTGTGTGTGTGTGTGCTATATGTTTTTTATAGAGAGAGAGAGAGGCAGAGAGAGAACAGGGCCATTATGAATCAGAATTAATTCCACAGGGCACCCCACACTAAGTGTTCATCCCACTGTCCGTCTATCCATTTGCCATTGTCTAGAAATGAGACAGTGTTGTTCTGGTATTGGAAGCTAGACCATCAGCATTTCAAATGTCAGCAGGGTGGATCATGGGGGAAAGGTGTCAGGAGAGTTTCCGTATTAACACAGACTAGTAAGAAAGGCCTAAAGATCTTCTTAAAATCGTCCACCCACTACCCTCCACTTGCCAGCTCAACAGCTCCTGAGTGTTTTATCTTGCTACTCAAACTTCAAGGCATCCTGTCAGTATGTTTTTACTTTGCTTACTCTTTACATTATAATTATTCATTTAATGCTTACATTAAATGTAGGGCTGGGATCCTCATGGACAGCAGTTGGGCACCACCAGCAGTTCTGCAGGAGAGAGACTGGGCTTCCTACTTCCATAAACAGTTCCCCGCTCAGCATCCCACAAGGGGGCTTACTGTGAGTTAGCATTACTCTGTAACTGTGAGCTTGAGGGTTTTTTCCTACCTCCCCTTACTTGTGTTATAATTATTCAATGACATGAGCTGTTTATGGACTTGTTGTTTTTTGTTTGTTTCCATTGTCACGCCCATACCATTTAGTACAGTACTCAGTAGATGTTCAATACGTTGAATGACTTAGTGGTGCACGCATGTTAAATCATATGGCAATTCCAGTCTAAGGAGTTCCTCTTCATTGCCAACCACTGTTGGCGGGTATCCACCTCAGCCCAAGGGGTCTGTGACTATTTCGGACTGCAGACATGGTCTGGTGGCTTCCTGGTCCATGATGAGGGCAGTAGCCCCTTGTTTTCTTCACTCTTCCCTGGGGAATAACCCATACTCTGCAAGGAAGGCTGACAGGATTTCTTGATTTGTCTCTTCTCCCACATCCCTCCTGTGTTCCCTCTGAGTCTCCCTCCCGCTTCTCAGAAGTGAAAACAGTGAAGGCGTCCCTGCAGCAATATGGTTCCTATGATCACATTAGCTACAGTCATAATAAAAGCCGCTGCATGATCAGATTGTTCTGTTCCCCATCGCCATAGAAATCATGGTGTTTGATCAGGAAATCTTCATAAACAAGTGGAAATTCACTAATGCAGTAAGAAGTTATTACATATAATTCAGAACTTCCACACTGCTAGTGCTTCAGTCAGTAAAGAGGGGCAGGAGTATAGATCGTGTTGTGCAACAACTCGTAACAGAGGTGTGCTTGTAATTTTGGCACTAGCGCGCAGTGCATTTTCTCTTTCTTCTTCTTTCCTCTGTTTACATGGATAACTTACTTTCTGAAAATTATGTTTAAATAACAGAAGAAAATGAAAGTGCCCAACTGATCATGGGGTTATTTTATAGGGGGAGGGGGAAAATCTAAGATTTTTTTTAAAAGCTTGAATTTTAAACTGCTAAGAGAGTTTCAAAAGACTTCAGTAAATGTAATATGCCCAAGAGAATATCAGTGTTCCACGCATGGAAGAGATTGATGGGCTTCTTACGTATGTGCACAAACTAATAAGCAGGAAAATATATAGTATGTCAACTAACTGGTGCTCAAATCCTATTTGAAATTCTACCTTGATTTCCATCCAAACACAATGAGCAAATATGCAAAACCCAGACAGTTATAATTTTTGTCTTTACCGAACAATAGTTTCATGACAGGCATAATATCAAATTCAAAGAAAAAATTAAATGGTTTTCTGCTTCATCATAAATCAAAATCTTGCTGGAATTCAAAGGAAGGAAGAAAACCGTCATTCCCTTTGTCCCACACCCCCCCTCTTGGTCCGGGATGAGGGAAAAGGACTAAGTAAAGGGGCCCGCAGAGCTCCAGTGCATAGACCGACGCCCTACGTGGTCTCTGTGTGTAGGCAGACTCTAGCATGGCCTTCCAGGAGAATGAACAAATCAACTGACAAGAAACACAATCAGGCACTCCTTAGATGCAAGCATGCCGCCACGGCCCCTCGCTTACTTTGCACAGCTGATCAGGAAAAAGCAATCTCTAGAAAAGAACATCATCATTGGTAGAGAGTTAGCCAAAATGAAGGGAAAACGTCACTGAGATGGATTGACACAAAGCCATTGAATGGCTCAAACCACCAATAATTATGGAAGTGGGGCAGGACCCAGCAACGATGCAGGCTATTGTTCTGTTGTCATGAAGTGGAGCCAACATTTCGCAGCTCCGAGGCGTGAGCCAGATAGATTGCTTCCTGCGTCCGAAGTTTGGAAGAAAAGTTGTTTGCTCCAATTATCCCTTTAGTATGGACCCCAGGTTACGTTGTGGCTACTCGTTGGGCTGCCATTAGCGTGGTTGGCAGTTGGAAACCGCCAGCAGGTCTCTAGGGGTCCCATTGACTCCCTGGCAGTGAGGGAGATCTCTCTGTGGTGGAGGCTCTGCTACGTGTTCTGAACTGAAATTCCAGCTGTTTGGGAATACACAGTGCTTAGATGACAATTGTAAGCCATGCACATGTTCCTTGTGACCACCTACGACACCTGAGCTGTTGTGTCATTCTGCTTTCCGGTTCTGAAGGGCAGAGATCAGCCATGATTCGCTTCCTCTCTCACAATATGACAGTTTTAGCTACCAAGGGCAGAGTTTTGAAATGCCTGAAGGTGCAAGAGAAATTTCAGATAAAGCTACAGGTGGACAAGTTATGCAAGCTGAGTCTGTTGAAGACTCCTTCTGGCTCAAGCCTTCCTGTGTCTGGCTTGCTGCCTTTTGGGCATTGTGAGTTCCTTAAATACAAAAAAATCACCCTGTAGGGCTCTCCTGCCTGATGACCGGCATCCCATTCTCAGGGCAGGCTCTGTGTCTTAATGCCTGAGCATAATCCTGGCTTGCTCAGTTTCCAGGGGGGTGACCTTGGACATTTTATGTCAGCTCTATAAATGACAGTTTCTTCACCCAGAAAAGGGGCATTGATAATAAAATTAAAGTCTTTTTAAAAAACGATTATTCTACAAATACAATATCTTTGTGTGCTGTGAAGTTGACTGAGGCGGATTCCAACCATATAGGATATGGTGGAACCACCCACATAGGGTTCCCTGGGTTGAAATCATGGGAACAGATTGCTAGATCTTTTCTTCAGTGACATCACTGGATGTTCCACCATCAACCTTCAATGACCAGCCAAGCACTTAACCATTGCACCACGGGAGCTCTCCGAAACCTATCAGCTATTGCAATAGTGATATGGGCTTATTGCAAATATCAAAGAAGATAACACATACAAAATACTTGGTTCAGTGCAGGTCCTATAAGTAATGTTATCATTAAGTGTCATTGATTCATTCCAACCCATACTGATCCCATGTAACAGAGTAGAACTGCCTCAGTGTTTGCTAGGCTGCAGTCCTTAGTGCAGGAACCCTGGGGGTGTAGTAGTTATAAACTGGGTTGCTAATGGTGAGGTCAACAGTTCAAAACCAGCAGCTGCTCCAGGAGAGAAAGATGGGTGCATTCTATTCCCATGAAGAGTGATTCTCAGAAATGCACAGGGGCAGTTCTACCCTGTCGTCTGGGGTCTCTATGAGTCAGTATCGACTCATTGATGGCAGTGAGTTCATCTTTACCCAGGAAGAACTCTAGGTCTTTTTCTCCCATAGAGCAGCTGGTGACTTCTAAATCATCAGTCTTTTGCATGGTTCCACCAGGGCTCCTTCTATTCCTCTGAGTCGCAACTAGCATGACGAATTGGGACTTCGTTGGTAGTTGCCGCCAAGGCGATCCTAACTCACGGCAGCCATTCCGTGCAGAGAAGAACTGCTCCACAGGGGTTTCAAGGCTGTTACTTTCAGAAAGCATCTTTATTCCCGAGGTACCTCTGGAGTTTGAACCGATCACCATTTGATGAGGCGTCGAACACTTAACTATTAGTGCTACTCAGGGAGCTCTACGAATGTTGTCGTTCGTCGCCTTCTAATCAGTTTTGACTCATAGTCACCTTGTGTGTAACAGAAATAAACATTGCAGGGGGTGAGCCCAGGTTTGCAGCTCCTGGATTAATCTGTTTTATTAAAGGATGACTTCTTTTTCTCTCACTCTCCACACGCCCAAGTGTGATGTCCATCCCCAAGAGGTTCCTTTGGCTAAGCTGGCCAAAGTACATGAGATCACTCACCATTCTCGATTCTAGGGAGCATTCTGACTGTGTTTCTTCCAAAATAAATTTATTCATTCTCAGGGCAGTCCATAGTACTTTTAATATTCGTCACCAACACCATAACTCAAATTTATCAATTCTTCCGTCTTTCTTTCTCATTGACCAGTTTTCACATACATGAGATGATTGAAAATGCCATGGCTTGAGTTAGGCACATTTTTGACCCCAAAGTGGCATCTTCGATCTATCACACGTTAAAGAGGTCTTGTACAACCGATTTACCAAAGGCAATGCATGGCCTTCTTGACTATTGCATCCATGAGTGTTGATTGTGGATACAGGTACACTGAAATCTTTGACGATTTCCATCTTTTCTCCGTTTATCATGATATGGATTCCTGGTGCGGCTGGGAGGAGTTTTTGTTTTCTTGACACTGGCTTGTAACCCACACTGAAGGCTGTAGCTGTAGATCCTCATCAGTAAGGGCTTCAAGTCCTCTTTGCTTTCAGCAAACAAGGCTAGGTTATCTGCATATTGTGGTTGTTAAAGAGCCTTCTTCCAAGCCTGATGCCAACTGCTTCTTCATATCATCCAGCTCTCTGCTGATCGACTCAGCATACAGAGAAATAGGGTGAAAAGGCACAATCCCGAAAACCATTTAAACCATTCAGTTTCCCCTTGTTCAGTTTAAACAACACCCTTTGGTTCATGTACAGGTTCCATATGCATACAATGAGGTGTTGCGGAATTCCCAGTTTTCCCATTGTGATCCGTAGTTTATTACCATGCACACAATTGAATTCCTTTGGATAGTCAATAAAACACAGGCAAACATCTTTCTAGCATTCTCTGCTTTCACCCAATATCCTTTTACATCAGCAATGATTTCCCTTCTTCTCTGTCTTCTTCTGAATTGACATTGAATTCTGGCAGCTCCTTGTCAATGTCCTGCGGCATCAGTTCATAATGCAGTCATTTATCCACTGGGCCACCAGGGACCCTTCAGAATAGTTATATTATTATGAAAGTTATTTCATTTCAAGTTTAGTAATTGAGGGTCTGTGAAGATATAAATATGGCCCAGTCTAGGATTTTAAAGGAAAAGAAAAAGTAAAATTCATAAAAGGACTATGATTTTCCATATTATTACAGACATTATTCCAATGAATACTTCCAAATCAGATCACTACCACTGGGCCCATTCCAACTTGTCATGTTCTTTTCCTTTTTTACATTTTATTAGGGGCTCATACAACTCTTATCACAATGCATACATGTACATACATCAATTGTATAAAGCACATCCATACATTCTTTGCCCTCATCATTTTCAAAGCATTTGCTCTCCACTTAAGCCCTTTGCATCAGGTCCTCTTCCCCCCCCCTCCCCGCTCTCCCCTCCCCCCTCCCTCATGTGCCCTTGGTATATATACATACACACATACATATATATACATACATATTTTTTTGCATGATGCCTTATACCTGGTCCCTTTGGCACCTCGTGATCGCACTGGCTGGTGTGCTTCTTCAATGTGGGCTTTATTGATTCTGAGCTAGATGGCCACTTGTTCACCTTCAAGCCTTTAAGACTTGTCATGTTCTTATAGCAACTCGTAAGGAGAGAGTCGAACTGCCCCATAGGTTTCCAAGGTTGTAACCACATTTTGACACTTGTATTGACATACTATCCATATATCTTACAGTTCGGTAGCTTAAATATACTTAGAAGGAGCGGTGCAATCATCGCCTCCATCAATTTCAGAATCAGGCACCATTTTTAGAATCAGGTTCCAGACTCATGGAGGCAGGAAGGACTTTCACATTTTTATTCCGCAAAGTATCTGGGGAGTTTGAACTGTCAACCTTTGGGTTAGCAGCTGAGTCTGGAATACATAATCATAACACCACCACAGCATTTTTTTAGTATGGAAATACGGATTCTATTTAAAGGATAAAGAAACTGAGGCTGAAAGAATTTAAGTAACTGGCTCAAGTTCCTCTGGTTGTTAATAATAGATTCAGAACTCTCTCATTCCCTACTATAAGGCTACCTGACTGTAGAAGAAAGGACAGTTACTTGGAGCAGTAGAATTTGAGGAAATGTCAGTGTAACAAAAGAGAAATAAATGCTATAGGATGTCAGAGGTGAAGTGGAGGGGCAGTGAAACAAAGAGAAAACCCTCAACAAGCTGGATCGACACAGTGGCTGCAACGATGGGCTCAAACAGAACCTTTGCAAGGATGGCTTGAGCCCAGGCAGTATTTTCTCCTGTTGTGTATCAGGTTGCTATGAATCGGAACGGACTCAATGGCACCAAATAACAAGTTTCTTGTTATGCCCTTGCATCTCGTGTCTCAACTTTAAATCTTCCTCTGTCTACACTAGACAGTCATGTGTGGGAAATGACACCGAGTAATGAAATAATTGGATCTACATCTAGACATAGGAGTGAAATATGGATTCAGTAATAATCTTAAGGGGCCAATTTTAAAAATTAATTTAAGCAGCAACTGTTTCATTTGAGCATAAAGAAAGGAAAATTAAACAGCTTCCCAAACAAGCCTCTGAAATACTAATATCCTCACATTTCCCAGAAGAAGCAATTAAGCAAATAAAGAATATACTCATATATGCCTATGCCAAAAACTGGATGCAGAAAATCTGTTTTAAAATATTTACTTTGTTGACTAGTTTTCAATGTTTTCTTTAAGTCGCCGTTTTCAGTACATGAAAGTCCTTGAACTGCAGTGCATGAGACCATTGTTGTTGATAGGTGCTGCTGCACTGGTAGGCACTCTCTGTGTAACAGAGAGAAACACAACCCTGTCCTGTACCATCTGCACGGTCCAAGCTGTGTTTTGGCCTATGGTTGTGGTCATGGTGTAAATCCATTTCATCCAGAGCATTCCTCTTTTTGGCCGACCCTTTACTTTACCGAACACAATGTCCTTTTCCAGTTTCTCTACGGATAACACATCCGAAGACACAGGGTGAAGTCTTGCCATCCTCAATTTTAAGTATTTTAGCTGTCCTTCTTCCAACACAGATTTATTAATCCTTTTGGCAGCCAATGGCATATTTGATATTCTTTGCCAACGCCATAATTTATTGGAATGTTCCATCCCATCCAACATTTGACATCTTTTAATAATTCATGATCTGAACCATTTCATCTAAGAGTATGTGACTTGTCACTCTCTTTGCCATCCCGTCATGCTGAACTAAATGAAAATGCTCAAGCCAAACATGTGAAAAATATTTTAGCGTTTGCTATAATGAATGGAAAATACATTCTCAATTTGCGTTTTTAAAATCAATGAATTAAAGGTGTGACTTCTAGGAGAACCACAATAGAAGATGCCGTTGCGTTGTCAGATGCCGAAGGGTTGGTTCTGGCTGATGCTGACCTTAGGCACAACAGAAAGCAACACCAAGACCAGAAGGACTAGACGTCTGGCACTGTCTTAGGCAACGTGCCACTGAGATTCACAAGATTTCCAGTGGCCATTTTTATTTTCCCAGGAGTGGACTACCTCTTCCTTATGCCTAGTTTTATCTTTGTGTGGAAGCTCCCCAGAAACCTGTCCATCACCCTGCTGATATTTGAAAGACCACCACCACCAATTGTTTCATGCAGTGCCTACATGGCTTCAGCATCCCAGCCGCACACAAAAACCATCACAGTACAATGCCCTGACAGACAAGGGGCAGAACATACAGGCAACAGCCGTAGACTTGCTCTCCATGGGTTGCTGTGATACTGAACAGATTTCAGTTGAACTTCCAGACTAATATAATGATGGGAAGAAAGCTCTGGTAATCTGCTTCTGCAAACAAGCCAATGAAAATTCGATGAACCACGTCATTCCACAACTGATCCTGGGGTGGCATAGGATCAGACAGCATGTTGTCCAGGGGTAACTGAATAGGGTATCAACTCCATAGCAGCTCGCAACTGCTGCAGCCTACACATCTATAAAATAGCATGGACAATACTGCCCTGCAGAAGAGGAATATACATTTTTTTATTTATGCAAACGTCAGAGGAAAAGGCGCTCTATGAATACGACGTACATGGGTCTTTATGCTTCATTTTTGGAGCTGATACTAAATATAGGAAAAATATGTCCAATAACGCAAAAATGTACATCAGAATAAAATTGCAGCTTGAATGTGTTGCTTTATATTGGCAAGCAGGGAGGATAAAATAAGCATGAAGGGGAAATAGACAGCCAGCACTCTGACTGAATTATGTCACCAGATTCCAGCCCAGAAATATTATCTAATAATAACATCACCCTGTTCCTGGGCCTGCCAACTTCTAAAATTAAAAACCAACTCAGGTTGAGCATGTCAGCTGAAATAAATCAAATAAAGTAGTACTTGGGGAAAAAATTAACACCCCCCCCCCCACGCCCCATGCTCTAACCTATTTCTAAAAACCATCCTGAAAACTATCCTGCCATCTTGGTAATTGGCCAGTAGCATAATTTTTTAGCTGCTTAATAACACATCATCATAGGCGTAAAAATGTCAAGGATCTCATGTTAACATTGTATCCGGGTTTGTGTGTGTGTGTGTGTGTGTGTGTGTGAGAGAGAGAGAGAGAGAGAGAGAGAGAGAGAGAGAGAGAGAGAGAGAGAGAGAGAGAGGAGTGGACTCTGTCGCTCAGCCATACGGTCATCCCTATCATAAGCTGGAGAGGTTCTGAGGTAGCCTGGCCTATAGCACTCTCAGAACAGAAATGTCCACGTGGCACAAACTGTTGGCGAATGTTTCCTCCCTTCTACACGTCTTCCATTCCAATGATACATACTTGAGTTTGGCCATCAGAACAGCCTCCCCAAATACAATGATAAAGCAAGCCTTTGCCTGTGGCGTGTGATTTTCAATCCTGTTCAACTTCCTCTCATTACCTCCTTCAGAGTGAAGAGCTTCTAGTTCACCTCTATTTTCCCAGTGACCTGCTAATTGCAAGGCCAGCAGTTCGAAACCACCAGCTACTCCGAGGGAGAAAGATGGAACTTGTCACTCCCTTGTAGAATTGCGGTGTCAGAAATTAACAGAGGCAGTTCTACCTGCCCTGTAAGGTCAAGATGAGTAATTCCACACACACACACACACACACACACACACACACACACACACCCCAATGATTAGTATAATTTCATTAGGGTCCTACTTTTTTATTCTTCTTATACTCATGATTTTACTTCTAGTTTGAGTGCCCAACAATTTTTCTACCTCATCCTCCCCCACATTTATCGCTAACTCCATATCAATCTTACTTTTAAAATTGCCCAAACACCTGCATCGTTTTTTTCTCCACTTGAGATTTAGCACCCCAGCTGTCTTTGTTTCCTAGTGTCGCTGTAACCAAAATTCCACTAGTAGGTGGCTTCCACAAACAGTATTGAGGGTGTGTGAGTCGGGTGAAAGTTGACAGAATAAGTTCATTTCCCATTCCATAATTTGTACACGATTTATTTCCTGACGTTAGCCTCAATCCTCCTCGGTGTAACAATGCTCTTTGTACTTCCTCTCTGGGTTCCTGCTTTCTCATTGTTCCTCTGCCCTATTTCTTCTTGCCATCTGGGCTTTCTGATTGGGCATATGCTGCTGATTGGGTGTCCCCTGTGCTGACAGTTCTGCGGAGTGAAGTCTGTTTCTCACGTGTGTTATCATTGTTCCTGCAGGCTCTGTCTCGCTCTGCCTTGAAGGCACTGCTCCAGAACTCTGACTGTACTCCTGTTCCTGCCCCGATTGGTGGCAGGGGTTTTGGGGAATGAGTTCAGTATATTGCGATCACCAGGGTCCGTTTTGTTCTGTGACAGAAACTGGCCTTTACCAGGAGAGAAGATCCCAATGTGGCTGCCTTGTCTATGGGCTTCTCTGTGATAGAAAACCTCTCTTGGCCAGGACTAGTGGGGGGGAACCTGGTCCATCAGCCTATAGCGACATGAAGGTGCTGGGGAAGGTGATGGACATGCTAGCTCCCCTGCCAAGCAGGGTCATCTCATACCCACTGGAGAATGCAGTTCCTTTTAGTCGCCACTGCAAATTCCATTCCCTCCTTATTTTCAGAAGAAGCTCCTGTAGTCTACATGACTGCTACATGATATTTCCAGATTGTTGTATCCACACCAGCATCTAGGCAAGGACCATTCTCCTGATTTACACTCCCTGGAGCTGGTGGGTTTGGATGAAATTGGGAAGCGTTATGGAGGAGACGCTGAACAATTGAGAGATGTTTCTAGGGTCCTGGTTGGGTCTCTGCAAAAGTTTGCAGGTGATGTTGTATAATCTCTATGGTGGGAATGAAGTGGTAGAGTTGGTAACTATCAACTCATTTGGCACAAAATGAGATAGAAAAGGTCTGGTGAGATAGCAAAGGTCTATCCTGGAAGCAAAACAAATGAAAGCTCCACCAAGTCCCTATAACCTTGCTTATAAGTATAGTTTTATGTATCCCATGGGTTTCAACCATGTATGTCATGGTCTTGAGATGATAATTGCCTTGGACTTGGCTGTGACCATAACCTCTTACAACATTCCAGACATGGATCCTGGTAATGATAGCATCATTTAAAGGATGACAAACCAGAAAACTCAAATGGATTGAACTTTCCCTACACCAGGCATAGAAAATGAGTTTGGCAGTTTGCCATTTTGTTAAAATTAATCTATCTTTGGTTTAAAGTACGTAATACACTCTTCCAGACACAATCTACACTGATATGGCTTCCTTAACATAACTCAGAAAATCCTATTCCAAAATGGGGCTACCCCTTTTGTATAGGGGTTTAGAATTTACAAGGCATATTTTGTCATTCCATCCTTAACACTAAACCAAATGTTTGATTCTGTGACTGCATCTTTAATCGCTTAGTAAAGACCCCAGATCATAGACCCCAGTCTTCTAGGGATCATTCCTTGAGTATCCAGGGTAGCTTAACTCCCATAGCCAGAAGGAGGGACAATAGCATGACAATACTGATGTCCAGGAGACATTTGTTGTATGACAATTCAGGGTTTTCATGTTTTACTATGTGAGTTAGTTTATTGTGCCAACCTGGCTGATAAACACATGTGGGGTTAATTGAAGGGTGGAGGGATAAATGGCTAGGTGAGCCTGGCCTTTTTAGTTCTCAGGTCTCTTGCTTTGTGGTGGCCACACAAGGGTGCAGCTGCCTTAGCCAGTTTTCTGCTTCAGCTGGCAAGGATTACTTCCTGCAAGATATCCCCAAGGAGAAGCTGCATAGACCTACCCTGATGCAGCCTTGGGTGCTGCAGCAGCTGTGTGGAGACCCCTGCCAGCACTGAGATGCTTTCACATTCACTGACTCCACTTTCATCCTGCAGTCGGCATCATTGGGTCTGTTTTGTGAGATGGAGGAGGACATTGTAGATTGGTGTGGGACATATGGGTTAATGGGTCAATGTTGGACTTCTGGGCATGGGCAGCACTGGGTTGGGATGTTTTCTTGATGTGCACTTACCCTTATATAAAACTCTCTCTTACACACGAGTTTCTGCTGATTTGTTGCTCAGACTAACACACCATGAAACATTTTCCTCCACCTAACTACTTTCTCCCTTGGCCATTGAAGTCAAGGACACTATGGTTCATAGATTATATTAAGTATTAAAAGTCATTTATGAATCACAAACCCTCAAGGACCCTTAGTAACAATTCTAATAATCTTCCAGCTCAAACTCTGCTTATGTGTTAGGGACAGAACAGTAGGTAAAATCATTTTTCTCCTATTGTAACAATAAAATTTATTAAGGATTATTGTGTGGATTTGTATGAAGAAATATTTTAGAATTACAGCAATAGGACCAGAGATCATTTGCTGTGTAATTCAGGTTAATGTAAGAGCTTTGCCTTGACTTCTAGGAAACCTGAGTTCTAATCTTCTCTCCATCTCTCTCTGATAATCTTGGGTAAGTGATAAACTTAAATCTAATTTCCTCGTCCTCTGTCTTCCTCCCAGTGGGATACAGGTGAAATGAATTTAGATGGTAAAACTTACCCATGTAAGAGTTCATAAGAAGGATTGGTACTTTGCATTATGGTGTTGGTATTGAGTTTCGATGAGCTGAAGTTGACCCAATGGCAGTGAGCTTGGTGTCTGGGTCTTGTCGGTCTTGGAAGAATGTTAGCTACACCTTGGATTGGCGGAAGAGTGAACACATCAAGAAGTCCAGCTCCTCGGAATGCTCCTTTGGAGCAAAGATGGTGAGATGTTGGACTGGTTGTCAGGGGAAACAAGTCCTTGGAAGCGTGCCTTGGGAAGCAGAGGGACATGGGAAAGAGAGGCCCTTCGGGCAAAGGAACCACACAGTGACTGCCACCGTGGGCTCCAACACAACAGTTAGGAGGATGGCCCTGGACCAGATGTTCAACAGCACCAAACCACAACACCCGTACATTTGCCTGAAGGGGAGAGAGAAATGGGTAGAAAGGAATAAGGAAGCAGAGAAACTCCCTATGGCTAGCACTACATTTCTGCAAGCCTTTCTTTCACGTCGTTCTGTAGCACTATATTCTTCTGCAAAACAAGCCTTACTTTCAGGAAATTTCGAATCCCTCCTCTAAAAGCCTCACCCTGAAATAGTGGTCTCTCGACCATTATCATCAGAGTCCTTGGCTGGCACCAATGACTCCCATGCTTGGCTGCTAACTAAAGGAGAACCCGAGGTGATGGCATTTTCACACGTCATAATCCATTTGCTTCAAGCGCTTCATCATTCCTACAATAAGTCAAAATTACACCGTAACCATATCCCCTATTTTGGACAGGCATTAGCTTGGTACCTGATGACCCAGGATGACAAACCCTTCACTGGTGATCCTGTGGGCCTCAGTGGCTTTTGTTGACTTCTGTCATCCCTTTATGTTGGGTTTGGATACTGTCACCCTGTTGGGCTTTCGTGTCAACAGCCCAGCCAAAATATTTTGCTGGTAACGGGCTCCAGTTCAAGGTCAGCTTGACCCACAAAACAGAAAGGATTCCGGGTCTCCTGGGAAAGCATCACCACCAGAGGAATTGCGTGGTTCACTTTCTCAGGGACTGGGGGTGCATCATAAAGGAGGGGCCCGGCTAAGCTTTCTAAAGCAAGTTCACTAGCCTTAAGGCTTAGGCCTTGTGAGCAATCTGTCTTTTGACTCCCCTGCCACACACACCCCACCCCTCAAAGGTGTTCTGCAAAGCAGAGCATGCAGGAGCATAACAAAAGTGAGCCATATGGGGCTGGGGGACCCCCAGGAGGGGACTGGTATTTAGAGATAAAGGGACTGTGAGAACTTTACTGCAAATGCATTTTCATTGGCCAAGTTCTTTTTCAGAGGAGTAGCAATGTGAAATAAACTGAAGTACAATGGCTACGGGGGGGATTGTTTCGAGGGATAAATAGGGCAGGAGGCAGGCTCTCATGGGCCCTCTTTTTCCCATTGCAGACTAATAAAAGAGGCAATTATCTAATAAAAATGTACTGTTAATTACTACCAGTTAAGTACTACTACTGTTAGTAATATTAAGTACTATTGGTCCTGAAGAGATGTATTTCATCTTGGAAATTTGACATTTTTGCTGGCTTTCACCCCCCTTTCACCACCACCCCACTACACACCCCAATTATAATCCACAGAAAGTGGAAATGAGACAAGAGCCATTTCACATGTCAAAACACAGAGTGAAGGGAAGACATGCTGGCAGTGAGGGCTTTTCAATGGGACCGGAGGAAATGGTGGAGATGATTCTAGAATATGTTTTTGTCTACTTGACATTACCCCCTCCCTCCTATCCTTTTTTTGTCTTTTTGATCTTGATTTCTTTGAAGGTTTTTGGTTTTCTTGTGGTTTGGTTGTTTTCTTTTTTAGGGGGTGGGGGCTGGGGGGAGCGTCACTGTGGCTGTTTTTCATGTAATAGCCCTGGCATTCTTCCTAAAAGATGTGTGCTCTCGAGAGCATGGTCCTGGCCGATGGAATCCTCCATTTTGATCCTGTAAAGGTCACCCGGGGTGTCTTACCTTCCTTTAAACATGCAGGTCTGGGCTGTGAAGTTCCCAGAATTGAGATGGAAATGAAGTCATTAGTTTCTTCCTACTTGAAGCTCTGACTACACATGGAATTCTATGGGCAAAGTCTGAGTCGCCTGCTTTTTTTTCTTTTTTCATAAATCTCACACCCAGCTGAGCTGTAACACCTGTTACATTTTCCCAGGAACTTGAGCCCCAAGACCATTTCCCATCTATTTGCTCTTCTTCTTGCGCAGGACACGGACAAAGGCAGGGGTCCCGGTTTTCGAAGGCTGTGCTAATTGAAAAGCTGTGGGCTGGTGCAAAAGCGAACCCCAGCCCACAAGAATCCCAAACAAGGCTTTCCAGTGATTATTTCCTCCTCTTTAAAAAAGAAGTCGCCTTGATCATGCAAGCTGTACAAGATTGATTTGTTTGTGAGGGAAAAATAGTTGTTGAATGTCTTGCCTCTAATAAACATTTTTCCTTTCAGGCACAGTTGAGAGAGAGAGAGAGAGAGAGAGAGAGAGAGAGAGAGAGAGAGAGAGAGAGAGAGAAGAGTAAATCCAGAGATCAGCTAACAGAGTCCTGTTTTTGTGAGTCAGAGGTGGGCTGAAGGAGGAGGGTTTGGGGGAGGTGGCATGAATGTGAATTTGCTTTTGCTGTTCGCCTTTTAAATCTTCTGTGTTTATTCACGTGAACACAAGAATTGGGGACAAGGTTGAATCAGATGGTGAACCAAAGGCCATTACAATAGCCATGTTAAATTTAAGAGAAAAGTCTAGGAGGGTCAGCAGCTGAATGATTAAATGAAGAGTCAATTTCCTGATAGGATCCTTGAAAGGAAGGATGGCTGTGGGGGTGGGGGGTAAGTTCTCATCCAAAGCAAAGAGAATCGTGTCTGGTCCTGTGGTAACAGACGATGTGAAAACATTCTGAAACCCATGGACAAGCTCGGGATCCGGCAAGGAGGTCTCCGACAGCATCCGACAGAAAAAGAACATTTAGAAATAAAGTTGATGTCAACACATTCATGGTCCCATATTCCTCTGGGAGTCTGAGCACCCAAGGACCCGAGTCTTGCACTCAAAACGTGGGAGACCATAGCTCCTAAGTCATAACACGGCCAGTAATCAGCCTGTTCCCTGTGGCCCTGCCAATTGTGCTGTCACTCAAATCCCTAAAGAAAATGAATCGTCGTTGAATTCTGCGCCGTGCTTCCTTGGTATTTGTCTGTCTGTTGGCTTGGACGGTCACAGTGACTCTGCTGTTGTTTACTGTGCACACCGTGGGCTACTCTCGCTGTCTGAGCTACTTATCTTCGCGGGCCTCCTTTCTTAGGCACATTCTCATTAACCAGGTTCCTCCTAGCCAAGTCATTGAGAGTAGAGCATGAGACAGGCTTTAGTTTTGAAGGTGAGGCCTATCAGGCAGAAGGAAAAGCGCCCTCACTTTATTGCAAGAGGAAAAATTATAAGCTTCAAATGAACATCTAATGACCTACAGCATTCGTTGTCCCAGTTTTCCAAAACCCGTATGTCATTCTAAATCTATTCTCGAGAAGGGATGAGATGCTAAGAACCTTCAGAGAATATTTACTGGAATATTTCCAAAAGGACGTGTGAACTGATTAAAAATTCATCCACATGCATATTAATTAGAAAGGAAAGCGATTAACAATATATTAGTGAATGAAAAGTATGTAAGTTGACCCTTGAAGAAAAAAAGCTCAAAAATGGTCAATGTTAGCAATTTATTTCACCCAAGCACTATACAGAGTAATAATGGCTATCGTGACCCGATTTTATTAGTATTTAATATACATCCTGAACAACTGAAGGAGTTCTGTTGGCACTACGTTATGCACTAGGTTGCTAGCCTCAAGGTGAGCAGTTCAAAGCCACCAGCAACTCCGAGGGAGAAAGATAAGGCTTTCTCTTTATTCTAGTAAAGATGTACCGTTTCAGAAACCCACAGGCTCCATTCTGTCCCTGGAGCTGGGATCAACCCGACGACAGTGAGAGCTAAATGGTTGGCAGGAGTCGTCCGTGGGAAGGGGGGTTAGAGAAACGTCTCCTTGTTGCCTCTTTTGGCTTACCTGGTTTCTCGGCTTTTCCCAGATGAATCTCTGCACTCCCACTAGTGCTGCGGTTCTCAAACCTGTGGGTCACAATCCCTTTGGGGGTCGAACGACCCTTTCATGGGGGTTGTCTGATTCATAACAGTAGCAAAATTACAGTTATGAAGGAGCACCGAAAATAATTTTATGGGGGGGGCAGTCACCACAACATATTAAAGGGTCGTGACATTAGGAAGGTTGAGAGCCACTGCTCTAGGGCATGAGGTTATAGGTGAAATATTGGGGACAATATTGGCCATTTCACATTGGCTGCTGTCATTGTTTAAAGTGATTTTCAAACTGTATATATATATATACCAGGGTGGTTTGTTTCCTACCCATAGTTCACCAATTCTATCTATGTTCCAGGGTCCTCAAACTTTTTAAACAGGGGCCAGTTCACTGGCCCTCAGACCATTGGAGGGCTGGACTATAGTTTTTTTAAAAAGCTATGAATAAATTCCTATGCACACTGGACGAGTTGACTGCTAAGCAGGACAAGCAGCGATGGCAAAAACGCCTGGTGGGCTGGATAAGTGTCCTCAGCAGGCCGCATGTGGCCCGCGGGCCATAGTTTGAGGACTCCTGATAAATTATAAGGGGAAACAATTTAATAGCTCAAGAATAAAATTGGACCAGTAAATGGTTCTAGGCTCAACCTTGGTTTCTCCTTTGTGTCCCTGTTAAACGGACTAGCAATTAAATGTGAAGAGATTATGTTTCTTTCTACTATATTGAAAAATAAATGTTCCCCCAGAGCTAGCAACAACAACAACAACAAAAAGCCTAAATGAGAAAGCATGTGGTTACAGTAATCTCTTCCCTGGTGATATTCATGATTTCATTTAGGCATACCTTCTGTGACATCCAGAAGTTTGGAGTAGTTTTAGATCCCAGCATCTCCTTTCCTTTATCAGTGTCTCTGCCCCCTTGCTTGTCAAGAGTGCACTTCTCGGAGGGCATTGAGCATTGGCAAGCATTCCTCTCTCCTTATTTGGTCAGTGAGATTCAAGAACGCTGAGCTCTGCCCTCTGCATGTGTTGCAGGATGTTCCCTCGGAACTCCGTGCTTTAGTCTTGATCACTGTTTTATTTTCTGGGAGTTGGTGATGACTACTGCTGTCTTCGGTCAGGGCATAGGGTTACAATGCTTGGCTGCTACCTGGGGGATTGGACATCCGAGGCCATCCAGAGATTCTTCAGAAGAAAGACTTGGAGATGGACCTTTGAAAGAACCGGCACTGACACCCAGAGGTGTTGGCTCTTCCCCGACACGTGCATTGCCATGGACAGGCGTCACGTCGAAATGGCAGTGGGTTCTAGTGGCTTTTACATGCGGTCATTCTTCTGCTCTCCAAATGTCGAGAGTTGCTTTTCTTCTACATGTTTACAATATGTTTTATTATGCTAGATTGCCTCTTAAAATTTATTTTCGATTTAACAGATATACAATCAGTTTCCCATTTAACTATTTCTATGCATTCTGCTCAGTGACATTAGTTACATTTCTCATATTGTGGCAATATTTTAATTCTGTCCCTGCTGGTTGTCCCATTTCTATTCATCTAGTTTCTCTGATCCCCACCCCCTGACCTTGTCACTTTTGCTTAGAGTAAATTCTGACTATTTAGTCTCATACCACTGATTTTTTTAAAGCATAGTACTCACATGTGATATTGCTTATTTTATGTGTTTATTGTTTATTTTATGAAACCTCCGGTTTCAAAACTTCAAGGCAAAAAACTCAGAGTTCCTCTAGTATCTACTAGTCCAGTACATCTGGTCTTTGTCCTACATGTTTCTCCCATTCTAGGTGGGACCATGTATAGCAGAGGTTCTCAAACTGTGGGCCGTAACCCCTTTGGGAGTCAAATGACCCTTTCACAGGGGTTGCCCAATTCATAACAGTAGCAAAATTATACTTATGAAGTAGCAACAAAAATAATTTTATGGTTGGGGGGCATCACCACAACATGAGGAACTGTATTAAATGATCACGGCATTAAGAAGGTTGAGAACCACTGCTATAGACTATTAGCCCAAGAGACTAATATTTTTCTTTGAGACTTTAGTTTCTTTCTTTGTCTTCTGCTCGAGACAAGTAAAGACCCATAGTTGTAGCTTAGCTTTTAAGATCTCAGACACTATACAACAAACTAGGATGTAGAACATAAGCTTTATGTCAATTGACCCAGTCCCACGAGACTAGTTCTTAGCCTGCAAGCCCAGTATACGCATCCCCTGAGGTAGTTGATTATGTCTAGGAAGTATTTATAACCAGAGCTTATCTCAGCGTTACTATTAAACCATTCTGATCCACAATATTCATCTATTTTCTAATTTTGGAAAATTGATAAAAAATAGTTTTAAGTTTCATGCTATTAAAGGAGCAAGATACAATAGACTAAAAATTATCAGTGAATCAAGGTCATCACCCAGTTACTTTAACCTACTCTGTGTGACTCTGAGCATGTCACTTAACCTCTTTGGGTCTTAAGGGCCACCACCTTGTAAGATAAAAGATGATCAAGAAAGAGAACAAAGTTCTCTTTATTTGTACTTTTGTTGGGCTCTCAGTCCATTAATCCATAAATCCTCTGTGCATCTCGGATGCTACATCAGCTTCCTGCAATGACCAGTAGTCAGCACCAGTCTGTGATTTCCGCAGGTCTGATGTCCTCAGGTTCAGTCAGATCTTAAGCTACTTGAGTACGGACCTTCCCTCCTCCTCCTCCTCGTCCTCCTCCTCCTCCTCGTCCTCGTCCTGGTCCTCCTTCTCCCCCTTTCCTATTTCTTCACAGCTCTTCTCTTGTTCAATGCATAGAGATAACAATGTATGTCACAGATAGGTTGGAGTAGGTGATCCAGCTGAAAAAAGTTCTCCTAAGACACACCTGGAGTTCCAGGGAGGTCCAAGTGACTAAACACTGAACCACTAACCCAAACGGTAGTTTCAACCCACCCAGAGGTGCTGTGGAAGATAGGTCTGGCAATCTGCTGCTGAAAGGCCACTGTATTGAAAACACGGTGGAGTAGTTCCACTCTGTGGATAGGGGTTCACCATGAATCAGCAGCAGCAACCTAAGGACTGCACTCAACGACTTGAAGTGCCTGACAGGTGCAGGTTTCATTGCGTGCAGTAGGTGTCTTGTCCCATATCAAGGAATTTCCTAGAGTCTCATGCTTCCCCACATTCCCATCCAAATTGCACCCCACCAGAATGGGAATGGAAATTAATGAAACACGTCCAAAATTGGGAGAGGACATTTTCTCCGCTCCAGGTAAGGAAAGTCAAATGACCAGGTGATCCCTAAGTTCTCCTGGAGACAATTTTAAAGTTTGTGGGTTTTGCTTTTTTTTTTTTTTAAACTGGTGGTTGCAATCCTCCAGGAAAGACTCCCCAAACTCCTCCTCCTCCTCTTCTTTCTTCTTCTTTTTGTACAGTAAGAGCTCCCCCTTCCCTGCACAGTCCTTTTAATACGAGCAAAAAATTCCAAATTCCTCATTTGTTTAGCCTGAGAACCCCCTGCACATTCCCACACACTCCTTCCTTTTCTCTCTCTTTTGAGCAAGACTCCGCTCTCTTTCCCTTTAATGAAGACAAGTTCAGAGGGGTTTTTCCCACGAATAGATGGCAAGCACCTGGGAGTTATGAATGTTAAAGTGATCATTTTCTTTCAGCCACGCCGGACAATGGGCATCTCCTTTTGACTCACTTTCCCAGCTTTGAGAGCCTCTGGGATCAGCCACATTCCAGTGGGACTGGAGTCAGCGCAGGGCTGAGCCGGACCGCATCAAGGTCTGCACAGAAAGACCAGGAGCAGATGGCCGCCACCGAGCTCTCCTCCCCCTTTCAGCGCGCAGAGGCAGGCAATGTGGGAAAGCGTTCCCCCGGCATTGCCTATTGATCCCTGAATAGAACCACCACATGCCACCAGCCTGTAGGTATGAACCTCTGTTAACAGATGGTGAGATCATTATGAGCAATTAATTCCTTTAATGTATCAGTGGGAATATGTTGGAAAGGAGGACGCCAGCACTGAGTGAATAGTGCTCTCCTCACTCCTGGGGGAGCACGCAGGAGCTACCTTGGGGGGGGGGGGACCAGGGAGAGGGCGGGGGAGAGGCTGGGAAAGCTGGGAATGTCTTCCTAGGCTGCAACCCTATGGGCTCCACACAGGAGCTGGGAACTTGCTTGGAAAAACTGAGGTGTGGATTTCATTAACTCCTTGTGAATCCTTCTCCCCTTCTTCATGATTAGTGCCAGATTTGTTGCTAAGGCTCTTTATTTATTTTTTTTTAACACACAGAACCATCCGAACACAGAGACAAATAACATTTTGGAGTGGCGGGGGGGGGGGGGCGGGTAAGAAAGATCTGGGAGGCACAGGGAGTTATTTCACAGAACATAGCGGCGCATCGGGTCACGGGTCACTTTTGCTAAGCATAGCTATGGTCGGGACAGTTCTAAATCGAAAACGAATGTTTCCTCTGCAGAGATAAGGCAGTGGTGCAACGTGTGCACATCCAGGGTTTGCTTTATAATAGGGAGTGCAGAAAAGAGGGTACTAAAATATATGTGTGTATACAAACTATATATATGGTGAATTTGGGCAAATGATGAGAATAGAAAATCACACACACACACCCCTACTACAAAATGGAATCATTCTGAATTTTGAGAGACAATATCTAGGCGACACTCAATGTGTGGCCCCGTGGGGGCAAGGGCTGGCATCCTGTTACAGCTCTCAGAGACTGCGCTGCTCAGCAGTCAATGTGATCACAAGGGCAGCTTACTTTTGAGATGATGGCATTATGCATTAGGGTGTTCTTGTCTTTCGCCGGAAGAAGGAAAGTCTTGTGACAGAGGACGGCCGGTCCCTGAGATTTTTCAAAAGTCAGAAAATCCACAGGAAATACAGGCAACGATTCACCTGATTCAAATTTAAATGACACTTTTTTTCTTGCTTGTAATTAAGACACTCAAGTAGTGTCTCTGTTCATGCCATTTACATAACTGTACAATAGCTTGCCTAAATGAACAGCCAAGGGTAGTTAACCTTGAAGTGTATTATCTTAATTGAACAAATCTGGCTTTACTTCAATAAATTAAAAACATAAAAATAATATCTCAGCAGACTTTTAGAAACAGCCTTGCCATCCGCACGAATCGAGCGCGTTGCGCCCTGGACCGCTGTGTTGGAATGCTCAGACGCTTTCCCGTTTGGATTTAGACCGCCGAAAACATACCCGCACACATGCGCTGTTTTCCCAACATTGTTTCCAAAGCAAATCACTGTGGCTCTCTGGAAACCATTGATAAAAATATCGGAACGTGGAATCAAAACACACGAGACTGCTGATTTGAGATGGCTCTTTATCTAAGCGCCCAATTCCTGCAGCTCCCTGAGAAAGTTGGCCTTAACTTTCTCTGCCTCTCTCCGCTGCACGTCCTGAGCCAGCAAAGACTTGGGAAGAGGAAGACCCATTCCTATCACTTTTACATGGAGAGCAATTCACAAAGCCTGCAAAGAGACCCGCAAAAGATGCGGCGTTCTCCCCTCCCGCGGTGTGTTGCGTTCATCAGCGCCATCGTATTCCACTGATTACATCGTTAAGAGAAGAAATAGGGCAATATGTTTTTATTTACATGAAATAAGTTAATGAGACACCACCTGTGCCTTGTATCGGTTTACCGGGTAGGGCGGGTAGGGGCTGAAGAGGGGGAAAACAGGTGTTCTAAGAACATCGTTGTAGAATTCCCTACATTGATTCAAAAACCCAACGATTGAGAATCATGTCTCAGAATCCAGCCGTTCACAATGCTCAGGAATCACCGCTACACACAGACATAAATAAAAATCACTGTGAAGAAATTTCTGGTTTCTTGGCGAGCACGGGGAAGAGGAGGGGAAGGTGGGGGAGGAGGCTGTAACTCATTCTCTGCTCGTTCTCACGGCGTTCCCTATTGTACCATCTGCAATATACAATGTACATGCTCCGCTACAACCCGTATGGCTGGAAAAGCAGCATTCATACTGCGAATGACCATTTTTCCCAGCATCTAGCTCTGCTCAAAGACAGCACAATAATAAACTAGAAGCTCCTTTGTCTGTCAAACATTGTTCTTCATTACTACATGAAAAGCAAATTGTCTTTGTATAGAGGAAGAGTGGCACACACAGCCCCCGGAGTGGGGGGAAGGGATTTGCCTCCCTCGTCCCTCCCTGACCACCACCACCCCCCCCCCCCCAACACAGCCGCCACTCATCCAGCGGCCCCAGTGGCCACCCAACTCTGCCTGGAACTCCCTGCCTCTGCAGGCGCGTGGGGACCCTGTCCTGGTTTGGTTTCAGGCGATGCTGCATTGGAAAGCCACAGCGCGCTTCTACATTGCAGGTCCTGAATCATTCTTCCCATTCACAGATCTTACGAGCATTACCTCATTCCAATGTGTCCCTTTTTTTAATGCCTGGGTGAAGGGGATCTTATCAGAGACAGGTCCCAAATCCTCCCCTCACGCCTCTTTGGGGCTAAACGGACTCAAGGGATTATTGTGAGTTATTTGGGTCCTCAGGAGCCCAACAGAAAAAAAATCAAGCCAACAACCAAAAAACATTGAGCAGCAGCTCAAGGAAAAGTTGTAAAAATATGGTTGCCAAGCCAGTTGCTGTCTAATGGCTACCCCGTGTGATGACACTGTGTGAAACTGCCCCAGTGGGCTTTCAGTGGCTGCTGTGTCAGAAGTCAGTCACCAGGCTTTTCTTTCTACTTGCCTCTGGGAAAACTTGAACTCTCAGCCTTTTGTGGTTCATAGCTGTGTGTGTTAACTGTCCCCACCACCCAGGGACTCACACAGAGTTACAGAGCCCAGGAACATTTATTCTGAGAGTTCGGAAAAATGAGCAGGTAGACCAGAACTACTCATCCAAAGGGAACGGTCACGGCAATAGAAATCAGTATTTACTTACAGTTTTTCTGGTTCTTTTTGGAAGCAGCTCACAATCGCCAGCCACAGAAGAAAGATGAGGCTTTCTGCGCCTGTGAAGAGGACAGTCCTGGAAAGCCAAAGGGACAGTTCTACTCGGTCCTGGAAGGTGGCTATGCATCAGAGGCAACTTGATGGCCGTGGTGTGGGGTTGGGATGCAATAACTTTTGGACAACTCAGCCAGCGCAATAGTCCTGCTTGCAAAGACTTCACAGAACGCAAAGACCATGAGCATCTCCCTGGTGGGGGGTCCTCATTGCAGACCTGCAAGAGAATTACCTTTCAGTGACATCTGGTAGAAGTCTCAGTGGAATGTTTCCGTAGAGTGTTGCTCTAGAGGGCAGCCAAGAGAGGTTGAAGGGTGCTCTGCCGAGCATGAAATGAGCAGTCAACAGCACATCTGTCAACCATATTCTACTGCAAAGGGGCTGCACAGACGTTATGTGTTGATGGTTAAAAAAAAGTTGACATCTCATCAGAGATTGGGAAAACGTATTGGTGGGAGAACATCCAAGGATGAACTGTACAAACAAAGCAGTTGCTATCATATGGTTTGTGTGATTTCTAGTTATCCTGGCTTTGTGGCGGTTTTCGGACGCTAACCCATCAGTGGTTCCGACTGACCAGCTATTCTGAAGGAGAAAATTGTAGCACTCTGCTCCCATAACTAGTTCAGTCTTGGACATCCTACGGGGAAGTTCTCCTATATGGTCGTTATGAGTCAAAATCAACTAGTTACCAATGGGTAATTATCCTATAATTACATAGTGGGCGTAATACCTAGTTCACTGGGTTGCCATGAAGTTTTATGGGATATATATATATATATATATATATATATATATATATTTATCTTAGATATATAGCAGGTCTTTAATAATTGCTAGTTGATATTTTCAGATGTAGATCAACGTTTTGTTTTAATTTGGGAGGAAAAGACGAGACTAAGTATTATGTCTGCATTAAGGAATGCTGGCTGTCCAATGGTTAATTGCTCAGCTACTACCAAAGCTTAGTGGTTCAAATCCCCTCTAGGAGACCATTTTACTCTGTCCCATAGAGTAGAGCTAGGAGTCCACAGCAGCTCCATAGCACACAAAACAGCCACACTTACTCTCCCCATACAACATATACGAGCAATGTTTATTTTTAATATGCACCTTGAGAGGGAATCAAGAGAGTCCCCCTCAACTCTGACCCTGTCCTTTGGGGGTATCCCCCACATTTCTACACAGACCCACACTCTACTCCAAGTAAAGTCAAGCTCCTAACAGCTGGCAGCTCTGTTCTATCTAAAGAGAAGCCTGCCTATGTATTTTTTCCCTTGCACCATGTGACTGAGGACGAGCTTTGGCTTTGGCAGGCTCATCCTGTATAAAGAAGATGCTGACATCACTAGGAGACAGAGAGCAATAAGCTCGGCCCGTGCCCATGAGAAAGTGGTAAAAAGACATGAGTCACATCAGAAACATCTGTCTCCAATCCCAAGTTAAGGACTTCCCAGGCTAAGGGCAATTTGTGGATCACATGACCCACTCTCAAACTCAAAGTATTTGCTCATTTATCTTAATATGTAAAAGAATGACTAATATGCTCTCCCTTTTAAAAACTCTACTTGCCCTTGGACATTTGCACGCTGATTTCCAAATTGTTGCAACATACATAATATACACATATTATATGTATATTTCTTTGAATGTTCAGCTTGAACACTTCCTTTTTCATTTGGGATGACATTTGTTTCTAAAGTCATAAAACAAAGCATTCGTTAATAGTCCCTGTAGTTCTGCTTTTTCTCACTGTGAGAAAACATTTGCACTTTCTGACTCTTGAACAATCCAGCCTTTCCTACATCTTCTCTCCTTCCCTCTCCCCTGGTTCTCATTCTGCCTCCGCAAACATGTTCAGGTTCCTTTAGTTTAAAGCAAGGGTTCTCCAGTAAGGGGTAGGGGAGGTGATTTTGCTCCCAAAGGATGTCTGGCAACAACTGGGGACATTTTTGGGTGGACTGAATGCTACTGTTATCTACTGGGTACCAGCCAGGGATGCTGCTGAACATCTAACCATGCACAGACAGTCCTCCACCGCACATATACGTACACACAGCCCGCCACCATCTCAAAATGTCAATAGTTCTAAGGTTGAGAAACTCTAAACTAGAAGATTTTTCGCAAGTTTTATTCTTTTGCTTTTAGCTACTCCCCTGACCATGCTTTTTGTCATTGCCAGACTTTTCAAAACACCAACTCAAGCCCAGCACATACCTCCCAGTCTCGATCTCCTTCTCGCATTTCTACTGTATTTGAACTATTGACCATGTCCTCCCCTCCCCTGGTTCTGTTGACTCCAGCCCCTTTAAGTCCTCATCATCCTCAATCACCACCGCCATGGCAACCACTAACAGCTCAATGCTTCATTTTATTTTCTCCATAATTTACATAACTCCACCAGAGAGGTTTCCCTTGTTTACCCTCTCCAAAGTAAACACCACCTGATCTAACTCTCCTCCTCAGGTGCTGTATTTTCACAGCATCTATCCACGGTGGTGTAGTGGTAACATGTTGGGCTCCTACCAAAAGGTCAGCAGTTCTAATCCACCAGTCTCTCTAAGAAAGTAAAGTGAGGCTTTCTACACCCATGCAGAGTTGCAGTCTCAGGAACCCCCAGGGGCATTTCTGCTCTGTCTTATAGAGTCCCTGTGAGTCAGAATCAACTCAATGGCAGTTTGTTGTTTATCCCTACACACCCCAATGGTATTTTCAGTCACCTCATATGTATGTGAAAGTTGGGCATTGAATAAGGAAAGTGAAAGAAAAATAAATGCATTTGAATGATGGTGTTGGAAAGAATATTAAAAGGACCTTGAATTGCCAAAAGAATAAACGAATCTGTCTTGGGAGATCAACAGCCAGAATGCTCCTTAGAAGCATGTACTGTGGATATGTTGTCAGGAGAGACTAGTTCCTGAAGGACACCGTGCTTGGTAAAGTAGAAGGGCAGCAAAACAAAAAAAGAAGACCTTGGACAAGATGGATTGATTGACACAGTGGCTGCACAGTGAGCCTGAACCTAACAAGTGTAAGGATAGTGCAAGGTGGGGGGACGCTGCATTCTGTACTACACAGGGACCGGGGCTATGGCACCTAACAAAATGCCTACCTGATGCTATTTTTAATTGCATTGGCTCTTCTCAGCCCTCCCACCTTGCCCCAGAATGAAGCTTTATGATGGAGCAGGGATCATGACTCTCTGCCCCTGTATTGTTAGCACTTGGCACCATAGTTAAGGCACAAATATGAATAGAAGGAGTGATGGAATGAAAGACAAGATCAATGAACAAAACAAGTGAATCCATGAAATATAGCTACGAAGTGTTTCTGCCTGCCAACACTGAGCTTAGTGCAATAGCCAATGCTGACAGTATCTCTTGCCTTTGTCTCCTTAGACATTACCTGGGGATCCTTCTGTTCATTGCAGCACTTCTCTGACTTTGTTGGTGTCCCCTCTCATCGTTGTCACCTGGCTGCGGGCTGCTGCCCTCCTCTTGCTCTGTATGCTCCCGGATCACGTGTTCCAATGTCCTCCTGAGCGAGGGACCTGACAGGGTAGAAGTCTGTGTGTCACATTTCACATCTCTATAGCCAAAGGAGCTCTATCATCTAGACGCCCCTGGTGCTGAGTCAAGTCCGACTCATACCACTCCTCTCTCTAGGGTTTCTGAGGCTATCGATCTTTACAGGAGCGGGCAGCCTCGTCTTCCTCCCTCTGAGCAGCTGGTGGGTTTGAATAGCCAATGCCTTGCCAGGGGACATTAGCAGTTCCGTCAGTAGTTCGTCGCTTACAATGACCAGGGCTCCCTGTCCCTGCTACTCTGGCAAAATAGACGTGGTCTAGCTCAGAGATGTATGTCACAGCAACGTAGATCATAGTCTACGGCAGTGGTTCTCAACCTGTGGGTCGTGACCCCTTTGGAGGTCAAACGACCCTTTCACAGGTTTTGCCCAATTCAAACAGTAGCAAAATGACAGTGATGAAGTAGAACGAAAATAACTTTGTGGTGGGGAAGGGGGCGTCACCACCACGTGAAGAATTGTATTAAAGGGCCACGGCATCAGGAAAGGTTGCGAACTACTGGGCTCAGGCCTCCAGGCAGGCAGGAGGCATGAAGGTTGGAGCAAATGAGGAGAGGACAGTGTGGCTGGAAGGAGCAGAGCCGCGAGGGCAGCGCTGACAAACAGTGGCTTGGGGACAACTGTGCAGTGGGCACCCCATTATGTCATGTAACCATCCAAGGTGTCTAGATTCCCTTCCTCTCTGAAGTTCTGTGTTGTAGGAATCGCAGAAACTCACTATAACTCACTGGCAGCCACTCGATTCCAGCTCACCTGGTCTCTGGAGGGCCGAGTGGAACAGCCTCTTTGGGTTTCCCAGGCCATCTTCGTGATGGGAGTTCAGCCTTCTCTTCCTCCCACAGGGTGGCTGGTGGGTCCCACCGCTGACCTTGTAATCAGCAGCGGAAGCGATAACCCACACCACCACCAGCACTCCTCCATCGTCACAGCAGTTTGACTAATCGGGCTCATCTCCCTGACGCTGGCAGACCTCTTCATTTCACCTTCCAAGGAAGGACCCCGTCCCTCACTTCATTTCGGGGATCCCCTCAGTCAATCCTACTTTTCTCATTTTCTTACAAAAACCATTTATTATTTTGTTTTCATTTTTCGAATAGCAATCTATCTTTCACATTACGCAGGGTAAGAAAATATATTCTTATTCCAAAATCTTAAGAACCCACATGGTCCCTAAACTCTATATGAGGGGGCCTCAAAACACTCATGAAAAAAATTGGAACTCGATGGAATTTTTCCACAAAATGTTTGAAGCCGCCTTCTATAACAAAGACAACATGCGTTTTAGAAGTGACAGCAACTAACAACCCTATAGCTAAACTAATAGTTCTTTAACTTTCTCCTCTGTTGCTCCTATTTTCTTCTTCAAGTTTGTCTTGTCTTCATTACCCTTCTCCACTTTACCTCTCCACGTCCTCCTATCCATGGCAATGGCTATGCAGAGCTCACGGCAGAAGGAATAATTAAAGGACTTATTCAGGACGCTAACAAGTTGTGATGCCGGTGAGAAATGCTCAGGATAGTTCTTCGTTAGGACATGTCACAAAGCTCTTTCGGGTCTTCTAATAAATACACAAGGGGCACAGTACCCGCCTGTAAACCTCAGTCACTTATCTCACACTTTACAGGCTGCGGTACAGGCAACTGGGAAGGGGACAGACAAAACCCAAGGACGTCCGTGTCATTCCAACACAAAGAAGGGAAAAGGTGGGGTTGGGGGGGGGGGAAAGGGTAGGAAAAAGGAAGTAAGAGGAGGGAGATGATGGTCCTTCGGGAGCAGGACATTACTCCACACAGGAGGAGGGTATTGTTTATGTCTCCGCAGAAATGGGAGTGTGCATGCAGGCGCCACCATGGCGTGCCAAACTTTGAGGGCAATGTGTAATTCATGAACAGAGAGGACTACAGGGCTGGCCCCAATCAGAACCAAACTGCATCCCAGCCCCCACCACACCCTAGAAGTATGTACCACAGAAGACAACACTGAACCTACAGGTTGGGGTGAGGGGTGGATCTGCCACATTCATACAGAAGCAAAGCAAGAAGGAAAGAGAGAGTGAGGGACTAGACCCCGTACTGGCACACCAAGCCCTGAGGATGATGTCCCTGCACAGAGCTGCTAAGGCTTAGAGAGGACGCTGACAACAGCTCAAGATATGATGACTCCTTGCTGGCGCATACGGTGACAGAGGACAATACTGGGGACACACGGTGGGGAGTGAGTCCGGTCTGACCACCCCCACAGTAGAACAAACCATGAAGGAGAAGAAAACATAACACAGCAGCAATGGGAGCAAAGCAAAGCCTCGAAACCCTTGAGGGACCCCAAAATAGACTTCAGGCTGGGAGGCGCAGTTCCTGGAACACCCCACCCCAGGATTGGTAGGGAAATAGTCATAAGTCAGCAGATAGACCTGGAATTATGTATTTTGGGGGGGGGAGGTAGGTTGTTTTTTCTTTTTTGCCTATTTTTGTTCAATCTTTGTTTTCTTTTATATTTGTCTCTCATATTGTTCTTTTGCTTACCTATATATGATAGGCATTGGAAGAAAGCCTGAGAAGAAAGCAATAGGGACAATGGTTCTGGAGGGACTTGGGGGTAGGAAGAGGCAGAGGAAAGGAACAGTGAAGAAACAATGCCATGGAAAGAGGAACAACTGGGGAATTAAAAGCAACAACACCGGTGATACAGGAGAAAGAGAAATCTAGCTGAGCGGAATTACTAAGAGGCAGAAGAACAAGCATGATTGTGGGGCAGGAGGAAGGTATAAGGAAGCAGAGGAAAGAGCTACGAAGCAAAGCTATGGATAGAGGTATAAACATAGGTGTGCACTCATGCAAATATAGTAATTCATAAAAATGGAGGCATTGGCTTATGTACATATGTTTATATGGCAATACATTGAAGAAAAGGACGGACTTTGGGCCTCTGCTCAAGCCTTCTCTCATTGCAAGAGTACTTCCTGGCATTCTGTGATGCTCACCTTCCCAACATGATCGCTAAAGACAAAATGGGTACACAAGCAAATGTGGTGAAGAAAACTGATGGTGCCCAGCTAGCAAAAGATATAGCATCTGGGGTCTTAAAGGCTTGAAGTTAAACAAGTGGCCATCTAGCTGAGAAGCAACAAAGCCCACATGGAAGAAGCACAGCAGCCTGTGTAATCATTAGGTGTCAACTGAATCAGGTAACAGGCATCAGAAGAATTAAAACAACAACAACAGCAACAGCATATTGTTGAGAATGAGGGGTGTTGGAGCAGAGACCCAAAACCCATCTGTACACAATAGCACATCCCCTCACAGAAGAGTCACAAGGAGGGAGGAGTCAATCAGGGTGCAGCTGATGAAAGACAATATTCCTTTGATTCTTTGAGGCTTCCTCAACCCCCACTATCATGGCTCCAATCCTCCTGTCAGTTCTGGCTAGACCTGAGCATGTACGCTGGTCAGATAAGCCCCTCAAGAACAGAAATGGGCAAGCAGATTAGTAGACTTTGGCACATACACACAATGGAGTACTATGCAGCACTGAAAAGCACGGATGAGCACATGAAACACGTTATTTCATGGGAAGAGCTGGAAGGAATTATGTTAAGCGAGGTAAGGAAGACTCAAAGGGACAGGTACAACATGAGTCCCCTGAGGTAAGTACAATCAGCATGACAGAAATAGAAGAATAAACATCCATCCCACAATAAACGGGGGGAAGCATAGTTAGTTGGAGGGAGGGCAGGCCACACTTAGAGAGGTACATGAGAGCCCAGCATAAAGAAGGAGAAGTAGGGCAGGGAGAGGGAGAACCGGGATGGGGAGAATCCGAGTGGATGGTATGGCGGGGGAGAACAGGGTACTAACCCACCCGGGGGAGAGTATCGGTTGTGTCCCCACAGAATTGGAACATGCATACGGACCCCACCACGACACACCAAACAAGGAGGGCAACGTAAAGTACGGAGGACTACACAAAAAGGCTGGACGACATGCTGGCCCAAACCAGAATTAGACCGACCCCCACACTCGAAGGGAATACCACAGAAAACAAAAATAGATCGTCTGGAGTGGGAAAGGAACTGACCCACCACACCACATCCAGAAGGAAGCTGAAACAAAGGAAGGAGAAAGGACGTAGTGGAGTACACCTGGGCCCACAAAGCCCAAGGTCGATAGACCATCTAGAAGGGCCCATCATACAGAGAGGACCATTCAGCTGACCACACTACGAGATGCGACATCCTGCACCAACACATGGCCCTACACGGGACAGCACCTGAGACACAGTGGGGGATGTGTGACTGAGCTGACACCGCCACACTGAGGCAAACACTGGGGGCGTGCAATGGAGCAGGGGGGGAAGCAGAACAAAGAGATCCCAAGGGAGTATAAAGGATGGACTTTGGGGCCAGGACGTGGCACCACACAAGTTTCATCTGGAAAACACTCCTAAAGGCCAACAAACTGACCTTGAACTACTAGCAATTTTTCTTTTTAACTTTTGCTATCTTTTTGCTTTGTCTTTTTTTTTAACCTTGTAAATTTTGTATGTTAGTGGCTTTTCTGATTATCAGCGTGTCGATGTTGCTGCTGTCGAAGCAGCATGTTCTTATGTGCCACTTGGGTGTTGTCAAAGCCACCTGCATTTGTATGCACCTATTACTATATTAGCAGGTCCACCTAGACAAGATAGGCTGGACAAATAATGACAGAAGAAAATAATGGGACCAACGGTCCTGGAGGGACATGAGAGCGTGGGAGGTAGTGGAAGGGAGGAGGTGTCGCCCAACACAGGGACAAGGGAACAGCGAGTGATTCAAAACCAGAGGAGGGAGTGGAGGGGAGGACTGGTAGGGAGTGCCAAGGGCAAGGTAACTGAGAGGAATTACTGAAACCAGAATGAAGGCTGAACATGGTAGTGGGATGAGAGGAAAGCAAAAGGAAATAGAAAAAAGGAGTAGGAGGCAAAGTGCATACAGAGAAGCCTAAATACAGACATGTACATATGTAAATATATTTATGATTATGGGGGCAACAGACCTATGTGCATATATTTATGGACATTGGGCCTCCTCATGCATACTCCCCCAATACAATAGCACCTCGCCCTGCTAAACGGTCACTGCGTGATACCCACCTTCCCGACATGATCACTGAAGACAGATGTGTGTGTAAGCAAACGTGGTGAAGAAAACTGATGGTGCCCGGCTATCAAAAAGATATAGCTTCTGGGGTCTTAAAGGCTTGAAGGCAAACAAGCGGCCATCTAGCTCAGAAGCAACAAAGCCCACAGAGAAGAAGCACATGGCCTAAGCGAATACAAGGTGTTGAATGGACCATGTAGCAGACACCAAGGAACAAAAACAATCATTGTGTGATCACCTTCCTCACATAGTCGCTGAAGACGAAGGTGTGCATAAGCAAGTGTGGTGAAGAAGGCTGATGGTGCCCGGCTACTGAGAGATATAGCATCTGGGGACTTAAAGGATTGAAAGCAAACAAGTGGCCATCTAGCCCAGAAGCAACAAAGCCCACACGGAAGCAGCACACCAACATAGGTGATCGTGAAGGGCAGAGGAGACCAGGTCTCAAACAACAAAGGCGGGGGGTGGGGGGAAAATCACATCACCGTGAATGAGGGGGAGTGCATGATGGGGACCCAATGCCCATCTGTAGATGGCTGAACATCCCTTGCAGAGGGATAGTGGGAAGGAGATGAGTCACTCAGGGTTCAGTGTAACAACAATGAAACGCAAAACCTTCCTCTAGTTCCTGAACGCTTCCTCCCCTCCCAATTATTATGACCCCAATTCTACCAGACCTGGTTATACCAGAGGATGTGCAGCGGTGTAGTAGGGATCTGGAAACACAGGGAATATAGGATGGACGAACCCCTCAACACCCGCAGTAGGAGTGGCAACACCAGGAGGGAAGGGGGTGTAGAAAGGGAGAAGCGATCTTGGAGATCTATTTGTAACCTCCTCTCTGGGAGATGGGCAATGGGAAGGTGGGTGAGGGGAGACGCCGGGCA
The DNA here is from genome assembly GCF_050624435.1 of Tenrec ecaudatus. Lineage (NCBI taxonomy): Eukaryota > Metazoa > Chordata > Mammalia > Afrosoricida > Tenrecidae > Tenrec > Tenrec ecaudatus. Next base: position 319,668,237 of record NC_134530.1, on the reverse strand, counting down.
GTGTAAGATAAGATATAATAATTATTTATAAACTATTAAGGGACCAGGGGGAAGGGGGGAGCTGGGAGGGAGGGGGAAGGGGGAAAAAGGGAAACCAGGAACCCAAGTGGAAGGTGAATTTTGAGAATGACGGGTGCAATTAATGTATAAGGGTGCTTTGCTCAATTGATGTATGTATGGATTGTGATAAGAGTTGTATGAGCCCCAATAAAAAGATTTATTAATAAAAAAAATTTTAAAGAACAGAAATGGGAGTAGCAATACCTGGATGGTAAGGAGAAAGTGGGGGAGGGGGAAGGAAGGGGAAACTGATCTCAATGATTGATGCATAACACCTCTCCGCTCAGGAGCATGAACAACAGAAGCATGGGTGAAGGGAAAAAGCAGTCACTGTGAATTGAAACTGACTTGATGCCACCTAACAAAGACATGGTAAATGCCATAATATACACAAGTTTTCAAAAACATTGATAGCTACAAATTTTAAATTGTTGACCTTCTACTTTACCAAGCATGGTGTCTTCCATTCTCAAAATTCACCTTCCACTTGGGTTCCTGGTTTCCCTTTTTCCCCTCTCCCCCTCCCTCCCAGCCTGACAATTGTGAGGATGGTGCAGGGCTTTATTCTCACAATTGTCAGGCTTGAGCCCATTGTAGCAACTACGATGCCAGTCCATCTCATGGAAGGTCTTCCTCTTTTATTGTTGTTGACCTTCTACTTTACCAAGCATGGTGTCTTCCAGGGAGTTGTCTCTCCTAATAATTTTTCCAAAGCACATGGGACAAAATCTCACCATACTCACTTCTAGGGAGCATTCTGAAAGGCTGTACTTCTTCCGAGACAGATCTGTTTGTTCTTTTGGCAGACCGTGTTACTTTTAATGTTCTTCACTAACCTCCTACTTCAAATGTACCAATTCGTCTCTGTTCTGTCTTGTACACTGTCCAACTTTCACAAGTATATGAAGAGACTGAAAATGCCATGACTTGAGTGAGACACACCTTAGTCTTCACAGGAACCTCCTTGGTCTTCAACACTTCAAAGAGATCCTACGTAGCAGATGGATCCAGCGCAATGCATCATCTGATTCCATGACTGTTGTTCCCATGAGCATTTATCATAACTATTCTTTATCCTTGTGAGCCCTCATGGCATGGTGACCGTAAGTTGGACGGCTACTGCTTTGTGAGCATTTTGAATCACCTGGAACTCAGAGAGAGAAAGAGGCAGCTTTCTATTCCTGTAGAAGTTTACAGTCTCAGAAACCCATAAAGGCAGTTCTGCCCTGTCCAATGGGATCAACATGAGTCCAAATAGACTTAATGACAGTCCGTTTTTATTTGTTTTGTTTTGTAGGTCTTTATTCTAACATACTGCTCACTATCTTCATTTAATTTGGTCATGTTGTATTGACTTTCCCGTATTGTAAATTGTTTTTCTTTTCACCAGAAGTTACAGTATCAAGGTCTGGTGGTGGTGGACTATGGTTTGGCTTACTGTAAAGTCAGAAGTTCAAAACCCCAGTGGCTCTGGGAGACAAAGATGAAGCTTTCTACACACATGAAGAGTTATTGTTTCAGGAACCCACAGGAGCAGTTCTCCTCTGTCCTGTAGGGTCACTGTGAGTCCGAGTTGACTCAATGGCAGTGAGTTTGGGTTTGTATATTACCCCGCCCTGTAATGTCACTCAGTCAGAACTGACTCAATGGCAACGAGTTTAGCTTGTGTAGTCTTTTTTTTTTGGTAGTCAGGTGAGTTCATGTTTATGAGCTTCCATTTCCTCATCTTTGACATGTCTATTGCACAGTATTATTTAATGTATTGTTGTATTATTTATTGGAAAATATATGTGTTAATACAGACTCTGGCCCTGATTTTTCATCACTGTTTTCATTAATGTCTGAAATAATTAGGTTTGTGTCAACTTGCCTGGGCCAGGATTCTCAGCAGTCTGGTAGCTGAGGTCTTCCCCATGATATGAACTAACGTAATGTAACAAACTAGTTCTCAGAAAAGTAGGGTGATGACGTGTGATGTATAACACCTTCCTCAGGTCACATAGTGAGGACATCTTGTGGGAGTGTGGCCTACATGAGCTGAATACATAGATGATGGAGAACCTCCTTCTCTGATTCTTCAGTAGGTCTACACGAGACAGACTGAATCAGAATCGACATTTTAGCAAAATCTACATCTTAACAAGATGTTTTTGTACACATAAAAATCACCTGAGGTCTTGTTAAAAAGGTAGATGCCGATGCAGTCTCTCTTGGGCAGAAAGTTCCTGCCGAGGATCAAAGTGAAATAAAGGAGCTAGAGGCTCTGAGATAAAAGCAAACCCCTTCTAGTAAAGCCACCACCATCTAGCTGCTTCCCTTTCCTGTCAGAGCAGGAGCAGAGCCTGCACAGCCAACCTCATGGCAGACAGGACTCACACTGTCCCTGGGCCGATGGGCCCCAGGAAGAGCTTGGTCAATACCATACCAGCTGAGGTTGGGTTTCTGAGAGAGGAATAGCATTCAAGTCTGTTCTTTTCTGAGAGAGGAATAGCATTCAAGTCTGTTCTTGACCATTGGTCAGATGCCGGATTCCAGGCTGCTGGATAGAGACTCTTTGCTGGATCTTCGCTGCCCAAGTCCATGAGCAGAGCCGGCACCATCAACACCACAGTCATCGTGACCGCCAAGGTGCCAGCCCTGTCAATGGGCAACGATGGTGTCCATGGGGTTTGACGAATAAGAAATGTTATGAGATGGCCTCCCACCTGGCCTGCAGAGCCCTCAGTACTGATCTGGTCCACACCATTGTCTTACACACACACACACACACACACACACACACACACACATTTCAAAAGTCTGTGGACAAAATGCAGTTAGCATAGAATGGAATCTCCCCTTGAGTTGCTTCCCTTGTACCCCCTTTCGACTGGGGAGAGCTGTTGCCTCATACCCCTTATGGCTGTAAAGCATACGGGTTATGGGCCTAGCTGCACGGACAGAGAGCTCCCTCTACCCCTACCCCTTCTGTGTGTCGTTGGAACACATTATTTTGTTTTTCTTTTCGGGGAGCTAAAAAAAAAGATTATATTTTTAAAAGGAAAGATAGCCCATGAAGCAGAGCAGGCGCATGGGCAGCACTCAGCCCCTTCTTAACGGTGTGGAGGCGCTGGTGCATCCGTTCTGCCACTGCCTACCTCCGGCCTGTTTCTCATGTGAGATCTTAAACAGGAAGGAAGGTCTTCCTTGTGGAAGAGAGCGCTTCCTAAAGGATCGAGTGCATATGACTGACCTCCCTGCCATTGAGTCGATCCCGACTCAGGGCGGCCCCACAGGACAGGCTAGACCTGCCCCCGTGGGTTCCGAGACAGTACCTCTTTCCAGGAGTAGAAAGCCACATCTTGCTCCCCAGGAGTGACTCGGGGGCTTTGAACTGCAGCCACTGTGCAAGGCACAAGGGGAACTTCAGCTCTTGTTCCAAGGTGGGCTCTGATTCAGGCGATCTGAACTGGACCTGAGGATTATGCATTTCCAGTAAGCTCCAAGATTAAACCGATACTGCCAGCTCTGAGTGTGAACTTGGACTAAGAAGGGGGTTCGTGGCTTTAGCTACATTTCTTGTTAATAGTAGCGGAAATCATCCTACATGATATAATCTTCAATCTAGCATTCTCTCTCATCGCCTCTTACCTGAGTTGATGAACTCCATTTCGGGACCTGAAAAATGTTCGACATTAATTTCAGTTGCTCTTAACCTGCAGTTCATACTTTGATTCAATTCCACTCACTTCAATACCCCACCATCACCAACGCCTAAAGAAGGCATTCACAAGGGCCCAGTGCACATCGTGCGACAAAGGCGCCGGTGAACATTGGAGCATTCGCTCCGCTCCGCCGCGGGGAGCTTGCCAGTGCACCTGGTCCTAAGGTGAGGCAGCTGCAGGCATGTCGGTTCCTTCCCATCAGCTCCAGCTCTGAAGAGAAATGCTCTCAAGCGCTTTTGCAAATCAAAACCTTTTCATCCTGAATTTGGTGATTCACCCTGAATGGCGTCTTTCTGGAAACTCTATGATGCACCATTGTGTCAGGTGGGTAAAATTGGCCTGTCTCTTTGAAACCATTCTTTTTCCCATGGCTCAGGCTGGGCTGGGGGAGGTGAAAGAGTCACAGTATAAAGGTTCTTTGCGAGCCAGCTTGGTCCACGCTGGCCTACCTGCGTGGGCTGGACCGTCTGCGCTGTTGGCATTCCCGCCCCCTTGTTCATGACATAGGCTCTGGATGAGAATTAAATTTCAGCAGGTATGAAGATGGCTCTTGTTCCTTAACAAGGCCCACTTACAAAGCTGCCATGCTACAAAAAGTGTGGGGGAGGCAGACATTTGGAGGCCATGCCAAATTTACTTTTCCCCAAAGCAGGGGAGAGACAAAAGAAATCTCAGGCGTCCCTCCCAGACACAAAGAACATGTGTCTACCCTCCAACTGCAAGCGGGCTGAGCTCTCAGCACATTATCCCAAGAGTCGTCACCAATACCACCCTGAAAACAAAGAGAAAGGCAAGCCTACGCTTCCACGCACACAGTGAAGTTTTCTAGCCAACCGACTTTGTTTCAGTGCTACAAGAGAAACGTGTGTGCATATTGTTTTACTTCGTCTCCCTGACAACCCTGTGGGATTTTGAAGTTGCATATGCACATCAGTGCAGATTTGAACTGGGAAGAGCGCTGTCCAGAGTGTAGAATGTGCACGGGGTGTCCAGGGGACTTTCATGACAAGGTAAGTGCGAGATGACTTTCAGAAACCATGGGAAACAGAGCTTGGTCCATTTTAGAACTGTCAACATTTTTGTTTTGTTTTGTTTTGTTTTCTAACCCCACAAAAAACTCATGGCCATTGAGTCGATGCCAACTCATAGTGACCCTCCAGGCCAGGGTGGACCTGATCCTGTAGGTTTCTGAGACTGTAACTTTGTATGGGTTAAAGAGTCTTTCCCCTGAGGTGGTTTCAAAGATAGATCCAATTCGATTTGGACCTAGCTAATCGCAGCTCAATGCAGAAGCTCTACAGCACCAGGGTTTGTGCCCCAACCCCCCTCCCCCAGTCCCTGAAACTAAAGAGCCCCCTCCTCCTTGACTCTGGCCTCAGTTATATGAGCTCGGTCTAAGCAGAGAGAAGAGTCCTGAAAGGTGCAAATAGTCAACCCCCTCAAAGCTCACAGTTCTAGTTCGTGCAGGGTTATCTTGGAAGAAAGGCCTGGTGGTCTTCCTGTGAACCAATAGCCATTAGTAAGCCTGTTGAGCACAGTTTGACTCGGACACACTCGGAGTTGGCACCAGTCAGAGTTGACTCAAATGCAACATGCCGACAGAGGAACAGATGGCTAGAGCCTTCACTGCATCTTGCCACCCTGGCTTTACGCTCCATCCTGGCATTGATGGGACCAGACCTTTGGTGTGAGAGCGTTCAACTCAACCACCCACAAGCTAGTCCAGCCCATGGTCATGGTTGGTTTGGTTTCCTTGTTTTCCTTTTCACCCTTGCTAATCTGGTTTCATTGCTGGTGTTTCAAAGTGTGGACATTTTACATACAATCCTGGATTCTGGAATTCCGGAATCTGATCTGCCCCCACTGCTCCATGGGGCAACAACTCTTGAGAGCTACGTGGTACAAGGCTGGCGGTGTCTAGCCAGCCCCATGGGGGCTCACCCTGCTGTCTACCCAAGCTAAGGGGCCACGTGGCATTTCCAAATCTCTCTGCACCAAGGTTCGTCAGCAGTGGTGCTGTTGACATTGGGGCTGGCCTCTCTGTGGCTAGGGAAATTCCCTGTGCAGCGCAGGGTGTTTGCCAGCACCTGCCCACTGCATTATCATAAACTCACTGCCTTCCAGTCTATTCTGACCCATAACAACCCTGTAGGACGGACGGGCACTGTCCCTGTAGGTTTGTGAGACTGTCATGCTTTATAGGAGCACAAAGCCAGGGGAAAGGATAAGAGAAGGATGGAACCATTGCATCCTGAGAGCAGATTGTTCATGAAAAAGCTATATTACGAAGCAAAGGGAACAGAGGTAAATGAGGCCTGCCTCGTCTTCCTTCATGCCAGCCCAGCAGGCTTCCACGTGCACCGCAGCTTCCCAGGCTCACGCAGAACTTCACTGCTTGGTGTGAGCGCAGTCCACCGTCCGCCACCCACTCCCTGCCTTGCTTATTAATGATTTGTGGTATTTATTTATTTCATCATATTCTGATGAAGCCTAGATGCAATCATCCTCTTGTTTTAACTGGTTGTTCTGGCAAGGGGTCTTTCCCCAGACCTGAATTTCTCAGACTGGCAACATCACGAAGAAAAACAGACCCACTTGCCAACTTCCTTTACTGCCGGCCCTAATTAGAGAGAAAGTTGGAGCTTGCTGTTTTTATGAAGAGGAGGGTTTGTGGGGTGATGAAGGGAGGGCATGGAGCGATTGTCTCAGGTGTCCTCCCAGCAGGAACATCAGAATCTGGGAAAGGGCATAGTGGAAGATGGGTTCTGAAGAGAGTCACTGGGAGTTAGACACAACCACTTATCTGTAGCTCAGCAACCACGTGAACCTCACCTGTCAAAGTGTGTGGCTAACGTAACACGGAAGAGAGGCACAGAGTAGTACGCACTCACTCGCTCACTCACCTACTCATTCATTGCTATTGAGTGGATTCCAACTCATAGTGATCCTACAGGACAAAGTAGAACTGCCTTTTTTTTTTTTTTTTTGGTTTCCAAGATTTTAAACCTTTGGTGAGTAGACAGCCTCATCTTTCTCCTAAGGAGCAGCTGGTGAGTTTGAATAGGTGACCGTTGTGTTAGCAGTCCAGTGCTTGAGCACGACATCACCAGGGCACCTCAAAAGAATTGAGTAGAGATCAGAAAGGTTGAAAATTAATAAATTAAACTTTTAAGGTAAAGTTTTTGAAAAAGTGGCCAAAAATATTTAAAGTAGGAGGGAGAACTTAATGAAACAAAAATGAATAATCAATAAAACAGACTATTGTTGACAAATATGCTAAAGAACCCTGTTGTCACTCTGGGTTAGGCATTGGTCTGCTAGCTCAAAGGTTGGGGGTTCAAAACCACCAGCAGCTCTGCAAGAGAAAGATGAAGCTAACTGCGTCCATAAAGATGCTTAAGCTCAGAAACTCTATATTGGAGTCACTATAAGTCAAAGTGGATTCAATGGCAATAGGTTTCGGTTTTATGCAAAAGAAAAGGATCAGTCATAAATCAATAAAAGTACAGTTACAGACAGAGCCTACCTAATGCATTTTGCTTATTTCTGTACAAAAGAGATCTCATTCTCCTATCACACTCTGTTATTATATCACATGCTTTTTTTTTCATCAGTCTTAATCACTAGCCCCAGCTCTACTATGGGAGGGCTATGTCTTATTCATTGCTGTGTTCTAGCTCCAGGCGCGCCTGACATAGAGTCAGTGTGCAATAAATATTTGATAAATGAATGAAGGCAAAGACTGACAGGGTGCTAATAAGGCTGGGAATGTTGTCATCGGCAGTGGTTGAAGGAATTGCCAATATTTGATCTTCAAAGCAGATGACTGCAGAATAGTGACATCACTAGGAGGGTGCTGGAGATGCATATACACTGGGTGGCACTTCCAGAGTGACACCAATATGACCAGCAGCCTATAAAATGTCTGTATAGTGTTCCAGCACAAAGTAAACATTTTTTACCAACAATCCCTACTGTCAGATGCTGGCTAATTGAGTCCAGTTAATAGTGACCATCTGTACAACAGAACGAAACTCTGCCTAGTGTTGTACCATTCTCACAGTTGTTGTTCTGTCTGAGCCTCTTGTGATGAGAACTGTGTCCAGCCCTCTCCTTGATGGGCTTCCTCTTTTTCCCTGACACACAACTTGACCACGCATGACGATCTTTTCACAGAGTGGTCTCTCCTGGTCACATGGCCAAAGTATGGGAGAAGTCCCACTGTCCTTGCTTCTGGGATGCATTCCAGCTGTCCTTCCTTGAAGACAGATCTGTTTGTTCTTCTGGCAGTCCGCAGTACTCTCAAGAGTCTTCCCCAACACCACAATTCCCTTGCACCCCTTCTTTTCCAGGCTTCCTCAGTCATTCTCCTGCTTTCACATGCATATGAGCTGATTGAAACACCATGGCATGGGACATGTGCCCAGTGCAATATGACTTCTTATTGCTTCTTCCAAGAATCGTGGTTGTCATTCTTGACAACTTTAATCATTTCTCCACTTACTATGATGTTGCCCATTGGTTCAGTGGTCTCCTTTACATGGAGTTGCAATCCATTTGGAATGCCGTCATCTTTGACCTTCATCAGTAAGTGCTTCAAGCCCTCCTGGCTTTCAGGTAGCAAGGTGGTATCAATTGCATTTCTCAGGTTGTTAATGAGTCTTCCTCCAATCCTGATGCCTCATGTAGTGCAGTTTTTTGCCTGATCTGCTCAGCAGATGATGGAATAAGTATCATGCAAGGATACAATCCTGAAACACACCTTTCTCAATTTTAAACTGTGTGATAACCCCTAGTCCTATGTGAATGGCTGTCTCTTGGTCTATGTATAGGTCAGCATGAACATATATATCCTTATAGTTTGTTATGAAAACAAACACATTTTTTTGGTAATCCTAACTTAACTGTATCAACATACCTACAAGCTATGCTAACTTGCTTTACGCAATAACACTGTCAATACTACACAATCCCAGGGAGCCGTCAAATCACATGGTTTTTGCTACAAACATGCTCTGTTATTTTTATTGCTGCTGCATTTTCATAGTCACTGATTTTGTCAAAGTTTCTGGTGTTTTACTACAATATGGTGGTAAGTACTGTTGGCAAAAATCTTACCAATAAAGAATGAATTTAGCCAGGGGCCTAGGGAATGCTCTAAAACTGATGTGAGGGTTATTGTACAATTCTCCTTGATATGATTGAATGATCAAACTACTAAATTATATGATATGTAAAGTACTTGCCAATGAAACTGCTGGGGGGTGGGGAGAATTAATGTAGTAACTGGAGAAGAAGCCATCATCAAAGGAAAAGGAGGTTCAGTTACCAGTAATGTGGTATCTAATAATGTGATTCAATGCACAAAGATTTTATAAAACAAATATTGTTCTTGGTATTCGTGGAATTTAAGCAATATCACGACGTATAACTATAGTTGTCATGTTTTATTCTATGAGTAAGATGGCTAATAAACGGAACTAAGGAGTAGCTATGGTCTGCTGTGGGAGAAAGGCCCTGAGGTGGGAGTCGGGGCTGTGCGGCACCACAAGTGGCCGAAAACACTGGGGGCCTCCAACCCTCTGGATGCCACTGTCGCAGAACACACCGCTGCTGCCTCGAAAATCATGCAGACCTGGCCCAGAAAACAAAACAAAACCAAAAAATAACAGAATTCAATTTTTCTGTATACACTCCCACAACAGAACTGGGACCAGTACACACAATGCAATTAGACCAAAATCAAGCAACAGAAAAGCCAATTGGATTACATGCTTTCCTTCCCAGAGAGATTCTACTTACATTTTTGAAAGGTAAGAAGTCTTCATTGATTAACTGTAAATCTCTGGGCTTATTTCCCCCCCACCCCCACCCCCCACACAACTCTTTCCCTCACCCCCTGTGTTAGTCTGGGTACTTTAGAGAAACAAACCCACAGAAACTCATGAATAAGAGAGAGTTTTATATAAAGGTTAAGTACACATCAAGAAAACATCCCAACCCAGTGCTGCCCCAAACCACAAGTCCAACATTAACCCATTAACCCCTATGTCCAACACCAATCCACAAAGTCCTCCTCCATCTCACAAAACAGACACAGTGATGCCGACTGCAGGAGGAAAGCCAAGTCAGTGACTATGTAAGCATCACAGCGCTGGCAGGGGCCTCCACACGGCTGCTCCAGCACCCAGGACTGCATCGAGTGAGGTCCATGCGACTTCTCCTTGGGGATGTCTTGCAGGAAGTCAAGCTTGCAAGCTGAAGCAGGGAACTGCTAAGGCAGCTGCACTGTGGTCCAACCATCACCAACAAGAGACCCGAGAACTAGAACGGTGAGGCTCACCGAGCCATTTATCCCTCTGTCCTTCAATTAACCCCACATGTGTTTATCGGCCAGGTTGGCACAATAAACTTTAATTATATCACCCCCAAACCAACCTGTAAATAGCAGTGCATAAACAGATAGGTCATAAGCTACCTCAACCAATACATAGTATGAGCCTCTAACATCCGAATGGTTAAGCACTCCTTTTGGCCAGGCTACTACTCAAAAATCTCTAACGGATTTCCAATTATTGAAGCAAATCTCCTTAGTTGGGAGTGAAACATAATTCATGCAAGGCCACATCCACCACTGAGCTGCCTGCCAGACTCTGCTCATAATAGCATTCTGCCCTTCCTTCCCAATTGAACTTTAAAATCCATCGAGCTTTTTCCCCAAAAAGGAGGCCTGGTTGTGTGGTAGCTATGAGTTGGGTTGCGGTCCTAAAGGTCAACAGTTCAAAACCACCAACCACTCTTCAGAAGGAAGGCAAGGCTTTCTACTCTTGTGAAGAGTTCCAATCTCAGAAATTCACGGGGGCAGTTTTACCCTGTCCTAGGGATCACTCCATCAGTTGGCATCACCTTGATGTCAGTGAGTTTGGTTTGGTTCCAAAACCACCCCCCAAGTGCCATAGGAACCTGTTAATTCCTCTTTACTGTATGCCCAGCATTAACATTTTCCCCCCAATTTTGAGTTAACACCTTGTCTTCATCAAGTTCGTGAGATGGAGAGGTTAGACTGACTCCTTTCCCCTCACCCAATAACAATGTACAAGCTACACATACCACACGGATTTTGATTTTCATGCAAACAAACACTCCATATACTCGCCTAAAGTTATATTTTCTGTGAATACCACTTTCAAACAGGAAGTGCAATTACTAAAATTGCATCTGATATTTGTAATTACTTAGGCCTATACCTGCAGTGAATTGGTTTCGCACTAGAGGAAATGCAAATTACTTTGATTCCAGGTGAAGGAGGATTCTCACAGGTGTTTATTGAAAATCCTACAGCACCACAAACCTCACAGCTCAGAGAGGGAGTAAGAACTAGAGAGCTGAAGATTCCTTACCAGCTCACATTCTAGGATGTGCTTGTGTGTGCGTACTTGCTGCTATCCAGGGATATGTAACACACGCGTTATCTAGAACAATCAGTGTTGAGTCCCCCGCAGCACATTTGGGGATTTTCATGGAACATTGTCTCTATTGGCACATCCATCTCTTGCCTCTCGAATAACAAGCTCCTCTCAGCACTCCACCTTTTGGGGCTACATGAAATATACAACACACTAACAGAACTCTTAATATCTTTTTCAAAGTCCAAAACCACTCAAATAAAAGTTAATAGAAAGTGATGTTTAATAAATCAAATGACATGTTAATCCTTGTGTCGCTGAGCTCCCAACTGTGAAGAGGTTCAAGAGAGGACAGATCTCAAGTTAACTTCCCTGTGTATGTTCCCTAGCACGGGGCTTTCTCTCCAACCCTTGGGTCTCGAGTGCACATCGCGTACGCTCACTAGAGAAGTTACAAGCAAAGCCGTGGCTCGTCATGGCATGTCTGCTTAGTTCCTGATTTGAAAAGACCCTGCTCACTTGCTAGACTCTAAGTGAAGGAGGAAATGGAAGACCTTTTTCTCCCCTCTGGTTTGGCATGCTACCTTTCCCCTGTGCACCTGACTCATCTCTTCCTTCTTCCTGTTTTCATTTTGTGGACTGTCTTCTGCTTTCCATTGCAACTTCTGTTTCCAATTGTTCACTATACTGACTCTCCCACAAACTTTCCTAGGATACTGTGTCCTATCAACTTTACTAATCATGGGCCTTGGATTCAATGTAAGCTAGGTAAAATACTAATTGATGGAGAGGTAATGAATAGGTAGAAATGAATGGATAGGTGGATGGATGAATGGATGGATCGATGGATGGGTGGGTAGATGATTTGATTGCCATGAATTTATTCAATATCTGAATCTCCTTCCTAGAACGGGGCCAACTTCTGCAATATGAATATTTATAGGAGGAAGTACCCACACATCACCCCTTATGGAAGCCTAAAAGAGCATTTATCTGTTACCTTGGACATCCTGGCCTCTATTTCTGGACATGTAGCCAAGCCTCGGGTAATCATGGAACCCTGGTGGCATAGTTGTGATGTGTTGGGCTGCTAACTGGAAGGTCAGAAGTTTGAAACCACCAGCAGTTCCACAGGAAAAAGACAGGGATTTCTACTTCCATAAAGAGTTACAGTCTCAGATACTCACCAGGGCAGTTCTTTCCTGTCCTCCAAGGTCACTATGAGTTGAAATCACTGAAGACAGTAAGACTGTTTGTTATTTGTTTGTTTGTTTTCAGGCCATCACACACAACCTCCCAAGAACCTGGCCTTGGTGGCCGTGATGGAAAGACCCAGGGATGGTGGGGATTGGGAACCTCCAGTGATAGCTGGTTGGCTGCTACCATGGGAAAGCAAGGACAGTTTGACCTCCAGTCTCTGGCACAGGCAGAAGTCTTCTTCTCACCAGACTGCAGTACTCCCTCTCCCTTCATTTGTTCCTAACCAATTACCAAGCAAAGGGGTCTGATCCTCCTAGGAGCTCTGTAAGATAACCAATATCGTTTTCCTTTCATTTTCTGGATTACTTTGTTTTCTCTTTACTGTAAGCTTTATCAGTTCAATGCATATGCAGTTAGGATGCTTTTTGAAATTATAAATAAAATATGAAGCAAAACAATTATTCACTGCTTATTCTCTTTATCTCTCTGACCCCCAATTCATGTATCCTAGAAGCAAATCACCTAGAACTACTTTATTAATATGCTTGCATTATAGGTCCTTAAAGTATCAATTTTAGATACCATCTATTGACTTCCTCTTGACAACATCATGATAAAGAAAAAAAAATTGAAGTGGCCAGGATTTCATTGTGCTTGGATCCATAATCAATGCTCATGGAAGTAGCAGTCAAGAAATCAAAAGGCATATTTTATTGGACAAATCTACTTCACAAGAGCTCTTTAAAGTGTTAATGATCAAAACGGGTGCACAAGCAAATGTGGTGAAGAAAGCTGACGGTGTCCGGCTAGTAGAAGATATAGTGCCTGGGGTCTTAAAGGCTTGAAGTTAAACAAGCAGCCATCTAGCAGGGAAGCAACATCTAGCAGTGAAGCAACAAAGCCCACATGGAATAAACACACAAGCCGATCACAAGGTGTCGATGGTATCAGATATCAGAAGACCCAAAGCAAACAATCATATCAACGTGAACAGGGGGATTGGAGTGCAGACTCAAAGCCCATCTGCAGACAATTGGACATCACCACACAGAAGGATCAGAAGGAAGGATGAGCACCAACGAAACACACAACATTCCTCTAGTTCTTTAATGCTTCCTTCCCCACCCCACTATCATGACCCCAGTTCTACCTTACAAATCCATCTAGACTGGAGCATGTACACTAGCACAGATAAGAGCTCTCAACACCTGGAATCCAGGACAGATAAACCCCTCAGGAACAGTAATGGGAGTACCGATACCAAGAGGGTAAGGAGAAGGTGGAGGGAGAAGGGGGAACCGATTACAATGATCAGTGTATTACCTGTACACACACACACACCCAGGGGGATGAATAACAGAAATGTGGGTGAAGGGAGACAATGGATGGTGTAAGATATGAAAAATAATAATTTATAATTTATCAAAGGTTCACAAGGATAGGAGGGGAGGGGAGGGGAGGGAGGGAAAACAAGAGGAGCTGATACCAAGGACTCAAGTAGAAAGAAACTGTTTTGGAAATAATGATGACAACATGTGTACAAATGTGACTGATATAATTGATACATGGATTGTTATAAGAGCTTTAAGAGTGCCAATAAGATAATTTATAAAATAAATAAAATGTTAATGAGCCAAGATGTCACTTTGTGTGTGTATGTATGTGTATATATGTGTATATGTATATATGTATGTATATATATGTATATATATATCATATTAAATGAAGGGGGAAGTGCAGAGTGGAGACCCAAGGCCCAAGTGTCGACCAATGGAGATCCCCTCATAGAGGGGTTTAGGAGAGGAGATGGGTTAATTAGGGTGTGAGGTAGTATCGATGAAGAACACAGCTTTCCCCCGGATCCTGGATGCTTCCTCCCCCCAGCTACCATGATCCGAATTCTACCTTGCAGGGCTGGATAGGACAGAGGCTGTACACTGGTGCATATGAGGGTTGGAGGTACAGGGAATCCAGGGTGGATGATACCTTCAGGACAAAGGGTGTGAGGGACGATGCTGGGAGAGTGGAGGGTGAGTGGGTTGGAAAGGGGGAACTGATTACAAGGATCCACATGTGACCTCTTCCCTGGGAGAGGGACGGCAGAGAAGGGGGGAAGGGAGACTCCGGATAGGGCAAGATATGACAAAACAACGATGTATAAATTACCAAGGGCATATGAGGGAGGGGGGAATGGGGAGGGAGGAGGGGAAAAAAAGAGGACCTGATGCAAGGGGCTTAAGTGGAGAGCAAATGCCTTGAGAATGATTGGGGCAGGGAATGTATGGATGTGCTTTATACAATTGATGTATGTATATGTATGGATTGTGGTAAGAGTTGTATGAGTTCCTAATAAAATGTAAAAGAAGAAAAGAGAAAAAAATGATTAGGGCAAAGACTGTACAGATGTGCTTTATACAATTGATGTATGTATATATATGAACTGTGAAAAGAATTGTATGAGCCCCAATAAATTGTTAAAATTAAAAAAAAAAAGATGTCACTTTGTGGAATAAGGTGCAGCTAATCCAAGCCATGGCATTTTCAAGTGCTCCTTATCCATATGGAAGTGGAATAAGACAATTATAAGGAGGACCCCAGAGAGCTGATGCATTTGAATTGTGGTTTTGGAGAGGAATATTGAAAGTACACTGTGTTAGTCTGAGTAGACTAGAGAAACAAAATTCATAGACACATATGCATATAAGAAAGAACATCATATAAAGAGTAAGTGTATATTAAGAAAACATCACAGCCCAGTCCAGATCAAGTCCATAAGTCCAATATTGCCCATATGTCCAGTACCAGCCTATAAATTCCTCTTCAGACTCATGCAACACATGCAATGATGCCAACTGCAGAAAGATCACAGACCGCTGGGTAGGATGTCTTGTAGATCTATTGGTAGTGGAAGCACTTCAGTGCTGGCAGAGGTCTCCACCTGGCTCCTCCAGTTCCAGCGCTCTAGCTCCATCAGTGGAGCTCTATGTGTCTTGTCAGCGGAGACTCTGTGTCTGGCCTCCAGTGAGCTATGTATCTTGTGCCTCCAAATGAGATCATCAAGCTGCGAACTGATTTGACAGGCTAGATGCCACCCTTCACTCTCAAGTTGACTCCAGATAAGGTAACTACCACATACACCATGGGCTGCCAGAAGAACAAACCAATGTGTCCTGGAGAAACTATAGCCAGAGAGCGCCTTAGAAAGGAGGATAGTGACACTCAGTCCTAGGTCCTTGGCACATGTTAACAAGAGAGACTAGGCCCTGGAAAAGGACCTCATATTGGCAAAACAGAGGCTCGAGCAACAAGAAGCTCCTCAATGAGGTGGATTCCCCAGTGGTTACAACAATGCACTAACAAATGTTAGCACACAACGGGACACTGTGTTAGTCTTGTGTCCATAGGTTCACTAAGAGTGGGAGCTGTCTTTTTCATTTTTTTTTTAAAAGGGAAGAAATTTATTGGAGCCCATACGGGAAACCCTAAGGGGGCCCAGCATACCCTACTGTGTAGGCATGCCCAGCAAAGGGTCATACCATTCACTGTACCCCATGTCCCAGAGGAACTCCCCGGGAGCTGTCTTAATAACACCTTAGGAGAGACGACATCCTCTCCTTTACCTAGTCTCTACTTGCCTCACTCAATCCTACAATTTTGCTATAAATAAATAGCCATTGAGCCAGCTCTGACTCACGGGGACCCTGTGCACAGCAGCATGTCTTGTGCCAGATCTTGTGACATCTTCAAAATCACTGGTTGAAGCCACTGTGTAATTTAACCATCTCCCAACCTAAGGCGCTCATCTGTTGTCATCCATAAGATTCTCATCAGCTTCTCTCATCAGTTCTCTCGCTCTTCTCTTTCCAGATCCTTGGCTGTCTGTCCATCATCAGACCTTTCTTCCTAATCTATTTTGTCTGTAAGTTTTGCTGAAACACTTGTCACCATGGCTGATCCTACTGGTATTAGAAATATTGGCAACATCACTTCCAGAATTAAATAGCAACATGCAACCCACCACAAGTTCAGCAACTGACAGGTGGGTGATAAAATGGACATAGAGTGTTTATTTACATGAAGGGCCTCCGGGCAATGGGATTAATAGATAATGAACGATTTCTCAAAACTTTCTGAAGCCCCCTTGTGAAGTGGACATAAAGACCATGTCTAATATTCTGGTCATCTTCTCCTACACTGTTATGGACTGAATCATGTCATCCCCCAAAAGATGTGTTGGAAATCATAACCTTTATGCCGAAGCTCTGGGCCTGTGGTTATGACCCCACTTGCGAATGGGTTGTCTTTGTTTGCTAGTGAGATAAAAAGAGTGTAGGGTGTGTCTTAAATCAGTCTCTTTTTAGATATAAAGATACTAAGCAAGAGAAGCAGAGATGGGGCTACAGGGACACATGCAGATCACCCAGGGACAGAAGCTCAGAAGAGACAAGGGCCTTCCCCCACAGACCGCACAGAGGGAGAGCCTTTCTTTAGTGCCTGTGTCCCAAATTCCAATGTTAAGGAATACATTTCTCTGTGTTAACGTTTTTCACTTGGGATACTTCTGTTATAACAGCACTCAACAACTAATATATACACTATCAATTTTGTGGCGTTTGTTTAAGATTTGCATAGTTTGCTATACACCAATCATGGATATTTTCTGCAATGCTTATTCAGACAATAATTTCAGTAGCAATTTACAAATAGACTGGCATATCAGATAATTCCTTCCTGACCCCTTTTTCCTTAGGGATCTATTTATCTGGCCACTCTCCTCTTCCAGATCCTTGGCTGTTTGTCCACAGATGGAAGGCCTAACACTCTGAGAGGTATCCTACCCAGAAAGAGGTATCCTACCCAAATGGGCTTCTCTCTAGATGAATGGGGGCTCCTGGTCCATAGAAGCTGCTTCTGTGGCTGTTTATTGGCTCCAGAACAGAACCCACTCATCTTCTTCCCTTGGGTATCAGCCTAGGTATGGGGCTTCTTGGGGTGATATAGGGACCAATGCAAGGCATTCTATCAGGGCCAGTTTCATGACTCGCAGGGCACTGCTCAGTACAAGACACAAGGTGGGGACTCTTGATTCAAAGAAAAACAAATGTCATTAAAGTTAGTAAAATATAAAGCTTGTTTCTTTCTTCCACAGTTTCTCCATGAACCACGGTGTTTTAATTTGCTCTTTAACTCATTCGTTCATTCAATCAATCAATATTACGTTTTGAGACTGGATTTGTTTGTTCATCTTTATATGATGCAGCATCAGCTTTAAACACAAACATAAACTGAAATGTCATGATTCACACTTCCCAGCTTGTGCTTACATATGAGGGGGTACCCCAAAACAAGAGAATTTATTTTCAAAGATATGTATTTAAATGTTTTTTTACAAAACAACCTATCACCTTCAAAGTACTCTCCATGATACTAAATACATTTGTCAAATCTGAAATTCCATTCTTGGAAACATTTTTCAAAGTCATCTGTTTGGATGGCTGGCAAACACCCCCTTCATTTGGGGGGGTTTTGTTGTTGTTGTTGTTTTTCACCTCTTATGCAACATCAAATCACTGTCCTTTTATGTCACTCTGCATTTGTAAACAAAAAGAAGTCACACAGAGAAAGGTCAGGTGAGTAAGGTATTTGGAGCAAAAGAGGCATGCTGTTTTCTACAAAACAACAACTGGTGCACTGTGATGGATGCGAGAGCAAGTGCATTGTCATGGTGGCCAAACCAGTCTTCCATCCGCCACAAATCAGACCATTTTCATTGCACACGTTTACACAATCTTTTCAGAACCTCTAAATAGAAAGCTTGATTAACAGTCTGACCTGGTGGAACAAAGTCCAAATTCACTACAAGTCGACATTCACATCCATTTGGGAGGTTGACGGACCTCAAGAATGAGGTTTGTCATCAATCGACATTTCACTTTTTTCGAAATGAGAAAACCACTTGTACACTTGAGTTTTTCCCATTGGACTATCCTTATAAGTTGTGTTCAACATCACAACAATTTCTGCAGTATTTTTCCGTAGAAGGAAACAAAATTTCACCGCTGCATGCTGTTCTCTTAAATTAGCCATCATACAAAAAACCAAGGTTTGAGCAAAATTGCTTTTATGAAACAATTCACTGTGACCAGAGAGAGCCTTCCCAGGTGACGCCACTGGGTGCACTAACTCAGAGCGAGTTGCTAGTTGCTTGCCTAGCAAGAAAAATGCATACTGTGAAAACTCCACTCTACCCAGTGCAATTCCATTTTGGGGGGGTGCTTCTTTGAGGGGGGTACCCCCTCATGTTTCACAAAATGAACTCGGCTGTTATTAGTTCAGTTATTGATAGGCACACATTCTACCTTCCCTTCTGCTGACTAAAGATTAAGTCAGGGCTCAGAAAAAAAAATAAAACCACAGTGACTTTTACCTTATCTTTCCTTTTTTCTTCTATATCATCATTTTCTTGGAAGTGGTTTGGTTAAAAAAGGAATTTGGTGGTGCTCCTTGTGAAATTGTTTCCAGCATCTCATTGCTTGCTTCCTGAATTGGCAGCAAGTTCTGGTTTCAACAGAAAGCAGGATCTTTAGGGGTTTCCAGTGCCTCAGCTTAGTCAATCACAGATTCAGCATGTTCCCTTGTATTCACTTTGAATCTCCCTGATTCAAATCATTGCCGGTCCACTGAATTTCACTCCTGCGGCACAACTGACCATCAAACTGTTCTTCTTTTGACATTTATTGTGCCAGGCATGAGAATCTCTGTGGCCAGTTGCCTGAATCAGAAATCAAGAGATCATTCTAACTAGCTACTACCCGCCTCACCCGTATCTTTATCCAAAGCTGACCAAATTCCAGATGTCACAGTAATCTCCTAATATTTTGAATTCAACTTTTTCAATTCCATCACATCCATTGGCCACCACATTAGCATAAACCTTAGGAAAACTTTCTGTCCACCTCCCCTGACCCTGTCCCAATTCTCACTCTACCCTTAGATAAACTTCTAGCTTCAAACACTAAGCTTATTGTACCTTTGACCAGTTGCCGCTGTTATGAGTTATGTGACCCCAAAGGATACATGGAAGATCTCACCCCCAATACCTGTGGCTGTGACCTTATTTGGAAATAGGGTGCTTGCAGATAGGATCTAGAAGACTGATATCCTTATTAAGAAGAGGAAGAGACACTGGCACACAAGAAAATATCATGTGATAAGGGAGCCAGACACCAGAGTGATGTCTTTTACCCAAGGAATACCCAAGATTGCCAGCAACATCTGAAGCCAAGAGAAATACATGGAGCACAGTCACCCCTGGAGCTTTCAGACTCTACGCCAGTATCGTGAGTTGGGCTTCTAGTATTGGGTCTCTCACCCAAGGTTTGAATCCGCCAGCCTACTCCCAAAAGAATTAAAGTCTTATAACCACAAAGGGGCAATTCTATGATGCCCTATAAGTCACTGTGAGTTGGAACTGACTCAGAGGCAGTGGGTTTGGGTTGAGCAAAAGACCTGGTACATGCTAATAGCAGATAAGTGGTAGTTGAGTGAACTGAAGACTATATGAAGGCTCTTAGTCCAAGTAGAACTTCAGGTACTTGACAGTCGAAAGCTAGAAGGCATTCCAGAACCTCATTTACTCTTTATATTCACTTTTTATATTGCTGTAGCCTCAAATGCACCGACTTGCAAAGATAATCAACTAAGGTGAAAGCCCCAGAAGTATGCCCTGACATGATTTCACCCTGACAATCTGAAGGAAAGGCCTTCTGACTTTAAACAATAGGACAACACGGAGAGGTTGAAGGAAGACAAAGAAACAACAAAAACCATTACCCCCCTGTGGGTTTGTAGTAGCTTGTGTTTTGTTGGGACATTGGAAGCGATCTCACCAGCATTTTAAAGACCAGCAGGGTCATCCAAGGTGGACAAATTACAGTGTCACATCTGAATGGAAACAGATGGTGGTTTGGGGTTTGTTTTTAATTAGCCGATGTCAACCTTCTGGATCACAACAGATCATGATCCGATTCACTCTCTTGGGACACATCATGCCGGGGATCACTCACTAGATGGGGACATTGCAGTTAGTAAAACAGAAGGTCAATGAGGGAGATGCCCGTGGCACAGTAGCCTCTATAGTGGGCTTGAAGATGCCAGTGGTCATGAGAATGATGAGCAGGTGCCTACATTTTCCTCAGTTCTTCATAAGGCCACTGCTAGTCCCCGTCAACCCCGTGGCAGTTAATCTCTGTCTATTCATCGAAGAAGAGAAGATGGAAATTACTTGAATGATCTTAGATTTCTTCAGAGCAATCCAAGATGAGGGAGAACCTACGCTTCAAAGCAGAGGACAGACCCAGGGCCAATAGAGAGAGAAAAGACAGGTTTTGAAGCAAAACCAGCTCTCAGGCAGGTAAAAAATATTATATAGCTCTTGAGAAAAAGAGAATGCTCCTGGAACAGATGGGCACACCTCTGAGCTTGAGAAAGCATTAACTAGCTGTTGAAATAAGTCCTTCGCAGCTGTTCCCAGTGCAGAGGTGAAATGCAGGGGTGGGGGTGGGGTGTGGAAGCAAAGTCTGAACCACAAGGGGAATTGATATCTCAAGTAAGAGGCGGTCTTGAATTCAGAGCTCATTGCTGTAAAAATAGTTTCTTTCATTTTGAACACTAGCCACGGTGATTTTTTTAAAGAAATAAACTGGACTTTGAAAAAAAAGTTAAAAGGTATACTTAAGCAACATGGAAATACTTGGACATACTTGGAAACAGCATAGTACAGTCAGCTAGCCATCTAAGGCTGGAGAAGGTGGATGCTCATACCTATCTTGCAATAGGAAATTGTTGTATTAAGCACCCTGATATAATAGATTCATTCAAGAGGAGATACATCGACTAGGGGAAAAAGTCTGTGTAGGATGTCTTGGTGCTCGATACTGTGCTGAAAACTGCAGAAAGAGTTCAGCATTTTTCACAGAAAATGAAAAGTGTGGGGGCTTTTCTTGTAGGAGGACGCCCATACACATGTACATACGAGATCAGTAAACACTTATCAAGCACCTCTGGGTTCCAGGCAGTGAACAAGGGGATGAAGGAGGGAACCGTTAGCATTCCTTCCCTACCTTCAATGATCTCATCTTCCTTGACAATTGCTACTCTGACTGCTAGTACCTCTTGTTACCGAATTTCAGTTATCAGTGCTATACGCACTCCCACACCTTAGGTACCCAACCATAGGGATGGGTCGGGGTGGACAAAGGCTAGAGGGTAGAAAAGGGGAGTGGGGGCATATATGAAAATGGGTAAGGCTGTCCCCCTACAGGACTGGAGAGCCATGCGTCCCATCATTTATCCCCAAATGTCAACACAGATGGAAAGGAGAGAAGCAATAGGGAGCTGAAGGGGGAGATCACATATGTGCCTGGAAAATATTGGCATTCGTACTGAGAAACAAAGCGGAACAAGAACAATGCAGAGTGTGAGTGGCGGTATCGGGTAGGTGGAGGGAGAGTGAGGGAGAAACGGGAAACAGATGACAAGGTCTACATGTAACCTCCTCCCTGGAGACGGACAGTGGAGAACTGGGTGAGGAAGATGTTGGATGGTGTAAGATATGATAAAAATAATAATTATTTATAAATTATCAAGGGTTCGGGGGGAGGGGGAGCAGGGAGGGAGGAGAAAATGAGGAGCTGATGCCAGGGGTTCAGGTGGAGAGTGGGTGTTTTGAGAATGATGATGGCAACATATGTACAAATGTGCTGGACACAAATGATGTATGTACGGACTGTAAAAAGAGTTGTATGAGCTCCTAATAAAATTATTAAAAAACAATTGATGTATGCATGGATTGTGATAAGAGTTGTATAAGCCCCTAATAATATGATTTTTTAAAAAGAACAATGCAGACATGGAAGAGCAAATGTAATGAGGATCAGGGAGCCATGGTGATGCCATGGTAGTATTGCCCGCAGTGCTAGAGCCCCAGGTTCATTGTCCAGCCAATCTACCGCATACTCTGCTACCACCCATCTGTCAGCGGAGGTGCTGAACAAGTTTCAGTAGAGCTGTCAGGAAAAGGTGCACTAGGAAGAAAATGCCTGGAAATCTGCTTCCAAAAAAAATCAGCCAATGGATCACAATGATCTGCACCCCGCTCTCCATGGGCCAACAGAAGTCAGGGGCTGACTTGCTGGCAGCTAACAATAATGAGGGGAAAAGCAGATTATACCAGTAAAGCAAAAGATATCATTGTTCACAGAATTCATGTCATGAACGTGGTCATTAAACTCAGCAAAGGGGCTTTGAACATGGGGTTTTTCCCTGAGTAAAGCTATGGATTAAAGTTGTGATTTTGCCACGCACTAGATGTATAATATCTAAACTTCAATTTCCTCACCTGACAAGTGGGGATGGAAAGTGCCCACAGAGGGCTGCTGTAAAGATGAAAGCTGATCGTGCCTGCAAAGTATGGGCCCCGTAACACATTTGAGGTAGTTAGTTTATTGTGCCAACCTGGTCGATAAACACATGTGGGGTTAATTGAAGGGCGGAGGGATAAATGGCTCAGTGTGCCTCACCTCTCTAGTTCTCAGGTCTCTTGCATTCTGATGGTTGGAACAGGATGCAGCTGCCTTAACCAGTTCCCTGCTTCAGCTGGCAAGGCTCACTTCCTGCAAGACATCCCTGAGGAGAAGCCACATGGACCTACCCCGAAGCAGCCCTGGGTGCTGGAGCAGCCGTGTGGAGAACCCTGCCAGTGCTGAGATGCTTACACATTCGCTGACTCGGCTTTCCTCCTGCAGTCGGCATCATTGCGTGTGTTTTGTGAGATGGAGGAAGACTCTGTGTATTGGTGTTGGGCATATGGGTTAATGTTGGACTTGTGGGCTTGGGCAGTAGTACTGGGTTGGGGTGTTTTCTTTTTTTTTTTTGCTTTTAAAATAATCATTTTATTGGGAGCTTGTATAACTCTTTTTTTAAACATTTTATTAGGGGCTCATACAACTCTTATCACAGTCCATACATATATCATACATCAATTGTATAAAGCACATCTGTACATTCTTTGCCTTAATCATTTTCTTTTTTTTTTCTCCTCTTTTCTTTTTTTACATTTTATTAGGGGCTCATACAACTCTTATCACAGTCCATACATATACATACATCAATTGTATAAAGCACATCCATACATTCCCTGCCCCAATCATTCTCAAACTCTTTTTTTTCCCCTCCCTCCCCGCTCCCCCCTCCCTCATGTGCCCTTGGTAATTTATACATCGTTATTTTGTCATATCTTGCCCTATCCGGAGTCTCCCTGGGGTGTTTTCTCAATGCACACTTACCCTTTATATAAAACTCTTATACATGAGTTTCTGTGGATTTGCTTCTCTAAAGTACCCAGACTAACACAACATTGCTTATAACAATTCAAATATGTTCTATTATTACCACGACTGTCATTGTTGAGTCTATTTATATTCAAACAACTTTTAAACTTTATTGTCCATATCATTTTACCACTGACCCCTCAAATAAAAAACAGATACACAAACTCACTACCATCGAATTGGTTATGAATCATGGTGACCCTATTGGACAGGGTAGAACTGCCCCTTGAGTTCCTAAGATTGTAACTCTTTTATTTTTTAAGAGGTTGAAAATATTTTATTGAGGCAGGGAAAGAACTCCCGGGAGGGAAGGGAGAGCAGAGAAAGGGACAGGGGAACGAGCCCCAGGCGGTCTCAAGGCCCAACGAGTTAGGTCAGGGGACTCACCGATTGTAACTCTTTATAGGAGTAGAAAGCCTCATCTTTCTCCTGCAGAGCCGCTGTTCGTTTTGATCTGTGGAGCTTGTTAGGAGCCCAACACATCACTCCTATACCACCTGGGTTTAACTGATCCCTCAGGATATCTTATTTTGATGGCACTGCACAATTGATCATCCAGATATATAACAAGTGAGCCTTAGTGATGAAAGTACTCAAAGTCTAACCCAAAGGTCAGTGGTTCAAATCCACCAGCCACTCCACAGGAGAAGAATATGGCAGTCTTTTCCCATGGTCTAGAGGGTCAGTATGAGTCAGAATTGATTTGATGGGAGGAAGTGTTTGATATTTCACAAATAGTTATGAAGCATCTCTTACACTTGAGACACAACAGCCAACATGTCAAGTGTAGTTCCTGAAAGTTCCAGAGAGGACTCCCTGCAAAAAATGTGATGTTCATGGTCCTGCTTGATACTCACTCTCAGGAAAGGAGCACTGAAGATACTACGGCAAAGTGTGGTGAAGACATTAGATGGTGCCCGGCTATCAGATAAAATCACATCTGGGGTCTGAAAGGCTTGTCTCCAAACAAGCAGCCATCTAAGTGAGATGCCAACTAAGTCCTCATGGAAGAAGCACACCATCATCAGTCACTGAAGGATTGTAAATTAGATAATCCGAAGTCAAAGGAGGGACTAGTATCTGACTATGAGAATCCAGTTTGCAGAATCTGACTTGAGCAGTTACAAATTAGACCCCCTCACAATGATAGGGAAATAGTTCTATGTATATATATTTATAGGTTTAGTATTAAGGTAGCAGACAGACATTGGGCCTCTACCCAAGTAGTCCCTCAACATAAGAACACTTTGTTCTAATAGCCCAGCATTCCTTGATGCTCACTTTCCCAACATAATGGGTGCATAAGCAAATGTGGTGAAGAAAACTGATAGTGCCTGGCTATCAAAAGATATAGCATCTAGGATCTTAAAGGCTTGAATAAAAACAAGCGGCCATCTAGCTGAGAAGCAACAAAGCCCATGGGTAGAAGCACACCAGTCTGTGTGATCATGAGATGTCAATGGAATCAGGTATCGGGCATCAAAGACCCAGAACAAAAAGATCATATCATTGTGAATGATGGGGAGTGCAGAGTGGGGACCCAAAGGCATCTGTAGACAATTGGACATCCCCTTACAGAAGGGTCTCAAGGAAGAGACAAGTCAGTTAAGGTGCAGTATAGCACTGACGAAGCATACAACTTTCCTCTAGTTTTTTAATGCTCCCTCCACTCTCTCTGCTCCCCTCCCCCTGACCCTCCCCAATCCCTGCCAACTCTCATGACCCTAATTCTACCTTACAAATCCAGCTAGATCAGAGCATGTACACAGGTACAGATAAGAGCTGGAAACAAAGGGGATCCAGGACAGATAAACCTCCCAGGACCCATATTGACTGTAGTGATACCAGGAGGGGAAGGGGAAGGTGGGGGGAGAAAGGGGGAACCGATCACAATGATACACAACAGAAAAGTGGGTAAAGGGAGACTTCATTAAGTGTAAGACATGAAAAAATAATAGTAATTTATAAATTATCATGGGTTCATGAGGGAGGGAGGGTGGGGAGGGAGGGGAAAATGAGGAGTTGATATCAAGGGCACAAGTAGGAAGAAAATCTTTTTTAAATGATGGCAACAAATGTACAAATGTACTTCACACATGGGTGTATGTATGGATTGTGAGAAGACTTGCATGAACACCCAATAAAATGATTATATATGTGATATATATATATATATATATATATATATATATATACCTTCTGCTACATGCTGAACCTGATTAGATTTCTTATTTTTATTGTGTTTGTTTATATCAGGGTGTATCTCAGAGATATTATGTCATTGGAGGTATCCTCTTGAAGTTGTGTTATGTATTTTTCTGTGTTGTGGTATATAAAACTTAGGATTGATGAACAGAAATTAAAATAAGGGTTTTGGAGGGAAAGGTACAGTTGGGGAGGGGTTGGGGGTAGTCAAATGCAGATGATGTCGAGGAGTTCAGGAAGAAAAAGAATGTTTGGAAACTGTGGTAGCAGCAATGGTACAGTTCTAATTGATGTGATTGAACTATGGAATAATATGTTATATGTGGATTAACTCCCAATTAATAATAACATTTTAAAAATCTTAATCAGTACAGTGGATGTGATCACATGAAACAGTATTCAGTATATGTTCAAATTATTCATGAGAATGTGGTTTCCCAATTCTACTGCATGTCTCCAGGAGGAAAAGAAAATCAATTGTATTACTGAATCAATATGAGGGGGGAAATGTGATGTGGTTGGCAATGTTCCGGGCATCTGAGAATTTCAGAAGGATGGTCCCTTTCACAAATAGGTCAGATGGCTTCTGACTGTAAATGAATCAGCAACTCTTCCCTATAGGCAAACTATGGGGGAGAAAATGAACCTGAGGCACTGAGCCTGAGACATGTCGGAACATTTTTCTGCCGGATCTTTTGCAGGAATACGATGTTCATATTCCACACTCTTCTCTGATACTTCACATCCTCTTTCCTTCCACTGTCAACCTCCCAGTTCCTTTCCTTCCTCATCATTCCCAGTGGATACTGCTGCTAGAGACTCCCTAATGAGCTCCTGGCACCTTCGAATCCCTCCCCTAAGCAACCTTGAAGGCTCAAATTCACAAACAATCCTAATGCATTTTCAATCATCTCACTCCCCTGGTGAAAACTCTACAGCAGTTTCCATTGCCCACTGGGGAGAGGGCAACCTCCTTACACAAGAGTCCCAGGGTGATACAAATGGAAAGTTTGGACATTCAAAGTCTACATGATGGCACCTCAGAAGAAAGACCTGGCCATCTACTTTCGAAAAATCAGACCTTGAAAATCCACTGGAGCACGGAACTCACAGGGACATCACAGGGAGGACTGGGCTTGATCACCACATAGTTTGTATTCTAATTTTTTTTGTATCTGTTTCATAAACCAAGGTCTCGGTATTGGGATACTGCCATTTCCTCTGCCAAAGGTTTGATCCTGGTTTAACTACTACAAGATTTCAGCACATGCCACATTGCCTCTCACCTCCCTGCCTTTCCACTCACTGGCTCCGTTATCCATAGTGCTCTGAGTCCCCTCTCTAGGTTTCCTCTTGTATCACTGATGTTCTCAGGAACTTGACTTCAGACATCTCAGCGGCTTACAGCATTGTTGTTTGGTTTAAGCACCCAGTTCTCCAGTGGGTTGCAAGTTTCTTGAGGGTGAGTTTAATGTCTTGCATGTTGGTGCACCACACCTGTATAATGATGTCACCCAAAATAGATATGCAATGAACCAGTATCTATATTCTCATACACATTATTTTATTTGATGACTTCAGAACACTGACTTCAAAACACGATGGGAGATGAGTGGAGTGTGGCTGGGGCTTTTGCACCGTGGCCAGTTAATTGTGAAAATGCCCCAGTGTGAGAATGGACCTAAAAGTGGCAGTTCCGGGGCCACAGAAGCAGTAATAACCCAACTTGTTGCTCAGATTCTTGTAATCTCTCCAAATGCGCTCTCTTTCCACTAGACCAGGCTGCCCAAGGGTGTGGGGGAAAGAAAAACCAGCAAACGTGATGGAAAACTCAAAGTAAGTGTGCTATGACAAGACAACAGAGAAAGTGCTTGGCAGATGTGACATAGTACACGAATCTAGGGCATCATTTCCTGTTCATTAGTCGCCCGTCCAGACGCTGACTTCCGGAGAGGCATGGTCTGCATTGATGGTGTTCCTCATAACGTATGATCTCCTTAGGATGTAAACCTTCTATCCGTGTGCTATCGGCGCTCCTCAACTTCCAATGTCAAAAATGGTATGCAGTGTTAAAAATAGCCGTGTAACAGGCAGGACCTCGCTGCGAGTATCTGCATGAGCCAAGCACAGAAGCAATGGTCCCCTCCATCACATTAGCTCTTCAAGAGTCTCTGGTCCCAGGGAGCGAATCGAATGCCCAGGCAGCATTGTGGGCGTGAATGGCAGCTGGGCCAGATGGTGCCTTTCAGGTGTTGACTTTTTAGACAACGGGGACTGTTTCCTGGGAGAATATGAGAGGTGCAGCCGAAAAGCGGCTGCATGTAAATCACATTCAGGCAGACAGATCCGCTGCTAATGAAAATGAGCCCAGAGCCAAGTCGAGCTGTCCCCCTTGGATGTTGCTTCTGGGTCATTTCTTTCATCAAGTAGTCATGGGGGAGGGTCCAGCCAAGAACATGGTGGGTGTGTTTAATTATAGCAGGGACTAAATGTGAAAAAGCTACCTATAAACTGTGTATTAAGGCTCTTAGTTAGGAAATGCCAACGGAACATGGAAACTGAAAAACCAAACCAAACTCAACTGCCATGGAGTCGATTCTGGCAACTGATGGCGACCTGATAGGACCGGGCAGAACTGCCTCTGTGGGTTTTCAAGCCTGTAACTATGTTTTTGTCTGTTTGTTTTAATCATTTTATTGAGGGCTCGTACAATTCCTATCACAATCCATCCATCCATCCATTGTGTCAAGAACATATGTACATTTGTTGCCATCATCCTTCTCAAAACATTTGCCTTCTACCTGAGCTCATTTCCCCCCTCCCTCCCCATGCCACACTACCTCATGAACCCTTCATCATTCATAAATTATTATTATTTTGTCATATATTACACTTTCCAACATCTCCCCGCCCACCCACTCCCCACCTTCTTCTCTGCCGTCCATCCCCCAGGGAGGAGGCTGTACGTAATTTCTTGTAATCATTTCCCCCTTTCCACTCCACATTCCCTCCACCCTCCAGGCATCACCACTCTCACCACTGGTCCTAAAGGAGTCATCTGTCCTGGATTCCCTGTGTTTCCAGTTGCTATCTGTACCTATGTACACCCTCTGGTCTAGCCAGATTTGTAAGGTAGAATTGGGATCATAATAGTGTGGGGGAGGAAGCATTTAAGAACCAGAGGAAAGTTATATGTTTAATCATTGCTACCCTGAACCCTGACTGGCTCATCTCCTCCCCACAACCCACAATAAGGGGTGTCCGGTTGGCTACCAATGGGCTTTGAGTCTCCACTCTGCACTCACCCACATTTTCAATGATATGATTTTTTTTGTTCCTTGATGCTTGATACCTGATCCCTTTGACTGCTCATGGTCACACAGGCTGGTATGTTTCTTCCCCGTGGGCTTTGTTGATTCTGAGCTATATGGCCACTTGTTATCTTCGAGCCTTTAAGACCCCGGATGCTATAACTTCTGATAGCTGGGCACCATCAACTTTCTTCACCACATTTGCTTATGCACACATTTGTATTCAGTGATCATATCAGGAAGGTGGGCGCCCACTGACATGACTTTTAGTTCTTTGATGTCGGATAACTGGTCCCTTCTGCACCTTGTGGTCAGATAAGCTGGTGTGCTTCTTCCATGTAGGCTTTGATGTTTCTCAGCTAGATGGCCGCTTGTTTATCTTCAAGCCTTTAAGACTCCAGACACTACATCTTTTGATAGCTAGGCACCATCAGCTTTCTTCACCACATTTGCTTATGCA
The DNA here is from genome assembly GCF_050624435.1 of Tenrec ecaudatus. Classification (NCBI taxonomy): domain Eukaryota; kingdom Metazoa; phylum Chordata; class Mammalia; order Afrosoricida; family Tenrecidae; genus Tenrec; species Tenrec ecaudatus. The sequence goes on along the minus strand of NC_134530.1, from coordinate 319,638,501 downwards.
CACATTTTTCTTCAGCAATCGTGTCAGGAAGGTGAGCATCCTGGAAGGCCAATTTAATAGAACAAAGTGTTCTTGCATTGAGTAAGTGCTTGAGTGGAGGCCCAATGTCCATCTGCTGCCTTAGTACTAAACCTATAAATATATGCACATAGATCCATTTCCCTACACTCATAAATATATTTACATATGTACATTCCAGTCTTTAGACCTCTGTAAATACCCTTTGTCACCTAGCTCTTTCCTCTATTTCTTTTTACTTTCCTCTTGTCCCACTATCATGCTCAGCCTTTATTTGGGTTTCAGTAATTTCTCTTGGCTACCTTGCCCTTGCTGAATCCGTACCATGCCACTCACACCCTTCTTGCTACTGACTTTGAATCACTTGTTGCTCCCCTGTTCCTGGGTTGGTTAGCACCACCTCCTTGTCCCCTCCTCCCCCTCTCTTATGTCCCCCCAGAACCATTGGTCCCATTGTTTTCTCCTCCAGACTATTTATCCAGCCTATCTTATCTAGATAGATCTGTAGAGATAATATGCACCAAAAATCAAGTCATAGCAAAAATACACGATGAGGGAGAACACAGCGATGACAACAAAAAGGAAACCAATTACCCATAGAAGAATAAGTTAATTAAAAGAAAAAAATTTTTAAAAGAAAGAAAAACCTGTAAATAGATCAAGGTCTGATTTTTGATTTCTAGGCGTGTCCTTCAGTCAGGTCCAATAGGGTACCATGCTTTCGCCCCAGAGTCTGTCCTTTGTACTCCCGTGGGGTCTCCCTGCTCTGCTCCCACAGTTGCTCTGCTGCACGCTTTTAGTGGTTTGCCTCAGTGTCACAGGGTCAATCTGGACCAGTCCCGGCCCTGAGTCTCCGGTGTTGTCCCCCTTAGGGTCCTGGGCCAGCAAGGGATCAACCATATTGTCCACGCTGTTCATTGGTTGTTCAGAGCGGGGATATCATCCTCCAGGCCTGATGGGCCAGGATGTGCACCACTCTTTCTTCCTCCCCCTTCTTTGCTCCCATTTGCTCTGATCAAACATGCCCCTCTCCCCTAGCTGCAGCTTCAGTGCTGTCCTCTCAAGTAAATTCTTCTGGGGGGAGGGGCGGTTGTCCACGTAGCTGGTATGGGGGCCGAGCCGGAAACCTGTAACTCTTTAAGGAAGTAAATAGTCTCATCTTTCAACTACTGACCTTGAAGCCCGCTGCCCAAAGTGGTTCCCAACTGGCTAATAGAAACCTTTTTCTTTTCTTTCTTTTTTAAAAATTTAAACAAAATGAATGTGTGAATACAACATGGAGATGCGGGGTATCTTACCCTTTTGGTGGTGGTGGTGACTTGCGTCAATCTCTGACAGTTGTGAGGGCAGCCGTGAGTGGAATGGGGTTTTTCTATTCCAACTATCCAGACACTGAGGGTTTCATGAGGGCTAAGGTTTCCTCCTGAAAGCAGCCAGCCCAAACAGGTGAAATTCCTATCACGAACCGCAATGTGGATCATTTTGCTCTCTCGCATGCATATTTTTTTATATTTGTTTGCTGGTAAGATGTGCATCCGATTACATACACATCTCATTTCTCATTACACGGAGCTGGGCATGCATTCAACCCCCCTCTGCCCCCCCTGAGGGAGAGGCTAAAGCCACTATCAAGATGTGGAACAGTCTCAGGGTTTTGTTTTTGTCGAGCTAACAATAACTTATTCTTATTTCCAATAGACTGAATACTGAAACACAATGGCTAACAGACTGAGAACGATTTTGACAATTTATAAATGTGTATTCTGAAAGGAAGGCTAGGAGAATACCAACCTCAGAAAAAAACATTAAAAAATGTTCAGCTAAACCTCTAGAACCATTGCCCTGAGATCATCTTTCAACCTTGAACTAAAACCAAGAGTTCCGTTTACCTAGGAAAGGAGCCCTGTGGCATAGTGGTTATGCATTGGGCTGCCAACCGAAAGGTCGGCAGTTTGAAACCAGCCGCTGTCCCAGAGGAGGAAGATGAGGCTTTCTACTCCTATTAAGAGCTACAGCCTCAGAAATTCACAGGGAGCAGTTCGACAGGGTCGTGATGAATCAGAATCAACTCCACAGCAGTGAATGAGTAGAAAATCTCTGTTGTGAGCTGTGTGCTCTCTGAAGAACTAGGTGTGTGGCAGTGTAAGATGAAACCCAGGTGAAATTGTTCAGTACTACTAGTGAGTAAGCACAAGTATGTCTGTGCTTACCTTGGTTATTGGGTTGTGCCCCCCTCCTTCTGTCCAACATACCTCTTCCCTGGTTCTCAGCATCACTAGTGAGAGACACATACAGTGCTCCCACCCAAGTATACAGTGCTCCTGATTATTTTCACATCCAGCACTCTGCCTGCATACTTGACCTTCTAATTAGCTAATTGGGTTTGTCATACATCCAGTAGTTCCACTTACAGAATTAGAAGTACTTCACTCACAAATAGTTAAAGGCTCCCTGTGTTTACTTATTTAGGTATACTTGGCTTCTTTTCATGTAAGAAGCATCAATAACTATGTTAGGCCGGGTTGACTACAGAAAAAAAATCTGAGACACTCATATATGTATAACAGAGAGCTTTATATCAAAGATTAATTGTATATTAAGAAAGTATCACATCCCAGTCTAGATCAAGTCCACAAGTCTGATATTAACCCATAAGTCCAATAGTAGTCCATAAATTCCTCTTCAGGGTCATGTAGTCACTCACAATGGTGACGAATGCAGGAAAAGTCTTGTGGATCCAGTGGTGGTGGAAGCATCTCCAGGGCTCTGGTTGCCATCAGCATGGCTCCATGTGGCTTGTCAACAGGAATATGAAGCAGAGAGTGTGTGTCCCACCTCCAGGGAGGAAGAGGGGAAGCTTCCAGAATCCTCATGAGAAAGCCATACTCACAAAGAAGCATTGTCAGGCTGTGACCAGATTGACAGGATAGCCACACCCCTTCACCTTTAGTATCCTCAAGTTGACATGAGATTATGTAACTACCACAGTAATATTCCAAATAAGAACTATAAAATATACACGTGTCAAATGCCTGTGGAGTTTTAACATGAATTTCCTTCCAAGGAGCCATGCTTTTTACAGTGCAAAGATAAAACCAAGATTAGCTCAATCTAGCGTCTTGGTTTTCCATAAGGGAAACAGATTTTCTCCATCGTGTTTGAACATCGCTTTCACATACAAGCGAGTCTGAAGATTAAGACAATGCTTTGCATCATTTGAGTCAAAATTCACTTTGGTCTCAAATACAGAGATAAGTCAAAAGGAATGTCTACAAAATCATAAGAAACCTTCATTAAACAAAAATATCAAACTGTGTAGCTGTTGCTTCTTGACATTGCCTCCATCTAGGTCTAGATATGTGTGAAGCTAGTGTCTCCATCTCTGCAACACTTCCTGGAAGAATTGTGTTCTTCTGGTTATACCACATCAAGACACGTGTTTTGACATCTGTGAGGGATTTAAATCATGTTCCTTTAAAATATTCCTTGAGTTTTGAGGACAAAAAGCAATATTGAAGGGCAAGATCAGGGCTGTAAGGGGGATGGGTTAGTAAGCCTTCCTAATGGAATTCTGGAAGGGCAATCTTTGCTATCCTCAATGAATAAGTGACATTGAATGTGTACATTGCCACAATGAGAAAATAAATCAATAATGCAGCCTTTGCTTTTCCTAGAACTTCTAAATAATATTCCCCACTGATCATCCTGTGTTCTTTGAGGAAAATCTATCAAGATTACCACTCTGGGTGGTAATCATATGTCCTTGTGAACTGACTGACCTCTCTGCCTTGAGTTTAACTGGTCTAGCAGATCCTCTCAGAATCCACTATTTTGATTGGACCTTGCTCTCTGGATCAGATTGGCAAGTCTAAGAATAATCTTCAATTATGATTTAGTCCATAAAATGATCCTCCTGAGTCTTTCTGATTTCTGAAATATGGACTCTGAGTTTGCTGATATGCCTGTGGATTTTTGTTATTTGTCTTCTTTGTTTTTAGAAGGCACCCTTGGGAGATGAAGGAAAGCACATTACTGAGAGAATTTGTCTGAAAATTTCCACTGACCACAGAGACCTGTTTAAGCACGTTTAGTTTGGAATACGTAAGCCCAGGTAGGTATGAATGGGAACCCTGAAGGGAATACTTTTTTATTTGCCCTTTTATTTGTACCAAATAGCACTTCTTCTCTCAGTCCTAATTTCATTGCATTTGAAGACTCAAATCAAAAAATATTGGACACTGATAGATAGTGTTCCTAGCCAGGGAGTTAATGGGCCAGTTTTTAAATATATTCCCAAATGAAAGAAATCTTGTGCATGTAATTAATTCACCATTACTCATCAAGTGCGGTAAGGTGATTCAAACAACTCTAATTTCTGGGCATCTGCCCTACTTTGGGAAGTCCCGTGTTCTTAGGTAAAATAAATGTTAAATTCTGAGTCCAAAACCCCAGAGACCTCACTCTTCCCAATGTTCCCAATGCTTAAGAATTCTTAAAATTATTTTAGCACAAGATAGAATTTTTCATTTAAAACACAATTAAGAAAAACTGTACCTTCGCTTAATTTTAAACTTACTGTTGTTATTAGATAGTATATATGAGGCCAGAGGCACAAAACTAGTGAGCTATATATGCGTACACACAGAAAGATATGTGTCTCAAGAAAATGACTCACCCAGTTGTAGAAGCAGGCAAAGCCAAGTGTGGGCAGGTTCTAAGACTGTCTGTCAGATGTTAGTTAGGTTAGCGATGGAGGATCATGAACTCAAGGTCGACAGGTCCTATGGCAGGCCACTACACTGATGATGCCTAAGATAGCAGGCAATATGGCAGATAATTCACTCAGGTCCATGAGCCAGATGCAGGATCCAGACCCAGCAAAAAGCAAGAACGCTTTTTCATATGGTTCACACCCCAGAGGAAACTCCTTTTTAATTGATTAGATGGTGGGGGAAGAGAGGGGGGACGCGGGCTGGTGGTGTATGTAGTAGGTTATGTGTTGCTATCCTCAAGATTCATTCAAAACCACCGCACTTTTGGAAACCCCGAGGCCTGGTTCTACCCTGTCCTATAGGGTCACTCTGAGTTGGGATTGGCTCAATGTCAGAGAGAGGTGTTGCCTCCCATCTTAATTTTATAACTGATTTACTGGTCCCATTACGGAGTTGATTACATTGTGTTAGGTCACATCATTGGCAGTTGCTAAATCTCAACACATTGCTGAATGGTCACAAGTACTCACGTTTTTCTGCCCTAATGCCTAGTCATAAGGTAGATAACAAGTATTTGCCCTTGAATTAGTTCATGTCGTCTGTAAGCCTGAAAGCAGTGTAGGTCTTTCCAGGAGCTGACCGCTTACAATAGTTTGGGCTTGAAATAACCGGTCAGCATAGTGTTAATTGTCAAACCACTGAGAATCTTGGGTGCAGCCAAGTTGACACAAATTCTAACTATCACAGATACTATCAAGTCATCTCTGACTCGACGCAACCTTATGTATAATCAAATGAAATCGCTGCCTGGTCCAGTACCATCTTCATGATCACTGGGATGCTGAGGTCCATTGTGCTCACGGTGCCACTCCATCTCTTTGAGCATTTCCCTCATCTCTTGCTATCTCTTCCCTTAGCTATTGAGCAATAGCAAAAGTAAGATTTCACTGGAGAGAATTCAAAAATGGTTATACCAGTAGATTGACAGGGAGCTGCCAGAAACTCAAGCCAGATTCAGTAAAAAATGTGGCATGAGAAATATCATTATGATGTCAGATCTTAGCTGAAAGCACAGAATACCAGAAATAGATTTACTTGTGTTTTATTGATTATGCAAAAGCGTCCAACTGTCTGCACCCTAACAGCTAGTGGATGGCCTTGAGAAGAGTGCGCCTGCAGGACCATTGCGTTGTGCTAGTGCTGAGCCTGTGCATGGATCGAGAGGCAGCGTGCCAACAGAACAAAGAAATGCTGCACGTCTTAAAATCAAGGAAGATGCGTGTCAGGGTGGTGTCCGCTCACTCTGAACAAATGATCAGAGAAGCTGGACTGTGCGAAGAAGAGTAGGGCATTGGGATCGAAGGAAGGATTATTGAAAATTTGTGATTTGCAGAGGCGCAACGGGGCTTGGTGAAAGTGCTGAGACCGTGGAGCCCTTGCTGATGGAAATCAAAGGCTTCAGCCTTTCGTATGAGTTGCAGCTCAATGTGAAGGAAACCCAAATCCTCTCCACTGGAGCTAAGAACAACGTTGTCATAAATGGATGGGGAAAGGACGTTGGGAAGGCTTTCATTTTCCTGGGCTCCATGGCCGCTGTGAGGGTCCAAGACCGTACCTGCGTATGAGCCTGAAAAGCACAACCTTTCTCCCTTGTAGCAGCTGGTGGCTCTGAACTGCTGACCTTGCTGTTAGCAGCCTAATACGTAACCACTTTGCCATCGGGGCTCCTTGCTCATGGAAGCAGCAGTGAAAAATAAAAATCAAAGAAGCTATTGCCTTAGGAAAATCTACTGCAAGAGACTTCTTTAAAACGATGAGCAAAGTGGTCATTGTGCAGACGTAAGTTGGGACTGATGCAAGCCGTGCATTTTCCGTTTCCTCAGAGGGACGTGAACGCTGGACATGGCACAAGGAAGAAGGACGAGCTGTGTTTGAATGGCGGCATCAGCGAAGAAGACGGACTCCCAGAACACAAACAACTGTCCTGGAGGAAGTACAACCAGAACGCTCCTTCGAAGGAAGGGTGGTGAGACTGCGTCTTCCGTCCTTCGGATACATCATCAGGAGCGGCAAGGGCACTGGGCTTGGTAAAGCAGAGGGTCAGGGAAAAAGAAGAGGCTCGGGGAGATAGAGTCACAGTGGCCACAATAATGGCCTCAAACACAACGGCCATGGGGAGGATGGTGCAGGACTGGGCAGTGTCTCGTTCTCTTGTGTGTAGGGTGACTGAGCCAGAATCGGCCTGTCAGCACCTAGGGACAACAAAAACAACCCTGAGCAGAACTCAGAGCTATTGTGGAAGGCAACTGTTCTGATGAGAAGGTTGGCAGCTCAGACTGCCTCCCCCCCCCACCCCCCCACGCCACCCCTCACCTGAGCGTCGCCATTGGGGGTTTTCATGCTCTGCTTTCCTCTGTGGCTCCATCCATTGTTGAGCCTGAGGAATGCCGTGCTCTCCCTGCAATGGTCTGGTGTGTACCTGGCGGCGAGCATGCCTTTTCCCAATGCGTCTTAGCCTCGCGGACACTGACTAGAATATGAGCCTTTATTCTACCCGGAATGACAAATACTGGCAGGGACAGGGGACACGGAAGATTCTAGAAGGAAGGAAGAAAAGGAGCTAGCTCTATGACCGTAGGTCTCACTGCCATTGAGTAAATCCGGATTCATAGGGAGCCTATATGCAGAGAGGAACTGCTCCTCAGGCTGCCAAAGGCTGTACATTTGTTCAAAGGAGACAGACTCGTGTATCTGCACAGAAGAGCTGCGGAGTTTCAATAGCCCATCCTCGCATTAGCAGCCAACAGGTTAACCCACCATGCCCGCAGGGTTCCTCATTTTATGTGTAAGACGCCTAACACGTGCCATGTCATCCTCACAACAAAGATTGCGAAGTCAGGAAGTCGCAGAGTGAAGAGAGGCGGGAAAGAAATAAGCACTTCGCTATTTGCTGAAAGGCTGGTGGCATCTTGAGAGACAGGCCTGGTGATCAGCCCAATGAAAGCCGCAGTGGAGCCAGGCTCGTCTGCACATGTGGCCCTCCAGGAGTCACGAGGTGTGGCAACTAAGGACAGCATCACCCAGGTGCAGAGAGGCTTGAGATTACCAATCGATACGCGGAGAACTGACCTCCAAACCCTGGTGCTCATGGATTCAAAGAGCACACCTGGCTCCCAGGAGGGGCTCGCTCCATATTGGCTAGGAAACTTGGCCTGGGCTCCACAACGCCTCGTATCCAAGCTATCTCTTGCAGAGAGGCTGTCACTGCCTTGCACAGAGTCACTTCCCCACACAAGGTCACCGTTGCGAGTAAGACCAAAAGAATTATCCTGCAGGCCACCTGGTGTTCGGCCTCCACCTCCGACACTCCAGCCTGAGACACTCTCTTCTGGGTGGTTGGTTTTCACTCAGTGAGTCCCTGATCAGTACAAATCGACACAAAAACAATGGTGCCTTATAGAACACTCCATGTGTCTCCACATAAGGGTCAGACAGATGTGCTATTGTTGCTGCTAGGTGCTGTCGGGCCAGTTCCAGCACATCGCAACCCCTTGTGAAACAGAGCAACACGCTGCCCAGGTCTCTGCCACGCTCACCATCATTCTTTACTGTGTGAGCCCATCCGAGCAGATGCTGTATCAATCCATCCGGTCTAGGGCCTCCCTCTCCTTTCTTTCCCAGCTCCTTTACCAACTAGGATATCCAACTCCAGGGGACTAGGACCGCCTCACCACATATCCAAAGAACAGGAGACAAAGTCTCTCCATCCTTGCCTCTAAAGAGCATGCGGAGTGTACGCCTTCCAAGACAGATTTGTTGTTCTTTGGGAAGTCCATGGTCCTTTCAATAGTCTTAAACCAGCACCACAATTCAGATGAATCAATTCCTCCACCTTCCTTTATCTATCGGGTTCTTTTCTGATGATAATACTTAGACCCAAAGGAAGAGGGAGGAGCTCTGGTGGTGGAGTGGGGGTGTGGGGCTGTGTCTAAACCTTCCAGCCACTGTGAGGGAGAAAGATGAAGCTGTGTGCTCCATTGAGATTCCCAGTCTCTGGAACTAGGAGGCAGTGCTGGTCCACTCTGTAGGGTTGCCCTACCTCAGCATGGGCTTAAAGGGAGTGAATTCCAAGGAAGGGAGGAGGTGGGAACCACCATGAACCAGCAGGGAAAAGTAACAGTGGGTAGGTTGTAATGCAACTCAGTCCCTTTCTCCTTTGTTGACTAAAATAATTCTCTGCATGTTCTTTTCCAAGGTCTCCCACCCAGATTATTATTCATGAAGCTTAATCTGATGTCTCTCTGCAACCTAAATCCACCCACTCCCTAATCTCATTTTGTGTATACCTTTCTTAGTGCCTTATAACTATTGTCTCAGGTATAATTATCCCACCCTAAGTACACTGAAAGCTCTTGGTGTGTAAGGAATGTGCCTTATCTACCAGTTATTGAGGCATTTTAAAGGTGGCTCTAGAGTTAATGATATTAACAATTAATGGCCACTTTTTATTGAATACTGATTTGTGAGATTTTCATCCATAGGATGTTTGAGATAAGGTATATGCATCTACTCTGAGGATGAGAAATTAAAATCGAGGCTGGTTAAGCAACCTCTCTAAAATTACTCAACTAATATTTGGCTATTATCTTACATCTGATTCATTGCTAAAGGGTGTGTGTGTGTGCGTGTGTGTATGTGTGTTTTCCATTTACAGAAAGAGTCAGAATAATTAAACTTCACCTGTTCTACAAGTTTGCATTTTACAAGACTCAAAGCAGATCAGACAGGCAACTCTCTCTCCCCCTGCCTCTCCTGCTCCCTCTGGCCTTTCCCTCTTTCTCTCTCCCTCTCCCTCCTTTTGTCCCTCCCACTTTTTCATTGTTCTGTAGTCTTGACCAAGTAAACGTAATTTCACAGAATTTTATTTCCAAGACACATCAGTTGCACTAACATAAAAATGGATGTATATTTGAATCTGAAGATTTAAACTCATATTTTCACCTATTCCCTGATATTGATGATCCCCTTACAAATGGATAAGGCAGACTCACCAGCCCTGTTCCACGGTGATCTACCTTCCGCTCAACTTTTGTGGATACTCTCCAGGTGGCAGATGTTGTGGAAAGTGGAGAAACAATCTGTGCATGTTCTAAGATCTGTGGCGAAAAGGGTTGAAGACCAGAGTACTAGCTGGAAGGGTGAAGGTTCAAGACCACCCAGAGGCAGCTTGGGAGCCAAGCCTGGCATCTGCTTCCAAAAGGTCACACACAACCTTGAGAACATTATGGAACAGTTCCACTCTGCACACCTGGAATCACCATGAGTCAGGGTGACTCCACAGAAACTAACAACAGCATCTTAGCATAGATATGCATCTGGCAATGTCAATCCAGGGTGGTTTAATGAAAAGTCTGTAAGAGAACAAAGTTGTCTTCAGGCTATTTTCCACAGGAGGTTGGAGGACACTTCTGCTTTCCTCTATTAATTGAGCATCAAGGCACTGCACATAAAATCTACTTATCAAGGAGCAGCACGGAGAAGGTTAAATGAGTTTTGTGCTAGAATATGTAGACTTGTCTTTGCTTTTGGATACCAGTCAGACACTCCTTCTTCTCTTAGGAAGGGAAGAGGCTTGTACTCAATGTTAATGGTAATCAAACAGAAACAAAAGGGGAAGGGTGGATATGAGATCACCACTATTGATAGTAGGGACATTCAAACTGAAGAAAGGAAAATTGAGCGAATAGCAAGTCCCACCAAGAGGAAAGTCAAAGGAAATAGAGGAAAGAACTAGGAGGCAAAGGGCATTTATAGAGGTCTAAATGCAGGCATGTACATATGTAAATATATTTATATATAATGATAGGGAAATAGATCTATGTACACATATTTATAGGTTTAGTATTAAGGAAGCAAACAGATATTGGGCCTCAACTCAAGTACTCCCACAAGGCAAGAACACTTTGTTCTAATAACCTGGAATTATTTGATGCTCACCTTCCCGACATGATCACTGAAGACGAAAATGGGTGCATAAGCAAATGTGGTGAAGAAAGCTGATGGTGCCCGGCTATCAAAAGATATAGCATCTGGGGTCTTAAAGGTTTGAAGATCAACAAACAGCCATCTAGCTCAGAAGCAACAAAGTCTACATGGAAGAATCACACCAGCCTGTTTGATCATGAAGTGTCAACAGGATCAGGTATCAGGCATTAAAGACCCAGAAAAAGAAATCTTATCATTGTGAATGAGGGGGAGTGTGAAGGGGAAACCCAAAGCCCATCTCTCGACAGTTGGACATCCCCTTACAGAAGGGTCATAAGGAGCACATGATCCAGTCAGGGAACAGCATAGCTCCAGTGAAACATAAAACTTTCCTCTAGTTGTTTAATGCTTCCTTCCCCCCACTATCATGATGCCAATTCTACCTTACAAATCCGGCTAGACCAGAGGATGTACACGGGTACAGATAAGAGCTAGAAACACGGGGAATCCAGGATAGATAAACCCCTCAGGACCAACATTGAGAGTAGCGATACCAGGAGGGTAAAGGGAAGGTGCGGGGGTTAGGTGGGGAGGGGGAACCTATCACAGCCCCCTCCCAGGGGGCCAGACAACAGAAAAGTGGGTGAAGGGAGACATCGGTCAGTGTAAGACATGGAAAAATAATAATAATTTCTAAATTATCAAGGGCTTGTAAAGGAGGGGGTGTGGGAGAGAGAGGGTGAAAAAGGAGGAACTGATGCGAAGGGCTCAAGTAGAAAGAAAATGTTTTGAAAAAGATTATGTTATCAAATGTACAAATGTGCTTGACACAATGGGTAGATGGATGGATGGATGGAGGGATGGAGGGATGGAGGGATGGAGGGATGGTGATGAGTTGTATGCGCCCCCAATAAAATGATTTTAAAAAATAAATAAAAGCAAGTCCCACAAAGTCATATACACAGACACGTGCTCAGGAGAGGAAAATCAGAAAAGAATAGGAAAAAATGCTAAATATAGTTAGCTTACTGGGCTATTAAATGCAAGTCTGGTGGTTCAAGCCCACCTAGAGGCACCTGACAAGATAGTCCTAGTGATTTAATGGCAAACCTGATGGAGCAGTTCTATTTTGAAACAAAAGGGGTCCCATATCAATAGCAACTGGGTTCACTCTATCTTGCATAGGGCAGTTGGTATCATATATAATGCCCAAAACGAAACTCGCTGCCATCAAGTCATGGCAACGCTATCAGACACCCATCTAGGACAGATGAGAGCTACCCTGTGGCTTTCTGAGAGTATAACTCTTTACAGAAGTAGAAAACCCCATCTTCGTCCCATCATGGGAAATTCAAAAAGGTTGACAGAAAAATTCCACTTTCTTATAATCAATTTTTCATGGATTTTTTAATCGTCCCTTCATATGACTACTGAAGTGATGGGCTATAGCCGAATTTCACATCACCCTATAGTACAAAATTTTTAAATATGGTCTTCTCTCCACTTGATAAATCAACCATCAAATTAAGTGAATAGAACGACTCCTTTGTACTAATCACTGCACAAGGATGTTGTTGTTGTTGTTTGTTGTTGTTGTTAGGTGCCATCTAGTTACTTCCGCTGGTAGCAACCCTGCGTACGATAGAAGGAAACACTGCCCAGCCCTGCTCCAGCTTCACAATTGTTGTTGTGTGAACCCATTGTCGCAGTCATGGTGTCAAATCATCTTGAGCGGCTTCCTCTTTTTTGTATTTTTTGTTTGTTTGTTTGTTTTTTTTTCTGTCCCACCACCACTTTAGCAAGCGTGAGGTCTTTTTCTAGAGGCTGGCCTCTTCTGCTGATATGTCCTCCGTGCATGAGATGGAATCTCATTACCCCAGCTTCTGAGGAGCGCGCTGGCTGCATGACCTCCAGGCAGACTTGTGTGTTCATTGACTGGCACCATCATTCAAATGCACCACTTCCTCGTCCATCTCCCTTATTCAATGTCTGACTTTCACCTCCCTATGAGGCCATTGAAAGCACCATGGCTTCCGTCAGGGCCCCCTTAGTTCTCCAAGTGACATTCTTGCTCTGTCACACTTTACAGAGGTCTGGTGCAACAGATTGAGCCAAGGCAACGCATCCTTTGATCTCTTGACTGCTGCCCCCATGCAGCAGTGGTCGTGGATCCAAGCAAGATGAAATCCTTGACAATTCCCGCCTCTTCTCCCTTTATCACGATATTAGCTACTGGCCTAGTTGCGAGGGTGTTGATTGTGTCTACATTGAGTTGTGAGTCAGCATGGAGGCTGTTGCAGAGAAGACAGGGAGGTAAGAAAAGGTGTTTCTTCCCCCCCAAGCGGTCCACCATTTCCCTCAGCACTCGGTCCCGTGTTTGTTGGGCCCACGGAACTGAGAAATCCTGGAGGGCTTGAGGAACGGACATCCACGCAAAACACCAATCCTTCTTGGTCACGATGCCACGTGATCAGTGCAGATCAGAAAAGTGGTGATTAGCAAGCCTTCCAAGAATACATACTGACGATTGTCTTGCTGAATGAGTGAGAGCTACCTCTACAGCCAAGACGGCGTGGGGAAGACAGAATGTCCGCCACCTTTACAAAACAGCAGGACAATTCCTGCGGTGGATCACCAGGGTCTGTAACTGAAAACAAAGGCAGCCGACAGGGTGGCAGGTGCAATGATGTGGGGCTGGGACCTTATTCTGCCAGCGGTGGGGAAATTCTAAAATAACCAACAACCAAAAAGCCAGTTGCTCCAACTCTGGGTGCTCTTGTGTGCACACCCCCCAGTAGCATTTTCTCCATAGGATTTTCAAGGGCTGATTTGACTTTTCTCTCCAGAAGCGGATCACCAGCTCCTTCTTCTAAGAGGGTCTGTGTAGACTTCAATCTCCATTCTTGTTCTTAGCACCTTATGAATTAGCTGCTTGCACAAACCAGGAATGCCTCACCAACCACATCACTAAACAAACTAGAAGTTCAAAGGTTCTAAAGGTTGAATAAACAGTGAAGAGAGAAAATCATTTTGACAGACTCAACCATTCCTACCATTTCCTTCACTGGTTTCCCACTTTATAAAGACAAGCGTCAGGATGCTCACTTTGGAATATACCTTGGAGTTAAGGGTGGTCACATGACCTATGGCAATCCATCACCCAGTAAACGTAAGACAGTGCCTCCTAGGACTTCTCTCTCTCTCTAGCTCTCTCCTGGGAGAAAGACGAGGCGTTCTGCTCCTGTAAAGAGAAATTCACAGGAATCTCCTCTGTCCCATGGGGTTGGTAAGAGTAGGCACTGACTTCATGACAGTGAGTTTGGTTTGGTTTAGAGTTCTCTCTCTCTCTCTCTCTCTCTCTCTCTCTCTCTCTCACACACACACACACACACACACACACACACGTGAATACAGAGCATTATACTAATTCTTTTACTTGTCAATTCTCTTTCCCACTAAAGGAAAGACTCCCAAAGAAGCTGTCTCACTTCTCTACCCCTTCTTTGTTTCCTGCCTTGAGAGGACCCTGTAACCATGCGAATCCTGACTCGGTGATGGCCCAGTTATCATCATGCATGGAAAGCTGAGGGCACTCTCTCCTAAACTGAGATCAGTCTAGTCAAATAAATCATCCTTGTTGGAAGTGTCTCCTTTAATAAGCAAACCTTAACACCATCCTAAAGTAAGCCAATATAACTTCACTTCACTGCATCAGCAGAGTCAATCTGTCCTGTAGTGATAGTCAAGAAGGCAAACTTATAGAAACTAAAATGAGGTCTTAAGGCGACCCAGTGTCTCAACGGTTAAGCCCTTGGCTGCTAGTCACAGGGTAACCACAGTTGGTTCAAACTCAGGCACTGGCTGGAGAAAAGAGCTGCTAATTAATTTATATAAAGATTACAGGCTCAAAAACCCAATGGGGGAAGTTCTGCTCTCCTGCATGGCATAGTTATTAGTTGGAAAGGACGCAGTGACACCTACCAACAACCATGAAGGCCTGAAAGGGTTTACGCTGCTGTGGTAACAGAAGAGTTTACAAGGAAGAGCACTAGATGCAAAGTCAGACTGTGGCACTTGCTTTGTGTTTACCAGTATGATAACCAGCTAGTTGAGCAGGCCAGATAAATTACCAAAAATGTCAAAACCTTGAGCTAGATGATTTCCCTGGGCTTAAAGACACGTTTGGCAGAAGACTTTGAATAAGGACCCAAGACATGTTCAGGTAAATTATTACCCTGTGGTCAGTGTCTTGGTGATACTATCAGGCGAGTATTGGGCTGCTAGCCACAAGGTTGGTGGTTCAAAACCACCAGCTGTTCCAACAGAGAAAGACAAGGCTTTCTGTTCCTGTGAAGATTTACAACCTCAAAAATGCTACACAGGCCAACTGGGGATCAACACTGATGCCGTGGCAGTGAGTGTGGGTGCCCTGTAGTCCGCTCTCTTCCCCCTCTGGAGTTGATCGTCTGCTTCCGGATCACAAGGTCACCAGGATCTACCACTGCATCAAATCAAAACCAAACTCATCCCATCTAGCCAATGCTGATTCAGAGCAACGCTATAGGACGGGGCAGAATGGCACTCTGAGTTTCTGAGATTGGAGGGAGCCCCAAGCTGCTGGTAGTTTCGAACTGCTGACCATGTGGTCAAGAGCCCAATGTGTAATCAATCACTCTGCCACCAGGGCTCCACAACAAAAACAAAACACCATACCAAATTATCTCCAGACCCAAGTTAATCACACTCTGAACAAAGTTAATAGTGGAGGAACCCAGTCATCCTAACCTAAAAATACCCTAAATGTTCAGATCCGTTTGTACTACCCTCCCTTGAGTTGTTAGCCGTTTCACTGTTACTGTTCGTATGCTTGCTAAATAGTTGCATTGTTCTCCTGGGGTATCTGAATCCCTTAAGGCATCTCTTAGAGAGTCTTACTTTCACCCACCGCTCCGAAAATGACAACAGAGATCAAACAGAAGGAAACACAGTATCAAGCCCCTACTGATGTGGTTCTGTATAACTGACCCAGAATGGAAACATTGTGCTTCCTCATTTGCATATCATGCCAACCTGTGCGGGAATGTCAATTGCTTTCCAAAGCTGTTCTCCTCTTTGTCTTCTTACACTCGGGCAGGCCAGTGGGGCATGCTGATGAGCTCCTGTCCTTTCTCCCACACGCACACAGGAATTGTACGCATTACTTAACTTCACTCGATCAGAGAAACGTGCACTTTATTATTATTATTATTATTACTAGAAGGTTTGAGAACACGTGCGATGTTTTCTATTAAAAAAACAAGAACAAATCATTACAAGAGTTGTTGGGAACAAACGTATTTGCAGTGAGTTTATGTTGACACAGTGTGCTCTCAGCACTGATGCTCAGCCCTGTATCGATCACCCAGTGACAATGCTGGAATAGAACACGGCACGATCTCGGGTAGATGCTATTTCAAGGGCGACTTGAATTTCAAGGATCAGTATACAATAATTTAAGTTCCTTGTAAGTGCGAATTACACAAATATATTTGTAACAAATATTTGCGTTCTCAACAGGCCACAATAAAACCTTTATGGAGTACATACATAACACCCCAGGAAATGAGAAACACAAAGAAAACCCAAACCGATGGCCACAGAGGCAGTTCAGATTCATAGTGACCCTAAAAGTGAAAGTAGACTCTCCCAGAATGTTTCCAAGGGTGCAGATCTTTTTTTAAATTTAATTGACATATAATTCACATTATCATACAATACAATAAGTCAAGTGTATTACGGAGAGTTGTGTCATTATCATAATTAAATTTAGACCATTTTCTTCTTTCTTGTATTGTTAGCCCTCCATTTCTCTCCAACCTCTCCTCTCATGTCCCTAGATGATTATTCATCTAATTACTGACTCTATAACTTTATCCATCCTGGATTTCATACACAGAAAAAACATACAAAACAAAATCAAGGTGGGGGGGTTGAGAACCAACAACAATGACAAAATAAAACAGAGAACAATCTCAATGGAAAAGACAGCAGAAAATATTAAAAATTGGAACTAATTAACAGTGGGTTAAAAGGGAAATAAAATGGTGAGAGGTTACATCAACTGTAATCTACTTTAAAATTCTCTTTATCTGATAGCAAGCTTGTTCGCATCTCTGGATTGTGGTCAGAGGCTTAGTCCTCATGGTAGCCCTGCACACAGATTTTGGGCTTCCACTGTCATCCATAGCTGTCCGCTAGCTAACTGGATATTCAGAATTTAAGCTCGGACACCATTCCCTCCTCTACATTTTGATTTTATTCTTTATAATCCTTGGATCACACAGGCTGGTGTGCTTCTTCTGTGTGAACTTAGTTGATGCCTCATTTAGATGGCTGCTTGTTTTGAGACAAGGCGGCAGATCTGTATGAAAGCAGACTGCTTTGTCTTTTTCCTGTGGAGCAGCAAGGGGTGCGAACCCCAACCTTTCAGTGGGGAGCAAAATATTTATCCCTCTGCACCACTAGGGCCCCTTACACTAAGGAAGGTGAGTTAAGAATTGAATCTGAGTTCTGGAAAAGCATGGCCATGATAAAGAGCAAAGGGTTTGGTAATCTGAGTAATATTAAATTCTTCTTGAATGTCAGTGTTAGGACTATATCATTTATGCAGTGTATAGGCACAGGTAGAGCTCTTTCCATAAGGGAGAGTGTGGACCAACTGGTCCCAATTGATATGCAGTCCTAGGAAATTTGCTTCCCATTTTGTATTCAGTCCACACCTTCAAAATAGTGATCAGGAACGACATCAAGAAACAATTTCCCCAACTCTTTGACTTCTAGAACAAGCAAACAAGTGGATCCCTGGAACGTTTTCAAAAGATTACAGAGCTCTATGAATAGAATGACGTAACAGCAAGTAACTGTAAGAAGCATGCACGGCGCCCTGGTGGCTCAGCAAGTAAGCACTTGGCTACCAACCTACCAGCTGCTTCCGGGAGAAAGCTTTGGTAGTCTGTCTTCCTACAGATTACAGCTGACAAACATTTCCTATCTTTGAATTTTTAAATCTATGTACATGGGCCAAAGGTATATAGATATCAGAAATTGAACTGAGACTAGTCTTCTCCCTGATGAGTCTAAAACTCAACACTTTATATTTGCAATATGGTGCTGCAGTTACTTATGACTTAAAGAGAGCAACATGCCCGGCTATTAAAAGATATAGTACCAAGCAAACAAAAAAAAAAGATATAGTGCCTGGGTCTTAAAGGCTTCAAGATAAACAAGCAGCCATGTAACTGGGAAACAACAAAGCCCGCATAGAAGAAACACAGCAGCCTGTGTGATCATTAGGTGTCCACAGGATCAGGCATCAGGCACCAGAAGACCCAGAACAAATAACCATATCAATGTGAATGAGGGGGCAGAGTGGAGACCCAAAGCCCATCTGTAGACAATTGGACATCTCCTCATAGAAAGGTCACAAGGAAGGGACAAGGTAGCTAGCTAGAGTGCAGTATAGCACTGATGAAACATAGAACCATCCTGTAGTCCTTTAATGCTCCCCCCCCCACCCCACTATCATGACCCCAGTTCTACCTTACAAATCCGGCTAGACCTTAGCATGTACACTGGTGCAGATAAGAGTTCTCAGCATGTGGAATCAAGGACAGATAAATCCCTCAGGAACAATAATGGGAGTAGGGATTCCATGAGGCAGGGGGAAGAAGGGGGGAGAAAGGCAGAACTGATGGCAATGATGGATGTGTAACACTCCACCCCACCCTCAGGGTAATGAACAACAGAAACGGGTGAAGGGAGGCAGTAGACAGTGTGAGATATGAAAATAATAATAATTTATGATTTATCAAGGGTTCATGAGGGTGGAGGAGTGGGAGGGGGGAAATGAGGAGCTGCTGATACCAAGGACTCAAGTAGAAGGAAAATGTTTTGAAAGCATTATGGTAACATAGGTACAAATGTGCTTGACGCAATGGATGGAGGAATTGTTATAAGAGCTATAAGAGTCTCCATAAAGTGATTGATAAAAACAAAAACAATGACAAAGAATACCAGGTAGCCTTTGAAAAGGTAAAAAACAATCTGCATGTTAATTCAATAAATTCACATTCTTCAATGATTATTTTTAATGTGTACAGAATACCAAGAGATATGCATGAGAATATTGGCAGTGATCATCCATAAATGAAATATTTGTTGTTCTATAATTTCCAAGTTTTTACAAGAATGAACCACTTTTGTGATCTGGTATATATAAGAGAACATATATCTGAATGCACATTCTATATAAAGGAATACAAGGTCAGGTGGAGGCCTTTGCAGGGCAGTGACCATTTATTAGCATGCTTATCATGAGCAGTCATTGGTTTGACTCTCTCACTGTGATTGCTGGCTGCTCTGGGGTCACCTGATGCTGGGGACCCCACGTGTGACAGAGAGACCACTCCATGGGGTTTTCTGGGGTGTGCTCTTTATGGAAGTAGCTCACCATATCTTTTCTTCCAGGGAGCCTTTGGATGGTTTTGAACTGCCAATTTCCTGCTGAAGCAGTGTATCGAAAACCTGCCAGCTCACCCAGGCTGTTTACATCTACCGAGTTAATCCAGGTGTTGTGGTTTTGTTTTTTAAACATTAAAGGCTTAAAAAAATAAAATGTTTCCTTACTTTGTAAAAAAAAAAATGGACCAACTTCCAAACAGCTCATACTCCAATGGTTGGGAGTACTACCTGGACAGGTGATTCCACATCTTAACAACTAGAGGGCTCAGGGATGGAAAGCTTCCTCATCTCAAATGGCCTCTTCAAATGCTACCTTCGCTTGATATAAAGCGAGTTCCCTGGCTTATTTGTGAACTTTTGATATGGGTTAAAGCTACAACACCGTAGAAGCCATTTTCTTGAAAGTAATTGCAGAACAAGGCATTATCTGTTATCAAAGCTCAGGGAATGTGCTGGGAAACTTAGAGAGAACACCGATGCTGTGGGAAAATGAAGCTTTTCATATCGACAAACCACGTATGAGAAAAATGCCCGATGCGTGTTTGGGGGAATGTTCACACAGACACTGAATACAAACAAGCACCTGGAAAAACAGTTGTGAATTACTAAAAAGGATATTTGTCCTTTTAAAACTATGAGTTTGTGAACTAACTCTGACCAGCAAACACCTGAAAGGGTATAGTTATTGTGGCAGTCTACAAAGCTATGGGCTTCGCCAAAGACACGTTTCTATGCTGATAAAGATACAAAATAGAAAAGGGAATTACTATTATTCTTGCGTATGGCAGGAACTCAATCACAGAATATTTTGCATCATATACTATATTGATTTGAAGTACTCCCTAAAGCACAAGCAATTGCTTCATCAAGGAGGTACAGTAATTATTGTTGCTAGCTGCCACTGCCTGCTGAGCAAATCATCAGAGAAGCTAGACTATATGAAGAAGAATTTGGCATCAGGATTGGAGGAAGGCTTATTAACAACTCCCTGAGATATGCAGATGACACCACCTGACTTGCTGAAAGTGAGGAGGTCTGGATGATGAAGAGCAAAGATTGTAGCCTTCAGGATGGATTACAAATCAATGTAAAGAAAATCCGAATCCTAACAACTGGAACAGTAGGTGACATCATGATAAACAGAGAAAAGGTTGAAGTTGTCAAGGTCTTTGTCTTGCTTGGACCCACAATCAATGTGCATGGACGCAGCAGTTATGAGATAAGACAAGGTGTTGCTCTGGGTTATTGGTATGCTCCTGTCTATTATTATTATTAGATTGTTGTATTATTATTAGTTTAAATTTTATATAATTATATATTTTATATGGGTCATAATTCTAAAATACACAGTGGCAGAAATAATAATAATATATATAAATTATATAATTAAATTATATCATTTTGATTATATTTATATATAAATATTATTATATTATTATTATTTCTGCCACTGTTTATTTTTAGGGCCTTCAACCCTGGGAGGCTTAACTCCTGACACTGTATTAGCCAATCTTCGTGGTAACCCACGGGGCTTTCACTGGCTAAGTTTCAGATGTACATCGGCAGGCCTTTCTTCCGAATCTTAGACTGAAAGGCCAATGGAATGTTGTCCACCATCTGTGACCCTCCGGGCATTAGAAACGCCAGTGGCATAAGTTCTAGCGCACAGCAGCTGGCAAGTCACCACAGAACAACCCATTGACGGACAGGTGATGGAGAGAGATAAACATATCCAATATTTAACAAGTTCTTATGATACACCTGTGTCTATTCTAAGGATGAGTGTTTGGTAAGGATGAATTAGATAGCTGCACATGGGTAATAATACGCTTCATCTGACTTGATCCAAAATTATTCTATTTTGTGCTTGGCTCCTTTTGTTTGTTTGTTTACATCACACCAGGTTCCAATACTAATAGAGGCAAAGAAAGATGACCGCCACTCCCACCTGGCAGGAGCCCTGTCTGGCAGAGCATGACTCTGACCAGGGTACCAGCGAAGGCTCTGTTTGCCCTCCAGTGAACCAAGGCCAGCAGAGCCTGGCGGAGGACTCAGGCTCACCAAGACAAGAGCTGTTTCCGGATGTGACTCTCATCTCGGGCGCTTGGCTCCTCTTGAGCAAGTCTCAGTGCATAAGAAACAATCTACATTAAATCAAGTGGTATTATGGGCATTTAAATTTTTTTCATGGCACAAATTTACTCTTGGTATTACTATTCCAGTCGTACGAGGGGAAATGGCCATATCAGGTAGCCCCAGGCACTATTTAAATCCTACAGATGTTTGAGGTCCTTCTCAATGCTTTGGATTGACATTAGCTGAAATTAATCTATGCAATAATATTCCTTTTTCTAACTTATCATTGCGTATATATTTTACAGCACTTTCTGTCAAATTAGTTAACCATCCACGACTTGGACTGTTTTTGTTTTATTGTTCCACGTACTCAATTATTACAGAGTGACTATCTAGCCAATGCTTAGCTGCTTCAGTTGAATCCCATGTCTTCTCCAAGGGCTAAGTTCCCAGCAGGAGAAGCCAGCAGTCGTTGCTGTGCTGATTCCACCTCAAGGTGAACGTGTGTGTCAGTGTAGAGCTGTGTCCCGCAGAGCGTTCCCGCGGCTGAGTTTGGGGAAGCAGAAGTCAGGTCTTTCTTTCAAGGTGTCAAACCTCCAATCTTTTGCTTTGCAGGCCAGTACATTCGCCGGTTGCCCCTCTCACAGACACCCCGGAAGGTTTGGTCAGTTTTCAGTTAGCTTTGTTTTCTTGTCTCCCAGCACAGTGGGTGTGGCAGGAGTTTCCATCTCTTTAAGCTGAACTCCATGAAGCACTCATCCTTCAAAAGAATCTCCCTCACTGTGGCTGCAGTCTGTTCCAGACAACTTTGGGAGTGCCCGAGGTGTGAGGCAACAAGCAGGTGCACGTCTGCCTGCCCCATCGATTAAGCAGAGGAAAGCAGGACTCAGCTTAGTCTCTGAGGTAAATTAGCCAGAGCATCTTCAGGAAAGCAAAGACACACACTTTCAAGGTGCAATATTAAGCAAGCTTCTTCCCTAACCTGCTTAAGAGTAACTGGAATTAAGAGTTAAACTTATATACTCCCACCAGGCATGCCCAAGCTCCTTGCTCCTGACTTATGGTAGTTCCACCCGCCTCCCCCAGTTTCATATTCCTGCTCTGTAATTCGGTGAAGAACATCGAATGTATCATGGACTGCCAGAAGAATGAACAAATAAAATGGCCAGCACGTTCCTTGAAAGTGAGGATAAATGAATAATATTGGAATATTATTCCAATATTATTCCAACCTCCAGTTTCTGCAAATAGCGGCCAGTCACTTAAGAGTTCGACCCGTACAAGTCAATAATTCATGCACTGTGGCTCATAGCTGGCCTATCCTCCTAAAACTTCATTTTCTCAACAGTGTTTTATACCCTGTACCACTGGCTAACCTAATGGCACTATCAATTCCTAGTCGTTTCACATTGGGCTGCTAACTGCAAGGCCAGCAGTTCAAATCCACCAGTCAGCTCTGCAGGGGAAGGAAGAGTTTTTCTACTCCTATGAAAATGTGCAGACCCAGAGACTCACAGGGGCAGTGCTATCCTGCTTTATAAGGTCACCATGAGTCGGCATTGACTTGATGGCAATGGAATGATGTCCCAAAGGGAATGATTAATATTGTTTTCTAACCTAAAATGACAATGGTGCCTCTAGGGTAAACCAGAGACATATGTAAACCATAGATGCATGAATGGATTTGGGGCTTGCGTTTAATTCTAGCCCCAATATAAGAAAATTAGTTCTTATGATATGATCCTGCTTGATGCGTGCACTTATCAAGAGATCACTGGAGATATGGGTGTGATAGCAAAGTGTGGTGAGCTAGATGCTGCCCTGCTGTTAGAAAGAATCATGTCTGCGGTCTTAAAGGCTTGTTTTCAAAACAAGCAGCCATCTATCTAAGTGAGGCATCAACTAAGTCCACATTCAAGAAGCATGGCCAGCCTGTGTGATTAAAGGATCGTAAATAATATAATCCAAATCTAGAAAAGGGAGTGGTATCAGATATCAGTGTTAAATTGTGGTCAACCTGGTTCACAGAGGCTATGGATGACAGTAGAAGCCAAAATCCATCTGCAGGGTCCACACATGGAGTGAGTCTCTGGTGAGTCCCTCCAATCATAGCTGAGGGATATGACCAACCCTGTTATCAGACAGAGAACATGGCAGTCAGTTAGGACAGACATGGTAGATCTAAATGTTATATCCTATCATTTTACCTCCTCTTTGACCCATTGTAAAGCTGTTTCACATTGTTGTTGTTTTTTAAGTGAAAGGGAAATACATGTGGTATTTCAGCCCCTGGTGAATCCCTTCTGGTCATAGACCAGGGTTGTAAATAGTCTTTCTATCAGATAGCATATATTGGAAATTGAATTGTTGCAGATGCAGTTATGTTAAAATTCAGCATCCCATTATGTGATCTTCCTTATGGTCCATTTAAATTTGTTCTAATTTTTCATATTTCCTATTTTCTCTCAACTGAAGTTTTTTTTAAATCATTTTATTGGGGGGCTCGTACAACTCTTATCACAATCCATACATCCATCCATGTGTCAAGCACATTTGTACATATGTTGCCATCATCATTCTCAAAACATTTGCTCTCAACTTGAGCCCTTGGTATCAGCTCCTCACTCCTCCCCTCCCTCCCCACTCCTCCCTCCCCGATGAACACTTGATAATTTATAAATTATTATTATTTTGTCATATCTTATACTGTCCGACATCTCCCTTCACCCACTTCTCTGCTGTCCATCCCCCAGGGAGGAGGTTATATGTAGATCCTTGTAATCTGTTCCTCCTTTCTCCCTCACCTTCCCTCCACCCTCCCGTCAACTGAAGTTTTTAATCTGTTTTAATTTGGCATCATTGTTAGAGGGCTGGGTTGGTTGTTGTTGTTTTTGTTTTCTTTCAATGCTCTGTTTATGAAATCCAGGATAGGTAAATCTATAGAGACAGGACCTGGATTAATGGTCCCTTGGGGGTGTAGCACAGGAGACTGGGGGGCAGAGAGGGAACTAACAATGATGAAGACAAGAACGAAGGAAGTTTTCTAAAACTGATTGTGGTGATGACCGTATAACACTTCTTCATACGATTGAACTATTGAATTATATGCTGCATGAATTACATGCCAATAAAACTGCTAGAAAAGTAAAGGACAAACAAAAAATATAACCAACCAGCATGTTCCTTAAGCCAGCCACGTCGGAAGGCAAAGACCTAGTGATACCCTTCCATAAAGGTTACAACCTGAGAATCTTGTGAGTCTGAATTGAGCCCAGAGCAACTAGCAACCAAACTGTAAATGAGCATTCAACAGGCACCTCTTCTAAGAGCCCCGGGGCTCTAACCCTGTCTACAGAGACCTCAAAAGACCTATGGTCCCTGGATTGAAGGGGGGGGATAGGCAGGAGGAGAAAGCTTTTATCTCTAGGAAGCCCAGGGATCTTTTATCTGTACCCTAAGGAGTTCAGTAGCTGGTATTAGGGTCAACTATTCCAGTCAGAGGGTGAGAGTGGCAATTCAGTCATCAAATTCTCACCTTCCTAGTGGGAGACCTGGTTGGATTCCTGGCCAGTGCATCCTGTGTGCAACCACTACTGGTTCTTCAGGAGAGGCTTGTGTGGTTTTAAGATGCTAAACAGGCTTCTGTTTAGTAGACTAGAAAGAAACACCTAGCCATTGACTTCCGACAGAGCAGTCTGTGAAAGCTCCACGGATCACCACTGTCCGATCGCACTGAGCGGGAGACCACCGTGGAGTTGGTGCCCCACGAAGCAGCACCTAGCAACAGCGGCACTCTCGGCCGGGAGTCCCAGGCATGGAATGAATGACGTGCTCGTGCACGTTCTGAGACTCCTTGGAAGAAAGACAGTGTAACATATGACAAAATAATAATAAATGATGAATTATGAAGGGTTCATGAGGGAGGGGTGCAGAAGGAGGGGGAAAATGAGGAGCTGATATTAAGGGTGCAAGTAGAAGGCAAATGTTTTGAGAATGATGATGGCAACAAATGTGCTTGACACAATGGATGGGTGTATGGATTGTGATAAGAGTTGTGCGAGCCCCTAATAAAATGATTAAAAAAAAAACAACAACCTCCCTTGAAAACCTACTGCAGGACATTTTCCCTTTGGCATGGAGCCAGGGTCTCCGTGAGTCAAAGCTGACTTGGCAGCAACTTCTTTTCCCTCCCCAAGGAGGGATTTTTGTCGAGGGAAAAAGATCCAAGCCCTAGCATACAGGTCACTCTGCCCTGGCTGGGGAAAAGGTGGCAGAGCAGGTTATGCACTGGGCTGCTAACAGCAAAGTCAGCTGTTCAAGCCTACCCTCCACTCTGCAGGAGAAGGACGGTGCTTTCCGCTCTCATCAATATTTCCAGCCTCAGAAACCCACGGAGCAGATCGGCTCTGTCCTGTAGGATTGCTCTGAGTTGGGATCAGCCTGCTGGCAGTGAGTTAGGGTTTGGCTTTGGAACCCTGGGTTTCTGGTTCCAGTGGCTGATGAGTGTGCAACCACCGTGCTCTCCCCACCCCCCATTGCCTCATTCATGCATATTTACCATAGCCACACCCACCTTGACTGGTTCATGATATTATTTGATATTCAAAGAAGCAAAGGTAATCACAGAAGTATATTTGGAAGTGTCCACTTTTTCTTCACAATACAACTCGGGAGACATTCAAACGCTGTATCTCTTAGCCTGCTGGGGAGTTTTGTGGAAAGCGTTAGACCCGGCTTGTCTGGAAAATGAGGATCATTTCGTCTCACTGAGATGACTGTGAGACATGGGGAAACAAAGACCCTCGCAACCTTCTGCGATGCCCAAGACCAACACAAATGCAAATACTTCAGGTCCACGTCTGAGAGCCTAACCTTCTATCTCAATACAGAAAAGCGGGATCCGAGCTGCTGTCTCTCTCCCTGGCCCTTTCTGGCTGCCGCTCTGACTTTCCCTTTGCATCCACACATTTTCTCTTGAGCTCAGCCCAAGTGTTGAACCCACTGTTTGCTCCCTCTTTTTTCTTTAGGCTATCCTTTTCCTAACGAAGTCTCCAGCTGCCATGTCTGAGGACTTCATAGGACTGTAAAAAGCAAACGGACACACAAACATCTCCAGAAGATAAAGCTCCACAGGCAGCAATGGTGGACTCTGGTAACCCACAGTCCATTCGACCTGGCCTATTCGCCCCAGAGCGGGCTGAGGTGCCGTTCGGTTCCTGGTTCTCTTGAAGATTTGGGTGGAAGGGTGCACTTGGAACTGTAGTCAGCTCACATATGCTTTCAGTTTCTGTGGAAATTAAAATGCAGCAGGTAAGGTTCCTGTAAATTATGCAAAAACGTTCCGCCCATGCTTGACCAAGGAAATCAGGTCCATTAGAGCCCCTGTGCCCCCCTTCCTTCCAAGAAGAGAGGATGCATACATATTAGGCTGCGGCAAACGGCAAGCAAATTGTTTGAAAATGCATTCTCTTTGGCCTTCAATTCTTGAATAGGAGTGGATTAATACGGTCTTGGATAGAAGGGTGGAAACAAGCCACTGAAAATAAATAGTGAAAGTTTAAATAGATGAAATATCCCGAGTATTATCAGAAAATGCCCAGCCCTCCTCTTCTCTCCACGTCCAACATCCTCCCCAATAATAAGACCAAAGTGAGGGAAGCACATTTGAAAGATGTTTAGATATGAAACATCCTATCGATACTGTGTTGTTAGCTAACATATAAATCAATGCCTGACATTTGATTAAAAATCACCAGACGCATAAAGGTAGAAGGCCACAAGAAAGGTAGGAAGAAGTACATGCACGAATAATGAACCCCCACACATTTTCCACACACGGCTTTAAATAGCATTAATATGTATACCATAAAGAAATTTCCCAGTAACTTGGAGTCAGTTTTTTTAAAATGCAATAGAAAAATAAAATAACTGAAGCTAAAAATGCAGTCAATGTCCTCGTTAGAAGATTGAGCATTAATGAAATGGAAGATAGAGAAGTAGAAAATATTGAAGCTCTAACGTGGCATCTATAAAGGATGGAAAATACAGAAGAGAATATTAAAAAGACACATACATGTTGAAAGAGTCCAACGTACACACGATGGAGCCTCTAGCAGGCTGAAGAAACAGAAGAAATGACTGAGCGGAAAAAGAATGACTAAAGGTATTTCAAAAGTGAATAAATAAATCAAGTTACAGATTTGTGCTATATATAGTACTAGGTATAGTACTAAAACTATGCCCAGATTTATTTTAATAAACCTATGAAGGGAGAATAAAGTAGTTAGAAAAATGCTAAAGCCACAAGGTATGCAGGGGAAAACACATCACATGACTCTCATTCTTTGCACGTGCATCCAAAGCATTTGTCAAAATCGAAACTATGTTGTGTGAGAAAGTCACAATCCATTTCCAAGGATGGGTTTTATAGTTTAGTTTTGGACTATAGAGGAATTATGTCGGAAGCTATCTGAGAAAGATAAAGAGGAAATTCTCATCAGTCTAAAAATTTAGCGACATACTGTATATACTCGTGTATAAGCCGAGTTTTTTCAG
This sequence comes from Tenrec ecaudatus, assembly GCF_050624435.1. NCBI lineage: Eukaryota > Metazoa > Chordata > Mammalia > Afrosoricida > Tenrecidae > Tenrec > Tenrec ecaudatus. Next base: position 319,610,656 of record NC_134530.1, on the reverse strand, counting down.
CACAAAAAAAAATGTGCTAAAAACTGGGTTCAGCTTATACATGGGTCAGTGGTACCTGAGTGAGGTGTAACATCTCACTGCCCCCCCCATGAGCTAACAGGAGGAGTGCCCGTTATCTTGCGGGGTGGTTGCCATTTCTCCCCTGCTCATTCAAAGCCCCACTGACACTGCTGGGCTTTGAATGTTTGTTTACTCACATCTAACCAATCAGAGCCAGCCCATGACGTGGACGGCTCCAATTCGCAGAAGCACCCGTAGTGATTCACTTACGCCATCAGCTGAACTGGTAAGGATGTGTCTGTGGCTGTGCTCCATCTCTCCCCTCTGGTCTCTGTGTTAATTCACATCCTGCATCCTCTGCCCTTGTGGACACCCCACTTCCTCCTGGCTAACACGTCGTGGGAGGTGGGCGGTGGGCATTACCATGAAAGTTCTTTTTCAGTCTTGTTTTTTTATCCTATTAGAAATGGATACTCTTGAACCAAAACAAAAACGCCAGTCATATGAGGCTGGTTTCAAAATGAAGGTTGTGTCAAGGGCAGAAGAGAGCAACAACAGTATTGCAAGTAGGGAATTCTGTGTTGATGAAAAACAAGTGAGGGAGTGGCGGAAAATGAAGGCTGACTTGGAACAGATTCCAAAAGCTAAAAAAGCTCTCCATGGTTTAACGTCTTTTTATGGGGCTCTAGAGAGTGAATTGCATAAATGGGTTATGGAGTGTTGTCAAAATGGTTACTGCGGAACACGCATGGGAATCTGCATACGTGTTCTACAAATGGCTAAGGAAGACAAATATAAAGCGCCAGCCATTGAAAAATTTGCTGCGTCAGCAGGATGGTGTACCCGCTTCATGAATAGGTTTGGCCTACTATGTTTGCGACAAAGATTTCCCAGAAATTGCCACAAGACCTTGAAGAAAAAATTATGTAATTCCAGCCATTTATTATCAAACAAAGAAGGATTTATAATTATGACCTGGCAGATATTGGGAATATGGATGAAACTGCCATGACTTTTGATCTTCCAAACAATAGAACTGTGGCAAGTTTAGGAGAAAATAATATTTTTCTCAAAACCACAGGAAATGAAAAAAAAACACTTTACAGTTGTTCTATCATGTTTGGCTAATGGAACTAAGCTGCGTCCTGTCATTATTTATAAAATAAAGACCTTGCCTAAAAAGATCAATTTCCCACCAAGAATTACTGTGCGTGCACATGTTAAAGGCTGGATGGATGAAGATGGAACAAAAAAATGGCTGGAAGAAATTTGGAACCGACGACCAGGAGCAGCCTTAAAGCAAAAGCCATCATTACTTGTTTGGGATCTGTTCAGAGCCCACCTATCAGATGACATAAAAAATTGGCAAACTCTAGTAAAGTTCCTTTAGCCGTTATTCCAGTGAGCTTACGTCTGTACTGCAGCCTCTGGATGTATCTTTGAAGAAGCCTTTTAAAGACTGTGTGCGAAGGATGTGGCATGAATGGGTGTCATCTGGTCAAGCCTGACTAACAAAAGGAGGAAATCTCATGAAGCCTGACATAGAGTTAATAGCAAAGTGGGTTCGAGATGCATGGGAAGACATTCCAGAAGACATGGTGCGACGTGCCTTCCAGAAATGTAGTATTAGTAATGCTATGGATGGCAGTGAAGACTGCGCTTTGTATGAAAATGACAGCAGTGATGGTGATGACGATGATCTCAGTGAGGACAGCGTCTATGATGACCTCACACCAGCTGAGCTCTGCATTGGGATACGATGATGATGAGGAATCCAGTTTTGAAGGATTTTAACTTTTACATTTTAGCTTGGTTGCTGATTGATCTCAGGGAATAGTACTGTTAAGGTATCATTGATGATACCTTATTGTTTTTGTTGAACCTATTTTCCACTTACTGTGCTGATTTACTAATGTTAAATGACCTGTCCTTTTATTTATGTTTTTTATTTAAAATAAAATATTTAAATACATTACTCCACTGAACTCTCAATTTTCAGTAATTTTCATTTGTTTTGATTATTGAAACTCACCAATAGCTTCTGCATTTTCCACCCTAGGCTTTTATTCCAGTCAATCAGTTTTTCTGGTTACCCAGGTAATGATTAGGTGCCTCGGCTTATACTCGGGTCGGCTTATATTCGAGTATATATGGTAGTTTAACCAATCTAGGATTAATGAAGAAATTATGATGGACATTGTAAAACATTATAAACTGACTTGTGATGAAAATATGGCATGGAAACATCTGTGGAGAGAAGCAAGTGGTGGAAAGTTTTAATAGGGATACATTGATGTAAAACAAGCAAAAATAATTTGAGAGTCTCTTCTGCCTCATCATGTTATGGGTCTTGTTTCCCACTGGAACCCTGGCCATTAGAGCCTTTAATAAATTAAAGAAAACCCACCACCAATTTAGATGATCGACCCTCCATTTTCAGTTCTTCCGGAACAACATCCATTAACAAAATCTGTACATGCCAGGGTTCAGTCAGAGAAGAACTATGTCAAAACTTCCCAAGCTCACTGACATCGAGTCAATGCAACGCATAGCAACTCCATGGCAGAGGGTAGAACTGCCCCTGAGTTTCTGAGACTGCAACTCTGAAGAAGAATAGAAAGCCGAGTCTTTCTCCCAGTGAGCTCCTCGTGATTTCAAACTACAGACCTTGCAATAACAGCCCAACCCATCACCACCAGGACACCAGGGCGCCTTAAAGAACCACCCGAGAAAGTATTTCAAAATCTACTATTGGTACTAAATAGAAAAATAATTTGCAAGACCTCTCTTCTAAAAACTATAGAATAGTATGAGATAAAGGTGACAAGCCACAAATAAGTTGAGGTTCACATCATGTTCAGAAATTGGAAGCCTCAATAATATAAAAATGGATATTATCCCCAATTTATCGACAGAGGAATGCAATGCCAAGGAACTCCCCAGTCAATTTTGAATATATACTGACATAATAAAATGAATTATAATATATATGTTAATAAAAATGTCTTTAAAATATTAAACAAGAAGAATCTGAAAAACTCCAGATATTGTGACGTGTTATAAAGCTGCCTTGATTCAGATGGCATGTGTACCCTAGAGTGACCGAGCGATCGAAGATCCAGAGGCTAGAACACACACAGATGATTTTGATTCATGACAAAGGGGACACTCGCTACAGTTCACCCCAAGAATGACAGAACTTTCTGGAAATGATTCTAGGTCAATTGGATAGCCTTTGAGGAAAGTATATATTTATTCTAATTTCACGTTACACACAAAAACATGACATAGAGCATGAAAAATATGCCCTGAAAGCAGGCATCCTCAAACTACGGTCCGCGGGTCACATGCCCGCCGAGGACATTTGTCCGATCCACCTGGTGTTTTTTTCCCCGTTAGTTTTTGTATTTCAAAATAAGCTATGTGCAGTGCTCATGGGAATTTGTTCATAGTTTTTTTTAAACTTTAGTCCGGCCCTCCAACGGGTCTGAGGGACAGTGAACTGGCCCCCTGTTTAAAAAGTTTGAGAACCCCCGCCTTAAAGGGTATATAAACCTAAAAATGAAAGATAAAACAATAGAGCTTTTAGAAGAAAATTAATGAAACCATCTTCATGACCTCGGAGTAGGCAAAATTTTCACAACTGTGACATGATACACCCTAATTATAAAAGAATGTCGATCTTTATATATTTACAGCCAATGTCACTTCAGTGATGAAGGTGAGCTTGATCCAAGCCATGGTATTTTCTGTCCCCTTGTATGCATGCAAAGGCTATACAATGAAAAATGAAACCTGAAGGCGAATCGATATCTTTGAATCATGGTGTTGATGAAGAACATTGGATCTACCACAAACTGCTGGAAGAACAAGTAAATCCATTTCGGAGTGAGCACAGCCAGAATGCTCTTTGGAAACGAGGCTGCTCTTGGTCTCACTTGCTTTGGACACGTCATCAGGAAAAACGAGTCGCTGAAGGAGGGCATCACGCTTGGTAAACTAGAGAAAGTCCGTGACAAACCAGGAGACCCTCACAGAGATGGATCGACACAGGGCCACACCAATGGGCTCAAATGTGACAGTGATTAATTATGAGGATGGCAAGAGATCTGGGCAACATGTCATGCAGTCTGTTCTCCGTAAGATTCATATGCCACAGATGACTCAACAATTAACAACAATACGTGTTTTTATATTTTATTAGCTTTATACAAAAGTTAGGTCCATGTATAAATAAGGAACGTGTGCTCATTAAAGGACATCATTAAAGAAGAGGACGGAGCGCACACATAAGCTCACGCATTTGCAATCAACTGCTGTTGGCAAACATAGTAATGCAGCTCAATGGGGAAAGACAAACGTTTTCAACAAATGCACTGAAGTAACTGGCTAACCACATGGAAGCAAAACTGATTCTCAATCTTTTCGTACACCTTATAAAAATTCTACTTTAGGATGTATTCACAACCTAAATGTAACAACCATATGATGTGCCTAAAAAATTAGATCTTAATCTCAGTTATAGGGTAATGCTTTTTTTTTTCTCACTTTATGGAAGATGTTCCAGCTGCATGCAGAATCTTTCTATTCATATGTTAATGCTGGACTTTTTAAAAGTCTACCAACCTGTCTATTTAAACTCCTTCAAGCCCCAACCCACATGTCATTACCATGAGTGTTCTGTAGCTCTTGCTCCGCTTCTACAAGGCTGGGACACTCTCCTGCACTGTAAAATCCAGCGGTATTTATTTTTGCATATGGCTGAGTCAAATCAATTCAACAACAGTAGTAGCTTTCTGGTTTGGTTTACAGTGCACCTTAAGAGCCCTGGTGGCAATGTGGTAAAGCATTCAGCTGCCAACCAGAAGGCTGGTGGTTCAAATCTACCAGCTGCTGCTGCTGGTTCAAGATTACAGCCTTGGAGAACCTATGGAGCAGCTCGACTCTGTCCTTGATGGTCGCTATGAATCAGAACTGCCTTGCCAGTCATTGAGTTGGGCTTTGATATGGTGCTTTCGAAGGAATTCCTGTGGGATGATGCTTAAGCCCTTGGCTGTTCTGTGAACTGAAAGGGCGACCATTGGAACCCATCTGCTGCTCGGTGGGAGAGAAGACCGGGCCATCTGCTCCCACCAAGATGACAGCCTACGACACCCTACAGCCTCTACTCGGTTGTGCAGGACTCCATGAGCTGGAATTCACTTGACAGCACACAACGATGGCTGCACTTTGAGTTAGTGATCCAGCATTAGCCCAGCAGTTGGTGGTTCAAACCCATGCAGGGGAGGCATAGAAAAAAGCCCAGGTCTAGCCTGCTTCCATCGAGATCACAGCTGGAGAAACCTTCGGAAGCATCCTGCTCTGTGGCACGTGAGCAGAAGTTGACTGCAAAGCGATGGGTTGTGTTGTGGTTTTGTTTGTGTAGAGCATTTGATTCTCTTCTCTGTATTGTGATTACTCACGTATATAGTTTCTCTCCCCTCCTAGACTAAATACCCCATCAGAGAGACTAGCAGAGTGTTTGGACAGAGCAAAGCCTCAGCCAATGACTCGCTGAAGGAGTACATCAAACTTTGGTCTAGTTCTAAAGCTGAACCCTCAGATGTTCTCATGGAAAGACAATTAGGGAAGTGAAACTTTTTTTAAGTACAAGTATGTGGTGCTTAACATTGGTTCAGGTGGCATCTACCTGCATATATGTCTGAGGTTCCGTAGGCTTTTCAGTTTGGTTCTAAAGGGAAACTGGCTCTCTTTGTATTGATCATTTCCCCTTAATGGTTTTAAGAGAAACTCTGGTAGCACAATGAGTGACTCATTAGGCTGCTCACCTCAAGGTCAGGAGTCCAAAACCACTAACCACTCTCGGGGAGAAAGATGAGGCTTTCTACCCTCGGAAAGCTTACGGTCTCAGAAACCTACAGAGGCAATTCCACTCTGTCCTATAGGGTTAGAACTGACTCAATGACAATGGGTTTCCTTTGGTTCTGGTGCATGGGTTTTTTGTTTGTTTGTTTTTAATTTTTTAATCATTTTATTAGGGGCTCATACAACTCTTCTCACAATCCATACATACATCAATTGTGTAAAGCACATCTGTACATTCATTGCCCTCATCATTCTCAAAACATTTGCTCTCCACCTAAGCCCCTGGCATCAGCTCATTTTTCACCCTTCCTCCCCGCTCCCTCATGAACCCTTGATAATTGATGTTATTATTTTGTCATATCTTGCACTGCCCAATGTCTCCCTTCACCTACTTTTTTGTTATCCATCCCCCAGGGAGGAGGTTATATGTAGATCCTTATAACCGGCTCCCCTTTCAACCCTACCCTCCCTCCACCCTCCCAGTATTGCCACTCTCACCACTGGTCCTGAAGGGATCATCCGCCCTGGATTCCCTGTGTTTCCAGTCCCTATCTGTATATCCTCTGGTCTAGCCAAATTTGTAAGGCAGAATTGGGATCATGATAGTGGGTAGGAGGAAACATTAAGGAACTAGAGGAAAGTTGTATGTTTCATTGCTGCTACATCGCACCCTGACTGGCTCATCTCCTCCCCGAGACCCTTCTGTAAGGGGATGTCCAGTGGCCTACAAATGGGCTTTGGGTCTCCACTCCACATTCCCCCACTCCTTCATAATGATGTGATTTTTTTGTTCTTTGATGCCTGATACCTGATCCCTTCAGCCCCTCGTGATCATATCAGCTGGTGTGCTTCTTCCATGTTGGCTTTGTTGCTTCTGAGCCAAATGACCGCTTGCTTACCTTCAAGCCTTTCAGACCACAGACACTATATCTTTTGATAGCCGGGCACCATCAGCTTTCTTCACCACACTTGCCCACTGGTGCATGGTTTTTAAAGACCTGAAATCCTGGGGTGAAGTGTGAGTGGGGCTCCAACGTGCATCCCACCCATGCAGCACCGCTTCCTGGCTTCAAGCACTAGCCCCAAAGCGATGCAACCATGAATTCCTATAGGGCATCACCAGCTGAGACTTCTCAACTTCTGCAAAGGCCCCAGGCTGGGTGGGGCGGGAGTCCACCTTGGCTGCAGAGGAAGCTTAGTAGACCACCAGCCAACCCCACAACACCACAACTCACTCTCTACCCAGTCACAGCAGCCGCCTCGCCTTTCCTCCCTCCTCACTGCCCCGTGTCATCTGCCTGGCAACCAGATGTGCACAATGTTCCAATCTGGCACAGCCCCTACAAGGTCCAACTGCACACCAGGCAAGGCTGGCCTCCACTTCACCCAGTGCTCCGGTTCTCAGGCTCTGTCCAGCAGGCTTCCATGAGATTTCAACAAAAATGGGCTTTGTGGGGACTTAACTACTGAAGACATGGAGACTGCTTGTATACAACAGAGACAGAGAGCATATTATAGCCACTAAGCAATGCATTAATGCAATTAACAGAATTGAACGAATTTCTGCAGTACATGGTATGACTTCATTTTGGGCATAAAAACCACTATCTTAAACATAGTACATATACATTTCAATGGCATAACATGACTGGTAATCCATTTAACAAGTGAATATCAAGAGCATGTTCATTTTCAAATGAAAACATATCTGAGCATGTACCAATATTCTTAATCAGTGTGTGAGAGAGAGAGGTTAAGCATTTAGCAATTCGTTGTAATTATATACTTGCATGGTCACTTTGCGTCACGAGATGTAAAACCCCTTCAGCACAGGGAGCACATTTCACCCATCTTTGATGTGCAGTACCTAGTCCAGATCTCTTTGATCTTCTGAGCAAAATACCTCCTCTTCTCGTAATGTATCATACTCCATGCAACAAGAGTGGCATCTCTGTGGGGAAAGGTTCTTTCTTTGGACTCCCAAGTATTCTGATCCATTTAAAGTATAAACACTGATGATAAACTCTTAAGAGCTCCCACCCCAGGAGGATCATGTTTCTCAGAATCCCTCCCTGCTCTTTCCATTGCTAGTCTCTGTAAATATTTCAGGATTGCAAATACATGTTCTCAAAAATGCAATTTCACCTGGTTGATGGGTGGAGAGAGCGAGATCTTGGAGTCTATCTTGAGGAAAATCCCAAGGTTATGCTCAGGTTCAGTAAGACAGAGTTCACAATCCAAAAGTAAAGGGGAACAGACAGGTAGTATACATGTATCAGTTTGCCACCTTATTCCGTGATTTTACAATTATTTCATTCAGAGGGGACATTTGAATAGCAATTCACTTTTTCTACCTTCAAGACATATCTATTGAATACTATTAAGAATATCCATTTCAGATGAGTCATAGCGACCCAATACTAGCCCCACAGTAGCCAGTGGGATTGGAAACCCAGCTAAGTGCTCTAGAACAGCGTTTATTCACAGGGTCTTTAAGGAAAGGCAGTCTTCTTTGTGGTCTGAATGTTCTTTTCTAACACTACATATTAGTGACATTTTGCAATGCATGCCTTTGTTAAGCTACAATATTTCGTCCACCTCATAAAACCATCCCTGTTCATTGCAAAGAGCCCAAAGTGACTAGACCATTTTACAAGTGAATTGTAGGCTACAGTCTGAGCTCAAGGAGCAATGTGCAGAATGGATCTGAGTTTCTCGCCGGAAAGAACAGCAGCCAAGGAAAATGTCCTGGTGGTCATTCTGGGATTTTCTTCCACAGGATGGTCTGCTTGTTGACTTCTCAAGGGAAGCCCTTTCAAGAACGTCCACTCATTCTCTGTCTATTTGGACTTTGCTAAGCATGACAAGGTCAGCACTCGACCAGTGCTGCCGAGCCAAGCAGGCTGAGCCAAATGAAACTCACAGCCATTGAAGCAATGCCGACTCCTGGTGACTCCACAGGGTCAGGTAGAACGAACTGTCCCTGGTGGCTGCCGAGACCAACTCTTGATGGGAGTAGAGAACCTTGTCTTTCTCCCCAGTGACAGGTGGTGCGTGTAAATAAAACTGAGAGGCTAGGGCTACCATTGTAATTGTGGTATAGAAACACAGTTTATGGTGCTGTTTCCTCCTTTTCAAGTTTGCTGTTGGATACCGGTGCATACGAATGAAGAGAACTATGTACAGCTACAGTCTTTGCCAACCGTACGAGGTATCCTCTCAGTCTGAAAAGCAGAGGGAGGCGAGTGTATATGTGCATGTGAGTGTGCATGCGAGCGTGTGTCCAGAATGAAATAGAGAGACAAAGGAGGCTTACAGAGGAATTAAGAAACAATAGAGCTCCTTGGTGCTGTCGTCCTCATCCTCCTCTTCCCTTTGCATCCCAGACACCCCAAGACACAAGAACAGCCAGAACGGTCTTGGTCTCCAGCACCCTTCAGTCTGAATACCTGCCTTTGACATAGAGCGCACACCAACCCTTGACTTTGTCTGTCTGCTTTTCAGAGCTTGGTGCATTGCACCCCCTTGAGAATTTGTCACTGCTTCCCGGACCTGAATTTTCTTTCATCTTCTAATTCTATTTTCCATGCAGCTTCTCCTGAAAACAACTAGCCAGAAAATGTATTTCCTGGGGTTCTGTCAGGCTCTCAGCATTGAATATTTGATACGAAAAGCTATTCCCACATCCTTATCCTTCCATAACAACCCTACCCTAGTGTCCATGTGACCAGTTTTTTACTGTGAGCTTCAGCTTCTGCATGTGTGTCTAGCTCCCGGTCCTCAGAATCACGCCTTTCAATTAGACACCTTTCCCCCTCCAAACTGCAGTTTTTAAAAATACTGCCCGGTTGTTTCCTAATAAAACATCACCTCTAAGTAATTTTTAAAGGAGTTGGTTAATTCTTGACATCATTGCTCTACCAAACCCTTGTGAATGTAATGAATCCCTTTTCTTGATTTCACAGGTGTAATACCGCACAGACGTGTTATGATACCCAGATCTGCTTTCCTGGCTGGGAAGACCATGTGTTCAGTGCATCAATCGATTATAGTGCACACCCGCTCTTCATTAACACTAATGGACATTGTGGGCATAAAGCCCCACACATTAATTGGAAAATTAAACCCCCTTGTGTATAAATAAATCACATCCCCAGCTATTGGGAGGCCCTTGTTCTTATCTTTAAATTTATATGTTAGCACTTGTTTGAGGAATGCAATAGAACCATTGGACATTATCTCTGATGACAGCGGGATTTGCATCTGCTGGGGGGCAAAGTCTGCGCCCACCACACTGCACCCTGAAAGTCAATGTCTGAGAAAGGAGTGTGGGATGATTGCCTCATCCTTCACTTGGTCGCTATCGCTCTGGGCCCAAACACACAAGGTTAAAGTGGATACACATTTTACAGACCCAGAGTAATATAAAGTTCTATTAGGGCAAACATGTTTGGCTGAATTTCAGGAGGGGAAAGGGCCTCCTTGGACTCAGAATACCACCTTTATCTCTTTCTTCCTGCCTGAAAGTAAGTAAGCTATCATGCGCCTCTGTGTTCCAATTTCCTCCGCTGTAAAGTAGAATAATAAGGGGACCTGACCTACCAGGCTGTTGGGAGGATTCACCTACCAACAGATATGAAATGCTCACCACAGTGCCCACCGCAGGACAGTGGGGAAGACCCAGTGATTAATTGGTGTCACACAGGACGATCATGAGGTCCTCCCTAACAGGCCCTTCCTTGCTTTCTCTCATTTCAGCCTCACTGGTGACCCTCGGCTACGGGTTGGGCGGCTCAGCCTGAAGCCCGAAGGAGAAGCATGAGGCTGCAGCAGACGCTGAAACCTGGGATGGGGCCATTCGAGTTGGAACCGCTGGACAGCAAGTTTTGTTTAATTTTGCTTTGGGTTATTCTAGTAGAGATAGCTTGTGTCAGAACAGGCTTGTTGGCCATCCCAAACCTGCCTTTTTAGTTCCTTATTTTTTTTTAAGTTCTGAGAGCCCACCACCCCTTAGTCCGTTGTGCAGCGGTGGCTTGCATGGTGCTGTTGGAAGCTGTGGGGCTGATATGTCACATTCCAGCAAGGTCAACCCTAATGGGCAGGTGTCAGAGGAGCTTCTGGACCAAGACAGGCTTGGAAGAAAAACCTGTTGATCGCTTCCAAAAATTAGTCCCTGAAAATCTTGTGGCACACAAGCCAGGACTGTCCAGCTGCGTGCCAGGAGATGAGCCCGCTGGGTTGTCAGGTGCTCAGACTGAATAGCAACCCTGACAATGAATTGGGGCACGCCAACAATCACAAAGATGGTGCAGCCCAGGTGATGTTTCATTCTGTTCTACACAGCCTGCCATGGGGTGGAGCTGACTCCAGGACAACTAACAAAAAATCAACAAGCATCTATGACAGACAGTTACATGATTCCCATCGAACACACGGACGTGTGCTCCCATCTCTTCACAGGCTGGATCCAGAGGTTAGGCAGCACTCTCGAGATCACACCGATTGCGGTGTCGGGGCTTGGCATGTGGGATTAAGAACTGAGGGACAAATGCAGGAGGAGGAGAGCTTGCGGCCCTGGAAACACCCCCCAGAGTCCCACGAACACTTGTCATGTCTTTGTTTGCAGCTTCTCAGAGAACTTTGGCAGATCACAGTTTGCTGAAACGGAAAAATGTATTGGAACAGTACTGTCAATTGTAGATGGTTCCATGAGCTGGAACATGACGCGTCTTCAGCAGCTACTGCGTGAGTGTCCGACGAACCTGGGGAAGTTCACAGTGCACATTTGCTTTCTGGTACTTGGGAGAAACAGACACCCAACCAGATTTTTGTCAAATTTTCATGGTCAGACAAGTAGAACGTGTTAGTAAAAGGAGGGGGTTGGCTTGGTGTACGGCAACTATGAAAGAACAGGATGCATTTAGCTACATTTATACAGAGAGGCATTTTAAAATGTTTACTCATAATATGATTAGTGTTTGAAAGGGTTTATGCAGTATAAAAATAGTTTTAAAGTTGTAAGAAATGTTTTAAATAAATAAGAGGCTCTAAGAACCATCTAGCATTTGCAATATTGTCAAGTGCTGCTCGAAGCGTCACTTTAGTAATGCTTCACCCAGTTCCTGCATAAACTCCTGCTCTTGCATTTCTGCACACACAGTTTCTCCACGGCCAACTCTAGGTCTCCGTGCCTCTAAACAAAGGCGAATACCTCGAACAAGGAGACTAGTTTTAGCGTGTCTTTGACTAATGGTACAAATTCATGATGACATTCTCTTTAATATATTCTCACATAACCTGCTTTACATTTGGACCCAAGAAAATAGCGTAAGAATTTCCATAGAGGGGGGTAAAAAGCATTTTAGTCGTCTGAGAGACATCTCCATGCACATGATGCTATTTTTCTTGTCCATATAAATTAATGAGAGATAAAGAATGAACAGTTTCAAGTGGAAAGATACGGGAGACATTAATAAATGTATTGAACATTTTTATCTCAAGCTCAATATGGCCAGCCCATCATTATTGATTTGTATGTTTGTGTGTTTTGTTAAACACTCCGGATACCTATAATTCTAAAATGTTGGCATTCTGGAACAGAACCATTAGGATAGTGGTTACATATTTAATTTCATGCTCCACTCAGCATAAAGCGGTTGTGGGACTACAGACCAAAGCAAATTAAGTGGCTTCTTAGATAATTTCCTGCTTAATTGAAAGCAGGTAGCTTTTAAAAAGTAATAATTGGCTTTGTTTCAAATGAATATAAGGCTATTTCTTCTTCTTCTTTTTTTTTTTAAATACATGGTTTCAAGTCCAAACACGGTGGGTTGAGACTTTCCCACTGAGTTGAAGGGACATGAATATCCTCGAAGAAGGACACTCTTTAAGGTGCCTGGATGTGGGGACAAAAGGCAAAGTGGGGTTTGAGTCCAAATATATACAGTTGTGTAGATGTATATATTTACTTATATAGCTATTACAGTATACATCATTAGCATATACAGATTAGATATTGTTATTCTTCTACTTTATTGTGAGCATGGGTCTAGTGTTCACAAGTAGTCTATTGTGAGATGGGCAGACTCCATCTCCATGTAAATAGTCAGGTCTTCCTCATCACAAAACTCAAGACTGGCCATTTACTATGAATCGTCATCTCTGGCTGCTGGAGAGGCAGCTCTCGGGGGCCCTGGTGGTGCTGTGACAGGTTAGGTTGCTGGGTCAAGCCTACCAACTTGTCCATGGGAGAAAGATGAGGTTGCTTGGTTCATGTAAAGATTTTCAGTCTCAGAAACTCTACATCGGGTTGCTATGACTTGGAAGAACAATGAAATTATTCGGGGGTTTGGTTCGATTTGGTTTGGTTTTTATTGGAGACATAAACCTAGGAATAAATATGGACAAACTAAAAAAGAAATGTGAAAAGAACCCATTTTAGCTGATAATAAGGGTTCAAGTAGAAAACAAATGTTGTGAGAATGAAGAATGGCAACAAATGTACAAATGTGCTTAACACAATGGATGGATGGATGGATGGATGGATGGATGGATGGATGGATGGAAGAATTGTGATAAGAACTGTATGAGCTCCCAATAAAATGATTAAAAACAACAACAAAAAGAACTCATTTTGACACAAATGCCTACCTTACAGGGGGATTGTGGAGTTCTGTTTTGTCGGGAGTCAACACTGAGATATTTTCAAATAAATTACGGCTGCTAAATAAACTCTCAGGAGCCCTGAAGGCAAGTGGTTAAGTGCCTGTCAACGGAAAGGTTAATGGTGGTTCGAAGTCAGCAGCCCACTATGTGAAACAAAGATGAGGCAGCCTGCTCCTTGAGACGACCTTCTCAGCAAGCCCATGGGGGAGGTCACTCTGTCCTACAGGGTCACCAAGAGTGGGGATTGTGCTAGACAGCACACAACAGCAATAACAACAATCTGGCTTTTAAAGTGACAGAAAAGAAAGACTGCTTTTCAGTTGCCTAGAACAACAGAGAGAAAGCCAAACTTTTCAAAGGATTCATACTCTTAGGGGGTAAACTGACATCGACTTGTCATGTACCTCACTTGTCATGGTGAGTCCTTGTTACAACCGGTAACAAGAAACAGCAGTGCTAGAGTTATGGATTAAAGGCCCAGAGGGGAACTCTAGGTATTCACTCAAATTCCAATGTGCCTACGGCATCATTTAGATCCCTGGTTACAATGTCTGTGCTGCTTCGGACCACTGCTGCCCACCAGACAAAATTAGACCCACTCGCTATGCTGAAACCCTGTTGTGAATTAGCAAGTTCCTTTGCTATCTCAAGAATTGTAAATATCCTGTTGTGTTAGACTGCGTTGACAAGAGAAACAAATTCATAGAATCTCATATGTGCATAAGAAAGAGCTTTATATAAAGAGAAATTGTATATTAAGAAAACATCCCCGCCCAGTCCAGATCAAGTCCATAAGTCCGATATTAGCTCATATGTACGATACACATCTACAAATTCCTCTTCAGACTCACGCAACATATGCAATGTCGTCAAATGAAGGAAGATCTCAGGCCAGTGGGTGGAAAGTCTTGCGGATCCCGTGGTGGTGGAAGCATTTCTGCACTGGTGTGGGTTTCCACAGGGCTCCTCCAGCTCCCAGGGCTCTGGCTCCATCAGCATAGCTCCATATGGCTGTCAATAGGAATGTCAAGTAGAGAGAGACTGTGTTCCACCTCCAGGTAGGAAGACAGGAGTTCCCAGAATCCTCAGGAAAAGGTCATGCCCACACAGAGACCTCATTAGCTATGACCTGATTGACAGCCTAGACTCCACCCCTTCATTCAAGTTGACAGCAGATTATGTAACTGTCGCACCTGTAGTACTGATGATTTGTTCTCCCATTTGGTTGGCATTCCACTGAATGTTTTCGCAGTCATTTTTAAATGGTAAAAGGAGGAAGAAATGGATGGATTGATGGTTGGGTGGAGGAAGGGAAGGAGGGAGGAAACATAGTGTAGGAGAGGGGAGGGCCAGCTGCCAGCGGACGGCCATGAATGAGTCTGTGGGTCAGTGCTCCTCTTTCACGGCACAATGTAGAAGAGCACATTCCAATCTAAGTGATATGGGACACAGTAGGGTGGCATGCTTGGGGTTTTGAAGATGAGCAAGGTTTATGTGGAACACTGCTAAGCAGAAGCCTTTCAGGTTCAGTGCAAGACTTCCCTTGTTTCCTCCCTTCCTTGTGCCACAGACGTTAACATTTCTCCAGATGGTAGAGGCTCCATCGGCCTCACTCAAACCCAGTAAGACAAGACAGCCAGCAACATCTTTACCCAACCCATGGAAAACATGTAGCAGGAGTCGGAAACACACCATTGCTTCTATATGCAATTGAGATTTTATAGAGCCTAATCCATCCTAAAGGAATCCCAATGACATTGTCAGTTGAGTATTGGACAGCTAACTCCAAGATCACTGGTTCAAACCCACCAGCTGCTCTGCGGCAGAGAGATGAGGCTACCTGCTCCTATAAAGATGGCAGTGAATGGGTGGTTACTCCATTTAACATTTGGAAGAGAAAGAAAGAAAAAAACATCTCCAATTATAGCAGTAGTTACCATAAAGGTCAAAGTCAGAAGCAAATCAAGGTGGAAAATATAGAGATGATAAAGAGGATATAAAGTTCTAGGGGGGGAAATGAATCTAGAAATTCAAACATTGAGCAATCAATATCAGGATACCAACAGCATCTATAAGACACAGAGAAAAATAAATCCCAGGGAGTATTACTTTTGAAACTAGGGAGGCTATGTTAACCTCCCCCCACGCCCCTTTCACAAATCTTAACAGAGATCATGGTGTAGATTGTGGTCCTAGTTCAGCAATGCTGGGCTCAAACATAGGAAAGATTAGATGGATAAAACAGGTCCAGGCAGTGTTTTATTCTGTTGCTAATCCACGAGAAGACACCTAACAACAACAACAAAATGTCAGCATTCTTTCAGGATGACTTCTCTTAGTACTCAATATAATTTTTAAGGGATTCCCCTAGGAAAATATGACAGAAGCTGGTTGTTGCCTGAGTGTCAGCGAAGAAGGAGACTAAAAGATGATGCCCCGTTTCTGCTTGAGCATCTGGATCGATAATGATGCTGTTTCATAAAACAGAGAAAGCAGAATGAGAGGAGGATTTGGACTTGTTGACTGGAAGACATCCAATGGCAATTAGACATTTGAGCTGGACCCAAAGAGAGATTCAAATGACTTCAGTAGCCTTTCTCATTATGTCCTGCCCTACCTTCTACCTTGGTTCAGTTCAGAAAAATATCTGCATGTCTGTTCTTCCAAGGATACCTTCTCCATCATTATTTTTGCTTGCATTTTTTTTCCTTTTATAGGGGGTGGGGTTAATACTCCACCTAAGAATTAAGAGGCTTCCAACCCAAGTCATCTGATAAAAACTTTTCACCGAACTATTTATTTTTCTCAGTCACTACACAGGAAACATATGGAGCATGGCAAAGCAAAGAACTAATATTTAAAGAGGTATTATGTGTAAGTCATTCACTGTGGTGGGTCCTTTTAAAATAACATATTTACTTTTGATAACAACAGCAAGTTAAGTTTTATTGACATTAGAAACGCTAAGAACCTAGCCCACGATGTCAGTGTAATTGAGATATTCTGTTTCTAAAAGCCTTGTTCATGCTACTGGCCTCAGTTGCCTTCCTACGAACAAGAAGACATTGCTCTGCCATTCAAACTCTCTTCCTAGTAAGGCAAGAGAAAATGCATACATGCTAAAATTATTTGAAAATGGCTTCGAACTTAACAGAATGTGAAACTTCATTATTTTCCCCATTAAATAAGACAGTTATATCTCATTGGTTCCCAACTCTGGCTGTACTTTTCAAAAATCACCAGGGACGACCAGAAAAACAAGCGCATGTATCTTGAGAATATACAACCAGAGTGCTCTTTGGAAGCAGATACGGCAGACTTAGTCTCACGGCACTGGAAAAAGACATCGTGCTTGGTTACCGTGAGGGTAAGCGAGAAGATGGATGAGCCTCAATGAGATGGGTTGACCCCGTAGCTGCAACATGGGCTCAAGCAGAACAACAATTGTGAGGATGGGACAGGACTGGACAGTGTGCTCTTGTTTTATACACGGGTTGTTACACGTAGGAAGAGACTCGACAGCACCTAAGAACAATAACCAATAACCACAACCAAGGGCTTTAAAAATATGAAACCCAAAAACTCTAGAAAGCTATTTTTTAACTTCTGGAAGGACTCGCTTTTCCCTATTCTTCCTCTGTAAAAAACTGAAGAGGCCTGAATATTGTATTCGAAGCAAACATAAGAAGACGGAGGAGAAGCTGAAGAGAAAAGGCAAACTGGTTAGAGTCCTCAGGGCTTGAGGAACAAGGTGGCAAGTTTCCTACATTTTCTTTTTGCACCAGATAGTATGGACCAGGTTCTGGAGATGATGGCTCCACCCCCACCACCAAAGCTCAAGTGGGAGCTGGGACTTCCACATCTCGGGTGAGCCTGAATGTCCCTCCCATCTAGAAGTGGCATAGCTGTCTCCCCTTTCCCACTGAAGGAGTGGCAGAGGATGCAGAGCCGAGAGTCAACATTTATCACTACCTTTTGGAAAGAGTAAGCCACCATTTTTGAAGTAACCAACAACCAGAAATGACCAAAGTATCCTAGAGTGGGTAAACAGTTAAACAAGCTTTAGCAGACCCATTTCACAGATTCTGCAGTAATAAAAATAAATGAATAATTATTAAATGCAAAAGGAGCTTAGATGGATCCCAAGGGCATTATGTTGAGTGAAGAAAAAACAAATTAATTTCTGGTCATGAACCCTAAGAGCCGATTCAGGAAACAGTATCAAAGGGTGAAATTACCTATAGAGAACAGATTAATAGTTTCCAAGATTAGGGATGATGATGGTGGTGGTGATCCTGATGATGAGGGTGTATATGTGACTATAAAGGGGTTCTATAAAATGGTTGTATGATGAGTTAGTTTATTGTGCCAACCTGGCTAATAAACACATGTGGGGTTAATTGAAGGGCAGAGGGATAAATGGCTCGGTGAGACTCCCCTTTCAAGTTCTCGGGTCTCTTGCTTTGTGATGGTCAGACCAGGGTGAAGCTGCCTTAACCATTTCCCCTGCTTTAGCTGGCAAGGCTCACTTCCTGCAAGACACCCTCAAGGAGAAGCCACATGGACCTACCCCGATGCAGCCCTGGGTCCTGGGGCAGCCGTGTGGAGACCCCCTGCCTGGGCTGAGATGCTTACACATTCACTGACTCGGCTTTTCTCCTGCAGTCGGCATCATAGTGTGTATTTTGTGAGATGGAGGAGGACTTTGTGGACTGGTGTTGGACATATGGGTTAATGGGTTAATGTTGGATTTGTGGGCTTGGGCAGCACTGGGTTGGGATGTTTTCTTGATGTATACTTACCCTTTATATAAAACTCTCTTCTACATGAGTTTTTGTGGATTATTTTCTCTAAAGTATCCAGACTTACACTTAAAAGAATTTTTTTAAAACAAGGATTGTATGAGGAAGGTCTTTGTGATGTTGGAAAAGTAAATGGCTGCATGTAATAATGTGAAACCTACACAATTCCTGCCTCCTTATCAAGTGACAGAATTACAACATGCAGCTTATCCCAGCATCAATAGGTCGCCATTGATACCAGCAAGGTAGGCGGGTTTCTGTTGGAGCTTCCAGACTGAGATAGACTAGGAAAACCTAGCAATCTACTTCCAAACATTTGCCAGTGAATTCTTTGGATGCCAGCAGAATATTGTTTTTGACAGTGTTCACAATACACGATGGCTCCAACAATGATCTGTTGCCTGTCAATGATCTTGCAGATGGTGCAGAGCCAGATAATGTTGTGTTCTGTTGTACCATGCGGTGCCTGTGAATCAGATGGAAGCCAATGGCAACTAACAGCAACCTAGTGATTTTAAAAGTGAGCACTTGTGGAAGCAGAATAAAGGATAGGTAGGTAGATAGATAGATAGATAGATAGATAGATAGATAGATAGATAGATAGATAGATAGACTATCTTTATCATTCATGTGACTTTATAGCTAATTCTAAATCAAAAGTTGAAAGAAAGAGGGGAAAAGGGGTTATTCAGGTCACATCCCAGATCAAGTAAATAAAGTCTCTCATGAAGGAGCCTAGCTTTTTCATCAAAATCCTGTATTTTTACAAAGCCCAACAGATTGTTCTGCAGTGTGCCAAACGCTTGGCACCACTGGCAGCGAGAGCTATGGCAGAACCTGCAGGTGAGTGGAACACTGTGAGTATGTTCATCGGTATTAAGACGGAAACCATCCATACTCATAGAAATCCCAGGTAAGAAATCCAAAAAGGTATTGCCCTGCACAGATCTGCTAAAAAGGATCTCTGTGAGGTGTGAAAGGTCAAAGATGTCACTTGGAGGATCAAGGTGGCTAAACCATGGTATTTTCTCTCTTTCCTTTTCCATGGTGATTGGGGTGAGAGTTTTCAGAGCAAGTGGTTTTCTGTTCGATAATTCATACAATGTTCTGATTTCCGGAATGTAACAGGGCACTTCCCACTTCCTCCCTAGGGTTACTTTTCCTATTTGTTCTTCCCTCTCCCTGCCTCCTGAGGTTTACCCCTGGTTAGAGCTGCCCTTGTGTCTCTTACAGTCGATTATGCTACACAGTGAGTGTCTCTCTGGTGTTGTTATTTACCTTACTGGCCTAGCTACGGCTGGGATGAGAGTTGGGCCCAGGCAGCGAGTGCTTTTACGACCTGAAGGATGTCTAAAAGTCATGGTGTAAGGGTTCTACCAATCTCTAGCCTACTAGTAAGCCTGTTTATTTTTTTATTATTTTGAGTTTTGTTGCATATTTCTTTGCCACCCAAGCCAGGGGATGTTCAATGGTCTCCGATACATGTGAAAGCTGGACAATGAAAAAGAAAGATCAAAAAAGAAATGCATTTAAATTAGGGCATTGGCAAAGAGTACCGATGAAACTGTGGACTACCAATACAACTACATTTGTCTTCCTGGATGTTGCAGTGAACTGAAATGATGCAGTGTAGCTCTTCCGTCCATGGTCTTTGGAATGCCCACCCAGCAGCTGGGTGGGAACATGCAAATAAGGTATAGAGGACTTTTAACTTCAGGATCAGTGAGTGGTGTCATTAAAGTGGATATAAAATATACCATCTCATAAGCAGGAAGGGAGAATCCCACGATCAACAAGAACAAAGACCCACCAGCAGAGTGTGTGTAAGATTCCTGTGTGGTTTGGATCTGGGATGGCTATGGGATTGGACCTAAGATCCTTGTGTGGAGTGGGTGTGACATTCATGTGTGCATGGGGCCTGAGATCCCTGTGTGCAATGGTATGAGAATCACTATGCTAAACGGGTGGCAGAAGAAGGCCTAGCAGTTGCGGCACTGAGGCCATGAGACAGAGCAGCTGCCTTCCAATCCACAGAACCAGAAAAACCAGAGACAAAATGTACCCTTTAAAGCATTTATCAGTGCTGAGAACCTTTGTTAACCCTGCCCCGGGCAGGGTCCTGGTGACTGAGGCACTGAAGTCCAGAGAAAAGGATGTCTGTTGCCATAACTGAGAAGAAGCATTGTAGATAAAAGAACTGGATTCTTAATTTTTTTAAATTCTTATCCACTAGTAATTGTTAACTTCCCTAATGAGCCTCATAATCACAGATATTGTCCGTGAGTTCTCTGTGGCCATGGCAATGAATTTTAGGACTCAATAGAAAAACACAATGCCATGTGTGTTTGGCTGGATTGACTAGAGAAACAAATCCAGAGACACTCGTAAGTATAAGGAAGAGCTTTCTATCAAAGAGTAATTGTGTATTGAGAAAACATCCCAGCCCAGTCCAGATCAAATCCCTAAGTACGATATTAGCCCTTAAGTCCAATACTAGTCCATAAATCCCTCTCAGACGCACAGAGCACATTCAGTAATGCGATCACGGACCAGTGGGTGCAAAGTCTCATGCATCCAGTAGCAGCGGAAGCATCTCCAGGGATCTCACAGGTCTCAGGGTGGCTCCACGTGGCTTGTCAACAGGAAGGTGAGAGCAGAGGGAAAGTGGCCTGACTCCAGGGAGGAAGACAGAAGGAAAGTCATTTATCTTAGTCACCCTCCAATCAAGCTGTGACCGGATAAACAGGTTAATACCTGCCCAATGTTCCTACAGGAGCCATGTGGGAACAAAAAACTTAAGGATCACACCATGGGAGGAACCTCCGCTGGTGTCAGAATAAAAGAAATTGGAGGTTGGAGGCAAGTCTTCCCTACGCCTCAGGAACCATGGTTGAGCAGAAGTGAAGTGAAATCTCCTTCCCCTTGTGTAGCCAGCGGAGGTCAGGCTGTGCTCCCACGCCATTTCTTCAGATATAGCCAGAATGCTTAGAAGCGAGGAAAGAGAGATTTTTTCCCCCCCACTTACTTTGGACATGTTGCCAAGAGTGACCAGTCACGGGAAAATACCATGTTTGTTACAGTTGGTCAGCAAAAAAGTGGAAGATCCTTAACACGATGGATTGACACAAGCACTGTAACGGTGGCCTCAAACAAACAAGGATTCTAAGGATGGCCTGGCATTTTGTTCCATCGTACATCACTCAGCAACCAAGCCCAGTGCCCTCGAGTCAATCCCCACTCACTGTGATTCGGTAGGGCAGTGGTTCTCAACCTTCCTAATGTCACCGCCCTTTAATACAGTTCCTCATGTGGTGGTGACTCCCAACCATAAAATTATTTTCGGTGCTACTTATTACTGTCATTTTGCTACTGTTATGAATCGGGCGACCCCTGTGGAAGAGATGTTCGACATGCAAAGGGGTCATGACCCACAGGTTCAGAACCACTGCGGTAGGGCAAAGTAGAACTGCCCCTTTGGATTCCTAAGGCAGAACATCTGTATGGGGATAGAATACCTCCTCTATCTCCGAAGGAATGGCCTGTGGTTTCAAACTACTGACCTTACAATTAATTCAGCAACCCAGATCTACTAAACCACTTACGCTTTTTTGGAACTGCCCCAAAAACATCTAACAAGAAAGTTAAAATAATCAAAAAATCCAATTTATTGTGCAACAATTTTAGAAAATTAATGTTTCACCAAGTTCCACATTTTTGATGAGTAAGTTTTTTATTTTGGATTTTGGAGCTTTTATTTTAAACAAAACACTTAATGCTAACAGCAGCGATGCCTGGGAAATGTGAAAAATTCCTTTCTTGACCGTTGATTTCTAATGAATTCATTCATCTTACCAAGGGTCACCAACTACTGGCCAAAGAATAAGAAAGTCGGGAGAAAAATTGGTGCATTTAAATTTTTGCATCATAGACTTCCAGAAGAACAAATCTGTCTTGAAAAGAGTACCACCACAGGGCTCATCAAAAGTGAGGATTGTGAGACTTCAGGGTCAACAAAAATGAGGAAGATCCTCAACGAGGAAGATTGATGCAGGTGGCTGCAACAGTGCATTGAATATTAATGATCTTGAGGTTGGCAAGGCCAGGGTTTTGTTCTATTGTACACTGGGTGCCGATGAGTCGGAGCTCCCTTGAGGTCACCTACCCACGACTACTGCTTAGCAGTCCTTTTGCACAAAAAGTGTTGGGGGACAAGGAATTGCACACATAAAAGCCAAGAAGAGTTATCCTTATGAACCAATAGAGTCACTCGACCAATCCAATGCTTTAAGTAGTTGTTAATCATTCTTTATCACCAGCAGAAAACACTACAGGCATCTATCTACTCAGCAGAGCCAGGAGCTAACACATTTAGGGATGTGTCCTTCCCTAAAGGGAAGTAACCACTACACAGTCTGGGCTTCAATTCCTTTAAGGACGGGTCCAACTATACAGAAAGTCAGGAAGCATGTGCTGCAATCTGGACTGTTGGGAAGTAGAAAAACTCAAAAGCGCTCGCTTTTAACAGAGATATTTTTGCAAAAAAAAGAAAGCAAGACGTGAGCTAACATCTTTTGGGCTCATTGATCTACCAATGAGCGGCTTTCAGGAAAGCAAGTTATGCCATCCCAGGGAGAGTTGCTCTCAGCTCTTAAGTTGTGAATCGACTTCCAATTATGCAGCTGTTTTGAAGCAAGAGGTATGGCACCAAAAAAGTCAAAATGAGGCGGAGGAATGACCTACCTCTTCCTGAAGTCTGGTCAATAGGTATGTCTCTCTTTTACCCACTTTCAGGGATTAAGGTGTTTGGGTTTCCGTAGACTGGGAGAGAGGAGAGGAGAAGGAGACACTGATTGGGGATTTATTATAGGAGACTATTTATTTGGTAACCCAAGACCACCTATTTTCTCCCTTCCTCCTCCCCCAAACCTCACAGCACACCTCCCTAGGCTTTTTTTGGTTCTGAGCCGCTTTATCAATTTGGAAGCCTTCTTTAAATTAGCTCCTGATTGTCGTGAAGGTGGGTTTAAAAGCAGTCAGCTGTTGGGAAGCAGCTGGGCATTAATGCTTTTCTCTCCAGACATCGTGTTCTATAATTTTCCCCCTTCTCCCAATATCTCAACCTATACCTTACTGGTAATTGAGTTTGAGCGCATTCCCTGACGTTTGACCTTTTTGGCTTTTGCGTTTCTTTTCTGAGTAAATAAAAGTGTGTGATCTGAAAAAAAATTAAAATAAACACAAAATTAAAGCAGTCAGAATCACCACGTTTTAGCAGGAGACCGTGAAAGCTCTTTCCAAGGAAGTTCTAAAGGGACGGTGGGGCGTAGCCAAGGCGTGCTCAGGCCTTCTTTTCGAAGGCAGCTGAGGTTTATCATTTTTGCGCTGTGACAACGATTTTATTTTCTTCCTTCTTCGCTTTCCGCCTTGTGGCTGGAGGCTCGGCTCCGCAGGTGTTCGCGCTGCCAGGGCTGAGCCCAACCGCCAGCAGGTCTGCCGAACCAAGCACGGGGTGTTGCCCGACAGCCTAAGGAGCCCGCGAGGGCGAGCAGGGCCTCCGCACCCTCGTGCGAGTGCATTTCCCGCAGGGGGACGTGCACGGTGGTGGAGGAAGAAGCAAGGAAAAGAACAGCCCCGCGCTCTCGGGCCCGCGGCCTGCAGGCTAACCAGCGCGCGGGCAGGCTGGCTGCGCCGCTCCAGCTGGAAGTCATTGTGCTGCTGGGCGTCCGCGTTGCCAGGGCGACCGCCCGACCGGCGCCAGCGGAGGGGGGCGGCGGGCCCGTTGAATGGGTGACGTCACGAGGCCGGCGCCAGGCAGTCTGGGCGGCCGAGCCAATGAATCAGCTGTCGGGGGAGGGAGGGAGCGCGCGCGGGAGAGGAGAGTGCAGGAATGCGGCCCGAGTCGGCCGCCCGGGCGGCTGCGCCTCCGCCCCCGCTCTCCCTCCCTAGACGCCTCGCTGGGCTCGCTCCCTCCGGGCTCGGGGCGCGGGGCTGCGGGTCGGTTCGCAGGCAGCCAGGCCCTTTCTGCGGGTTATCCCACGGGCGCGCGCTCTGCGGGCAAGACCGAGGGCTGGGCTGGGGGAGGGAATCCGTTAGATGGGAATGGCTTTCCACTGTTGGCGACCTTGAACTGACTGAAAAAGGGAATGTAAATGAACTTGTCTTTTTTTTTATGGCCCCTATTCGGTCGGTTTTTTAATGCTGAAATTCACGAAGAGCATTAAGGAAAAAATGTTCCCTTAGAGAACTTGACTCTGTAGATCCAATGGACTTGGAAGGTGGTGTTGAATTCACTGCATTCTGTAGGGTACGCTGGGCACTGCTGGGTATCTCACACCAGAAGGAACCAGTCTGCTTGGAAAAACTCAGAATTGAACCGGGAAGAAAAATATGTAGCAGACTCGGGTCTGGCCTTGGAACCAGCTGCCTTGTCTCCCATTATTCCACAGTGACTTCAAGGGCTGGCTCTTCTAAGTTCCGTCTTCCCAGGTCCTGCCTTGCTGCCCATTAGCTGGAAACTCCCAGGAGGCCTTGCACTGGGTCATGGTCATTTCTGAAAGCTCGCCATTTAACCCCTTGCTTGCCACATTGTACCCCCTCCAACAAAACAAAACAGAACATTACCACCAAGTCGACTCCTTCACTCCTAGCTACCCTGTAGAGCAATCATGTGATGTGAGTCAGTACTGACGCCATGGCAGTGAGTTTGATTTTTAGGGGTTCAGTCTTTACATAGATTTTCTAACTGCAGCCCATTGCCTCATCTTTCTCCTGCAGAGTGGCTAGTGGGTTTGAACTGCCAACTTTGCAATTAGCAGGCTGATTCCTACAGGGCATATGACCAGGCCTCCTTACTCTGAAACTCTAGGGGGCCAGAGGCAATCATTTTTAAAGGCAGCAAAGTTGTTAGCACCCTGGTCAAGTGCCCAGCTACTGATTGAAAGGCCCCAATTGCTTGGTGTGAGAACAATGTGGCAGTTTACTTCCAGGGAAGATCCAGGACAACGTATGGGAGCAGTTCTACACTGTCTTATAGTTCCCTATGCATTAGAACAGTATGAATTGGGATCCAGTCCAAGCCTCATAACCACCGCAACAAAGACTTGAATAAAATGAATGTCCTTGAATTCCTGAACATTGCTTGCTGTGCTTGCTTGGTTTTTGGCTGTGCTCAAGATTGGTGATAAATTGTTACTGAAACTGGAAAAGCAAGCATGGTCTGAATGTTAATGCAGAGATGTCAGGCTTTGTGCTAGAGTCTTTTGCATCCCTGGGACTCTTGTAAAGTGAAGAGACACAGCGATATAGTCTAGGAGCCTATGGTTTTAGAAAAGATGTCATTTCGATGGCTCTCAGTCTGACTCATTGTGAGGTTGTTGTTAGGTGCCACCGAGTTAGTTCCAACTCATAGTGACCCGGCTTATAATAGAAGGAAGCATCGCCTGGTCCTGGGCCATCCTCCCACTTGTTACTATGTTTGAGCTCATTGATCTCCTTGAGGGCTTTCCTCATTTTTGCTGCCCCTTCACTTTACCATGCATGATGACCTTCTCTAGGGACTGGCTTCTCCTGACAGCATGGCTAAAGTATGTAAGACAAAGTCTTGCCATCTTTGCCTCTAAGGAGCTTTCTGTATGTACTTCTTACAAGACGATGTTTGTTCTTTTGGCACTCCATGGTGCTTTCAATGTTTTGTCCACACCAGAGTTCAGCTGCACAGATTTTTCTTTAGTCGTTCTTATTCAATGTCCAATTTTCATATGCATATTAGGCAATTGAGAATACCATGGCTTGCATCCTAGTTTTCAAAATAACATCCTTACTTTTCAACAATTTAGAGAAGTCTCTGCTGCAGATTTACTTAGTGCTATCCCCTGGGGACACTGAACAATCCAGGAGGTGTTTAAAAAGCAGATACCTACACTTTATTCTGGATTATGAGCCACAAAACAAAGTTCTTTAATTGTCAGGGAGGGGAGCTGAGTAATTTTTTTTTCTGAAAAGGGGGTTATAGGCTAAATAATTTTGGGAACTCATGGTCTAGAGGAAATACAATCAAAATAGTCCTTAGAAGCAAGGATTTTGAGACTTCCACTCCCACATCAGGAAACACAAATTACTAGAAAACGACCTACTGTTAGGTAAAGTAGAGGGAAAGGCATTTACACCACAGAAACTCACCCCGGATGGACTCCAGCATACCATTGATCATGAAGGTTGCACAAGACAGCACATTTTGTTCTGTTGTATAACAGGTTTGAGCTGACTCCATAGGCAAGTAACAACATTGTTGGATCGATCGTTTGAAATGATCACTGTAATTGAAATTCACCACAAGCGCACATTCATTCAGCAAACACTTCAGCATACCTGCTTTCTGAAGAGTTGACTTTCTGATAGAATTAGAGGAGAGTCCAGATAAACATGCAGACCCTGGAGTGAGGTAGGATTTTCCATTTGCAATCAGGACATGCAGGTGATGTTGATGCTGCTGGAATGGATTGATCACTTTTTGAGTAAAGAAATTCTAGACAACTGAGATGGGATTCGCTGGATAGTGCAACTGGTTAAGGTTTCAAAGAATAGCTGAGAGGTTGGTGGTTCGAGCCCACGAAGAGCTGCCTCTGAGGAAGGAGCAGGCAATCTGCTCCTGTGAGGTCATAGCTTTGATGACCTTGTCGTGCAGTTGGACTTTAAAACCATCATCTCTGCCCACCAGCCACAGTGGATGCCACTGCGTCTAACAGGCTACAGAGTACCCAGAGGTGCTACAAGTAAGAAACTGATCGATAAAAAGGAAATCGTTGCTGAAAGATGCAGAGCAGTGTTGATTGGCAGTGGAAGATGATTGGCAGTGTTGACTCCACCCCTAGTCAGGAGGGTCTCACTCACTCACTCACTCACTCACTCACTCACTCACTCACTCACTCACTCACTGCCATGGAATCAATGCCAACTCACAGTAACCCTATAGGGCAGAGCAGAACTGCCCACTTTGTGTTCTGAAACTGTAACTGTTTATGGTATTAGAAAGCCTCATCTGTCTCCCATGGAGCAGCTGGTGGACTTGATCCGCTGATCTTGAGGTTAGCAGCCCAACAAGTAACCACTGTACCACCAGGGCTCCTGACAGGACAGGATATTCGTAATCCAAAGATGGAATTTGAGATAAGGCTGGGCAAGGGAGAGGATGGAACAAGGGGTACATTTTTTTCTGAAAAATTGTTAGATTTGCATGACATTATTAGCTGGAATAACATACTGGTTGGGTTGCAAAAAGAATTCCTGAGCGAGAATGAAAAGATATCCGTCCATCCTCTCTGTGCTCCAATGGAATGGTTTTCAGCCCACACCATGTCAGCACCCTCCTGAAACTTTAAAAAAAGAGAGATGCCTGGGATCTCCCCCACTCCAACATAATCAGCATTTCTGGGAGAGGAGCCCGGGCATCAGTATGTTTAAAAGCTCCCCAGGTGATTACAATGCGCAGCCAGTGTGGAGAATTACCTGTGTAATATATCGTCACCAGCCCATTTCAGAGGCCTCGGCTCTGCCCCCGGAACATTTCCCCAGCGCTCAGTGCCATGCGAGAACAAGATCATTTCTTAATGGGGCTGTGTTTGGTGGTGGGTTTTGCTGGTTTGTAGGTCAATGTCTTCTATCCCTCATTAACAGTCCTGGCTTGGTTGTGAACGTACCCTGACAGCTCCCATTGGCAACCGAGGGGAAAGTGATTTGGCACATTATCGAATGAAAATGATAAGCCTCGTTTATGAAGCTATACAGTACCAGTGTGTGCCCGTGGCTTGCCTGGCAGATACTTTACTGGGTCTCCTCTTGGCTTGAATAATGGGCAGCAATGTTTCCCAAGTGGATGATGTTTCCCACTGCAGTGGGGGCGGGAGGTGGGTGGGGGGGTGGACCGGACTGATCCAGGGGACTGCAAGCAGATGCCTCCACTTTATTCTGGATTTGGCGTTACCGCCTCACACCCGCAGTGAGCCTGAAGGACAGGGGAGAGCCATCCAGAGGGCTTCTGGGACGGCCACACCTTGGGAGCAATACAGGGCTCTCTACTTTCATAAAGAGGACGGTCAGTGGCCGAAACCCACCGGGGCAGGTCCCCATGTCATGCAGGCTCGCTAGGAGTGGACATGGACTCAATCGATGGCCGTGAGTTTGGTCTGGTTTTTAAACTATTTCTTCATTTTTAACTTTAGGGAGGTAGTTGTTTTGTTCTCCACACAAGATCGTGGTAAGAGGGCATATTAAAAAATGTTTTTAATTAAAACTTTCAATTAAAAATTTTTCAAAAGAAAAAAAATTTTTAAGAGGCACATTTTAGGAATATGTTTTTTTAATTAACTTCATTCATTTATTTAGCTTTTTAAAAAAGAATCTATTCAGATGAGGCAAAAACCAAAAGAGAATATGTTCCTGCCTATTCTTGTCTTACTTCTACCTGGTTTCCCTCTCACACTCTCACAGAAACCATTCTTACTAATTCCTTGGGTACCTTTCTTAGAATTAAAAGTAAGGACATATCTGTCTCTGCCCTCCTCCTCCTCCTGCTCCTACCCTTGACACACTGTGTTAGACAGGGTTCTCTGGAGAAACAAAACCAGAGAGAGAGATAACACAAGAAATGAACAGTTAAATTATATACAGATAGATAGATAATACAAGAAATGAACAGTTAAATTATAAAGCAATACAAATGGCCCAGTGCAACTCACTCCTGTGAGACAGTTGTGAGACACTGGCAGTCCTTCAAGTCTTGAGGGCCACCAGGTAGTCCTCTGTAGAGCAATTCAGGCAATCCGGGTACTGGCAGTAAACAGCAAGGTAGGTCACCAACTGTCAGCCAGGTCACCAACTGTCAGTCCCCAGCTCAAGAGATGTAAATTCCAATTATGGGGTGAAGGAGGCCTTAAAGGGATCTCAAATTACAGTGACCCAGTCCACACACAGGTTAGGTGTCCCACAGGTGGTGCCACTTGCAAATTGAGGCACAGAACAAGCAAGGCAGCCTCACACTGGTCTGGTGATCAAAGAGTGAGACACAAGAAAGGTGAGGCTTGCAGAATCATTTATCTCTCCACCCTTCGATTAATCCCACAAGAGTTTATTGGCCCTGCTGGCACAATAAGCTAACTATCTCTCACACCTGTGAAGGGTAGCAGAAACACTGTTCAGGATCTTGTATTGTTATTTTAAAACAATTTAGAAGTCAGTCTACACCAACAGATCCTTTTAAAATTCTGGAACAGTTACATAATATCCTACCATCTGAAAATATTATATTTAACTTATAAGTATTGATGGCGATTTTAGTTGTTTCCAATCTCTTGCTATTAACAAGCTGCTACATTACCTTGTGTTGTGCCTTGAATGATTTCACCTGACTCTTCTGGCCCGAATCTTTGTAATTCCCACCAAACAACTCTTTTTCCCGGTGGATCTGTGTAAGAGAAGGTGGAGGAAGACACGGATAGGGTTATACAACTCGGTTGTATTTGTTAGCAAGGTTGTAATTGTAAAAACTAATACTAATGGAGGGATTGTTCAGTGCTGCCATCCTGCTGGGTATTCAAGGAGCCATCGCAGGGTCAGGAAGGAGGATTCCTACCAGGAAGCGAGAAGAACCAGGAGTGGACCCCAAGGTGCCTGTCACTGAACATCCTCAATCCAAGAAACTTCAAGCGGTGACCCCAAAGGAGCAAGAGAGGAGTGGCTAGAGAAACAACAGCAGCTGAACCCAGAGCTAGAGCAAGAGGCAGACTGGCTAACTTCGCAGCCCACAGATCAAGCAGAACGGAGTGCTTTGGGACAGAATGCTGGCAGTGGAGTGAGCTATCTCCAGGGGCTCAGTGGAAGGAGATGGGTTTGCTGCCCCACTATTTAGAGCTGAGCATTGTGCAGCTGAGGCTGACGGTGTGGTGCCGGGAGGCCTGTGCGCACTTTTGGCAGCCCTGCAGAGTGTTGTAGCCCAACACGGAGGAGGCTGTCCAATGGAACGACTGCACCTGGAGCATGTCTCCGCTGAACGGTAATCTGTTAACTTCCCCCATAAGCCCTATCCGTGTGAGTGTGGTCCGTTGGTTCTGGGTGGCCAGTACAATGAATTCTGAACCCAGATGAGAAATACAAAGCCCTTTGGGAGGGACTGTTGGTATCAGGAGTGGTAAGGAGGCTGGCAGGTGGAGGCCTGCCTGACCTCAGCCTCCTTGGGATCGGCTTTGGACAAGAGATGCCCTTGGTCAGACCTGCCCTCCAGCCACTTCCCCATAAGGTCCATGCATTATTTCACACACCTCTGAGTTACTCTTTAGGGCAAATTGCAGGGTTTTTTGACGAGCATCCATATTAGCATCCTGGGTGGTTTCTTTAAAGATAAATTCCTAGGCTGGAGGTTGGTGGGTTGAAGAGAATACATTGAAGATCTTGCCTTTGTCCTGATACAGAGTCCTCTAGAATGTGCCTCGGGATTCATGCAGCTATAAGAGTACCCATTTCTCTGAAACCTTGCCAGCGCTGGAAAATATGCTTCCCATAAATGTCCATTGGGCAGAATGGTATCTTCATACTAATTCATACTAATTATTAAATAGTATGAACATCAGCCCTCATGCTTACTAGCCTCTGAATGGTGAAATACTTGTTTGTTCATTGCCTTTGCCTAAATTTGAAGAATTAAAATTTTAACTATTTTTAATAACAGTTATTAATAATAATTAATAATTAGTTGATAATATCAATAACAGTTTAGATGTATTAAGCCCTTACCTTGTTCTGAACCCTAGTCTAAGTATTTTTAACTGATATTACATATGTTGAATCTTTTTCTCAGGATGTCTTTAATCCTTATTTAAGCATTTCCTCTTAAACACCTATAGCTTTTAAAAATGTGTGATACAATAATCATGTATTATTTATGTTTCTGCTTGCTTTAATGTCTAAAATGAAATATAAAACACCACCTTTGCACCATTCTAAAATCATATTCACATCCACTCCTATTTTGCCGTGTTCCAGTTTTATGTAATTTTTAAAACCCAACTTAATAAAGGAGGGCTGACACAGTTATCTACCTACACTATGACTGCCTTTTCCATTGTGAGGAAATACTTGTGTTCCTCTTTATTTTATTACAAGTATCCCTAATTCCACTGCCCGGACACAATTCCTATGATCACTTAGGGCCAGTCCTTCCAGATGATTTTCTATGTATCAGTATACATAGGTATACATGCTTTTTCAAATACAACCTTATACCGCACATGTATTTTTAAACTGCTCCCCACAACCTTAGAAAAATTCCTTTCCTTGTAAGTAGCTCTACTTTTTGGTCATTCTATCCTGGAAGCAAGCTGAGCTCCGATTCCACTGTGGAGAGAAGCCATGGGCAGCAACTTCCCGGGAAAAGACAAGTCTCCCCGGCCTGTGTGCTCTTCATCCACCCAGGATCTCCAGCAGCACTTTCATCTTGTTGTTCCTCAAAGACTTTCCGCTCCTCGGAGGGCCTCATTGCTAGAAGAAGTAGTGGATCATTAACCAGCCTGGACCAGAGAGGCAACTGAGAAACCAAAGGCACTTGCTTAGTTCACGGTGTTCATCTGGACGCCTTCCTTCCTCTTCACACAGTGTTCTGCGTTCCCTCGAGCCAGCTCAGCTCCTCCCTCCCCCCCCCCCCCCAACTTCCAGACCATTTTAAACGCATTTCTTTCTAGTAAAGGCTTTGTTTTCCTAGAGCCCGGACCTGGAGTTTGTTCTGTCAGCAACACCTGCTAGACCATTCCATCAATTATAGATGCATTCGTGTCTGTAGAGGCAGTAACGTCAACCTTATTCTGGGGACTCTCTCTTATATGTAGAAAATGGAATGCTCCTGTGAAATGCCTTCACCAAAGGCAAGGGGAGAGCACCCTTCTCCCAAGACTGGACACTTTGCAGATTAAAACCGGATACCATCGGTTCTTCAGGAGGCTATAAACCACTCACATGAGGAAGGAAGATTAGAAAAGTCAAGTCTTTGATGAAAAATTGGAAGACCCCATGATAGGATCACTGAAGACAAATGGTTGCATAAGCAAATGTGCTGAAGAAAGCTGATGGTGCCCGGCTATCAAAAGAGATAGTCTGGGGTCTTAAAGGCTTGAAGGTGAACAAGCGGCCATCTAGCTCAGAAGCAAAAAAGCCCACATGGAAGAAGCACACCAGCCAGTGCGATCACGAGGTGCCAAGGTACCAGGTATAAGGCATCATGCAAAAAAAAAAAAGATATGTGTGTGTATGTATGTGTATATGTGTGTAAATGTATATATGTATATATATACCATATTAAATGAAG
Source organism: Tenrec ecaudatus (assembly GCF_050624435.1). Classification (NCBI taxonomy): domain Eukaryota; kingdom Metazoa; phylum Chordata; class Mammalia; order Afrosoricida; family Tenrecidae; genus Tenrec; species Tenrec ecaudatus. The sequence goes on along the minus strand of NC_134530.1, from coordinate 319,577,977 downwards.
GGGGAAGTGCAGAGTGGAGACCCAAGACCCAAGTGTCGGCCAATGGAGATCCCCTCATAGAGGGGTTTAGGAGAGGAGATGGGTTAATTAGGGTGCGAGGTAGTACCGATGAAGAACACAGCTTTCCCCCATATCCTGGATGCTTCCTCCCCCCAACTACCATGATCCTAATTCTACCTTGCAGAGCTGGATAGGACAGAGGCTGTACACTGGTACATATGAGGGCTGGAGGCACAGGGAATCCAGGGTAGATGATACCTTCAGGACCAAGGGTGTGAGGGACGATGCTGGGAGAGTGGAGGGTGAGTGGGTTGGAAAGGGGGAACTGATTACAAGGATCCACATGTGACCTCTTCCCTGGGAGAGGGACAGCAGAGAAGGGGGGAAGGGAGACTCCGGATAAGGCAAGATATGACAAAATAACGATGTATAAATTACCAAGGGCACTTGAGGGAGGGGGGAAATGGGAGGGAGAGGGAAAAAAAAGAGAACCTGATGCAAGGGGCTTAAGTGGAGAGCAAATGCCTTGAGAATGATTGGGGCAGGGAATGTATGGATGTGCTTTATACAATTGATGTATGTATATGTATGGATGGTGATAAGAGTTGTATGAGTCCCTAATAAAATGTAAAAAAAGAAAAGAGGAGAAAAAATGATTAGGACAAAGACTGTACAGATGTGCTTTATACAATTGATGTATGTATATGTATGAACTGTGATAAGAATTGTATGAGCCCCAATAAATTGTTAAAAAAAAAAAGAAAGAAAAATTGGAAGGCCAACATTCTTTGGCTGGCAAGTTTAAAATGAAAATGAGCACGTCAGAGTGGCTGCATGACCCTCTCGGGTGTGTAGGGAAGTCTCCATGAATCTCCCGGGTTGCACTTTAAACTTATATGCATGCCCACACTGAAGCATCTTAGAGTGCCGTAGGCGATGAGACCGTGCCACATGCCTCTGTCCCCTGTTAAACACCTTACTGACAAGTTGCAGGGAGCACGTTACTCGGTTATTTCAGGAAGTGTTACAACCCAGTGGTAATGCATGGTAGTGTTGCTGTTAAGCATGATACTTTTGTTTTGACTAGTTCACATTAGGTATATGTATTAGGCTAGACATTGAAGTCCTAATGCAAATAACTACATGAATTAGAGATAATTGCTCTCTGCTCTGTGTAGTCTTAACACTTTTGTCTAGCAACGTAGAAAATGCTTAGTGATGGCCACTAGGGGGCAAATAGCCTCCTGGACCTCTTTGACCAAAGAGCACCTTGGTCCAGGCAGCCAAAATGTTAAAGCCTCATCTAGCATGGTCTCAAATCATGCATTAAGAACTCCTCGCCAATACCTGGGCTCAGCAAGGTAAGACCCTTTGCACTGGGTTTAGGTCCAGATTAAATGTGCTCTCCGACCAGCCCATTACCATGGCTCCCTCTGGATGATCCCTCTCTTCCCAGAGTGCACACACGCCTTCCCATCTAAACTCTTTCTAGTTTACAGCTTAAACCTCACTCCTTGGCCAGCAAGTTAATGGAGCCTTGCACACCATTCAGAAGCATTCTTAACGGTTGCCATGACACGAAGGCATTTTGATTAGACTTCTCCTCCTGCCCCAGCCTCATCTGTGACCATTGTTCCCTCATATCCTTGCAGTACTGCAGGCGTTCACGATTACTAGCAAGTCCTTAAGCATACTATGATCTGTCATGCTCTTGTGCTTAAAGGAGGCTTGGTGGTACAAGGAGCTAAGCATTGGACTGGTAAGCAAAAGATCAGCGGTTCAAAGCCACCCGTCGTCCCATGCATGGGAGGAAGATGTGGCAATTTGCTTCTGTAAAGATTGACAGCCTCGGGAAACCGCTGAAGCAGTTCCACTCTGCCCCACAGGGTCGCTTTGCATCCGCATCTACTCAATGGCAGTGGTTTGGGTTTGGTATTTCTCCTCGGGCTGTCAATTCTGGCTTGGATGCCAGCATTGCCCACTATACCTCACCGAGGACTCAGCTAAGACATTAGTGGAGAGCAGCCTTATAGCCTCTCCTATAAGAGAGGGTCCTTTACCCTCTCGCTCTTCCTTGTCCTAGCCATTCCTTCCTCTATCTCTTCTAGCACTGGGCACACCCCTCTGTTACAATGCTAATCTATTCTTATCATGATGTTTAATACACTATGAACACCCGGCCTACTTTGAAAAGTCAACTTCTCTGGGGTGCTTTGCTTGCTGGCTTGTTTTGTTTATGTGTTTGTTTCCTTTGCTGCCTTGGGAATGGTTGGCAGATGTGGAGGGAGAGCAAGCTACAAACAATTCCCCTCTCTCCAAGAAGTAGTGACAGGGCCATGGTGGTTGGTTTGTTTGTTTGTTTTATTTTTAAAATAGATCTCTCCACCCTTGAGTTATGAGGAGAGGTTCAAGATTTCTACTTCATTGCTGGTTAAAAGAAGCCGTTAGGACACTTGGTGGGAAAATATTTAGAGCCTGGGAGACCACGGAGGAGAGGAGATGACTCGGAGGACTCAAACTTCATGGCTCAGAGTCAGCAGGCATGTGGTCGGAGAATTCCCCTGCAGCCTGGAGGTGCCAGGTGAGTGGGCTTGAAGAAGGGGCACAGAGAGAACTCTTGGGGTGGGTGCATTACTCTGGGTAGACTAGAGAAACAAAATTCATAGACACTCATATTTTATGAGAGTTTCACATAAAGTGCAAGTGTACATTAAGAAAACATACCAGTCCAGTCCAAGTCCATAAGTCCGAAATTAGCCCAGATGTCCAACACCAATCCACAAAGTCCTCCTTCATCTCACAAAACACTCGCAATGATACCAACTGCAGGAGGGAAGCCGAGTCAGGGAATGTGTAAACATCTCAGCGCTGACAGGGTCTCTACACAGCTGCTCCAGCACCCAGGGCTGCATTGGGGTAGGTCCATGTGGCTTCTCCTCAGGGATATTTTGTAGGAGTGAGCCTTGCCAGCTGAAGCAGGGAACTGGCTAAGGAAGTTGCACACTGGTCTGACCATTAGAAAGCAAGAGACCCAAGAACTAGAAAGGTGAGGCTCACTGAGCCATTTATCCCTCCGCCCTTCAATTAACCCCATATGTGTTTATCGCCCACAAGTGTTCATTGGCCAGGTGGGCACACTAACCCTTAACTATCTCAGTGAGAGAACTCAGGAGCTGTACCAAAGAGCTATGAGTTCAGCCTGGTACAGCTTAGCCTATGAGCACCTTATTTTACTTATTTATTTTTTTTCCAATTTCAAAACTGTTATGACACCAAAAACAAGGACGATCTGAGAAATTGTCACAGCCAAGAGGAATCTTAAGGAGACTAAGCTCACTGTTGGACAGAGCAGACCTCTGAGGGTGTATCTCTTTACGGAAGTAGAAAGCCCAGTCTTTCTCCCACAGAATGGATGGTAGTTTTGAACTGCTGACTTTGCAGTTTGGAGTCCAATGCATAACCACTACCAAGGTTCCTCTTCAGAGGACAATGAAATATGATGTGATCTTCTCAATGAGATCCTTGAACCAGAAAAAATGACATGCTGCAAAAGCTAAGACCAACTGAATAAAGTATGATTGGTTGACAACAGTGTATCATCCATTCCTTATAAATACCACAGTAATATAGATGTGAATGAATGGGGAAACTGAATCTGGGGTATATGGGTCCTCAGGACTATCTTTGCGATTTGGGGGGAAACATCTAAAAAGTCTTTACAAACATTAAGTAAGGAAGAGAGAAGAAAGGAAGGGGAGGGGGGAAGAGAGGAGGGGGGAGGAGAGGAAAAGGTAGGAGGAACAGGAAAGGAAAATATTAAGTAAAGGAAGGGAAGCAAGGGCAAGAATGATAAAGAAAGGGGAGAAAGAAGAAAAGGCAAAGAGAAAGACAGAAGGGAAACTAACCTGTGATGGACACAACCTCCTTCAATGCCCTCAGGACACAAGAAGCCCCCTGAGCCCTGAGGATTGCACTTGAGCGCCTTCCATCCAGGGAATGATCTGCACCCACACCCCAGGGGCCAGAGCACACTGCCTGGTTCTCAGTGTCACTATGTGCGTATTGAATTAAAAGTCCTCCTCGTGTAAGGAAGTTGTAGGGAGTAAGAAAAAGGTTTTATTCTTCTGATTTTAAGCCAGCACCTGGCTATCAATCAGAACACATCTGGGGTCTTCAAAGCTTGTAATCAAACAAGTAGCCATTTAAACAAGGTGCCCATGGAATCCAAGGGAAGAAGCTCATGAGTTGTGTGATCCAAAGATGAGAATAGTAAAATTTAAAGATGAATAAGGAAAAAGTACCAGAGCTAAAATTATGAATACCAAATTTGTAGGAGCTTATAGAGGACAGGGGGATCCCAAAATCCATCTGCAGAGCATCTAGTCAGAAGATGATGCTTGGGCAGATCCCCTCTAGCCACAGGTAGGTGTCTCCAGCAGTCTTACTACCAGACAGATATTCTTGTACTCTTGATTATGCTGGATGAACTTGATCCTTGGTCAGTTGACCTCCCAGTGCTTCTCAACCTTCCTCATGCCAGGACCTTTTAATAGTTCCTCATGTTGTGGTGACCCCCACAACCACAAAATTATTTTCGTTGCTACATCATCACTGTAATTTTGCTACTCTTAGGAATTGGGCGACCCCTGTGAAAGGGTCATTCAACCCCCAAAGATATCGCAACCAACAGTTTGAGAACCGCTGCTCTAGACCCAACTTAAATTTGTTCTTGGTGCAAGTATATCTTCCTTGCTCCATGACAAAAATTATTGCTTCTCTGGCTTTTAAAATATTGATGGTGGTCTTTTCTTTCCTACTTATTATTTGTATTTTCACTTTTTAATAATTATTACTTTATCCTTAAAACACATTAACATATTTTACTTTCTTTTTAATTACATAATCATTTTATTGGGGAACTCTTACAAATTTTATACCAATTCATCATTCAATTGCATTAAGCCATCAACATTTCCAAACCATTTTCTTTCTTCTTGAACCCTTGGAATCAACTCCTCTTTTTTTCCCCTCCCTCCGCCATCCTCCCACCCTTGTGAATCATCCTTGATCAATTATATATTATTGTTGTTATTTCCTGCCTTACACTATCATTTGTCTCCCTTTACCTACATTCTTCTATTCGTCCCCCTGGGGGGCGGGCTATATATCCAACCTCATGATGGAGTTCCCTTTCTCCCCTCCCTCACCATCCTCCTACCATCATTATTTTATCTGTCCTGAATTCCATGTGTCAAGAGCTCTTATCTGTACCAATGTGTATACTCTGGTCTAGCTGCATTTGTAAGGAAGAGCTGGGTCATGGTAGTGGGGGGGGAGGAATCCTTCAGGAACTAGAGGAATGATGTGTGTCCCTCCTTGTAATCCTTTTGTGGGGGGAATGCCCATTCAATTACTTTCATAAGAAGTTGTGCTCAGGGTTTTACACAATATAGTGAATGTTCTGAAAGGCACTGAATTGTACATGTAAAAATGGTTGAAATGGCAAGTGTATATTTTTACGTATGTATGTAAAATAGGTATCTTTGCATACACCTACATGTAAATATACATGTATATGAAGGGGTTCCAAAAATAAACCTGGAAAAGATCCACTGGCAAAGCTTATGTAGTACGCATTTCCCGCTAGGTGAGCATCAAGCAACCTGCTCTGAGTCAGTAGTGCACTCAGTGGTGTCACCACTGGTCACAGTGAATTTGTGTGTGTGTGTAAAAACAGTTTCACTGGAACCTTGTGTTTTGTGATGGCTGGTTTAAGACAACAGCCTGCAGTAAGGAAATTTTGTCTCCTGCTCAGGAAAAATGCCACAGAAACGGTTGTGATGTTGAACACAGCTTACAAGGACAGTGCTATGGGGAAAACTCAAGTGGAAGAATAGTTTTCTCCGTTCAAAAAAGGAGGAATGTCTATTGATGACAAACCTCATTCTGAACATCCGTCAACTTCCTGAACAGACAAAAATATCGACTATATTTGTACATTTGTACTCAAAGATCAACGTGGAATCCTTGAAGAGATGGGGAATTTATTTGGACTATTTTATTGGAAGATTTGGGAATGAGAAGGGTCACTATGAAACTTGTGCCTCGGTCCTGACTGACCAGGAAATAGAGCATCCACTGGAAACATGCTGTGCTTTGAAAGATCAGCTCCCTAGCAACCCAGACTTTTCTTTTCTTCTGGTGATGAGACACGATGCTATTCTTCCTACCCTGAAAGCAAACAGCAATCACGGCAGTCAAGACACCATCGTCACCTCGTCCCCCAAACAGCTCATCAAGTCAAACCGATGACCAAGACGATGCTCATTTGTTTTGGTTTTTTTTTTTTTTTAATGTGAGGGGATATTGCATTTGGAGCTCATTCCACCAGGTCAGACTGTTAATCAAGATTTCTACATAGAGGTTCTGAAAAGAAGGTGTAACCGTGTGCAACTAAAAACGCCTGATTTATGGCAGACAGGGGACTGGTTTTGCCACCAAGACAATGCACCTGCTCACGCAGTCATGTCAGTGCACCAGTTTTGGGCCAAAAAAAAAAAAACCCCAGCATGTCTCTCTTGAGCCATGCACCTTGTTCCATGTGACTTCTTTTTGTTTCCAAGAATGCAGAGGGACATGAAAGGACAATGATTTGATGACAGACAAAAAACCAGGGAGGTGCTGTCAGCCATCTAAAAAGATGAGTTTTTAGAATGTTCCCAAAAATGGAATCACAGATTTGACAAATGTATTAAGTGTAATGGAGAGTACTTTGAAGCTAATAAGGTTGTTTTGTAAAAAAATTTAAAGACATAGCTTTGAAAAAAAATTCCAGATTTTTGGGGGGGTGGGTACCCTTCATATGTGTGTTTATGTACCCCTGGTGGTGTTATGGGTTACTCACTGGGGTCCTAACAGAAAGGTCAGCAGTTTGAAGCCACCAGCTACTCCATGGGATCAAGATGAGGCCATCTGCGCCTATAAAAATGTGTAGGCTTTCGAATTACTGAGAGACAGGTGGAGGGTGAACATGGTAGTGGGACAGGAGGAAGGTAAAAGGAAATACAGGAAAGAAGTAAGAAGCAAAAGCTATTTATAGAGGTATAGTTATAGGAATGTATATATGTAACTATATTAATTTATAATGAAAGGGCTAGAGGCCAATAAACAGATTTATATGTTAAAGTGTTAGGATAGCAGACAGATCCTGTGCCTGTACTCAAGACCTCCCTAAATAAAAGAACATTTTGTTCTAATGACCAATCACTCTTTGATAGCCACCTTCCCAACATTATCCCTAAAGACAAAATGGGTACATAAACAAATTTGGTGAAGAAAGTCAATGGTGCCAAGCTATCAAAAGGTATTGCATCTGGGGGTCTTAAAGTTAAACAAGTAGCCATTTATCAGGAAAGCAAATAACCCTACATAGAAGAAGCACGCCCGCCTGTGTGATCATGCGGTATTGACAGGATCAGGTATCAAAAGATCCAAAACAATTATATCGTTGTGAATAAGGGGGCTGGAGTGGAGATCTAAATCCCATCTGTAGACAATTGAACATCCCCCCACAGAGGGTTGCAAGGAAGGGACAATTCAACCAGGGTGCAGTATAGCACTGATGAAACACACATCATTCCTCTAGTTCCTGAATGCTTCCTCCCCACCACTACCATGACCCAGTTCTACCTTACAAATCTGGCAATACTAGAGGTCACACATTGGTACAGATCAGAGCCCTTGACATGGAATTCAGGACAGATCAAACCCTCAGAAACAGTAGCGGGAATAGTGATATCATGAAGGTGAAAGGATATTGATGACAACATATGTACAAGTGTGCTTAATATAGTTGAATGATGGATTGTCATAAGATTTGTAAGAGCCCCAATAAAATTATTAAATATATATGATAATGAATGTATAATTAAACATATATGATAATTAATACAAAAGCTTTTCCTGGGCCAGGATTCGGGTCGTCTTCTGAATCAGTTGGGAGTCCTGCTGATGGCACAGGTCTCAGCTAAACCATCTTGTTTATCACAAGAGAGGCTATCAACCACTCTAAATATAAAGCTGTAGCGCTTCCTCCTTGACAAAGAAGAAAAGCAAGCAGATTTTTAGGTTGGACTGACAACCCATTAAAAACATTCCCAAACCAAATCTGGTGCCATTATGTGCACCCAACTCACAGTGACCCTGGGGGACAGAACAGAGCACCCCCATGGGAATGCCAAGGCTGTACCTCGTTGCAAAAGCAGACCACCACATCGCTCTTCCATGGAGCAGATGGTGGGTTCGAACCACTAACCTTGTAGCTCTGTTGCGGAGCCCTATCACCACTGTGCCACCAGGGCTCCTTGGACAGTCCGTGCTGGCATTTTATGCTTGATGTTTTGTGAGAAAAGTAAAGAAGTCACTTGGTAATGCTCTCAAGAGTAAGCTGCCATCAGTGTCATTTGAAAATGTACTCGTTTCCACATGACAGTCATTAATGACCAGAGACAGATGCTCTGTATAGCATTTCTTGTCACAATAAAAATATAAGAGGAATGAAGACAAGGGGAGTAAAAATGTGCATGATTTATAGCAACAGCATGAGGGGGGCTTTCAAAAGAATAGAAGAAAGATGGGTGCGATAGCCTCTCTGTCAATCACCCTATGTGCGAACAATCATTGTAGGCATTTTCTAGTCTACTTGGTCACTTTGTGTGCACTTTCTTATTCTCAGCACATCTACTTCCATCCCTATGTTAGCAATAAGGACTCGAAATTTCGGAGGGTTTGTATCTGTCCCAGGTCATCCTGCCACTAAGAAACAGATAGAGGCTTCAAACCTATGTCTGTGGTCTGTTGAGTCAACAGATGTGAAATGTCTTGTTTCCCATCAAAACTATTAAAGAATGATTTTGGATTGGAGTTTTCTATTGTTCGATTGCTATTAGTAAGAGCTACTGTGGGGTTAATTCATTATTGAAGTTCACTTAATACAGTCAAGGTGAGTCACACAATATCACTTTAAGAATATGTTTTTCTTTGTTTCACTTGCTAAATAGTTCCTGGGGTTTTTTTTTACTTGAAAACTCAAAAACTTGAATTATAAGTTTATTATAATATAGTCAGACAATTTAAATCTTTATCAGTTGCTGTAGACGTACAATTTCTTCTTTAATTAAGTCCCACTACCTGATTTCCTCAACTGAACTAATTAAATGATTTCCTGTGTGTCTCTCTCTCTGGGTGTAATTTTACAAAAATTAATTTGGATACTATCAAATGTTCAGCTTGGGGGGTGAAAGTTCAACTTTCTCATGTGTTCCATTCATAAGCAACAAGCACTCATTCTGTCACTTAGCAAGTGTCTGAGCAGATACCCTGTGCTAGACACTGCTCTAGATGCTGGTGATGTCAACATGAGTAAGAACGAAGCCCTATCCTAGAGACGCATTTGGCGTAAGGGCCAGGCCCCAAAAACAGTCCTTACAACTCCAGGGCAAATATTACAATGAAATGGCTCTATAGTAGTAAGTGTCTCAGTCTCTCTATTGAAGGAACAGAGCAGGGGCGGTGCGGGGGGGGGGGGGGGAGGCTTCTCAGAGGAAGTGATAGTTCAGCTTCCTTTTATAATGGGATGATTTAAGAGTTGGCCAATAAAGAGGAAGAAGGAGAGTTTGTGGTTTCTTGCCTAAATCACACTATCCCAAAAGCTTCCTGCTCCATACTCTTTCTTCCGATAATTCATTCTCACACTGATTTTTCCAAAACATAAATCTGAGCATCGATTCTCCATTCTTTTCATAATTAACTCAGACCCTCGGGCACAGCACCTAAAGCCTTTGTTCTACCTCACCCAACCACCCATCTCCACATCCACATCCATGACCAGGCGGTGCTGCAGCTGAAGCATGGCGCCGTACCCCATGGCACCTCCGCGTCATTTGCATCAGTATTTTCTGCCTCGTGTACGTCTGCTGCTGTCCCGCCACAGTAAGCTAGGAAGACTTCAACCAGCACCTCAGACTGTATATTAAAGTCTGTTGGTCTTGTCCGGGCTCATCCAAATGGGTTTTACCATTTAACATGTAACTTCAACTATGAAGAGCAGGGCTTGTGGCTGCGGGTCAAGAGCACAAAGGGTCCAGTGGGAGAAGGCATCTGTATCAGAGAGCATTGTAGGTGGTGGTTGTGAGTGGGCATCCTATCGATTCTCAACCCGTGTGTTGCGACCCCTTTGGGGGTTGAATGATCCTTTCACAGGGGTCAGCTTAGACCAGCAGAAAACACATATTTCCCATGGTCTTAGGAACTGAGATACCACTCCTCTATTCATCTCCAGGTGGGTCCGCCCACATGCAGATACGCCCACCTATGAGTACCCGGCATGATGACATCATTGTGCCAACCCCATCACATACACCCCGTACAAATATAGGTGTATGTGAGAGGGTTGGCATCATGATATACTTATGCAGACCAGTCACACATGTGTAGAAAACAGCTACTGTGTAGAGAGCAGCTGCTGTGTTGAAAGCAACTACTCTGTTAAAAGCAGCTACTCAGTTGAAAGCAGCAGTATTGGAGGTAAAATAATCATGAATTATAATTACTGGGTAAATGTAAAATAATGTACTTTAAAATCATCAGCTACTGGGGGAAAAATATCTGTACCATGGGAACTTAATCTGGATGCTGATTGGTCTTTTATATTCAGCTGTGGTTGATGTGAATACTGCCCCTTGTGATAGTCACAGGTATGTAAAAAACAACAACAGAGAATGGTAAATCATAGAAAACTGTAATGAACTGTATTGACTGAACTATGCTATGTATCATCTTTTGTATTATTAAAGCTATTGTTATATATTATTTTCATTACCCAACCATCCCGTAACAATGGATCATGTAGAGAAGAAAGTTAAGAAAAGAAAATAAAGTGAGGAATTTTTCAGTGTGGAATTACCTCAAGAATTACAGCAGGAATTGAGAAACTGCCATGTGTTATTTGTTGTGAAGTTCTATCAGCCAAATCTATGAAGCCGAACAAACTAAAACGCCATTTTGATAGCAAGTATCCAAGCTTTGCCTGCAAGGTTACCAACTATTTTAGAAGCAAAGCTGATGGACGCAAGAAAGCCAGACTTGACACTGGTGGCAAGTACCACAAACAAAACATCGCAGCTGTTGAAGCTTCATATTTGGTGGCACTCAGAATCGCCAGAGCAATGAAACCTCACACCGTTGCTGAGGATTTACCGTTGCTAGTGGCCAAAGACATTGTTCAAGTTATGATCAGAGACGAATTTATCATGAAATTGAGTGCAATTTCCTTATCTAATGACACTGTCCACAGAAGAAGAGATGACATGTCTGCTGATATTCTTGATGAAGTCATCCAGGAAATTAAATCTGCTCCACTTCCAATATTCAGCATCCAGCTTGATGAATCTAAGACGTTGCAAACTGTCCACAGTTACTGGTTAACATGAAGTATATTAATGATGGCGTCTTTAAAGATGAGTCTCTTTTTTGCAAACCTCTTGAAATGACAACTACTGCACGTGATGTATTTGACACAGTTGGTTCATTTCTGAAAGAGCATAAGATCTCTTGGGAAAAGGTTTGTGGTGTTTGCACAGAGGGTGCTCCAGCTATGCTAGGATGTCGATCTGGAATTCAGCATTTGGTACTGACTGAGTTACCAAAGTCATCGGAATTCACTGTATGATTCTTGGCAAATATTAGCAATGAAGACGCTGCCACAAGAGTTAAAAGAAGTAATGAAAAACGTCATAAGTTCTGTCCATTTTGTAAAGGCGAGAATTTTAAACAGTCGACTGTTTTCGCAATTGTGCAACGAGTTGGATGCACGGAATAATGCTCTGCTATTTCACACTGAAGTGAGATGGCTATCGAGAGGAAAAGTTTTAAATCGTGTTTTTGAGCTTTGTGATGAACTCAAAGGGTTTTTTCAATCAGAAAGCAAGACCGCAGCTTGAAGCATTTTTTAGTGATAAAAGTGAACTGCAGAAAATAGCTTACTTGGTTGACGTCTTTGCCATCTTGAATGAGTTAAATTTACCACTGCAAGGACCAAATACAACATACCTCAATTTGTCTGAAATGATCCCATCATTCCAAGTGAAATTTCAGCTTTGGCCAAAAAAAAAAAATTGAATGAAACTACAATTTACATGTTGCTTACCAGATCTGTTTTCTTTGAGGAACATGACATGGAACCAGACAAAAGGATTACGATGATAATTTCTGTGAAAGAACACTTGCACATGCTTGCAGACGAAATTTCATCCTACTTTCCATATCTACTTGATGCCCCATTTGCACTTGCCAGAAGCCCATTCACAGTCAAAGTTGAAGATGCTCCTGAGACAGCACAAGAGGAGTTCATTGAACTTATTAATAGTGATGCAGCGAGAACTGATGTCTCTACAATGCCAGTTACAAAATTCTGAATCAAGTGTTTGCAGTCATATCCTCTTCTGTGTGAGACTGTGTTGCGATTACTTATTCCACTTCCAACAACTTATCTTTGTGAAACAGGGTTTTCCAGCTTGTTGGTTATCAAGTCTAAATACAGAAGTAGATTTGTTGAGGAAGCTGAGCTACATTGTGCTCTTGCAAAGACTGCCCTGGGGATTTCTGATCTGGTGAGAAAGATGCTATCTCAACCTTCCAACTGACCTTGACTTTTTACCCATAGTGTTGCAAAATGTAGTTTATTGTTGCTATATTAAGATTGTTACCCATGCTATACCATGCTCCAAGACAAAATTTCATTTATTTGTAATTAGAAATAAATATTTTACAGTATATAACTGCATATTGTTTTTGTGATGAATCACTATGCCTTAATTATGTTCAATTTGGAATAATGAAAATACATCCTGCATATCAGATATTTACATTACAATTCATAACAGTAACAAAATTACAGTTATGAAGTAGCAACGAAATTATTTTATGGTTGGGGATCACCACCACATGAGGAATTATATTAAAGGGTTGCACATGGCATTAGGAGGGTTGAGAACCACTGATAGAAACAAAACAAACAAATGAAAAACAATTCACAGGCATTTAGTCAATTCTGATTCACATTGACCCCGTGGGACAAAGTAGAAGTGCCCCTTTGGGTCTCTGTAGCTGTTAATCTTTTTTTTTTTTTTGAATCATTTTACTGGGGGCTCATACAACTCATCACAATCCATACATACATCCTTTGTGTCAAGCACATTTGTACATTTGTTGCCATCATCATTCTCAAAACATTTGCTTTCTACTTGAGCCCTTGGTATCAGCTCCTCATTTCCCCCGCTCCCTCCCTGCTCCCTCCTCCCAAGGCTGTTAATCTTTATGGGAGCAGAGAGCTTCATCATGCTCCTGTGGAGCAGATGGTAGGCTTGAATGGTTGACCTTGTAGTCCAAGTCATCACCCACTGCACCCCCCAGGCTCCTATGTATCCACTTTCATTACGTATTCACTTTCAGTTTGATGACACTGCTAAACTCCTCACAACTACCTACCTTTAGTCCAGGATTCTACAACAACGACAGGTTATTCAGTATTTCCTAATCCAAAAGCACGCTCATTAGATCCATACAATGAAGGGAGATCACAGACATCCTAAAGGCAGCACCGGAAACATACAGAGGATCGCTCTCAACAAAGGATGAAGATGGCTACAGCTCTGAAGTCTAGGCTTCTCCAGACTGACACCTGTGCCAGTCCTACTGATCCTTCCTGACTCCAAGCCTCAATAGCTGCTCCTTGGGCCTGGGGTCTTTATCGCTCCAATTGGAGTCTGAATGTTTCTTCAAAAGTTGGATTTCTAAATATAACTGAATCCTGGACAGGAAAAAAAACAAGCAAACCAGGAATAGAAACACTGGTGAAATCCAGTTGAAGTCTGCAGTTGAGTTAGTAATACTATACCAACATTAACTTCTTAGTTGCCACAGATGCACCTTAGTGGTGTCAGATGTTAACATCTGGGTGGGGAAAACCGAGTAAAGGGTTTATCTGTTCTCTTGTTGCATCTTCGCCATACACCCAAGATTACTCCAAATGAAAAGATCATTTTCCAAAAAGTTAGAGCGCAACAGGAATTAGGTTCAGAGCATATATTAAGACCAAACTCATTGCCATTGAGTCTGTTCCAACCCAAATGGGCAGAGTAAGATTGACTCTTTTAAGTTTCTGAGACTGTAAATCTTACCGGACAGCAACCCTCATCTTTCTCCCATGGGACCACTGGTCGGTTCACACCACTGCCCTTTGGTTAGCAGCCCCGTGCGCAGCCCACTACTCCACCAAGGAGTGGTCACAACACAGAGAACTCAAATCCCTCAAAGATGAACCCCTGGAGTATGGCTACAATCTGACACAGCACCCCCTGCTGCAGGGATGCTGTTGGTCCCAAACATCTCCGTGTCCTGTTCTTTGCCTTGCAAATGTCAGGGATGTTATGTCTATGTGCACTCAAAGGAAAGTTCATCTGCATCTTGTCTTTTATGGTTATTACCTTTTCCCCCAACAGATATTCCCAGTACCCCTCAATGAAGTAGAAAAAAAATCACTAGGAGAAGCATTCTCCACTCCTTGAATTATAATACTAAATAAAGACTATATATATATAATAATTATTGGATGGTACATTTCTTTCTTTTCCATACCAATAGTACATGTTTGCTCTGGAAAAAGCAAGGATTAGAAAGACATTTTTATTACTATGAATTAATGTTTAATTAGGATGCTTTAAGAATAAAAGTATTCAGCGTACTATCATTAGATGGCGGTGAAGGTGAATGTGGAAAGAGAAAGAAATGTTAAACTATCTTATAATCAGCAGCTGTTCCCAGATAATCCTAGGTAAACAGTGCACAATTTACCATAGCAGGAAGCATGTTTTAGCAGGTTACACCCTTGCCTTTCACCTATGTAAATGTAATCTGCATAATTAAGAACAGCAACAAGAGAAATTCTAATTACTTGAAATATCAGATAAGTATCACCAGCCCTGTCTTCCAAGGTGCCTTGGGGTAGACTTGAACTCCCAACCTATAATCTAATAAGTGGTTGCTCAACCATTAGTACCAACCAGTGATTGCAGAGAAATGACCTGCATAGACTGTATTGTAGAAAATCTAAGCTCAATAATGAAGTTATTAAGTCGTTCATTCTTTCCCAAGACCCCAGACCAATCAAAGGGCAGCTTCTTCCCAAAGTCACCAAGAGTCCCATATGCAGAAGCCTCATTCTAATAAATGTGATTCTGAAATCTGAATGACGAATCAGGTCAAGCAGAGGAGGCATTCACAGTGATGAGCTTAAAGGGGAGGAATTTATTTGACTTCTAGAACGTGGTTAGGGAACCCCAGCAGCGTCATATTGCACATTGGACTGCAAACCTCAAATTCAGCAGATCAAAACCAGCAGCTTCTCCACAGAAGAAAGTGGAGGCTTTTGTTTGTGTAGAGTTACAGTCTCAGAAGCCCACAAGGGCAGCTGTACCCTGTAGAACCCCGCGTCACTGGGAAAATGTCTTTCCAAATACCTCTAAGTGGGAAAAATCAATCAAATATATTTTTCCCATTCATCGTTTAAACTTATTCTTGGATTTCCTGCTTGCATAAACTATTGTGTACATGAAACATTTGCATGTCTGGGATCTGTGAATAGAGCAGAATGCCCATGGGTCTGGGGCACACCCTACACACAGGTGCCCCCCTGGTCTGCCCACAGCACTCCTACTGCTCACCCTGGCAGCATGGCATGGGATGGCATGGCATTGACACATTGATCTTTGCTAGGGGGAGGAGTGAGCACTCTTTCTCAGTTCCAGGGACCCAAGAACTGCTCAATAAATGTATTGGGTGAATAACCTCACATGACATTTAGGATGTACACTAAATGGGACTTGTCCTGATCAAAAATTCATTTTGGAGCCCTAACCTCTAAATACTTACTGCAGACATAACTTATAGCTTGTCCCTCCAAGACAGGTTACCCACCTCCATCCTTGAGTTCTAGATCAGTGTCTCTCATTATTCCCTGTGACCAGTACTCAAAGCAGGAGCAAGGAACTTTTTCTCCATTAAGGGCAATTGGGGTATTTTTCTTTTTTTACATCATTTTATTGGGGGCCCGTACAACTCTCATCACAATCCATGCATCCATCCATTGTGTCAAGCACATTTGTACATTTGTTTGCCATCATCATTCTCAAAACATTTGCTTTCTACTTGAGCCCTTGATATCAGCTCCTCATTTTCCCCCTCGGTCCCCACTCCCTCATGAACCCTTGATAATTTATTATTATTATTATTATTTTGTTATATCTTACACTGTCCGATGTCTCCCTTCACCTACTTTTCTGTTGTCCGTCCCCCAGGGAAGGGGTTATATGTAGATCCTTGTAATCGGTTCTGCCTTTCCATCCCACCTTCCCTCCACCCTCCCAGTACAGCCACTCTCAGCACTGGTCCTGAAGGGCTCATGTATCCTGGATTCCCTGTGCTCCAATTTGGTTATTTTTACCATCACTCACAGGCCATACAAAATTATCAGCTTAAAAAAATGAGCCTGCTATATTGGGCCAAGCCATTCGATTAACTCATCCCTAATGTGGTGGCTGGAACTATTTCCCTTTGATGAAGGAAGTGACCTGAGCTGGGATTGATGATTTCCCCAGGCTTGCCGGCCCTGGGGGCTGGATATTCCCCTGACAACTTAAATCCTCTTGCAACCAGGAGCAGATTTGGACCAATGAAGTAAGTTGGTCAGAAGCAGGGCATGTTGGAGGTGAGCATCACCGAGAGGGTCCAACGTCTCTAGCCTCTTGTTGCTGTGACAAGGCGTAGACCTGATGAGGTGTTCGGATTTCATGACTTCTCCAGGGCTGGAATGGATGTGTTGTTTTCTGCACAGAATATTCTGCAGATTATAAACCATAGTTCTCCCGGACCATTTGCTTTTTTCTTCAGACACTTGATCGTTCATTTGCAGATGTTATGACGTTTGCTTTATACAACTCATAAAGTTATACAATGGTGACTGGACTTCCATTTTTAAACGAAGTACCAGAGTCAATACTGTGTCTTCTCATGGCTCATCCTGCTGTTCAACTTGGAGATCTTGAAGGGAGTGAGCTCCGGTTCTTCCCCCTCAATTCTGGGAAGCGTCTTCGTTGTCAGAGACAGGCCTCCACCCAGGCCTCTGCGGTCTCCCATAAAGGGAGGTGCCAGCTAGGTGGTGGCTAAGCTGTGTTGAGAGTTCCCCTCCATAGTGAAACTTGGCTGGATGAACTGACTCCTCCCTGCTCTCCTGAGAGGCTGCATTTGGAGAACCAGTTTACCCTGCTCCTCTTGGTGTTTGGGGTATTTATTTTTGGACAGTTTCTCTCCAGAACCATGTCTGCCTTGACTGAGCTAGAAAACACCACGTGGGCATGCATAGTAGTGTTTAAAAGATGAATATTTACATTGCAGAGGGCAAGGATAGATGCATAATCAACTTGAGGGCATAATCAACTTGAATTCTGGGGATACAGGTCTGGATATTTCTATAGCTAGGGCTTATTAATCTCCTAATTATTATTTTGTGACATTTACTTTTCTCTTTTATTTTATGTTGCTCTTTTCACTGGGTAAACCTACATTTACTCTATGGATGACAACTGCTGTCGGATCTCAGTCAGTCCTTCTTTTTGAGATAATACAAGGGGCATTCAAAATGCTGGTGGAAAAAAATAGACTATCTTTTCATTCCATTTTCCATTAAGCTCGAAAAAAACTGTATTGTGAATTAAGTGGGGTTGGTGTTCCACAACGCAGCAAACCACTCAATGGCTTGCCCTGTCCCTTGACCCCACACCCCACTTTTCTCCCCATCTCCCTCTTTTTGGACATCATTTTTCCTTTCATCCAAACCTACCCTTGTCTACCCACCAGCCTGCGACTGCTACTTTCCTTCCCTCCTTTTACTTCCTGCCTCCTGGTAACCTTCAAAGTCTCTCTCTCTCTCTCTCTCTCTCTGTATTCTTGACATTTTTGATACCACAGGGCTCTCCTACAATGTTTGTCTTTTTGTGATGGACTAACGTCCATCAGCATAACGAAGCAGATTCATCATTATTCCTTAAATCTGCATAGGATTCCATTGTGCACAATTTTTTTTAATTTAACCATTTTATTTGGGGCTCATACGACTCAAAACACAATCCATCCATCCATTGTGTCAAGCACATTTGAACATTTGCTGCCATCAACATTCTTAAAACATTTGCCTTCTACTTAAGCCCTTGGTATCAGCTCCTCATTTTTTCTCTTCCTTCCCTGCTCCCACTCCCTCATGAACCTTTGATAATTTATAAATTATTATTATTTTGTCATATCTTACACCATCCGACGTCGCCCTTCACTCACCCTTCTGTTGTCCATCTCCAGGGAAGAGGTTATATGTCAATCCTTGTAATCTGTTCCCCCTCTCTACCCCACCTTCCCTCCACCCTCCCAGTATCACCACTCTCAGCACTGGTCGTGAAGGGTTCATCTGTCCTGAATTCCCTGTGTTTCCAGTTCCTATCTGTACCAGTGTACATCTTCTGGTCCAGCCAGATTTGTACGGTAGAATTGGGATCATGATTGGGGTGGGGAGGAAGCATTTAGGAACTAGAGGAAAGTTGTATGTTTCATCATTGATACACTGCACCCTAACTGGCTCATCTCCTCCCCACAACCCTTCTGTAAGGGGATGTCCAGTTGCCTACCGATGGCCATTGGGTCCCCAATCTGCACTCCTCATCCACAATGATTTGATTTTTTGTTCTTTGATGCGTGATCCCTGATCCCTTTGACAGCTCATGATCACACAGGCTGGTGTGATTCTTCATGTGGGCTTTGTTGCTTCTGAACTAGATGGCTGCTTGTTTACCTTCAAGTCTTTAAGACCCCAGATGCTATATCTTTTGATAGCCGGGCACCATCAGCTTTCTTCACCACATTTGCTTATGCATCTGCTTTGTTTTCAGTGATCATGTCAGGAAGGTGAGCATCATGGAATGCCAGTTTGATAGAACAAAGTATTCTTGCATTGAGGGAGTACTTGAGTTGAGGCCCAATGTCCATCTACTAACTTTATACTAAATCTATAAGTATGTGCACATAGTTCTATTTTCCCATCCTCATGTATAAATATATTTACATATGTACATGCCTTTATTTAGACTTCTATAAATGCCCTTTGCCTCCTAGTTCTTTCCTTTATTTCCTTTTACTTTACTCTTGTCCCACTATCATTCTCAGTCTTCATTTGGGTTTCGGTAATTCCTCTCAGTTACATTACCCTTGATCATGCTCTACCAGGCCTCCTACACCCTCCTCACCACCAATTTGGATCACTTGTTGTTCCTTTGTCCCTGAGTTTGTTAGCACCTCTTCCTTTCCCCCCACCTACACCTCTCCCATGTCCCCCTGGAGCTGTTGGTCCCGTTGTTTTCTTCTCCAGCCTATCTTATTGAGACAGACCTGTGCAGATAATAACATGCACAAAAACAAGACAGAGCAAAACCAAGCAACAAAAGGAAACAAAACAACAACAAAAAGCCAATCACAAAACAACAACAACAAAGAAAAGCCTGTAATTAGTTCAAGGACTGTTTGTTGGGTTTTAAGGAGTGTTTGTTGGGCTTTAAGAGTGTCATGTCCTGGCCCCCAAATCTATTTTTGGTATTCCTTTGGAACTTCATGTGCACAAAATTTTTAAACCCCTCTCGTATCTCCCACGCTGTGAAAATGAAACGGTGCTAATGAATGCCTATTAATAATCATTGTTTGGTACCTGGCAGACACTCATCCTTGTCACCATCATCAGCTATCTCAATTTTCTCCCATCTCCAATGCATTCTCACTGGTACTGTGTCAGCTCCTGAAATTTCTGTACAAATAACTCTTTAAAAGCATCTTGAATTGCCTACTTGTGCCTATCCACTACCACCAACAGTTGCCAGCTACTTGATTCTGATCCCGTATGTGTCCATGGAAAACTGTGGGTTTTCAGAACTTGATGTTTTCTAAGACAATCACCAGGCCTTTCTTCTGAGGCTCTTGCATGTGGACTTGTACCTCTAACTTTTGAGTTAGCAACTGAGAGCATTAATGAGTCACACTACCTAAGACTCTGCTGTTGTTGGGTACCATCTATTTTGTTCCAACCCATCGTGACTCTATGTACAACAGAATGAAGTCCTGCCCAGTCCAGTGCCGTCCCCACAGTTGCTATGTGTGAGCCCATTTTGGTTGCTACTGTGTCAATCCATCTTGTCAAGAGTCTTCCTCTTTTTTGCTGCCCGTCTACTTTACCAAGCATGATATCCTTCCCCAGGGACTGGTCTCCCCTGATATGACCAAAGTATGTGATACAAAGAGCCCAGGACTCTAGACTTGATGAAATCCCATATGAACCATGTTTTATATTAATTTACTATTATATTTACTGTTGGTTAAGTCTGTGTTGCTCAAAATGTGGTCCTTGGATCACCTGTACAGAATTGCCTGCATCTGAATCATCTAAAATACAATATAATGTCTAGAAGTGGTGCCCTGAAATCTGTATTTTAAACAGGCACCAGACATACTTTAAAGATGTCCGTGCGTATGCTAACATGCGAGGACCTGTGTTCACCTACTTCATATGCCTGCCATGTCATCAATGCCATCATCTTTTATGATGATTTCCCCCCCCCATCCTTGAAATCACTCATACCTGGAGAGTATTCCCTAGAGCCTATTGATCAGCACAAAATACAAAATGTTTCTATAAGGGTTTCGATCTCCAGAGGGAATGGAAAGACCTAGCCTGGTTTGCTGGGTGCCCTGGTGAAACCACAGTTAAGCACTTCTTGGCTGTTGACAGGTGGGCACTTGGAATCAACCAGTAGCACCCTGGGATAAAGACCTGGCAACCCGCTTCCCCAAAGATTAGAGCCAACAAAACCCTACAGAGCAGTTCTTCTCGGCCGTGTGAGGCCCCTAAGAGGAACTGACACTACAGCACCCAACAGCAGTATTCCTGTTCGTACAATGGGTTCAAGTCTCCCCACGGTGTGAATGCCTTAGTGTTGGGAAAGGTGTGAGAATCAACACATACGTTTTCCTGAGTTGTAAAGGTAAAGTAACTTAGCTATACATTATTTTCCTTCTTCCTTTAATTAAAATATGGAGCCTGGCAGTGCCGTGACATAGGAAGTGAGCAACTGAAAATCTTTCTGGGAATCGTGCACACTCTACTTCTTAGCAGAAAAAAAAGCCCAACAATTGATAAAAACATGGGCAAGAACCCAAATTCATCTGTGCCACAAGACTATGGCATCAAAAGACTAGTTTTCCCGCATGATTTAGGGAAATCAGATTTCATCTTTTACAGCCGTACTTCGATATTGCAAGTAAACAGCCACTGTGTGCATATGAATACCTTCCAAGGTGGGAGACTCCTATGCTGGATGGTAATGTGCAAGGCGTGCACACAGTAAGCTGGGTGTTTTGCTCTAAGTATAAGATGAAACATTAGTGATACTGACACAGGCCAAGTACATTCCTCAGCAAGGCCTCTCTTTAGCCCTTAGCAGCTGCCTGCCTAGGAGTGGTGTGAGGCTTTTAAACCAGAGAAGCATTCTGCTAATCCATAAAGGCTAGGCTAATTGGGAACGGTGAATTAAAGGGAGACAGAGTGCGCAGTGATCTAGTAGAGCTACGGAATCATAGACTCTTCCACTCGGAGAGTCCTACATACTTTCGTCTCACCTCCCACTCAGCTCATCATATTTGACTGTAAATGCATCAATACAAGGCGGAAAGTCGATGTGCTAATCAAATATACATTTGAATCAAATTCTAGAAACTACGATGAAAAGAACGCATTGGCTCAAAATATCAACACAAATACATTTTGTCCTCCTGGTCTTCTCATTTTCCTTAATGCCAAACCTGTATCCCTGTGCCCTGTCCCCACTGTGTGTCTAATTTCCTATTTGGCCATTTGTTCAATAGGAGCCCACATACTTGCCATCCAAGAATTCAAATCTGTCCTCTGGCTATAAAGTAGTACGCATTTGCCATGTGTTGCAATCAGGAGTAGAATGATAAAAAATTAAAATTAAAAAAAGCAAACGGGCCGCCATATTGTTCTAGAGGTGTGAGTTTTACGCCCATCAGGAGAAAGAGAACAGCAGCGAGACATCAACGAGTTGATGGATTATTGAAGAGTGGTCTTGGGCGCTGGCTTGGGCACGAGCGGTACTTGTTAATGCACCCCTGACATCTGGCACTGCCTGTGTTTTCAGGGACAAGAAGAGCAGAGACAGAAAGGCGGCAGCCACTTTCCCCCACTTTCTGAAACAATCCTACATTGGAGCTATCCTATGTCTTGATCAGATTCTTCGCCACCCAACCCCAGGTTGTCCAGGTCAGAAGGAAGGTGGGAACCCCCTTTTAAGAGCTTGCCATACATGGTCCCCGAAAGCCCTCCCTGCCACTGAGTTGGTTCCCACTCACAGAGCTCACAGAGCCCAGGGAAGAACTGCCCGTGAGGGTTTTCCAGACAGTAACTCTTTTTCTTCCCCCCTTTTGAAAAATATAGAAACAGTTTTATCAGGACAGGATCCAAATATCCTAAAATTCAGTAGTTCAGGCATATCAAGAAGAGTTGTACCATCATTACCACACTCAATTTTAGAACACTTATTTCTTTCTTTGTATTCCTTATGATTAGCTTCCCATATACTTCTAACCTCCCCCGCTGTACCCCCAAGCACCTATTAATCCAATAACTGTCTCCATCGATTCATCATCTTGGATTTCATCTCGAAGACCAGACAAAAACAAAGAGTCAAAAGTGCTAACAACAGTAACAACATACAGAAAAGCCCGAGTTGAAAAGAACACAGAAAATATTAAAAACTAGGCCAACTTTAAAATAAATCAAAAGGGAGATCAAATGATAAAGTGTTCCATTTCAACCCTAAATTCATCTGCCATGAGCCACTTTCCAAGGCACGCTGTGTGAGCGAGCGCCAGCTCTGCGCGCACCCTGGTCTGTGCTCAGAGGGCAGGCGCTGGAGCCAGGCTGCGCACACCCTGGTCTGTGCTCAGAGGGCAGGCGCTGGAGGCTTTACTCACATATATTTCCCCCGGCCTTTTTTTTTAATGGAGAGAACTTTTAAATGGTCCAACAAGGGGATCCATCCGATACTCCATTTGACCCTGGCTGAGTCCTGGTGATGTATCGGTCACCTGTTGGCCTGCAATCCGCAAGGTCGGCTGTTGGGAAGCAGGAGCAGCTGGGAGGGAGAGAGACTGGGCTTTCTACTCCCGTAAACAGTTTCGGTCTCAGAAGCCCACAGGGGCCGCTATGAGTCAGCACGGACTCCATCACAGTTGGGTTTAGTTTAATTTAGTTCACTTTATGGGAGTAGGGAGCTGCCTCATTCTCTCACAGGGCGGCTGTTGATTTCAGACTGCTGATCTTACGGTTAACAACCTGTTGAATTAATCACATCTTAGACTCTGATCCAGGAGTTCTCAAACTACAGCCCGTGGGCTACATGCACCCCCCCCCCCCCAGGACATTTATCCTGCCCGCTGGATGTTTTTGCCCCGTTTTGTTTATTTACTTCAAGATAAGATAATGTGCAGTGTGCATAGGAATTGGTTCATAGTTGTTCTTTTTAAAAACTATAGTCCGGCCCTCCAATGGGTCTGAGGGACAGTGAACTGGCCCTCTGATTGAAAAGTTTGAGGACCCCTGTAGGCTGATTTATAAAATGATAGGCACGCATCTTCCATTCACCAGGACCAGACACAAAGATGTCTCAGCAAACACAGTAGCAGGAGGAAGGAAGAAGGTTCTGCTATTGCTGGCTCAAACTCGATCAGAAATTAAATAAATGAGTTCTGATCACCCAGCACTTAGAAATCCCATCTTATCAAAAAAAAACATGTTAAAGCATAAGTCAAATCCCAAATGATAAAGTGAGAAAGCATTTTTAATCTTAATTGATTGAAAAATCAATCCTCTTCCCAGATAAGTCTTGACAAAATAGGCAAGTCATAACGGGGATATATTCAAATAGCCATTTCTTTATTTAAAAAATAATTTTTAACATTTTATTCGGGACTCATACAACTCTTATCACAATGCATACATATACATACATCAATTGTATAAAGCACATCTGTACATTCTTTTCCCTAATCATTTTCAAAGCATTTGCTCTCCACTTAAGCCCTTTGCATCAAGTCCTCTTTTTTCCCCTCCCTCCCCGACTCCCCCTCCCTCATGAGCCCTTGATAATTTATAAATTATTATTTTGTCATATCTTGCTCTGTCCGACGTCTCCCTTCACCCCCTTTTCTGTTGTCTGTCCTCCAGGGAGGAGGTCACATGTAGATCCTTGTAATCGGTTCCCTCTTTCCAACCCACTCTCCCTCGACCCTCCCAGTATCGCCCCTCCCACCCCTGGTCCTGAAGGTATCATCCACCCTGGATTCCCTGTGCCTCCAGCTCCTATATGCACCAGTGTACAACATCTGCTCTATCCAGACTTGCAAGGTAGAATTCGGATCATGGTAGTTGGGGGGTAGTGGGGGAGGAAGCATTTAGGAACTGGGGGAAAGCAGTATTCTTCATCGGTGCTACATCGCACCCTGACTGACTCATCTCCTCCTCTAGACCCTTCTGTGAGGGGATCTCCAGTGGCCGACAAATGGGCTTTGGGTCTCCACTCTGCACTTCCCCCTTCATTCACTATGGTAAGATTTCTTTTTTTTTTGTGATGATGCCTTATACCTGATCCCTTCGACACCTTGTGATCCCACAGGCTGGTGTGTTTCTTCCATGTGGGGTTTGTTGCTTCTGAGCTAGATGGCCGCTTGTTCACCTTCAAGCCTTTAAGACCCCAGAAACTATCTCTTTCGATAGCTGGGCACCATCAGCTTTCTTCGCCACATTTGCTTATGCACCTGTTTGTCCTTGGCGATCATATCATGGAGGTGTGCACCCAATGATATGATTTTTTGTTCTTTGATGCCTGATAACTGATCCCTTCGGAACCACGTGATCACACAGACTGGTGTGTTCTTCCATGTGGGCTTTGTTGCTTCTGAGCTAGATGACCGCTTGTTTATCTTCAAGCTTTTAAGACCCCAGACACTATATCTTTTGATAGCCGGACACCATCAGCTTTTTTCACCACATGTACTTGTTCACCCACTTTGGCTTCAGCGGTTGTGTAGGGAGGGTAAGCATAATAGAATGCCAATTTAATAGAATAAAGTATTCATGCATTGAGGGAGTGCTTGAGTAGAGCTATTTCCCCAGCCATATATATATATTTGCATATATATATATATTTGCATGTACATGTCTTTGTCTAGACCTCTATCAATGGCCTTTGCCTCCTAGCTTTTTCCTCTATTTCCCTTGACTTTCCTCCTGCCTCACTATCATGCTCCATCCCCACCTGGGTTATAGCTCAAATAGCCATTTCTACACGCATTTTTGGGGGGTACAGAGTACTTCCCACCCTATATTTACATAGCCCCGTGTTTGGCAGCTGAATATAATGGAGGCGCATCCCAATCTCACCAGGTAACACGGTAACAGTTGTCTTTTCTGCTCTCTTATTCCATGTTTTTGTTTTCACCAGCAGAACAGAAGTCTATCTTTTGCGGTTGAACTTGAGTAGCGTAATGGTCATTACTGATTTACAGTGAACACTGGTGTTTGGTCTGCAGTGGGGTGGGGGCGGGGAGGGCTGGGTAGAGCATGTGATGTGTGTTGTTATTAATGGGTTCCATCAGGTCCATACTCACAGCGACCCTATGCACCTAAGAATGCTGAACACACAATGGCATGTCGGTCCTGGTTTGTGGGATGATACTTGGCATGCAGAAGGGACATATATTCCTTTGTTTTTGAATAAAACATGTTATGGGGGCTCTTACAGCTCTTTTAACCATCCATTCTGTCAAGCATATTTGTACATATGTTGCCATCATCATTTCCAAAACATTTTCTTTTTATTTGGGCTATTGATATCGCTCCTCTTCACCCCCCCCCCACACCCTCGTGAACCCTTGATAATTTGTAAATTGTTTTTATTTTCATATTTTACACTATCTGCTGTCTCCCTTCACCCATGTTTCTGTTGTTCATCCCATTGGGGTAGGGAGAGGTTGTACATTGATCATTGTGATTGGTTTCCCCCTTTCTCTCTCTCCTTCCCTCGTGGTATCACTACTCCCATTACTGTTCCTGAGGGATTTATTCTGTCCTGGATTCTGTGCATTGAGAACTCTTATCTGTACCAATGTACATGCTCTGGTCTAGCCATATTTGTAAGTAAGAACTGGGGTCATGATAGTGGGAAGGTGGTGTGAGGAAGCATTAAAGAACTAGAGGATGTTGTATGTTTCATCAGTGCTATACTACATCCTGGCCGACTCGTCCCTTCCTTGTGATCCTTCTGTGAGGAGGTGCCCAATTGTACAGATGAGCTTTGGGTCTATATTGTTATCCCTTCGTTCACATCTAAATGTTGTTTGTTCTGGGTCTTCTGATGCCTGATAACTGATCCTGTCGACACCTCGTGATCCCACGGGTTGGTGTGCTTCTTCCATGTGGGTTTTTTTGTTTCCCTGCTAGATGGCCACATGTTTAACTGCAAGTCTTTAAAATCCCAGACACTATATCTTGTCATGGCTGGGCATCATCGACTTCCTTCACCACATTAGCTTATGCACCCATTTTGTCTTCAGCAATTGTGACGGGAAAGTGAGCATCACAGAATGCCAGGTTATTAAAACAAAGTGTTCTTGTATTGAGGCAGGATTTGAGTAGAGGCACAAGGTCCGTCTGCTACCTTAATAAATATACATATAAACCTATATCCCTATCATTATATATTAATATAGTTAATATATGTACATAGGGGATACATTTCATTATCCAAATTCTTTGTAACTTTATTTATATCCAGGTTGTAGGAAACAGTAAGATTACTCCTCAGCATTAGGAAAACAAAATCCTCAGAGCTTCACTAATATGTAGAACCTTGATTAATGTAGAATAATTGAAGATGTCAAGGATTTAATTTTACTTGGGATTTTGCTCCTGCTTGGGTCTACAATCAATGCTCATGGAAGCAGCAGTCAAGAAATCAAGTGATGTATTGCAATGCACAAATCTGAGGTGTAAGACCTCTTTAAAGAACAATGATGTAACTTTAAGGAATAAGATGAGTTTGACCCAAGCCATGGTATTTTCAATTGCTTCACAGGCATATGAAAGCTAGACAATAAATAAGGATACTTTAAAGAATTGATGCATAGATTTATAGTGTTGAATAGAATACTAAAATAATCATGGACAGCCAGAAGAACAAACAAATTTGTGTTGGAAAGAGTACAATGGGAGAATGCTCCTAAGAATGAAGGAATGTGTGACCTTGTCTTATGTCCTTGGGACATGTCATCAGGAGACTTCAGTCCCCGGGGAAGGGATATGGTGCTTGATAAAGTAGAGGGGGGAGAAAAAGAGGACAGCCCTTGCCGAGGTGGATTGACACAGTGGTTGCAACAATGGGGTTCACACGTAACAATTTCAAGGATGGCACAGGCTGCTGAGCAGGATTGCATGCTGTTGTCTAGAGTCTCCATGAGCTGGCGTCAACTGAAGACACTTAAGAAGCACAGCCACCACAGCAGACACCCAAACCTAGCAATAGCCACTCATTCATGGTGGATCTTTCCATATGCATACAAGGGTTGTCTTCTGCAACAAAAGTTTTCTTCTGCCAGATAGGTTTCTTGGAAGTAATTTTTCTTTCATATGACATAGATTTCCACAATAAGAATTGCATGGCTGTGTTGTAAGTTTTGTGGTTGCAGAGTATTCTAGAATGTGAAAGTGCCATAGTTGATTTTGGTTACAATATTTTTATTGCTTCCAAGTTTTTTGCTATATGTGTGCATCAACTCTGGTGCCCTTTGGTCTCACAACTCTGCTAACATGCAGCACTAACATGCTTCTAGGTCATTCTTTCCCAGTTTTACATCTCCAACAAAGACAAAAGCATCTTAGAGGCAAGGTCAGTTCTTTTGTTATGTTTCCTGCCAGTTGTGCATATTGTCTCTGCTCACATGGCTACTCAGCTGACCTGACAGAATCTGCTCAGATGACATGCCAGTGAACGGTTGCGTTGACGTCTCCGGACATTTTCCGTTGACATTTTCCGGAAGTAGCTGGACCACTGAAATGGGGAAAACAAAGGCCAGAAGGAGTCTAACCTACTTAGAAAAGAGCTTTAGGAAAGCTGTTAATAGAACTTTTAATGATGGGTGTGTTGAAGGTCTTCTCAGATGAGGGGAGAGGGGAGAAGGAGAGGGCACGGGGCAGACAGCACAGTGCACCCTCTGCATGAGAAAGAACAGGGACCAAGTGCTGACTTGTCAGCGCTTCTCCTGTCCCTGCTTCGTCGGGGTTAATCTCCAAGCCAAATTTCCTTTTCCTTTCTCCTGACACTTATTTTCTTACTCAAAGCCTGAGGCCTTCCAAAATCATCAGTATGTGGATCAAGTCCTCTGTGTGTTTAGTCATCCACATCCTCCGATCTTGATCGTCTTCTTCTCCGTAGTCCAACTTCTTGGATTATTTGCTCAGTAGACAGACTGAATGAGTAAGGGGGAGGAAAAGAGCCACGACAGGCACCTTTCCTGATAGAAGGAGAGTAAGGTCTCCAAAGAGGGCCAGGTGCATATTTAAACCATAGTTACATAAATGGATTTTGAATCTGAACTTATAGCACCAAACTAAGAACAATTCATTCTCATGACATGACCCTACCCAATGCTTCCCCAATTAAAGAGATCATGATAACGAAGTGTAGTGGTTATGAAATGAGCTGCTAACCACATGGTGGGAAGTTCGAAACCACCAGCAGCTCCTCGCGAGACAGGGTGGACTTTCTACTCCTGTAAACAGCTACAGTCTCAGAAACAGCCAGAGGGCGCTATGAGTCAGCATTTGAGTTTGGTTTTGATATAGCAAAGTGTGGTAAAGAAGTCAGGGGATGCCTGGCAATCACAAAGAATAGTGGCTGGGGTCTCAAAGGCTTGTGTTCACATCCTTGCTCAATACTCTAAAGAGGTCTAATGAAGGGAAATTACCTAATTACCTGCTAATGCAGTACATATTTTGATCACTTGACTGCTGCTTCCATGAGTATTGATTATGGATCCAAGTAAGTCCAGATTCTTGACAACGTCAACCTTTTTTCCATTCATCAGGTTAATGGCAGGAGACCTGATGAGCTGTGGGAGGACATGAAGACCATCTTTCTTTTTTTCTTTTAAACATTTTATTAGGGGCTCATACAAATCTTACCACAATCCAGACATACATCAATTATGTAAAGCACATCTGTACACTCTTGACCCTAATCATTTTCAAAGCATTTGCTCTCCATTTAAGCCCTTTGCATCAGGTCCTCTTTTCCCCCTCCCTCCCCGCTCCCTCCTCCCTCATGAGCCCTTGATAATTTATAAATTATTATTTTGTCATATCTTGCCCTATCCTGCGTCTCCCTTCACCCCCTTTTTTGTTGTTCGTCCCCCAGGAAGGAGGTCACGTGTAGAACCTTGTAATTGGTTCCCCCTTTCCAACCCACTCACCTCTACCCTCCCAGTATTGCCCCTCACACCCCTGGTCCTGAAGGTATCATCCACCCTGGATTCCCTGTGCCTCCAGCTCCTATCTGCACCAGTGTACAACCTCTGCTCTATCCAGACTTGCAAGGTAGAATTCGGATCATGGTAGTTGGCGGGGAGGAAGCATCCAGGATCTGGGGGAAAGCTGCATTCTTTCTCGGTGCTCATTTCCTCCCCTAGACCCCTTTGTGAGAGGGTCTCCAGTGGCTGACAAATGGGCTTTGGGTCTCCACTTTGCACTTCCCCCTTCATTCACTATGGTAGGGTTTTTTTTTTTTTTTTTTGGATGATGCCTTATCCCTGATCCCTTTGGCACCTCGTGATCGCACAGGCTGGTGAAGACCATCTTTCATGAAGAAAGCAAAAGGTTATGAAAAAGACAGAAAAGCCTGTTCTAGTTTTATTATTTTCTGTTATCTTTTCAACTAAAGTTTTCGATTTTGTTACTGCTGTTGAGGCTTTTTTTCTTTCCCTTTGTTTGTATGTTTTCTCTTTATAGGAATACCAGAATAGGTCTGTAGAGATAGTGATTGATTAATAGTTTCTTGGGGGTTATGCCAGGGGAGGTTGGTGGGAAATATCAAGCTAATAATAATGAGCACAAAAGACAGAAATGGTTCTAAAATTGATTGTGGCGATGAGTGCATAACTCCTTTTAATATGTTTAAACTATTAAATTATAGATATGTGAATTCTCTGTCAATAAAACTGTTACATTAACATAAAAAATGCTTTTTTGATGTGGTGTACGTTGAAGAGCACAGAATTCTTTAAAGAAAGGTTAGAGAGATGGAAATTTCACCTTTAGAATACATAAAACTTGAAAGTGGATATTTAGGGAAACAATAACTTAATGTTTTTATATTGTTTAATAAAGTTTCTATGATTTTATAGCAATACTTTTTTACTTAGCCTCATAAGAGGAGGTCATTGATGGGCAATTTTGGAATACAAAAACATTCTCATTTAATAATTGCCCATAAAACCATTTTATGCATTTTGGGATGTATATACCTAATAAATCAGAACAATGGATCGAGGGCCAATCATAAAATACATCCACAAATCTTAGCAATAATATATGTGACATTTTTGCAATGCTGTAGCAATTACCTCATTTGCAATGTTACCGTAATTATCTCATTTTTCCTGATAGCAATATTTTTTACTCAATTTTACACCATGATGTAAATAAAGAGAATCATACATTTTTTTATATTGAAAAAGTTTATATTTAGCATTAGCCAGCTGGGCTCACTTTTGATGATTCCAATTTTGTTGGCAACATCTAAAGCGTCATAGTCAGAAACCAGTCGAACATATGCCTTCTTCTCACCTTCAGGCCTGATCAAGGTGTTGACCTTGGCTACGTCAATATCATAGAGCTTCTTCCCAGCCTGTTTGATCTGGTGTTTGTTGGCTGTGACGTCCACAACGAACACAAGTGTGTCGTTATCTTCGATCTTCTTCATGGCAGACTCTGTAGTCAAGGGGAACTTGATGATGGCTTAATGGTCCAGCTTATTTCTCCTGGGGGCGCTCTTCCGAGGGTATTTGGGCTGCCTTCTTAGTCTCAGGGTCTTGGGCCGCCAGAAGGTGGGTGACGTGCGGATCTTTTTTTTATGGCTGTGGACGCCTTTCAACACGGCCTGCTTGGCTTTTAAAGCCTTTGCTTTGGCTTCCGTTTGGGGAGGGGCAGGAGCTTCCTGCTTCACCTTCTGTGCCATCTTCATGAAAAGGGCGAGAATCATACATTAAACTATTAAGCAAGGTGTTTTTAAAATGGAAAATATGGCTTTACGGATCAAGCAATCTAATTTTACCAAACTTCTAGACGATTCAAAGAGTTATATTTTAAGAAAAGATAATCCATTAAGACTTACTCTCTATAGATTATACACTGGGTTTAATTCCATTCAAAGGAAATTTGATCTACTTGTAATCCCTTCCAATGAGATGATTTTATTGAAACTGTAGTATTTCAACATAGAATGATCCAAGCTCAATGTCAACACGGTCCTTTCCCCTTTAATTCTGCATTCTAGAAATGCTAGCATCTTCCAATGATTCCTTAGGGCTTTGCTGCCACAATTTGCTGATAGAAAAAGTACTGGTTTAAAAATTCAGATTCAAGGGAGTTTCCGCACTATGTCTGCACATAGCACAGAGGCATTTTCTACTGCAGGTATCAGTTCACTGCCCACTGCTGCCAGGGAGCTACAAAACTGTGTCAGAAATCCCTTTTGGTGGTGGGGGAGCAGCGGGATGTGCCTGACTGTTCCTTCAACATTGTATCAGTTCTTAGGGACCATGATCTAACTATAAGCAAGATGGCAACAGTCTCTTGGTGAAGGCAGATTATTTACAGAGGTGGACTCTGAGTTAGCATTCAGTTCCACAACATGAAGCAATTTACTGCTTGTACACATGGTGGGGGTGGGTGGCGGTTGGGGCATTTCTGACCTTTTCTAACTTCACAAGGGGGAGGAGGACCAAGATGAGCATCTAAGGATGAAACCTGGAAGGTGGAGGTCAGTTCTGATGACCATCTTCATTGCAATGGCCACACAGAACTCAGACAATATTCACAGTGACGGGGTTAATTAGCAAAGAAACAGACTACTATTCAGAATCAGGAATTTTCCAGATGCAATTCTTCAGTCAGGATGGCCTCTACTCAGCCATGCCTGCAGACATCTCTCCAACTTTGGGCACCTTTGGGGCTAGCTCTCGCAAGTACTTCAAAGCTGATCGTGTGCTAGAAGTCACAGTCCTCTGCCAGTTCGGCTCAACCACTTTCCTAGCTCCCTGTGTGGGAAACCTGCCCACAGGGCACAAGGGGTTAAGAATGCAGTGTGTTGATACAAAATTAATAATTCAATGGGCCCAAGTTGGAGCTCAAACTGACTCCTCTTTCCACCTTCCAATGTCACAATAAAAGATGCCTGTTACCTCCTCTCTTTTTTCCACTTTTAAAACATCGGTATGTACAAGGGCTTAGAAAAGGACACTTACTTTTCATTTAAACCTTTTAAAAGTTCCCAAAATGGGCAGTTTTGATGGCTGCATCTTTTCTGCCCAGCTATGTTCAACATATAGCCTCCTTTTCCTATAAACTTTTCCAAGACTGGGCAGACCGGGAGGCTATCTATTTCCGGGAGTGGTATCAGCAGCCCCAGGATAGCACCCATAAGTTTACAACCTTAGTGTCTGATAGAGCAACCTTGAGCCTGGATTGCCACATAGCCCAACGTCCGTTTCTGGATCCAGGAGACATTCTTCCTGCCAAGTCCATTGTGGCTACTAATGTTCTGAGAGAAGTCACGGTCCTCTTCCACTGGCCACTTACATTTAGAGAGTGACCAAGGCATGCGAACACTCGTGTTTATCTGTGTCTCCGAGCCCACCCACGGTTTCATTGCAGCACCTGGAGCAAGAAGGCTCAGGTCCTAAAAAGGCATGTGGGCTGAGAAGCACAATATGCTTGGATACCCTTGCTTCATGTAAACACTGGGTGATTGTGGATTCTGAGAGCCTGGGAGTTGCTGTTAGCCCAGGACTGATTAGCATGGAGAATTCACGGCGGGAAGGCTACAGCACTCTCAGTCTGAGGAGGAGGAGGACACATAATTTTGGTCCCCAGGGCTTGTGAGCAATTCTATGACTATTTCACCCCAGCTCCCATGGAGGTTCAATTGCTGCACTGCAAGGCCAAGGACTTCGGCTAGGTCAGTTTGTGCTTACAAGGGTGAGGGAAGCACTTTGAAAGGAAGAGTCCCAGGCAAACTCAATTTTCTTCTTTGCACAGTAGAAATAATGTAGCTTATACGGTTTCTCCCAAGGTTGGTCATTAGTGACTTCCGCTTTCACGCCATGGATGCGTGCGTCTAAATGGACAAAAACGCTGCGTAGCTCCTGGTACCCTCTGGATTCATGAGTCGGAAAGGACAGGGTCGTATTCCTTATTCCCATTGTCTAGGTTCAGCATCACCTTTTGGCTGGGTGCTGTTGATTCTGCTCACGGTCCATTCTTCTGCAATCCTGCCCCTCCCCGAGGTCCCCCATGAACACAGCCTTTCTGACTTGAAGGCAACCACTATTTGACGCTTGTCACACCTAAGGAAGGCATGGCTCTGTGGGACTTAGGGAGGGCCCAAAGACGAGAATGGATGTTCCTTTGCGTCACCATTCAAAACTTAAAATCTCACCTGAGTCAAGTCAGGGAAAGTACAGCTGGGGAGATGTAGGTGTATGTTGCTGATTTTTGCCAAACGGACAAATCTCAGCTTTTTATTTTTTGCAATGTTTGACACTCTAGGAAACAGTCAAGCCAATGGAACAAAAAGTCTCTCTCGCTCTTGAGATATATATATGCATCTATATATTCCTTATAATTTATGTTAATATGATTGAATCTAGCCACTTCTACCTTTTATCTAAAATTGCAATATTCTCTTTGTATTCTATCAAGTTAAATGGATATAAAAGAATTCCTGAGTATATAAGATTCTATACCACAAAACTTCCTTGAGATTCTGTTTGTTTTCCATAGTAAATGTGTGTGTGTGTGTGTGTGTGTGTGTAGACCACCTACGTATGTACTTGAGTTGGGAAGAATATGACGTGTTTCCAGCCCCTTATTATAAACACTTCCTCAAACATAGGAACAATTGTGAGCATGGCACAGGACAGGACAGTGTTGCATTCTATTGTGCTCAGGGTTGCCGGGAGCCAACATGGACTAGACAGCACCCCACAGCAGCATCCGGATGAGGGCAGAGGCGGGCTATTGCATTTACCTGGGAAGGCAGTATTAAATAGTTGCTCTTCATTTCATCAGGAAAAAGGAATGTGCTCTGGGGAAATAGAGGACTCCTCAACAAACTACCAGCCTGCTGCAGGTATGTCAGGGCAGGCAGGGCAGCTTCTGCATGGGACATGCATGGGAGGAGATGAGATCCCTGTCTGCTCTGTCTTCTAACTATAAAGATGAAGGCGCCGAGCCCTGAATGCAGAAAACGCTCCGCTTAGTCCATCACCTAACGTGTAGATCTGCAGGGGAAAGGCATTCAAAAATTCTTGTTCCTACTGACTGCCAGTTTCATGCCCATTTCGCATCGGAAGGGCTTTCTCTTGCTCTTTTCTGAAAAGGCACACACAGACCACACCGAGTTGCCTTGTTTAATTTTGTTTTCACCTCTTGGAGGGCAGCATTTCCACCAGAGTACAAAGCGGCAAAATTCATGAATTAACAGAATTTTCTGAAGAGTGGGAACCAATCGGGACCCCAGGGGCTGGAAAAGTGAATTGCAATGCGCTGCTGCAAAGGGGGGCTTGGGGCATTCTCAACGTTGTCTATAAAGTCACTTACCTGGACTACCAGGCGAAGCAGCAGTGCATCAATGGTCTAAATCAACTTACAGGTATGAAGTTTACATAAGTCGGAATAATATTATATGTCATGTGGAATTTTAAATACACCAGGTTCATGCATTTTTAATGTTTACGTGCTTTAATTTAATGTGTACAATTGTGTTTCTTGAGCCCACTTCTGCACGTTCTTTGGAAAAGATAAAAATACATCCCACCACGTTTTGATTTCTTTATGTCACTTCTCCCAAACCTTGTATTCGGCATTTTCTTTTTCAGCCAAGCTTTAATGGCAAAATGAAATAAATAAAACCTTACACACTTCCTCCCATTATTATGGTCTCGACAATGATGAAAAGGTGAAATGAAGCGGAGGGAGGAAAATACAGAACGGAACGAACGTGCTTCCTCGAATAGCATCCTTCTTAGGACGCCGAATCCGAGGAACTGAAGGGATGCGAGGCAAGGGACCCCGTGGGCGCTGCGCTACTAGCAGCGGTAGGGCATCCAGGAGAAGGTCCAGCGCTCCCTCCGCAGTCCCTGCGGGATGACAGTTCATCCCAGCCACACGTCCCCGCAGTTCTCGGGAACTTTTCCCTCTCTAGCCGCCTCCCTGGGGCACCCACCCACCGGGCTGGACTCCCACCCAACCCTCTTTTCTCAGAGCCCCAACCCCCAGCGTTGACGGAATGAAATGCCCTTCCCATTGGCCTAAGCGTCATTCCCTGAGGTGGCACCGTCAGCCTGATTGGCTGGCCACTCCCGACCCCCCGCCCACTCCTCCACTAGGGTTGCCCGCTTCTCGGTCCCCCCCGCCAACTCCGCCCGGAGCCCCGCCCTCCTCCTCCTCCCGCCGCGCCCCCGCCCGCGCGCCCAGCCCGGCCGGCCCGCTGGCCCCGCCCCCGGGGCGCACGGCTCTATAAATACCGCTGCGCGCGGGGCTGGGCGCGAGCCGAGCGGCAGAGGCGCGGCGGTGACTTGGTGCTCGCTTCCTGGCGGTTGGGTCTAGTCCGAGCACCGAAGGGAGTGACTGGCGGAGCTGGGGGCGCTGCTTTGCTTTCTGCCCGGCGCTTTTGATCTTTTTCTTGCCTTTGGGCCGGGCCCGGCTATCACCCACCGAACAGACTTCCCTTGCGAAACCCGGACCGACCCTCCCGTCAATTCTCGGGCGCGGGATCGGCGGGAGCGTCGCGGGGCCCCGGGCGCGAAGGCGAGCGGAGCGGAGCCGGACGCGGGCCGGGGCCCGGAGCTTGCCTGCCTGCCACCGTCGCTCGCGCGGCGCAGAG
This sequence comes from Tenrec ecaudatus, assembly GCF_050624435.1. Lineage (NCBI taxonomy): Eukaryota > Metazoa > Chordata > Mammalia > Afrosoricida > Tenrecidae > Tenrec > Tenrec ecaudatus. Next base: position 319,541,540 of record NC_134530.1, on the reverse strand, counting down.
CGCAGGGCGCGCACGATGAAGGCGGTCAGCCCCGTGCGCCCCTCGGGCCGCAAGGTGCCGTCGGGCTGCGGCGGCGGCGAGCTGGCGCTGCGCTGTCTGGCCGAGCACGGCCACAGCCTGGGCGGCTCGGCGGCGGCGGCGGCGCGCTGCAAGGCGGCCGAGGCGGCGGCGGACGAGCCGGCGCTGTGCCTGCAGTGCGATATGAACGACTGCTACAGCCGCCTGCGGAGGCTGGTCCCCACCATCCCGCCCAACAAGAAAGTCAGCAAAGTGGAGATCCTGCAGCACGTCATCGACTACATCCTGGACCTGCAGCTGGCGCTCGAGACGCACCCGGCTCTGCTCAGGCCGCCGCCGCCGCCGCCGCCCGCGCCGCAGCAGCACCACCCGGTCGGGACCTGTCCGGCCGCGCCGCCGCGGACCCCGCTCACGGCGCTCAACACGGACCCGGTGAGCGAGCGGCGGGGGAGGGCGTGCGGGGCGCGGGCGCCGGTCCTCCGCGGGGAATGCCAGCCCCCCTTCCCCTCCGGGCGCCCGGCGCTGCCCGATCGGGTGCTTGGCGGGGCGGGGACCCCGCGCTGCCAAGGGCAGGTCCCCGGGGTGGGGGCCGTGCGGGTGCGCGCCCGCCTCCGGAGCAGGCATCCCCGGCGGGGCCGAGGACCCCGAGTGCGTCCGCTAACCTCTGCCCCCGCGTGGGGTTGCCGTTGCAGGCCGGCGCGGTGACCAAGCAGGGGGACAGCATTCTGTGCCGCTGAGCCTCGCTCTGCAGGTGAGCGCGCCTTCCTGGGCTCGAGCCGACCGCGCCCGTCCGTCGGTCCCCTGCATGTCTGCGGGGCAAACTTAACGAGGGGGCGGGACACCCCTCCCCGCCTTCTGCCGTTCGCTTTCGTAACGCCGGGTTCTCTTGAAACCGAGGCGAGCCGGCCGGTGGCCCCCGTGCCTTTGCGGGTGGCCGGCCGGCCTGCACCCCTCCCGCGGAAGGGCCCTCGCGGGGGCGTGGGAACCGCCCCGCGGTCAGCCGCGCGGCCTGGAACCCCCGGGGGGCGGCGGGGCGGGGCTGCAGGTTGGAGGGGCGCTGCGCCTGGGCCCGGCTGCCCTGAGACCCGCTGCTCGCCGCTGGGCGCCGGCGGGGGCCGGGGTGTTGTCGGGCCCGGTTTGTTTTGGGTTGTTGATCAAGCGTGTCTTAAGTTGGGTCGGCGGCGCCAGTTAGTCTGCGGCGGGAAGGATCACACACCCCCCTCTTTCATTCCTCTTCCACAGGTGTGCGGCCGCCTGCGCCCCAGCCAGCGGCTCTAGCAGGGAGGGGACGAGCCAGTGGAGGAAAGGAAAAAACAGCAACCCCTAGGATGCCCTTGTCTTTCATCGTGCCCAGGAGGAGAGAGGAGAGAAAACCCCACAACTTTCACACGCCCCCCCCCCTTTTTTTGCACGTTCTTATACGCCTCTTCTTTTGATAGCCGCTGTGAAATTGTACATTCCTGTGTTGTGTTTTTTGGGTTGGTTTTTTTGGAGGTGCCGTCAAACTTTGAAGCGCGACCGGGACTGATAACTTCGAAGACCAAGAGCAAATGCGACTTTAGAAGCCGACCTTTTGTGATCAAGGAGCTCTGTTTTTCCTTGGAAGCTTTACTAATAAGCCAGAGCATTGTAGATACTTTTTGTTTTCTTCTGACATCTATTGTTTAAAATAGATGATTATAATGGGGCAGGGAACTTTGTTTTTCCCTGCAAGAATGTTACATATTGTATAGATCAACTGAGTGCATTTCATACCCTGTATATATAGAGATGTTCTATAAGTGTGAGAGAAGTATATGCTTTAATAGACTACTGTAATTATAAAATATTTTTAATTAAATATTTTTTGTAAATAATATATGTGTGATTTTGTTGTTGTTTTTAATTTTACGGGAAGATTTCTTTTGGAAAGGATTTTTTTTTTTCTTTTCCCAGCTCCGTTGCAGAGTGCTGGATGTCTTGACGGTCTTCTGTTGGCCTCGTTTCAGATGTTTTTGTTTTCCCAGTGCTGTAGAATTGGAAGTAACAGCTCTAGATAGTGGACCTGCATGACTATGAGATGTTTACTCGCGAAATAAACTTGTTCTGAGTCCATCCAAATGTGTTTTCTTTAACCTAGACTGAAATCTTTGTATCTGAAGTATACCTGTTGGAAATACTCCTGTTTTGAAGTACAGGGTTTGATAGTGTAATATATTAAGAGTGTTTGTTTTTAGCCGAGGTCAAATGGATTCTGAATGATTCCTGCTTATGGGTTAGGGAAATGCTTGGCTCTTTTAGGAGTTTATGGAATCTGTTTTATCAAAAGTGAAAAAAATTGTTTTCTTTATCACTTCGTTTTTACAGAAAAGCTTAATGTCACCAAGTCTCATGTCTGTACAGATTATTTAAATCATAAGAATGAAAAATGTTCTCTGCTTGCTACCAAAGGACAAACTTTTAAAAGTGAACGCTGAACTGCTTTCCTTCCTCCAAAGAATATTAATAGGCAACCGTGGGAGAAAAATAAAAGGTTCAAAGGCATAATGGCAAATTCTTCAAGCAGGGATAAAAGGCAATCTCCAAACATAATAGACCAAAAATTCTGATGACTGCATCTAGATTATTTTTTTATGAAAATGATTTTCACTATAGCTATGTTAGTTACTGCTACGCTACTTACTGTTCAATCTCTCGTGATGTGCAACTTTAATGTGTGGATATTAAAGTAGATTTATCTGTCTTGTACTGTGATTTCTGGTCTCATTTCTGAAATACCCTTCTTGTTTTTCAGACTTTTCTTTACTCTTTAAGGCTGGTAATATTTTCTGTGTTGAGATTGGACTCTCTGGGCTTCTGAGCATTATGCAGTATGTGATTGGTACTTTGTGTACCAGGTAGATGGAATTTTAAGAGAGAGAATTAAGTAGGATTTAATTGGGTGCTTTGTAAATAGTCAGCTATGTATGTAACATGATCTGTTTGATATTAAAAAGAAAAGGATTTGTTTCAGATTATGACAATGAAAGTATTACAGACCCCAGAGAGGTTTTTTTGAGACTAAAGTCAAATATTTATATGAATATGAAATCTCATGGTCCATAATAGCTACATAGCTCAACAGAAATGAATTTAGTTAATACTGGTAGTTTCAAATAAATCAATAACTCTTAAAATCTGTCCCATTTCCAGAGTGCTAGCCCCTCTGCTCTGGGGTTTTACCAGTCTTTAAGATTTGATGTACTTAATGTGGAGTCATAGAAAGTCCGCGAACTTGTTTAGAATGAAGATTATGTGTTATGACTCATTTTGTCGCACATCAAAAGGAAAACACTGGAACACTGCTGTAATTTCTAAATTCAAAGAATTTGAACAGTTGCATTCTTTGCTATTAAAAGTGGGCCGTTCCATTTCTTTCCAGGGTTCATTTCAGTAGCAAGCATGTCACAGGTGTGCTGTGGGTGCCAATCAGGCATCAGTCATTCCAGACTGCTGAACCCTACCTAAGGCCCTGGACACACTTTCAAACAGGCTGGAAGATTACGGACTTTGAAATAAGCAGATAAATGCTTTTTTTTTTTTTTAAACAAATGTGGCTCCTTGGCTGTATTTCTACTCTGGCTATGAAAAGCCGCTGAAAGGGAAGAAGTGCGTTAGAGATACCCCTTTGCTCAGGGCTGGCATCTTTCCCTTGGGCCACTCAAGCAGCATCTGATGTCTCAAAAAAAAAAACAAAAAAACAAGCCCGTTGTTTAAGAGATGAAGAGAATTCTATTCAGTTGTACATGGTACTACATTCTATTAAAATGCTGCCTGCTTCCTAACCAGGCAACCAGATAAAAACATTTCAAGCAACCTCCCTAGTTAGTTCTAAATTTATTCAGGTCCTTATTTAACAGGAAAATAATCCTGACTTTGCCCAGTTTGTGTACTTAATATTGTAAAAGCACAGCCCAAGAATCAATCATTAAAAACCCTCTAAGGGGGGGGGTGTTAAATATATACTACAAACACTGGATGTTTCCAATGCTGTAGAATCGTCACATTTCAGACACCACTCGTATTAAATGAAGAGAAAGGACGTTCATTTTAAACAATTCGTATGCTCTGATATTGAGTAGATTTTACTCGTTTACCAGCAAGTTTAATGGCATTCAGAGAACTTAACATTTAGACATCTCCCACCAAAAAAAGAAAAAAATCTTGTATCCGATACTGCCAGCATCTTCACCAAGCAAAAAAGTTTCTCAAGTTTGTGGTTTCTAATTGACTTCTATAGTTATGCAGTTTTTCATGATCAAGAATGGCTCTCCTGATCATCACCTTAATTATTTAAAATGTTGTTTACCACGTGATGAAAAGTGTGGCTTACATGTGGTCATGGGATACTTTTTTTAAAATGTAGTTGAATGCGAGAGGAAGATTTTCTGGTCTTCAGACTGCTAAGAAAAGATGGAATTATGCTCAGGAAAACGGCAAGGAGAGACGGAAACCCCACACACACACTGCAAATGTATAATGCAGACAAAGCATTTCACAGTAGTGTAGAGTCAAATGTAACTAGCGCACTCTAGCTGATGTATTTTAATATATATTATTATAATAGATATATACTATTCAGCCCAAATAGCTCTTGAGTTTCCATAGAGGCAAACACACAAACCTTCCAGGCTTTTGAGGAAAGAAATCTTGCTGTTTTGCAAGCCCAGGTAATTAATGTATCTGCATGAGAATGAATCTTCACAGGGGCTGCCTCAGTAGGTATTCTTCAAACCCAGGTGATTTCTGTCTATTATAACCAATGCCACTCTGCAAAAATATACATTATAGTAATTAGAATGATTCACCCCAAAGACTTGAGCATTGTACTCTGACTTAACAGTTTCATCCTGATTTCTGGTACAACCAGTGCTTTAAACAGAAAAGACATCAAAGGAGAGACAAACTGACCCCAAATCCCGTATTAGCACATACTCTCAGATTGTCAATGGGTTCTTTTTAATGTGCATTTTCTGTTCAAATGCCTCCTTAAGCCTTACTAATGCTCTGGCTTGTTCTAAAAAGTTTTGCATAAGTCCATAAGGGCTAACACTTTAGGTCTGAGCACTTTGCTCAATGTTTTCTACACGCACTGCTATTGAACCTCGAGCCTGCTGATGTGAGGTCCAGCATTTGTAAATTGCCACAGCAAATTCACACATGGAGTTATGAAAAGAGGGCTGGGAAAGCGGAAGTAAGTTCATTTGAAAAGCCCCTCTGTTCCGTCCGAGTCCATAAAAGAGTCAACATACCAACTTGGGGGGAGGGGGAGCGGGCAGTCAGGGAAAGGACCAGCTAGGAACAGAATGTGCCACCAGCATCTCCGACTGCCATGTGAATTCCGGGGAAATTGGGCTTAAAATGTTTAAATAAGGAGATCCAAAACAAGTTCTCCATGTGAATCCACCCCAGTAAGAAACCCCATGTGTTACAAAAGAATTTTTCTAAGATTTTACCCAAGTACTGACACACTATTCAAATTCTTGATGAAATAAGACACAGTAACTTGCTTCTAATGACAGTTCTTTAGTTCTGTATCAGAGAAAATAACGCTGCAGGTTCTGCATGCTTAGCACATGTAAACATTTTATTTTGTCTTTTCATCCAAACTGTCCCAGGTCTACAGGTCTTCATGAGAATTCACGTGTCTCAGAGTGTCTCTTAAATACTTACGTGCATGTTGTCTTAAATATGTACTATTACGTTGGGAAATTTCAGCAGTCAGTTAAGCTTAAAGCCTGTGTGTGTGTGTGTGTGTGTGTAATTATTTAGCTAAAAAGAATCAGCCAACATACAAATGGCCAAAATGGCTTTCAAAGGGATCTTGACTCTAAAAAATAAATTAGGCATATTATTCTTCCAACATTTTCTCTTGACTTTTTCTTATAATTCCTAACATTTGAGACTTATATAAGGATATAGAACCCCCCCCCCCCAAAAAAAAATCCCTGTCTTTCTGGGCTGCTAAGATGGCAGAGTGGGTTAGGCATTGGGCTACTAACCTACACAGTTGGCAGTTCAAACCCACCAGATGCTCTGTGGGTGAAAGATGAGACTGTCTACTTCTATAAAGAATTACAGTCTTGGAAACCCTTGATAGGTTTTGAGTCAGAATCGATGGCAGTGGGGATGCACTTGGTTTGTTGGGTATCACAGCCACTTGACTGCTAACTGAAAAGTTGGCAGTTCGAGCCCAGCAGTGGCTCTGTGGGATAATGGGCCTGGCCATCTTCTGCTATATGGAGTCCAGCCTAGAAAACCCAATGGGGCAGTTCTACTCTGTCATATGGGGCTGGTGTGTGACAGCACACAACAGCAATAGCAACAATAGCTAACTGTTCTATGTAGCATAAATCAGTACAGGAAACAAAGGACCGTTTAGTCCAGCATCATGACCATCGTGCCCTGGAATGCATTGTAATCTCACAGGAAATTTCAAGTAAAAATCAAGGTACGAAGAGGGAAGTACTTGAATGTCAAAAACTCAGAGGGAACCAGGGGAAAAATCACAAACTGGTTCCTATCAGGTTTGCACCTTCCGTTGGCAATAACTCTTGGAAAGACTTTTCCTACATGTTGATCCTGAATCTCTGACTGCTGTCCAAACAAATTAGACTCTGAGCATGTCCTGCAGTGCCCACCCCGGATCTGGACCATTGTTTGTTCAACCGAATCAAGAATACAGTTCTTATTGCCGTTTCTTCCCAGTCTCTTCTCCTTACTCCTCCTTTACCCCTTTTATCTTGGCTGAATGGTAATTGGGCTTCAGACGAGTACATCTGCCTTCAGGTCCTCTCAACCTTGAAAAGCAGCAGAAAGGAAACAGGCTTTTATGATCTCTTCCAAACCTGCTCCTCTGGCTGCACTCCTTATGGTGGCTAATAGCACCTGTCATCAGCAATGTTCTAAAAAAGAACCCACTGGGAATTATGCTTGATTCCTTCCTGCTCCATCATACCCAATTAGACCTTGAAAATCAAAATACACACACAAATAAACAACAACAACAAAACCATTGCTAGGGAGTCCCTTCTAGCTCACAATGGCCCTACAGGCCAGAGTAGAGCCACTCCATAGGGTTCTTAAGACTGAATCTTCACAGAAGCAGAATGCCACATCCGTCTCCCATGGAACAGAGTTGTCAATGATCTTGAACCGCCACCCATCTGCATAGCAGGCAAGCATTTAACCATGGAGCCATCGGTGCTAGGCACAAACCCTCCTGAGGTTCTCCCAAAGCCTCCCAGCCTCCCAGCTTCACGGCTATGGCATCAGCTATGTCTTCCTAATGCTCTTGTGGACTCTGGCAACAATCTCCTAGTCTCTCCTCTCTTCTAGCTCCCTGGTACATATGAGGGGTACCCCCAAAAACCTTATTTCCTACCCCCAAAGCTATGTATTTAAATATTTTTAAAAGCAATATTACCACCTTCAAAGTACTCTCCATTACACTTAATGTATTTGTCACATCTGCAATTCTATTCTTAGAAACCCTTTTCAACTCATCTGTTGGGATGGCTGACTACCATCTCCCTTGTTTTATTTCTTCACCTCTTCTATGTTGTCAAGTTGCTGTTGTTTTGTGTTCCTTTCCATTGGTGGAAATAAAAATGTTTCATGAAGTGAGGCCAGGTGTGTGGGGCAAAAGAGGTATGCTGTTTTTTACCAAAAACTGGTGCACTGAAATGGCTGGGTGAGAAGGTGCACAGTCGTGGTGGCAAAACCAGTCCCCTGGGGTCTGCCACAAATCAGGACTTTTTTGTTGTACACTGTTATGAAATCTTTTCAACACTTCTAAATAGAAAGCTTGATGAACAGTCTGACCTGGTGGAACGAACTCCAAATGCACCACCACCTCACATCAAAAAAAACAAATGAACATTGTCTTGATGTTTGATTTCACTTGATGAGCTTTTTTGGGGTGAGGAGACAATGGTGTCTTCCACCGACTTGATTAATGTTTTCTTTTGGAGTCACAAGAATAGCATCATGTCTCATCATTCGTAATGACTTGGGACACAAGTCTGTGTCATTTCAGAGCTGTTCTTTCAAGGCAACACATGTTTCCATTTGATGCTCTTTTTCCTGCTCAGTCAGAACCAGAGGCACATATTTCACAGTGATCCTTCTCATTCTGAAAATTTCCTTTAAAATTCACTGAACCAAGCTTCAAGATAGTCCAGGTAACTTCCCCATCTCTTCAATGGTCCATCATTGACCTTTGAGCACAGGTGCATCAATTTTGTGAACAGATTCGTCCATTCTGGAAGTTGACACACGTTCAGGTAGAGGTTTGTCATCAGTCAACATTTCACCTTTTTTGAAATGAGACAACCACTCGAACACTTGAGTTTTTCTCACAGCGCTGTCCTTGTCAGCTGTGTTCAGCGTCACAACATTCTGCGGCATTTATCCTGAGCATGCTGTTCTTTTTAACTGACCATCACAAAAAAACGAGGTTGGAAAGACACTGCTTTTATGAAAAAAATTCACTGTGACCAGAGACCTTCCCAAGCGACGCCACAGGGTGCACTAACTCTGAGCCAGTTGTTGGATGCTTGCCTGTTGGGGAAAATGTGCACTATGAGAGCTCTGCCCAGCTCTGCCCCCACCCTTTTGGGGGGTTACCCCTTGCTTAACCTCATTACCCTTCAGCAGTTATCCTCTGCCCCTGGGTTAACATTGTCTAGTTCCTTGAACTGGCATACGAGGCCCCTATGACCTGCACCTATGAATCCTTCAAGCATGATTTCCTACCAGCACTTTCTCGAATTCTGGCTGCCTTCAAGCTCACATTGTACGCTTCAGTCACTTCTAAGATCTTTTCCTGTACGTGCTAGACAGCAAAGCATGCTTATCTCACTAGTGTTGACAGAGTATGATTGATTTCCTGGGAGTTAAGCAGAGAGCAGCTTCAGGAAAGACAAGGGATGGTGGGGGCAGGGAGGGGACACCTGTCCAGCTAGACAAACCAGCAAGTCAACCTTGCTGATCTATGGGTAAGAGTTAACCTCTCCAGATCCCAAATAGCACGCTCTTTCATGTTTCTCTCCCGTTACACAGTGTTTCCCTACCTAACTCACCCCTTCCCTGGTCCACAACCCAACCCTGCCCCCCCAACACATCTTATCACCACTAAAAAATGGTGGTAATTAAACTCTTAACTACTCTGAAGACTCCACTATTACCTCTCTTGCAAAAATGACTCCATGCCTTTCCACCTCACCTCCAAAGCCAGCCTATATCACAATTATTTTTCTGCATCTCTGTTTCCTGAAGATCCCAGACCCTCCCATGACTCCAGACCACAAGCACTAGAAGAACATTCCTGTAACTCTCGGTGCCAGCAAATGGAGCAAATTCTTTGCAGTTCAAAATTGCAGTCAAGAGATTTCATTATCTGCTAGTGCCTCTGGCTGCCTTCAACTTGGAAAGTAGATAAAGCGCATGTTCTTGAGAATGAGGGGGTGTGGGCAGCCTTGGGCAGAGAATGCTGCAAGCAGAGCAGCAAAAGGAGAGGAGGCAGCGCAGAGCCTGCGTCCTGGAGCAAGACAGGAGCATGGGTGCGTAGACAAGGGCACCTCGGCGACTAGGAAGAAAAAGTGCAGCAAGGAAGGGTGGCAGCCACAGACGGATGCTCAGCCAGAAGTGTTCGTGATGGCTTGCGTTTGGGAAAGCAGGGGGGCATCAAAGAAGAGGCAGGCCCTTAACCACTTGAATTGACACCGTGGTTTCAACAATGGGCTCAGACTTTGGAACAATTGCGAGGATGGCGCAGGACCACGCAGTGTTTTATTCTGTGTGCGTAAGGTGGCTATGGGTTGGAACCCACCCGATGAGCCCTAACAACCACAAACAACAACAACATGATTATCCAGGGCCCCAGAAGCAGGATCAGATCATTAGAAATCTGGCGTGTGTCTTGGTCCCAGGCCAGATTTCTCATTTTCTGTTGAAGAGATGAAAGCTCCCAAAGTGAACTGGTGAAGACGGGCCTAGACCCTGGTCTCTCAGTCTCTACTCCAGGGCCAGGTTACACCGTTGGGCTGCTAAGCACAAGGTCTAGCAGTGTGAACTCACCCAGCTGTCCCAAGGGAGACAGGTAAAGCCATCTGCCCCATAAAGAGTTCCAGGTGTGAAAATCCTCCTTCCTACGTGGTCACTGTGTGTGTTTGGGTCCCACGAGAGAGAGAGTGTGGTTTGGGAATCGAGGGCCACAAAACTCAGTGTGGATGGACTGCGTTCCAGTTTCCTCTTAAGTAGTTTATCTTGTTCCGTATTCTAATCTACAGTGTGCCTCGCATTCTTTCCGACAAGGTGGGGTTCAAATCTTGCGTAAATAGTAATTACAGCAAGGCATGCTCAGGATTGGCTGCTTTTTAACAGCGAGAACAGAGGGAAGGTGATTTTTATGAAAAGGATTAAGAATTTCAAATGTTTAGGCCAAAGGAACGTAGACAATTCAGAGAAGAAAGAATGCTCTCTCAATGAAGGATACCAGAACAATTGAAATATATGCAAGGAGGCAAAATTGAACTTAGACGCAGATCTTACACCTTTTGTAAAAGTTAACTCCAAAGGTATCACGGTCCTTAATGTGAAATGCGAAACTATCAAACTTCTGGGAGAAAACATAAGCGGAATTTAATGTGGTCCTAGTTTTAGGGATGAGTTTTTAGATCCATCACAAAAACATAAATCTCAAGCCCTGGGTGTATCCACTTTGCCTGCATAATGAGGCCCTCCTTTCAGTCTTTAAAGGCTGTGTGGGTGGGCGAGAGAGCACTGACCACCTCTCACTACCGTCGACCGGCGGGTGACTCACAACCACATAGGATGGGGAAGAACTGTCCCTGTGAATTGCTGAGACTGTACCTCTTTCTTTATGGAAGTAGAAAGCCCCATCGTTCCCCCGCAGAACCTACTGTCGACATGGTGGATCCACAGCCCAACACATAACCACAGAAGCAAATGACTTGGGTTCCAGGCATTGCTCTGTACCTTCTTAGCTGTTATGCAGTGGTTACACGTTAGGCTGCTAACTCAAAGGCTGGCGGTTCAAGTTCACTCATTGGCTCCATGGGTGAAAGATCCAGAGATCTGCTCCCATACTGAGTAGACCAAACCCACTGGAATGGACTCACTGCCACGGACTAGGTTCCTCCTACTCATAGCAACTCTGCAGGACAGGGTAGAGTTGCTCTTTGAGTTTCTGAGACTGGCAGTCTTCGTAGGAACTGACAGCTTCATCTTTATCTTGAGAAGTAACTGATGGGTTTGAACTGGTGAACTTCTGGTTAGTAGCCTGACTCCTAACCCACTATGCCATCAGGGCTCCTCCCCATAGGGTATACAGCTCAGAAACCCCTTAGCTTGTATCCTGGAAAACTCCAAGGGGCTGTTCTACGCTGTCACATTGGGTCACTATGAATCAGAAACAGACGCAACAGCACCTGTAATAACCTATTCAAGGATCTAACAGCCTTGTCTGGAACATGAGCACATACACGGGGGTTTTGAAAGATACATAGGTGAAATGTGTGTAGAAGACAATAGTTATCACCATAACATCTATAAAAACCATGGGGAGGTTTTGAAATCACAGATTCCTGAGTTACACCTGTTCTCTCCCCACACCCGCTACACCTGATTCTCTCCCAGGGGTGAATCTGGAAGCAAATCTCCCAGGAGCCCTACTTTGAAGCACAGTACCGCTGAGCTACAGGTGTCAGCTTTTACTGCTGCAGTACAACGCATGTCTCCTAGTGTTTGATACTGTTTCAATGTTCCAGAAGTGCAAGCCAAGCAAAGAAGGAAAGGCTACCAGCACACTCCCAGCAGACCATGACAATGACATCTTGATGGCAGAGGGAAGGCAGTACTCGTAAGGCATGCTCAGGATGGGGCGGCTTCCAAAACAAGATGGAGAGTGGGATCCCTGGACCAGACTGGTCTACAGTCGAGATGTTGAGTCTCCCATAACCTTAGACTTCCATTCCAATCTTGCTGCAGGTCCAAACAGTCATCTTAACTACTTTGTTGTACCCACCACATTCAACCACAGTATTTACTGAAGAAAGACGTAAAAGGAAGAGGCAATTTTCACTCCCAACTGTACTATTCAAAGTCCTCACACTTTTGTCCTTTAGAAAGTCCATCAAAAGAATGTCTGTGCCAGGAGCATGTGCTTTCGTGGTAAGGAGATTCTTCTGAACAAACGCATTTGGGAAGAAGGATTTCATTTCCCTGTGTTTACTACATCATCGTAGGGGATGAGCCCTAAGAGGATGTAGACAAGAACCTATGTGGTCTTGCTCCAACGGTTATGTTTATTTGAGAACCATCCTCACTTACAGTGATCAAATGCAAAAATGTTGCAGGAATATAAAACTGGAAAGCGCTATCATCACACCTGGATTTGATATACTAGGTTTGGGAACATTGGATATAATCTTTATGAGCCGAAAAGAAGGCATTGGAGAGAATGGCTTCCGTTCTTTCAAAATCGAGCACATACTTTATACCAGAATAAGCAGTAAGGTGCCTTCTGAACGATGTAACTTGAGCTCTGATGCTGACTGGGTGGCCTCGGACAAGTGACTTAACCTCTCGGAGCCTTATTTAGACTTCTCCAAAAAAAATGGCACACAAAACTTAGCAATGAACCTCTTTATGGGGCTCATGTGCAAAGCCGTCTCTAATGCTATACTTGGCATCTAGGCGCCTTTCAGCATGTATGAAATCATCATTGCTGCTTGCCTTTATTTCATGCCTCTCAACTTAGTGTGCTCCAAGAAGGTATGACTTTAGCTCTGACCAGTGACCTAAAAAGGTGTTTGCCTTCTTCGAATATGAAAACGGTATTATTAAACATGTCAGGGACAAATGCTAAACCTTTAAGTGCAGACACGGGGCCTTCAGTTTTATTTATTCCTGTCCAGGATATCTGAGAATGCTCTGCACACAGAAAGTGTAAATGGTGGAAATGTTGACGCAAGGAGAATTTAAGGAAAGATAGGAGGCTGAGGAGCCAAAAGGAGCTGCAGTAATGGCGGAGGAAAATAGAGCATGACTTACAGGAAATTAAAACAGCAGCCTCACATCTGTTAATCCTGTTGCTAACACGGCCAGGCTAAGGCTTGTTTGCCTTTTGATGCATTTTCTGATATCTACAGCAAAATGTAGTGTGACCTGAGGTAGGTGGTGAGGATGGGGGACAAGGAGAGGAGCGCTACACATAACCCCCCGTATGCAGGGCTAAAGAATCTAGCTCCCCTAATGAAATCCTCCTGGCAGAGAAGTTTTTGTGAACACCCAAAATAGAATCTCAGGATGGCTCACAGTATACCGAGCAATATTTAAGAGACAGGCTACGGCAAAAAATAAGGCCTGGTGAGTTAGAAAAATATATGCATTTTACCACATGTGCTTAGTGTGGGTTGTGCACTGAATGACAAACCACAAAGTTGGCAGTTCTAAACCACCAGCTGCTCAATGTAACTCGTAAAGAGTTACAGTCTCAGAAACGGCAGGGGCTGTGCTACCCTGTCCTGTAGAGTCACTGGAAGTCCGAATTGACTCGGTGGCTGTGAGTTTGGTTTTGTGGTTATGTTTGCCCATAAAACTAAGTTGAGATTAATTTAACAGGTGTGTGTGTGTGTGTGTGTGTGTGTGTTGGGGGTGGGGGGGCACTTTGAGGAAGTTTATTGTGTCGATTGCAATTCTTTAGCGAATCATAAAGTAACAGGTTTTTAAAATAAAATAGAATGCTCTCTTTGGCTTGATAGAGGAAACCAAGGCCCCGAAATGTATGCGGCCAGTAAACTCAAGCCTCCTGTGGAGCAGTTGGTGATCTTGAACTGCTAAGCTCAGTATGATTTGGTTTTCTGCCTTTTTTTTTTTTTTAAGCATTCATCTTAGGAGAGTTCTTTTAAACAAATTCTTCTATTTGTTCTGATAATGGCTCTTTTCTTTTAATATAGATGACTGGTTTCCTTAAAAAAATCTGTAAATACAGTCATTCTTCTGGAACTTGCCATCAGAGGTGTGACTGGAGACATTCCTGAGAGGATGACAGCCTGGAGAAACCTATTTTTGGAAACTGGGGAGATGGCTGCCTTGGAGAAGGGAAATGAAATGCATCCTTTCCCCTGGGCTTACCTTGAGGAGAACGCTCTCACCTTCACGCTGGACTCTCCGACTCTACCGGTGGGTCTAAAATGGAACCCTCAAGTTCCCGCCCCCCCCCCCCCCGCCGTGAGTTCTTCATGGCACTGCAGGAGACAGAGACCCTCCAGACTTGTCTATCAAACGTCAGCTCTAATTTCCTGACAGGTAAAACACTGACAAAGATCAGTATCTCTCCTCAAATGTTTCCGCGAATACAAAGAAGCAGGCCATGTCTGTCGACCTGTTTAAAAAAACAAACAACAAAAACTCACTGCCATTGAGTCAATTCTGGCTTACGGTGACCCTCTAGGGCAGTGTTTCTCAACCTGTGGGTCGCGACCCCTTTGGGGGGGTCAAATGACTCTTTCACTGGGGTCGCCCAATTCATAACAGTAGCAAAGTTATAGTGATGAAGTAGCAAAAAAACCAATTTTCTGGTTGGGGGGCTCCCCACAACATGAGGAACTGTATGAAAGAGTAGTGGCTTTAGGAAGGTTGAGCACCGCTGCTCTAGGGCAAGGTGGAACTGTCCCTGTGGGTTTCCCAGGCAGACCATCTCTACAGGGATAGGAGATTTCCTCTTTCCCTGCAGAACAATGGCCAATCGTCAACTGACAACCTGGGAGTTAGCAGCCCACTACCAACCAGGCTCCTGCAGACTCCTGTCAAGTTTGGCTTTGACTGTAACCAAAGGAATAGACTCCTGTTCATCGGCATCTGTAAAGGGGCCGTGTAGGAATTGCTGAATATTAAATGAGCTCCCAAATTACAGAACACCTTACTTTTTGTCTAGAACCAGGTGTCTCCCCAGAAAATGTGAAGGCCACCTCCACTGAGTCAAATCTGACTCAGAATGGCCCAATTGGACTGAGTAGAGTTTCCCCTTTGGAGTTTTTGAGGCTGTTAATGTGTAAATCTTTACAAGGGAAGAAAATCTCATCTTTCTCCCACCATGTGGTTAGTCGGTTCAAACAGCCAACCTTGCGGTCAGCAGCCCAGAGTGTAACTCAGGGCACCCCCAGGGCTCCTGGAGGTGGCATCACTTTCTCATTTACTCTCCCTGCCATCGAGTGGATGCCGAGGGGCCAGGGTAGAACAATGCCTGAGGGTTTCTGAGATTGTGACTCTTTATGGAAGTGCACAGTCCTCCTCCCGAGGAGCAGCTGGGGATTTTGAACTGCTGACCTGTAGTGAGCAGCCCACTGGGTTAACCCACTGAGCCACTAGGCCGTAGCAAACCAAATCAAAGCCACTGCCATTGAGTCCACACTGACTCATAGTGACCCCTGGGACTTTCGCAGACTGTAACTGTTTACAGAAGTAGCAAGCTCATTCTTTCTTCCAAATTGCTGCTGGTGGTTTCGACCCCTTGGATTGAAGCCCAGTCTTTGTAATGGGTACAACCACCCAGGCAGCATTCTAGTCTGTATAGCACCTGTCAGTTTCTAGGTCACAAAAAATCAGAGGACAATGGGTATTTCCCCCTCTTAATGGCTACCCTTCAGTCTTCAAAAGTGTCTACCCTGTTGATGGAGTGAAAAACCAGACTGTCAAACTTTTAGAAGGTTTCTATCTTCTTGATATGCCTTATCCAGTTGGATGCTTTATTGGTAGACTTAAATGATTTAAAAATGGTTTCAATTAAAAAAATGACTGAAAACCAGGCCAGATAAAGTGATGGTCACAATTTCATAAGCCTTGCAATATCATTTCTGGATTTTCTTTTTTTTTTTTTTTAATGTTGGTACAAGTAGGACCTGGAAACACAGGGAATCCAGTCTGGATTTCCTTTACAAAGAACACAATCATGTTGTTCCCTGTTCCTCCACCGCCAACAGGCACAGAAGAGCTTCTTTGGGAAGCTGGGCGTGGGATCCACACCTTGAAACCGCCGCCCTTTTCAGGAACCAGGATGACAGAGATCCCCCCAGCAGCCTAAGGATGATGAGCTCATACTTGAACTCAGGAGGATTGGGTTAAGGTCAGCGTTTTCAACCGGAAAGCTTCGGGCCTTTTCCCCACTCCCACCTCTCACTGTTACTGAGTTGGAGTTGACTCATCGCAAACCATAGGACTGAGTGGAACTGCCGCAGTGGGTTTTGAGACAGTAAACTTTTGTTGGTGTAGGCGGAAAGCCTCGTCTCTCTCCGGCCACTCCTATGGGTATCCCTGAAATCCCCATGCCTGCCCTTCCTATGATAAACATTTCTTCTTCCTTCAGCACTGGCAAATCAGAGGGAGAGAGTCAGTCTCCTTCTTTGCCACCCTGTGTGCCCATGTCCTGTGGAGTTTACCGGGAGGCACAGCCTGAGCCCAGTCCTTGGGGAAAGTCACGCTCTTTTCAGCGAACATGCAGTACCACTGACAAGATCATTCATTTCATGGAAAGAGATCCCCCTCTTCATATTTCATGGCCATTTCTCCTGGACGCAGGAGCCTTCATGTTGCTGGCGTGGTCATCTCAGGGTTTCCATCACATCATCTAGGAACCCTGGTGGTGTAGTGGTTAGAGGTTGGGCTGTCATCCACAAGGTTAGAAGTTTGAAACTAAGCTATTCCACAGGAGGAAGATGAAACGTTCTTCTCTCCTAAAGAGTGACAATGATGACAGTGACTCTCCTAAAGAGTGACAACATCTTCGTGATGTCACGGAACTAGTGAATTGTATGATGTGTGAACGATATGCCAATGAAACTGTTGGGGACAAAAATAAACAAGCAACAAACACACACAAAGAATTGCAGTGTTAGAAACCCACAGAAGCAATTCTACACTGTCCTGTAGGGTCTCCGTGAGTTGGATTCGGCTTGATGATGTAAGTTTGGTCGTTTGTTTTTTAACCCCGTGACATGAGGGCACCCTGGCAGACAATAAGCCTCTCAAAGCCACCAGCGCTCCCTAGATCCCGATAGTCAAATACTAGCTCTTACATTTTAACACACGGCTCTAGAAACGCCAGTTGGGGGTCTAGCTTGCCCTAGCATGATTTCAGTTTTGAGAAACTAGGAATTTTGCCTTCTGCTATTCCTCAGGTTACAAGTTTTCCAAGTCCTACAGGCAGTGCAAGTTATCTGCTGCCCTCTTTTGAATTTTAGGGCGCACTACACGCATAAGTAGGGCGTCTTGCCTCCAGAGAGCCTCTTCTTCTCCTTGACAGGGGCTAGTTTTCTGATGACCAGCAGGGCCATTCCAAAGCCTGGCTTTCACGCTCTTGTTGAATGGTATTTTCTCTGCTGGTGTTCCTCCTTTGATGAATGCGAAGCTAGATTCGTGCAAGAGCAAAGAGATTCTATGGTGTTCCTTTGTTCCGCTTGCTTTTCCTCTTCTGGTAATGAAATGTATCACCCAGACCATTGTCGCCTCTGAGCTGACCTACCTATTCATTTCCCCTAAAACACACTTGTAGGATCAGGATAATGGAGACACTGAAAGCAAGCAAGCTGAATACATTCCGGAATGCAGTCCAGCTGAACTTATCTGTCCTTCCAGGACAATGGTCAGACTGAAGCACTCCTAGAGGTGAGCAAGGTCACTGAGAGAAACAGAAGTTGGGCCTGCAGGGCTGGGCTCAGCTCATTAGCAAACGTTCTTTAGTCCCCCACCTACCTTGCCAATGGCTTCCAGCCTAGGCTGCTGTGTGAGGGCGGGGGCGGACCCAGCCCTGATAGCATTTCAAATTGGTCCTCACGTCCCTGAGCCATCTCCTCTCCTTCCTCCTTGTACCAAACGGATATCTGAAAGACCAGAGAGCAGGTTCAGTCAAAACAAACAAACAAACAAACTCTTGCCATCTTTTCTTCAAAAGCACAGGGATGCTCTGAATGATAGGATGGCAACCAGAATGGGAGACTCCAGAAAATCGGGAGCTGACCATCTCTCAGAATACATTCTATTGGAAAATGGATCCATTCCCCCCACCTATTCTACCGCAATCTGTGTGTGTGTCTCCCCCTCTTCCTCTTTCTCTCTCCCTCACTCTTCCCCTCTCCCTCTCCGTCTGTATCTCTGACACTTCCTTGACATGTCCCTACCCCCATGACTGTTCTAGACTTGGCCATCAATAGGCCTTGCTCTCCTTTAGTACTAAGAATGCTGCTCCCTGACCAAGGGCATGGGAGAAATGGCCCTCCTGCAGCAGCACCCTGGTGACAAAGGACAGCACTGCCTTTCTCTGACCACTGGAAAATGAAAGTGTTCCCCCACTGCAGAAGGCCCCACGCACCTGTGGATCACGGCCCCCCGCACCAGGGGCCTCCTGTGCTGTCGAGCAAGGCTTCCCACAGAGAAGAGCCTGCTGGGCCCAGTGCTTGGTTGTCATTACCTTTCATTCTTGACCATCTTTAAACAGGGAGCCTTTCCTTGTTATATCGCATAGTTTCTCCCTCTCTCTCCATCATGGGTCGATTCCAAGTCACGGTGAGTCTAGAGGTCAAAGTAGAACTTCCCGGTGGGTTTTTGAGACTATACATCTTTATGAGAGTAGAAAGCCTCATCTTTCTCCCAAGGAGCAGCTGGTGGCTTCAAACTGTCAACCTGGAGATTAGCAGCCCAACACTGTAAGCCATTACTACCCATTGAAGGGTTGAGCAGCACTCAGAGCTGGTCTAAACAGGAGGCATCCCATTTCCTATTGGGAAGATGGGTTTTTGGAAGTTTACTTACTTATTTCACTCTCTAGTGCTGCTAAAGACAAGTGGGTGGCTTCAACAAACAAGTGTGTTTTCCCACTGTTTAGGAGGGTAGACGTCTGAGTTCTCAGTGCTGCTCCCAGGGAAGGCTTTCTCTCTGCTTGTGGGTTCTCCGGGAAGGTCCTTATCTCGCTGGAGCTTCTGTTTCGGGAGTGTCCCGGGTTCGTTCTATGTGGTGCCTAGGAGGAACCATCAGGGCAGGAAGAAAGACGTGCCACCCTGCACAGGGAGATCATTGAGTAAGAAGAGGCTCACAACGATGAATCACAACTTTCCTCTAGTTCCTAAATGCTTCTTCCCTCCCCCTCCCCCGCCCCACTACCGTGATCCCAATTCTACCTTACAAATCTGGCTAGATCAGAGGATGTTCACTGGTGAAGATAGGAACTGGAAACGCAGGGAATCCAAGACAGATGATCCGTTCAGGACCAGTGGTGAGAGTGGCAATAGTGAGAGGGTGGAGGGAAGGTGGGGTAGAAAGGGGAAACCGATTACAAGGATCTACATATAACCCCCGCCCTGGGGGACGGACAACAGAAAAGTGGGTGATGGATATGTTGGACAGTGTAAGAGATGACAAAATAATAATAATTTATAAATTATCGAGGGTTCATGAGGGAGTGGGGAGGGAAGGTGAAAAATGAGGAGCTGATATTAGGGGCTCAAGTAGAAAGCAAATGTTTTGAGAATGAGGATGGCAACAAATGTACAAATGTGCTTGACACCATGGATGGATGTATGGATTGTGATAAGAATTCTATGAGGCCCCAATAAAATGATTTTTAAAAAAGAAGAAGCTCACAAGGATCTCCCAGTGGTGACCTTGTTGTATGCAGACAAGCGGGACCGTTTCTCTCAGGGTCTTCTGTTGACGGGGAGGAAGGCACAAGGCCACCTGTGTGACCACGGCTTGGATGTTTCCGATTGTGTGGTCTGAGTTCATCCCGAGCGTTTGCAGTGAAGCCCTCTGTCAGCGCCACTTATTTATTCCTGTGACGCGCCGGCCCTTACACCTGTTTGCATAGGGATGTGTGGGGCCGGGCTGTGCACTTGTTGGTATCGGGCTGCGTGGGGACACCTATTAGCACAATCACTACACAGTAGCCTTTATGGAGAGCTCATCTCGCCGAGTCAGAAGCTGCAAAACAGACCGGTGGGCACACATAGAACAATCTCATAACAGGAAACAACAACAAAAGAGATTCCTTTTCCATTTCATTCAACTCGCAGAAACACACAAGACCAGGGGAAACCAATGGAGCCTCTCCCCTCCAAGCGAGCCGTCGAAAGCACAGAACGCTCTTATCTTTGTTCATTCCCTAAAGAATAATAGAGCAGTCAGGGCGCCGCTGCTGTTTTAATAATGTACAATTTACAATTCATTGGTTACCAAGCGCTCACAGTATAATTAATTTTACAGACCCGTTCGGCAAATCCACCTGGTTTTGTACAAGGTGGGGAGAGAGTGGTGCCAAGGGAGTGGGGGGAGCGGGAAGGGAAGGATGAGAGAAAGAGAGAGAGAGAGAGAGAGAGAGAGAGAGAGAGAGAGAGAGAGAGAGAGAGAGAGAGAGAGAGAGGTCCTCTCCTCTCTCTTTCATCTCAAAGAAGCTCGGTCCTGCACCACCTGGGAGGATGGGCAGGCCACGGGTAGCTGAGGGGGTGGCCCTGCTGTACAAACATCTCATTGGTGAGTTCATAGTCAGCCAGCACATGAGTAGGCACTTAGTCAGCCTCCTGAGACTCTCATCCTAAGGAAGCCTGTGGACTGAAACCACAAAGCTACCCCACACCTCATTCTTCTAGAAAGAAGGCTAGTCCCTTCTCCCTCGGAACCACTCAGAACACAGCAGTGGATCCAAGCTGTTGCCATTCTGTCTCACAGAGTGGTGCTCCGCCGTGTTTTCAGTGGCTGGTAGATTGCCAGGCCTTTCCTCTGAGGTAGGAGCCCTGGTCCCATATCGTTATATGGTGTTGAACTGCGAAGGCAGCATTTTGAAACCACCAGCCTGCTACACAGGAGAACGTAGAACTTTCTAGTCCCATTGAGGGGGCAGTTCTACCCAGTCCTGTCAGGTCATTATGAGCCAGCCTTGGTTCGACGATGGTGAGCTCTTCTGAAATACTCCTGGGTGAATCTGAACGGCCAACTCTTTGTTCGTACCCCAGGGCCCCGTGTGGCATCAGGGAGGGAGAGAATGGTAATGGAAGTACTTGTAGTTACCATCTTCCACAAACTTGAGTGAAGCTTCTTTAAAAAAAATTTTTTTGTGGATAATAAAACATTTATTTATACAGATTTATACGGATGGCAAACACTCCCTGACATGACCTTCTTCCTCACGCAGTTCTGGGTGGGTACTCTAACACCAGTCATCCCTGGATATGCCCTGGATATGAGCTATGCTGAGCATTTTCTTTCCCTTGGAATTCTTTCTCCAGATCCTTGCACATACCACAATGCCTGAATGAAGCTTCTTAAGGCACTCTCTGCCTCCCAAAGAGATGCAGCACAGCAAGAGCACCAACTTCAGGGAGGGGTAAAGATTATGTGCCTGTGGCCCCGGTTTCCAGAGGACCATCATGGACTCAGAAGGACTTGTGGGAATCTGCGGCCATTTCTCCAAGCCACAGGAGGTGCATTTTGGTACATTTCCAACCAATGACCAGCTTTGTTTTTAAATCTGCCCTAAACCATTTTGATTTCCTAAATGGATGTGGGACACTTTAGCTGAGAGTGGGTTTGCCCCTCAAAAAGCGACTGACTGCTCACAAGTGTATCGGGTTCCTTAGAGAACAGACCATAATGAGCTGCCTATGGACAAGTCCCAACCTCTGGGATTTGGTTCCTTGGTTTGGAAGCTTCGGGTCATGCTTTTGTGGGACATCCCAGTTAATTGGCCTAATAAAGGGCTTCCTGCTTCTGTTGTGTCTTGCAGTCCCTTGGTTAGCACCTGGGGGCCTGACTAGCTTGCAGTGGACCCTCCCAGGCTCAACACCTGGAGAGCGGGAGGGAGACGCATCAGGAATAGGTGGAGGATGTGGAATGTGGCTCTTCGGCTCTGGGAACAACTGCCCCCTTTGCCGTGAAGCAGGGATTGGTGCGCTCTGTCATTACTAAACCGCTCTATCTCACATTTAAAAAAAAAAAAAAGATTTCTGTTGATTTTAATGAAAGTGGCACAGACGACATCATTAAAGATTCTATCGAAGAGTGCTGATTAAAGGTGGGGGGCGGGGGGTGGGAGGCAGTGCCGAAAATAGTCATCTTCAAGCTTACGGAGCCATGTCGGCTGCCTGAGCAACAGAGCTGTTTCCCTGAGATCATCCTGAAACCTTAAACCCAAAATATGCCCTGAAGTCTTCTTACAACAAAGACTTGTCTGACTTCCATAGTAAAATTGTACATTTTCCTGGAGAATTAAGCTCTTTTCAGAACTATCTCTAAGGACTCAAATAGAATCTTAGGATAACTATATCTACATAGATTTGACTTGATGGCAGAGATATCTCAATATGACCCATTAAGACAGTATAGAACTGCCGCTGTGGGTTTCTAAGACTTTATGTCAGCAGAAAGCCTCATTTTCCTCTTGTGGAGTAGCTGGTGGTTTTGAACTGCTGATGTTGTAGTTACCAGCCTAAGGTGTAAACCACTACATCACCAGCGCGCCATATATATGTATATATGTGTATACAAGTTCAGATTTAAAGGAGCATATAAATGAGCTCAATGTACTTTGATATTTTCTTTGTTGCAATTTCCATGAGGTCCTGGAATGGATTCACACACAAGCCAAACTTCTATTCACTCACAAAATCATGAAGCCTTGGAGTATCCTATCTGGTCAGTATAGAGATGGAAAGCATAGAATTCCCAGGTAAGACAGACCTGGACTTTTGTCTTGACCTTGACACCTGCTAGTTAGTTAACCTCTTGAAGCCCTGGTTTTTCCATCGATAAAACAATATTGAAGGCAGGTAAGTCTCAGACATGTGGCGGGATCGAAGGAGACCCTCTTTGTACCATGGTTAGAGTAATTCCTTGCTTTTCATGGATGTCCGTAGTCATCGGTCATTACTGTTTTGCAGATGCTCTCCAGTCGTGCTTGCCTGTTTTGTTAATGTTGAGCTTGCGCTCTTTATGTCAGCCTCCAAAGTAACCAGGGAATATGCTGGACAGCACTGAGATGCTGACAGAAACAAGAGCCCTGCTGTCCAGGCCTCCCAGTAGATTTAAGTGAACAGGTGATGGTCTGTGTCCACTTCAAGGGTAACCTGCTCCGGACAATGACACGATGGGTGGCCCTAAACATTTTTTTCCCAGTGGAATTTCAAATGTGTTGGTCAATAAGGGTGGGATCTGACCTCCAGAAAGCCAGTTGCTGTCAAGGTGAGTCTGACTCATGCCAATCTTATAGGTGTCACAACAAGACTTTTCTCCGTGGGGTTTTCAAAGGCTTATTTGATCACCACATCCTTCTTCTGCAGTGCCTCTGGATGGAGTCCAACTTCTAACTCCTGCTGAGGCTCATCTGGATCATCGCTGATTGGCTTCCAATTGTCAAAACCCACTGATCTCACCCTTAGCACAAGCTCCAGGCCCTTAAATGCGCATGCCCTGGTGCCATGCTCACACATGCCTGTCTGCACACGCGAGTCTTAGCACTTTCTACTGCCAATGGCCACCTCTTGTCTGTCACCATGGATTCAGCTGAAGGTAGAAAAGAGCAACAGCCTCACATTGGACCAAAAGTAACACCATCATGAATGGAGAACAGATCGATGTTGTCAGGGAATTTGTTTTGCTTGGATCCATAATCAACGTTCATGGAAGCAGCAGGCAAGAGGTCAGATGACACATTAGGCTGGGTGAATCTGCTGCATAAGATCTCTTTAGAGCATCGACAAGCCAGGGAGTTACTTTGGCGACTAAGGTCCTCCTGACCCAAGCCATGGTATTTTCAATTGCCTCATGTGCATGTGAAAGTTAGAAATTGAATAAGGAAGAGGGAAGAAGAATCGATGCTTTTGAAATATGGCCACAAGAAGAAACAAAGTCCACATGGAGGAAGCACACCAGCCTGTGTAATCATGAGATGTTGAAGGAATCAGGTATCAGGCATCATCAGAACAAAAGATCATATTATTGTGAATGAGGGGGAGTGTGGAGTGGAGACTCAAAGCCTACCTGTAGGTAATTGGACATCCCCTTACAAAAGGGTCGAGGGGAGGAGACAAACCAGTCAGGGTGCAGTATAGCAATGATGAAACATACAACTTTCCTCTAGTTCCTAAATGCTTCCTCCCAACCTACTATCATGATCCCAATTCTACCTTATAAATCTAGCTAGACCAGAGGATGTACACTGGTACAGATAGAAACTGGAAACACAGAGAATCCAGGGCGGATGATCCCTTTAGGACCAGTGGTGTGAGTGGTGGTGATACCGGGAAGGTGGAGGGAGGGTTTGGTGGAAAGGGGGAACCAATTACAAGGATCTGTATATAACCTCCTTCTCCCTGGGGGACAGCCAACAGAAAAGTAGGTGAAGGGAGACGTCGGACAGGGAAAGATATGACAAAATAATAACTTCTAAATTATCAAGGGCTCATGAGGCAGGGGGGAGTGGGGAGGGAGGGGAGAACGTGAGGAGCTGATGCCAGGGGGGCTTAAGTGGAGAGCAAATGTTTTGAGAATGATGAGGGTAATGAATGTACAAAGTGCCTTACATAATTGATATATGTATGGATTGTGATAAGTGTTATATGAGCCCCTAATAAAATGATTTTACAAAATAAAAAGTCAGTAAAGAAAAAGAAAGAAATAGGGCCTGAGTGCTCCTTAGAGGCAAGGCTATCAAGCCTTAGTCTTACTTGGGATATGCTGTCAGGAGAGAACAGACCCTGGAGAAAGCCATTGCATTTGGTCGAGGGGCAGCAGAAAAGAGGAAAGCCCTCATGGAGATGATGAACACCGCAGCTGAACAACGGGCTTGAGCACAGGCACAATATGAGGATGGTGCGGACAGGGCAGTGATTCACTCTATTGCACAAACTGTCCCTATCAGTTAGAACAGCGGGTCTCAGCCTTCCTGATGCCACGACCCTGGACTACAGTCCCGCATGTGGTGGCGACCCCCAACCATAAAATTATTTTCGTTGCTACTTCATCACTGTCATTTTGCTACTCTGATGAATTGGGTGACCCCTGTGAAAGGGTCATTCGATCCCCAAAGGGGTCACAACCCACAGGTTGAGAACTGCTGATGGCATCTAACAACAACTTTCAATAGGCTCCTGCCTGGTGCCCACCTCCAAATCTACTCACTCTTTCTGCTCACTCTGTTCACTCTCCCAGTCCACGCTGGGTTTCACAGAATCACTGGAGACGGGTAGTATCTTAAAGAGACACACACCCTTCTGAACTGCACCATCTACATTTTGCTGGAAGGGCACATCGGGGCACCAATGATATGGAGCTGACATCCAGCAACTGTCTGAGGTCAGAGTCCTTGCCCCTCCTTCTTTCTATTTGTCACCCCCACACATAAAATCCAGGGGGTCTGTTGTGTTTTATGGCACATCAATGAAACTCCCTGTAAACTTCTTAGACCTAGTTAACATTTTCATCCCAATCTTTTATCCCTTTGAAGGAGTTTTTCCCCCCAGACTCTCTTCTTCTTCTTCTTCTTCTTCTTCTTCTTCTTCTTCTTCTTCTTCTTCTTCTTCTTCTTCTTCTTCTTCTTCTTCTTCTTCTTCTTCTTCTTCTTCTTCTCCTCCTCCTCCTCCTCCTCCTCCTCCTCCTCCTCCTCCTCCTCCTCCTCCTCCTCTTCCCCCTCCCCTCCTCCTCCTGTCATCCATCCTCTTTATTTCTCAGTCATTGCCATCCCCTAATAATCCTCTATTCCATGGCAACTCCCAGAGTTACCCATCTGGCCTGAGAGATCCTGCTTATTTTATGGTTTTTAAACAATTCCCTTTACTGATTCACATCTGATTTCTTTTTCTGGTTTTCTCCAAGACAGCTGCCACGGGCATGCTTAGTGTCTGTGGACTTGATTTGCACTAGGAAGCAGATACACTTGGTCCCTTGGGGGAAGATGGGATCTTCTCTCCCAGGAACCTTCTCTCCCAGGAACCAAGCATCCCTGATGGCTTATGTACAGGCAGATTAGAATCTTGTTGTGATTTATAGACTGCTGGGATGACCCAGTGCCTCAAAATACCTCCCACATCTCCTCTAACTCACAGGCTTCAAAGGAAGGAAGCCAAGTCCACTCCTTATAGCTGTAAAATCAGAATCTCTAGGGATAGGGCCCAGACCCAAGGAGGTTTGTTTGTCTTAATTCCGATGTAGTTTAAATGTGCAGACAGGATTGAGAGACCTTCCTTAGTTCAGTGGTTTGTAAACTTCGCTGCATATTGGAGCCACTAGGGAGATTTTTAAAAAAACACTGGTGCCAGGGGCCCCCACCCTGGAGAGTTTGATTCAATTAGTGTGGTGCTTGGCCTGACCACTGAGAGTTTAAAAGCTCCCCAGGTGATTTTAAGACGCAGTCAGAATTAAGAACCCGTGCCTTAACCGACGCTGGAAATATCAACATTAGACCGTCCACTGCTCACCTCCGTTTCCAATTAACACAAAAAATATTCAGATTCTTGGGAAAGCGATACTGGTAGGCCGTTCCTGATTACTTAGATCCCGGGTGCATGCATGCTAGAAGTAAGTCTGCCGGGTGAAAGCCAGGACATGTAGTGAATTTGAATGTCAGCTACTGAAAAACATATGTAAGAATGCCCCCAGTATTGCATGGACTTACATTATTTTTATGCAGCTAACATGCACGCCATACAGTTGTGAGTCTCACAGTATGTTCAAGCGAAAGGACATTTTCTAGTTAGCTTTCTGTGTTCCTTGAATGCGCGCATGTGTTTTTAATGTGGGTGTACTATGTGAGAAGATACAGCGCTCAGACAGAAAGTGATATGTGTTTTCTTTGAAATTCAACTTGAACTAAGCATCCTGCAGTTTATTTTCCAAACCTAGGAAACCCACAGGGACAGGTCTACCCTGTCCTATAGGGTCACTGGGAGCCAGAACTGACACAATGGTGATGATTTCGGTTATTTGGCCAACTCAGGCTAGCCCCTTCTCGAATAGTTCCTGACAGCAGGCTGTGGGAGCAGGATTTGGGCAAAAGCACACAGGCACAGAGGTTCTGACAGGAGGGCACAGGGAATCCTGCGCCCCCACGAGGAACATCATGGACAGGAGAAAAGACCTGAGAAACAAAAAACAGTCATGCCAAACACAGTGATCTGACCTGCCAAACTTCCGCACGGGCCTGCTCTGCCACGTCCTTGAAGATCAGCAGGAAGGCGCTGCCTCGCCAGCTCAGAAGGCAGGGGACTGGTGGTGTTAGGAGCAGTCATGCTGGTCCTGACTCACAGCATTCCTCTGTAAGACAGAAGGGAGCACCACCCGGTCCTTGCCAGCCGCACCATTGCTGTGCTGGGGCTGTTGGTGCAGGCGCCGTGTCAATCCATCTTTTCCAGGATCTTCCTGGTTTGTTTGTTTTTTTTAACGTTTTGGAGGCAGGAGGAAGAATGGTAGCACAGAGTCCTCAACTCCCAGGACCCTCAGTGGCAGACAGACTCCGTGTCAGGGCTCATTCTTGCTCAAGCAAATCTGTTCACGAATACCCTCCATTTTCCCACCAGTGGCACAATCATGACGGGCTCAGCTGCTATTAGAAAGACCCATAGTTCAAACTGATCAGCTACTCTGTGGAAGGAAGATGTGGCAGTCTGCTTACATAAAGATTAAGCCTCTCTGCCCCCCCCCTTCAAAAAAACAAAAACAACCCTAAGCCCAATGCCATTGGGTCCCACTGTTTTCCCCAAGGAGCAGCTGGTGGGTGTGAACCGCTAACCTCCTCGTAAGCCATTATGTCAGGCACCTGGCTCTTTACATAAAGTTTACAACCTTATATTCCCTCTGGGAAATTCTACTTTATTTCACTGGGTGCTAGTACTTTTCTTCTTCTTCTTTTAATTTAAATCATTTTATTGGGGGCTCGTACAGCTCTTGTCAAAATCCATATATACATCCATTGTGTCACGCACAGTTGTACACTTGTTGCCCTCATCATTCTCAAAACATTTGCTTTCCACTTGAGCCCTTGGTATCAGCTCCTCATTTTCCCTCCCTCCCAGCTCCCCTTCTCTTCATGAACCCTTGATAATTTATAAATTATTATTATTTTGTCATGTCTTACACTGCCCGATGCCTCCCTTCATCCACTTTACTGTTGTCCATCCCCCAGGGAGGAGGTTATGTAGATCCTTGTAATCGGTTCCCCCTTTCTACCCCACCTTCCCTCCACCCTCCAGGTATCGCCACTCTCAGCACTGGTCCTGAGGGGTTCATCTTTCCTGGATTCCCTGCGTTTCCAGTTCCTATCTTCACCAGTGAACATCCTCTGGTCTAGCCAGACTTGTAAGGTAGAATTGGGATCACGATAGTGGGGGAGAGGGGAAGCATTTAAGAAATAGAGGAAAATTGTGTTTCATCAATGCTACAATGCACCCCGAGTGACTCGTCTCCTCCCCTCTACCCTTATCCAAAGGAATGTCCAGTTGCCTACAGATGGGCCTTGGGCTCCCACCCTGCACTCCCCCTCATTCACAAAGATATGATTTTTTGTTCTTTGGTGCTTGATACCTGATCTCTTCAACACCTCATGATCATGCAGGCAGGTGTGCTTCTTCCATGTGGGCTTTGTTCCTTCTGGGCCAGATGGCTGTTTGTTTACCTTCAAGCCTTTAAGATCCCAGATGATATATCTCTCGATAGCCAGGCACGATCAGCCTTCTTCCCCACACTTGCTTATGCACACATTCGTCTTCAGCATTTGTATGGGGAAGGTGAGCACACAATGATGATTTTTTTTTCTTTGATGTCTGCTACCTGATCCCTTCAACACCTCATGATCACACAGGCTGGTGTGCTACTTCCATGTGGACTTCGTTG
Organism: Tenrec ecaudatus; assembly: GCF_050624435.1. Classification (NCBI taxonomy): domain Eukaryota; kingdom Metazoa; phylum Chordata; class Mammalia; order Afrosoricida; family Tenrecidae; genus Tenrec; species Tenrec ecaudatus. The sequence continues at coordinate 319,512,614 of NC_134530.1, read as the reverse complement.
CTTATGAGCTAGATGGCTGCTTGTTTATCTTCAAGCCTTTAAGACCCCAGGTGCTATATCTTTTTTTTTTTAGGTGCTATATCTTTTGATAGCTAGGCAACATCAGCTTTCTTCACCACATTTGCTTATGCACACATTTGTCTTCAGCAATCGTGTCTGGAAGGTGAGTGTCATGGAATGTCCGTTTAATAGAACAAAGTGTTCTTGTATTGAGGTAGTACTTGAGTGGAGGCCCAATGTCCATCTGCTACCTTAATACTAAAACTATAAATATATGCACATAGATCTATTTCCCCATCCTCATATATAAATATATTTACATATATACATGCCTGTATTGAGGCCTCTATGTATGTTCTTTGCCTCCTAGTTCTTTCCTCTATTTTCTTTTACTTTCCTCTTGTCCCACTATCATGTTCACCTTCGTTTGGGTTTCAGTAATTCCTCTCAGTTACATTGCCCGTGATCGGTGGCAGATAGACATTGGGCCTCTACTCAAGTACTTCCTCAATGTAAGAACACTTTGTTCTGACATTTCATGATGCACAACTTCCTGGCAAGATCACTAAAGACAAAATGGGTGCACAAGCAAATGTGCTGAAGAAATCCTATGGTGCCCGACTATCAAAAGAAATAACATCTAGGGCCTAAAAGGCTTGAAGATAAACAAGCCGTCCTCTAGCTGAGAAGCAAAAAAGGCCACCAGCCTGTGTGATCTGGCGTTGTTGGTGGGATTAGGTATCAGGCATCAAAGACCCAGAACAAAAAATCATATCATTGTGAATGAGCGGAAGTGGGGAGTGGAGACTCAAAGCCCATCTATAAACAACTGGACATCTTCTTACAGAAGGGTCACAAGGAAGAGATGAGCCAGTCAGGGTACAGTATAGCACTGATGAAACATAAAACTTTCCTCTAGTTCTTGAATGATTCCTCCCCCACCCACTATCATGACCCCAATTCTACCTTACAAATTAGGGTAGACCAGAGCATGTACATGGGTACAGATCAGAGCTGGAAACACAGGGCATCTAGGACAGATAAACCTCTCAGGACCAATAATAAGAGTAGTGATACCAGAGGGGAGGGGGAAGGTGGGAGGGGAAAGGGGGAGCCAATCACAATGATCTACTCGAACCCCCTCCCAGGGGAATGGATAACAGAAAAGTGGATGAAGGGAGACATCAGTCAGTGTAAGACATGAAATAATAATAATAATTTATAAATTTTCAAGGGTTCATGAGAAAGGGAGAGTGGGGGAGGGAGGGATAAAATGAGGAGCTGATATCAAGGGCTCAAGTAAAAAGAAATTGTTTTGAAAATGATGATGGCAACAAATGTACCAATGTGCTTGACACAATGGATTGATGGATGGATTGTGGTAAGAGCTGTATGAGGCCCCAATAAAAGGATTTAAAAATAAAGTGTATCATTTGTTTATTCTTCTAAATGTCCTTTGTGAATTAGATTGAGAATTAAAATTTTTTTTGTTAGAATGAGACTTTTAAAGACAGCAGGACTTGGGCAAAATAACATCAGGGAATCAATGCTGAATCCCACCCCGCTATCACATGCCCAGAAGACAGTGAGGGAGTCGCTCTGACTATATAGCACCCACTGCCAGGATGTGCAATGGAAGGACCGGGGGCACTAGAAGGAAAGACACCCATCGGGACCAAGGAGATGGCTTTTTTTTAAACATTTTATTTTGAATTGGGTGATGTTTTACAGATCAGATCCATTTTACATTACATAATTGATCTATACTTAGTTTCATACCATTGCTTATGATCTCCCCAATGAAACATCACTCATATATGCCCTGCCTTTCGTCCCAGTTTCCATTCCTACTTATTTTCTAGCCCTTCTGAACGTTGTCCTTGGATAAATGCTGTTCTTTTGATCTCAAAGAATTGAGTATGTATTCTTTTTTTAATATACATATTTTATTTATTTTTAAAAATCATTTTATTGAGGGCTCGTACAATTCTTATCACAATCCATACATCCATCCATTGTGTCAAGAACATATGTACATTTGTTGCCATCATCATTCTCAAAACATTTGCCTTCTACTTGAGCCCTTAATATCTGCTGCTCATTTTTCCCCTCCCTCCCCACTCCCCCTTAGCTCATGAACCCTTCATCATTCATAAATTATTATTATTTTGTCATATATTACACTCTCCGATATCTTCCCCCCCCCCCCGCCTTCTTATATGCTGTCCCTCCCTCAGGGAGGAGGCTATATGTAGATTCTTGTAATCAGTTCCCCCTTTCTACCCCACATTCTCTCCACCCTCCAGGCATCACCACTCTCACCATTGGTCCTGGAGGAGTCATCTGTCCTGGATTCCCTGTGTTAAGGAGACGGCTTTTTGAGACCACTCCAGCATGTCCCTATCCAAAGAGCACGATGCTGCTTTCAGACTCAGGTAAGTGCTAGGTGGGTGTGATGGTCAGATGGGGCTTTGTCTCTTCCACGATTGCCAGGAGCGACTGACTTTCCCCCTCCAGCACAGATCGGTGTGGCTGCAGAGCCCGTGGGACCATAGTCCAAGTGTCTCAGCGGCTCGCTGCAAGTTGGAATCCCTTCAACAGCAACAGACTCGAGGTTTGGTTTGGTTTTTTTCTTTTGGATAAATTTGGATGATACATTTATAAAATTTCAAAATGTTTATAAGGTTGAATTCAGCCTACTTTATACACAGGGGTTTCAAGACATCTGGCGTTCACTTACGTTAATAGTACCCTGCTTCCAGAAATGGAAGGGCGTTCCTGGGTGCACGTTCCTGGGTGGAGACGTTTCGGGTTTTATAGTTAAGAACACGGGCAACGTTGTGGGACTACACACCAAGAGACAGACAGAGAGAGAGAGAGAGAGAGAGAGAGAGAGAGAGAGAGACCGCAGCACGGCTGAGCTAAACAGTGAGGTGGAAAATAAGAGGGCAATGTCTCCAGGTTCTGGATTCTGGGGCCCTTCCACTGGGATGCATGGTCCATGGTACTGGTTGACCCCATGGGCTGAATTAAGCCCACCTAGCCTAGGTCGGAGGCCACCCAGGTGTACCCCATTCCTGTCTCAGGGCCTGGATTTGAGCATGCCCTTTAGCTTTATGGGCTTCCACCTTCGTGCAGGGCCCTAGGCATGGAGAAGAACAACCCCCAACCTGCTACCTAACAGTGTCTTCAGATAAAGGCTTGGTGTCCATCTCCTTTTTCCCTCTCGCCATGGCATGTGTAACTACCGGGACATTCTCTTCCCTCTGGTCTCCAGAAGTGACTGGAAACAAACCCCCTGAAACCTAGTAACGGGAAATGCCTGTGCGCCCGAGACAACGGTGTTTGTTTTCCGGAAGTCTGTTCCCGGCCTCATCAGACCAGTAACCTACTCGCTCAACAGTGTGGTGGACCATAAGGTTAGTTATGAGCAACTTTTGATTTTCCAGTTAAAATGAGATATACAGTGTTAAAGAGGACCGTAGGAGAAAACGGAAGACGTTCCTTTGACCCAAACAAGTTCCACTAAATGGCCTGTTTCTCCTCAGTTGTAACCCTCATTTGTTTTCCTCGGTTGTCTTTTGCTGTTGTGTCTTCTTGGCCTCAGCCTGTGACTCTCGGGAGCAGCTTGTCCGGCCGGCCTTTTTTGGCCGTGAGTAAGAGAGTCCCTGTGACGCAGCGGAAGCTGTCCTCTCTCCCCGTTGTCCTTGTTAGGCTGCGGCTGAGTTGGCCCAGACTCATGGTGATCCCTTGGACAATGGATCAGACCATTGTGATCCACTGAAGTTTCATCGGTTGAGTTTTGGGAAGCAGATCACCAGACGACACTTCTTCCTACTCTGTCTTAGTCTTAGTCCAGAAGCTCCGCTGAAACTTGTTCAGCGTCATAACCAGGAACAGGGTGGTGGCTGGGCATTGAGTGGGGATTGAACTTGCTTTTCCTGCTTGGAGAGTGAGAATCCTACCACCCAACCCCCAGTGCTCAGTGTTCATCCTGAACCCTTCTGTGTTAGTCTGGGTACTTTAGAGAAACAAATCCACAGAAACTCATGTGTAAGAGAGAGTTTTATATAAAGGTTAACTGTGCATCAAGAAAACATCCCAACCCAGTGCTACCCAAGCCCACAAGTCCAACATTAACCCACATGTCCAACGCCAATCCACAAAGTCCTCCTCCATCTCACAAAACAGACGCAATGATGCCGACTGCAGGAGGAAAGCCGAGTCAGTGAATGTGTAAGCATCTCAGCGCTGGCAGGGGTCTCCAAATGGCTGATCCAGCACCCAGGGCTGCATCTGGGTAGATCCATGTGGCTTCTCCTTGGGGATGTCTTGCAGGAAGTGAGCCTTGCCAGCTGAAGCAGGGAACTGGCTAACGCAGCTGCACCCTGTTCTGACCATCAGAAAGCAAGAGACCCAAGAACTAGAAAGGCGAGGCTCACTAAACCATTTATCTCTCCACGCTTCAATTAACCCCACATGTGTTTATCAGCCAGGTTGGTACAGTAAACTTACTAACTCAACTTCTCTTCCAATAGTATTGGTGTTGCCTCTCCAGCTCTCATCTGAACAAGACTATCAGGAAAATGATGACTGCTTTCCAGCAAAAGTAAGCCAAGTGGCACTCTCTTCTGCAGCAGGACAAAGCAAATAGAAGGTTAGATTCTTCTTCCTCTTGACGGTGGGCAAGGCCACTGTCCCACGGACACTTGCAAGTCCCCGGGAAATAGCTACGCAGATTTGAGGAGTCAGTTTGCAGCGAGCATACCAAGTGCTTTGTTGTTCAGTTCACCGCTTCTTCCTAAGTCCCCTTTGTGTTGTCGCTGCGCTCTGTCGCCCCAGCTCTTCCTCTGCGTAACATTGCAAGTGCTGGGATGCAGGGGAGCGGAACTCGCCACCAGGAATCAGCCATTCGGTCAAGTAAGACACTGCCAATCATTTTAAGACCTCGTGGGCCAGCTTATCAGTTCCTGATTTCCCCAGTATAAAATGTCTGGCTGTTTCAAAGATCAGGAGAAACACAGCTGTCATCTACCATGATCCAGAGCTTATTCACAGATCACAGCTGTGTGATTTCAGGTAACATGCTTCTCTTGTTTGGATTTGTTTAACATTGTTAAATATATAGTCAGACCATCTGCACGGTATTTTTTTTAATTGGAAATTACAACCATAACTTCCTTTTTATATATCAATAAACGAAACAGCAAAATTTCAAAGGGGCCCTTCTCCGCCATGCACGGAAACAGAATGCTTGTCCCACGCCACACCACTGCCTAATTGCGCACTAATTGGACAAACGTGATTAAATATTTCAAGATCTTTACTAATTGCCTCCATTTTAGCTTTAAAATTTGCTTGCCACCAACAAATTTAATGACACTGGTGTCTAGTCATCAGCAGAAAGCCCAAGAGTTGCTCTTTAAAATGTACCTAGTCAGAATATTTACTGATTGTGCATTGTTTCCAATGTAGCTTAATTAGAAATCCAATCAGTTCGCTAAGTCTAATTATACTTGATTTGTAGATTCAAACTATGATACATAATGAAGCCAAGCAGCTAGCAGTGAACGTGCCTGAAATGTAACAATAAGAGAAATAGTTTTTAATGTTCATCTTGTCACTCTGGAAATTCAAGCACTTGACACGATCTTTCACAATGCAGACTGTGGAGGTCGAGCTTGCGCGAAGGGACCAGGAGCCACGCGCCCAGTCTGTGGGGGTCATTCACCCGCTTGGAAGCACGGTGTCCGGAAAGGATCTCCGTGTCGCCATGTAAACCATTAGAAAGACCAGCGGAGCAATTGGGGCTTTTAAATGGACTCCGTGAGAAACGTCAGCGGCATTTTTTTTTTTAATCTTCCCACAGGAGCTGTCTCGATGAAACTGATACGGTGGTCAAAACGGACACATTTCTCTACTGTTGTTCTATTTTTTTTAAGCCCTCTCAGAAATTCGTGTCAGCTCTGTTGGAAAATAGATTCTGTGTTATCTGAAAGCCACAGTGCTTTTACATCAGTTTGTACACAAGTACGTGGGGATGTTCAAAAGTCCCACAGAGCGGATGGCTTTGAGCAACAGAAATATAGTTTCTCACAATTTCCCGAGACCAGAAATCTGAATTCTGAGGGCCAGCTCCAGGGCAAACCTTTCTCTCTCTGTTGGTTCTTGAGCATCCTTGGCTCTTCAGTTTCTGCTTCCTGATTCCTTGAGGTTCTCCTTGTGTTGCCTCATCTGGAAGATCCTGTCTCTCCTCTGCTAGTTTGCGTAATCTTTCTTCTATCTAAAGAGTATTTGTTTTAAAGTATACCCTGCTGGAGAGCAAATGCTTTGAGAATGATTTGGGCAGGGAATGTGCGGATGTGCTTTACACAATTGATGTATGTATATGTATGGATTGTGATAAGAGTTGTATGAGCCCCTAATAAAATGTTTAAAAAATAATAAATAAATAAATAAATAAATAACGTATGCCCTGCGTTCATCCTGCCTCACAAATATAACAGAGACAATTCGTTCTCAAATGGAACTATGACCACAGGCAATTGGTTAGGATTTACCATTGTATTTCAGGAGGATGTAATTCAATCCATAATGTTCGATCCTTTGGGCCCCTCAAGTTCAAGTCCTTTCCATATGAAAAAGTTTTTTACTGCATCAGATCATCCTCAAAGCCTTTAAATCAGCTGCAAGTGGCTCCAGTCCAAAATCTCATCTTCTGAAGCATCGAAATCAAATCTGGGTGAGACTTGAGGCACATTCTACTTGAGGCAACCTATCTCTTCATCTCCGCACCCGGGAACTCTAGAGTATCGGTTGGCAAAGTAGGGTGATAGACTAGGCACAAGGTAGACACTTTCATGACACATGGGAGAAATTGGGGGGGGGATGAGAGGACAGATGATAGGAATCAAGCAAGTCCAATACCCAGCATAGCAAAGTACATTAGCTCCCAAGGCTTGAATACAATCATCTTTCTCTGAAATCCTCTGGCCACTGCCTCCCACTGTGCTTCTGGATTCTGGGTGGAGGTCCTGGGTCATGGGCTTTAGGTCCACCTGCCAGGCTCTCTGGGCAGTGGTCTTCTCCTAGTCCATGTGAGTGGCAGCCCCCATTCTTCTTCCCCTTGGACGCGGGCACCCCATCCCTTCAGCCTTGGGCAGTGAGCCTATCCCCTTGGCAAACCTTCATAGTAGCCCCGTGGGCTGGAACCAAGTGGGCAAGCGTCCAGCTCTTTGAAACCAAGGAGATGTGGGCCCACCCTTGGAACGGAGAAGACCCAACTTCCCATGCCCCTTCCAATGCTTGTGCTGATCTCTGAGCTGCCCCGGGCATGGTGCTTTTCTTTCCCTGGAGAGCAGTAGCTGGATCTCCTTTGGTCTGTTTTACTGCCTGTAGAATTGACGTTGTCTTCCTTTCATTGTCTTGCTGTCACTTCAGCCTACACGGATGGGCTTTCTCTTGCGATGGTTAGTTTCCTTCCTCCCAGTCTGGATCTCCTCAACAAAAGGTGTGTAGCCACGTCCTGGGGGAACATTCTAGAGTACCTATCTTCCGTCTGTACCAGGGGCTTTTCCAAAGCTTTAAGTTCTGTTTTCAGTTTGTGGTTCACTTTTAAGTCCCTTTCTCTTTTCCTCACATTATACTACCAGTGGCAAGGAGACATCAACCATAGAACCCCTTTAAGATCTTGTTCATAAAACCCATCAATCAGTTATCCAAGTTAATCACTTATACGTTCTACCTTCTAGCAAACCCTTGGACAGAATTCAGTTAAATCCTTCACCACTGCATACAAAGCGATGTACCTCCTCCGTCGTTCAAGCATATGTTCATCATTTTCTTTTAAAGCTTCGCCATAAATATATTTAATGCCCATATTTTCTAACACCAGTTGGCTTCTGATGCCATATGTACTCTCAATTGATAGAGACTTTCTCTGCTCATTTCTTTCTAAGCCTTCTCCTGAATTGTCTTTGTTGTCAATATTGTACCAACATTTTATTCAGGCTTTTATTATTATTATTTTTTTTTGTGAGTTCTTTTTTTTTTTAAACAATTTATTGGGGCTCATACAATTCTTTTCACAGTTCATACATATACATACATCAATTGTATAAAGCACATCTGTACAGTCTTTGCCCTAATCATTTTTTTCTCTTTTCTTCTTTTACATTTTATTAGGGACTCATACAACTCTTACCACAATCCATACATATACATACGTCAATTGTATAAAGCACATCCATACATTCCCTGCCCCAATCATTCTCAAGGCATTTGCTCTCCACTTAAGCCCCTTGCATCAGGTCCTCTTTTTTTTTCCCCCTCCCTCCCCATTCCCCCCTCCCTCATATGCCCTTGGTAATTTATACATCATTATTTTGTCATATCTTGCCCTATCCGGAGTCATTGAATTAATTCCAACGCATAGAGACTTGATAGGACAGAGAGCCTTTTTAAAAATAGATAGGAGCAAAATGCTTCGCCTTTCTCCTTCGAAGAGACTGGTGCTGTTCTGATTATCAACCTGGTGGGGAACATACTTCATTACAAGCCTTCTTAAAATTCGTCCAGCCTCTACCCGTTACTTAATTCCAAAACTACTTTCACGATTTAGGTATCTATTAGAGCCACACCCAACGCTCAGCAACAAATTCTGTTTTAGTTATTTAGTGCTGCTATAACAGACATATCATAAGTAAATGGTTTTAATAAACAATTTATTTTCTCACAATATAGGAGACTAGAAGTCTGAATTCAGCATGCTGTCTCCAGAGAAAAACTTTTTAGGATCTAGAGGAAGGTCCTTATCTCTTCAGCTTCTGGTTCCTGGTTGCTTGGAGAGCTCCAGGTACCCTGGGGTCTATCTTCCCCATCTCTCCTCTGCCAGTGTGGTACCCCATCTCTTCTCTGCCCGTGGGGTTAATCTCAATATATCTTAAAAGAGATGGACTGAAAGCATACTCTCCATTAATCCTGCTTCCTTAAAGCAACAAAGACAAACACTAGATTTTGGCAACATTTATTTTGAAGGAACATAATTAAATCCATACCAATTCCTTAAAGAACTACTGCCTACAATGATCTTCAACCATTTATTGATCTGTGAAGTAGAGGAAATAGCTTGTTTTATTGATGCAGACACAGATGACAACTATCATTGCTCCAATCACCTGAATAGTTCAAGATGAAGACAAATTTAGAGAGGCCTAAAGGAGCCCTGGTGGTATAGTGGTTACAAGTTGAGCTGCTAACCACCAAGTCAGCGGTTCAAACCTGCCAGCCACTCTGCAGGAGAAAGAGTTGGTTTTCTACTCACGGAAAGCGTTCCAGTCTAAGAAACCCACAAGGGAGGTTCTCCTCTGTCCTACTGGGTCCTTACCAGTCACAATGCCTCAATGGCAGTGGGTCTGGGTTTTGAATTTAGCATCTTCAGTATCTTGGTGACACCGAAGTTCAACACTGGGATGTGAATGGAGAGGTTGGCAGCTCAACGTCTCCAAGGTAGAAAGCTGTGGCAGTGGCAGTCCCGAAAGACAGACAGCCTTGGACACCCTGTGGGGCAGTGCCACTCCGCCCAGGAGAGTTGCTGTAAGATGAGAGTAAGCTTAATTATTATTATTTGGAACTATCAACAGAACCATGTAGGGCAGTGGTAGAGTTCTTAGCTTTCATGTGGGAAGTCTGGGTTCAATTCTCCACCACTGCACCTTGCCCGCCGCCACCACCTGTCAGTGGAGGTTTGTGAGCTGAGAGGGTTTCAGCAGAGCTTCCAGACTAACATGGACTAGGAAGTAAGGTCTGGCAATCTACTGCCCCCAAATTAGTCAATGACAGTTCTATAGATGACAATGGTCAAGTTTTACAGCCACTCCTGGGCATGGCACAGGAAGGGACAATGTTTCATTTCACTCTGCACGGAGTTGCCTTAAGTCACGAAAGCAGATTTAATGACTGCAATATCAACATATCATCATTCCACAGGCCAGAGCTGAGGCATTTCCCTGTCGACATACATGATGCAGACATGTTGTTGGGGCCTGCCCCTCTCACCTAGCAATGGCCATGTCCCCCAAATGGCAGTATCTTGGAGCCATGACAATGCTAGTGGCAGGCTGGTTAAAAAACACTGCAATAGCTTGTTTCTTTCTGAAAACAGTGAGCGCAACCAGTGAGTGAATCAGAACGGAGGAGAAAGGTTATAAAAGAAATACAGTGTTTTAAGCTTTTAAGGATAATATTGTAAATGGAATGAGAGAGGATTAGAAACTTACTAAAAAACTTGAAATTAATTACTGTTGACTGCCCAACAATCGACTATCACTTTAACATAGTTAGTTATCTTTCCCTGAATGTGAAATGGATCATTTTATAACAACAGCCTAAAAAAGACATTGCAATAATATCGGCTAGAAGGCCCGGCAGAAGTGCAAACTGTGAGAATTTAAATTATTGCATTAAAAACAGATCATTTGCATTGATTCTCATGTTGCATTTGAAAAAGGATTTGCTTTGAAATCACTCCATTCTAAGTAGATGTGTGTGTGTGTAATCCTTTTACATAAATGGTGACTAATACCTTATTTTTCCTTTCTCCTTTTCCAGAAGCTTCTCAATGTAAGGACTGAAAATGGTTTTCTTTGACTTTTAGATGTTGGGGTTTTGACACGATTCAAAGGAGCCTGGAGGTAGGGCCCTCACTTTCCCCTCCTGTTGTAGTTTTAAGGAGCCCTGGTGACATGGTGGTCACCCCAGGCTTGCTAACCACAAGGTCAGCAGGTGCTGGTCCCCAGCTCCTTGGGTAAAAGATGGGGCTTTCTCCTCCTGTAAAGAATGGATAGCCTCAGAAACTCACAGAGGCGCTTCTGCCCTTGGCATCCACTCGATGGCAGTGAGTTGAGGGTGCGGGGTATGAACCTGCTAGTTGCTTCGTGGGAGAAAGATGGGACAGTCTGTTTCACTAAGGACTGCAGCCTTGGAAAACCCCTCTGGGCCACTGTAGTCAAATCAACTAGATGGCCATGGCTTTGCACGTAGCTGCTACATTTCCTCCTGCATGCTGATGAAAGCCTTAATAGATTAACTTCTCACAATCGGAGCAAACGGTTAGCCACCAAGTTTGGTTCTGCTTTGTTTGTTTGTTTGTTTGTCCTTCCCCCCCACTTATTTATTTCCCTTCTCTCCAACATAATTTATCACTCTGTCCCTTGGATTAACAGAGGACGCCTCTGTTTCCGCTGCTTAGTTGCCTCGCTACCAGAACCCTCTTTCTTGACCCCAAGCTCCCATGGCTTTACAAATATGGCCAAACCAGATCTCGAGTCCCACGCGAGAGGTGACACAAATCCTTTTCTCCCTCGAGGCTGAAGCAAGTTGTTTTCCGCCTTTAATAAGTGATGATCTTTGGAGAAGTAAGAGAAGAGCTGTAAATTCAGATGACCTGAGACTTGAACTTGGCTTCAGCACCATGCTTCAAAAGCAGAGGTGGATAAAGCATGTCTCCCATTTAAAGATGACCAGGATCCTGTGTACCTCTGTTATTCAAGGAAAAGAGTTACATGGGTTTCCTTTATATTGGGGGGTAGGGGTAGGGGGCAGGGAGAGGAAAGCAAGCCTCCTAACCAATGCCTAGAAATCGAAGAAGGAAATGAATCTCCTAGTGCAGTCTTCTCCATTTTAAATGTCGCAGAATTTTTACAAGTGTGGTCCTCCTCCTCTCTTTTTCCTCCCTCCTCTCAAAGCTTAGTTTTATCTTTTCCTCTTATTAATAAGGCCTGGCCCCTCGTTAACATGCAGCCGGAGCCTAATGAGCCTTGCAGACTCCTGTAATTTCTTCACTGTTGAAAATGCCTGACACTAATCTATGCCATTTATACTAATAAGAGGTGGATCAGCTGATAGTTGGTGCAATGAAAATATGCTAAATATACTTTATTAAATTGCACAGAGTGAGTTTGTCCCAGTTCACTGTATTACGGCAACAGATGCACGGTCGTTATCTCTGCTCTCTGTGTGGCGCAACCTCTGGTTTGAATAAATGCGAGCAGAAAGGGACTCAGACGTCAGTCGGGCTAGCTGTCCTTTTCAATGGTTGCTGACAGCATTGCCTTTCAAACCCTGCCTCGGAAAAGTCATCTTTTCAATGTTTCATTTTGTTCTTCTGTCTGTTTCCCCAACCACAAAATGATAGTGTTTTTCCCACTCGGTTTCTCAAATCTTCCCCACACACCAACTCGCAGGAACCACTGAGGACACAGGCTGACAGGGACACCATCCTCAGAGTCCCAATGGAGGACACTTGAGGTCATTTCCTCTTTACTGGTGTGATGATCTGGACATTCCATTCTCCGCTGTCTGTCACCCCCGTGCACAAGTTGTTGAGCATTTGTTTAGGCATTGCATTGCTGGGCCACATGGATAAGCAAAGATACAGATAAACAATGGGATGTGCCTCAGTCATCAAGATCCAAGGCACAGCGTGGATCAATCAGGACAGCCTGCTAGATGAGATGAACCAGACACACAAGGACAAATGGTATATGGTCCCATGTAGAGGAAAAATCTGGACTAGCCACTGTATAGAGACACAAATGGGTTTAGTGGTAACCAGGGGCAAGATGGAACCGAGGAGGGGGAGGTATTGCTTCGGGGCATGAAAAAGGGCGGTGGCTGGGGTTGTACAGATGTGGTGCAGCTCATTCGTGCCATCTGTGAAGCATGCTGGAATGGAGAATGTTTTCTTATGTGCACCCCAGTAATAATAATAAACTATATCTATATAGTGCTTCCCATTGAAATGACAATGAAATGAATATCTGGAGGAAAAGATGCCATTGTATATTAATAAGTGGACTTTAGTGCCCAATTCCAATGGATTTTGCACAGGGCCTTATGTATTCCAGCCCTCTGAAGCCCAAAAACATATGGGGTGATTTATGATTTTCTAATGAATCCCAAAGAAATTTTAATGTACTTTGAATTCCATGTTATTATTGTTGTTTTGAGTAAAAGGAAAAAAAACCTTCACATTTTGTGTTATTAGTCAAACTTCTTTCGTTTTTAATGACTTGGTCGTATTTGTGATCCTTCCTGGACTGCCGAGAGAGACACGTGACTGAGGAGACAGACTGCAGGTGTGAGTAAATGTTTCCAACACTCGGTGTCAATACCTGTATTTGGCTCACACATCACAAACCCGAGGGGGCTTTTAAAAGCCTTATTTAAAATCTACATGTTTATTCAAAACAGTCAGCTATCGCTGCTTGCTCTGAGATGTGCTGTCAATAGGTGGGGGCTTAAGGTGACAGAAGGAAACAAATATGTATACCTGCAGGCTTCTGAGGTCCCTTGCCCCAAGGGCCCCAAGGGAGCCGGTAGGGTCAGGCAAGATTGAAGGAGTTGATTCCATCATTTGAAAGTTAGCGGTGTTCCTATTTGCGCCAGAGATTTGGAATGAGGACGGCAGGCAGAGAGGTGGTGAAAATGTCCCGCAGCGCCCACAACTTCAATCCCCCATGCCACCTACCCGTGTTTTCTCCTACTGGGGACGAATTTGACCCTAATCTCAAGCCTTTGGTGATGAAGAGAGAGGGCTGCAGTCTGCATGGACACCGGCGCCCAATTCACCCTGCCTTTGACCATCTCCCAACAGATAGTGAGCATTCTTGGCTACCTCTTGATCAATATTTCTTTGGAACATGGTTTGTGTTTGTTTGGGTGGAAGATCTTGCCCTACTCGATAAGCATATTTCTGAAGCCACGAAATGTTCTTTGATTTATCCGCTAAGGGAATGATGGGTCCCTCTATCTCGACCCCTTTTCCGTAGACAATTCTGGGAATGGGGTGGGTGCCTGCCCCCGGAGATGCCCCGTGAATCCAACCTTTGTCAGCTCAGGTGCATTAACTCCCCAAAGATGAACAGTCTGCGTGTAGGTGTGATTCAAATGAGCTTGGCTCCCCTTCAGGAGCCGGCACCCTCACCTCCTAAATCACGCCCTCTAATCTTGCACGCTTAAGCAAAGCAAACAAAGTCATCTGCCAGGACAGACTCGTGGTGCCGTGTGAACCCAGACCTCATTCGTATGCTCTGCTCCGTGATGATTGCCTTGCTCCTTCAATCCCATCGAACTCCATTCCCACCACAGAGGTCGGCGTTCATCTGCAAGGAGGTGTGTCTGTATGCACCCCTGCGTACACACCCACGCCCCTTCGTACACCCACGGGCCCTTCCCGTGTGCACGCGTCCCCTTGCAGCCACAGCCACTTGCCTTGCAAGTGCCACCCCCAGCTCTCCGCTTGCCATGCCAATTCCCGAGCGCCTATAGCCCGCGTGCAGGCCTTCCGTCTCGCGTCTCGACATTTTCCAACAGATGCTTGCTAATGTGGTAGTAGAAGGTTCACCGTGGATGCTGCGAGCCCGATAAATCTTCCTCTTAAATTCAGGCACTCCACCGTCCCAGCATCTTCTACCTATAATACATTTTAATTACCCGGCTATTCAAATGGTACGCAATTCGATTTGCAGCAAAACAGCAGCGCGGATTTCTCCATTTGCACCGGGCTCAGCCGGGGCGCGCGCACGCTTTTATGAGGGACTTGCCGGAGCCGCTGAACTCTGATACCTTTAAAATTATTAAGTGACAAAGATGACTAGCACCGAGGTTCTACTTTGCTTCCCCATTAGCCATTTAGGTGACAGCTGCTGTATTACACATACAGATGAGCCATTCCTGGAGGGATGATAGGGCTCCGCCGTGACACTGCCTGGCATAAAGCATTATCAGACCATGGCTGCGCTCGGAGCCATCGCGGTCTCCCGGGCACCTATCAGTACCCTCATTATCCGCATCACGGAGTGTCGAGAAGGAAGACTGCCAGGCCTCCCAGCTTCGCAGCTCATTTGAGAAGCGGAAATTAAACGTCCCCGGAGAGAAAACAGGCCCCGCGTTGCAGGACCAGCGCTGTACACCACTAACATGTCGCCGGCTGCAGCGCTGACTTGGATCTCATTAATTTAATAGGCTCGTGGATCGAGGAGGGGCAGCTGGAGAGGACCGCCCGCGCTGGCATTGTGTGTCTGCGCAGCGAGCTGCGACCAGAAGAAGGACCGTGCTCTTCAGCCCTCGGCTGGGGGGTCGCTGCTGCCGCGACCCGGAATGGAAGGCAGGCAGGAGGCGGTTGAGCAGGAGAGAGGCTACTGAGCAGGGGCAGAATGAACTGATCATAAACCTGATCGATGTTTATATTATGCACGTTTCCTTCATGCGGCAAAGGAAGCTCTATAAAGTTATGGGGAAGATAAACGTGCTCTCGATGCACAGCAAAAGAAAAGAAAAAAAACCATCATGTGTGCATGAGTTTGTGAAGCCAATTAAACAGAAGCCCTCGCCCTGCTGAAAACGGTCTTTTTACAGCATGAGTTCCATGTAATTCATAAGTGGCTTTGCTGCAGAAATATCAGCTCCTTTATGATCTGAATGCCACCAGCCAAACAGCTATGAAAGAGAAGATTGCTCAGATAAGCCAGGCCGAAGAAACCTGCCTAGAAAACAGACAAAAATGCCTGGCCTCCCCAGGTGGAAGAAGCTCAGGTCTGTCCCCCCTCCTCTGCCTCCAATTGTCCAATGACCTCGGTCCCCCCATTCTCGGCTGAATAGACCTGACCCAGACCAGGAGCAGTGGGTCAATGCCCACCCAAAGAGGCTCAGGCCTGACCCATCCCAGGCGCCAGGCCCAGTGCAGACTTCTGTCCTCTGGATTTTGCTAGTTAATAGATATTCTGTGGTAACCAGGAAATCCAGTCTCCTGCACTGTTTGACCTTGTAGACAATGGCATGATGGCATTTCTTCATGGGTTAAAAATGACAACTGAAACAGTGGTGATGTTTGTGAATATGAAGGATCACCTCACCCCCTAAAAGAAAACAAAACAAAGCCAAACAAAACCCATCACCAACAGTGAGTCAATCCTGACTCATAGCAGCCCTACCTAGGTTTTCCAAGTGTGTAAATCCTTTCTTTGTTTTAATCATTTTATTAGGGGCTCATACACCTCATATCACAATACACATATGCATCCATTGTGTCAAGGACATTTGTACATTTTTTGCCATCATCATTTTCTTAACATCTTCTTTCTACTTGGATCCTTGGTATCAACTCCTCACTTTTTTCCATTGCTTCCCCATCCTCCCTCCCTCAATGAACTGTTGATAATTTATAAATTATTATTTTTTCATGTCTACACTGACTGATGTCTCCCTTCACCCACTTCTCTGTTGTCTATCCCCCAGGGAGGGACTTATATGCAGATCATCGTGATCTGTTCCTCTTTTCTCCCCCCACCTTCCCCCTACCCTCCTGGTATCACTACTCTCATTATTGGTCCTGAGGGGTTTACCTGTCCTGGACTCTCTGTTTCCAGCTCTTATGAGTATAAATATTTACAGGAGCAGGCAGCCTCCCTTTTCTCCCACTGAGTTGCTGGTAGGTTTGAACCATCGACCTCGTGATTAGCAGCACAAGGCCTAAACCCACAGCACTAAGCATCACCAGTGATTAAAAAATATATATCTCTGGGTAAATCACTGCTCAGAGAGATCTTTGTTTTGCTGCACCAACCCAGCGGGATGATGGGGTGGTAGAAAGATCACCTTCTGCAGCAAACAAACTGTAGAAGAAATAAAAGCTTGGTCTCCAACCTCATTAGTTACTATGTGTCTGTGGGCAAGTCTCTTAACTTCTCTGAGCCTCAGTTTCTTCATCAGGAAGAGGTGAGGAATAATACCTCCCCTTTAGTCCTGCTGTGAGCCTTCTATGACTCAACTCAAACTCAGGCCATCCGACTCTGAGGGACAGGGTAGAAATGCCCCTGTGGGTTTCCAGGACTGTTACTCTTTATGGGAGTAGAAAACCTCATCTTTCTCCCTGAAAGCTGCTGGTGGTTTCAAACTACTTGCAGTTAGCAGCTCAACTCATAACCCACTATGCCACCAGGAAATTAAAAGAGAGAGCATAAATGAAAATTCCCATATGGCACACTAGTCCTCAAAGATGCTGGCATCTAATCAGATCTTGTATTATTAATTTTTCCCCCATTTGTTCTAAAGTAGGTCTGTCTGTAGAGCAAATGGAGCAAGTGGAGAAAACCTACTACTAAGGTTGGTGGTTCGAATCCACTGAGCAGCACCAAGGAATAAAGGCCTGGAAACTTTTTCCATAAAAATTACACACAAGAAAAAGAAGAAAGAAAAAAAATTACACACAAGAAAACCTTATGGAATGGGAATGAGCAACAGAAACATGGGTGAACGGAGACAGGGGATGGTGTATAATATGAAAATAAGAATTATTTGTGATTTATCAAGGGTTTTTGAGGGTGGGAGGGTGGGGAAAGAAGGGATACTGATACCAAGGGCTCAAGTAGAAAGAACATGTTTTGAAAATGATGATGCCAACATATGTACAAACATTCTTAATATAATTGATATATGGATTATTATAGGAGCTGTATGAGCCCCTAATAAAATGCTTTATAGAAGTCCAAAGAAAGCCTTATGGAGCAAGTCTATTTTGAAAACAAGGGGTCCCCTGGTTGGAGTTCACTTGAAGGCACTGGGTTTGGCTTGTGGATTTGTTCTCAAGGGAGTCCCTGAGAAGTGTACACAAGTAACCTGCTTAACTGCCAGCCGAAAGGTTGGAAGTTTGGGCCCTTCCAGCAGTACCTCGGAAGAAAGATCTCGCGATCTAGTTTGTAAACATCAATGGTGACTAAAAGTGAAAGCATAGAAAAATATATTATGCAAACCGTAACCCAAAATAGAGCAGGATTGGTAATGCTAATATCAGATAAAAATTGACATTGAGATAAAATCTACCACAAAAGACATGATCACTATATGGTACAAAGACCTGCCTGATCATTATGTAATCATATGTAATGGTTAAAGGGTAAATTCATCAAGAGATATAACCATTATAAATATTTATGCTCCCAACGAGAGAGCTCCATAAGACATAAAACAAAGGAAAACAATTCTACTCCAAAGAAACAGAACAAAGATACGGAAGATTTAAAGTTTTATACAAAGGTTAAGTGTGGATCCCAACTCAGTGCTGCCCAAGCCCCTAAGTCCAACCCATTAACCCATATGTCCAACACCAATCCACAAAGTTCTCCTCCATCTCACAAAACAAACACAATGATGCCAACTGCAGAAGGAAAGCGAATCAGTGAATGTATAAGCATCTCAGTGCTGGCAGGGGTCTCCACACAGCTGCTCCAGCACCCAGGGCTGCATTGGGGTAGGTCCATGTGGCTTCTCCTTGGGGATGTCTTGCAGGAAGTCAGCCTTGCAAGCTGAAGCAGGGAATTGCTAATGCAGCTGCACCCTAGTGTGACCATTAGAAAATAAGAGACCCAAGAACTAGAAAGGTGAGGCTTTCTGAGCCATTTATACCCCTTCCTCCCCCCCCCCACCCTTCTATTAAGCACCTGTGTTTATTGGCCAGGTTGGCATAATAAACTAACTACCTCACCAATTAATCAACTTAGCAGCAAAATCTACATTATTTTCCACATATCATTCTCCAGAATAGAAGAACAAGAAAACCTACATATGGGGATTACTGAAAAAAATTGCTAAAAATAAAAATAAAAACCAAAGAAACTTTATGAAACCAAAAATTAACAAAACATGAAGCTATTGTTTTTTGACATATCCTCCATATAGGTCTACGCATTTTTGACAGTGATGTTTCCATCTCTCTGGCCCTTCCCCAAATAATTCTGCATGCTTCTATTTACACTACATCAAGATGACAGTTTGGGCATCAAAAAATTCTTATAGGACAGCCCTTGCCACCAGTGAAGAATGAGCAGGTGCATTATCATCATGGAAATAAAAAATTCCTCTACCCAATTTTCCTGGTCTTTTTCTCAGCAACACAGCTTTCTGTTCTTTCTTAAAATATCACCATGATAAGTCCCCATGATCCTCCTATGCCCTTTGAAAATCTAACAAGGATGTCCCCCTTGGAGTTGCCCCAAACAGCCACTCTATCCTTCTGAGCTGGCTGCCCTACCTTGAATTTAACTGACTCTGCAGATCCCCTCCGAAGCCACTGCCTGATGGGAACTCACACTCTGCATGTACTGGTTAAAAATAAAGTAAAATAAAACAATAACAAAAAGCAAAGCGCCTTCCTGTTACTAGTCATTCCATAAAATCACTTTCATTTGCTTTGATGTTGCTTAAAATCTGATGAAACATCAAGCCTTGAGCTAGCTGATCTTCATGCAATGCTGTTGACATCCATTGAGCCAGAGTTTGCTGAAGTCAAGAAGTTGATGCTTGCTAACAATTGAAAATGCTTAATTATGTGAGATCCCAACATCAGAAGATATTTCATCAATACCCGCTCGTTCTGGACTCCAGTCGTAGTTTCTATATTTGTTGAGGGACACAAATGTCTCCACTCATCTAAATGTCTCCACCCCTCTAAAGTGCTTATTCCATCTAAAAACTATTGTTTTATGTATGGGGCACCAGTCCCACAAATGGGTTATAAGATTTGAATAATTTGGGAACATTTCTTGGCTATAAAACTTGATATTAACCCTGACCACAAAGTAAATGCTTTCTAAGGTACAAAAAGCATCTTCTTTTCCCTCTTCAAGGACACCCATGTATTGTAGTTGTTAAAAGAATACTGTTTTATTACCCTCATATTAGGCCACAATTTATTGAAGTAAGCCTCAATAAATTAAGAAAATATGAAAACAATGCCAAACATCTTCTCTGATCACAACCCTATAACATTGGAAATCAGTAAGAACACGGAGAAAAGTGAACATGTGTACCCTGCATAACACCTTACTTGGAAACCAATTGGTAATGGAAGAAATTAAAAACATGAAAATATTTTCTAAAAGCAAACAAGAATGAGAACACAACAAAAATTGGGGGATGCAGTAAAAGTGGTGTCCAGAGGTCAATTTATACCAATAAATACACACATCAGAAAGAAATACGGGCTAAAAACAACACCTTATGCCTACAACTCAAATAAATAAAGAACAGCAAAAATAGCCCACAGTCACCAAGAGAAAGGAAATAATAAAGATGAGGACAGATATAAATGAAATGGAAAACAGGAAGATAATAGAAAGATTCAGTAAGACCAGAAGTTAGTTATTTGAAAAGATCAGTAAACAAACCAGGCGCCAAACTGACAAAGGTAATAGGGAGAAGATGTAATTAACCTAAATTAATAATGAGATAGATGACATTACAACGGAATCAACTGAAATTAAAAGGATCATAACAGGATATTATGAAAAAGTATATTCCAGAGTGGGTGAAGGGAGACAGCCGATGCGGTGTAAGATATGAAAATAAAAATCATTTATAATTTAGCAACGGTTCATGAAGGTGGGAGGCGGGGAGGAAGGGGAAAAAGAGGAGCTACTACCAAGGGCTCAAGTAGAAAGAAAATGTTTTGAAAATGATGATGGCAACACATGTACAAATGTGCTTAATACAATTGATGTAAGGATTGTTATAAGTGCTATAAGAACCCCCCAATAAAAATGAGTAACATAAAAAAGAAAAAGTATATTCCAACAAATGTGAAAACCTACAAGAAAGGGACAAATTTCTACAACCACATTACCTACCTCAACTCATACAAACTGAGGTAGAAAATTTGAACAGATTCATTCAAATGAAGAAATGGAAGAGGTTACAGATATAAAAAATCAACTGTCAACAACAAGAAAATCCCTGATGCATATGGCTTCATGGAGAAGTCTACCAAATCCTCAGGAAAGAGATGATACTATTTGACTCAAACTATTTCAGAACATGGGGATGAGCAAGAACCCTCCCAAATTCATTCTATGAAGCCAGCATAACCCTGATACTGAAGCCAGGCAAAGACACCACTAAAAAGGAAAATTACAGACTAATATCGCTCATGAATAGAGGCCCCCAATTTTTGACATCATTTTAACCAGTGGAATTAGGCAGCATGTAAAAAACAAACAAAAATTATCACGATTAAGTGATTCCTATCAAGTATGCAAGCACGATTCAACGTCAGAAAATCTATCAGTGTGATTTGTCATATAAAGTATCACCTGAGAGACAATGGACAGTGTAAGACACAAAATAACAATAATAACACATAATTGATCAAGGGTTCACGTGGTGGGAGAGGGAGGGGGGAAAGAAATTGTTTTGGAAATGTTGATGACAACATATGTACAAGTGTGTTTAATACCACTGAATGATGGAATGTTATGATTGGTAAGAGCCCCCGATAAAATGATTAATTAAAAATAACAATAGTCACCACCTGATAACCTCAATTGATGCAAAGATGTTTGATAAAATTGAATACTCTTTTCTAATAAAAATTCTTAGCAAAATAGGAACAGAAGGGAAATTCCTCAAGATATATAAAGAGATATGTACAAAACCAACCAACCCCAACTCACAGCCATCGAGTTGACTCTGACTCATAGCCATCCCACAGGACCGGCAGAGTTGTCCTGTGAGTTTCCAAGATTGTAACTCTTCATGGAGCCGAAACCCTCATTTTCTCCCAGAGAGCAGCTCATGGTTTTGAACGCTGACTTTACCATTTGTAGTACAATGCACCAGGGCTCCTGAACAAATCCAAGAACTAATATTGTTCTCAATGGAGCAAGACTGAAGGCATTCCCACTGAAAACAGCAACTAAAGCAGTGCGTCCTGTATTATCATTCTTATTCAATGCCGTACTAAATGTCCCAACTAGAGCAGTATGAGTACAGCAAGAAAAAGAAATAAAGACTCTCCAAATAAGTAAGGAAAAAATAAAATTGTCCATCTTTTCAGATAATAAATAGAAAATCTCAGAGACTCCACAATGAAGGGACTAGAATTAGTAAAAGGAGTTATCAAAGTGGCAGGATATAAGACTAACATACAAAATTCTGTTGGATTTCAATACACTAATAAAGAGAATGCCAAAGAGGAAATCGGGAAAATAGTAGCATTTATAATAGCCCCTCAAAAGATAAAATATATAGGAACAAATCTAACATGAGACAATATTTATACCAAGAAAACTATAAAACATAATCACAAGAAAACAACAGAGACTTACATAAGTGGAAATACAGACCATTCTCATGGATAGGAAGATTTAACAATGTGCAAATAGGAATACTGCCTATAGCAATCTGCAGATATGATGCAATCCTAACCCAAAGTCCAACAACATTCTTTAATGAGATGGAAAAACTAATCACCAACTTTATATGGAAAAGACAGAGGCACCAGGTAAGTACTACATTATTGGAAAAGATCAATAAAGTTGATTGGCCTTACATTTCCCAAACTCAGAACTGTAGTAGTAAAAACAGGCTGGCATTGATACAGGGCAAACATATAGATCAATGACCCAGAATTGAGAACCCAGCAGTAAATTCATCCATTTATGAACAGTTGATTTTCAATAAAGGTTCAACATTTATTCCACACTGAAGAAATCGTCTCTTTAATAAATGGTTCAGGTGAAACTGGATATTTATTTACAGAAAAGTAGAACAGGATCCATATCTCACACCATATGCAATGACGAACTCAACATTGACTACAAACCTAAATGTAAAATATAAAACTATGAGGTCCATGGAAGAAGAGCATAGGGAAATGCTAGGGGCGCTGATTCATAGCACCAATAGAACATCAAGTACAATGAAAAATGCACTCAGAGCAAATTAGATAGGTAGGCCCTCCTAAAAATTAAATAGCTATGCACAGCAAAAGGGTGAAAAGAGAATCTATATGACATATCTGACAAAAGTCTAATCTCTATGATTATTTTTTAAGAACTTTAACATCTGAACAACAAATAGACACGCAGTTCAATTACAAAATAGGTGGACATGAACAGACACTTCACCAGACAAGGCAATCAGATAGCTAACACGTGCGGGAAAAGATGCTCATAACCGGAAGCCACTGGAGATATGTAATTACAGCTCCTATGGGATACCACTTCACCCTGGTAATAATGACACCGGACAAAACATAAAAATAAGCAACAATATAAAACAGAACAATAAATGTTGATGAGACAGTGGAGCGATTGGAACTCTTATATGCTGTTGGTGGGATTGCAAAATGGCACGGCCGCTATGGAAAGTCCTCGGTCACATGCTTGAAAAGTAGGCACAGAAGCACCACCCCATCCAGTCATGCCACCCCTGGGCGCATAGCCCAGAGGGAAAGAAGAGCTACAGCATGGAGAGACATTTGCATGCTCACGTTCATTGTAGCATTATCCACGATAGCAAAAAGATGGAAACAACGTGTCCACCAGTGGAGAAGTAGACCAACAGAGGATAGTGCATACCTACAGCAAGCAATGAGAAAGAATAAGGATGCTTTCCCGAAACATCTCAAGACGCAGATTGATCTGGAGGGCAGTATGTAAGGCTGAGTGAAATAAAGTCCGTTATAACAGGACGACATAGTATGATAAAAAGTCAAGAATAGGTTACACACAGAAAGAAACATGCTTTGATGATTACCAGGGATGGGAGGAGTGGTGAGAGAGATCCATAAAGTACATAGCAGACAAATGTTAATACTGATGGAGGCAAAGGCAATACACAGCATGGGGAAAGTCAGTGCAAGGTGACCAAGGCAAACGAAGACACATCATACGTACACAAGAAGAAAGGGTCAATGCTATGACATCTATGAGCTCAATAACATCCCATCCTTGAATAAACCATGGACTCCCATAAATAGGAAAGAGAGAGGGAAGGAGCAGGAGGAATTAAGTAGAAGGTAAGCGAGGAGCCCAAGAGAGAAAGGAGGAGGGGGTGGGCACCCTGTGGGGAGAGGACCCAGTATCACGGAACAATCTGAGAGCAAATTGATGAACAGTGTAACCCCCTTGCTCTGTAAACTTTCATCTAAGTCACAATCAAATGTTTTAAAACGAAAGAAAAGGTGGACAGTTTCACAGGAGCTGGTGGTGCAGTGGGGTGCAGTGGGCTACTTGGTGGGCTGCTTACTCTAAGTTCAGCAGTTCAAACCCGCCAGCCTCTCTGAGGGTGAAAAATGAGACCGTCTGCTCCCATAAAGAGTCACAGCCTCTGAAACCCCCTGGGGAGTCACCCTGAGTCAGAATCCACTCGAGGAGTTTGGCCGTTTGAGTTGGAGAGAGAGTGGGGGAAAGCTGTATAATAGTCAGTACTACCTACTCAGAACAAGAATAAAATGGACATCCATCCCAATCTCAAAAGGGCATTCTTCGTTCCCAGAGTCCACTTCACAGATAAGTTCCCTGAACACGGACAGAGGGAAGGAAGAGGCAAGCCCATGGCCCACACGAGCAAACACCCAGGGAGGTCACTGTGGCCAGGGCACCCTTCAGCAGTCTATTCTGTCCCCATGCGAGGGTGTCTCCATCATTTATGAGCCCATTCTGATCGCACGGTGACAGGGCTAGAATCTCGCCTTCTGTGCGGGAGATTTGGGTTTGGTTCCTAGTTGGTGCACCTCATGTCTAGCCTAGACCACCTGCCTGGCGCTGAAGGCTTCTATGATGCTCTGGAACTGACCAGACGGCTTTTACCATTGCTTCCAGACCAAAGGAGATGAGGAAGAAAGGCCTGGAGATCAACTTCCACAAATCCACCGACGAAAAGCCTCTGCATGAAACTGAGCATGGGGATGGCATCGTGCTTTGTCCCATGGGGTCAGCATGAGCGGAGTCAGCATTGACTAAGAACGGCAATATGTGAAGAGACCTGGAAGTCCAGGCAGAACCGAGTTTCACCTTGGTGGTGTGGAGGCTCCATAGAGAAATTGTCTCTATGTTTCCAAGGCGGACTTACAAATGCAGGAAGAAAACATGCATGGTGGTTATGGATTGGGCTGCTAACCACAAGGTCGGCAGTTTGAAACCATCAGATGATTAGGGGGAGAGAGAAGAGCTTTCTACTCCCGGAAAGAATTACAGTCTCACGAGCCACACGGTCCATTCTACCCTGTCCGTTAGGGTCACTACGAGTCCGATTCAATGGTAGTGAGGGAAAGTTGTGATTCAACTTCGTGATTGAATCTTGTGATTCAACCCAGGAAGACAAGCTTGCTAAAAACTAAGAGCATATGAGTAAAATGACTGTTAGAAATGGGGTCCACGTTACCCACAAAACAGACAAGGACCCACAGTGACAGCAGCTTGGCCTTTCAGAGCGGAAGTAGCTTTGCCCCAGAGAACATGAAGACAATTTTGTTCTTCACGACTCAAAGGGGTGCTCCTGGTACCGGGGCCCACGCGGTGGTTTTGTGGTAGAAGTCTAACCTCTTATGTGGGAGACCCTGTTTCTATTCCTGATGAAATCACCTCACGAATAACCACCACCCATCTGCCAGTGTGATACCTGCTCCTGTGATACTGAACAGTTTAGTTGTCAGTGGAACTTCCAGACTGAGATTAGGAAGAAAGAACTGGCCATCTATTTCCAAAATCAATGATGAAAACTAAGTGGATCACAATGGTCAGATTAATAGCTGCTCATGGGAACGGATCGTGCCTGACCATTGCAGAATGCAGTGTGCAATGCGCGCTGGGTCTCAAGCGTAGCAACTAACAATAACATTCGTGTCCAGTGGGTAGAGACCAGAGATACTGCTAAACATGTACCATCACAGAGTACCCGCCATTTCCCATAACAACGACTTAGCCAGTCACACATGTCAACTCTGACAGAGATAACTTTCAGCAGCTTGTCAAGTCTGACAGCTCTTTACCCAGAGGAGCCCTGGTGGTGCAGTGTGCTACACATGGTCCTGGGAGCCACAAGGTCAGAGACTCAAACCCACCAGTGGCTCCAGGGGATAAAGATGAGACTGTGTGTTCCTGTAAATATTTACATTCTTGGAGACCAAGTTGAGTCAGAATTCACTGGATGGCGGTGAGGGAGTTGTACCTAACTCTTGTCCGGACTCCCTGCTTCCTGTAACTCATTAACCACATTGCCTTTTCCCTTTCTAACCCAGAGTGCAATCAAGCTACATTTGCTTCTGCACACATATTTTGGGGGTGGGTGGGAGGGGCTTACCTTGTTGCCCAGAATTTCTACCTCAAGCACTCACTGAGATGAAAAACGTACATATTTTAAAAGTTATCTAAGAAGGCCGGCATAGTAAACAAGTAAGGAGCCGGTGGCATTGATGGTTAATATCTAAAGTCCAGAAGAGCCCTTTCAGGGAATGAAACACCTGGCTGATCCCTTTTACTAAAAGGGCGGGAAACCTGGAAGACTGTGAGTGGGCCGTGGCTTTTCAGAGCAGGCTTGGGGAACATTCCACAGGGTGTGGCCTCACCAGCTGGGCAGTAGCCTGAGGGATTAGGAAGTTTAGGGAGAGAGAAAGGCCAAACTGGAAGAGAAAAGGGTAAAAGAGACCAGGAAAGCAACTCTGTGGGGTGCATGATTTTCCCAAACCTGGGACCAGGCACTTAACGCTCTTCCTTTAGAACAGCGAACGACCCTTTCACATGGGTCACCTAAGACCATCGAAAAGCACATATTTCCAATGGTCTTCGGTCAGGACAATGGCTCCTTTATCATCTCCAGGCTGCCCATATTCAGATATGCCCACATAGGAGTACCAGGCGTGAAGACTGTTACCCGTGCTACACCATGCTTCAAGACAAAATTTCATTTATTTGTCATTAGAAATAAATATTTCACAATATATAATTACATATGGTTATTGTGATGAATCACCATGCTTTAATTATGTTTGGTTTTTAACAATGAAAATACATCCTGCATATCAGATATTTACATTGCGATTCATAACAGTAGCAAAATGACAGTGATGAAGTAGCAACGAAAATAATGTTATGGTTGGGGCATTACCACCACATGAGGAACTGTCTGAAAGGGCCGCGGTGTGAGGAAGGCTGAGAACCCCTGTTTCAGAAGCTACTTTTCATGTATTTCTCCCTCCAGTCAGGCCCAACACAGCCCTCTCCTTTCCCCATCCCAATCTCACCTCCTCCAGGAAGCCCTCCATGATAGCTTCGACATTTATTTATTCAGTGGATTTTCTATTCATTTCCACTTATACTTTTTAATGACACCGATGTGTGTATGCAATCTAACTGAAATGACGTAGCCTCTTCATGTTGATCTCATGCCTTAGAACCGAAAGTGTCATTTTTGGGTAGTCTTGTGTTATAAAGAGCCCTGGCGACGCAGGGGTTAAGTGCTCGACTGCTAACAATGCACCTACTGTTCTGTGGGGAAAAGGCATGGCACTCGGCTTTCATAAGGGTCACAGGATCTCTCGACTGTGGGGACTGGCCTCTGCCCTCCAGGGTCACTGTGAAGAGGAATCAGCTTGGTGGCAACAGGTTTAGTTTCAGCGGTGATTCAGTGGTAGAATTTCTTTTCCTGAGAGTGAGGTCCCGGTTTGATCAATGCACCTCATGGGCAGCCACCACCGTCTGCCTGTCACTGGAGGCCTGTGTGTTGCGATGTCGGAGAACAGGTTTCAGCAGAGCTTCTGGTCTACGGTGGACTAGAAAGAAAGACCTGGTAGTCTACTTCTGAAAAGTGGCCCATGAACACCCTATAGGTCACAATAGTCTGACCCACAACACTTCTTGGGGATGGTGGAGGACTGAGTAGCATTCAGACCTACTGTGTGTGAGGTCATCATGAGTTTGGGGTGACCCTGCGGGGGATTTTGAGACTGTAACTCTTTGTGGGAGTAGAGAGCCTGGTCTTTCTCCAGCAAGAAGGGAAGTGGTATTGATTATTTGCCAGATACCGTGCTGAATGTGTTATATACCTTATCTCATAGAATTTACCTTGTAATCATGCAAAGTTCATATTGCTACCATAGATGTTTTCAAAGCTTTAGAAACTGAGGTCAGAGAAATAGAAATTTGCACAAAATTATATGGTTGGTAAATGACAGAACTGGGTAAATTTCAACCCTTGATGAATAGTATCCCGGGAATAAAAGATGTTCATCAAAAAGATCTAGTTGCCTGGATGGTCACATCATGGCTCTATCACTTATTAACCTAATGAAATACTTCGTGAATCTATTTATATGCTTTAGAATTATAAAAGAGTTATAAAAATAGTACTGGGAGGCTAGAGGGTGAATGGGTAGGAAAGAGGGAACCGATTTCACGGATCTACATGTGACCTCCTCCCTGGGGGACGGACAACAGAAAAGGGGGTGAAGAGAGATGCCGGCAGGGCAAGATATGACAAAATAATAATTTATAAATTATCAAGGGCTCATGAGGGAGGGGGAAGCGGGGAGGGAGGGGGAAAAAAGAGGACTTGATGCAAAGGGCTCAAGTGGAGAGCAAGTGCTTTGAAAATGATTAGGGCAAAGAATGTATGGATGTGCTTTATACAATTGATGTACGTATATGTATGGGTTGTGATAAGAGTTGTATGAGTCCCTAATAAAATGTTAAAAAAAAACACATGGCTATCAAAAAGAAAAAAAATAGTAGAGCATTCGGGCATCACCCTTCCTCCACTCTCAGTGAATTTAATATCTTACGTAACCACACTATTTTTGTCAAACATAAGACATCAATGGTGGGCAAAACACTATTAACTCAACTCCACACTTCATTTGGATTTCACCAGGTTTTCCAGGAATGCCGCTTGTCGGTCCACCATCCCACCTGGAACACCAGGCTGTGTCTTCCCTGCTCTGTGAATGTCTTTGCTTTCATCCTTCCTTAGTTTCCACGACCTTGGCAGTTGTGAAGAGCACGCTCGGGTGTTTTGTAGAATGGCCCTCCCTGTGGGTTTATCTGATCTGCTTCTCACGTGAGTCTTTGCAAAGAATAGCATACGTGCAGCACCTCTCTCATCGCATCAGATGAAGTGCTTCGTATCAACGTATCTTATCACTGGCCATGTCAACCTTGAGCACTTCCTCAAGGAGTGCCGGCTGGACCTGTCTAACCAGAAAGGCACTATCTTTCCCTTTGCATACTTTTTCCAAGAAGCCCTGGGCGGTGCGAACAGCTAATGAACCCGCTTATCTGCTAACAGAAACAATTGGAGGGTTGAGTCTAAAGAGAGGCACTATGGAAGAAGAAAGGGCTGGAGATCCATTTCTGTGGAGGGGATTAAAAACAAACAAACAAACAAACAGTAATTGAAACTACTACAGAGCACAGTTCCACTCTGAAGTGCATGGGTCGCCTCCAGTGGGCGTTGATGCCAAAGCAACTGGTTCTTGAAAAAAAAAAAATTGGCGCTAAGTTTAGTGCACAACCCTCAAAGTAGGCAAAAGAATCGCCCCCTTCTGGTAGCCCATGGGGCAAGTGTTGGGCTGCGTACCACAGGGTTCATAGTTGGAACCATGGTTCAGCTACTTCTTGGGAGAAAACAAGGCTGTGTATTCGTGTGAAGATGCACAGTCTTGGGAACCCTAAAGAGCAGTTCTGCTCTGTTCTCAATACAGTCTCTGGTGAAAGGAGGGTTTGTTGGTCAGCGATTTGAAATGTAGAGGGCAAATTCTACAGTGTCTCCTAGTTAGAATGGATGCCATGGCAGTGGGGATGAGCCCAAATTGGCTCGATGGCAATGGGTTTGAGTTGGGGTGTTTGGTTCTGGAGGGGAGCATCTACCCGTAGTTTTGGGAATTCTGTAAGGATGATTCGTCTCTTCTCCCTCTCATATCTTTTTCCAACTATTCATTGATATCAGCCTAAACTCAGAGATAGGTTCTTAGAACATAATCTAACACTGCCATTTAAAAATTATGTTGCTATTTATTTTATGCCTGTACAGGGTTTGTGCGTGTGCGTGCATGTGAAATCAAAATGTTTTCATCAGTCCCATTGGACAAACAATTTAAAATTTTATCTTGAAATCAGATTTGTTCCACTTGGATCCAGACTGGGGGCACCACACTGTGCAGAGCGGCAGCACACAGTTCATGGTGCCCTGGGGGCTTAGTCAGTCCACATTGGGCTGCTAACTGCAAGGGAGACAGATGGGCTTGCTGCTCCCGTAGGAGCTGCAGCTTTGGGAAGTCACAAGGGCAGCGTCACCCTGTCCTGGGGGCCTCCAGAGTCAGAATCGACCTGAAGGCACAAGGAGCAGGAGTGAAGCATTGGCAACAAGGAAGGACAAGCCAAGTAGACATTTTGTGATTTGTATTAACTTTCACCAATTCCTACTCTTGAGTCTTCATTGTTCTGATGTTGAAGGACTCCACTTCCTTTATCTTCTCATCATCATAAGACATCAACTATATTTTTATAGACATATACAAGAGGGTAGTAACCCCCCAAAACATAATTTTTTTCTTTTACAAAACTATGTATTTAAATTTTATTTTAAAAAACAACCTTATCACGTTCAATGTACTCTCCATTACACTTAATACATTTGTCAAATCTGTGATTCCACTCTCGGTAACATTTTTCAAACATCTGTTTGGATGGCTGACAGCACCTCCCTTGTTTTGTTCTTCACCCCTTCTAAGTCATCAAATTGCTGTGCTTTCATGTCCCTCTTCATTCGAGGGGAAAAAAAAAGAAGTCTCATGGAGCAGAGAACAGGTGAGTAAGGTACATGGGGTAAGAGAGGCATGCTGATTTTTGCATCAAACTGGCCAACTGAGGTGGCTACATGAACGGGTGTATTGTTATAGTGGTAAAACCAGTCCCTTGACTGCCACAGATCAGGCCTCTTTTGCCATGTGCTGTTACTCAATCTTTCAGAGCTCCTACATAGAAAGCTTGATGAACAGTCTGACCTGGTGGAAGAAATTACAGGTGCACTATGAGTTGACATTTTGGTCCATTCAGGAAGTTGATGGACATCTAGAATAAGGTTTATCATCAATCAACATTTCACCTTCTTTGAAATGAGAAAACCACTCGTATACTTGAGTTTTTCCCATGGCACTGTCCTTGTAAGCTGTGTTCAACATCACAACAGTTTCTGAGGCATTTTCCTGGAAGCAAAATTTCACAGCTGCACACTCTTCTCCTAAATAGACCATCACACACACACACACACACACATACACACACACAGACATGTTTGAGCAAAACCACTTTTATAAAAAAAATTCACCGTGACCAGAGAGAACCTTCCCAGACAATGCCACTGGGTGCACTAATTCAGAGTGAGTTGCTGGATGTTCACATAGCAGGAAAAATTCATACTAGGAAAGCTCCACCCCCTCTTATTCTCAAACCTAGAAGTCCAGAGTTTTCTTTCTGTTTGTCATCAAAATCACTAGTAGTCTTCAGAGTAAGAACTACTTTATGTGCACCTCCTTCCAAAATGTAACTTATAGACAGGTTGTACTTCCTTTACTCACTGCCCACAAGTTGATCCCATAGCATAGTGATCATATAGGATAGGGTAGATCTTCCCCTTTGGGTTTCCAGGGGTGTAAAATCTTTATGGGAGCAGAAAGCCTCATCTTTCCCCCACAGAGCACTTTAGTTCTATAGTAATTCTATATTTAACTTTGTGAGGAATCACTAAACCCAGGTATAAACTCAGTAGAATGAGCTGCAGAGACTCAATTAGATACGTGTACATCAATGTTCACTGCAGGACTATTCACAGCAGGCAAAAGGTAGACCCAAACCAAACCAAATGTCCGTTGACAGCTGAGTCGGTAAACCAGAAGTGATATATGCATACAGGGGCATGTGTATTCTTCCGTCACAACGAGAAATGAAGATCTTACACATGCAACATGGTTAAACCTTGAAAGAAGTGTGCGGAGTGAAAGTCAGATACAAAAGGGCATCCTGTGTTATCTCACTTTCAGGAAATACCTAGGGAAATGAAGTGCATTGAGAGCAACCTTTACTAGTGGTCACCTGTGGCAAGGGGCATGGTGAAGGGGAACGGAGCATTATTGCTTACGGGATGAAGAGGTTCTGTTGAGTGTGATGAAAAAGGTGGAAGGGGGGTGGATTTGTATACAAGGTGAATTCAACGTATGTAGTTTTAAGCATTTGACACGTAAACATGGTTGAAATGACAAATACAGATTTCACCAGCAGAACTTTTTCATTGAAATGTTTATGGAAGACAAAGGCAAACTTTTCAGAGAAGCAGGATAAGCTTACAGTAGAGCCCATGAACCAATAGTTTCACGAAGTGAAGACGCCTCAGTAACCGGCACCCAGATCAGGACTAGGATCATTTCCCAGGCCCTCCAAAGCCCCCCTGCCCACCCCTCCTAACGCTGGCCACTATTGTGATCTCTAATCCCACGTAATCCATGGAAGTGGATTGTGGAAAACAAAAGCAAAAATCAGTTAATCTAGAAGGCAACTAGCAACTTCTTCTTAGAATGGCCTAAGTCAAAAGGAGAGAGAAAACCCCAGATAGGGTGATGTGACTCTGTTTCCTCTTTGATTTCTGTAAGGGGCGCCATGAGTGGCCTTGTAGAATGGAATCAGCATGCTTGGATGCTCTCAGGACTATCTGCTTGGGCTTGGACATGACCAAAGTAGGCTGTAGACACATAGAAAATTCAAGCAAATCATTTATTTGACCTTCTCAAGGCCAGCCAGCAGTTGCTAACATTTCAAAATGAAACACGATGGAGTGGAACGTAGGTCGGACAATTGAGTCTGTGAATTCACTTCTTCCCAGTTTCCCATTGATTAATTGGTGGAAGAGCTGCCTGGAGCTGACCTATCCCCGGGCATTGCAGGTATGCTGTCTTCAGATGCCAACAGCTTGCATGCGCAATAGCACCTGCTGTTCATTATTATGATTTTTGAGGTAAAAAGTATATATAATAAAATATTTGTCAATCAATTTTTAAAAACAATTCAGTGACATTGATTCTGTTTCCCATATTCTACACCCATCAGCATTAACCATGCCCACGTTGCCCTATCACACCTGACAGAAGCTCAGTGTCCTCTAAGTAATGACTCCCCATTCTCCCTCCCTTCCATCCCTGGCAACACCAATAAACGTTGCCTATTGTAGATGATCTACATGAGTGAGATTATATAATATTTGGTCACTGCGTATATCAGAACCTCATCTCTCTTTATGAGTGAATAGTATGCCATTGTATGTATGTACCACATTTTGTCCATCCTTTAATTTGTTGGACACTTGGGTTGTTTCCACCTTATGGCTATTTTTTTAAAACAATTTATTAGGGGCTCATACAACTCTTATCACAGTCCATACATATACATACATCAATTGTATAAAGCACATCTGTACATTCTTTTCCCTAATCATTTTTTTCTCCTCTTTTCTTCTTTTACATTTTATTAGAGACTCATAGAACTCTTATCACAATCCATACATATACATACATCAATTGTATAAAGCACATCCATACATTCCCTGCCCCAATCTTTCTCAAAGCATTTGCTCTCCACTTAAGCCCTTTGCATCAGGTCCTCTTTTTTTTTTCCCCTCCCTCCCCTCTCCCCCCTCCCTCATGTGCCCTTGGTAATTTATACATCGTTATTTTGTCATATCTTGCCCTATCCGGAGTCTCCCTTTCCCCCCTTCTCTGCTGTCCCTCTCCCAGGGAAGAGGTCACATGTGGATCCTTGTAATCAGTTCCCCCTTTCCAACCCACTCACCCTCCACTCTCCCAGCATCGCCCCTCACACCCTTGGTCCTGAAGGTATCATCCACCCTGGATTCCCTGTGCCTCCAGCCCTCATATGTACCAGTGTACAGCCTCTGCCCTATCCAGCCCTGCAAGGTAGAATTCAGATCATGGTAGTTGTGGGGAGGAAGCATCCAGGATCTGGGGGAAAGCTGTGTTCTTCATCAGTACTACCTCGCACCCTAATTAACCCATCTCCTCTCCTAAACCCCTCTATGAGGGGATCTCCATTGGCCGACACTTGGGCCTTGGGTCTCCACTCTGCACTTCCCCCTTCATTTAATATGGAATATATATATACATATATATATACACATACATACCCACACACATATATCTTTTTTTTTTTTTTGCATGATGCCTTATACCTGGTCCCTTGGCACCTCGTGATCGCACTGGCCGGTGTGCTTCTTCCATGTGGGCTTCTTTGCTTCTGAGCTAGATGGCCGCTTGTTCACTTATGGCTATTTTTAATAATCCAGCCAATATTCATAAGGCAAAAAGTAGGAAGGCTATAATAGTAGAACTTAAAACGTTGAATACACACAAACACACATATATATAAACAAAAATTGCTCATAAACTCTCAGATGTAATAAGGCAAAAAGCAACAGATACTTCTTTTTAATTGATTATTATAGTGAGTTATTCTTCCATAACAGAGAAGAGAACTAATTCTCCTCACCCCTCATAAACATCAAAATTGCAGTATTTCAAATGACCCTCTAGAAAATTCTTACCCACAGTTACTGGTACAATTGCATTGTTGAAGTGTGCAGAGAATGGTATGGCATGTTGCTATTGTTGCCGGGTACCTTCAGCTGGTTGAGACTCAGAGCGACCCTGGAACACAACATTGCCTTGCAGTACCATCCACTGTACAGCCACTGCCAAAGCTGAGCCCATCATTGCAGCCACCGGAGGGATCCATCTCCTTGGGGGTCTCTTTCTTTTTCATGGACCCTCCACTTTAGCAAGCAGGGGCTGGTTTCTCCTGATAACCTGTCCAAAATGCATGAGACAAAGTCTTCTTGCCATCCTTGCTTCTAAGGAGAAATTAAGTTGCACTTCTTCACAACAGATTTGGCCATTCTTTTGGTGATATTTGCAGGGTGTAATGTAACTTATCATGCAGGGTCGGTTGACAACTCCACACAAAAATGAGCTTTGTGGTTTGACTTAGTGGAGAGGTCAACAATGGTCTCTTTGCCTCTCTCAGCGAGGAGAGTCCGAGGACATCAGATGGTACCCCAGGAGGCCCAGTGTCTTTACCTCATGTGTGCCACATGGCACAGAACACTGGCCCAATGATAGTTTAATCAGTGACCAAGCAACAGCTTTGAAAGGAATCCAGTTTTGAAAGGAATCATGGGAAGAATACCAGGGTAAGTGTGGAATCAAACTCAGAATCATAAACAAGACCAGGCTTATGAGTTCATTAGCGATAAGGAATGTTCAAGATTAGGGCCTGTAAACACTACCCACTTCCCTTTCTCCGAGGCCAAAAGTTCTCAGACTCTTCCTGTGACCTCCCACTAACCTTTGCTCTCTATGAAATGAACCATTCATCACAGAAACCATAAACGAGAGATTATTAGCCTGTGTACAACCAAGAGGATGCCATTCAACGCAAACTGTTGAGTTCAAAGTTATTTTGAACTTGGCTAAGTTGGGGCCTTTTTCTGATGACAAAATGTCTATGAGGACACTTCATTCAGCATAATTTTGTTCTGTGTAAGTTCTACAACTGTGACATATTTTTATGAAGCATATTGATATACTCAGCATCCAAATCTGTTTCTCAGAGGATCCCTGGTAGAGCAGTGGGCTATGCATTGGGCTGCTAACTGCTAGGTCAGCAGTTCAAAACCACCAGCTGCCATGCAGGAGAAAGATGAGACTTTCTACTCTGGTAAAGAGTTACAAGCCCCCAAACCCACAGGGGCAGTTCTACTATCTCCTACAGGGTTGTAATGAGTTGCAATCAACTCAATAGCAGTGAGAATAAAACCAAGCATCCTGAGATAATTGGCTGATTGTACCAAGGTTGGTCTAGAAAGATGCAAAACTGTGAAGTGCTGAAAAACCACAAGGAAGGGGCATGTCAGAAGGACAACCCCAAAGAGCTCCCAGCGGCCAAAGACAGAAACAATCGTGAGCAATCGCGAGAAGCGAGCAATGTTGTCTGCATTATCATCTAAAGCCTCGCATCGATTTGCATGGCTCTATATTGATATAAATGGATAAGCTAGTCAATAAATCAATGAGGAGAGGGGACATATATTCCTGATAGAAAAAATCCCAAATGATAATGTAGCTATGCCCATCTCCATGCCAATCCTCTAAGAAGACTGGACTCAGTCCCTGGCTCCTAAAATATCCGCTCTTTGAGGAAGAACTGGTAATTTCGCACTGGAGAGGTCTGGGTGATTCCTTCACTTAATATGATGTTGAAGGTGAGCGTCTTCAGTTCCAAGTCACGTGCACGGCATGGGTTTCCCAGGAGCACCAAACTCTCACTACCACAGGCTGAGTCCGAGGAAAGCATCGAGGGACGTTCTACAACACACACCACTATTTGTATTTTTCTACAAACCTAAAATTGTTCCGCAGTGAACATTGATATGAAAATATATCAGGGGGAAATAGGCAGGCATTGCTACAGGGTGTTCAGTTTCTGCTCACTGCGGCATGGTGAGTGCAATTTGGGGCACTGGATGGTCCATGCAAAAATGGCTGATGGGGCCAACGTTTTGTTCTATGTATCTCACCACCATGAAAATTTACTGAGAGCATAGGGACCGCATAGCCGTGTGCCAGGCGCGAGACCTTCTCTGTCAAACAGCAGAGAAGCCCTCTCGTCGCCATGCCCATGGCCATTTCGGAGGGACATTCACTAGGCTGTTAAAATCATCCATCGGTAAAAGGCACATGTGAGCCCTCACATTATTTTTCTCAGCTAGGTGAGGCAATGTCTGCGAAAACATATGGTCTCATCTTGATGCTGACTGGCAAGCAAAATTGTCTCACTCACCGTCCTGAGTCATCGGGAGAACACCCAAGTGTTTAGTGATGAAACCTTCAATCTGGGGGTTGTAGGCACTGGTAGAATATAGCTTTCCTAGGGAACGAGTGGAGAGGTCTGGGGGGCCGGCCCCAGTCCCAACTATTAAGTGGACACCTGCCCCTTCCCCCGAGAAGAATTTGTTTCAAAGGATGGCATTGATTCTGCAGTTCTGGGAGAGGGACATATCGGATCAGAGCACATGGGAGCAGATGAAGGGGGAGTAGGAGAGAGTGGAGCACATCCGGGCCCACCAGGCCCTGAGGACGATGACCCCAATTAGAGCAGCCAATTCACAGAGAGGACCACATGGCCAGCCCCACTATGAGACATGATGCCCCTCACTGACCCATGACCCTGCTGGGGACAGCAAGGGAGGCACAGTGTGGGAATTGCACCCAACCTGATCCCTCCACACCAAGACAAAGCCCTGGGGAAGTGCAGCGGAACAGCAAGGGAATGGAGTGGCAAGATCCCCAGGGAATGCTGAAGGTGGACTTTGGGGCCAGGGTGTGGTGCCCCAACAGACTAGACTGGCCAACAAATGATCCTTGAACTGAAAAAGAAAAGAAAAGAAAATGGCTTTGTAAATTAGCACCTCTTGTCTAAACGTACAAGGCAGCCCCCTTCAGTATGCCACGGGAGAGTCAAAGTCGACCCAGTAATTCTACCCTGGGGCTTAAGGTAGCAACCCTATGGAGGTCAGGTAGGCTTGGCCCATGGTCTGAAACCCCTGACTGTGTACCCATCTGTCCTATTTGTTGAAAATGTTCAGCCTTGTAGAAGAAACCTCGGAAGATCTGATGAAAGATTGGTGCGGGTATTTTCCAATCCAGCGATGAAAGAGATTAGCTAAGCAGCACTTTTCCCACGATGCCGGCCTGCTGGCGGGTCCCTCTTGATGGTTCGGACTCATAACTCTGCTATGTGTGAAGAGGGACGCCACGGTTTTCAGATAGCCGCATCTGTCTTGCCAGGTGCCACTTGGTGAGTTCGAACTGCCAGCCTTTAATGTAGTTGAGTGCCTAGCAGTTTGTGCCACCCAGCTGCCTACCATTTTATAGTCACTGTGATCAAATAACTAAATATTTCCCCTAGAAGAATAGAAGCCAGAGATTATTTTGTATAGCACTGTGAAGCAAACTACCAGAACTCAATTTCAAATTGTGGTGATCTCCTATAAAGTTTTAATTCTATCTATCTATCTATCTATCTATCTATCTATCTATCTATCTATCTATCTATCTATTGTTCTATCTATTGTTCTATCTATTCATTCATTTACTTATTTATCTATCTATTTATCAATCTATCTATCTATTTATTTGTTTGTTTTTTCCTATAAGGTTTTTAATGGGTAGTTTTTTTTATTGTTGTTTTTGAGGCAAATCTTCAGGCTTTGTTTCTAAGCCGCCTCTGGATGAACTGGAACCTCCAACCTTGTGCCTAGCACCTGAGCTCATTAACAATTTTCACCACCCACCAACCTCCTTGAAACAGAAGTCACCCAGAGAAAGGTCACGAATGTGGTGAGCATTCCTGTATGAGACTGCCAACAATTTTTGGACACTCCTCTCACGGTGGGTTTGCTACATTTTCTGCACAAGTAGAAATTAGAAAGCATCTATGCCCAAACTGGCTGCATTAGCTAGGGGATAAATGATTGACATGGCTTCTGCCAATCAAAGCACAGATGGAAGACTGATTCCAAATTGACCATCACAAAGAAGTGGGTTCACTATAATGGGACCATCTGAGGTTTCTTCTGGAAGATCGGTGCTCAGCCCTGAGAGGCAAGGTTGCTCCGGAACACTGGCCATGCTGGAGGCACCACTTGGTAGATTTCTAACTCTGGTAAAGAAGCCACACTGAATTGTTTGCAATGTACAACCTTCTGGCTTCAAAAACAACAAAGCAAACCAAATCAGATGCTGGTCATTCCAATCAGAGTCATGCTTACCCCACTGGGTGTCACATAGAAGTGTCTCCCTAGCGGTTATTCACTGCCATCTGAGAGAATCTCGCTATTCTGACTCAAGGAGACCCCATAGGACAGGGTAGAACTGCTCCTGTGAGTTCTCAAGAGTGTATGTTTTATGGGAGTAGAAAGCCTCATCTTTGGTCCACGGTGATTTCGAACTGCTGACCTTGAGGTTGGTAGCCCAACTTATCACCCACTCCACCTCCTCTGCTTTTCAGTAGCTCACCAGGCTCTTCTTCTGACTGCTTCTGGGTGGACCCCAATAGGCAACCTTTAGGTCAGCACCAGCACATTAACCCTCTGCATGATCTAAGAGCTCCACTTAACACAATCAGCAACAATGAACTGCTTTCCTGTCCTTTCTAATTATAACTACTCAGAATTGAGACGCGTTTAACATAAAGCCAACAGCTAGAAGTATCATACTCACTAAGAACCTCATTTGGAACGTAGCCATATGGATTCAAACACCTTTACCATATGGATTCAAACACTTTTTGCCTCCGAATAATAGAAACAACAATTTCACTCTTCTGAATAACATGCTATTTGAGGGTCACAGTTTTAAAGACTAATTCGAGGATTGGTTCCATTTCATGTGTTTCCTTTTTAAATGTCAAAGGTAGCAACACCATTGTTTCCCTTGAATTCATTTTGGTTAAAAATGCATCTATTGCCTGAAGAAAAAGATTAGGCATCATAGCATATAGGTTACGTGTTTTCGGAGAAACAAAACACCAGCAAGGTGGTTCAGAAAGAAGAGAAGTAGGTATGAGCTAATAATCAAACCACAAAGAAAAGAGCACAGATCTTCTGACCCAGCAGTCTTTCGATTGAGCAGACACCCTAAAGGCATAATGGCTAAGTTCCCTAGTTATTCCCCTGTCTGTGGCTTTGTTTGCTCACCGATCCCTCCCCCCACCTCCTTCTCCTCCCAGGTCCCTCTTTCTCCTCAAGCTTGAGTCCCATGCCTATCTTCTATAAGTAGGCAAACCAACCATAACAGAGACCAAACAAAGAGAAAACAAATGACTGGGGAAAAACAGAGAAAAAGTAAGAAAGCATCAACAGAAACCATGGGGTAAGGGAAACAGCGGTCGGTGTAAGGCATAAAGATAATAATTTATAATTTATCAAGGGTTCACAAGAGGGTGTAGGGGCTAGGCAACAAAGAGGAGCTAATACCAAGGACTCAAAAGAAAGTAAATGTCTAGAAAATAATGATGGCAATATATGTACAAATATGCTTTATACAATTGATGTATGGATTGTTTTAGGAGCTGTAAGATCCCCCAATAAAATGATCTTTACAAAAAAAGAACCATAGAATCACATGTTTGGAGGATTTAGCAGGATATTGTTGTTGGTTTCATTTCTTGAGATGGACAGTGTAAGTATATACAGAATTTGTTTAAAAACAAACAAACAAACAAGCAAATGCCTCCAGATTTCTTATCGCTCCAAACTAAACAGTGAGTGGTCTGAGGGGCGTAAACAAGTGGAGGAAAAGTAAAACTGAAATAGACTTGGAGTCTGTAGTGACAAGTTTATCTAAAACCACAAAAAGAAAGAGAAAGGAAAAAAGACAAAAGGCAATTATTGAGACAAGCATTTAGGAAATTAAAAGGGAGTTTAGGGAACTCTAGGCAGAGAGACCAGCAAGTGACAACATAAGAGCATTGAAATAGCAGGATGTGTTCAGGAAAGTTCCTATAGTACAAGATGAGATGATTTTAGAACAACCGAAGAACACTCTTCATGTCCCTGTTACTCGTTTTTCCTGACCAGATAGACGCTTTCAAATATTTTCGCAACGTCTATGCCTTGTCTTCTTAGTCCCTTGTCAGTGTTTTACAAAGATAAAGAGGGTTTAATTTTGATACAGTTGAATTTATCAGTAAGCTCTTTTCTTGATTGTTTTTTGGTGTCATAGCCAAGAATTTACCTCGCCTAACTCCAACAGCTCCAAAGAAGAAAGATGAGGCTATCTTCTCCCATAAAGGATTACAGCCTTGGCAGCCCAGTGTAAGGTTGTTCAGAGTCAGTAATGACTCAACAACTGTGGTTACTATGGTCGGTTCATGTGGTCTTCGTCATGATGATGCTGCTGATAGTGGAAACACAGTGGCATACCTTGCAGTATCCTGCACATAAGCACAGTACTAGGAACTGGTACCTGGTTGAGTTCTTTGGCACCATTTTGGCAAAGCAATTAAACATCTTTGTATGGGTCTATTTCTAGTCCCTTAATTTGAGCACCTGTCTTTATACCCCAGAGCCCTGGTGGTGTAGGAATTACATCTCGGGCTGTGATCCTCATGGCTGGCATTTCAAAACCACCAGCAGCTCCTCCAGACGAAGACTGGGCTTTCTACTCCCTTAAACAATTACAGTCTCAGAAACCTGCAGGCAATCACTATGAGTCAGAATGGGCTCCAGGGCAGTGAGTATGGTTTTATTTTTATAGCAGTATCACAGTCTTGATTGTTATTGTTCTAGTTTTGTTTTTTAAAAATCATTTTATTAGGGCTCAGACAACTCTTATCACAATCCATACATACATCAATTGTGTAAAGCACATTTGTACACTCATTGCCCTCGTCATTCTCAAAACATTTGCTCTCCACCTAAGCCCCTGGCATCATCTCCTGATTTTCCCCTCCCTCCCTGCTCCTCATTTTCCCCTCCCTCCCTGGTCACCTTCCCTCATGAGCCCTTGATAATTTATAAATTATTATTTTGTCACATCTTGCGCTTTCCAATGTCTCCCTTCACCCACTTTTCTGTTGTCCGTCCCCCAGAGAGGAGTTTATATGTAGAATTTTGTAATCGGTTCCCCCTTTCCAATCCACCCTCCCGCCACACTCCCAGTATCGCCACTCAGACCACTGGTCCTGAAGGGATCATGTGCCCTGGATTCCTTGTGTTTCCACTTCCTATCTGTACCAGTGTACAGCTGCTGGTCTAGCTAGATTTGTAGGGTAGAATTGGGATCATGATAGTGGTGGTGGAGGAAGCATTTAGGAACTAGAAGATAGTTGTATGTTCATCATTGCTACACAGCACCCTGACTGGCTGTCTCCTCCCTGAGACCCTTCCATAAAGGGGTGTCCAGTGGTCTACATATGGGCTTTGGGTCTCCACGCTGCACTCCCCCTCTCATTCACTATGGTTAAATTTTTTGTTCTGATGATGCCTGATACCTGATCCCTCGACGCCTCGTGATCGCACAGGCTGGTGTGTTTCTTCCATGTGGGCTTTGTTACTTCTGAGCTAGATGGCCGTTTGTTTACCTTCAAGCCTTTAAAACCCCAGATGCTATATCTTTTGATAGCCGGGCACCATCAGCTTTCTTCACCATATTCGCTTATTCACCTGCTTTGTTGTCAGCGGTTGTGTCCGGAAGGTGAGCATCATAGAATGCCAATTTAATAGAAGAAAGTATTCTTGCATTGAGGGAGTACTTGAGTGAAGGCCCAATGTCCTTCTGCTAACTTAATACTAAACCTATAAATATATGCACATAGCTCTATTTCCCCATCCTAATATATAAATATATTTACATATGTACATGTCTTTATCTAGACCTCTATAAATTCCCTTTGCTTCCCAGCTCTTTCCTCTGTTTCCTTTGACTTTCCTCCTGTCCCACTGTCATGCTCAGTCCCCACCAGGGTTTCAGCAATTCCTCTTGGTTACATTACCCTTGATCATGCCCTACTAGACCTCCCACATCCTCCTCACCACCGATTTGGATCAGTTGTTGTTTCCTTGTCCCTCGGTTTGTTAAAACCCCCTCCTTTCCCCGCACCTCCCCCTCTCCCATGTCCCCCTGCAACTGTCAGTCCTGTTGTTTTTACCTCCAGATTGTTCATCCAGCCTATCTTATTTAGACAGACCTGTGGAAATAATAATATGCACAAAAGCAAGACAGAGCAAAATCAAGCAACAATACACAAAACAACTACAACAAACCAATGACAAAAAAAACAAAACATAACAAGAAAGCTTGTAGTTAGTTCAAAGATTGCTTGTTGGCCTTTAGGAGTGTTTTCCAGTCCAGTCTGTTGGGGCACCATGCCCTGGTCCCAAAGTCCACCTTCAGCATTCCTTGGGGACCTTGCCACTCCATTCCCTTGCTGTTCTGTTGCACCCCTTTAGTGTTTTGCGTCGGTGTGGCGGGATCAGATCAGGTGCAATTCCCATACTGCGTCTCTGGTGTTGTCCCCTGTAGGGCTATGGGTCAGTGAGGGGTGTCATATCTCTGAGGGGGGCCGACCATGCGGTCCTCTCTGTGGACTGCCTGCTCTAATTGGGGTCATCATCCTCTAGGCCTGGTGGGCCCGGATGTGTTCCACTCTCTCCTCCTCCCCCTTCATCTGCTCCCGTGTGCTTCGATCAGTTATGTCCCTCTCCCGGAGCTGCAGATTCAATGCCATCCTTTGAAATAAATACTTCTGGGGGGAGGGGTAGGTGTCCACTTAATAGTTGGGATTGGGGCTGACCCACCATTCTAGCTTTTTTTTTTTAAAGATAGAAACTGAAGTTGCTTATTTGTGACCTTTTTAATTTTCTGATCCAGGCATCTCATGCTATAAATTTCTCTCAAAAACTTGAGTGGATCCTACATAATTTGACCTATAGTCAGT
The DNA here is from genome assembly GCF_050624435.1 of Tenrec ecaudatus. Taxonomy (NCBI): domain Eukaryota; kingdom Metazoa; phylum Chordata; class Mammalia; order Afrosoricida; family Tenrecidae; genus Tenrec; species Tenrec ecaudatus. The sequence continues at coordinate 319,469,226 of NC_134530.1, read as the reverse complement.
AATTTAATTCAGCTTTAAATTCTTTCTAATTTCTCCTTTGAGTCATTAGGCTATATAAAGATATTTTATTTGATTTATAAATATTTTAGGGATTTTTGATAAATCTTGATGTTATGGTATCTAATTTAATTCCATTGTGATTGAAAATTTCTATGACTTCAAACCCTTTAAATTTATTGAGATTTACCATATGGCTCAAAACATTTTGGTAAGTATTGCATGCGGATGAGAAAATAATGTTCATTCTGCTGTTGTTGAGTGGATTGCTCTATAAATACCAATTAGATCAAGTTGGTGGATAGGGCTGTTCAGATCTTTTCTATTCTTACTGACTTTCTGTGGGATTAGTTCATGACTTAATGTAAGGAAGATATTAAAATATCTGGCTACTTTGAAATAAACACAATCTAAAGCCTCTTAGAGAAAAATGGAGTAACTACATCATAGAAGAGAACTCCATAGTCATTATTTTTTAACGATAGAATTTTGGGGTGGGGCATGAATTAACTCAAAAGAATGAACCACAAGATTGATGACGGCATGGAAGGAGATTGTTATTGAGTTCAACAGCGCTCCCTGGTCATCAGGCATTCTTACTTTTGCATAATGACAGGGCTCTTCCATCAGTGCCAGTGATGATGTTTCTAATAGAATTAGGTCATAATGCACATGAGATGAGCCCACGCGAAAAGAAGATGCCCAGAAATGACCATCTTCAGGGACCTCCTTAGCTGCAATCACAGACAGAAAGGCTGTAATGCCATTGGTCTGATACCTCCCACTCTGTTCCAGGCCACTTTCTTGGCGCACTGCACAATCACACACTCACACAGATAACAGGCTACGAACAAAAGCACGGGTGTTGGCGGCCACACCAGCTCCATCGCGCTCAGTTAGCATATTGTGTAGCATTCTGTCATGAAGTCACTGGCAATGTCAGCTCTCGAAAACTGCATGGCTCAGATATTTCCAAGCCCTTTTAATCCACGATCAAGGCCTCCCTTTATTGCTGTTTTGTTTTCCTCTGCTGCCCTACAGCATGGAATCCAGTGTGAACTCCTGATAAGCAGTGAACCATGCAGCTGCAGTACAGTTGCCTTGTGAACACCACCATGTGATCTGCCAAGGCCCCAGTGGGGAGGAGGTGGCACAGGACTCACCTCCCCCACGCTGAGCCCATGCCAAACGGCGCCCTACACAATGGCGAGCAGACCGGGACACTTCTGAACAACCTCAAATTATTTTTTTTCTTTTTGCACAAATGAAATTTAGCACTCCCTTGTTTGGGGGATGCAGCACGGTGAATGTAACTCACTGCATGCGAATCAAAGTAATATCACAGCAAGTTTCCAATGAGGAGCAAAACAGAGGACGAGAAGGTGCTGCTAGGCTGCCGCTGGTTTGGAGATGTTATTATCTTTTTCAGTTCCTGGGTTTGCGTGACAGGAATGAAGAGAGGATATGCTGGGTCAGGACACAATACTGATATTTGCCACTGTTGGCAGAAGTCCCTGTGTCCAGAGTAAAGGGAAAGGAAGAAAGAGAGCAGGTTATGCGATCCGAGGAGGCCTGAATAAACTGCATTGAGAAACGTACACCTGAAGAAGCTGACAGCCAGGTGATAACATGATCTGATAACCATCTCCACTGCCAAGTTCAGACAAAGAGGCAGTTCATAGAGAACTGTTCACAGGGAGAGATCGCAAGGGGGACCCCTGGGTTTCTATTGATTCGATGAAGGACCAGAACAGAGTCATGTTAGGATAAGACATAAGATGGTTGGGCAGGTGGGCCAACGTTGAAGGAAATTCGCAATTCCATGAAGAATACCTGTTGCCTCAGAGCACTGAGAATTAAGGTGATTGAGGGATGGAAGTGTGTACTTCTTGGGTAAGAGTTTGAGAGCTGAGTTTGGATTGTTGCTCTGAGTTGACATGAAGTCAGTCGCTAAGTTATGGTGATTTCATGCACCGGGGACAAGTGCTGCCGGGACCTGCACCATGATTAGTTGCAGACTGGACTGTTGTGGCAATAAGGTTTTCATTGTCTGGATTTGGGAAGTAGATTTCCAGGTTTTTCTTCCCACTGAAACCTGTCTAGCATCAGAGTAACACACAATCTACCACTGAGACAGGGAGATGACTGCACAGGAGAGGCATTGGATGGGAACCAAACTTGGGTTTCCCAAGAGAAGGTGAGAATTCTACCCCTAGACAACCAATGTTCACGAGTTTGGATTCAAAGGTGAGAGCACATACAAAGTGGACTAAGGGAAGTTCTGGAATATTAGGCATGGATGATCACTTGTTAAAAATCCACCCAGCTTTGGCATGTATCATTTAACTGGAATGGCAAGCTCTATTACTACCCCTGGTCCTTAAAGGAGCCAACATTGTGAAAATTACTTCAAAGTCTGTGTACACTGTAGATCAATACGGTGAATAATTCATGCCCAAAGCCGTTATTCTATATTGTTAAGGCTTTTCCCATCCCCCTTTTCAGTTTTCAAACAATCAGGAGATCTGGTCTTCCTATCTTTTGTTATATGGAGTGGTAGGAAGTGGAATGTTCTTGTTAGGCGGTGTCAAGTCCAACTCATCGTGACCTTACGTACAACAGAATGAAATATCGCTCCATCTTGTGCCAGGTTCACATTTGTTATTAGAGGTGAGCCCATTGTTGCAGCCACTGTCTCAATCCATCTCAAGTAGGGTCTCTCCCCCCCCCCCACCCCTTCACTGCCCTTCTATTGTACCAAGCATGAACTCCTTTCTCCAGGGACTGGTGCCTCCTGATACTATGACCAAAGTACATGAGATGAAGTCTTGCCTTGCTTCCAAGGAGCTTTCAGGTTGTACTTCTTCCAAGATAGAGCTGCTCATTCTTCTAGCAGTCAATGGTCCTTTTCAATAGTCTTTGCCAGCACCAGAATTCAAATGCAGTTCTTCTCAAAAGGTGGATAGGAGAGAATAGTTATATGCTGAAAATTTTAATGTTAAGAATATCCTTTTAACAAAACACATGAGGGATACCCCCCTCCCCAACACCCCTCTCCCCCCAAAAAAACTAATGGAAAAAAGCTGTGCTGGGCAAGCTTTCTGAGTTAGTGCACCTAGTAGCATTACCTGGGAAGGTCCTCTCTGGAACAGTGATTTTTTCCAGGAAAGTAGTGTCATTCTAACCATGTTTGTTTTTTGTTTTTTTTTTTGTGATGGCCAATTTAAGAGAAGAGAGTGCGACTATGAAATTTTTTTTCCTGCTTGTGAAAAATGCTGCAGAAACTGTTGTGGTGTTAAAAATAACTGACAAGGAGAGTACTACGGGAAAAATTCATGTGTACGAGTGTTTCTCATTTCAAAAGAGTTGAAATGTTGACTGATGACAAAGCCCATTCTGGACATCCATCAGTTTCCCAAATGGATGTAAATGTCAACTCGTAGTGCATTTGGAGTTCATTCCACCAGGTTAGACTATTAATCAAGATTTCTAAAGTATCAGTGACATAGCTTCCCACAGCACAGCACCACACAAGTTCATTTCCCAGCATGTCTGTGTTAAATGGTTATAACTGAGTTTCTGCCAATCTGTCAATCAACTTTGCAAAATGGTATCAAGCAAGAAATTGATAAAGACTTGTGACTCTCTTGTATTTTGCAATCACACACTTTGCCCTTCCTTCAGTTTTGAGTCAAGAAGCCATGGAGGCATAGTGGTTGCATGTTGGGCTGCTAAGTCTGAGGTCAGCCGTTCAAAACCAACAGCTGCTCTGAGAAAGAAAGATGAGCCTTTCTATTCCCATAAAGGGTTACAGTCTTGGAAACACGCAAAGGCAGTTTTACCTCATCCTGTACGGTTGCTATGAATCAGCAGAGACGTGATGGCAGTGAGTTTGCACTGTTTTTGTTCAGTTGAGTCAGGTTCTTTCCTAATCCATTCTCCTCTTCACCTCAAACTGATCCCTGAAAGTTCATACGCCTTGAGATCCTTTTCCCAAAGCCTCCCGAGGCTGCTCCTTCCAAAGACCCACCCTCCTTGACATCTCTCCTGAACTTAGGATATCATTCAGAGGGTATTCATGTTTTGTTTTTTTCCCCAATGTAACTAGTTGTTCAGAGTCTCTAAGTGGAACGCTTGCTTCTTCTCCTCCTACCAGTCATGAAACCACACCTCTACCAAATTCGAAGACCTAACCTAGGTCGCATCTCTACGAGTCTTCTCTGAGTATGCAAGGCAGCCTTTAACAACTCATCTTGGCTCTTAGCTTCTTCCATCCCCTCTTCTCTACTTTCCTTTCATTTCTCTTCCCTTTCCTTCCTCCTTTTCTCCCTTGCTTGCTTCCTTCTTGCCTGTCTGCTTGCCATTCAGTAAGCATTCAGTAAGTCCCTATTATAAAGCAAAAGGCCACCAGTTTGAATTCACCAGTCCCTCCTCTGAAAAAAGTTGAGTTTTCAACTCCCACAAAGAGTTACGGTCTTGGAATCCCACCAGGGCTGTTCTGTTCTGCCTACAGTGTTGGCATGAGCCAGAATTGACTGCATGGCAGTGAGTGTGATTTTGCTTTTAAATTATAAGCCAGGTACTCCTTTTTAAAGAACCCGGGTTATAGGAGTCAACAAAACCCAGCAAGTGTCAGTGCCTATGGATTTACATTCAGGAAAGTGGAGACACAGACTAAAGTAAAGCGACTAGACATGTGGCCATGGAGAGAGAGTGAGTATGAAGTCCATGGCTGTCTAGCTGACTCATGGGGCTCCGTGTGTGACCCAGTAGAGCTGCTCCACAGGGCTCTCTTGGCTGCCACCTTTACAGAAACAGGTCGCCAGGCTTTTCCTTCACAGTGCTACTGGGTGCGGTGGAACTGCCCACCTTCAAGTTAGGAGTCAAGCACACACTATGCCATGCAGGGACCTGATGAGGTTTTGAGCCTGAAAGGAAACCCACCGCCACCTTCGATTCTGACCCTGCCGAAAGAGGTCGAACTTCACTATGGGGTTTCCGAGGCTGGAAGAATTACGGAAGCAGACCGTCACATCTCTCTCCTGCTGTGCAGCTCGGGGGTCGCTGATTGACCTTTTGGTTAGCAGCCAGCTTTGACCCTCGATGCCACTAAGGGTCCTCCCCATGAGTGCCTCCAAAACTCACTGCCATGGAGTCAATGCCAACCGATGGTGATCTTGTAGGATGGCGTACAACTCCTTCTGAGGGTTTTAAAATCTCCCTGGGAGGAAACAGCCTCCTCCTCCTCCCGTGGAGTAGCTGGTGGATTTGAACCGCCAACTTTTCAATCAGCACCCCTAATGCTTAACATATTGTGCCACCAACCCTCCTTGATGAGTGCTTTCTGGTACTTTAAAGTCGGTGTTGAAGAAGCCTTTTCTGTGATGCTGGCACTTAAGCTATGACCTACAGGACAGGAGGACACCATGCTTTCTTGTGAGAGAAAGGAGTATGTAAATGTGGGGAATTCCCAGTGCAAGGGCCGGAAGGAAGATGTGAGCCAAACTGGAGAAGCCTGTTCCTTTCCATCATTGCATGTACACCATCACTCTACATGCTGTGTGGCTGTCTGCAAGGTAAAGCACACGCAACACATGCAGATGGGCTCCACGGGGTGTAATCCTTCAGTAATATCCCCAGCGATGACATGTTGACCAGCTTTTTCTTCCCCAGTGGATTCTCTTCAGGGCACTTACAACCCCCCACCCCCAGTAAATTCTCAGTCTGCATTTGAGACTATTGACTGAGCAACTGATCCAAACCCCTCCTACGAAAGAGGAATGTGTGCCCCCCCCCCAAATGTTTGGGAAGAAGGAGTATATTATAGAGCTGCTCTCTCCACCGAATAAGGTTTAACCCAGCAGAGAAATGAAGATTTACACATAGGCACACGCCAACTCTTTTTTCCTCATTAATTTTCATGGTGCGAAGCTCTTTCGGCTGCCCTCTTACATCGACTGAGCGACCCGCGTTCCACTTCGTCCTTAACCAGCTTTCCCCAGCTCAGCCCAGCATGTCGTCACATTACTTTCAACGTGAGTGAGAACCCACCTATTTCATGATGTGCACAATAAAGAAACTAGAAAAACATGCAATTTATAAAATAATAATATGCAGTAATATGGAGCTTTTATGTTAATGGGACAGATGAGGGATTACGACATTATACCCCACCACCCACCCCACCCCTTCCCCCCCCCAAAAAAAAGAAAAGAAAGGAAGAAAGAAATACATTATCAGGCACTTAGAGTGATGTTGCAGCTGAATGCCTTTGGGTCCACAGTGCAAATGCTCATCCAACAGGGAACATGCGCATATTATCATTTCGCTCCTTGGGATGCCAAAATTCTCTGAAATAAAACGTGTAAGAACAGCATATCCTACATCGGTGGGCTGAGGTGTTGAGTGGCTTGGCTTCCTGCAGGTTTAAGTCCAGCTAAATGCAACCTGAAGAACCGGCTCTCTGGAAGGCTGAGTCACCGCCACCGCCACCGCCACTGCCACCTCCTTGTGATGGATGGAGCCCACGGAGAGGCCCTCAGGAACAGGTGTGATTGTGAAGTGGGCTGGTGAGGGCAGATCAGCTGCTCCACAGTCTGGCTTCAGTCAGAAACGGGAAAGTCATGATAAATTTGCAACTATGCAGGCATAAAAAGTTCTCACCCACAGCTGGTGTGTCTCGTTCCTCTCTTCACAAAATCAAGGGCAAAATTGGTGGTTGCAAAGCCTTGTGATTTCCATCTTAATCTTGGTTACCGGAGTAACCAAGGCACTGGAAGACAATGATGGTTTATGGGTTTGTTATCAAATGCTATGATTTACAGACACCAAACTGCTTGAGTACATGGGAGGCACTGTTGTTTTGTAAATAAAGACACTGTTTCCAGATCCAAAATGTCTGAGTTCACATTCAAGTTCTGCTTCTGTCAGCTATTTGACAGCTTGAATTATGTTACCTGTACTTTCCATTCCTTGGGCTCCTTTCCTTTCCCCACCCTTTTTTTTTGTTAATAGTTTTATTAGCACTTCATCCGAGTGTCATCTAGTTCAATAATTCAATCATGTCAAAAGTTGTGCAATTACCACCACATTCAGTTCTAGAACATTCTCTTCTTCCTCAGACTCATTGTTAGTCGTGTATTTTTTCTAATTGTAGAAAAAATATATGCAACAAATCATTCTCCAATTCCACCACTTCTACGTGTATAATTCAGCATCATTGATTATCCTCTTCCTGTTGTATGGTCATTATTGATCACACCAAATTATTCCAAATAATACATATACAGATGTCAAATGGGGATATTAGTGATGAGTCCCTTATAGAGCTGTGAAGATAGTTGAGGTAATTAATTGGAGTGCTCAGAGCCAGGCATGGCTCATAATAAACACTCAGTAAATCTGCACTGGGTAGTGCCAACGCTTAAGGCACACAACTGCTAACACAAACATGGGCAGGTCATGTCCACCAAAGGCACTCAGAAGAAAGACCTGGCCGCCTGCTTCTGTAATGTCAGCTACTGAAAACTCTGTGGGGCACAGGGTTATACTGGCACACATGGGACAGTCATGGGTCGGGCTGCACCACAACAACTGGGGGTCATCTGCACTGTTGCTCTGAGATAAGAAGTAACGGTTGGTAAGTCCTATGAAAACACTACACTCCTGACAGAGCACTAACTCCCGGGAACCAGTTTATTCTAGAGCAAGAAGACCACACACACACACACACACACACACACACACACACCCTGAAAGGCCTCGGGTGCTATCTGCTCTACAAATAAAATAAATTTAGAAATGCCTTGACCAAAGCCATTCTGCTCATGCATCTTTAATAGTATTAGAGTGGACCAGAAAAACGAAGGCAGGGTCTTGTAAAGCAGTCAAGTAGCCCTTAGATTCTCTGTTAGCTTCTTCAATGGGTTTGGGAGGGGGGAGAAGTACTGATTGCTCTACTCATTCTCAGCACGCCCTTCTCCCAGCCCTGTGGTTCAGGGGGAGCACCTCTGGAGGGCCCAGAGAAGAAGCGAGCACTCCCTGGATGGGGCCTGGGCACCAAGACTGAACATTTTCGTCGTTGTTGCTTGTAATATTTCATTTTATTATGGGTGAAAAAATGCACAGCGAAGCCCACTCCCCTTCCACAGTTTCTAGACCTCACTCTCAGTGTCGTTGGCTACCTTCTCTGCATTGCGCCAGCATTCTCTCTCATTATTTCTATGCTAGTTGATTCCTTGCTGTTGCCTTCAACTCTCAGGGCCCTCGCTCTGCAGTCTCCTCATCCATGTTTTTAAATAGCTATTGACCCTCGGATCTTATACATGTAATTAAAAAAATGCAATACTCAAGCATGCCAATACTTACTCTGTGTGCTAACCTGTTAAAGGTGACATCACAGAGGTAGTTTCAGTTCAAGGTTTGTTTTTAATTGTTCTATTCGGGGCTCATACAACTCTTATCACAATGCATACATCGATCAATTGTGTAAAGCACATTTGTACCTTCATTGCTCTCATCATTCTCAAAACATTTGCTCTCCACCTAAATCCCTGGCATCAGCTCTTCATTTTGTTAGGTTTAAGGTTTTAGGAGCAATAAAAGGCCATATTGCCTGCTACCCTACCTAGCCAGCCTTCGTAGATTCCTGAAGAATTTGATGTTCTGTTGTACATTTTCTTTTGTTTCAAAAATCAGGTTTCATCTATCATGCTTCGGAGCAGAATGTTCAGTAGGAGTAGTTGGGCACCATCTAGTTCTTCTGGCCTCAGGGTTGAGGAAGCAGTGGTTTGTGTAGACAGTTCTGTGAGTCAGTTCCTTCTCTGATTCTTGTGTCTTTTTTTTTCTTTTTATTTCAGCTGAATTAACACCAATGGTGATACCCTATTTCCCTGAAAGTAAGACATTCCCCGAAAATAAGACCTGCTTACAGTTTTGCCTCTCACTGAAGTATAAGGCATCCCCTCAAAAATAAGACCTCCCCAAAAATAAGGTCCCCTGAAGCTACCGTAATTCTGGACCCTGGACCATAGTGGCAGGCGTCGTGACGCAGCTCACTGTTGGCCACAGCACAGCCAAAGCAGACAGAAAGTGTGAGGTCTCTTTTAATAAAACAATTAAACAACAAATGTGTACCATATTCTTCTTCATGGAAAAATAAGACATCCCCTGAAAATAAGACCTAGTGCATCTTTGGGAGCAAAAATTAATATAAGACAGTGTCTTATTTTGGGGGAAACAGGGTATCTTACATGGCTGCTCACAAATTTTTGCAACTCCACACACAATTTGAAGGTAGAATGTACATTTTAAGAACTATATTTGTGTTTTCCCCCACAAGTCTACAGCCCTAAGTCCCCTAACCAAGAGAACTAATCACATGAAGTAACCAGTCCTAGCTAAATAAGACTTAGTATCTGTAACCCTCCCCTCTTATTTATTTATTTTTTGGGGCTATTACTGAAAAGCTTGATCTAAGATTCTATAGAAGAATCAAAAGGGGGAGGAGATGGAGCACAATTTCAATTCCCTATAGGATTTAGACTTTCAGTGAGGCTTAAAGCTAAACAAACCCCCAGAAGTATTGCCTTGAGGTAATATTTAAGCCTCAAACCCAAACTATCTCCTCACATTTTCTCAAGCCTTTTTTAAACCAAATAATAATCTACTTACCACAGAGTGGGTTTCAGCTGATAGCGAATCTATACGGCAGGGTAGAACTGCCCCAACGGTGTAATTTTTATGGAAGCAATCTAGACGGCCGTAACTTTCTCTCACAGAACGGCTGGTGGTTCAAATCTGCTGACCTTTTTGTTAGCAGCTGGGGATGTTAACCACAGAGCCACCAGGGTTCCTTAAACGAAGCAATCATTGTCCATGTTGAGTAATGAATGTCTGCCTTGAGAACTGTGTTCTTTTAGGATCGATCCCGATGGGCTCCAATTACCAGCATCAGCCGCCGAGGTTAGAGAGCAGTGAGTCTGTGCTAACGAGGGAGGAGCAAGTCAGAAGGAGCGTCGGAGTGACTGCACATCAATGTCACGGAATGGTTCGCAGAGTGGTTCCCTCCCTGCAAGCCATCATCTTCTATCCTGTGATGCACTATAAATCCTACTCTCCATGCCTACTGCTTCGGTTGGGGGCAAATTTCTTGTTATGCTAATGAGGCAAAATATAGGCAAGGTGTACCTTGAACCTTGCCTTCCTAGGGGTGTGACCCTGTTACCTTGTGGGTGTGGCCTGCATAAAAACAGGAATATACTCATATAAGGTCACATGGGCAAAGTGCTCTCTTCCCTGGATCCTGCATCTGGCTCATCTTCATTTGGCCTCTGGTTCTTAGGACTTGAGCCAGTAGCTTATCATCTGATCTGCTGATTTGAGTCTGAACGGATGAGCGTCTGCAACAGAATCAATGAGGGAAGATGTACCCACCGTCACCGATAGCGTTGTCTTCTCTGGAGCCCTCCACAGGTGCCCCCTCCAGAGCCCAGCCGCAGGGCTGAGAGAAGGGTGTGCTGAGAGTGAGCGGAGCAGTGAGGAGAACCCCCAGACTGAGACCTCACCCGGCACGGCTTTGTGACTTGCCAGCCTTCACATCTGCATGAGTCGTTTCCTGGATGGTTTGTGAGTTCTGTGAGACACGGCAGCGGAATGATGAAATCTGGAAAGCGAGGACGGCAGCACTGGGCAGGGTTTTGTTCTGCTGTGTGTAGTTAGGGCTGCTGTGAGTCAGAGACAATTGAACACCACGACAGAGGGAAGGAGGAGCAGCTGATACCTGAGAAGATGAGGGGTACGGTGCTGGGTTAGGCTGGGTCCTCTAGAGAAGCAAAACCAGTGATGCTTCTAAATGTATTCAGGTAGGAAGAGATTAGTAGCAACAAATGGCTCCCACAGCTGTCCATTCAGTTCCAACTCATGGAGACTCGATACACAACAGAATGAAATACTGCCCCATCCTGCCCCACTCATGATTATTCTTGTTTGAGCCCATTGTTGCTGCCACTGTGTCAATCCATCTTGTCCAGGGTCTTCCTCTTTTTTCCTTTTTGGTAGAAGTGGGTAAGTGCAATCTGGTTCAAGACTTTGGTCAGACATCAGCAAGAGACTTCTGACTCAGAGAGCTGCGGAAACTGATGAATGGGAAGCCGGAAAATGAAGCAGGAAGACCCCAGGTTGGTGGGTGCAGAGCTAAATGAATCCAAGGTTGGCTGAATGAATCTGAGGATGATGGTTCCTAGGACTGGCAGGTGACATAGCAGGAGGTCCAGACTGTTATCCAAGGCTATAATGTCACAAAGCAGCTGATAGATACAAACCTCCTGTCTTCCAGGTTTTCAAGTAGCAAGCTGGTAGCCTGTAGGTCAACCACCATGCCACCAAGACTTCTTTCTGTGACGATTACAGCCAAGAAAACTCGATGGCTCAACGGTACTCTGTAGCACATGGTTCCATCTTTTGGATGTGTGACCATCACAAGCATACCCCAAAGTGTGAGACAACCCAACAGAACCTCTATAGCCCTTAAGTGAGAACCTTTTTCTCTCCCTCTCCACCCAGACACCAGGAATCACTAAGCTGCCCTCTATCTGTATATGTCTGTAGTGAAAGGCGTTTTTAACCCAAGTGTCAATGGTTTTCAAATGGCAAGCTAGGTTGCAAGTGAAAAGAACAGTCAAATATCACATGGAATTCTATATTAAAACTTCCCATCACCCCTACTTTGTCTCACCCCTCATGTTGTCTCAGGATCTGATACGCTCTCCCTCCCATTTAACCACCATTTTCAAACATCCAAACCATCCGAGATGGATTGCTTCTGTGCCATCTTGTAGTTACAACCCACCTCTTCACCTTTACAAAGCTCGATGGCTAATTCTGGCAAGAGTTTAATCTTGAGAAGTAGCTTCTTGGTTGTCTGGATAATCAGCTACTGAAGTATTAACCCACCATTCATGATTCATAAGCCGGGTTAAAAATAGTGCGTCGTGATTGGGAATACACCCCTTACTGTAAAAAGAAAGCAGATTTTGTTCGGTTCTATGCTTGAGTCCAACTGTCCATAGGACATGTCCTCCCCCAGAGGGCACAATTTTTCTCTGGAGGGCAGAAATGATGTCTGGGTGGAAGTGTGTTGGGGCTTTTCAGGAAGCATGAGATCCACAGAAATGAGTTTATGGCCAGGGCAAAAGCATCTGACAGTCTTCCTCAGGCCATGGAGACTGTGAAGCTAGAGAAAGCCCGTGGCTTGTCTATTTGTGAGCACCTTCCCCAGTGAGTGATGGCTGACTACAATCCGCACAGAACAGAAGGAGGCCATGAGGAATGCAGTGACCAGCCCCAGGGCTTGTACAGTGACAGGAACCGTGGGCAATCCAAGTCTACAGTGGGTCTTAAAAGTTGGTGCTCTTTTCTTTCTTTCTTGCCCCCCCTCTCCTCTGCCCACCCCCTTGCCCATTCCCCTTCTTTGTGTTGGAATGCCATGAACATCCTTGGACTGATGTCCTGTACCTTAACCCACAAAGTGTGGGATAAATGGCTTTTGCTCTATACCTACTATGCTGATGATACTTCCTTCAGTGGATTCATGCTGTACTTGTCCTTTTGTGATTGGCTAACTTCGCTTAGCATAATATCCTCCAACTCTTCCCATGAGGAGATGTGCTTCATGCGATCATTAGCACTTTTCAGTGGTGCGTAGTACTCCATTGTGTGTACCTGCCAGAGTTTTTTTTCTTTTTTAAGTCTTTAATCATTTTACTGGGGGCTCATACAACTCTTATCATAATCCGTACATACATCCATTGTGCCAAGCACATTTGTACATTTGCTGCCATCATCATTCTCAAAACATTTGCTTTCTGCTTGAGTCCTTGGTGTCAGCTCCTCATTTCTTCCCCACCCTCCCTGCTCCCCCTGTCCCTTATGAACCCTTGATAATTTATAAATTATTATTATTTTATCATATCTTACACTGTCCAATGTCTCCCTTCCCCCACTTTTCTGTTGTCCATACCCCAGGGAGGAGGTTGTATGTAGATCCTGGTAATTGGTTTCCTCTTTCTACCCCATCTTACCTCCACCCTTCCTGTATCGCCACTCTCACCACTGGTCCAAGCTACATCCAACTTTTGCGGGATTTGTCTTCATAGCAAGCTAGCGGCGGCACAGCGCCTGAGTGCTAGCCTACCAACCCAAATGGTGGAGGTTTGGAGTCACCCTAAGGTGTCTTAGAAGAAAGGTCTTGTTGTACTCTCAAAAGATCAAGGCATTAAAAACCCAGTGGGGCACATTCTCTGACACATGGGGAGATCACCATGAGCCAGAGCCAATTCAAAGGCAACTGGCTTGGGATTTTTATGGTTGTTGCTTGGTTTGGTTTTTCTCTAAACCACTAACAATGGCATCTTTCTGGAACAACTGAATCCACTGGAGCAGCCACAGCTTCCTGCATCCCACAGTGACCATCTATTCCTGCCAGTGTTCCCGGTGAGGCTCCTCCCCACAAGCCCCAGACTCCTGCTCCTTGGGCAGCAGCCTTGCGTTTGAAATGTGCTACAATATAAAAACCAAGCTTTTGCTGAAAGCGGTTCATTGTCTGCTTCCCAGCCAAGTGATGCCATCCAAAAAGACTCCATGAAGTTGCTGCTTCTGTCCCTTTTAATTCCACCGCCCAGTCCAGCTGTCTCCCCACTAAAAGGCCCTGTGTGTAAATGTTGCCCAGTGTGCTTTGCCTCCCTTCTGTCCCTGGGTTGGAAGGCAGGCTATCACACTGTCTATTGTTATTTAAGCTTCCTTTCTGTGGTAGAAAAGGTCTTTTCAAGGGAGCCTCTTTATTCCTCTGACATTTCCACTCTTACAAAGCTGACCCACTTCCTACAGAATAACAAAAGAGACAAAAAGAAGAAACAGATTCCCCCAAGGGACAGATAAACTCAGGTGAACTCCAGCCAACTGAGAATCCCTCAGAGAACCAGGACAACCACAAGAAAGCTGAGGGAGATGGTCACATCTTAAAGACATAGGAACAAATTAGATCGGCTCAGCTTGAAGCGGCTTTTCAGAATTTGATTTTCAGATGACTGCATGGGAAAGGAAAGGGCTGTCAATTCCACATCTGACATTGGTGTCCTGACATAGGACATCTAGTTGACCAGTGGTATTCCTTTAAGACTGGAGGTTGATTAGAGCTTTCAGAATCCCCTGGGTTTTATTGTGAATGACCCCAAGTGGCATGCAAGGCTGATAGGACTTGGCCAGCTCTCACCCCTGAACATGGCAGCTAGCCTCACCAGAAGCTTCTCTACCAGGTTGAATCGCAGAATCTTGGGCTAAAGGACAAAGCACCATTCCCTATACAACTCCTGCAACATTTCACATTGCAAGTATTTGTCTCATAGTTGCTTAGAAAGACCTCGTTCAGTCCCTTTACTTAACTGTACTGACCACTCTATTCAGCAGCCCTAGCGGTGCTGTCAGAGAAGTGCTGGACTGCTAAGAAGGTTGGCAGTTCAAACCCACCAGTTTCTTCTTGGCACAACGTTGAGTCTATATGCTCCCATAAAGATTTCAAGCTTCGGAAACCCTGTTGGCCTGCGACAGTCAGCAGTTCAAAACCACCAGCCTCTCCTAGGGAGAAAGATGGAGCATTCTACTCCTGGAAATAGTTCTAGTCTCAGAAACAGACAGGGACAGCGCTACTCTGTCCTATAGGATCACTCTGCGTCAGCATTGACTCCATGAGAGTGATCTGATGCTCTGAGTCATGAGTCAAAAGTTACTTGGTGACAATGGGTTTGGGTTGGTTTGGGGTCATTCTTGGGTGGCCTCTGATACTCTATTTACCAAGAATTCAACCTTTTACTTCTCTGATGAGAGAACCAGAGGATTAAGACCTAATTCCCCTCCCCTTTGCTCTCTTCTTTCTAGAATCTGTCTGAGTTTTAAACCCATGACTGCTTTGGTTTGTGGCCTGTAGCTAGACTTAAAAGGCTGTGAAGTTATTTGGTGTGGGGAGAGCGAAGGGGAATTCTTCTTTCACACTTGGGTCCTTATCTTCAGATTCTGAGAGCAAAGAGCATCAATAGAAGCCGCCACTAGACTTAGGGACATTTGCTCCCTACTTCTCTTATTTAAGACTTGTATCCTTTACATCTTCAATCCAATTGACTGCTGTTTGCATCCATCCATTTCTCAGAAGGATCTACAGGTGTTGTTCTTGAGCTTATAGAAAAGCCAAGGATCCCCTGTTCTCCCGAAGGTGGTGATCGGCAAGTGGGAACAACACAAGGTCACCAATGGCAGAACCACGTTCTCAAACAGAAGGAGAACCCAGAATGAGCCAATATTAACATGCTCAGCTGATCAGGGAACATGTGGAGGTTCTAATCCACCCAGGGAAGAAAGGTCTGATGATGTCCTTCCCCAAAGTCAGCCATTGGAACCCAATGGAACATAGTTCAACTCTGGAACACATAGGGGCCTCGTAAGTCAGGGTTGACCTGGCAGCCATGGGTTTATAATAGAGAAGCCAGTACCGTCTCCAACAGAGGACGTGCAACTGTTCTGCCTAGAAAGAAATGGGCAAGTTTTACAAAGGAGGTTGCATTTGTACTTGGCTTTTAAGAATAAATAGGGGTTGATTAAGTGGATAGTGGCAAAGGCAACTGAGGAAGGAAGACCAGCCTATATAAAGGTGCAGAATCAAAAGAGTATGGGGATGTCTCTGGAACGTACTAGTGACTGAGGAAGGCTGATAGCTGGAAAGGTGAGCGAGGGCCTAGCACTTGATAGATGCGTTTTAGAAAGATCATTCCAATGACAGTGTGGGTGATATACCAGCCTACCTCTCTACCCCTCCTATCATTACACAACTCTCCAATGGATACTACTAAGCACTGGGCAGTGTGCTTCCTAGATGAACATGTTATCACCCAGAAACAGCACATAGCACTGAACCAAAGAGTGGGCCAAGCTGTCTTGTTTATTGCCCACACTACCTTAGTGGAAAGTGAAAGGATTGTCCTCTGTTTGAAACTGGAGTGAATTAAAGTACAGCCCCTACACTCACACCCTAGGCAGGCTGCGTGAATTCATCATGATCCACATCTCTGTCCTAAGATTCCAACTCCACACCACCCCTGGAGAATCCATGTTTAGCAGAAAGTAATACTATTTTCAATGACATTGAGGGGCCCAAAATGACCATGATGTGAGAACCTTTGCACTGACAATAATGATGGAGAATTGCTTAAACACACACACACACACACATCCATTCTACCCTAACAGACAAGAATAAGGGAGATGGGTGTGGCAAGATGGCTAGAGAAAGATGGCCCATCATGAGACCATTCTCCAGCAAAGGCTGGCTCCTCTGGGCAAACATGTGTCCCCAGGTGCCAGGAGGAGCCGTTTCCAGTAGCACAGCTGCCCCATAGCAGCCCTATATTTTCCCGCCAGCACATTCACCTGTCTGTCAGTTTCCTCAGTGCCTCGTGCACATTCTCTTCTACAGAGAAGGAGCGATTGTATTTAAGGTCTCCATGTACTGTGGGAATTCTTCTACTCTCATCTATGTCATCTCCTTGACGTCTCATCATCATAATCATCATCATCTTAAATATTGTCATTCCTAATTCTCCTTTGAATAAACTCAGAATGCACTCGATGGCAATGGCAACAAGGAGTCTCAAAAGGGTCACATTGTCTGGGCAACATTACATCATTCATCATTCACGGTCCTTTGTCATGAAAGGCGTACGGGTTAGGGGTTAAAGCATGCGATTTGGAGTCCACCATGGTTTTATAGACTAGCTCTGGGATAGAGCTACAACAATGGACAACCTTGGAAAAGGTGTTTTGTGTTTATGCTTCCCGAGCTTCAGTGTTTTCATCATGATTCAAAGGCTTATTAGAATTCAGGGAGACAATAGTTACAGGAGGATTAGCCTCTTGCCTGACACCTAGCAAGCACCTAGGGCATAATAATTATCTGTAGTGTCGAAGAGTGTTCCACTCCCCAAATGCACACCCACCTGGAATTTTAGACTTTCTTTGGAAATGGAGTCTTTAGAGAGTAATTAGGAAAGAAGCTCATACTGGAGTATGGTGGGCATAATGATTATTGTCTTTATAAAAGAAGAGGAAGGCTCAGGAACAGGGGAGTAGGAGAAGTCCATATGCAGACAGAGGCAGAAATTGAGGCTACACTCTCATAAGACTGGGGCCACCAAGGCAGGGAGAGGCAAGGAAGAGTTCTGCCACATAGACTTTTGGAGGGGTGTGGACCTGCCGACATCTTGATTTATGGCATTCCAAACTAGGAGAGAATGAATCTCTATTGTGTTCAATCCCCCAGTGAGGTAGTTAGTTGATTGTGCCAACCTGGTTGATAAACACAGTTGGGGTTAATTGAAGGGCAGAGGGATAAATGTCTCCGTGAGCCCCGCCTTTCTAGTTGTCAGGTACCTTGCTTATGGTGGTCAGACCAGGGTGCAGCTGCCTTAGCAGTTCCCTGATTCAGCTGGCAAGACTGACTTCCTGCAAGACATCCCCAAGGAGAAGCCACATGGACCTATCCCGAAGCAGCCCTGGGTGCTGGAGCAGCCATGTGGAGAGCCCTGCCAGCGCTGAGATGCTTACACGTTCACTGACTCAGCTTCCTCCTGCAGTCGGCATCATGGCGTGTGTTTTGTGAGATGGAGGACGACTTAGTGGATTGGTGTTGGACATATGGGTTAATGGGTTAATGTTGGACTTGTGGGCTTGGGCGACACTGGGTTGGGATGTTTTCTTGATGTGCACTTAACCTTTATATAAAACTCTCTCTTATACATGAGTTGCTATGGATTTGTTTCTCTAAAGGACCCAGACTCACACATTTGTGGTACTTTGTTATAGCAGCCACCAGAAACCTGTACACCGTCCCAACAAGTGGGGGACATTAGGACCAGGGCTCTCTCTGCTATGTTGCTTCCACATGTTAGCACCACCTTTCATATAAAATGTGTGGCACCAGGTCAAGGCCAAAGGCTGACAGAACAGAATTCGGGTATGAATGAGCTACCAGTTGGCCCACAAGCCTGTCTTCTCTTAAAGCAACAAGCCATTCTGGATATTGAGAGGGTGAGAGGAGATTTTCTCTTTATTGAGAGGGACAGACAATAACCCAGTCCTGATAGTCAACAGTTTGAAACCACCCGCAGCAAATTGAGAGAAAGACTGGGCTGTCTACCACCATACACAGTCTCAGAAGCACACAGGTGGTTGCTCTGAGCCAGCATGGGCTAGACGGCAGTGAGAAGGATAACTGCAGTTAGAGCTAAATGCCGGAGCCAGCCAAATCAGCCCCAAAAGGTCAACGCTCACTCAATAAGTGATTATTACATGCCTACGGAGGCCAGGGACTCGTCATATCAAGAATTCATATGCAAAGGACTCAAGATCGAATCAGGAAACCCACCACACATACATGTCCACCTCTGGGCAGTGAGGGCGCAGTGCTCTGAGAAGAGTCAAGGAGCACACACCAGATGAGGTTTCAGAGGAGGTGCAGGGCAGCTGGTTTGGGGGCCATAACTCCTTCCTGTATTTAACTCCAGAAAGGAAAATGATCCCTGTACAGTACCCAGGCTACCACCCTTGCACATATAGGGAATTACAGCTGGAGCTACACTCTCCTCACCTCGGCCACCTGCCAAACCAGTTGGCACATGGACAATACAGGGATGGCACCGATGGAGACACTGGACTGGGTCCACCGACACACTTCAAAGGCCTTCCTCAACTGAGCTCCATTTATGTCCCAGAATTAAATATTTCCTCCACACATTATTGGCCATTTGCCTACTTTCTTGTGTAATTTTACTCTTACTTAAGCACTAAGTCCCTGGCTGGTGCAAATAGCTAACTCACTCAGCTGCTTCCTGACAGGTTGGTGGTTCAAGTCCACCTGTAGACACCTTGGGAGGAACATCTGCTGATCTACTTCTGAAAAAAAAATCATCCTCTGTAATTCTGAGAGTACAGTTTTCCCCTGATGGGCATGATGGGCTTGACAGGCAGGTCATGTCAGAAGACACTTGACAACAACTAGTAATGTGTCAAGCCAAGTTTAACGATAAAATAAATCCCACTGTCAGTTTCCCACAAAGCTTTATGATAGGCTGCTTGGCAGAATCATGAGATTCCCTGTGTTCATTCTGGTGGAGGATTTGTGGTGGGAACCGGGGCAGGAGACAAGGAGCAGCCAGAAGTACCAGGAATGCCAGGATGGACCACATCCAGTTCACCTAACTGGGGGCTGTGATTGAAGAAGGCATGAACTGGAGCGTTTCGGCAAGAGTGAAGGATACGTTCTTTACAATGATCCTGGGGTTTGACATTTTTCTCCCTCTAAAGCCACTGTTATATCGAAAAAGGTTTCGTTTTATGTGTGTCTGTGTGTGCGTGCGTGCGTGTGTGTGTGTGTGTGTGTGTATTCACTTTGTTTCGAGGATGGTGAAGTTATTTCAATGTATCAAGCCACTGCGGTAGTTAAGGTCTTAGCAAAGATAAGAACTATGTTGAATATAGCTCCTTAAAGTTGCTACGAAGCCTGGCTTTTTGCTGAGCACTATAGAGCTATAAACGAACCCTGGAAGCATTGTGGGTCAATTACACACTGGGCTCACAATGTTAACAGTTCAAATCCATCAGCTACTCTGAGGGTGGAAGAGGAGGCTGGCTGCTCCCATAAAGATTGAGAGCCTAGGACACATTAAAGAGCAGTTACACTCTGCCCTGTAGGCACTCAGTGAATTGGAATCTACTTGGATGGTAGTGAGTTCGAGAGCTGCCAAGGAAGAGAGGTGGCCCCTGAGTTCTTTAGGCGCAGAGGTAGACATGGAGATGCACACACGATTAGGAAAATGTTGAGCAAGTCTATAAATCAAATGATGAAAAAGAATAAGATTCCAAACCAGCATGGGGTAAATGCTGCATATAAATCTTTGCATTACTGCAAACCTCGAAGGTATGGCAACTGCCCTCAGGTGCTTGGGAACCATTCCAAAACGCATAGTTTAGTTAAATGTGCCTATCCAGATGTTGAAATAAAATTAAGGCCCTTCTTGGATTCCAGAGCTGAGAACACCCGGCATATCACTAGATGACAGAGTCTTTTCTTAAAAGGACTTAGTGCGGAAGGAGCTGGGAGAGCATTTCAGAAAAGCTGGAAGTGGCTGAAAACTTAGAAAAGAAGAATTACAGGGGGAAATGACTCCATGAGATCCTCTTAGGAGAATTACTTAGAGAAGGGAGCTAAGAGAAAATAAATGAAAGGTCCTTTAGGGAGGATTTAGACTATAACCCTACAGCTCCTTGAAAGCCAAAGGGACTCAAGAGGGGTCCCCAATGCAGGGACCACGGACCTGAAGAGAACCAGTAGAAATGGACACAATCTATCCTTCATCTCCTGCTAAATTGAAGGTGGCTCATCTACCTAGCAATTTTCTCCCCAAACCTGGAGGATTGGGACAGAATGTGTTTTGCTGCCATATATTGCTGGAAGGCAGATAAGTTATCAGGTCTTGCCCAGTCTTTTGGATGCAAGTAACAGAAACTGACTTTAGCTAAAAGGGGACTTAAAAATAGTTTTATTGGCACGTGATCCATATATCATACAATTCAATCATTCAATTGTATCAAGAAGAGTTGTACAATCATTACTGCAATCAATTTTAGAATATTTTTTCTTCCTTGTACTCACTGTAATTAACTCCCAATTTCCCCACCACCCCCCAACCCTCCCCCGCCACATCCTCAAAAAAACCATTAATCCAGTCCCTGTCTCTTTAGATTTACCTGTCCTGGATCGCATATACAGAAAATATGCAACCCCCCTGTAAAAAACCCATCACAGCAAGAAATTAAAATAGAGATAAACCTCAGTTGAAAAGAAAGTAGAAAATATGAAAAACTAGAGCAACTTTAAAATGGGTCAAAAGGGAGATCAAGTAATCAGGTGTTAAATTTTAACCTGACTCTATCTGCAATAATCTACTTTCCAGTGCACTCCACATGACAGCAAGGCTATTGACTTCCCTAGTCGATAGTCAGAGAGGATTCTCCAGAGGTTTAATTCACTTATTTTTAATGGAAACAATGTTTACATGGGTCAAAAGGGAGATCCAGTACAACATTACATTTTAACTGAAGGCTATCTACCATAATCATCTCCAAAATGTACTCTCTGATAAGACTATTCACATCCCTTAACCATGGTCAGATGGTGCTTACTGGAGACTTAATCTGTGTAGGAACCCTGCCAATGGATTTTGGGCTGCCATGTTCACTTTCTGTTAACTGGGTCTTTATAGCTTAAGCTCTGATATCATTCCCTTGTTAGGATTTTGATTATATTAATTATAGTCCTTGGGTCACACAGGCTGGTACACTTCTTCCATGTAGACTTAGCTGACACCTCACTTAGATGGTTGCTTGTTTGAAGACAAACCTTTGAGACCCCAGACACTATTCTTTTTGATAGCTGGGCACCATCTAGTTTCTTCACCACACTTTGATATAACATCCATATCTTCAGTGTTCTCTTGATGAGCATCAAACAGGCCCCTGTCACAAGAACTAATTTTTGTTAGATTGAGACTAGAATTAAATGGGAGCCCCAAATCCATTCTTATATCTGTGATTTGTAGATGCCTCTGGTTCACTCTAGAGATATCGTTATTATATTATATTAGAGAACATTATCAATCATTTCCCTAGGCATATCTATTGATAATGTCATTAATTTAGCCAACAGTAAAGAACTTTAAAATACTGTTGAGAAAAGTAACTTATATAAGTATAGAGCAGCTATGAATACATGAATTGTTGACTTGTATATATTAAACTCTTAAGTGACTGAACACTATTTACATAAACAATGGGGATTGGCGATGGAACCAAACTTTCAATAATATTCATTGACAGTGGCAGAACCACACCTACCAGATAATTATTTGTCATACTAAAGCAAGGAGGGGATTAAAATAATAAGTAGGTGGTAGTCCAGTGACCGCCACTTGCATAGCTTTGGGATTGCAGCCATCTACTTCTTCTCACACTAGTGAGAAGCCTAAAGTCTGAGGGCTACAGAAGAAACTATTTGCATTCATTTTTTTCCAAGTAATATTATTTGCCATATATACATATATATATATAATTCCATATCATTCAATCACACAAAGCAGAATCGTACAATTGCTACCAAAGTCAGTTTCCAAATATATTTTTTCTACATGGGCTCCTTGACATCACCTCCCCTTTACCTTTTCTCCACCACTGTACCCGCCTCCCCCAAACCCCTTATTCTACCTGCTGTTTCTATAGGTTCATTAATCCTGGGTTTCATATATTGAAAAACATATAACATAACTTCAAGAGGATGACCTCCGTTGAGCAGACACCTCTGAAATATACTCTAACATGAACAAAGAAAAAAACAAAGCAATAAAATCCAAAGATACAGGCGACATAGGAAACCAGATCAGGTCCAGCATGCATTGTAGGGGGGATTTGCTGACAATGAGTTAACTGATTTATACCTTTGGACTTCTATACCCATCTCTCCAAAGTTCTCTGTTTAGTAACCACTTTCCTCCCATCCCTCAAATGTAAATAGAGGGAGTTTTCGGGAGACTTATTTTCTATGTATTTCCCCAAATAAATCTTGGTCTCCCACTGTCAACCATAGACTTCTGTACACCGGACTCTCACAATTTAGGCTCTGATATTAATCTCTCCTTCAAATTTGGATGACATGTTTTACCATCCTTCGGAGAGTGATGGTGCTGTGCTTCTTCCATGTGGACTTAGTGGACAGCTCACGTGGATGGCTGCCTGTTTAGAAACAAGCCTTTAAGACCCCAGATGCTATTTTATCTGATAGCCAGGCACCATCTACATTCTTTGCCACGTTTTGCTATAGCACCCATGTTTTCTTCCCAAGGGCAAGTATTGAGCAGGGCCCTGATGTAAGAACTAATTGTTCTGAAGTGGGACTAGTGTGATCCCCAAACCCATTTCTGGATCTACGTTTCTTTTTGCTTGTTTGTGTTCTTTTAATTTGTTATTACTTGGTGGTTAATACATGCCATATCATTCCATAGTTCACTCTTGTCAAACAGAATTATATGACTGCTTCCATAATCAGTTTCCTACCATGCTTTTCCTTCCTGGTCACCTTGATATCATCTCCCTCTCCCCCCTCCCCCTGTCCTCCCGCTACCCTTGTTCTAAATGCTCTCCCTAGAGACTCAGCAATCCTGGGTTTTGTTCGTTTATCGAAAGACAGAAAGAACAAGTAACACTACCTCCATAGGGCGGCCCAGTGACCTCTGAGATGCAGTCCTACTATGAACGAGCATACACAGAGGGAAACAGAATGTCCATCGCCTGTTTGCCGGACTGATGCACTTCTTCATAAAGCCAATTGGGTGTTGGTGAAACAGGACCTCGATTGTCCACCTACCAACCGGTCACCGCTCTTGATCCAGCTGTCTCCTACTTCCTCAGGCATCGTGTAATTTCCGACTGAAGTCCTCAGGTTACAAGTGTGCCTGAGGAAGAATTCAGTTCCCTTAGCCGAGTTCCCACTTGGGATCTCACTGGCCTAGCCTCTGGAACACGCATTTTGCTTGCACGTCTGATCAAATTCAGACGGGAGAAGTTGGAAAACATCTTCAGTTTCCTCGTCTTTGGCATTCGTAGTTGGTGGGTAAATTTAAATAATAGTCCTATTAACTGGTCTTTCTTAAAGGCCAGCGGTTCTCAACCTGTGGGTTGAGACCCCTTTGCAGGTTGAATGACCCTTTCACAGGGGCTGCCCGATTCATCACAGTAGCAAAATGACAGTGATGAAGTAGCAACAAAAATAATTTTATAGTTGGGGGATCACCAAAACATGAGGCACTGTATGAAAGGGCCGTGGCAGTAGGAAGGTTGAGAACCACTGTTATAGGCATAAGGATATTATTCTACTACTGCCTACTGATATCTTAGAATGTTCTTTCTAATGATGAATGTGATACTGTTTTTCTTCAATTCACCCTACTAGCATACTAGACCATATGCCCGTCTGATTCCAAAGGGCCAATTCCAGTTCCTTTTAATTTACTAATGCCCGGTAGAACAATCTCTCTGAGTTCCATTACATATTTGCTGACATCCAGCTTTCCTGGTTCCTACATCCTAGATTAAGTTCACATTCCATTTATTCATGGCTGCTTGCAGCTGTTTCTTCTCATTGTAAGTCATATCGCGTCATCAAACAAAGGCCTCGAGAGTTTTGCCCCATCATAGCATTAAGTTTAAGTCTATTGGCACAAACACAAAGGAGAGAGGGATTTCCAAGTGGTTTGAAGGTAGCCCTGGTGGTGTAATTCTTGAAGTTACCTCACAGTACCCAAATTAACAACCACAGGTTGCTGAAAATAAAATAAAATAAAATATGCTAATGGGGCATACGTCTCACTACCTTCCAACAACAGTTGCAGCAGTACGTTGACAGGGAACTGCTAGATGCTCAGGTCAAATTCAGGAGGCCTAGAACAAGTGATATCATCGCTGATACCAGATGGACGTTGGCTGAAAGCAGAAAGATGTTTACTTGTATTTCATTGACTATGCCAAGACATTGGGCTGTGTGGATCATAACAAACTCTGGACAACCTTGAGAAGAATGGGAATCCCAGAACACTTCACTGTGCTCAGATGGAAACTGTACATGGATCAAGGGGCAATTGTAAGAATAGATCAAGGGAAGACTGCATGGTTCAAAGTCAGGAAAGGTGTCCATCAGGGTTGTAGCCTCTCAGCATACTTTCCTGATGCTGAGCAAATCATCAGAGAAACTGGTTTATATGACGAAGAATGTGGCATCAGGATTGGAGGAAGGCTTATTAACAATCTGTAATAAGCAGGTGACACAACCTTGCCTGTTGAAGGTGAGGAGGGCTCAAGGCACTTGTGATGAAGATCAACGGTTACAGCCTTCACTACAGATTACAACTGAATGTAAAGAAGACCTAAATCCTCACAACTGGACTGATAGGTAACATCAGGATAAATGGAGAAACGTTCAAAGTTATCAAGGGTTTTGTCTCACGTGGATCTACAAGCAATGCTCATAAAAGCCGCAATCGAGACATGAAAAGACGTATTGCATCAGGTAACTGCTGCATCAGACCTCTTTAGAGTATTGAAAAGCAAGGATGTTACTTTGAGGACTGAAGGGTGTCTGACCCCAGCCATGGTATTTTCTGTTTCCTCATATACATGTGAAAGCTGGACATCGAGTAAGGAAGACTGAAGAAGAGTGAAGGCATTTGAATTGGGGTGTTGGTGGAGAATACTGAACGTACTATGGACTGCTCAAAGGACAAGCCAACTGGTCTCTGAAGTCAGGCCAGCGTGCTCTCTAGAGGCAAGGAGTGGGAGATTTGGTCTTACATTATTTAAGCATGTTGTCAGGAGAGACCAGTCCCTGGAAAAGGACATCATGCGTGGTAAAGTAGAGGGTCAGTTCAAAAAGAGAAGATCGTCGATGAGATGGATGACATAGTGGCTAAGACAATGGGCGCAAGGAACAATTAATTGTAAGGATGGTGCAGGACTGGGTAATGAACACAAGGTCACTGTGGGTCAGAGTCAACTCAAGGGTTCCTAACAGCAACAACATATGTATCACTGTATAACATACACGAACATACCCGTTCATGTATATCTAATATAGATCTGCCAGTTGCTGTCAGGTCAATGCTGACTCATGGCAGCCCAGGTGTATCCGAACAGAACTGTGCTCCAGGAGGTCTTTCCTCGGAGGTGCTTTTGGGTCTACTTGCATCTCCAGCATTTTGGTTAACAACCAAATTCTTTAACTCTTTGTCCTACCTAAGGACCCCAGGCCATAGCTGCGTTGAACAAGTTTTGGCAAAAGAATCAGTGGATCTTTGCTTAATTAACCATTTACTTCGGGTAACTCCATTCACCTACCTGAGCTTCAGCAGTCTTAGGAAAGAGTGCGTTGAATCACAGGATAATTATGAAGAGAAAATACTTGGAAATGCTTCATGAGTACACGGATTTCACTGAAATTTCGGAAGTCAGCATTGTGAGCTGCTGAAAATGACAACAAAGAAAGCATACATTTTTTCTGAATCCACCTATAATGACCAATTGCTCTTCCCTTCCATCTGACTCATAGCAACCCTGTAGGTCAGAATAGAACTGCTTTGCAGAATTTCTAAGTCTGTAAATCTCTACAGAAGCAGACTCCCATGCCTTCTTCCTAGAGTGGCTGGCAGTTTCAGACCATCAACATTTTGGCTAGTCGTCCAGTGCTTAACCCATTGCACCACCAGAACTCTTGACAACTTTATTGCCACCCAGTGCTGCCGAATCCATTCCAACTGATTTCTGGCCTAAATAGGGTTTCTGAGTCTTCACATCTCCATGAGAACAGACAGCCTCATCTTCCTCCCAAGGAGCCACTGGTTGGTTTGAACTGCTAACTTTGTGGCTAGCAATTCAGTGCCTAATGCACAGCAGTGCCAGGGTTCCTCTCCGACTGTATTAGATCCTTTATGTTCTTACTATTGCAAATCTGTGCCAGTCCTGGAATATGGGACTAATTTCCAAATCCCAGAGTATTTCTAGTTGCCCTGAGATATACAGGGTGCATAATATAACCTTAGCAAGCGGTAGGAAATTATAGCAAGAACATGACATTGCTCCTTACAGTCACACCAGCGCGAAATGGGCCGCAATGGAGACCCATGAAGAACCTTCTCTTGGATGACTCCGGAAAAGGTTTTACGACCCAAATGTTTATACCAAACACAACCAGGCCTCTGAATTCATAACACAAATGATGCCATTACTGTGGAATCTAGCTCTATGATTCACTTAACACTTGATCTTGAACTGTACCAGTCTCCCATTCTTGGGTGGCCCGTCCTTGGCATCAGGTTGAATGTTGCAGGGTAAAGGCCAAGTCAGCACCGAGATAAGTTCCCAGAGAGTGGAGCGGATCTCAGTTCTCTTCCTTTGATCTTTTTGGCTCCATGGAAGCAATTTCAGGTCAGCTTTGATCCCAACCTCCTGTCAACCTGTTTTGGAGACTTGGTGGGGCAGAGAAGCTCTGGAGGCAAAACCTCTTCATGTGTGAGAGGGAAAGAAAAGGAACAGAAATAAAGCTATGCAGAACGGGCATGGACGGTATTTAATGAGAGTCTACTGCAATGGGCCAAGGAGACGGAACGCAGACCCTGCAGTAAAAGTCAAGCGGATGGCTTAGAAAATACAGCTGTAGGATTACGCAGATTTTGACCATCCAAACCAAATTCAATTATCATGTCTGTGCTGCTTTTCTGTTTCCACCACTGAAAGGCTATTATTAGGGGCTCTCGCTCTCTCGCTCTCTCTCTTTTTTTACATCTCCAAGTAATGCCTTCGTGAAACATTCCAAAAAGTAAACATTAGCTTCAGGCCATTTGATTACTGGTTTCCCAGAACACGATGTTCTGTCCTGTTTCTCGCTGTATTTCTTTCGTATTAAAAATAGGCATTGACTGAAGGCGGCTGGATGGGTTTGCCTTGGAGACTGCGCCCCAAGTCTCAGCCTTCCAGGCTCATCCCTCTGAAACCCACCTTGTCCTTGTTAGACGGCCGGTCCCATGTCAATGGCTAAAGGCAGTGTGTCCACAATATTCAAAAAGGTAAAAATGCTTAGAAATGGAATGTTTCTTTCCTCTCGACTACTGACAGTAGAACCTGTAGAAGCCAGACCCTGTGCCATGTAGACACCTGTCAGAGAAGAAAGCCATCAAAGCTGTTCACTCACAGAGATGCATAGCAAAGAGGTAGGGCTGAACACTGTGAAAGGTGGGACACTTTTTTTTTAACATTTTTATTGGCATTTCACCCA
The DNA here is from genome assembly GCF_050624435.1 of Tenrec ecaudatus. Lineage (NCBI taxonomy): Eukaryota > Metazoa > Chordata > Mammalia > Afrosoricida > Tenrecidae > Tenrec > Tenrec ecaudatus. Next base: position 319,441,259 of record NC_134530.1, on the reverse strand, counting down.
CATGTCACAAAACTCAATAATCCAATCACATTAAGAAGAGTTATACGATCATGCATTCAATTCTAGAACATTTTCTTCCTCCTTGTACTCATTGTTATTCATGTAATTATTTTTCAAGTTGTGACAAAAATATGCACAACAAAACATTCTCCAGTTCAACAACTTCTACATGAACAACTCAGTGCCTTTGATTGTACTCTTTGTGTTGTACAACCATTATTGATATCCTTCTCCAAATTATCCCACTACCATTCACATCAACTCAATGCTCCCTCGGCGCTAACCCTTCCTCCTTCACCCATGGTAACCATTGGTCAAGTCTAGTTCCTTTTTCTCTTTTTCCCCATAGTAGTTTTCTTTATATAGTATTTACATATCATACATGTCTTTAGTTATCACTTTTACTAAGAATTGATTGTACGAGGGGGTACCCCCCAAAAAACAGGATTTTCTTTCAATGATATGTCACTATCATTTCATGTCCCTCTTCATTCGAAGTGAGGTCAGGTGAGTAAGGTGAGTGGGGCAAGAGAGGCGTGCTGTTTTTTTGCCAAAAACTAGTGCACTGAGATGGCTGCATGAGCAGGTACATTATCTTAGTGGCAAAATCAGTCACCCATCTGCCATGAATCAGGTCTTTTTTGTCACACATGGTGATGCAGTCTTTTCAGGAGCTCTAGCAGTCTGATCTGGTGGCGCAAACTCCAAATGTTACTACTGGACATTTTTGTCTGTTCAGGAAGAAGTCCAGAACAAGGTTTGTCATCCATCGACATTTCACCTTTTTTTTCAAAGGAGAAAGCCGCTGTACACTTTTTCAAAATGAAGCTGGGTTCCACATTGCAACAGTTTCCACGACATTTTTCCTGAGGAGGAAACAATATGTGACAGCGGCATGCTGTTCTCTTAAGTCAGCCATCACAAAATACAAGGTTGGAGCAACACTGCTTTTATGAAAAAATTCACTGTGGCCAGAGAGAACCTTCCCAGGAGACGCCGTTGGGTGCATTAGCTCAGAGTCAGTTGCTTAGTGCTCACCTAGCAGGAAAATTGCATACCATGAAAGTTCTGCTCCACCCAGCGCAATTCTGCTTGGGGTGGGGGTACCCCCTCATACTTCATCATAAGCAGTTCTAATTGGAGAACTTTTGAGATCCAGAAAAACAAGGCAATCAATCCCCATGACCTTGAGCTCTCAGAGGTTTTGCTCTATGCATTTTAAAAATCTTTTCTGGTACCTTTGCTTTGCTTCAGGAGAAGACAGGGTTTTCTACTTTGCTAAGGAGTGACAGGCTTGGGAATTCACAGAAGCCATTCTACTCTGTCCCATAAGGTCGCTATGAGTCGACATCAGCCGGATGGTAGTGAGCTTGTGTTGGGGGATGGCTCATTTTATTTTCTGTTCTAGATTCACATCTGGGTTTTGAGAAGAATTGGCTGTGAGAGGATGTTTTCACAGGTGTGACAGACAGGACACCCCTTCAGAAGAAGGCCCATAACACCCAGGAAGCCATCGGTGTATGGGACATGTTTACTGCGGGTATCACTTCCATTCACATGTTACTTCCTTCAAGCTCTCAAGCTACCCAGAGGAAAGGACACGTGATGTATTTGTACGAGGACCCACTCCTGAGAGGCTCAAAGGGCAGAAAAGCAGCTCACAAGCCAAGTCAGGTATTTCTTTGATGGAGGTAGATAGGAGATGAATATGTATACTTGTGTTCTGCACAAGAATTTCTCCTGTGGTTCTCAAAGGGACCGTGGAGCCAAGCCCACCCCTACTCGTCTCCCCACAACTTATACCTCCTTGGCCTACGTGACAAGGCAAAGTGCAGAGGGAAGGAATGGCCATTTGTTTGAAGCCAACCAACAGCCTGACGCTGCAGCTTGGTTCATTTGAATCGAAATGTAAATGCTCATTCAGAAAACATTCCGATCGATCGATCGACATCACTTGTCATTCTCCTGTGGGCTTCATCAACCAGCAGAAATACCTTTGTCCCCCTTTGCGATTGCTGGTTACAGTGCCCTTTGTCTTTTCCTCATGAGACCGAACATGGTTTCACACATTCTGGGGTATTTTTAAGCATCACTGTTGTTCATGCACTTACTAGCTGTTGCAGCGGTAGAGAACTCGCTCTTTGACTTACGGCATTTAATTATTCAGCAAATACTTATCAGCGCTTCTCAACACTACACAGATAGGTGGCTACCACCAAGGCAGCTCTGATGTGTGTGAACACTGATACCACAGAAAGAAATGCATCCTCCTCACAACCCTCCCTGCACATGTTCAGGACCATCAGGGTGGCTAACGTGCCAGTCCATCTCATTACGGATCTTGCTCAATTACTGGTCCTCTGCTTAGCCCAACAGGATGCTGTGACAAAAGCAAATGAGTTAAATACTACAGGCACACCTCCAAAACCCCCACAATAGAGGGGGTAGCACCATAAAATGAGTCACACAAATATGTGGGCTCCCCAGTGCATATGAACGCCATGCTTGCACTGTGCCATGGTCTGTGGTGTGCGCAATAGCATTGTGGGAAAGTTGGAAGGGTTGTGAGATTACCAAAATATGAAACAGAGGTATGAAGTAAAGCGCATGCTGCTGGGGAGCAAAAATAAGAGGTGCAAAGACACATGCTCGATGCAGGGCTACAGCAAACGGTCTGTTTGTTGAAGAAAGCACTCATCTGCCCAGTGCAGCCAAGTGAAGGGCAATAGAATGAGACCTGCCTGTGTTCAGTTGTGAACCACAGTATGTTCACTGGTTAATTATCAGAAGCATACCACCAGTTTCCTCTTCCTATTCTGTCTTATCCGGGAATGCCACTGACACCTATTCGCTGTGGTGACCACGCTGTTATATGAAATAGTAGAGGCAAAGCTTCCAGCCTCCCAGCAACATACAAGCCACTGGAGGATGACAAGGTGACAGATGGGTGGTGGTTAGACACTGAAAACTAGACAGAATCACAAAGAGAATCACTACACGTAATATACAAGGATTGCTTTTCAATGGTGTGTTAGTCTGGGTACTTTAGAGAAACAAAGCCACAGAAACTCGTGTCTAAGAGAGAGTGTTATATAAAGGTTAACTTGCGCATCAAGAAAACATCCCAACCCAGTGCTGCCTATGCCCACAAATCCAACATTAACCCATATATCCAACACCATCCACAAAGTCCTCCTCCATCTCACAAAACAAACACAATGATGCCGACTGCAGGAGGAAAGCTGAGTCAGTGACTGACATGTAAGCATCTCGGTGCTGGCAGGGGTCTCCACTGGCTGCTCCAGCACCCAGGGCTGCATCGGGGTAGGTCCATGTGACTTCTCCGTGGGGATGTCTTGCAGGAAGTGAGCCTTGCCAGCTAAAGCAGGGAACTGGCTAAGGCAGCTGCACCTTGATCTGACCACAGAAAGCAAGAGACCCAAGAACTAGAAAGGTGAGGCTCACCAAGCCATTTATCCCTCCGCTCTTAAATTAACCCCACATGTGTTTATCGGCCACCTTGGCACAAAAAACTACCTCAAACAGTATTAACACCAACTCCTGTATGCTATTTCTTTTGCAAAGTCAGACTTTATATCACAAAATTTAGAGAACATATTTTCACCTAAGGAAAAAAAATACACATCAAGTCCAAGACTCCCTTTGATATTCTGGCTGTTAATTTCTTCTATGTAAAAACGTTATCAGATGTGGTAGAGTAGATTTTATCTCACTACAACCCATTGCTCAGCCCTGCGCCATCGTCACGATCCTAGGTGTGTCCGAGCCCGTTGTAGCCACTGTGGCCATCCAACTCATTAGCTTGGAAGAAGGAACTGGCCATTGATTTCTGGAAGACAAGGAGACTAGCCAGTAAAAACCTTAGGGATAGCAGTGAGTGACTGATTGCCTGCTCGAATACTGAGGCATGGGTCCTTCCAATTGGACGGCATATTCAAAATACACGTAGGAAAGCACTGCCATTGAACTGAAGCGTTGGGGACTCCACACACTAATGCCATTTGACTCAAAATGAGAAGGAAGAGTTACAGACTCCTTCCCTACCTTGACTGGAATTCGGTGGTCCTTCCTGGGTTAGTAACTTTACACAGTTACTTAGGAATCATTTCTGGAGAAGGACACCATGCTTGGTACAGTAGAGGGGCAGCATAAAAGAGGTAGACTGAGGTAGGTAGTTTATTGTGCAAACCTGGTTGATAAACACAGGTGGGGTTAATTGAAGGGTGGAGGGATAAATGGCTCAGAGAGTCTCATCTTTCGAGTTCTCAGGTCTCTTGCTTTCTGATGCTTGGACCAGGGTGCAGCTGCCTTAGCTAGTTCCCTGCTTTAGCTGGCAAGGCTCACTTCCTGCAAGAAATCCCCAAGGAAAACTCACATGGACCTACCCCGATGCAGCCCTGGGTGCTGGAGCAGCCATGTGGAGATCCCTACCAGTGCTGAGATGCTTATACATTCACTGACTCGGCTTTCCTCTGCAGTCGGCCTCATTGCATGTGTTTTTTGAGATGGAGGAGGACTTTGTGGATTGGCATTGGACATGTGGGTTAATGTTGGACTTGTGGGCTTGGGCAGCACTGGGTTGGGATGTTTTCTTGATGTGCACTTAAACCCATTATATACAACTCTCTCTGATTCATGAGTTTCTGTGGGTTTGTGTCTCAAAAGTACCCAGACTTACACAAAGTCCTTCGATGAGATGGATTGACGTGGGGGCTCTAACAACAGGCTCTAACATAAGAATCGTTGTGAGGTTGGCATCAGAGGGGGCAGTGTTCCATTCCACTGCGCGCAGTGTTGCTGTGAGTGGGAACCAACTCCATTTCTTCCAACAGCAGCAACAAATCATACGTGCTCTAGCTCACCGAGAATGAGAAGAAACAACTGCAGGCAGCCATGAGTAACTGGAGCATGCAATGTAGAAAACAGGTATTAGGGGAAATTGGAAGTTGTCAAAATGAAATAGAATACTGGAAGATCAATATTTTAGGCATTAGTGAAACCAAGATGGACTGGTTCTGGCCGTTTTGAATCAGACAACCATGTGGTCTCCTATGACAGGTATGAAAAATTGAAAGAGAATGGTATATTCACCATTAAAAAGAACATTTCATGCATCAAATGATCTTAATTATACAAATGAACATACACAAACCTAACAAGATCAATGAGGTACAACAAAGACCATAACAGTAAGGGGAGGAAATGTTTTTTAAAAACTAGAGAAAATGTATGTGTTTCATCAGTGCTATATGGCACCCTGGATTGATCACCCTTCAGGAACAGTAATGGGAGTGATGAGTCCCTGAGGATATGGGAAGATAGGTGGGGGCAGGGAGGGGGGATAGCACAGATGACTGCCCAACCCCACGCAAGGGGAGCAAAGAACAGAACTGTAGGTGAATGGGTATATTGGATGGGGTAAGATATGGCCCCTGAAAAAACCAACCCAATAACAATAATAAGAATATATCATAAGAATAATAAGGGTTTCCGGAGATAGAGTGGGGGAGGGGTTGGAAAAATGGGTGCTGATATCAAAAAGGTCAAGAAGAAAGAAAATGTTTGGAAACAGTGGCAGCAATTGTATGATTATGCTTGATCTAATTGAATTATGGAATCTTAAAATATCTGTAAGAGCTCCCAATAAAATGATTAATTTAAATTAAAAAAGAACATTTCAAGATCTATTCTGAAGTAAAATGAAATCAGTAATAGGACAATATCCATTAACCTTTAAGGAAGACCAATTAATATAGCTATCATTCAAATTTATACACCAACCATTAACACCAAAGAAGAAATTGAAGATTTTTACCAACTTCTGCAACTTTGGAAATTGATCAAGCATGCTATGGTTGTATTAGTCTGGGTACTTTAGAGAAACAAATCCACAGAAACTCATGAATCAGAGAGAGTTTTATATAAAGGGTTTAAGTGCACATCAAGAAAACATCCCAATCCTGTGCTGTCCAAGTCCAGTATTAACCCATATGTCTGGCACCAATCCACAAAGTCTTCCTCCATCTCACAAACACACACAATGATGCCGACTACAGGCGGAAAGCCGAGTCAGTGAATGTATAAACATCTCAGCGCTGGTAGGGATCTCCACACGGGTGCTCCAGCACCCAGGGCTGCATCGGGGTAGGTCCATGTGACTTCTCCTCAGGGATGTCTTGCAGGAAGTCAGCCTTGCCAACTAAAGCAGGGAACTGGCTAAGGCAGCTTCACCCTGGTCCGACCATCAGAAAGCAAGAGACCCAAGAACTTGAAAGGCAAGGCTCACTGAACCATTTATCCCTCCACCCTTCAATTAACCCCACGTGTGTTTATCGGCCAGGTTGGCACAATAAGCTAATTATATCACTGGTAACTGGAATGCAAAAGTTGGGAAAAACGAGGGATCAGAATCTGGAAACTATGGCATAGGTAATATAAACCATGCCGGATATCATAGGTTGAGTTTTTCAAGACCCAGAATTTATTCAATGAATATATCCTTTTTAAAAAATATTTTATTAGGGACTCATACAACTCTTATCACAATCCATACATACATCAGTTGTATAAAGCACATCTGTACATTTTTTGCCCTCATCATTTTCAAAGCATTTGCTCTTCACTTAAGCCTTTGCATCAAGTCCACTTTTTTCCCCCCACCTCCCCGCTCCCCCCTCCCTCACGAGCCCTCGATAATTTATAAATTATTATTTTGTCATATCTTGCCCTGTCCTGCGTCTCCCTTCATCCCCTTTTCTGTTGTCCTTCCCCTAGGAAAGAGGTCACATGTAGATTCTTGTAATTGGTTCGCTCTTTCCAACCCACTCACCCTCCACCCTCCCAGCACCGCCCCTCACACCCCTGGTCCTGAAGGCATCATTCACCTTGGATTCCCTGTGCCTCCTGCTCCTATCTGCACCAGTGTGAAAATATCCTTTTCCAACAGCATAAAGGATGACTATACTCGTGGACTTCACTGGAGGAAATATGCAGGGATTAAATGGACCGTATCTGTGGGTAGAGATGACAGAGAAGCTCAATATCATCAAATACAGAACAGGTACTCAATCTGTGAACAGACCATCAATTGCTCATAAGCAAATTCAAGTGGAAGGTGGAGAAACTTAATGCACATCTATGAGAGTCCAAGTACAACTTTGAGACCATCTCTAAAACAGACTTGAGGCATTGACTACCAAAGACCAGGGGAGTTGTGGGATGACTTCCTGAATACCATACACCAAGAAAGCAAAAAGTCAATTAAAAAGACAAAAAAGAAAAGACCGCATGGGTGCCGGATGAGACACTGAAACTGGTACTTGAACGTAGGATAGCTAAAGCAAATGAAACAATGAAGCCCAAGAGCTTATCAGAAGAATTCCAAGGTCAGCTTGAGAAAACAATGTATTCAAACTTGAAGTTACAATTTTATCTCTGTCCTATTTTGTCATTGTTGGTAGCTTTCTGGTCTCTCTGTATGTATTTTCCTGTCTTTCAGTATTTGAAACCCAGCATAGGTGAAGCTAAGGAGACAACAACTAGAGTAGAGGTTCCTGGCAGGTTCCACAAGGGAGGTGGGGGCTGGGGGAGTGCGTGTCGGTGGGGAGCTGATATCAAACAGTTCTAGAAGGAAGCAAATGTTTTGAAACAGTTCTAGAAGGAAGCAAATGTTTGGAAGGGATTGTACAACCCCTCTTGATACGATTGAACTAGGGTGTGGCATGATGTCAGGATTAGCGCCTATTAAAATGGATTGAAAAAAAGAAAACTCTATGGGAAATACATCCGCAGGATTTCGCAAGCTGAAAGAACGGAAGTGAAAAATGAAGCTTTACATTACCATATCGAGGAATTCAGACAAAGTATTGCACAACACAGGAAGCACCAGGGAGATGGGAGGAATAAACAGAAGTACTGTTCCCAAATGGACAGCAATCCCGGAAGGTAGCTTGTGAGCACACCACAAGGACCACTGGTCTTGAAGGGGGAAGGTCAAGCTGCCCTGAAGGCACTGGCGGAAGCCCCAGGAATTGACTAAGTGCCAAGTGAGATGTTTGAAGAACGAGATGCAACTCTGGAAGGACTCACTTGTCTATGCCAAGACATTTGGAAGACAGCTACTTGACCTCGGAATGGAAGGGGACCACATCTTCACACATCCGGAGGAAAGCTGACACAAGAGAATGCAGGAATGATCGAACAATATAACTAATAGCACATGCAAGTTTTCCTGAAGATAATTCATAAATTATTAAGGGTTCAGGGGGGAGGGGGGAGCGGGGAGGGAGGGGGAGGGGAAAAAGGAAAACGAGCTGATTCCAGGAACCCAAGTGGAAGGCGAATTTTGAGAATGACGAGGACTACGAATGTATAAGGGTGCTTTACTCAATTGATGTATGTATGGATTGTGATAAGAGTTGTATGGGCCCCAATAAAACATTTATTAAATTTAAAAAATAGTATGAAAAAGGAAAAAAAATTTTAAGATTCCAAAAGCACAGCAACAGGCAATTGCCAGAAATTCCAGGCAGATTCAGAAGAAAATGTGGAATAAAGTGTATCTTTGCTGATGTCTGATGGATTTGGGCTGAAAGCAGAGCATGCCAGCAAAATGCTTCCCTGTATTTTATTGACTGTGTAAGGACATTTGACTATGTGGATTCCAATAAATCATAATGGGTAACTTGAGGAGTCTTGGTGGCATGGTAGTTCGCCTGTTAACCACAGAGCCGGACATTGGCAACTCCCTGTCACTCCGCTGAGAAAGATGAGGTTTCTACGCCCATAAGGAGTTCCATTCCCAGAAGCCCACATGGGCAATTTTATCCTGTACCATAGGTTCATTAGAAACTATGGATAACCTTGAGAAATTGAGAATGCTAGAACGCTTCATTGTGCTCATATGGAACTTTGGCATAGAACAAGAGGCAGTTGTGGGAACAGAACAAGGGATTACTCCTGTATGCTTTAAAATCAGGAAACGTGTGAGTGAGGGTTATATCCTTCCACCATCCATATTCAATCTGTATGCTGAGCAAATGATCAGAGGTGGATTTTATGAAGATGAATGTGGCATCGGAATTGGAGGAAGGCTTAGGAACAACTATAATGTGCAGATGGCACAACCTTGCTTGCTGTAAGTGAGGAGGACTTGAAGCTCTTGCTGATGAACATCAAGGATTGTAGCCTAGAGCACGGATTACAACTCAATGTAAAGAAGACCAAAATCCTCCAATTGGATCAATCAGTAGCATCATGATAAATGGGGACACGGTTGAAGTTGTCATGGATTTGGTCTTGCTTGGATCCACAATCAATGCTCACAGAAGCAGCAGTGAAGGAACAATATGATGCATTGCATTGGGAGAATCAGCAGCACACAGGCTGTTTATAAAGCGTTTCACAAAGGCACCGAGGTCATTTTGAGGACTAAGGAATGCCTGACCTAAGCCATAGTATTTTCAATCCCCTCTGATGCACTTAAAAATTGGACATGAATAAGGAAGATCTGGGAAAAGGTGATGCAATAGCATTGTGGTGCTGGGTAAGAACATTGATGATACTGTAAATGGCCACAAGCACAAACAAGCCTGTCTTGGAAGAAATCCAACCAGTGTGCTCTTCAGAATCAAGGATGGCAAGATGTCATCTCATGTACATCCCACGTGTTATCAGGAGGGACCATTGTGCAGACATGACATCGAGTGTGGTAAAGTTAGCAAAAAAGGAGACCTATTAATACAGCCGCCTCACCAAGGGGTTTAACCATAGCAGTAGTTGTGGGGATGGAGCAGCAAGTCATGCTTTCTTCTGGTATGATACAGGGTGTCACTCATGTAGGAGTCAGGTCTGCTCACCGGCACCTAACAAAAACAGAAGTGCACTGAGGAAGAGCAACTAAGCAAGTGGTATATTCACCTGTCAACTCAGCAATGAGGAGACATGAAGTCCTGATGCATGCTACATGATGGCTGAAACTTACAAATATGGTCAGTAAAAGGACAAACATTGTATGAGTTCGCTTAGGTGAAATAAGCACATCTGCAGACCTGGTGGTACAGTGGTTAAGTGTAGGGCAAGGTCAGCCAGCACTTTGAAACCACCAGCTGCTCCATGGGAGAAAGCTGGGGTTCTCTACTCTCCTCAAGATGTACAATCTCAGGGAGTCTCAGGGGCAGTTCTACCCTGTGCTATGGGGCTGCTCCTCACTGTCAGCATGGAAGGTTGTATCATTTGCATATTGCTGGTTGTTTCTCCACTCCTAATGTGCATTCTTCTTCATACAATAGTTTCTCTGATTATCTGCTCAGCATACAGATTGAATAAGGACAGTAAGAGGATACAAGCCTGACACACATCTTTCCTGATTTTAAACCAACTGCCTTTTGATCCCCGCACAGGTTCCTTGTGAGCACAGGGAAGTGTTCTGGAAGTCCCATGTTCCTCACGACTAGCCATCGTTTGCTATGAGATCCACTCATCTGCTGCCCCAGATGTCTTTAGAGCCGTGGAAAACAGAGAAGTGACTTTGAGGACTAAGGTGTTTCTGACCCAAGTCACTGTATTTCCAATTGTCTCACATGAATGTGAAAGTTGAACATTGAATAAGGAGAATAATACATTTAAATTTATTATTAAGTTTAAATAATTATATATTTAATACAGAAATGTTATCATATAACTATAGAAAATTTATATATTTATATTATAAATACATAAATTTAAACAATGATTAGATTGATAGTCAATTTATAATTTATTAAAAAGAAGAATAAAAGCATTTGAATTATAGTGCTGGTGAGGAATACTGAAAGGACCATGGACTGCCAAAAGAACAGACAAAGAGTTCTCGGAAGAAGTGCAGCCAGAATGCTCCTTAGAGGCAAGGCTGGTCAGACTCCGTCTCATGGACTTCAGACATGTTGTCAGGAGAGACCTGTCCCTGGAAAAGGACCTCATGCTTGGTAAAATAGAAGGACAACATGGATTGACACCGTGGCTGAAACCAAGGGGTCAATCGTAAGAATAATTGTGAGGCTGACACAAGACAAGACAATGTTTTGTTCGGTTTAACATATACTTGCCGTGAGTCAGAATCAACTCGAAGGGGAGAGAGGTTTTTATTTGTTTGTTTATTTTGAGCTTTCTAGAGATGAAAAATTGTAAGTAGTCACCAGAGATATGCGGGAGGGGTAGAAGGGAAATTTTTTGCTGAGGAGACTGTCAGTTTACGTTAATGATGGTGGAATAATTTTGAAAATGGTACAGAGAATGGTTGCACGACTTAAGGCATGTGTTCAACGTCATATGCAGAAATTCTTGAATTGGTGTATGTTTTGCTGTGCAGATTTGAACCACAATTTAAAGCCAAACAATTAAGCAAGAGCATAAGATGTATGGCTCAGCATCCTGTAAGTGTTTATCTTCCTGGGTGAGTGCTCAGAAACCTGAGCCCAGGAATTTATAAGGTGTGAAATTCATTTTTCTGGGTTCTTCTTGTTGTTGTTCATGTGTTTGTTTGCTTGAACGTCACTGCCATAATAGACCAAGGATGCTTTGGGAAAACCAAAAAATTCCTTTCCTAGCATTCAGAGAGGAGTGCCCCGCACCCCAACTTTACTAAATGTGACTTTCTGCTCCTTCCACACACTGTGACTCCAATCTTTTCTAAAACTCTTCTTGGCACTGGTGGTTCCCATCTGAGCCCATTGCTCTCCTGATTTCCCACTGAGATCACCAGTGACCAAGAGAGCAATAGTACCAAATGGCAGGGCTTCTCCCCATCGTCCGCAAAACGCTCTCTCCTGAAGACCGATAGACACAGGCTACAGGTCCCTGCTTACTCGAGAGAAGCAGGCTTTGAAAACTTTGACAACCAGCAGGGTAGCATGTCTGTTTCTATTTAAATGAGCTCATTACAGTTAATATTTTTGTGACTTCCAACCAGTTGTTCATTTCTCAAGTGTGGTATGTTTTAATCAAGAATGAACCATTATATGGCATGCACATTGCTTTAAAAGCGCTCCATTTTGGCTACTTCCTCTCTGGAACAAATTTTTCAGAGCAAAGCATTTACAAACCCCAAATAAAAGTAAGTGGGGAAGTGATTGGGTGGCTGTTGTTTCTTAGTTGGAGTAGCTGCAAACAGACCAATGAGCAAGCTCTGAGCTACCTTAAGGATGCTGAGGTGCCCCCTCTTGCTTACTGTCTTATGTCTGTTTCTTTGTTAAGCCATATTCTGGTCTTGCTGAAACGATTCTGATTTATGGACTAGCTTAAAAGATACTAGTAACTTTAGTCTATCTGGTGTTTTACTGATCAAAATAATATAATACGTGGCATTCCAAGACTTTCCTGCACAGTGATAATTAATGCTTATCATGAGAACAGTGGCTTATAAGCCTCACGGTGAGATGGCCATCAACATGATTGCAGGAGCAAACGAAGGGGGAAGGAGAGAGTGGAGTACATCCTGGCCCACCAAGCCCCGAGGACAATATTCCTGCTCAGAGCAGTCAATGCACAGAGAGGGCCATAGTGCCAGCCCCACTACAAGGCATGACACCCTCGCTGACACATGAGGGACAACACTGGAGGCACAGCGCAGGAATTGTGACCAACATGACCCCACCACACCAGGGTGAAATGCTAAGGGCATGCAACAGAGCAGCAAGGGGAGCAAAGCAATGAAGTCCCTGGGGAACACCAAAAATAGACTTTGGGGACAGGGTGTGGCGCCCCATCAGACTTGACCAGAAAACACTCCTAAAAGGTCAACAAACAGACCTGGAGCTATTTATAGGCTTTTCTTTTTGTTGTTGTTTTGTTTTTCTCTGTCTTGTTTGTTTGCTTATTATTGTCTCTGCAGGTCTATCTAGATAAGATAGGCGAGATAGAATATCCGGAGGAAAAAACAATGGGACTGACAGTTCTGTGGGTACACAGGAGAGGGGGAAGTTGGGGAAAGAAAGTGGGTGTTAACAAACCCAGGGAAAAGGGAACAACAAGTGTTCTACAATTGATGTGCAGGAGGGCATAGAATGCCTGGCAGGGCTTGATCAAGGGCAATGTAACCGAGAGGAATTACTGAAACCTGAATGACGGCCAAAATTATTAGTGCAGTAGTTCTCAACCTGTGGGTCAAGACCCCTTTGGGGGTCGAATGACCCTTTCACAGGGATCACCTAAGACCATTGGAAAACACATAAATATTTCATAATATATAATTACATATTGTTTTGTGATTAATCACTGTGCTTTAATTATATTCAATTTGTAACAATGAAAATACATCCTGCATATCAGATATTTTTATTACAATTCATAACAGAAGCAAAATTACAGTTAATGAAGTAGCAATGAAAATAATTTTATGGTTGGGAGTCAACACAACATGAGGAATTATATTGTATTAGGAAGGTTGGGAACCACTGTTTTAGTGGGACAAGAGGAAAATGAAAGGAAATAGAGGAAAGAACTAGGAGGCAAAGGGCATTTAATGAGGTCTAAATATAGGCATGTACATATGTAAATATATTTACATATGACAAGGAGGAAATATATATGCACATATATTTACATGTTAAGTGTTAAGGTAGCAGACCAACATTGGGTCTCTATTCCAGTACTCCCTCAATTGAAGAACACTTTGTTTTAATAACCTGCCATTCTGTGAAGCTCACCTTCCTGATATGATCGCTGAAGACAAAATGGGTGCATAAGCAAATGTGGTCAAGAAAGTTGATGGTGGCCAGCTATCAAGAGATATAGCATTTGGGTTCTTAAAAGGTTGAAGATAAACAAGAGACCATCTAGCTGAGAAGCAACAAAGCCCACATGGAAGAAGCACACCAGGCCGAGTGATCATGAGGTGTTGATGGGATCAGGTATCAGGCATCAAAGACCCAGAAAAAAAATTGTATCAATGTGAATGAGGCAGAGGGTGATGTGAAGACCCAAAGCCCATCTGTAGATAATTAGACATCCCCTTTTAGAAGGGTAACAAGGAAGAGTCAAGTCAGTCAGGGTGCAGTACAGCACTGATGAAACATACAACTTTCCTCTAGTAGTTCTTTAATGCTACCCGCCCCCCGCCCACAACTATCATGACCCTAATTCTACGTTACAAATCCAGCTAGACCAGAGAATGTTCACTGGTACAAATAAGAACTGGAAACACAAGGAATCCAGGATTGATAAATCCCTCAGGACCAATATTGAGAGCAGCCATACCAGGAAAGTAAGGGGAAAGGGGGGGGGGGAGAAGAACCTATCTCAGTGATCTATATAACTCCCTCCCAAGGAGACAAACAACAGAAAAGTGGGTGAACGGAGGCATCTGTCAGTGTAAGACATAAAAAAATAATAATTTATAAATTTATCAAGGATTCATGAGGGACGGAGGGAGGAGGGGAGAGCAAGTGGGGAAATGAGGAGCTGATACCAAGAGCTCAAGCAGAAAGAAAATGTTTTGAGAATGATGATGGTAACAAGTGTATAAATGTGCTTGGCGCAATGGATGGATGGATGGATTGTGATGAGAGTTGTATAAGCCCTGAATAAAATGATTTTATTGCTATTTTTTTATTGTGAAAGACATGACAAAGTTAAAGGGCATGGGTCTAAATGGAGTCTGGAAAAGACCAACCCAACTCACCCCCACCCAGAAAAGCAAAACAAAAAACACTGCCATTAAGCCAATTTCACCTCATAGTGACCCTACACAAAGGTAGCGATATAGCTCACTGGATAGCTGAAGGGCTGTGGGATCCCAAAGGCGGGCAGGTCATTCCTTAAGACATCCCTGCTGGATAGAAAGAGCCTAAAGATCCCCCGGCTTCCTCTGGTCTGAATCAGCAGTCACAGAGTTATAATTGGGGTTTCCAATAATTAGAAAGAGAAAATAACTGAAGTGAGTCATGGATACTTATCCTTCAACTAGGTAGTAAATGATGACTCATTATAAATTAGGACATTGAGGTTCAAGTAGAGCTTTCCCTTATTCCAATTGAACCACCACTGAGTGAGCTAACCCCTGGAATTTGCACCGACAGGCCTGATTCACACTATTCAATGGGCCCTTGTGAAATGGACGCTGACCTTCTGCCTAGCAGAACTGCAGAAAGGACATTACATTGAGCCCTTTAGCCACCTCCAAAGATTAAATGCTGCTAGGTAGAAATTTTGTTATGTTCTGATTCCTTTAAAAGTGGGATTAAAATAGCAGCAAAGATAAGAATACCTGACAGCAACCGACTCTTTGCTAAGCATCAAGCACTGTTAAGTTTTGAATGGATATTTATGCATCACACGGTCATCATTACCCTAGGTGTATCCCCATTTTCTAGATGGAGCAGTAGAGGCACAGGGAGGCTAACTACATTCCTCAGGATCGCGCAGCTAGTAAAAGACACTGTAAAAGATTTGTGCCTTGGCGATTTTGATCTCCAGTTCACCGTTATAATCACTAAAGTTCTCTATTGGACACACGTTCTATTGAGTAGAATATGCCATTGCGTTAGTCTGGGTAGACTAGAGAAACAAATCCATGGACACACATAAGAAAGAGATTTACATACAAGAAAAATTGAACATTCAGAAAACATTCCAGTCCAGTCCAGATCAAGTCCATAAGTCTGATATTAGCCCATATATCTGATAGCAGTCTATAAAGTCCTATTCAGACTCACGAAACACATGCGATGACGCGGAATGTAGAAGATCACAGGCCAGTGAGTAGAAAATATTTTGATCCAGTGGCATTGGAAACATCTCAGCGCTGGCAGGGGTCTCTGCATTAGCGTGGGTCCATGTGTCTCGTCAGCTGCTGTGTCTCCCAGGATGTGAGCATAGAGCTTCCTACCTCCAAGGAAGAAGTGCTGGATTTCCCAGAATTCTCAGGAGAAGGCCAGGCCCACACAGAGGCCTCATTGGCTATAATCTGATTGACAACCTAGACTCCACCCCTACACTCTTAATCCTCACACTGACGAACGATTATATATCTACCACAGTCCTTCTCCAATCAAACAAGACTTCCCATTCACAGTACCCTCCCCTTGCATTTCTTTCCAGCTATGGACTACCCCATTCAGGACTCAATCATTTTCAGTGGTTCAATGTGACTGAGGTCAGGGTTTTCACATGTGGTGCTAACGCCTTTTCCTGCATCAAACCTCTAACTTCCAGCTCCCAGTTTACTGTGACTGAGTAAATCCTCCATCATCCTTAGGCCTAAAGAAGCTGGTGAAGAGAGGAACCCCGGGAAATCCCTCTTTGCTTTTCAGTCCAGATACTGAGAATGCAGAGTAGAAACCTTCCATCTTTCGATTATTTTGCAGAAGGCTTCACATTTATTGGTTCAAATACAGTACCTAACATTTGCTAAACATGCATTTCACACTAATTTGTCATATATTTACACGGGTAGCCAATTCAGTGAACAGGGTCCATCCCTTGCCAGCTGACAGATAGGAGGTAGCAGAGGGCCTGGGTAGCCTGCAGAGCCCGCCAACTATCTTTGTGTCATGCCCAGCTGATGGAGCTCAGCTGGCAGCTAGGTCCTTTGGGGCTAACTTCCATCTTCTAAGAAGTCTCTCCCCTTGACTAATAATAGACCTAAAGATATTAAACCAGGAGTTTCTCCCATTGCTTTCTTTGAAGTAATCACATGTGTGTCTGTCTCAGTGAGCTCTTTGCCATGGAAAGTCCAAGATGCTGTCCAGACAGCATAAGTCATGTAGCCTCACTGTGTAACTGAACACGGGATGTGGACCACTTCAAAGAAGGGCCCTATGCACAGAGCCCTTAATGCATTTTGCAAAGAGGGACTTGAGGAAGCTCGTGGAAAATGGATTTTTAAAATTTACGAAAAAAATATAAACTTTATATCACAACACAAGCTCCATGGAGGTCAAGGCAAGACACTGGTTGTTTACAATGATCCAGCCATTTAGCCCATCTCTGAAAAGTTGAGGGTCTTGGGGATGTAGCCTTGTCACTGCAGTCTCCTTTTTGTACATTATGAACCTAAGAAAAATGGGTTCCTCTTAAATTTTTTTTTTGGTTAGGAAACAAAAAAAAAAAATTCAAATGAGCCAAATCAGGACTATCAGGTAATGTCTAATGATTTCCCCTAGAAAAATCTGGAAAAATGACCCTTTTATCATGAGAGGAATGAGCCGGAGCATTATTATTATGTAGAAAGATTCTCTGGCTCAGCTCTCTCAATGCATTTTCTGATAAAGCTATGGCTCATTTTCGCAAAAACAGTCTCATAATAAGCAGATTATGAAAATAAGTTATCACTTGTTGGCTCTCCAGAACTCAACAAGCAGAATGAATTGAGCACCCCCCTCACCCCAATATTGTTGTTATAACCTTTGCTCTTGACTGGTTGGCTTTTGCTTTGGCCGGACCATTTCTACCTCTTGGAAGTTATTGCTTTAAATGCGCTTTGTCTTCAGGATCATATGCATACAGCCATGTTTTCACTCCTGTTACAATCCAACCAAGCAATGTTTCTGGACCTGATTGTTTGAAATTTACCTCGAAAGCTCTGCTCTTGTCTGCAGCTGATCTGGGCTCAACAGTTTTGGCACCCGTCAAGCAGAAAGTTTGCTCAACTTTAATTTTTCAGTCAGAATTATTTAAGATAAACCAACTGAGATGCCTATGATAGTGGTTAATGTTTGTTTTTAATCATCAGCCCTCTTCAGTCAGGGCACAAACAAGGTTGAAATTGGGCACAAACAAGGTTAAATTGTTCCCTTAAAATTGGACTTGATCTTCACCATTGAATCTACATGGAAAACACATCTCTTCTTAAAAGGAGTTATCCATCTGCAACAGGAGCCCAGGTGGTGTCGTGAGCTACACATGGGGCTTATAACTGCAAAGAAAACAGTTGAAAACCACCACCCCTCGTGGAGGGAGAAATATAACATAATCTTCTCCTGTAAGAAGTTATAACCTAAGAAACCCACAAAGGCAGTTCTATCCTGTTCTATAGGTTTGCTATGAGTCGGAATCGAATCGATGGCAGTGAATTTGAGTTTCTGACCCTTCTGCAAACTGCTGATTTCAATGGGGCATTGTCCCCCATTACTTTCTCATAATGCCATCAATTATTTCACCATTCTTCCACCCAAGTGTCACCATGAATCTGACGTTTGTTTCTGCATCAGTAAACCATGAATTCAGCAGAATTAAGGTTGCTCTGATAGAAGCTTTTTTCAAAAGGTTGTCTTATCATTTTTAGTGCCTCAAACTAGATCCCGTTCAGATGTAACAATTGAGTACAAGTTTATTTTGGCGCAAAAACTCACAGCACCCCCACTTGAGTCAGAATTTAGCTGTGCTCCATAAGGTTCCCAAGGGCTGGTTTGTGGGAAGTCAATCACCAGGCCTTTTTTCCAAGGTGTCGCTGGATAGATTAGAACTGCCAACTTTTCAGGCAGCAGCCAAGCATGGTAACCATTTGCACCACCCAGGGACTCCATGGGAGGCTGGATTCTTTGACCTAAAATCTTGGAGTTAATTAGCAAATGCAAAATTCACCCTGGAAGCAAGGAAGGAAGCGTGCCTAGCCCTGGGTTCTTACACTTCTCCTCTTGGAGCTCTGAGGAATTGGGGACGGCAAATGGCTGTGTGACTGTGGAAACCCAAGGAAAGCATTTGATCGCTCTTCCCATCTGGCAATGGCCAGGCCTTCTAGATAGACAATACGTGCCAAGACAAATGGCATTAAACTCAGGGCTTGGATTATCCTGGCACGGGAGTTAGGAGGTGCAAAGGCAGGAGTCTCTCACATGATAGTGTAGACACTGCTTGGATTTCCATCCTCTCCTTAGCTGAACTGTATGGGAAGCTACCTAATACCTGTGAGGTGCAAACAAGGTAGGGAAAGAGCTGGGTGGCTGCAAATAAGAGTCTCAGTGCCAGGGTTCATCAAGGCGGGTGGTAAACACGCAAAGACCAGAGATGCGGTGACTTCATTCCAGAACGATGCTCCCCGGCCTTTGATGCAGTGGCCCCTTCTCCCTGCCTTTAGTCCTCCTGTCATTCACCAGTTTCGCTCATGGTTGCCCAGGTTGCCTATCAAGCTCCCTAAGTTGGAATACCAGGAAAGCGCTTTATTCTCCCTTGTAAAACACAGCCCTGGCGCCCTCAATGACAGACTCTTTATTTCCTCCATGTGCTCATCAGCACCGCTTAGGTGCGCGCCTGTTCCTACGAGCAGTTAACACATCACAAATGCTTGCAATCAAAGACTTGGGCTTTTTGACAAGCGGTTTAGTTGATCACAAATGCAAGGTGATGGTGGGAAAAACCGGGGTTTTCAGGCTACAGAAGTGGATCAGGCCTTAATCTGAATAGATATATTCAGATTCTATACAGGCATGTTTGATGAGCTCAAATGCATGGCCGAGCTTCTTAATATTTCCCGCGATTCAAATCAAAGGAGCATCTTAACCAGTCCCAGAGGGAGAGGTACAGTGGAAGGTGCTGACACTGACGCCCACTCCACCTTGCCTCAGCCCAACTGTTATTTTTTAAATTTTATGAAAACAACACCACCAACCCCTTCCTTTTGCCTGCTTCTAAAAATATCTTGGCAGGTAAGCATTAGTGGTAGGATGCTATGTAGTCAAAAGCATAAAAAACCCTGCAGCATCATGTACCGCACCTTAAAAAATGTTAACATCTCTTAAATTAAAATCAAGGAAATTGACATAGATAGGATGAAAGAAGATACAGCACCTCCAGCTTATGCCAACTGAAAATAAGAATTATTAATGAAGCTCGGCTT
This sequence comes from Tenrec ecaudatus, assembly GCF_050624435.1. Taxonomy (NCBI): domain Eukaryota; kingdom Metazoa; phylum Chordata; class Mammalia; order Afrosoricida; family Tenrecidae; genus Tenrec; species Tenrec ecaudatus. Next base: position 319,421,428 of record NC_134530.1, on the reverse strand, counting down.
TCTTCTGCTGTGCACATTAATTATTTATGATAATAATACTCTGCACGGCCATACTGAGGAATTTTCTTCACCCGGCTTCCCAGAAAACTCTGTCTTCTTGGGGGTGCGTGTGTGTGTGTGTGTGTGTGTGTGTGTGTGTGTGTGGTGAGGGGGGCGGTAATGAAAAAGAAAGGAAGAAAGAATTTCAACATGTTAAGCCCACAAAAAAATACATTCCTATCGGTGTATTTATTATACAGGAAGATGAATATAGTCTTGGGTTATTAAACTGGAATGAAAAACACATCTTATTAGAGCTTACATGGTGATTTTTATTCTCACTACTTTCATATAAACTTAATGATGCAGACTACATTTTTATTCTCATCTATTTTAAAATGGTGCCTGGAGCAAAGAGAGCCTCCATTAATGCCAGTTTGGTTTTTCAAACACAATTTGATGTAATTTACTTCAACTCTATGTGAACAGAGAAGGATGAGGCCAAGTGCCTTCTAGATTCAAATGCGGCATAGCTGGTGGCAAGGATTTGCTAAAATCTAAGTGTCCTACAAGGAAAAAAAAATCCTTTTAGGTGCAAAACGCACAGAGAAAAAAATCATACATTTTTACTAGTTTTGCGGGGAGGTGGGGGACACAGTGCAGTTTCATATGCTGAAACACTGGCCTTGATTTCATCCTAGACATTAATGTATATTCACAACAAGTGAATAATAATGTATTCCCCTCCGGCGATAAGCTGTTCTATGAGGGAGCTCCCAAAAGTTCACAGAAAGATTCCATTATCTTTTTATTCCATTTTCCCACCTACTTTTAGGGCACCCTCCCCCCATTGAAGCTCGTTGTTTTCTGATATTCAGGTGGTGCTGTGTGATCTTCATGGGGATACCAGCATAAAACCAGGCAATTCAGAGAGGGTTGCTGTGTTTTGAACTTGGTAAAGAGATAGTGAACACGGTTTTAGAGACATTTCCCCATCTCAGTACTTTCTCTCAGTGACTTTTAGGTGAACGTAACTTAACTTAAAGCGAACATCATTGTCCTCACTGTTTTTTGTAGAAATAAATGGAGCCTGACCTCTACACAGAATCCTCAAAAGGAGAAGTGGTGCCGCCGCCTCCTTGCCTCATGGTGATGGATGTGTTGGAGTGCCTTTCTCCATGGCTGCTGGGAGCTGGGTCCAGCGTCCACGCAGGCACCGCTGAGGCGCCTGCTGGAAATGCTCGCGAAGACGATGCAGGCTCCCTTCTCTCCAGCAACAAGATCACAGAATTCTGGTTCTTATAAAGAATCTCATTTTCTGTTGGGTTTAAAAACCCATCTTGGTGTTCTGCTCCGTCTTTCTTCTGTTCCTTGTTTGAAACAGGGTTTTCAAGGGCCCATCATTGACCCTGAGCTTTAAACTGTCCCTTCAACTGAAAGCCAACGCACTAACACAAAGAGAAACAGCAAGTTGCTGGTGAGTCGACTCCCCTCTCATGGGGACCCGATGTGTGGGAGTATAGAACTGTGCTCTGGGGCTGTGTAGGGCTGCTATCTTTAAGAAACCAATTGCCAGGCCTTTCTTCTGAGGCACCTCTGAGAGGGCTCACAAGGCCACCCTTTCAGTTAATAGCCAAGCCCTGAACCCTCTGGCTTCCCAGGCACTCCTGAAAGCACGGGGTCCCAATATTAAGCTCTTTAAGTGATGCACTTTGGGCATGCCTCCCCTGACAATGCACAGAAGTTTGGACTTTGTTTTGTTTTAATCTGAGTTGAATTTCCTTTTCTCTTTCCTCGGGGTGGACGCAGACACCGTAAGAAGATAAGGGGAGGGCATCTGCCAAGGCCTGAAGTGGAAATCGGTGTGTGGCCCCCACTTTCTTCCTTCTGGTCCTGATTTCTGCAGAGAAGCAGCCTTGCTGCCCGCTGGCTGAGCCGTCTAGGGGAGTGGAGGAATGCCCTGCTTCTCGCGGGGCTGCTCAGTGGACTCCAGACAGAAAAGTAACCGCTGCCCCAGGCCAAGGGCTTTATTTAGGATGTGGGCTTAACACTCCTGCCTACTAGGAACGGCTCAAGGTTGGCGCCCACCCAGAAGTACCGTGCAAAAAAGGTCTGGCAATGGACTTCCAGAAAAAACAGATGTTGTTCTTAAAATGAAAATCCCATTGAACGTAGCTTCAATCTGACACGTATGGGGTCACCCGGAGTCAGGATTGATTGAGGCCCATTGTCTTTGAGGCACCAGGATTGTTTCTCAGAGGGTAGCATATTGTTACAGGCTAGGCCTTATGAGAATAGGGCATAATTATCCAAATTATCCACGTCCGACGGGGACAACCCCCAGATCTATTGCTGTTGATTAGAATTCAGCAAAACCAGCGAGGGCGGAATAGAATGGTTCCTTTGAGTTTCTGAGACTGCACGTTTTTCCCAGAGCAGACAACCTCGCCTTTTGCCTTACGGTGTGACTGGTGGGTTTGAACTGCTGACCTTGTGGATAGCAGTCCACCATCTAATCACCAGTACTTCCAGCCCTCCTGACTTAAAAATATCTGGGTTCAATCAGGTAAGCATAACGGAATGGAATCTCTAGCTTGGCAGTTCCCGGCTCTGAACAGTAGAAAGGCAGGGGTGGGGAGGGCATGTGAGAGGGAACGTGGGGGCTGGGAAGCTGGAGGGCAGAGGCTGGGGATGGAAAGAGCAGAGCGAAGAGTTGGATTTTTCATCTCACAGTATGTCAGCCACCAATAAATTTCCCTCCTTTGCTGCCACTAGTAAAAGCAGTTCTTAATAAAAATAAACAAGCTTATATTTTAGGAAGATTCATGCGTTTCCAGGAATCCTGGTTTTTCATGTCTTTCCTTCCCCTCCCTCGCCCAGACATGGAATTATTCTTTTTGTTTTCTTGGTTTCACTTGGATTTAAAAAAAGAATATTTTATGTTCCCTGCAAAGAACCTAAAAATGATTTAATTACTCTCTCCCTTTTCTCCCTGCATCCGTTTACGCCTTTTAACTAGAAAGTAGAAATGACTAGAAACAACATGTCAAAAATCTGGGTCTTCATCTGAGCCCACAAAGAGTCCACTGGGGAGCTGGCAGGGATGCTGCAGTAGGACCAGCCCTTTTCCTCCTCATTAGCTGAGAGATAAAGAAATTGAGGATCAGCCAGGCTCAGTCAGTCTTGCAACGTGTTTGACTGCCATCGACAGTCAGAAACACGTTTCATGTTGCAACCCAGGATGCACATATAGACCCATCCACTGAAACACACACATGCACACTCAACTGGAACAATGTCCTAAATGCATCTTCCTTCTAACAGTGGACAGATGAGGACAGTGTCTGCCCTATCCATTCCATTCCATTCCGCTTGATTCCAACTGGGAAAAGAGGTTTGTTGGTTTGTTTTTAAAATCCATTTTGGTGGGCTCTTATCACAATCCATACATGCATCCATTGTGTCAAGCACATTTGTACCTATGTTGCCATCTTACTTTTCAAAACATTTTCTTTCTACTTGAGCCCTTGGTATCAGCTCATTTGCCCCGCTCCCTCACCCTGCCTCCCTCATGAACCCTTGATAGTTTATAAATTATTTTTTTCATGTCTTACACTGACCAATGTCTCCCTTCACCTACTTTTCTGTTATCCATCCTCCCGGGAGGGGGGTTATATGTCCATCATTGTGATAAGTTCTCCCTTTCTATCCCCCCCTCTGCCCCCACCTTCTCCTTACCCTCCTGGTAGCTCTACTCTCATTATTGGTCCTGAGGAGTTTATCTGACCTGGTCTCTGCGATGCTAGCTCTTATCTTTACCATTGTACATGCTCTGGTCTAACCGGATTTGTAAGGTAGAATTGGGGTCATGATAGTGAGGGGCAAGAAACATCAAAGAACTAGAGGAAAATTGTATGATTTGTTGGTGCTATACTGCACCCTGACTGGCTCATGTCTTCCTCGTGACCTTCTATAAGGGGATGTTCAATTGTCTACAGATGGGTTTTGGGTCTCCATTCCATACTCCCATGTGGGCTTTGTTGTTTCTCAGTAGATGTACGGTTGTTTATTTTCAAGCTTTTAAGACCCCAGATGCTATACCTTTTGATAACTGGGCACCATCAGTTTTCTTCACCACATTTGCTTATGCACCCAATTTGTCTTCAGCAATCATGTCAGTAAGGTGAACATCACAGAATACCAGGTTATTAGAACAAAATGCTCATTTTATGACAGACTTTATTTTCCATCACAACCATTAAAACCCTTTGTAGGTGTACACTGTACAGGTATCCTCACATCTGAAGTAAGGCATCAGGGTGGGGAGAGCTAGTGGATTGGGCTATGGTCATCCTAGCAGTCAATCCATTCTTGGAAGGAGCCTTTTGAAGACAGAAGTGGTGAATAATAGACAACTGAAGAGAAAAGTTTGACCCAAAGATGCTCATGGCCACTTTCTTCCCAAAGCCCCTACCCCCCTTTTTTTGCAGGGGGAAGGTTGGGGTCAGGGTCCTCAACTGCAATACTGCAACCAGCAAATCAGGCCAAGCAGAAAAGAAGACTTTACAGTATTGGCGGGGAACTGGGTAGAAGGATCAGGTAGAGTGTGTTAGTCTGGGTAGACTAGAGAAACAACTTCATAGACACTCATATGTGTATAAGAAAAACTTCATATAAAAAGTACCAAATTATACATTAAGAAAACATCCCAGCCCAGTCCAGATCAAGTCCATGAGTCATATCAGCCCATATGTCCAATACAAATCTATAAATTACTCTTCAGACTCATACAACACATGCAATGACACCAAATGCAGAAGCTCACAGGCCAGCGGGTGGGAAGCCTTGTGGATCCAGTGGTGGTGGAAGCATCTCAGTGCTGGCAGGGTCTCCACGTGGCAACTCCAGCTCAGGGCTCTAGCATAGTCCCATGTGTCTTGTCCACAGGAATGACTCATAAGGAGTGAGCATGTGCCCCACTTCCAGTGAGCTATTCATCTTCTTAGCACCTCGAAATGAGGTCATCAAGCTGCTACCTGACTGACAAGCTAAACTCCACCCCTTCACTCAGAAGTCTCAAATTGACAACAGAGCATGTAAGTACCACATCGAAGAAGAAGGATAACTTCTGACTCTCCTGCCCAGCTACTGGGAGTTGAAGCTGATCTCTGGCACTGTCTATAAGGTCTTCGGGGTCATAGGGTGCATGGAGAGAAGCTGGGGATTCTTTACTTGAGGAGTGAGGTTTCTTTCCATTTGGATGAAGACTATTGGAATCATTGTGAGGTACCCATGAGATGAACCAACAGGATTGTTTTATTGTTTGTTTGTTTGTTTGTTTTTACCTCTTATAGCCCAGTACGCCTATCCCTGCCCTGTTGGCACAACCACTCAGAGCCTGATAAAAAAATCCAAACAAGTGAGATTGGAAAGCAGAGCTAGAGATAACCAAGGGGCCAGCAAAGGAAAAGGGGGCCCCTTTTTGCCCTGGGAGAGCTAAGTTTCGAAGAACGAAATTACACAAGCCAAAGCTGGATCATGATTCTTGGTTTGGAAAACATTGTTCTAAGGGATCAACCCCAAATCCCATATAGCACTTCAGCACTTTCTGAAGTCCCAGTTCTGCTTTCAATTTGCTTGTAATTGGGGAAGAAATTGGTATTGAGTATTTGGGAGAAAACATATTGGAAAAGAAAAAAGTGTCCTGTTTTCTACTTTGCATAGGCAAGGAAACATGTAGGAGAACAAAATGAGGAGCCAGCTAACAAATTTGGATGGGTGGCCAGGAGTTTGGGGTAGAAAGGACAGAAGAGGTGAGTACCATCAGGGGAGACTAGAGCAGAAAAGAAAGATGTCACGTCTTAAGGATGCTTTGTCGTCTGTAGTCTTCAAATAGGGTCCAGCTCATGGTGACCCCGTGCCAATAGGAGGCACCTGTGCTCAGTCCTATTCCATCTTCATGGTCATTGATATGTTTGAGCCCCTGTAGCCCTCATTGTGTCAGTTCATTTTTTAAAAAATCATCTCATTGGGGGCTCGTACATTTCTTATCACAATCCATCCATCCATTGTGTCAGCACATTTGTACATCTGTTGCCATCATCATTATCAAAACATTTGCTTTCTACTTGTGCCCATAATATCAGCTCCTCATTTCCCCCTCTCTCCCTCCTCTCCCTCCCCCACGAACCCTTCATAATTCATAAATTATTATTATCTTGCCATATCTTACACTGTCCAACGTTTCACCTCACCCACTTCTCTGTTGTCCATCTCCCAGGGAGGAGGTTATATGTAGATTCTTGTAATCGGTACCCCCTTTCCACTCCACATTCCCTCTACCCTCCAGGCATTGCCACTCTCACCAATGGTCCTGATTCCCTATTTCCAGTTGCTATCTGTACCAATGTACATCATCTGGTCTAGCCAGATTTGTAAGGTAGAATTGGGATCATGATAGTAAGTGGGGAGGAAGCATTTAAGAACTAGGGGAAAGTTGTATGTTTCATTGTTGCTACCCTGCAACCTGACTGGTTTATTCCATCCCCAAAACTCTTCAGTAAGGGGGTGTCCTGTTGCCTACCAATGGACGTTGAGTCTCCACTCTGCACTCACCTTCATTTACAATGATATTATTTTTTGTTCTTTGATGCCTGATACTTGATCCCTTCAACACTTCATGGTCACACAGGCTGGTGTGCTTCTTCCATGTGGGCTTTGTTGCTTCTGAGCTAGATGGCCACTTGTTTATCTGCAAACCTTTAAGAACCCAGATGCTATATCTTTTGATAGCCTGGCATCATCAGCTTTCTTCACCACATGTGCTTATGCACACTTTGTCTTCAGCGATCATGTAGGGAAGGTGTGCATCATGGAATGCCAGTGCCAAGTCATCGTTTTGAGGGTCTGCTTTGTTTTCATGAGCCATTCATTTGATCAAATACCACGTCTTTCTTCAGAGATCTACTCCAAGTGGTGATGCACCCAAAGCAAGCAATGACAGGGACCAGATGAGAGACTCATCAAATTCATGTGCATGTCAACTCCTCAACAATAACAGAACAACAGCCCAATGAAATAATGGTCAGAGGACATGAACAGACAGTTCCTTGACATTTAGGGTATCAACAAACATATAAAGAAAGGCTCACGATCAGCAGTCATTCCAATCAAAAACCAAGGCCACGGCCATTGATATTATCTCACCTCAGCATTAGTAACCAAGTTCAAAAATATCAGAGAGCAACAAATGATGGTGAAGCTGTGGAGAAAATGGAACTTCATACCGTGCTAGTGGGACTATGAGCAAGTGTTACCTCTGTGGAAATCAGTATGGCACATCCTTCAAACGTTTCAAATAAAAATATCAAATGGCTCAGTAAGATCTCTTGTTGCTGTTGTCAGCCATTGAGTCAGGACCATAACGATCCTATGCACAACAGAACAAAACACCGCCTCGTCCTACAGCATCCTCCCAATTGTTCCTGTGCCTGAGCCCACTGCTGCAGCCACTGTGTGAGTACATCTCATGAGGCCCTTCCTCTTTTCTGCTGCTTCTCTACTGTACTGTCTCTCTTGACAACATGTCCAAAGTAGATGAGACAAAGTCTTTAAATCCTTGCTTCTAAAGAGCACTCTGGCCTTACGTTTTTCAACGCAGATTGGTTTGTACTTCTAGCATGCTTCACACTTTCGATGGTCTGCTCCAGAACCACATTGCAAATGCCCTGATGCATCTTGGGTCTTTTCCTTTTCAGTGTTCAACTTTCATATGCGCATGAAACAAGGAAGAGTCGGGTGCATCTTAGTCCTCAAAGTAATATCCTGGCTCTTCAATACGCTAAAGAACTTTTTGCAGCACAGTCACCTAATGCAATACATCATTTGAGCTCTTGGCTACTGCTTCCATGAGCATTAATTGTGGATCAAAGTAAGACGAAATTCTTGACAACTTCAACCTTTCCTCCATGTATCATGATATCACCTAGTGGTCTAGTTGGGAGGATTTTGGTCTTCCTTTCACTGAGTGTATCCACACTGAAGACTGCAATCCTTGATCTTTATCAGCAAGTGCTTCTGTTCACTGTCACTTTCAGCAAGCAAGCTGTGTCATCGGCATATCACAGCTTGTCTATAATTCTTCCTCCAAACCTCACATATTATTGTTCATATAACCCAGCTTCTCTGATGTTTTGCTCAACATACAGATTGAGCAACTATGGTGAGAGAATACAGCCCTGACACACACATTTCCTGATTTTAAACCATGCACAATTTCCTCTTTCTGTTTATACAACGGCCTCTTAATCCAAGTACAAGTTCTCAATGAGCGCAAGGAACTGTTATGGAATTTCCATTCTTCTCAAGGTTATCTACAGTTTATTAGGTATGGCCCACACCGTCGAATTCCTTTGCATAGTCAATGATGCACAAGGAAACGTCTTTCTACTGTTCTCTCCTTTGAGCCAACATCCATCTGACATCAGTAATGATGTCCCTTGTTCCACGTCATCTTCTGAATCTGACCTAAACCTCTGGCTGTTCCCTCAATGTACTGCTGCAACTGTTGTTAGATGATCTTAAGCAAAATTGTATTTGCCTGGAATATCAATCATATTATTCTACAGTTAGAGCATTCTGTTGGTTCACGTTTCTTAGGAATGGACACAAATATGGTTCCTTTACTTAGTAATACCTCTACTTAGTATGCATCCAAGAGAAATAAAATCCACAGCACAAACAGATACGTGCATACTCATCATAGGATAGTTTGCAATAACAAAAACATGGAAACTATGTAAATTCCCATCAGTGAAAGAATGGCTAAAGAAACTATGGTACACAGACACAACGGACTACTAAGCAGTGTAAAAGAATAATAATGGATCTGTGAAACACCTCATAACATGGATGAACCAGGAGGAAGTGTGGATGAATGTGGAGAATTATGCTGAGTGCAATTAGTCAATCATTAGTTAGCAAATGCTGTGCAAGGCCACTCTTGTAGGAAGTCAAGCAAAGATGTTCACCTTCAGAGAAACATGCCTTGATAGGTAGCTGGGCAGGGATAGGAGATTTGTAACAGATGACAGGAGATTATGTAACTGCCACAACTACTAACTGACCAACTGATACCACTACTAACTTACCAACTGCCACCGCTATTAAATGCTCTGAAGGTCCCGAGTACAGTGGGAGAAAAAAAATGTTGAGCAAAATTCAAAACCCTAAGAATGAGCAGGCAATGTGGTTGGACAGAGACGGGGACCCTCTGGGATGATGGCCCTTGGTCATCCTGCAGGTCTGGAATGAAATATATCCCAGTGGCTCAATTTTCAACCAACAATAGGCAGGTCTATAAGGTGAATGATGGATCCCTGGTGGTGTTGTGGTTACATATTGGGCTGTAACCCACAAGGTTGCCAGTTCAAAACCATTAGCAGCTCTTCATGAGACAGGCTGAGCTTTCTACTCTGGGAAACAGAAACCCACAGGGGGTCACTATGAGTCAGCCCTGACTCGATGGCAGTGAGAGTGAGTTTTTATAAGTTGAGCAACACCCCTAGGGAGGTACATCCTCTTTAGAGTAATCCACGATCTGAGACTTTTTTTTTTCCCTTTTAAGGCAGCATTTACCCAGGACAAAATTCAGAATGCTTAGGTAAGAAAAAGGGAAGGAAACAGTGAAGATGTGGGATCAATGGTGTTCTACTGTGGGGGATTGCAATTCATGGCATGGCACAAAATGCATATGAATTGTTGAGTGAAACCTGATCTGCTCAGTAATCCTTTACATTCCATAATAAAATGTTTTAAACCACGTCTCAGCGTACATTCTGTGGTCCGTAGGGTTTCATTGACCAGTTTTCAACAGCAGCAGGTCTTCCTTATGTGACTTAGCCTAAAAGCCCCACTGAAATTTGCCTGTAATGGATAATCCTACTTGCATTTCCAATACTAGTGGCATAGCTTCCAGCATCTTAGCAACACATAAGCCACCAGTACAACCAACTAATGGGGTTGGAAAGAGCAGGACTGCCCATTGTCCGTGTTCCATTACTCCAATGTAGCACCCTCCTTACCCTTGGACTTCAGGCAAGTCTGATACGTGAAAATAGCCCTTGTGGCGAGGTGGGGAATGAAGCGGCTTGCCGTTCACGGGAATGCCAGCTGTCTCACATTCCTTCTGCTGATGTTAGTGTGCCTCCACAAGCTTAGTCAGAGGGACCAAGCTCAAGCCTTCTGGAAGTGACCAGTGGTGCAAGGAATTCGCTTGTCATGCTCAGTCAGAGCAAAACGTAAGACAAATGGCATTCTAACTAGGACGAGTCCTCAGCAAGCATCCTGGTCATTCTTAGCCGGAATCCAGGTGTCGTTTTCAATTATTAAGGTTCTCTGTGACTTATTTTACTTCTTTTCATAATTACGCAAAGAAAGAGAACATGGACTTGGCAAAAAAAAGTTTAGAACAAGATCATGGGATCCATCTAAAGTTGCATTTTTATCTTTGCATGGCAAACTGCATGTGTTTCCTGAGTGACCACTGAATAAATCAATGAGCAAAAGTCGGGAACCTGGTCTTGGAGCTTCTTTCCCAGCAGGCGAACGTGTTGGGACAGACAAGAGCCATGTCATAGGAAGATGAATCAGGCAGCCTTCGGAGCAGTATTCACTGCCATTGAGTCGATTCTGATTCATGGAAACTCTAAAGGACAGATCAGAGCTGCCTCTGTGAGTTTGTGAGACTAACTCTTTATGGTAGCAGAAAGCCTCATCTTTCTCTTGTGGAATGGTTAATAGTTTTGAACTGCTGACCTTGGGATTCATATCCCACTAAACTACTGGGATATGGGAGAAGCGAACAGTTGGAGGTGTACACAGTAGTATACTAGAGGATTTGTTAGGATAAAACGAAGGACAGGAAGACAAATGATAGATTCAAGAGATAGCATGGAGGTAGGATCATGCAGATTGGAAATGACTGTCTGTGAGGAGTAAGGAAAGGGGGAAAAGTCTGTGATTTTGAGCTTGGGTGATGGGTGAAAAAGGAAATGAATATTCAGTATCATAGACGGAACATGGTTGCGTATATTCATAACAATAATAAAAGGCAAAGTGGTCTTTCGGCTACATGTGAATATGTTGATACACATACAGAGAGACAAATATATAGTTTCCTCTCTGGGTTACTCCTGACTAGCCATTGGTGGGAAAAGATAACATTGAACTGTTCCCAGGAGAAAGTAATTGGTTTACATTGATTTATCCATATATTAAACTTGATCATTCTTATAGACATACATATTCAAAGTGACTAGATTTAGGGATGTAGTTGGATCTTACAGCAAGGAAGTTAATTGGCCCACATAGGGAAAGAATTCCAAATCCTGCCTTCTTTGTCCCAGAACAAACAAACCACCAAACTAAGGAACCCAACTCACTGCCATTGGGTCGATTCTGACTCAAAGTAGTAGCTTCAAATTAGTTTCAAGGCTGTAAATCTAAAGGGGGCAGACAATATCATCTTTCTCCATAGGTTTGAACCACTGTGACTTGTTGCTAGTAGTTAAAGGTTTCCTCAAAAGCACCACCAGGCTCTTTAAGCAACAACCTAGTGTTAAAGATGCCAAAGCAATAATTTATCAAGGGGTCACAAGGGTGGGAGAGTGGCAGAGGGAGGGAAAACAGTGGAGCTGATACCAAGGGCTTAAGTAGAAAGAAAACGTTTTGAAAATCATGATGGCAACATGTGTACAAATGTGCTTGATACAATTGATGTATGGGTTGTTATAAGAGCTGTAAGAGCAGCCAATAGAATGATTTCTTAAAAAGGAAAAAAAAAAAGGTGGAAACATTACCGAACCTACAGGATCAGATTGAAGTGGTGGTCGACTGTTCATTTCCCCTAGCGGTGTCAAATGAGTTGGATCGGCTCTTCACCCGTCTGAGACTCACAATCAAAGCTCTAAAGGAAAGAAAGACATGACACTGAGAACTCAGGGAGGAAGTAGGGAGAACGCGGTTACATTGATGGGACTGCAGTCAGTGCTGTGAAACAAAATATGCAGAGATTGCGCAATGGAAAATGAATTTGTTCACAATAAATAGTTGTATGTAAAAAATTCGTGGCTACATCATCATTATTATTTTAAGATCAAGTCAGTTGGCATTGTGTCAATTCTGACTCATGGAAACCTGTGTTCTCAGTATAACTGTCCTGCATAGTGCTTTCCAGTGGTCGATTTTTTCTCTTTCTTTAATTGGATTGCTAGGCTATTCTTCAGAGAATTCCAACTACCAACCTGCTGACGTGCCACCCAGAGAGCCCTGTTAAACACATCCTTACGTAATGTCTTGGAATTGCCCCTTTGCCTGCAAAGCCTAACGATTCACCACGTGGTCTTTTCTGGAAATGCGTTGTCTCTGTTTTAGGATATCCACCCCAGTCATGTATGAAAATAGCAAGAAGGCCACGTCTCACCTCCTCGGGTTGGGCAAGGGAGAAAGAGAATCCATCTCTGCAGGGTCAGACACACCTCCCCCTCCAACTTCTTTCTTTACCTATCCAGCATCAGCCAACTCGGCCACCACTCTGTTTACTCGCTGGGTTTGGTAATCTGTTGCAGTGGCCACACAGAACGGTCTCCTGGCCTCCGCCTCTGGGCTTGTCCCCGCTCCTTTGCTCTGTCCTGTGGTTTCTCTGTTCCATGTGCAGGACCTCTGCCTCAAAGGCACATGGTCTTGAGCCCTGCAGGCACGAAGTTGAAACACGTTTTGCTGGTTTCTCTTCTTCCTGGATGGTTCCGGGAATTCTCTCTCTGGGCTTCTGGAAGAGCTCTCTTCCATACAGAGGAATGACAAGCCAAACGGATCAGTTCCCTCTCTTTGTGTTTCACATATCCTACTCACATACTCCCACACAAACATTTGGTGGGAGTTACCAAGCCACGGATGACTCACTGGCTGCCAATGAATCACTGTGCACGCATAGAGACCCCACAGGATAGCATAGAACTGCCCCGGGGAATTCCCACACTGCCACACTGTACAGGAGTTGAAAGCCAGGTCTTTCTCCCAAGGAGCAGTTAGTGATTTCAAATGCTGACCTTGACGTTAGCGGCCCATCTGGTAACCACTAACCCACCAGGGACTGTAATGCATGAATCAGAGTCATGTCAAGAGATTTCACTCCACCACATCATGAAACAGTCACAAATCTAACGAAGTTTACAGATCATTTATATATTTTGCCATTAAAAAAAAAGACTGCCTTTTAGCACCTCTTTGCCACTGAGTAATTGTTGAAAGTGACCCAATAAATTCGGGGCTTGTTTAGGAGCTAGAAGAGAGGCAGAACTAGAGGAGAGAAATAACCACAGGCCTCTGTGTCTGCCTGCTGCTCCCGGCCCTCACAGCTGGGCCTGCATTTGACGTGAGTCAGTCCACAAAGCAAATGAGAGATCACTGAGAGGGAGGCTCCGAGGGGCTAATCAGTAATCTGAGGATGAATGACACCGGCCATGGATGTATGTAAGCAAGATGGGATGCTCAGCCCCCACCCTTCTACAGGAATGCCCCAAGGGCCCTTCCAAGCATCTTCACCGGGGAAAGTCTTAAACGAGGACAGATATAAAAGTCAAATCAGGAGGCCGTCTCCGAGGCCCGCATTGCCTACAATGGGCTACAGACTCGGTGATGTTGAAGCGCAAGGTGCCGTCGACCTCTTCGCTAAACGCACCTGCAGCTCCTTCCCTGCCTGTGGGGCTGCGCGTTCATGCCGGCCTAGCTGCTGCCAGACCCACTGGATCAGGCTGAATCTTTCCGTGACGTCTATACCTCTGTGCTGGTGAAAAGCTGTCTCCGTAGCCGCGACGGCTAATTGTTTCATTATACAGGTCTTCACATTAATGAAACGCGATTCCGCGGGTTTGAAGCATGGCGTGCGACCAAATTACCACCCCAGCACTCACGCTGTGAAATCTGATTATTCATTAGCCAGTCAGTGAGTGGTACCAACATATTTTTTTCTTTTTCTCCAGCCGTCAAATGAAAATGACTGCGGTTTCTCCCTGCCCTTCCTTGACAAATATGTGGATCAGAATTTGTTGCTTATGGTGGAAGGGGGGCCGGCAGGGCGAGAAGGAGTTCCTTCGTGCATTTAATACAATGTATGTTTCGACAAATAGAATGCCACATGGATCGCATTTCCTGCTTAAAACAAAACAAATATCAGACCAGCTCATCTCAACCAACTTCCTGCATGCTTGGGCCTGGGCCCCCTTGTCACAAGCCCTCAGACACCAAAGGCTATTGCTTGAATGAACGTCGATGTGAACATCTCAGGTTTCATGGATGAAAAGCACTCTTAGGTAAGTATTGGAATTAAAAATTAGGGAGGGAGGCTAAGAGATGTTTTACTTTGTTTCCTGTTTCCTCTTTTGCTTACGGTTTTGATCGCCTTCCTGCCGCCCGGAGGAAAACCAGGGTAATGGCGCTGTCGCTGCATTCATTAAGTGCATGTCAACTCACAGTGACGCAGTGACAGAGAAGCCCCCCCCCCCCCTGTCTGAGGTTGGCTGGCCTGTGATGGGCACAGGAACCGATCTGCAGCTCTTCGCGCCTGGGGAGTGCCTGGCGGTTGAAAGCACCAAGCTTTTGGCTATAGCTCTAACGCTTAACACCAGCGTTCCTTGGGATAATTTTAAGAGGATAGAATTATCAGTTTAATTTAAAAGAAAATCATCTTTCTGGGGTACACAAACAATATGCTTGCTTCATTTTAGCTGACCCTCCCAAACAAAATTTTCTTCTTATGTCCTTTCTGTCGAAAGTCAACATGAACAGCAATTTAATATGATGATTTCAAGAACCCACCTGAGGTGGTTTATTGTGCCAAACTGGCCGATAAACACAGGTGGGGTTAATTGAAGGGCGGAGGGATAGATGGCTCACTGAGCTTTGCCTTTCTAGCTCTTGGGTCTCTTGCTCTCTGATGGTCGGACCAGGGTGCAGCTGCCTTAGCCAGGTCCCTGCTTCAACTGGCAAGGCTCACTTCCCCAAGCAGAAGCCACATGGACCTACCCCATGCAGCCCTGGGTGCTGGAGCAGCTGTGTGGAGATCCCTGCCAGCGCTGAGATGCTTACACAATCACTGACTCGGTTTTCCTCCTGCAGTCGGCATCATTGTGTCTTTTGTGAGAATGGAGGGGGACTTTGTGGATTGGTGTTGGACCTATGGGTTGGACTTCTGGGCTTGGGCAGCACTGGGTTGGGATGTTTTCTTGATGTGCACTTAACCTTTATATAAAACTCTCTCTTCCACATGAGTTTCTGTAGATTTGTTTCTCCAAAGTACCCAGACTAACGCACCACCTCTCATGCCAGAGGGCTTCAAAAAGGGTGGGGGGAGTCCCTTGGTTTTCATGACCTTTTTCAAGCCCTCAAATAATTTCAATACCAACATCAAGAGCCAGAGGAACAATTGCGTGACAACGGCTTTATTTATAACATGAGCTGGATTGGGTTTCCAAATTGAATGAGAGGTCTCCCTTCTTCTGTGCTGAGAAAAGATACGGACACTTTGGCAAATGGGATTATCTCTAATGAGATTACACACAGAGTGATTAAGCTGTGAATTGACACTCCCTGTGAGAGAAACAGCACAATAAAGCAACAACCCCAAACCAGTTGCCGCCTAGTCCATTCCAACACACGATGGTCCCATGTGTGTCAGAGTAGCTCCGTGTTCTATAGCGCGTTCAATGGCTGGTTTCTCATAGGTCGATTTCCAGATCTTTTCTGCGGAACCGCAGGGTGGACTCAAACTTCTAATCTTTTGTTTAGCAACTCAGGGTGCCTACCAACCGGGGAAGTTGTGTGAGAGAATCCAACCAAACCCACTGCTGTTGAGTCGATGCTGGTTCTGAGCAATCCGACATAGCGTTTCTGCAGCTGTCAATCTTCACAGGAGTGACAGCCTCATCTTTGTCCTTTCTCTCACCGACTGGATGGAAGGCTTGGCCCTCATGCTCCACGTTAGCTTCCCACACCAGTGCTCCTTTGTGAGATACAAAAGAAGTCAAAGCAGAAGCAGATCAAGTGGAGGAGAGCACCCCCTTCCAAGAAAGGGTATTCGTGTATTTAAAAGCTCCAAAGAAGGTAAGGACCAATCTCATTATCTCTAAGGAGACTGCAAGACAATAATAGTCTCCGGTCATTTTTGAGAGGGACCCAGGAACTAAGGAGAACTGAAGTCTATTCCTGGCCCACTTATGGAAGTAGCTCTAATCATCGCATGCCTTATTGTGCCGCCAATAGGAACCGGTCCTGAAGAAATCTTCTCCAAGA
This sequence comes from Tenrec ecaudatus, assembly GCF_050624435.1. Classification (NCBI taxonomy): domain Eukaryota; kingdom Metazoa; phylum Chordata; class Mammalia; order Afrosoricida; family Tenrecidae; genus Tenrec; species Tenrec ecaudatus. Next base: position 319,405,102 of record NC_134530.1, on the reverse strand, counting down.
GTTCTCGATGAGGACCCAGGCGCGTTAGTGCTAGAGGGAACAGTCACGCTTTAGGCCGCTCTGCTACTTTCTGGAAAAGGAACTGGAGTTGGGGAGACTCGAGGAACATCCTGGGAACACATCGTTGGATAGTGACAGTCAGGCCTGGAACACAGGCCTTGATGTAAGGCTGGAGACGTGGTCCATACAGCAAGGTCCAAATGATGGCCAATAGAACAAGTTTCAAATAGAAAACACAAAAACTCACCGACAGCAAGTTCTGACTCAAGGCAACCCAGTAGGGACTGGAACGCCTTATCTTCCTCCCTCAATCAGCTAGTGGATTCGAATTGCCAACCTTTCATGAGCCCAACTCTACCCACAGCTCACCGTGGCTCTTACCAAATGGTAAAGAGCATGGCAAACCCAAAAACAAAAGGAAACGATGGGAACACTACCTGTTTAAAAAATGTCTTTAAAATAAAAACAAAACAACTCAGAAAGGTGGGAGAGATGAATGACTGCCATTGGATTGTACATGTACTAATGGTTAAATTCATGTCTGTTTTGCTGTTTGTATTCCAAACAACATTTTAAAAAGTTAACACATAAATGTGTATAGTAATGAAAACAACGAATAGCCTAACTATATAAAAATGTAACAATCAGTCTATCCTTTGCTTTCAGTAACTCCTCTGAGCTCGTCATGTTGCCAATTGTCGTCAGCTGCTGTTGAGTTGGCCCCCAAATCACGGTGACCCTGTGCACAGTGGTGGAAATGCTGCTCAGTCCTGCTCATCCTCAGGATGAGTTTCAGATCAGAGAACTGTTATCTTTGAGTTTTCACTTGATAACTTACCCATGAACGGAATTATCGGGACTTTTCCCCTAGTCCATGTTAGTGTGGAAGCTCTGCTGAAACACGTTGGGCATCCTACCAACACAAAATCCTCCACTGAAAGACAGGTGGGTCTGTGTAGTAGGTATACCTAGTGCGAATTAAACCTTGGTCTCCATTGTGGAAGGCAAAAATTCTACCACTGAACCATCAGTCTCCACGAGCCCATAATGGAGTGCTATATGTCTCCATGTTATCTTGAATATTTCATCAGTAGAAAATTTCTACAGATCACAAATTCCTGCAGGCACCAATAAATAGACTGATATTGGGGCAGGGGGTGTGGAGGAGAGAAAATTTCCAAGTATTAGTTGCTATTCGTATTTTGCTGTAAGACCTTTAGACACGCTTTTAATGAAAAGTATAAAGTAGTTATCATATAATAATATAATAATGCTTACCTGTCTCACTAGAGTGTTGTGAAATGTCACTAATTAGTATTTATAAAGCACTTAGAGACTTTTCAATGAAAAGTTCCATATTCGGTAATTATAAGTATTAGCATAATGATTAACATTGCAACAATAGTTACCAGCTTGATTAACACTCCTGCTTGAGATTTGCTGCTAAATAAGAAGCTCCTAATAATGTACTTCTTTGCCTTCTTCCTTCCTCCCCGCTCTCATTTTCTCTCTCCTCACGTTTGCTTTAGAATTTGTCTTCACAAAGATTTTCAGGCCCACCAGTCCATAAAGCTAGAAATATGGCTGGACTATTCAATTGTCTGATGTCCGGGTTGTGTCCTAATGAAACAATTGATATGAAAAAGAAAAGGGAAACGAGATAGAGAACCACTCCTTGTTTTAGTTTCCCATACATTTTATTCTCATTCAATTCTTTCAAGAAACAACCCAAATCTTCTGTAGTATGGGAAAACGTCACAGTGAGTTTTAAAATGGACTTTTATCACAATTCCCTTTGATATCCAAATGAAAGCTCTATACTGCTTATTTAAAAAATTACATGCATAATGAAGCAGGGAGCCAATAGAGAGGTCTGAGGGGCTGGCCCCAATCCCAACTACATGGACAACCCCTCCTTCCCTCACCCCTCACCCGAAGAATTTACTTCAGAGGACAGCATGGAAGCTATAGCTCCGGAAGGTGGACATGTCTGATCAGAGCACACAGAAGTAAATGAAGGAGGAGAGAGAGAGAGAGAGAGAGAGAGAGAGAGAGAGAGAAGCACATGCTGGTCCACCAAGCCCTGAGGATGATATTCCTGCTCAGAGCAGTCAATGAACAGAGAGGACCATAGGGTTGGCCCCACCGGGAGACATGACATCCCTCACTGACCCTTAGTCCTACAGGAGACACCACAAGAGACATAGTGTGGGAATTGCACCCAATCTGATCCCACCACACCTAGGCAAAACACTAAGGGCGTTCAACAGAACAGCAAGGGGAGCAGAGCAATGAAGTCCCCAGGGATTACCAAAAATAGACTTTGGGGCCAGGGCATGGCACCCCATCATGCTCGACCAGAAAACACTCCTAAAGATCAGCAAACAGACCTGAAATTATTCATAGGCTTCTCTTTTTGTTGTTGTTTGGTTTTCTTTTGTTGCTTTGTTTTGTTCTGTCTTGTTTTTGTGCATATTATTATATCTGCATGTCTATCTAGATAAGATAGGCAGGATAAACAACCTGGAAGAGGAAGGACCAGTGGTTCTAGGGGGACATGGGAGAGGGGCAGGCAGGGGAAAGAAAGTGGGTGTTAACAAACCCAGGGACAAGGAAACAACAAGTGAGCTAAATTGCTGGTGAGAAGGGTGTAGGAGACCTGGTAGGGCTTGATCAAGAGCAATATAACCAAGAAGAATTACTGAAACCCAAATGAAGGCTGAACATGATAGTGGGACAAGAGGAAAGTACAAGAAAATAGAGGAAAGAACTGGGAGGCAAAGGACATTTACAGAGGTCTAAATACAGGCATGTACATATGTAAATATAATTAGATATGACAATGGGGAAATAGATCTTTATTTTTTTTAAACATTTTATTAGGGGCTCATACAACTCTTATCACAATCCATACATATACATACATCAATTGTATAAAGCACATCTGTACATTCTTTTCCCTAATCATTTTCTTTTTTTTCCTCCTCTTTTCTTTTTTTACATTTTATTAGGGGCTCATACAACTCTTATCACAATCCATACATATATACATCAATTGTATAAAGCACATCTGCACATTCCCTGCCCCAATCATTCTCAAAGCATTTGCTCTCCACTTAAGCCCTTTGCATCAGGTCCTCTTTTTTTTCCCCTTCCTCCCCTTTCCCCCCTCCCTCATGAGCCCTTGGTAATTTATACATTGTTATTTTGTCATATCTTGCCCTATCTGAAGTCTCCCTCCCCCCCTTCTCTGCCATCCATCTCCCAGGGAGGAGGTCACATGTGGATCCTTGTAATCAGTTCCTCCTTTCCAACCAGCTCACCCTCCACTCTCCCAGCATCACCCCTCACACCCTTGGTCCTGAAGGTATCATCCACCCTGGATTCCCTGTCCCTCCAGCCCCCATTTGTACCAGTGTACAACCTCTGCCCTATCCAGCCCTGCAAGGTAGAATTCGGATCATGGTAGTTGGGGGAAGGAAATAGATCTTTATAAGTTTAGTATTAACAGATGGACACTGGGCCTCTACTCAAGTACTCCATCAATGCAAGAATATTTTGTTCTATTAAACTTGTATTCAGTGATGTTCACCTTCCTGAAATGATCGCTGAAGACAAAGTGGGTACATAAGTAAATGTGAGGATGAAAGCTGATAGTGTCAGGCTATCAAAAGATATAGTGTCTGGGGTCTTAAAGGCTTAACAATCAACAAGCAGCCATCTAGCTGAGAAGCAACAAAGCCCACATGTAAGAAGCACACCAACCTGTGTGATCATTAGGTGTCGATAGGATCATGTATCAGGCATCGAAGACCAAGAACAAAAAAATCATATCATTGTGAATGAGGGGGAGTGTGGAGTGGAGAACCAAAGCCCACATATAGGCAACTGGACATCCCATTACAGTAGGGTGGTAGGGAGGAGACAACCCAGCCAGGGTGCAGTATAGCACCGATGAAACACCCAACTTTCCTCTAGTTCTTTAATGCTTCCCTCCACACACACTATCATGACCCCAATTCTACCTTACAAACCTGGCTAGACCAGAGCATGTACACGGGTACAGAAAATTGCTGGAAACACAGGGAATCCGGGATAGATTAAAGCTCTCAGGACCAATATTGCGAGTAGCCATACCAGGATGGTAAGGGGAAGGTGGGGGAGATAGTAGGAACCTATCACAATGATCTTTCTATAACCCCCTCCCAGGGGGATGGACAACAGAAAAGTGGGGAAAGGGAGACATCAGTCAGTGTAAGATATGGGGGGAAAAGTATATATTATCAAGGGTTCATGAGGGAGGAGGGAAGGTTTGGGGAGGGAAGGGGAAAATTGAGGAGCTGATACCAAGGGCTCAAGTAGAAACAAAATGTTTTGAAAATGATGATGGCAACAAATATACAAATGTGTTTGACACAATGGATGGATGGATTGTGATAAGAGTTGTATGAGCCCCAAATAAAATTATTTTAAAAGTTAAATGCATAATCTACAGTTCTGTTGCTGTGTATGTTGGGTGAATTGGGAGAAGTAACTTCACATCGGGAAGGGATGCTGAACCGATTGCAGGGATCCCAGCGGGACTATGGACCAGATGTTATGTTCCTGGGTGGACACTAAAAATGTTTCTACTCAACCCTCGGTGAACCACGCCACGGACTAAGCACCATGATGACTTTAGATGCCGACCTTTCAGGCAGCATGGCATAGAGGGCCAGCTGAATGAACTGAGCCCTCCCGCGAAGCTGTCTGCCCCACTGACTGAAGACTGGATAGGAGAGGAAGCAGAGAGTGTCTGCCGAGGGCTGTGGAAGTGACGGTCATTAGACCTTGGGAGAAACCCCTGGCTCGGTGGGTGTCCAATGGCAAGGGACCCAGAATTACCATATACTCAGTACCCCCTTGCAGCAATATGGCAGGTTCAGATCTGTTGGGCAGCAGCGATCTGAACTTGGAAGAATCGATCCAGGAAGTTTCCCCCTGGCATCAATCCCCATACTTAGGGTAAACAGAGCTCAATCGAATGGTAGATCGAACTTGGTAGAACAATTAAGTCATGGGTTGTGGCTCACTTGAATAAACTCCTCATATAGACAGTGTCCTGAGTGCTGTGTCATTGCAAAATCCGATGATGTTATCAGAACAATTGCCTTTTACCCCAAGGGCATGAGTGACAATGTTTTGCTTTTTTGTTTCTATGGGGTTTTGTTTTCCTGCTTTTAGTTAGTTAGTTAGTTTGTTTGTTTGTTTGCTGGCTGGTTTGTTGCTGTTGGTGGGCACAATTTGATTTTGTCATAATACACCTCCCATAGATAAACCTGACTCGTTCATATCCCAAGAAGAGCTAGTTCTGATAACATGGCCCTGCTTGATACTCACCTTTATGAAAGATAACTGAAAATAAGGTTCTACAGCAAAGTGTAGTGAAGAAAGCAGATCCTGCCCAACTATCCATCAGAATACTGTCTGGGGTCTCTTTTTTTTTGCATTTTATTTTATTTTTAATCATTTTATTAGGGACTCATACAACTATTATCACAATCCATACATACATCAATTGTGTAAAGCACATCTGTACATTCTTTGCCCTAATCATTTTCAAAGCATTTGCTCTCCACTTAAGCCCTTTGCATCAAGTCCTCTTTTTTCCCCTCCCTCCCCGATTCCCCCTCCCTCATGAGCCCTTGATAATTTATAAATTATTATTTTGTCATATCTTGCTCTGTCTGACGTCTCCCTTTACCCCCTTGTCTGTTGTCTGTCCCCCAGGGAGGAGGTCACATGTAGATCCTTGTAATTGGTTCCCTCTTTCCAACCCACTCTCCCTCGACCCTCCCAGTATCGCCCTTCCCCACCTAGTCCTGAAGGTATCATCCACCCTGGATTCCCTGTGCCTCCAGCTCCTATCTGCACCAGTGTACAACCTCTGTTCTATCCAGACTTGCAAGGTAGAATTCGGATCATGATAGTTATGGGGGGAGGAAGCATTTAGGAACTGGAGAAAAGCTGTATTCTTCATCAGTGCTACATCACACCCTGACTGACTCATCTCCTCCCCTAGACCCCTCTGCAAGGGGATCTCCAGTGGCCGACAAATGGGCTTTGGGTCTCCAGTCTGCACTTCCCCCTTCATTCACTATGGTAAGATTTTTTTTTTCTGATGATGCCTTATACCTGATCCCTTCGACACTTTGTGATCACACAGGCTGGTGTGATTCTTCCATGTGGGGTTTGTTGCTTCTGAGCTAGATGGCCACTTGTTCACCTTCAAGCCTTTAAGACCCCAGATGCTATCTCTTTTGATAGCCGGCCACCATGAGCTTTCTTCGCCACAGTTGCTTATGCACCTATTTGTCCTCAGCGATCGTATCATGGAGGTGTGCACCCAATGATATGATTTTTTGTTCTTTGATGCCTGATAACTGATCCCTTCAGAACCACGTGATCACACAGACTGGTGTGTTCTTCCATGTGGGCTTTGTTGCTTCTGAGCTAGATGGCCGCTTGTTTATCTTCAAGCCTTTAAGATGTCTTGGGTCTTTTTCTTTCTTTTTTAAAAATTATAAATCATTTTATTGGGGGCTCTTTCGGCTCTTGTAACAATCCATATATCAATTGTATGAAGCACTTTTGTACATATGTTGCCATCATCCATTTTCCAAACATTTTCTTTATTAAAAAATCATTTTATTGGGGGCTTGTACAGCTCTTATCACAATCCATAATCCATACATTGTGTCAAGCACATTTGTATATTTGTTGCCATCATCATTTTCAAATATGGTCTTTCAACTTGAACCCTTGGTAACAACTTCTCATTTTTCCTCTTCCCTCCCCCACCCTTCCTCCCTCATGGACCTTTGATAATTTATAAATAATGTTTTTTTCATTCTTACATTGACAGATGTGTCCCCCACTTTTCTGTTGTCCACCCCCCTGGGAGGGGGTTATATGGAGATCATTGTGATTGATTCCAGTGTCTGGGGTCTTAAAGGCTTGTATTTAAACAATCTAACCATCTAAGCAAGTAGTCAACTAAATCCACATGGAAGAAGCACACCAGCTTGTGTGATCCAAAGAGGATAATAACAAAATTCAAATATGACCATAGGAAAAGCATTAGATATCAAATTTTGAACAACAATTTTATAAAAGTCTATGGGGGACAGTGGGAGACCCCCAAATCATCTACAGAGTGTCTAACCACAGGCAAGGGTTTTGAGCAGCTTTACTGTCAGATGGAGATTATTGCCATCTTGATTATGCTGGATTGAACTTAATACTTGGTTTGTTGATCTTCCTTTAGACCCAATGAAATTTTTCTATGTGCAAATGTTTCTTGCTTGTACCATGATACAAGTTTCTTCCCTGGCTTTTCAAATACTGATGGTGGTCTCTTCTTTCTTACTCATTATTTGTATTTTTATCTTTATATTATTATTATTTTATCCTTACCACTTTATTTTGCTTTTGTTTTTATTGTTTCTGTAGGATTTTCCAGTTTGGGAAGCACAAAAGGAGCAGATGCATGGAGATAATAACTGATGCAGGGGTTTATAGGGAATGTAGGGGTGGAGGCCGGAAGGTGGAGAGGGTGAAAGGATTTAGGGGAAAAGCAACGTATTTGGGAGGGGGGAGCAAGCACTAGAACTGATTATGATTACACAACTCATTTTTAAAGCAATTTAACCAGGATAAAGAAATTAAAATAATCTAAAATTGATTGTGGTAATGATTGTACAATTCATCTTGATATGTTTGAACTATTGAATCATATGATATGTGGATCATGTGCCAATAAAACTTTTAAAAGAAAAACAAACAAAAATCATATGCATACATTTGTATACAGTGCCAAGGAGTTCACACCTGCCTAGATTTAAGGACTATTTATTTGTTTATCCCTTGTTTTAGGCTGGGGACACCAACTCTTTGTCAATTTGCACTGTGTGGCTTGCTTTTCACTTAGGTCCTCGATGCCCTGATATTAGTATTTCCAATCCCAGCAGGGTTACTCAGAGCAGATAGGCTGCAGTGGAGCTCCTAGCATCCTCTAGCATGGATTGTGAAAGGAGACCTGAAAGTCATTTCCCCAAATCAGCCAATAATGCTTTCAAGAGGTATTTTGCAGCAAATGTCCCCAATACAAGGTTTTTCACATTGAAGACTGCAGTCCTCAATCTTCATCAGCAAGTGCTTCAAGTCCTCCTCACTTTCAGCAAGCAAGGTTTCATAATCGGCATATCATAAGTTATTAAATATGCCTTCCTCCAATTCCAATGCCTCCTCCTTCTTCATCCAATCCAGCTTCTTTGATTATTTGTTCCACACACAGATCAAATAAATAAGGTAAAAGACTAGGTCTTTTTGTACAGTGACTCAAATGTATTCTTTCATCCGGTCTTTAGCCCACAGAATCTTTCAGGATTGCTACTCAAGGCTTGAATTCTTTCTGCAGTTATTTCAGTTTGATATATGCTCTTCCTTTTTAGTTTTCTAACTCGAGTCCTTTGCACATTTCAGTATAAAACTTTACTTTGTCTTCAAATTCTTAATCACTGGCTTTAGTGGCTGGTGCATATATCTGAATAATAGTTGTATTGACTGGATTCCTGATACGCAGATAGATTGCATCCTATCATAGACAGCATTGTACTTAAAGATAGGTCTTGATTTTCCATTTTAGATGAGAAATGGCCAACAGTATAATTATCAGACTTATTATAGACAATTCCAGTCTACTTTAGCTTATCAGTGCCTAGAATATGAATCTTTATGTGTTCCATTACATTTTTAATGACTTCCAATTTTTCTAGATTCATATTTTATACATCCAGCTGTTTCTTGTCATCGTCAGTGTCCCATCAGTAAAGGAAGGTCCAGAGGATTTACTCCCCCACCTCTACTCCATCCACATCACTATGGTCGACTCCACTTGGACAAGACAGCTCTTCCAAGGTCATATTTTGAGTGGTTTCCGCCTGAGGGGCTCATCTTCTGGCACCATCTCGGACAATGGTCTGCTGCTATTCATGAGTGTTTCAGTGTCTGACATGTTCTATTGCTCGCCATAAAGATTTCAGTGGTTCATTCCTCTAAAGTGGAATTCCTTCTTCATAGTCTGTTTTTAGCCTGGAAGCTCTGCTGAAACCGGTTCACTTTGGGTCCCTGCTGGCATTTGAAATACCAGTGGCACATCCCCCGTCATGATAGCAGTACACCACATGGCAGACAGCAGTGTGTTTAAATCAGACATACGAGTGACTACAAACCAGAGATAATTCCCACTGAAGCAAAAAGCACCGGGGGCAAGTCAAACAGTGGAGAAGGCTAAGCAAATCTCTGTTAAGGTCAAATCTTTCCCACAGACAGCATTGCAAATCACTTTCTAGCTGTGTCCTTTGAGATAAGTTCACCGCAAGTTGTTGATCTGCCACCCAAGCACAGAGAAGCAAGGTTTGCTCTGTGGCGGTGACAAAAATTTAATTCAAGCAAATTGCCTTGAACACTACGTCTTCTCCTTGCATTCTCCTGACGCAATACCTGAGCAGTCGATTAAGATTCTCATCTATTCGTTCTGCTCCGTTGGTTGCATTAAGGTCACCTCCATCTCCTGGCCAACTTACCTGCTACAGAATGCAACGTCGTCTGATCCTGTGTCATACTTGTCAGGACATTGAAGTCCTCCAGTGCATCTGCTGTACTAGCCCAGCTCGCGAGTCTCCCACACTCTCACAGGCCCTCTGCTTCATCAAACAGGATGTTCTCTTCATCAGACATAACGCCCTCTCGAGGACATGTCCAAAGAAAGAGCAACATAGTATTCTGCTGTGGTCTACAAGGCATTCATTCACGAATTTCCAGAATTAGATGGCCAACCTTTTCTTCTTAATCTTAGTCTTCCTCTGTCTTAGTCTGGAAGCTCCACGTAAGCCTGTCCACCATGCATGACCCTCTATTTCGAAATACCAGGTGGAATGACCCTCTATTTTGAAATACCAGGTGGAATAGCTTTCAGCATCATAACAACATACAAGCCACCATGATAGGAAAAGCCAACAGATGACATCCACTAATCGATTCATGCTAACTTCTACAGGAATCAAGATGTCCTTTGCATTGGAGATGGATAACATGGATTGGACGTAGAAGCTGATCTGTTAGAGAATGGACTTATCAACGAATATAGTTTCTTCATTGAAAAGAGAGAAAGCTGAAGTTCATGGAGGTAAACTTGGTTAAGCACTGTGTGCTTCCACCTCTCACTGTTTGCTTTCACCCCTGTCCATCAGCTGTGGTGAGGAAGACCCTCAATGAGATGGAGTGACCCAGGAGCTGCAACAATGGGCTCAGGCATGGGAACACGTGTGAGGATAGTGCAGGACCAGGCAGCTTCATGCTGCTGTGCATACGACTGGCATGAGTCAGAACCAACGCAGCGGCAACTAACAGCAACAAACTCAGTTAGGCAAAAGCAGATTTGGAGACTAGCTTTCTAGACAATCATGTGTATGTCCTTTAATCTTGTGGGCTTACATTGTTCATACAGCTAAGTCCATATATACGGGACCAGCCTGCAAAGCTCCGGTTTTTCCCCCCTTTATCACTCTCTCTCTTCTATGAAGCCAGACCTTGTGACAGGGGTGACTTTGAAGGTCAGCTCACAAATGGAATATATACAAAAGAAAAGTGCTTTCTCCTTTTGATGTCATCTAATTGTTAGAAGCATGAGGCTAAGCCTGACTTTGTTGTTCATGAGGCAGGTAATCCTAGACAAGGCAGAATACTCTACCTCTGTTTCCTCTTTGACAAGATAACAGAGTTTAAATTAATTCACCCACAGCATTTGTATAGGCGCTCTAGTGGTGAGGTGGTTATGCACTGGGCTGCTAACCACAAGGTCAGCAGTTTCAAACCACCAGCATCTTGGCAGGAGGAAGCGAAGGCTTTCTACTCCCATACAGATTTGCTCTCAGAAGCTCATAGCAACAGTTCTCCTATGTCCTATAGGAAGGCTCACTATGAGTTGAAATCGAGTTTATAGCAGTGAATTTTATTTTGTTTTTTTGTTTGTAAAGACCATTTTAAGGATCTCTAGTGATACAGTGGACTAAGCATTAGGCTGAAAACTGCAAAGTTGAAAGTTCAAACCCACGAGCCAGTCCTCCGAAGAAAGAAGAGTCTGTTTGTTTGCTGCCTTATAAGGTCTCTGTGAGTCAGACTCAAGTCAGTGGCAGTGGATTTGGTTTTGGCTTTTTAAGGGAGCTGTAAGAAAACCTGGTGGTGCAGTTGTTAAAGCATCCCACGGCTAACCAAGAGCTCAGGGGTTTGACCCCACCAGCTACCTCTCCAGAGATAGTCTGCTTTTGTAAAGATGTACAGCCTCAGAAACCTGCAGTCTGCTCAGTCCTGATGGCTTGCTATGCATTTGGAGATGATGCAGCTGCAGCAGGTTCGGGCTTTTGTTTGCTGGTTTATTTGTTGTTTTCTTTGATGTAGGCTGCTTTGCTGGGCGTCTGTGGCTAATCACTCTCCTGCTACCTGCAAGTCTGAAGGTTTGAGTCCACCCAGAAGCACTTCAGAAGAGAAGCCTGGCAGTGTGCTTCTGACAAACCAGTCATTGAAGACCCTGTGCAGCCCAGCTCTACCGTGACACACATGGAGTCGCCAAGAATGGGAGCCATGTCATGGCAACTGACATTCGTCCGTCTGTCTTTTATTTCAGTTGTAAGGCCGACTTGAAGATGACATGAGGCAATGAGCAACCTTGCTCGGTCTTTGCTCATTTGCACATTTGCACCAATTTAGCACCTCCTTCTCTCCATGAAAATGACTGAACCTTAGGTAAACGAATCAGTAACTTTTGATAAAGAGATGGGATGAAACAAGCAAAGATTTTCGAATGACGTTTGCAACCCGTTTGCAGCAATGCAGAAAATACATCTGTTCTGATGTCAAATGAGGAAGTTCACATCATTGTCCACAGAATAGTATACCAACAACTAGGTGGCTTCTAACTTCAGCGACCCTGTGTACAACAGACCAGAACACTGCTGGGGCCTGGGCACCCTCGCCACTGTTGCTGCTGAAGGCCATTGCCACACTCGTTGCGCCATTCCGTCTCATGGAGGACCTTTCTCCTCCTCAATGACCCTCAGCTTTACAGAGCATGACGGCCTCATCCAGAGATCCCTCTCTCCAGATGATCTGTTTAAAGTACGTGAGACAAAGTCTCGGCATCCTTGACCTCTGCCTTGGTTACAAGTACAGCCAGGCAGCTCCGTAGAAGGGAGGATGGCATCTCTAACTGACACAATAACAAAACAGTGGTGGTCCCTGACACGTGAGATCCTGCCTGGATTGTGGGTTTTCATCTTCTTCTTTGTGCTATTTTCAAAGGGGCTTAAAAAAAAGTGACTTTCTTTTCAGGGAACATAAATAGGCTTTGATTTTTCAAAAAGATTTATGACCCTGGCATTTTGCATGTACCTGAAAATGTATGCATTTAGCAAACACAGGCCACTCCACTCTCCTCAGAATATAAATGAGCCCCACTAGGATAGAATGTATCTCATTTTTCTTTCAAATTCCACAGCTACTTCACAAGTGTTTTCTGCCCTTAACTCTGGTGCTGGAAACAGTGAAGCACAAGAAGACGAGAGCAGTGCTGAGGAGTGGAGCCTCTTATGTGAGCGGAGTCCCTCGTGGTTCTCAGCAACCTATTTCAATCTCTGCGTGGTCAGAAATAAATAAAAACTCTAACATCCAATTTAAAAATATATAAGAGCCTCACTACCATACACCTCAGTTTTCATACCTATAAACCAAATGACTCCTACTTTGCCAGGATGAATTAGTTCAATGGCTATTCATCACAGGGTAGTGGGAAGTATGTACAGAGTGACTCATACGTGTCCAGCGTGAAGCACGTGACTGTTAGCCAAGTGCCGTGGGTGCAGCATGTAGCCAGGACTCGCCGTGTGATCAGAGGGTTGTGTACCTGAATAGAGAGGGGTGGAGGAAAGGGCTTAAAAATCTCAGCGATCTTCAGACCTTGCTGGGAAATAGAGAGCGGGAGAGGCAGGATGTACACCTCAAGAGGGCGTCTTGAATACTTCTAAATGAAAAAATGCTTGTTGCATCACCTTCCATTAGCAGGCATGACAGAGAGGGACATGCGACAAGGTTCGTTTTTCTGTGGCTTCGGACTCCATTTTAATATGGCTCTAAGAATTCCCACTGATGAGTAAGTCCAATTTTAGGATTGTCTTCCATCAGCAAGTATTGTTGGCAGTGCATCAGCTATGGGATGCTGTGTAACAAATTACTCCAAACCAGGGAGGTTTTGAGCAAAGAACATTTCTAACCTCTCTTTGTTTCTGTGGGTCGGGAGCATGCCAGGGGCTTAGCCTGGGTGGCCCTGGCCCCGTGTCTCCCATGAGGTTGTGTTCAGTGTTGACTTTAACTGCAGCTGGGCTGGTTGGTGCCCTTGAATCTATGCCAACTCAGAGTGGCACCATGTGACAGAAGCGAACTTCACTCTTTAACAGAACAAGATTGCCAGGTCTTGCTTCCACAGAGCCACTGAGCAGTGCCTCTAACCACCAACTTTTAGTTAGCAACGACCCATTGAACACCCCAGTCCCCCACCCCCACCCCCAAACCAGGGTATCTTTACTAGAAGGAACATTTGACTGGGGGTGGGGGATCCCTTCAGGGTGGCTTATGCACATGCTAGGTGAGTTAGGACTAGTTGTTGGCAGAGGGCTTCCATCCTGCTCAGAGGGCTCATGATGCCACGATTCCATGGCACCACATTTCTCCCAGGGCATCTGCTCCAGCAGAGTGCAGGGACGAAGCCATGTGATGTTTATGGCCTACCTTTGAGAGGGCCACCCTCTCAGGTCTTCAGTATCCCACTCGTGGTACAGGACAGGCCTACTCAACATGGGAGAGTCGTGCACGAGAGCATAAAGGCAGGAGGCAGGGGCATGGGGTACCTCCACGGAGGCCAGCAACGACATAAGTGATGCCTTCAGGAGAAGGCTGGGTCCAGTCCCTCCTCTCAGAAAGCTAATAAGTCAAACCCCAAATCCACAGCCATCAAGTCAATGCTGGTTCAGATTGACCGTGTGCAGGGTTTCCAAGACTATAAATCGTTATGGGAGCAGCAGGCTCATCTTTCTTCCATTGGACAGCTGTTGAGTTAGAATCACTAACACCTAACTTATCACACCACCAAGGGCTCTCTCAAAGAGCTTGTAAAACCAAACAAACTCACTGCCATTGATGTGTCAATGCCATCTCAGAGCAACCCAATCGGACAGACTAGAACTGCTCCCATGGGTTTCTGAGACTAACTTTTTTCAGGAGAAGAAAACCTCACCTTTCCTCTGTGGAGCAGCTGGTGGTTTTGTACTGCTGACCTTGCGATCAGCAGCCCAACCTGTAACCCACTATGCTACCAGTGATCCAGAGCACTTGGAGCAAAGCTGAAAGGGGCCTGCATATGCAAAAAGACACACGTACCAAACAAAGCCTGTGGTGGACTTATGTTCTCTGCTTTTTCCTGGTGTACTTAATGTCTCATCTGCTTTGGGGTTTAGTATGACCATATAACTAGTTCTGATCAATGTACGGGAGACTAGACAATGCGCCCCTTCTAGGCTGAGTTTGGTAGAAAGCAGCGCTAGCCTCTCCTTGGGCTTTGTTTTTCTCTAGTTGGTGATTCGGGGACATGGAAGCAGGTGGAGGCCCTTTGTTCCTGACGGACAACTTAGCTCGGCTGCTGCCTACTCTCTTCTTCGGTGGCCTGGAGTGTGAGTTTAAAGATCTCTGCTGCCTAGGGTTCGTAAGGACTGATTTTTAAGAATTAGATTGCCAGGCCTGTCTTCCAAGTTCCCTCTGGGTGGAGTCAAACTTCCAACCATCTGGGTGTTACAGCAGCTGGTAATACCCTAACTGACACACGAAACCAATCCCCCCAGGGCAGCAAACCCTGTGCGCAGATTCATTCCTGTTTTACTGATCACTCTCTCCCGTATCCCCAGGACTCTGCTCACAACAGTGCACCCAGTGGCTCTTCAGTAAGGATCTAGCCACAGAGAATACACCAAAAGGAGTGCTCCTGGAAGCCAGAAAACAATATTTATAGATTCCACACTGTAGCAGCGCTTAATCCTAAGCCTTTCTTTCTTCTCGTAGGTGTGTTGCTGTTGTCTTGTGCCACCCAACCCCATGCGTTCCAGAGTAGAATGAGTTTATAGCATTTTCTTGGCTGTAATCTCCACCCAGGGGCTACTGCCTGTCACGCAGGCCTAACCAGCCCTACTGCTGTGATTCTCACATGTGAGTCTCCTGTTGCTAACCAGTCTCTGCCCGCCCACACTCCATACCCGGCAGTGCCATGAGATGAATCTTCTGGAAGCTGACCTCTGAACATGCTACTCTCTGCTTATCATCCCCAATCACTCTCCTCTGCTTTCCAAATTAATTGACACTACAGGCCTGGCCTTAGCATCTGTCTTGCTCCTTCCATTCATTGGTTAAGCAGACTTTTGTTGTTGTCACTTAAAAATGACAAACATTTATTTTCTCACAGTTTTAGAAGTGAGAAGTTCAAATCCAGCTGCCAGGAGGACCATGCCCCTCTAAAGACTAGAGGAAGAACCTTTCTTTCTTTTTCTTCTCCTCCTCCTCCTCTTCCTCCTCCTCCTCCTCTTCCTCCTTCTCCTCTTCTTCCTTCTTCTCCTCTTCCTCCTCCTTTTCTTCCTCCTCCTCCTCCTTCTTCTTCTCCTTCTCCTCCTACTTTGTCTTCATCTCCGTCTTTTTCTTCTCCTTCATCTTCATCTCCGTCTCTTCCTTCTCCTTCATCTTCGTCTGACATCCCCGGGCATTCCTTGGCTGTGGCTACAGCATAGACTAACGTCTGCCTCCATAGCACTAAGGCTTTGTTCTTCCTGTGTCTGTGAGTTTCCCTCTCTTTTGGGGAGACACCACTCACACAACACTAGAAACCGCCCTTCTCTGGTGAGGCGCTATTTGCAGATGAAGCCATGCTCACTGGTCCCTGGGGTTAGGACTTACTCTGTCGTCTCTTCGGGGGAGTCACAATTCAATTCACAGCAGAATCCACTCTTCTTTTTGCAGAATGTGAATGCCCAGCAGAGCTGAGGCTCATGGAGTGTCTAAACACAACTAGGAGCATGTTTCAAGCACTGGCAACACATCAAGCAAGCGTTTGATGCCATGGTAGATACCGCATGGTGCTAACCCTCAAGATGCACAGCCTAGTAAGGAACTGGTAGCACAATGCGAGCATAGAAGAGGCAATTTAAAGGAGGTTATTGAGGATACTACGGACTCCCTAAGCAACAAAAGGATCTCTCTGGGAGCAAGTACAAGCAGAATGCTCCTGACAGACAAGGATGGCGAGACTTCTATCTCATGGACTCGGTCTCTTATTGGAGACACCAGTCCTCGGAAGCAGGCAGTTCTGCTCGGACCTATAGGGACGGTGTGAGTCAGAATTGACTCAATGGCAGTGAGTTTGGTTTTCTCTGTTTCTGAAGAGGAGAGCCTCTACAACATAGTGTTTGGAGTCTTCTACAAGGAAGGGCTTTCCTCCTCCTGAACGTATTTACTCATTTCTTGATGTCAGTATGTCATTGCAATTGTGTGCCGTCGAGTCACTTTCACTGACTCACGGTGCGTCCACGTGACAGAGGAGCACTGCTCCGTAGGGTTTCCTAGGTGTGACAGTCTGCTTCCACAACACTTACAGGCTCAGTCCTAGAGGGTCCCTGTGAGTCAGAACCAATTCAATAGCAAAGGGTTTGACTTATGTTTTTAAAGAATCTTTACAGGAACAGATCACCCCTTTATTTTCTCTTGCGGAATAGTTCACAGGTTTGAGCTACCAAAATCCTGCTTATTATTTATATTAGCTGAGTTTGGTAATTCCATAGAATGTTATAAAATATGTACACGTGTTTGGAGTTACATACTAAATTGAGCACAGGCTTAGAGTCTTTCTTGTCTGTCAACTCCTCCAGGGAAAGGCATGCACGTTACTCTTCATCATCAATGCTATCTTCCAGATCCATTGACCTTCTATATATGTTAGTGATTTTCTTTCTTTCTTTTTTTAACCTGTCTCCCCTCCTCCCTCCTCTAACCCCTCCCTATTAGTGCATTCTCACTGCTCGACGTCACTCTCATTATTCTGCTACATTTCCATTATAACACGCCCTGCTACTTAATGATTTTTTAAAAACATTTTATTAGGGGCTCATACAACTCTTATCACAATCCATGCATATACATACATCAATTTATAAAGCACATCCGTACATTCTTTGCCCTAATCATTTTCAAAACATTTGTTTTCCACTTAAGCCCTCTGTATCAGGTCCTCTATTTTTCCCCCTCCCTCCCCGCTTTCCCCTCCCTCATGAGCCCTTGATAATCCACAGATTGTTATTTTGTCATATCTTGCCCTATCCAGAGTCCATCTCCCAGGGAGGAGGTCACATGTGGATCCTTGTAATCAGTTCCCCCTTTCCAACCCACTGACCCTCCACTCTCCCAGCATCTCCCCTCACACCCCTGGTCCTGAAGGCATCATCCACCCTGGATTCCCTGTGCCTCCAGCTCCCATATGCACCAGTGTACAACCTCTGCCCCATCCCATCCTGCAAGGTAGAATTCGGATCATGGTAGTTGGGGAGAGGAAGCATCCAGGATCTGGGGGAAAGCTGTGTTCTTCATCGGTACTATACTTAATGATTATTTTATTTGCTTATTTGAAAAAAAAAGACTTTATTGTCTAACAAATAAAAATGTTCATATCCAAACATGTAGCAAGAGGGTTCAAAAGGCTCATGGACATTTTTATTCTCTTTTAATTTCCTTTTCCCCCAAATCTTTCTGAAATTTTTTAGTATTTTCTACATAATTATTGTGAAATTAGGGTACCAGTATGAGATAGAACATGAATCTATTCCAGTGCACGCGCCCCTGACCAATTCTTCATGTAGTTTCCTGCCCAAAACACTGCATGCTGTGCTTGGAGAAGTCGTAAATACCATGGTTAAGGACCTAAACATTCATCTGCAGTCACCTATCAAATGCCGTTCAGGGTTCCATTTGTAACATGCAGTTGTGGTCCGAGTAGTTTTTTACAAATTTTGGACAACTTTTTGGAAAATACCTATGTTGATGACCTCAGTACCTCCAGACTCAGGGTGGGTAGGTGTGTGAGCAAGCCCAGCTGTAGGGCCCTGGATTCCGTCTCTGTCCCAGGTCACGTGATAGCGGGGGCCTCCTGCATCTCCATGCTCAGCAGCCACAAGAAAAGCTTTATGTGCTGACTTGCTTGTCTTTCTCCGCTAGAGCATCCGCTCAAGGAGATCAGGAGTTCTGGGCTCCTTGTCCACTCCGTACCCCCAACATCCCAAGCAGAACCCAGCCCAGAGCGCCACTCACTACATGTTTTTAAACAGTATTTATTAAAAGATCATTTTACATCTTACAACTCTTATTACTAACCATACATCAGTTGTATCAGACATATGTACATCTGTTGCCATCCTTCTTCTTTAAACAATTTTTTAATATCTTGATGAGTTTTATTATTTTTAAATCATTTTATTGGGGGCTCATACAACTCTTATCACAATCCATCCATCCATCCATCCATCCATCCATCCATCTATCCATCCATCCATCCATCCATCCATCCATCCATCCATCCATCCATCCATCTATCCATCCTTCCATCCATCCATTGTGTCAAGCACATTTGTAAATCCTTTGCCATCATCCTTCTCAAAACATTTGCTTTCTATTTGAGCCCTTGGTATCAGCTCCTCAGTTTTCCCCTCCCTCCCCACTGCCCCCTCCCTCATGAACCCTTAATAACTTATAAATTATTATTTTGTCATATCTTACACTGTCCAACGTCTCCCTTCACCCACTTTTATGTTGTCTGTCCCCCAGGGAGGAAGTTATATGTAGATTCTTGTAATTGGTTTCCCCCTTTCTACCCTACCTTCCATCCACCCTCCTGGTATCACCACTCCAAACATTGGTACTGAAGGGATCATCTGTCCTGGATTCCCTGTGTTTCCAGTTCCTATCTGTACCAGTGTACATCCTCTGGTCTATATTTGTAAGGTGGAATTGGGACCATGATAGTGTGTGGAGGAGGCAGCAGGAAGAAGCATTTGGAAACCAGAGGAAAGTTGTATGTTTCATCATTGCTACACTACATCCTGACTGGCTTGTCTCCTCTCCACAACCCTTCTGTAAAGGGATCAGACATTTATTTTCTATTGAGCCCATGTAAACCTTCATCTTTCCCATTATGCTCGGCTCAGTGATTTGCCTTGGAGGAATCAACTACTTCCTTAATGAATTAAAATAGAGAACTAGCTTGGTACACACTAAATTTTGATTTCTCAGAAATCTGGTGTTTTTCCCCTTTCATGACCACACTGATATCACAAATCAAAAGAGCAAATACTTGAGAGCAGCAGACTTAGCCTCCGAAATATGTTTTCTCCTTATGAACACTGGAAAAGGATCAGAGTGTGCTGCATCCACACAGACCGGGTGTGCGATGGAGACCAAGAGTGGAGAGAGCGAGAGAGAGAGAGAGAGAGAGAGAGAGAGAGAGAAATATGTTCCTAGGAGCTGAGAGGATCTGGCTGACACCCAATCAGCAACGCAGACCACTAAGCTGTATGGGGGTGGCCAAAGAAGCAAGACTGGCATGAACCGATTTGAGAACAAAAGAAGACAGAGATCAAGCAAAGGAAGCCAACGATCCAAATTTGAGTTCATTACTGGGACAACTTGCTTGCTTTGAACACATCACCGAAAGAAGTCCACCAGTTGAGAAGGCCATTATGTTTAGTGACGTAGAGGGCCGGCCAGGTGAGGAAGGCCCTTGAACAGATGAACTGACCCAATAGTCTCAGTGATGGACCAAACATCTCGGCGATCAGGAAGATGACACAAAGCAGGCAATGTTTCATCTTATCGTACTTGAGGTTGTCCTGAGTCAGAGTCAATTCAATGGCAGCAAAAACGACAAAAAACACGGACAGGCATTTTAAACCTCACAGGAAACTGACCTACTTAGAGAAGAAAGAAATGAAAATCTGATGAAGCAAGCAGTACTGTTTTTCCTGGGCTGGAGAGCTGGCTGCAGCCTGATAGAAATGGGGGTCTTTCCCCCAGGTTGTTTGGTACAAAATTATCAACGGCTGACATTTCAGAGAAATGAAATCTGACGAAGCAGCGTAAATGCAGTGTGAATGATTTGCTTCTTCCCATAACTGAGTGGATAAACATGATTACTTACTTAATAAAGAATTTTTTGATGTTCCCCAAACAATCCTATTAGTTTAATAAATGGTTGTAAAATCATGGTTTATATGAGCTTGCTTAATAAATATACTGTACAGTCTCTGTCCATTTATCATTGATTTCCATATGTTTGTTCGGACAGCTGAGTTCTTTCTTTGGCTCTGAATGCTGCATCTGCAGAAAAATCAGGATTGAATTTAAAACATGAAATAATCACTATAAACTTCCTAGGTAAATATTATGCACTCATTTACTCATATGCTGAAAAATTAGGGCCAGCAGCTGATAATGGCAACCTTTCCCTATGAGCAATTGTTTCCGAGAAGAGACATTGATACAGGGTATCACTTCACCCTGAGGTCAGGGTCAGAGTTGTGGAAGACAGGAGAAAGAATCTGTATTTCATGCTCATCCCACAACGTAGCTGGTCTGCACTCATTAGCGTTTTAATGCATCAAATCTGCCCTTGAGAGGCTCTCTAAATTCAGATGGGATCGATGCAAGGTTATATTTTGGCTCTTGTGAACTTATTTTAATTTTCTTCAACTTTAATGTGAACTTATGCATGGGCAAATGATTTGTTCTATAGCTGGACCCTGGCCTCATTTTGGCTGATAGCATTGAGCTTCTTCATCATCTCTTTGTAGATGTACTTCATTTGATTCCTGTATATTCCATTTGCCTGTATATATCACGTATAGAGCTGCCATCTATGAGGTTGGGAAAAAGTATTTGCAACAAAGTAGATAGTCTTTAAAATTCTCTCATGTGACCTCCATCTTTATTTCTGTCATCTAGGCCATATTTTCCAACTAGTGATCCATTTTGTTTCAAACGTTAACAGTCCATTGTGTGGTCATTATCCGATTGCCTGTTAGTACAGAAATGGCTGGGATTCTTCAATTTCTTAACATTATTGGATTTAGTGGTTGGTGCATAAGTTTGGATGATAGTTGTATTGACGGGACTTTCTTGAAGATGTATGACTCTTATCCTATCACAGACAGCATTGGGCTTCAAGATAGATCTTGAAATGTTGCTTTGAAGATGAATGTGACTCCGTTAATCTTGAATTTGCCATTCCAAGCATAATAAACCATGATGATTGTTCCGCTGAAAATGGCTAGGACCCGTCCAGTTCAGCTCACGAGTGCCCAGGATATTGACCGTGAGGCACTCCATCTCACTTTTTTAGGACTTTCCATGCTTGTAGATCCATATTCTGATGGCTAATGGATATTTACATTTTTCATTTTCCTGTTGGGCTGTGCCTCAGCAGCAAAGGACGATCCTGCAAACTCTGCTGCATTAACTACAGTTAAGAAGGCACACTCCTCTTCAGTTGCATTTTTACCATCTTCTCACCCGGAGGGTTCATCCTCGTTACTCTGTTAGAAATGTTCTGCGGTTAATTTTGAGGTTTCAATGTCTAATCCCTTAGCAGTGGGCAACCTACTCCTTTTTTATAATCTGTTCTAGTCTGGAAGCTCTGCTGAAACCTGTCCAAAAGAGTGGCCCTGCTGGTATTTGAAATACTGGTGGCTTAGCTTCTAGCATCACAACCACATGGAGGCCACCACAGTACGATGGACATACAAGTGGTAGAAGTATTTTAGATATTAGATGCTTAGCAGGTATGTCATTCCCATGGTTTTGTTTATTTGTTTGTTTCCCCCAAGTCTGTAAGTTATCTCTATACTCTTTTGATGAAGTCTTTCGATGAACACAAGTATTTGACTTTGAGGAGATCCTAGTTATCAGCAGTACAACCTGAGAAAACTGGAGCCTGTGTAAGGCAGAAACTTATCAGAGCAGGAATGAAAGCGGGCCATTGAAAAGTGGCAACATGCCCCCACCAAAAGAGGAGACCAGGAGAAACTAAACAGTCCCCCTGACTTTTCACTCCTGTGGGTTGTTTTCTGTTTCTTGCAAACATGTTGTATTTGATGATCTACCGTTGAAGAAAACTAGGTTGCAACATTTGTTCCTAGCTTTTCTTCCAAGACACGTATTGTTTTATATTTAACATTTAGATCCTTGATCCATTTTAAATTACTTTTGGTGTGTGATGTGAAGTGTGCATGTGATTTGTTTTTGCGTATGTGGAAATTCAGTTTTGTGAGCTCTCTTTGTAGAAGAGACTTAATGTTTTATTGGTTACAAGTCTGGGTTTTCTATGTCTTTCTAACTCAGTTTGGTACTCACTGTTTAAAAGAAAGGTGTCCGTTTTATTTTACTATTTTTAAGTCTCATTTGGTACTCCCCCCCCCAGCAGTTTTATTCACAAGTAAATTACATATCATATAATGCAAGAGTTCAGTCATTCAAACACATCACACAGAATGGTACAATCACCCCCCACCTCTGTTTTGGAGGGAAAGTGTCCATTTTAAAGATTTTTATATTTATTAGGTCAAAGTTAAATTAATATAAAACATTATTTTAAAAATACATTTATATGAAGGGACTTAAAAATTAATGGGAAAATTCCATTATGTTGTAATTATCTTTGAGTTGTAGCCAATTAATATGGCCCTTCCAGTCATAGTTCTTTATGTGGTGTATTATAATTCTAGGCCTTATGCTTGTGGCTGTAATCTCATTTTGGAAGGAGTTCTCTGAGATACTAAAGGGCAGGATTAGCATGGGATTGAATCCTGACTTTCATAGAGGGTGTCAACCAAAACACACCTTTCATTTCTTTGTGGATATCGTCTGCTTTTATAAAAGACACAAACTACACCTCCATCAAAGGCATTCATCCTCCTGAAAGAGCCATCTATGGCACAGGGGAAAATCCCAGGACCAGAGAAGAGCATGTGTGAGATCTCTGTGAAGTGGAGGAGGTCAAGACCAGAGGCACGGAGGATAGGGGGAAGAGCAAAGGAGCCAGGCTGGGACCAGAAACCATGAGACAGAACAGAGAGAAGAGCAGAGCAGAAACTAGGGGACTGTGAGACAGAGTAACAGACGGGCTGGCCGGTCCACAGGCCAAAGGACTGTGAGGCTGAGAGTCTGAGGACCTGAAAGAGACCGGGTTGCTGGCCCACGAGATGTTGATGTGGACCAGGGACTATATCCTTACTTTTTTTTTTAATGATTCTGACTGTGGTACCCTGTTAATTTCCCTGATAAACTCCTATGTTGTGAGCATTGTCTGCGATCTGTGTGGCCATTGCAGTGAATCTCTGAACTCAGCATAAAATGATACCACTGGAGAAATGATTGGTGTCAGAGTAGGTCAAGGAGGAAGTGTGAAGGCAGGTCTGAGCCCTGCCTCTCAGCAATAGGGACACCAAAGAAAGTCAGATATAGCCCCTTACATGCTGCTTACTGCAACATTTGTGCCATGAAAACTTTAAAGCCCTCCTGAGTTTACATAGGATAACATATTTGCATGTATTTACACATGGTGTCAGTGAAGAAAATTGAAAGTACCCTGGGTTGCCAAAATGGCAAACAAATCTGGATCGGAAGAAATAGGGCCAGAGTGCTCTTCAGAGGTGAAGATGGTGAGACTTCACTTACCTACTTTGGACATGTTGTCAGTAGAGACCAGTCCCCGGCGAAGGGCATCCTCCTTGGAACATATCATCAAGCAGAAGGACAGAGGAAAAAAAGAGGGCCCTTGATGAGAAGGGTGGATGCAGTAGCTGCAAACATGGGCTCAAGCATGAGACGATTGCGAGGAAGGACAGGACTGGGTTGTGTTTTGTTCTGTTGTGCAAAGGGTTGCTATGAGTCAGACAAGACTCGATGGCACCTAACAAGAAAAACAACAATCCATTAAAGAAGGAGCCCTGGTGACATAGGGGTTACTGTGGACTGCTAACCACAGGGTCAGCAATGTGAAGACAACAACTGCTCCAGGGGAGAAAGTTGAGGCTTTTTATTTTCCTAAAATGCTACAGTCTTGGAAAAACCCACAGGGGAAGGTCTACCTTGTCCTGTAGGGTCCTATGAGGACTCGGCTTGATGGCAGTATGTCTACAGAGGTGGAATATATGGAAGTGCTTTCTGATGAAGGTAAAGTAATATGGACTTCAATATAGTTTACAACTCTATGGCAAGAAAGGAAAAATCCTCAGAACTTAGCAATAGACCGCATCTTGATAAAAGCAGAACAGATTGAAATTTGGATGCACAATCAACATTCATGGAAGCACCATTCAATAAATCAAATGAGGTGCTGCATTTGACAAATCTGTTGCACAAGAACTCTTTCAAGGGTTAAACAGCAAAGATAACATTTGATTGTGATTAAGTTAACTAATGATTAAGCTGTGCCTGGTACAACCTCTGCTGCATGCAAAAGATGGTCAATAAATAAAAAGAAAGACTGAAGAAGAATTGGTGCATTTAAATTATGCTGTTGAATAGTATTGAAATTACCACGGACTATCCACAGAACAAAGAAATCCATCTGCAAAGAAGTACAATCAGAATATTCCCTTAGAAATAAGGATGAAGAGACTTCCTCTCATATACGTGGGACGTGTTATTAAGAGAGACCAGTCTCTTGAAAAGAACTTCAAGCTAGGCAAAGTACTGAATCAGCGAAATAGAGACAGATACTCAAAGACTGACCCAGTGCCTGCAACAATAGGCTCAAACTTGTCTGGGCGAGAATTCTCAGTGGTTTGAAGTTAAGATGTCATTGCCCATAATGACATTAATTGAAAGGGAATTTCCTTGGGGCTGTGGCCTATTTCCAGAATATATGGACACTTGGGCAAAGCTTACGTACTTTCTGCAAGGACTAGATCCTGCACCTGGTCCCTCATCTAATGTACATGTCTTAGGACTTTAGCCAGCAGCCTGTCGTCTTATCTGCTGACCTTGGGTTCATTCACCTCTGCAGCTTGATGCCTGCCACCTGATTTGCTGGCCTTGGATTCCTCAGTGTCTGCAACTAGAGACTTCCTAAGTCAGGAAAAACCTCCATCCTGACACCTGACCTAAGTATTTGGAATGTATCAGCCTCTGCAATTGTATGAGCCATTTCTTTGATAGAAAGCTATTTCTATCTATCTATCTAGCTAGCTATCATCTATCTATCTATCTCATCTATCTTCTATCTATCTCACTGGTTTTTCCTTTCTAGAGAACCCAGACTAAGACAGAGGATCATAAATAAAGTTCTTATAAGTCTTTACACATAACTTATCTTATGGGTGTATTTTTTTTTGTTTCTCGTGGATATCCAAGACATAGAATTGCTGAATTGAAAGTTAAAATATATGCTTAGCTTTATAAGAAATTGGGAATATTTTTTCCAAAATAATTACAGCATTTTAAAAATTCCAGAATTGTGTGTGACTGTATCTTCACCAACATTTGGTATTTGCAGTCATTTTAATTTTCATCATTATCAAGATGTAAATCAGTAACTCATAGTGATTGTAGTTTACATTTTCCAAATGCCTAATGATATTAAGAGAGAGAAAGAGATACATAGATGGAGAGATAGGAATCTTTTTTTTTTTTTAGTATAAAAAATGTACGCCTATATTGCCTCTAACTACCATCGAGTCGATTCTGCCTCACAGTGATCCTATAGGACCGGGTAGACATGCCCCTGTGGTTTTCTGAGACGGTAAATCTCTATGGGAGTAGAAGTCTCACTTTTCTCCCTCAAAGCAGCTGGTGGTTTTCAGCCGCTGACCTTGCTTTCCCAAGGGAGAAAGGAAAAATATTTTCTTTCTATCAATTGCGATCTATTGTCAAAAGTTGTGGGTTTGACATTTTAAAGTTCACTTCTAAATAACTTGAGAGTCAAATTAAGAATTAAAGTGAAAATGTATAACACTGCCAAAAGAATAATAATATTTCATACTAAAACACAATATGATATTATCACAAATGCATGCTCAAGAAGAATGTATCTTCTCTATTGGAATAATCTATTTATAACTACTTACTCAATATTTTAAATTGTGCTGTCAAAATGCTCTATATCTCTATTAAGATATGAAATCTCTCATTATCATTTTGACATATAAATTTTCTCCTCATGTGGGGGTAACCAGCCCCTCAAAACTATATCATGGGTCTGAGAGGTGTAATTTTATGGTTACAATAAATGAAGATTTAGTAAAATCATATAGAATAGGAGAGATAGAAGAAAAGGCAAATTAAAGGAGTCAGACACGCTCCATGATAGCATGCTCACCTCCTGAATGACCATGATCTCACAACCAGGTCCGCACACACTGCAGGCAGAAAAGACAGGAGAATCTCTGCTCTGTATTTCTGGCCAACACCCATATATACTTAAGGCTGTGATTACAGGTAACCACCCAGGTCACAGGAAGGGGCTGCACAACAGGCATACACATCACAGGAAGGGATGTACACTAGGCATAAGCATGACAGGAAGGGGATGAGTGTACACTAGGCATAAGCGTGACAGGAAGGGGATGAGTTAGGGGTGTATGCATATGATAGGAAGGGGAGGGATTAAGGGTACACATGTTGCAAGATGGGCGTTCCCTAGACTCAATATGGCAGCCTAACCTTGGTCACCCTTGAGTGGGCTTGACCTCCCTGGGCTCTCCTTCAGGGAAACAATCTACCAGCCTTATCAGAAGGGCGTAAGCCCCACCTACAGTGGACCAGACAGTAGACGGATTGTTCTGGATGACTGATGCCTTCAGGAAGAATATCTCCAAGCATCTGACCTCCCACCATGTGCTTTAGGTTAGGCATATATATGGGGAAGACAAAGCTGGGGAAAAGTCTTTTTATATCCCACATTCTCATAATTTTATCAGATTTCACCCGTGTATTTTGAGGTCTTAATATTATTCATGTTCAAACATAGAATTTTTTAACATTTCTCAGAAATTTCACTTTTATCATTATGTAACAAATCTTCTCTTTTCCTAATAGAGTTTTTAGGATATTATTTTAGGTATGTGATCTTTAAAATTATGATAATTAAAATTATGATAATTTTAGTACTTGTCTGATGTATCTTTTCCCTTTCAGTCTTTTGTGTCCTTATGTTTTCGGCATGTCTGTTGCCAATACCAACAAAGTAGAGTTTGATTTTTGTCCAACTAAGCAATCTCTTTTTGTAAACTATGTAGTTGGACACCCAAGCATATTGAGGTATAATTAATTAAAGGAACAGGCACAGTGCATAATTCTATGCAATTTGACAAATGCATACCAAAGCAAAACCAAACTCACTGCCATCAAGCCAATGCCTACTCATAGTGACCCTGTACTATATCTTTGCAGTAGTAAAAATCCCGATCTTTCTCCCTGGGTGATTTCGAACTGCTTGCCTTACCAGCTAACAAACTCACATGTAGCCACCATGCCACCAGGATCC
The DNA here is from genome assembly GCF_050624435.1 of Tenrec ecaudatus. NCBI lineage: Eukaryota > Metazoa > Chordata > Mammalia > Afrosoricida > Tenrecidae > Tenrec > Tenrec ecaudatus. The sequence continues at coordinate 319,377,390 of NC_134530.1, read as the reverse complement.
CTGATAAATGTATACACTGCTATAAATAACATAAAATCGAGATGTAGATTATTTATCACTCCAAAAATGTGCATTATACCCCTCCCCGATCCATTTCGCTTCTCTCACAGCCAGCAACAAACCCACGGTCACTGAGCCGATTCTCACTCATAGCCATCCCAGGAAGGCAGAATAGAACTGCCCCATAGGCTTGTTTACACTGTAAATATTGGGGGGAGCAGACAGCCTCATATTTTTTTACAACCTCTCACAGAGATGGACAATAATTGGTGATATATCTTGTAGACTGGCTTACCTATTTTTCAACTTCATATAAATGAAGTCTATTTTTTAATATAAATGAAGTTATATTTTTCAACTTCATATAAATATAAAATTTCTGATTTTACTCTTTGCATCTGGCTTTTAAAAATACTCCACATAAGGCTTTTGAGAGTCAAACTCATTGTTATATGCAGCAGGAATTCATTCTGTTTCATTGTTGAGTAATATTGCATTTGATATATTCATTTTTATTTCTGCCATACCTTCTTTGACTTTCAATTTACTACTTCTCCCTGCTTCATCATATTTCCTACTAGTTTGGAAGTTACACACACATTCTTATTCTTTCCATGGTCAACACTAAATAATTTCATGTGCACAGTTAAATAAAATTAATCAATGTCCTTAATCACTTTTTGAATGATACTTCACAAACCTCTCATTTATATCTCCACTTCCCACCTTACAGGTATTTAAACTCCATCTTGTTTTCTTAATTTCCCAAATGATAATATTTACTGTTGTTTGGTATTAAGTACACTTTTTATATATATTGTACTGGTGAATTGATTCCCTTAACATTTATATATGTCAAATGCTTTTTTTCAATAGTTCAAAACCACCAGATGCCCCACTAGAGAAAGATCCTACTCATGTAAGGGTTTAAAGTCTCAGAAACCCACAGGGGAAGTTTTACCCTGGCCTGCAGGGTTGCTGAGGAAGTTAGTTTATTGTGCCAGCCTGGCCCATAAACACATTTGGGATTAATTGAAGGGCAGAGAGATGAATGGTTCAATGAGCCTTGCTTTTCTTGTCTCTTGCTCTTTGATCACCAGACCAGTGTGCAGCTGCCTTGCTTGTTCTGTGCTTCAATTTTCAAGCTAGCCTACCTGTGGGACACCTAAACTGTGGACTGTGTTGCTGTAATTTGAGGTTCCTTCAAGACCTGCTTCGCCACACCATTGGAATTTATATCTCTTGAGCTGGGGACTGACTGTTGGTGACCTGGCTGACTGTTGGTGACCTAGCTGACTATTGGTGACTTGGCCGACTGTTGGTGACCTGACTGACTGTTGGTGACCTGGCTGGCTGTTGGTGACCTGACTGACTGTTGGTGACCTGGCTGACTGTTGGTGACCTGCCTTGCTGTTTGCTGCCTGTGCTCGGAGAGCCAGAATTCTCTCTACAGAGGACCACCTGGCGGCCCTCCAGACTTGAAGGACTGCCAGTGTCTCACAATCCTCTCATGGGAGTGAGTTGCACTGAGCCATTTGTACTGCTTTATAATTTAACTGTGCATTTCTTGTATTATATATCTATCTGTATATAATTTAACTGTGCATTTCTTGTGCTATATATCTACTGTGTAAATATATATATATAATTATTAGCAATCTCATTTTTGTCTCTCTAGAGAACTCTGTCTAACACATTTTGGTACCAGGAGTGCTGCTAAAGAAACAAACTCATAAATATGGGCTTCTTAAGTTGGCTCTCCAGCCTGATTAGTCTTAACACTAGTAATGCTACTTCAACACTCCAAAGCATGGATAAGTCTGCTACTCTTACTAATCCATGGTGTGATATAGCAAAGCTAATACCTACAGTAGTACCACCGATAGATGAGGTGCTGGTTAAAGGAGAGCCTCTGAGTGATCATATATTTGATATTTTCCAGGAGTTTTGTAAGGATGACTAGTATAGGGAAGCTGGTTGGCTGGTCCTTCTTACAATGGCAAGTGTGAATAAGGAGAGGGATGGTTTCAGAGCCTCAGAAGCACGCTTCAGATGCAGACTAATGGATTTGAAAACTTCCATCTGTGCTACAAAGGAGAGCCTTCTCTCCTCTAGTGAAAGAGCTGACATTACTGAGAACCAGGTCCAGAGTCTCATTATGTGAGTGGCTGAATTACAACGGCAGCTGAATTGCAGATCTAGAGCAGTGTCTGATACAAAAGTGAGGGCATTGATTGGGAAAAGTTGGGACCCTGAAACATGGGATGGGACCATATGGGCAGATGATCCAGAAGAGGAGGGTATTGAGCCTTTAGAAACAATTGACCCACCCCAGTCAATAGATCCACCCTTCCAAGCTGAAAGTATTAATTCACAATCCACACCTGAGCAGATTAGCCAAACTATTCAAGTTGATATGCCAGGTGGGGCTGCCTGAAGGAGATGCCTCACAAGATATTGCTGAGAGCACCCAGGAAACACCCTCACCATCAATTATTTCTGCTAGACCTGTCACTAAAATTAAGTCTCAGAAATCTCCTAAAGGTGAGGTTGAGATGATTACCCAAGGAGAAGCGTGCTGTACTCACAAAGGTCTGCTCGAGTTTTCAAATACGTACAAGCAGAAGCCTGGGGAATATCCCTGGGAATGGTTACTAAGGGTGTGGGATACTGGTGCATGAAATGTAATATTAGACCAGTCTGAGTTTCTGGATATGGGACCCTTAAGCACAAACTCTTCTTTCAATGTCTCTGTGAGAGAAGCTAAGAGAGGATCTAATTCTTTATTTGGTTGGTTCAATGAAGCATGGACTGCCAGATGGCCTAGATTAGACCAACTTGCAGTACCTGACCTACCTTGGTACACTGGAGGAAGGCATCCAAAAGCTTTGGGAAATTGGTGTGTTGGAATGGATCTATCAGGATATTCCCATAGACCCCAAAAAGGGGGTGTCCTGAGGACATACCCTTCACCACAACCATAAGGAACAAGTTTGTGAAGTGGGCCCCAGCATCTCTTAAGACTCCCGTAATTGCTATTTTATGTGCACCAGGATTAACAGTGAGCACTGCCCTAAGCGAACTCCGATATTTGCCCACAATGGGGCTGATTGGTCCCCATGATGGTAGAGGGAAGAAGCCTGTCTAACACAGTCGCTAGCAATCAACTTGTTGCCAGTGAGTTTGGTTATGGTTTGGAATGCTTCTAACACGACAGACTGCTCTGGATTGTCTTCCTTATAACTGTGAGTTGTGTGTTGTGTGGTGTTGAGTGTGTTCAGACTCATAGTGATCCCATAAGACAGAGTAGAGTTGCCCTATGGTGGTGGTAGGCTGTAAATCTTTCCAGCAGGAGGTCATCCGGCCTTTTCTCCCACAGAGCCTCTGGGTGGGTTCAGGCAGCATGCCAGCACTTGACCACTGTGCCATGAGGGCTTCTTGTCGGACCTCATTTAGAAGTTTCCTCACTGAGGCTCCGCTGGTAATAGACTCCATTTTCTTGAATGGAAAATGTCTCTGTATGTCCCTTTTCATTCTTAAGTGATCTTTCTGAAAGAGACATAATTCTAGTGCAAGAAAAATATTCTCTCAGCAGTATGCAAATATCGTTTGGCTGTCTTCTGGCTAACCCTTTTCTACTGAGAAAACGTTTGTCGTCCAATTATGGATGCTTTGTCTCTTCTTTCTAGCTATGTCGGGGACCCTTTTCTCTAGTGTTCTATTGTTTAACAACAATGAATTTGTGTTTTCATCTGTATTTTCCTTCTTGTGATTTTCTGTGCTTTCTGAATTGAATGGGTTGGATCATCTTTAATTCTGGAAAAGCCTCAGCCTTTTGTATTTTAAAATATTGTCTTTGTCCTGCTGTCTTCTCTTTTTAAAAATCACTTTATTTGAAGCTCCTGTAGATATTATAACAACCCATGATTTAATTAGATCAAGAATAATTGTATAATTCCTGCCACCATCAGTTTCAAAACATTTTCTTTATTTTTGAATTCTTTGATATCGGCTCCCATTTTCCCTCTCCCTCCCCTAGCCTCCCCCACAGGAAAAAAAATATTTTTCCTGTATCTTGCACCATCCAATGTATTTGTTCACCTACAATTCTGTTATGTTTTTCCCCTTGCGTGGGGTTATACAGTTATCATTACTATCAGTTCCTCCTTCCCCCCTCCACCCGCCCCCCCTTTCTGGTACCCTCAGGAAATCATTACTCCTGCAACTGTTACTGAAGGGTTAGCTGTCTTGGATTTCATGCATCAAACATAAAGCAAGGACCATAATGGTGAGGGGAGGGAATGTTAAAGAACAAGATGATAGTTATGTGGTATATCAGTGCTATACCACACTCTGGATATAACATCCCTTCCATGTGACCCATCTGGGATAGATTTTCCAGTTATCTTGCAGGTGGGTCTCCACTTTGTCCATGCTCCTTTAGGTCAATTTTATTGTTTGTTTGAACTTCTGATACCTCTTCCTATCTATACCTCATGATCACACAGGCTGGTGTGCTTCTTTCATTTGGGCTTTGGTGTTTTCCTGCTAGAAGGCTGCTTGCTTAACTTCAAGCCTTTAAAACCCTATACACTGTATATTTTAATCACCAAGCACCATCAGCTTTTTTTCACCACATTTGCTTATGTACATTTTGTCTTCAGAGATGGTGTCAGGAAGGTAAGTCTCATTCATTAACACATTATATGTATAAAATGTATATATAATAATATATGTGAATACACCTATATTTATATATTTACATGTATATCGATATATAATTTTTACTTTCTTCCTCTTTCCTCTTTTTCTTTTTTCTTTCCTCATGCCCCACCATCATGTTTACCCTTCATTCACCTCTCAGTAATTCCTCTCAGCTACATCTCAATTGATCATACATGACTAGGAATGCACCTCCCTCCTCACCATCAATTTTAGAGCCATCTCTATTCCCCTGTGCTTCTTGTTATTGGTTTACCATGCCCCTTCCTCCACCTCCACCCCTCCCATGCCCCCCTCTAGAAACTTTAGTCCTGTTGTTGTCTCACTGGGGTTCCTTATCCTGCCTGTATTACATAAATAGACACCAAAAGAGGAAAAAAAGACAGAACAACCATACAAATAGTTCCAAGTCTAAGTGTTATCCTGACTCAAAGTGAATGCGCATCCCTCCGTTTTAGAAAAGGACGTGTTATAAACTATCAGTCCAGTCCCCATTTCTTTCAGGGTTCCATATCTCGGGACCCACTTACCTAATAGAATTTATACCCTTTCAGTCCTCAGCACTCGTGACCCTGCTTTTCCTGCAGTCAGGGGTGCAGTGGTCTAGTGCTCCCTACCCCAATCCCACTTACACCTTCAGATGTGGTGCCAAGTGCTGCCCCCCAAGTCAGAAGTCTACACTTGGAATTCCTCAGGGATTTCATGGCTTTGCTCCCATCGCACTCCTAGAACTGCATCTTCAGTGCTGTCCTCTGTAGCTCTGTCATCCAGGGAGGGGACATCATGTCTGAGGCCGGCCTTACAGTTCTCTCTGCTCCAAGCTACTCCAAGGATTGGCACACCGGAATTAGGTCTACTTTCTCTCTCCCTTTCCTGTGGAGACATAAACAACACCTTCCTCTTGGGTGGCTAGCACCTATTCCCCATTCCCCATCTTGTTTCTTCCCCCACCCCTCTGTGGATTGTCAAGACCTATGGGGGGCAGGGGGTGTCTTTCAGCACAGGTGCTATCTGCTTCCTATTTATTTATTTTTTGATGATGTCTGTATCCTTGGGTTTGGTCTGGCTCATATCAGAGTATCTGGCCCTCAGCCCGGGAACTGTGTGATATGTGCACTTTCCCCTGCCTGTTCTGATGTCTGAACGTACCTCAGAGGACTCTTGTTGTACTTGTACTTGTGTGCTTGGCTAACCACTCAGCATATTATCCTCCAACTCTTTCCAAGAGATGAGGTGCTTCATCTTTTCATCACTATTTTTTTAGGGATGCATAGTATCCCATTGTGTGTATGTACCAGAGTTTTTTTTAATCCATTTATCTATTGGTGGAAATATAGGCTGCCCCAATTGTTTGCGATTGTGAACTGCACAGTGATGAACATTGGATCACAGATATCTGGTCATGGTTTGTTTCTTATTTCTTCTGAAAATATCCCCAGTAGGGGGATTGCTGGTTTGAAAGGTAACTCAGTTTCCATCTGTTTTAGGTATCACCAAGTTGCTTTAACAGTGGCTGTGCATATCTACAAGACCACCAGCAATGAATGAGAGTTCCTATCTCACCACACCCTCTCCAACATTCGTTGCTTTATGATTTTTTGAATTGGGCTATCTTGGTGAGTGTTATGTGGTATCGCATGGTTGTTTTAATTTCCATTTCTCTTATGGTTAGCGATTGGGAACATTTTCACATCTGTTTGTTGGCCATTCCAATTTCTGCCCTTGTAAAACTTCTGTTCAGATCTTTTGCCCACCTCCTCAGTAGGAAATTTGTTTTTTTCTTATTGTAAGCTTGCAGAATTCTGTAGATTTTAATAATAAGCCCATTGTTTGATATGACATTGCTAAATATCTTTTCCCAGTCTGTGGGATGTCTTATTATTCTGTTGATGAAGTCTTTCGATATACGTGTTTTGTCCTTAGTATGTCCCATTCATCTATTTTATCCTCCTCTGACTTTGTATCCTTCCTTAATTCTGATAACCTATGTATTTATCCCCCGTACCAAGGTTCCAGCTTTTCTCCAATTTTCTGTTGATGAGCCTGATAGCTTGGGGTATTGCTTAGAGGTCTGTGATCTACCTTGAGTTGGCCTTGTGTATGGAGTGAGGAATAAAACCATGCCTGTATGGATTTTTCATCCTTACTTTTTACTGTGGTAAAAACCAAAGACTTTATAATGGCTATTATGACATATTGGGTGTTGTTTATCTTCTGATGTAACAAGTCCCATGGGTCACCCAAGGCCATTCACCAGCTTTGGCACGAGTTTGTTGTTGTTAGCTGCTGTTGTGTTAGCTCTGACTCTGGGCAACAGTGGAACAGAATGTTGCCCACACCAAAGTGCTCCACAGGATGTTCATTGGCTAATATTTTTTTTGTAGAAACAATAGTTTATTTTTCTAATCAGTTGACCAAGCAGCAAATCTTAAGGCTTCAACAAATGTTGCAAGTTAATATTTCCATTGCACAAGACCTTCGACTTGATGATGCCTGGTCCGTAACAGTTAGTTCTCCAGTGGTTCCCATGTGCCAGACAGTGGGGCGCGGTGGCTTTGGCTCTGGAGGCGTTCTGTCACACGACTGCTCATTCCAGGGCAACATCACCCCCCAAGTCCAGCCTTCTCTAGGGCGGTTGGCCAAGGAGTCCTGCTTTGGCTGCTAGAGCTTCATTCTGCTAAATGTTATATTCCTGAAATCTCATGGATATTTTTGTGTCATTTTAAAATATTTCTGTAAGCAGGGCTCTCAACATGTAGTCACTTCAGGTTTCGCTTTTCTTGTTGGGGAATTTTTAATACAGTCTAAAAAGCAGGTTTCTGTAAGTTTGTTGTAGGTTCCAAGACATTCCTTAAACTGTTTTATCTGATCGGATTCTGGTATTTGCGCAGCCGTATTCTTTCGATATGTCAGAGTCACCTTCCTGACATGATCACTGAAGACAAAGCAGGTGCACAAGCAAATGTGGTGAAGAAAGCCGATGGTGCCTGACTATCAAAGGATATAGTGTCTGGGGTCTTAAAGGCTTTAAGATAAACAAGCGGCCATCTAGCTCAGAAGCAACAAAGCCCACATGGAAGAAGCACACCAGCCTTTTCTGATGCACTAGTTTCATTTCTATCTTGGGATAACAGCTGCTCAAACTTTTCTTGTGAGACTCCAGCGAGTCTGAGTTCTTACCTCATGGACTGCCATGATCTCAGCAGCCAGGTCTGCACAGAGAGAGGAAACATATTCCTAATCACGACTTCTATACTTAGGGGCATGAAAGCCCCCTGATTACAGGGAACCACATACTAACAGGAAGGGGATGCCCAATAGGCATTTGCTCCACAGGAAGGGATGAGCTAGGGGTGCACATCCAATAGGAAGGGGGGGTCTAGGGGTACACATGTGACACACCGGCTAATTTTTTAAGGTAGATTGCCTGGCCTTTCTGCCTAGACGATGTTTGTCTACCAAGTCAGCAATCCATAATGCAGTCAAACCTGGTTCTCCTGGAGGGGAGGGGAGAATTTTACTACCAAATCACCACCACTCTCATACTACTTCCCTAGGTGTTTTGTTTTGTTTTAACCCACTACCATTCAGTCTGTTCCAACTGACAGCGAGGATGAATAGGATTTCTGAGGCTGTAAATCTTCGGGGAGCAGACAGCCCCCTTCTTTGGTCTGTAGAGTAGCTGGAAGATTGGAAACTGCTGACCGTTAGTAGGGGAGCCCAACCCATTCCTGACCGACAGTGCCTTAGCCTTCAACACATTGACTGATTGCTTTCTTCAGCCAGTTGGCAAAAGCTTCCAGTTTGGGAAATTTCACGGAAGTGTACCTGGGTGAGTGACGTGTTCTGGGGAGGTGGAGGCCTCTCTTCTCCATATGGAAGCACAACAAACAGTGACCCCTTCAGCTTCCAAGTACACACAGCGTCCTACTCCCGTGACGAGTTACAGTCGCAGAAACTCACAGCGGCACGTAGAGGTGTCTTATGGGGTGGCTGCGAGTTGACATCCCCTGATGCCAGTGAGCTTGGTTGTCTTGTTTGTTTTGTATACTGGGGCTTTACAGAAAGCCTGCTTCTGGCCTGTGAAGCCATGCTTTCTTTGCCTCTATCCTCAAACTTTCTGCTGGTGAAGCCAGGTGTTGCCAGGTAAAATGTGCACATGGAAGCCTTCCATTCCATTTATTGAGACATCAGGGCTAATTTTGGCAAAGTTTATCCCCTCCCCTCTGCCCCCACCCCCGCCACTCCTTTTCCACTTCAAACCATTAGGATTCATTTGTGAGAAACTTACTTTTGTCAACTGAGCAGCCCTTCCGTGGCTGCCAGTCACTAATCTCACCTCTGCCACATTCACTAAATCCAAGGTTGCCATTTGTATCTATCTGGGGGGCAAAGAGGTTATGCACAGCGAGGAAAAGCAACCCCTGCGTCTTACCCAATGCAGAGCTTTGCTAAATGAGCTTTGCTGGGCTCGCTTCAGAGGGGAACCCTGAGTACTCAGGGGGACCTGGATCACACCCTGGGACTGTTAGTCTCTTCTGAGTCTGCCAAATTGAAGGTGATTAAGGCTATGGTCTAATTAAAACTCTCCTTCTTATTGCGAGCTAGCTGGAGCTGGCCCCTGGCTCTCAGTGACCTCATGCACGATGGAGAGGCAATGTTACCCTGGATCCTATGGCTCCTGTGCCCCATGATCTATTCGGGATCCTGCCATTGTGGTCCATGGCGTTTTCACCAGCTGATTTTCACTAGTCAATCTTCAGGCCTTTCTTCCTAGTCCATCTTTGTTCGAGAGATGGCTGATGTCTCTCTAGCAACTTGTTTGTTGCCGTGTGCCATAGACCCTCTATACAGTTGCCAAAGCTTTGCAAATCTTCACGGGAGCAAACAGCCTCACCTTCCGGCTTTCGAGCAGCTGGTGTATTTGAACCACCCACCCTGAGGTTAGCAGTCCAGCACTTGAACAGGGGATAATAATTCTACCACTGAGTTATCAATGGACGGTGCATTGTTTCTTAGCTCTCACAAAGGATTTTCTAAATGATCATCTCAAAGGAGTTTCTCCACTATCTCTACTAGACTTTGATTTCTTTGGCAAACGTACCCACCATGCTAGTCCCCTGAAAGGAGCCCTGGTGGTGTCCAGGGTTATGAGTTGGGCTGCTAACCCGCAAGGTCAGCAGTTCAAACCCACCAGCCACGCCATGGGAGAAAGATGAAGCTTTCTGCCCCCAGAAAGATTTGCAGCCCTGAGATACCCAAAGGGGCAGTTCTATTCTCCCCTACCTGGTTGCTATGAGTCAGAATTGACTCTACGGAAGTGGGTAGTCCCCAAATGTCCAGAATTAATGTTTTCTTTTTTTAAACCCTTGCCTTAGCATAACAGGGAGGCAATAAAAGTCACTCCTGTGGAGTTAGGCCAGATGATTGACTTGTTAAGGTTCCATTGTTGTCCCCGGCCTTTCAAGATCAGGGCTTCTGAGTGACTGCCTTCAGCAGACAGTCATAGATAGTGACATTCTTAGAAAACACACACGCTTCTTTGTCACCTTTCTTGCAAAATCTTGAACAGAGACACTGGATGACTATGCAAGGAAAATAGATGTTTTGCGATATAAATCAGATGTAAAAGGGCCTAGAGGAAGTGGAGGGAAGATTGAGGTGAGAAAAGGTCAAAGTTCAATTCGCAAACAGGGACAATAGACCTAGCACTGAATTACATCCATTTCCTTTAATGTTCCTTCCATTAGCCACCCTTCGTCATTATGGCTGCATTAATCTCCTCCTTTATGTGTCTTACCAAATTAAACGGAGAGGGAACTATCAGAGAGGGTGCAATCCTTCCTTACAGCCTTGCTCGGAGCACGCACTGAGCCTCCGTGGTTCATTTTTTCCCTTTTTCATTAAGAGTATTCTCTGGCAAATAGCACCCGACTGCGATAGCATGAAGCCGCTTAGTCCGCGTTGCTACCTGGTGCTGTTTTAGGAACATGTTCACCTGCCTCTCCATCAGGGATGGGGTCTGCATGTGCCCCCAGGCTCCGGACAATGAATCCGCTCTGATGTCCGTCGGCCGTGATTCACATTTTCCCTTTATTGCACATTAGGAACACAGGCCATAGTTACACACACATTCTGAGAAGGCCTGACCATTTCCACTCCTCCTTACCAAATTCCTTTTTGAAAGAGCAGCATCAGTAGCGACGTCTCCTCTGTCGGTTTTAAGCCAAGAGTCATTTTTCACTCTTCTGTTTCAATTGTTTGTGGTTTGAGCCCAATGGGGCGCTTCCCAGCTTGCATGCTGACCTCACTGCCAGTTCACCAGCAGGCCAGTTTCTCTTGGCTTCTCCTCGTCAACCCCCTTGGACCCACTTCCTAGAATCTCAGCCTTCCAGGTGGGTTTCTCTCCGCTGCCCACCTTTGAATCACCCTGGTCTCACCCCATCATCAGGCTCCATTACATAAGCTATTATTATGTAAATAATCATAATAGTCCTAAGACAAAACAACTAAGGCTTCACCAGTGAAACCAAAGAAACAGTCCTATTCTGTTTTTCTGAGAGTATAGCGCTGATGTAGCCCAGGTAAAGATGATTTTAGATCTAGAGTCACATTTGTTGAATAGAATGTATTGGATGTTTTTTTAGAAACTGTTGATTATTAGTAATAAGGTTAAAAGGGTGGAATATTAAGCAAATATCAGTGATTTAAGACCCCAAATGTAAGGGACATCTTTTGATTTTATTTATTTGAGGGGCAGACAATTTTAGACACTTAGCTTTCCAAGTGATATTGATAGCTAAACAAATGACACACAAAACAAACTGTCACTGAGTTTGTTCTGACTCACAGCGAGCCCATGGCACAGAGTAGAACTTCCCTCTTGGCTTATCCAGCACTGCACATCTAGACTGAGGGATGGGGGCTCTCCTACCCATGCCGGCAAAGGGCCCCCATAAAGGAGGCTGGAAGGAAATCAGGCAACCATAAGACACCTATGAAAACCCCAAACTGAGCATGCTCACACTTAAGCCCCCAAGCCAGGTGGGAGCTAGACCTAGGTGGTCCAAACTAGGCCCAGGCTTGTGAACTCACCCAGGCCAGCCTAACCCAGCCAATGGGGTCAACCAATACCTTTAACCACGACTTCCCCCAGCCACGGGGTGGGCTAGGATAAAGGGGTGTACTCTTCCCCCATCACTGGCTCTTACCCAGATCCTTGTCAGTGGTAGGTTGGAGGGTGAGGTCTCCCTCCCCCACACGGGTACATATGTGCTTGCTCCAGGCCTCCTAGGGGTCCACAGCCTCTGGCCTCCCTGATCCCCCCCCACCTCCCCTAGGTCCCCATGTGTGGGTGCTCTCCTCCACGTGGTTGTTTGTGTCCAGTTATGAACTCCCCATGGCTTGGCACACTTCCCTGAAATAGCATCTACCCTTTTAAGACTGTAAAACCTGAAACGTGTCCTGTCCTTCATAAAGACCCACTTGGATGACAAAGCAGGTTTCTGTGTGAATGCTTTCATCTTGCAAAGCCAAGAACCGAGGTATTACCCACTCCAGAAACCTACTACATCTTTATGGGAGTAGAAGGTCTCATCTTACTCTGGAGAATTTGGACTACTGATATTGTGACCCATTATGTCACTCGAGCTCTTTGTGGATTGTCTGCTAAGCCAATAGAGTTGACCACTGACCATAGCTTATGGGGACAGGTTCACTGTTCGCATAGAACCCAAAAGATTAAAGTGGTGACTTCCTACAAACATAGAATAAATTGATCTAAAAATATGCTCACTATATAAATCAGAAGACCTTGAAATGAGAAAACTGATTAAAATGAGAATAAGGCAGATACAATTTGTACAAGGAAGGAATTCTGAAATCAGGTGGATGATGCAATTATTTACATATATAGATTTCTTTTTAGCCAAATTTTAAACTGGGAACATAGAATACAGTCACACATTAAAAATAAAAAGTTTTGGGATATTCCTCACATATCATACAGTGTAATCATTCAATCATATTTAGAAGATTTGTGCAATCATCACTACAAGCAATTTCTGTCACCTACCTTCCCCTCCCCTGATCTCCACCCCTGGCAGCCCATCCTCTCCTGCTTTGCCCCTAGGCAATCATTAATCCAATCCTGTCTCTGGACACACTGAGTTTCCTGTACAGAATCACACAAAACACAAACAGGAAGCAAACAAGCAAACCAGGTGACGATTTTGACTGGTCATTCCCGTATAATACTTTACAAGGAACCTTGCAGGTAGTAGGCCAATGTCTAGCCCAGAGCACTACCTGTAGAGTCCTATTGTCCAACAACCATAACCTTGGTGGGCTACAGTTATTTATATCTCTCCCAGAAAAAGTCTACATGTTAACAGGTAATGCACAGAATTGGAATGCATAATTAATAGAATAGCAAAGTCAAACACCAATACATGCTGTAAAATAATTAAATCACTTTCAATGACCTTGCTGACATATTTAAAAATCTCAATGACATTGAGAGGACATGTCTCCTTCCTATGGCTTTATTTCCAAGTTCTAAATGCATGGTTAATAAGCTTCTAGTGTATTCAGGACTTGTAGTGGACTAGAAAAGAGTCCCCCAATGATATGGCCACATATGAATACCCAACCTATGAATATATTACCTTACCTGGAAAATGAGACTTTGTAGGTATGGTTCAATTAAAGGTCTTGACAAGGAAAGCTTGCTATGGACTATCCAGGTGGAACCAATGTAATCACAAGGACCCACAAAGGAAGGCCAAGGTGTCAAAGGCTGACAAGGACATGTGAGGACAGAAGCAGGGGTTGGAATGTTGTTCTGTGAACATGGTGGGAGGGGCCACCGACACAGGAATTCAGGCACCCTCTCCAAGCTGGAAAAGGCAAGTAAACAGGTTCCCCCCTCAAACCTGACCCACTGTGGATTTCCGACCTCCAGAACTGCAAGATAAAATAATTCTGTTGGTGTGATAGTTGGTTTTTGTGTGCCAACCTGGCACACATGGATAATGTGGGTGGAGTTCAGCCTGTCAATCAGGTCACAGCTCGATGATCTCCTTTGGAGTTGAGACAGATCAATGGCTCTCTGCAGGCAACCCTACTTCTCTCTCTGCTTTCACCTTCTTGTTAATGAGCCACTGCGATGCAGCCACCACCATTGGAGCCGCACAGCTCTGCACCCCACCAGTCTATGACCTTCCTGCATTCTGTATCATTGCACGTGGCTGTGTGATTCTGAAGAGGGACTTAAGGACTTGAGATGGACTGGGCTGTGATGCTTTATTGATGCATTATAACTTCTTGATATAAAGTTCTGTCTTATACATACACGAGTGTCTCTAGATTTGTTTCTCCAGACAATCCAGCCTAACACCATTGGTTTAATCCACAACATACATTTTTGATCATCTGCTACAGTAGCCATTGGAAAACTCAATGCAGCATTCACAGTGATGGGGAACTCAGAGCATCTAAAATATGAGCCTTGCTAGAAGAGTGGTAAGTTCTAAAAATTCAGACTAATCCATATGTAGTTTGCTTATACATAAATTAAAATGGTGAAGGCTTCAAAAGGACACAGGAAAATAGAACAAAAAGATCATGGAGTTTTTCCATGATTTTTTTGAAGACCCCCTCATATATCCAGGACACAGAATGTATGACCTAAAAATTTATGAACAGGCCTCCGCATATACACGAATTGACTGAAAGGAGCACTGGTGATGCAGTCCGCTGTGCACTGCGCTACTCAGTGGGCTGTGCACTGAGCTGCTCAGTGGGCTGTGTACTGAGCTACTCAGCACAAGGTCCATAATTCAAACTCATGAGTCACTCCGTGGGAGAAAGATGAGTCTTTCTGTTCCCATCAAGTTTTAAAAGTCTCAGAAACCCAAAGAAACAGTTCTGCTCTGTCTTATAGAGTCACTCTGAGTTTTTGTGGGTTTGCTGAGTTGAAAGATAATGTGGTTAATAAAAAGGCAAACAACTCCAAACCTTATCTTGCTGACTTTACAAACTTAAAGGGAAAAAAAAAACCCAAGTTCACTTTATTGTGTTCATCAACAGTTTGATCGCATAGTTAAGTAGTATCATCCCACACTTGTGATATCTGCAGTATCATTCTAAACTCACATGCAAGCTTCTTTGGTTTTTCAAAGGCATTCACTGTAGCACATTCATTAGGTGCACTCTGCAGGTATTCCTTGAAAGGTATGACCAAGCAGCAGACTGCTCATGGGCTGCACAATAGAAGCATCACCAGGTGCCTAATCATTTAATAAATGCAAATCAAACTTACTGTTATTGAGTTGATTCCAACTTCTAGCAACCCATTCTTGGGCTTCTTATGCTGGAAATCATTGCGGGAGCAGATAGCCTCGTCTTACTTCTAGAGAAGGGCTAGAGGGCTCGAACCACTGAAACTGGAGCTAGCAGTCCCAGCTTAACACCCAGAACCACAGTGGCTCTAAAGCACATGGTAGGTATCCAATAAATATTTGTTGCACAATTAAAGATCTTGACAATAGTTTCGCTACTTTTCAGAAAGTCTATCTGATGTGTTTTTGTACATTGATATATACAAGTGGGCTTCAAGAAGCTCATGAAAAAAATGCAACGAAAAATTTCCACTAACTCTTTCATGCCTTTTCATACATATAACAGTGTTTCCCAAAGTGAGTGTGTGAGACTGCCCCCTGGGCATGATCCATGATCATGCTGGCATGATCCAGGGGACACTGCACAAGCAGCTACTTTATTCTGGATTATGGGCTGTACTACACAATTGTTTTATTGCCATAGAGGGAGATGAGTAATTTTTTTTCCTGAAAAAGGAACCTATGATATAACCTGTCATAAGCTTAATAGCATACATTTGTTAGTAATATGGATTTGGTATTAGAATTTTGTTTGCTTTTTAACTCTCTCTTTTTCCATGTCTTGTTGCTACTCTAAATGTTCTCCTTCAGTCCACATCCAAGTCACCCCTCACTCAAAATTGGCAGCCACAGGCCACAGGCAAGAGTCCAAACAGCCTTGCTAATAGGCAGCGACTATTGTCATCTTGATTATGCAGGATTGACCTTGATACTTGGCCAGCCAATCACCCTAGAAATGGGACCAGAACATGTTCTGGGTGCAAGTATCTTTTCCTGATTCCATGACAGAAATTTCTTTCTTTTGAATGTTGTTGAGGTCTGTCCCTTCTAATGCATTGTTTGTATCTTTGTCTGTATAGTATTATGTTTTTATCCTTACCATCGTTTTTGTTTTCTGTTGGGTCTCCCAGCTATGAAGCACAGGAGCAATGGATGCATAATGAGAATAACTGATACAAGGCATATAGGGAATACAGAGGTAGGGGGTGAAGAGGGGCTTCTCTGGAGTGGTTGGTGAAGATGGGATGGGGGCTCTAGAATAGACTGTAACTGCATAACTCCTCTTGGAGGCAATTGAACAATGGGAGGGAGAATGTTCTAAAATCATTAATGTGGGGCGAGTGTACAATTTTCCTTGATATGACTGAATTATTGAATTATATAATATGTAAATTATTTGCCAATAAAACTGTTAAACAAAAATATATCTGTATTCTGTCCATTTAATTGGACATCAAAAATCTGTAGTTTATTCCATAGTCTGAAAAACTAATATAAAATATAAGTTCTGATCTATTTTCATGTAGGTCAAGCTCTTTAGAGAGAATACTAAGTAGACAAAATATTAAGTTGGGACAGAAGATTAAAGGCATTCAAAGGAAACCCTATCCCAAAGGAGAGCAGTGTGGAGCAGAGCCCAAGGGGATGAGAGCAATATTCAGAATTGTTCATTTCTATTTTGTGATAATATAAGACATAGGAAGCACAAACAAATTGAACCAGTGGAAAAAAACAATAGAAATGCCCTTCGTATGCTACGCTTCTTAATAAAACTTTAATTGCAGCAAAAAACAGCTGTGAACATACACAGACTCGATCACCCAGTGCCTGCATTTTTACATACAATTCACCTCATGGTGCCAATTGCTTGAACTTCCCTTTTCTGACTTTGATGTGGTAAGTGATCGATGGGTGGCACACATGATGGAAGCCTGCTTACTAGCCTAAATTCGAACATTGCAAACCCAGTAGTACCATAGAAGAAAGGCCTGGTGATCGGCTTCCATACAGATGACAATCGACGAGATCCCTTGGTGTTCTGTTCTCCTCTAACAGATAGGATCACCTTAAGTCAGAACCTTGGCAGCAGTGGGCTTGGGTTTTGGTTTTTAAATTTATTGTGGAGAAATGCAGGCAACAAAAATGTTCGCCGTTTTATCCATGTTACCAGTATGCCATTCAGTGGCATGTGTTGCATCAACCAGTCTGGATAATCATCTCTATTAGTTTATTAGATTGTTAATCACTCCAAACAGAAACTACAAACCCATTAAGCCCCAGCACCCTGTGTTTTGTCTCTTTGCCTGTGCCTGTTTTAGATGGTTCATATGATTATACATACATATACAGTAGTTACTCCTTTGCATCCACCTTATTTCACTTATGTTATGTTTTCAAGGTGCATCTCTGTTGCAGCCTGCATCAGAACCATCCCCTCCCCCCGGTGGGTTTCCAAGACTATCAACCTTCACTACAGCAGAAAGCCTCATCTTTCTCCCATGGAGCAGCTGGTGGTTTTGAACTACAGACCTTGAGATAAGCAGCCCAACATCTAAGCCATTATACCAGTAAGTCTTTTAATGGATATAGTACATTTATTGTATCTATTTATCTGTCGATGGAGGCTTAGATTATTTCCACCTCTTTGAACCTCTTTAGACATGCCTGTCTGCATTCCTGGAGTCTTGGTCATGAGTCAGGCTGCTAATCACAAGGTGAGCAGTTCAAAACCACCAGCTGCTCCTTGGGAGAAAGATGAGGCGTTCTACTCCTATAAAGAGTTACAGCCTCCGAAACCCACAGGAACACTTCTGCCTTGTCCCAGAAGGTCACTATGAGTCGGAATTGACTCAATGACAGTGAGTACTTTTGGTGTCCACATTCCAGAAAAACAGAGACATGGTTCACTCCTTGAACTGACAAACTAGAAAGGCAGACAGGAATTGGAATAGAAATGGTCTTGGTGAATCTTGTCTCATTGTACATAGCACAAGAAAGGGGCTCAGATAGTGTGGCTGGACCCGGAGAGGGAATGAGAGGGAGACAGCTTGGCCTGGGTGCACCCCATAAGTTCCCGGCAGAAAATAAGGTTCATAATACAGTGGGCAATTGAGTTGGAAATAAAAGAATTGTCTTGATCTAGGAAGCAACAAGCTTCATAATTTCAGTCCACAGCTAGGACTAGTTTTAGCCTTACAGCGATTTCGGAAGTTTATTCTTGCTTCAGAGCAGACTAATCTGAATCTGCAGAAACATCAATTTCCAACTCTCCTATCCAGTCCTTTGTCCTTTTCAATAGCAAAGGTGGGCCCTTAACTTGCCATAGTCTATTCATCTGCTCCTCCCTACATCTCACTGTACCAAGAAAATACCCGCTGCACAGATAATGGCCAGCAAATGGTGCTACAGAGACTAGTCTAGGCTTGCGGAAGCCAGACGTGCTGTGGGTTAAGCATTGTTCTGCTAACTGCTTAGCTGGTAAACCCGTCACCAGCCAGTCTGAGGGAGAAAGATGAGGCAGTCTGCTCCCATGATGATGGATCGTCTCAGAAACCGTACAGAGGGTTGCAATGAGTCAGAAGCAGGTAGGTGGCAGAAGATTCACTTTGATTTTGGTTAATGTTAGTTTGAGTACCAGGATGTGTCCCGAGAATCAGTGTAAACTCTTCCCACCCCTCCAAACAGATGACATTGGAGAATATCTTCTTCCTGCCGAGTAATTTCAGGTGGGTTACCAACAGAAAGCAGAGTGGATATTTGGGTGATAAATGGGGCCCCAACAATATTATTATCGTTGTGTGTTGGTGAATAAGTTCTGACTCAGACCAACCCTCTAAGACAGAGAAAAACTGCCCTCAAAGGGACTTAGCTCCTGTGCAACTGTTGGTGGGTTTGAACTGCCAACCTTGCAGGCAGCAGCTAAATTTAACCTTTGTGCCTTCAGTGCTCCTGCCTGCACAACACGAGCTCACTAAAAGTTCTCTGTGATTCTTGCCTTAATTACATGAGAAAACATAGAGATAGCATGTGCACAGGGAAAGATTCTTCCTTGCAAACAACACAATCCACTCTGCTTAGTGCACCAGACACAGAGCCCAAGGTGGATTGGGTAGCACCAATACCAAAACCTAACCAAACGCACTGCTATTGAGTCAACGCCAACTCATAGCAACCCTATAGGGCAGGGTAGAACTGCCCTGTAAACTTCCAAGACTACAACCATATATGGGAGTAGAAAGCCCCATCTTTCTCCCAGTGAGTGTCCGGTGGTTTTAAATTGACCGTTTTGGATCCCAGCCCAAGGCATAATCCCGGGGCCACCAGGCTCCTGTAATCTCCAAACTGAGTGTTTCTCAATTGGAACACCACTGTGAATATTGTGTGGCAATATGGCCCTCACAGCTGGCTCTGGGAATTCTACTGAAAAATCAAACACGTTTGTCTCCCTGCTTGTCAAAAGACCAATTTCTCTGTGATACCTAGATGCTCATCCAAAAAATATCCTTACAGTATTTCTGGTAGGCAGAGTGTGGAGAAACGGAGTGTCCAGAGTCCACATAAATTCACTGCTATCGACTCAATTCTGACCTATAGAACGGGGTAGAACGGGCCCCGTGGGTTGCTGAGACTGAAGCTTTATGGGAGTAGACAGCTCATGTTTCTCCCACAGAGAGTCTGGTTGTTTTGAACTGCTGAGCTTGCACTTAGCAGCCCACTCTGCTGCCAGAGCATCTTGGAAGGTACAGGAAATACAAAAACAAAGTCTCTGAAAGATTTCAAGCAGCCGCAGATGATAGATACTTCAGCAGCATATCATTCCATCTCCTGTTTATGGAGGTTCAAGATAATCTACACCAGAACGGGGCAAAATGATAGCCCAGAGATTTGCTTAGCAAAGCGTCCACAAAATGCCTCTTCTAGAAGTTAATAAAGTGGAATTCTGACCCGAGTGCTTTTGAGAGGCAACCCTTTCTCAGGCTACACCTCTCTCAGGCTCAACAGCCCCCTCATTATAAGGGCATCAAACATCCATGCCAAGGCTCGGACACTTTTATTTGTTCAGCAATCCTGTGAGCATTTCTCTCTGCATCGCTAAGATTCTTGGCTTCTTCTGACAAAATCCTTATCTTCTATAATACACTTTGGATAGAAACACCTACTAGTGACGGCAAGATATAGCGAAGGTGCGTTTATCTGTTCTGATTTGGCATGTTCATTGCCAGCCTTCTAGAGAGCAGACACCTGGCATTGTTGGTCCTGGGGCTGTGATAAGGGATACATTCCTAAGAGGAAGCATCGGTGGACAGTGGTAAAATCCTCCTCTCCCGTGCCGGAGGCCTGGGTTCGATTCCCAGCCAATGCTCCTCCTGCACAGACATCACCCGTCAGTGCCAGTGGAGGCTGGGCTGAGGCTCTGACCTATCCTCACCAGGTTTCAGCAAAACGTCCAGACTGAGATAGACAGCAGGGGTGGGGGGCAACCTGATGATCTGAATACTCAGCTATTGAAAACCCGATGGACCACAAGAGTTGATCTGCAACTGCTTGTGGGGATGGCACCGAATCAGCAACATCTTGCTCCTTTGGGCAAGGGGTCCCTATGAGGCAGGGCCTTCCTCACTGTCAGCTCAGAGCAGCAACAAATGCTTTTGATGAAAAACAAGAAGGTTACCCCTTGCCACGAACTATATGCACCTCTATTAGGTATGCTGCAAGTACCTCATTTAAAGTTAGGTCTGATTACATTTGTGTATCAGTGAGGAGATGAAGGCTCAGGGAACTCATCTGTCTTGCCTTCAGCCCCATAATCTGCCGGCATCCATGGACTTTTAGATTCCTGTAATCTGGAAATCCAAGGATTTCCCCAAACCCCTGCAGAACCTTCCAGCGTCCACTGGGGCTCCCAGAGGCAGGGTCCCTGCTCTTCAAGTTTCCTAGGGCTTGTCAACAGTGAGTTTTTAACACCTGTTTTCTCTTGGAGGGAGATAGCATGTTTGCTTATCATGTGCCTCCCAGAAAACAGTTTCACCACCCCATCTGGCCTTGGTTTCTTCCAGCCTCCATTAACTCTAATTTCATTATCACCTGTTCGGGGGTGACCAGGGCTCCCCTCACACTTTTCTCCTTTCTCTTGGGAAATGAATTGCTGCCTCGGCATCAGCTCTCCATCCAACTGTGTGAGCCCGGAGGCAAAACACTCATTTGTATGTGCGTGCTGTCCACCTCTCCTGTCACCGCAGCTCTCTCCTAAGGTTCCAAGTCTCCGGTCATCTCTGGCTTCAGATGAGACCAAGGAGGATGGATGCCTTAGCCAGTGTGTGTGTGTGTGTGTGTGTGTGTGTGTGTGTGTGTGTGTGTGTGTGTGTGTGTAAGAGAGAGAGAGAGAGAGACAGATTGACATTACTCAGTTCACTTTTAGTCCCTTTATGACTTTTATTTCTGATTTTATTTCATTTCCTTTCCATCCTCTCCAGTCCCGTTTTCTAATTCTCACAGGCGCCATTCACAGATTCTGAGTGTCTTTTGGGGAGAAATAATAAATAATTCTGTAGTTTGGTAACAAATTGGGTGTCATTTGGCAGCATGAGTTGATCTGCTCAAAAAAGGCCAATTTCTCATAACGCCGAGTACATGTGAGGCTGCTCCAGCAATACCAGTGGGGGCTCCTCCAGCAGAATGCGCATAAGTCCTACCAATGGGAAGAAAGATCTGAAAGACGAGAAGGTGGGGGTGGTAGGGGTGCTCACCTCTTCTTCCCAGTAACCTCCCACCCCAGCCACCCTCTGCAACAGGACTACCCTCTGATTGGACGCCAGGTGAACTAGAAGGGCAATTAACGTTTTCTTTCTCTTCTGTGGCCGGAGAGCTTGTTCTGAGTCTCTCTATCCCCAGTGTCCTCTCTTCACATCCAGACACCTTAAGCCGAAAGGAGCAATGGGATTGCAGTGTGTGTGGAAGTAGACAACAACAACAACAACACACACACACACACACACACACACACACACATCCCCTCTGCCAGGAGCTGTGTCTCAATGGAAAAATGGAATAAAAAACGATGGGATTTCTCCATGAACTTTTTGGGAAACCTCCTTGTCCTTAGCGGGAGCATCATGGACCAAATACCACCTTGAGAAGTTGGAATTTCTAACAACTCCTAAATTTAACATCGGGTAATGGGAGACTGCATCCGTTTATGCATGTTAGCTTATGTCACAGGGGCTCCGCTTTGAATAAACTGCTGGGGTTTATGTTTTGTGTTCTCACAAGAAATCATGCCGACATGGTGACTGTGGTCCGTCGTTCTGGCACACCTACGGACCAGCGAGGTATGCAGGGAAAAATGACTCGCACGGCCAACGTCAAGAAATCAAGCAGCCAACAGAGAGGCAGCGTGTAATGTCTCTCTGATCCGAGCACGAGGCACAACGTCTGTCCGGGGCGGTGAGGGAGAGGAGACGTGGCAGTGCTACAGACGCCATGGCTAAAATAAACTGGAATCCGCTCCAGAAAAGTTACGTTTAATGGCTGTTTTTCCCCTGGTTCGTCCTACAAACCCAGCCCAGCCCCACCCCACCCAGGCTTGGAATGGACGTTCCGAAGGCTCGGGGCTGTTATTCACATTGCATCCAGCCTCCATGCGCTCTCTTGAAAGCCGCTCCGGTCGTAGCAGGATGCCAGGATATGTATAGCCTTCGGATATGAAACTGACCATGAAATAATAGCACACAGCATTTAATACATACCCTCTGGCTATGAGTGTGCATACTAAGCATACAGTATTTTAAAATATATATGTATACATACAAACACACAAACCCCGCAAGTTAGAACTCTACTCTGTCTAAATGGACTGGCAGCTGCTTGAAACTTCCCCTCTACTCTCCCTAAGGTCTCAGGTGTGGGATTCACAAGCGCCAATGTCTCAGCTAGAACAGGTGTCTATCGCTGAGTAAATAGCAATTAGGCCCAAATTTCAGACTTTTTTTTTTTTCCAAATCCCTTTCGGAGGAAAAGCCCAGGAATAAATAGCTGCTGTAACGGCCAGGGGTATTGTGTAGCATTATAGCCTCCAGCTGGTCTATTACATACTATAGACAGGCAAAGAATACGAACACCTGACAGATGTGTTCTGTGAGCTTCATTAGGAAAGACACAAAGAAACTCCTCAATTAATAGCAGTGGAGCCAAATGGGGGTGGCGGGGGGAGCTTGAGGGGAAGGGAATCATAGCCTGTTATTTAAACAGAGTCGGGAGCTTTTCACTAGTGGCTTAATATGATTCATTAATAAAAACAGCTTTGTGAATGCCCAGTTTAAGTCAAAAGAAATCACTGGCACCCCCCTGCTCCCCCCGCCCCAGCAAAGGAAGGGCAAAATGACAAATTGCTGCTGTTAAATTCATTTCATGTGGGGACGGCCATTCTCAAAGATGCCTTCAACTGCCGGCTGGGTGTTTGTCACACTAAGTGGCCCAGCCGTTCTCAGAAATCGACTGTGGCACGGCGGGTCTCAGATGGATGGCCGGCGCTGTGGCCAGGCCATCATTTCATATAGCTAGGTCTCGAAGCATTTAGCGTTGTTTGCACGGGCGAGGGTTTTTAAAGCAATGAAATGCAGCTCTCACCCTGATATAAGGGAAATTTATCCTCGGAGTCACATTTAAATTTTCCCCTTCCTTTTTTCTGATAGGAATGGCGCAACCCCCTTCCTTCGCTGTGGGTTTCAATGCTTGAAAGCAGGAGAGATCTGACTATTGTGCTGTGTGCAGTCGTCCTGTGAGCTTGTGTACAGAAGGATGTGCCACTGTGACAGGGTGAGCTCTAAGTCAGTTAGGGATGGATGGGTTCCCAATGAAAACAGTTCTCTTGTCCGCACACAAGCCAGGACCCACAGTAGCACAAGGCAGCATTGGGACAACAACTCTCCCGCCATGGCGTTGCTGCGGTTATTTAAAGGAGAATGCTGTCATGACCAGGCAGTGGAGATGGAGAGCCGGACTCAGTGCTGAGCTTCAGGGAGAGAAGAATGAAACTCTGCCCCCTGCCCAGGTACGATTTACCTAGCACGAAGCGAAATGGTGTTAGTGGCAAGAACCTAAGACAGCTTAGAAAAAATTCCGATTGAGACTCCTAGTGGTTCAGTTACACACACACACACACACACACACACACACACACACACACACAACCAGTTTTCATCCAGTTGGTTCGGAGTCATAAATAACATACCTGTGAGTGTATCAACCTGGATAGTTGTGCAGGTGCTCAGAATTCCTGGGCAGCAGGGTTGTTACCACCAAAGGCCCCGCTAGAACGAGACACGTTGTCAGAGCCCCAGAGTGTCCTCACTCAGCAAGGATGCCCTCCAAAATTCAGATGGAAGTCTCATCTGTCTAATTGGGGTGTTGTCCTGCCCAAGAAATAGAAATCAAAATAATGATGCGATATGGCTAAATATGATGGGCCAGGGTCTTTGTGATGGAAATGTAATTGTCGATCTTTATGGCCAACTCAGATGGCGATGTCTTGGTGCTCTTCAATTTTTAAAATATATTCTTGGCTTCTCGTTGTATCCCCTGCCCCCCCCCCGCCACCTCCCCAAATAATAGTCACAGAACAAGAAGGGCTAATATCCTACTCACAATGAAACAGGAGTGATGAGGAAAAACAAGCTTTCATGGAAGCAATGGTATTTTTCTCTTACCCAAAGTTTCTTCCTATACTGCTAATATTTCACACTCGACATCAAGGAATTGAAAACACGAAGAAGAATAAAGAGACAGATACAAAACAATGCTACTCAGATTTGAAGTCATTCTGAATCTCAATATTTAAACATCAGTAACAGTGGAATGCCCAGGTGAGACAAACCGTTAATGTGCTAGGCTGCTAACTGAAAAGTGGGAATTTGGAGTCTTCTCAGAGGAGTCTTGGAAGACCAGCAGGCCGGGCAAAGCTACTTCTGAGAAATCAACATTTATACCCCAGTGGAGAAGAGCTCTGCTCTGACACACAGGGACCCCCATGGGTGGGGGTCGACTCAGTGGCAGGCAGCTACTATATCGATGGCTAAGTCACCGTTCATTATAGCTCACAGATCCTTCTCAGTGGCCTGATCTGATTTATTATCATTGGCTAGCAGATCTTCACAAAGGGTGATCTTCAAACTTAAGAGTTTTGATATGGGTGCAGAAAATGCACAGATTCCCCCCTGCCCCCTCCCCACCCGCACCCAAAAGAGGAGGTTAGAATTCAACACCACGAAAAATCTTAGTTAAGGACAAACAATTGGCAAAGGGCAATTTCAGCCAATGTGCCAGGGTCAGAAAGTGGCAACGTGTTTCAGCTCATTTAGAAAAGAGCACTTTGGGTTTTTATGACTTTGCCTGATGTGAAATGTCCTACTCCTTTGGTGTTTTAGAATAATCCTGAAACACCCTGATTTCAGGGATGGTACAAACAGCTAAGTGCTTGTCCACTAACCGCATGGTTGACATCTTGCATTCACCCTTTCTCAGAAGAAAGGCCTGGCAAGCGACTTCCAAAATATCAACCACTAAAAACCATACAGTTCAACTTAGACAAACAAGGGGCAGGGTGTGTGTGGTCACTATGAATTGGTTTGGAACACAGATGCATATGTAGTTTTGCGCCATGTCTAGGCAGCTTGAATACCCTCTTGGGTTCTTTGTCCCCCGTTCCCTTAGTCACCTGGCACTGATATTTCTGTCGCCTCAATGAACCTCAACTACGCCATTGGCTCTCTACCCACCTAATGTTTTCAACCTCTTAACTTTTCTCATCTGAACTGTTACAAAAGCCCTCTAGTTGACTTATCTGCCCTCATTTTAAAACCTTTGAATCATTCTTGGCTCAGCTTCCTTGCATGAGAAAGAGTCTGTTCACGTTTCAGCCCCAACGTGTTTCAGGACTCCCTCCCGTAGGAAATGAGCTCCACAGTCTTGCGTCTGAGAACAGCACCCTGACTGAGCCGCCATGCTTCCACCCGTACAAAGCCATTGACCCCTGTACTCTCCTACGCCCATCCTTTGTTCTCTCCTCTAGTCATTTGTACTGAGTTCTGGACATTCAGCAGAAGCAAGGCCTCCTCGGCACAGCTATTCCGAATGTGGTTCCTGTTCCCACCAGAGAGGGCGCTGCTACAAATTAAATTGTATCCCCAAACCTGTTGAAATTTTAGCCTTCCCAGTCTGAGAAGGGGATCTTATTTTAGAAATGGGACCTTCATTTTTGTTGTTGTTGTCGTTCTTTTACATATTAGGGTTAAATCTAAGACTAACATCAAGTCATTCTGTGCTGCGTCTAACCATGGTCCCAGTCTCTTCACTCGGTGCCCCATTCCCAGACTTCAGCTTCCTCTTGTTTTCTGGACAAGGTACTACATGTGGGAACCTGTATTCGCCACTGTGTTAGTCCAGGTAGACTAGAGACAAAAATTCATAGACACTCATATGTGGGTAAGAGACAACTTTATATCAAAGAGCAATTATATATTAAGAAAGTATCCCAGCCCAGTCCAGATCAAGTTCATAAGTCTGATATTGGCCCATATGTCCGATACCAATCTATAGTTTCTCTTCAGACTCAAGCAACACATGCAATGAAGCTGAATAGAGGAAGATTACAGGCCAGAGGGTGGAAGGTCTTGTGGATCCAGTGGTGTTGGAGGCATTTCAGTCTTGGTGTGGGTCTCCACGTGGTTCCTCCAGTTCCAAGGCTCTGGCTCTACCAGCACAACTCCATGTCACTTGTCAACTCCAGCGAGTTATTTATCGGCTTGGCGCTTCCAAATGAGATCATCAAGCTGCAACCCGATTGACAGGCTAAACTCCACCCCTTCACTTTTCATCGTCTCAAGTTGACAAGAGATGATGCAACTACTGCAGGCCTGGTCCACCTAGATTGTGACACCTCCTCCAGACTAGAGACCAACCTTTGAATCCAGGGCTAAAATGAAGAAGATAGCCTGTCACAGAAAGGTAAATACATGGACATTGGCCCCAGTGGTTATACTGATTGATTCTAACAAGCAGTTGAGAACAATATAACCATTTTGCACATGCATTCTCAGAAACTAGAGAAGAAAACACTTCCCAATTCTTTTTTATGAGGCCAGCATTATCCTAATTCCTAAACCAGACAAAGACGTCACAAAAGAAGAAACCATGCCAAGTGTCTGCAAGCTTTCTCTGTAAAGGGACAAATAGTAAATACTGTAGACAGTTTGTGACATAACGTCTCTGTCATAACTACTCACCCCTGCTTTTGTGGCAAGAAAAAAATAGCCATAGACTGTATAGGAGAGGATACCCACCTCCCTCCAAATGGAAAAAAGCTCCGCTAGATGGAGTTTCATAGTACGCAGCCCACCCCCACCCCTCCGCCCCCCAGGCAAGCATTGAGCAACGCGCTCTGAGTTAGGGCACCCAGTGGCGCTCGAACCTCATTTTTGGTGATCATTGATATAAGAGAACAGCATGCAGCAGCTTCGAAATTTTCTTTCCTGCTTAGGAAAAATACTGCAGAAACTGTTGTGATGTTGAACATAGCTCACAAAGACAATGCTATGGGAAAAGCTCAAGTATATGAGTGGTTTTCTTGTTTCCAAAAAGGTGAAATGTCAATTGATGGCAAACCTCGTTCTGGAAGTCCATCAACTTCCCAAATGACAAAAAATGTCGACAAAGTTCATGCACTTGTGTTTGTAGACCGATGATGGACCATTGAAGAGAGGGGATAGTTACCTGGATGATATTGGAGCTCAGTTCAGCAAATTTTAACAGACAACTTGGGAATGTGAAGGATCTCTCTGAAATTGATGCCTTGGGTTCTGACTGTCCAAAAAAATGGGTGTCAAGTGGAAATGTGCTGTGCTTTGAAGGAACAGCTCCAGAAAGACCCAGACTTTTCCCCCAAGGTCATTACTGGTGATGACACATGGTGCTATCTCATGACCTTGAAAGCGAACATCAACCCAGCCAGTGGAAGACACCATTGTCATCTTGCCAAATAAAACTCTTCAAGGGAAATCAAAGATCAAGAGGATGCTCACTTGGTTGTTTTTAAGTGCATGCGATGGTGCATTGAAGCTTGTTCCACCAGGTCAGACTGTTTAATTAACTTTCTTGTATTTAGAGGTTCTGAAAAGATAGTGTAAAAGTGTGTGACAACAAAAGGCCTGATTTGTGACAAACAGTGGACTGGTTTTGCCACCACGACAAGGCACTCACTCATGCAGCCATCGCAGTGTGCCCGTTTTTGGCAAAAAACAACATGCCTCTCTTGCCCCACACACCTTACTCACCTGACCTCACTCCGAATGCAGAGGGACATGAAAGGACAGTGACTTGACAATATAGGAGAGGTGGAGAAAAAAACGAGGGAGGTACTGTCAGCCATGCAGATGAGTTTGAAAAATGTTTCCAAGAATGAAATTTTTAGATTTGACTATTGTATTAAGTGTAATGGAGCGTACTTGAAGGTGATAAGGTTGTTTTATAAATCAAATTTAAATACATAACTTGAGAAAAACATTCCTGGTTCTTTTGGGTACCTCTTCAAAGTTCTTCTTGCGTCCATCTCTCTGAGGATATAAAGGTGATCGAGCAGTGAGCAGAGGACACAGGAACCCAGAGGAACAAAGAACGAGCGAGGAGCACCATGTGTCTTTTCGCCTCGGGCTTTCTGCACTGGGAAGATTGATGCTGTGGAACTTGGCTTCTTCAAGGAAGCCAGGCCCACAGATGTTGCCAGGATACAAGGACCTTCCCTGAGAACCCACAGGGAGAGGAAATCTTCCCTTCGTGCTGGTGTTCTGAATTCAGACTGTGCCTTTCCAAAATGCGAGAGAACACGTTTCTGTGTGTTTGGGCCAGCACTTGTGCTGCGTCTGTGATTGCAGTGCTAGACGACTAAGACAGCGTTTGGGACTGAGACACTGCTCCGACAGAGATGACATGGTGGAAGTGAGTGTGGAATTGGCTAATGAGCCGAGGCTGCAAGAATTTTAAGGTGGGTGATTGTAACTGTGGAGCCACTGGCGTCAGGGACCAAAGTTCTTTAAAGGAATAGAAAGTCCAGTCTTTCTCTTCAGGAGCTTCTGGTAGTTTTGAACTGCTGTCTCTTGGGATTGCAGGCCAATGCATAGCCATTACACCATCAGGGCTTCATAGAATTATGGAAGACAAAGGTATTTCTAGTGAGGGCCCAGAAGGAAGTGGAAAGAGCTGTACCACCAAGATGGTGCCTATAGCAAAAAGCAGCAGCCGAGGATTGGTGCCAACAGAACCAGGAGATCAGTGGAAGAAAAACGTGGGAATCAATCCCAAGAGGGAACAAGAGAAGCGTATCTTCAGGCAGACTGTCTGGCAGGAGGAGCATCTTGTCAATACAGTTAGGCTTGTCCATGCAACAAGCCAGAAAAGTGAGTGTCTTTGGGAAGAAGCTGACTGGTGGATTAATCAATGAAACTCAAGAGCTTTGTAACATTTGGCTGAACAAAGCAGAGACCAGGTTGGCCTAAGAGGCCCTTAGGGAGGCAAGGAACCAGGAAGCAGAATTGAAAACACAAGAGACCACAGAAAGCAGGATTGCCTTCCTATAAAAAGTATGGAGTCTCAAAGGGTGAAGTCACAGCCTGGGGGGGGGGGGGTCTCAAAGAGGCAGATCTTTACCAACTTGCTTCTGGAGTGTAGGGTTGCTATTACACGAGCTAGGCAGACAGGTCCACTCTGCTGTCCACACCTGAGGGGGAAGGACTGCCATGCCCATGGGGTAAAGGAATGGAAGCTACCAGGCCTGAGGAGTAGGTGTGCCACTCAGTTGGACTAGGAGAATGGCCACCCAATCCCAAATCCAGGGGAATGGACTTGTCATCCCAGTGGCTGGAAGGTGGAGCTGAACTCTGGGTTGAGGGGACCTCCTCCCAGACTCTAGAGCTGCGGCTCTCAGCTGGTGGTCACGACCCCTTTGGGGGTCGAACGACCCTTTCACAGGGGTCGCCCAATTCATAACAGTAGCAAAATTACAGTTATGAAGTAGCAATGAAAATAATGTTATGGTTGCGGGGGGGGGGGTGAACACCACAACATGAGGAGCTGTACTAAAGGGTGGAGGCATGAGGAAGGTTGAGAACCGCTGCTCTCGAGTGTGGCCAGCAGCCGAGTCTGCAGGCCAGTGCCACTGGTCTCAGAGAACTGGTCCTGCTGGGTCTTGGACTTCCTTCGTGCTGGATTTTGCATTCACTTGTGGTGGAACTGGCTTCCTGTGTATGTCCCACTATTGTACTGAAAAACAGATACCTTCTCGTCTGGATGGCCCAGATTGGAGAGAGACTGTGCACCAGGATATTTTGAACTTGAAGGTGATTTAAGAGTTGGGGATGATATGATGGGGCGGAGTGTTTAACATGTGGCAAGGACATGAATTTGGGAGGCCCAAAAGATAGAATGCCAAAGATTTAATTATGACCCCCCGCAAAGGTGCCGACCAGAGTATGCCATAATTCTCAATATTATGTAATAGCATGTCCACAGATGTTGAAAGGAGGTGAGGACCTGCCTCCAAGGTCAACAGAGAGTGACAATCTTCCCCTCTGGCTGGTGCCCTGAGTGGGATTCCAACGCCCTAAGCTGTGAGAGAACAGATTTCTGTTTGGGAAAGCTGTACACTTGAGCTGTCCTCTGTGAGAGGAGTGCTGGGGAATGAAGAATACGCCCAGCCAGGATCAAAAGGTGGAGATTTGAAAACACTCTCAGCAGGTCAACTTCAGTCAGCTGAAGAGTGTCTATAAAGCACATCTAGCTGATGTCATCCGTAAGTTCATGTGTGGTGAACACCCTAAGCAATCTTCAGAACTGGCACGTAATGAATTAGAGAGCGTATCAGGGTCACAGAATGCAAAATCAAGATATATTTTTAAAATCCCATTTCTACATATTAGCCACAAGTGATTAAAAACTGGAATTTTACAATAAGTAAAAAACATGAAATGTACAAGGGCAACTTGCACAAACTAGATACAAGACCTATCCACTAAAACCGACAAGATAATAGTGAGAGAAATTACATCCTACCTCAATCAAAAGCAAACAAAAGACCTACTGCCATTGTGTGGATTCCAACTCATAGTTAATGTATAAGACAGAAAAAAATTGTTCCAGAGAGTTTCTGAGACTACATTTTTATGGGAACAGACTCAGTCTTATTTCTCCTGCCAAGCTGCTGGTGGGTTTGGACGGCTGGCCTTCAGTTAGAAGTGCAACACTTGTTGTGAAATGAAATTTCTTCATGAGGCTCCTCTATCTGTGTCTAGCTCCCACCAAAATAATTGGGTGGGGCCATGCAAACAAGGTGTCTGAAACGCAGTCAGTTGTGGTTGTCACACCCCTGGCTTTAAGAATGAGCCCTCTCAGAAGCAGACACAGAGCGGATTCCCAGGACTATGGAGGAAGAAGAACCTTCATTAGTGCACGTTTGAAATCCTTGCTGCAAGTAGTAGAGGCAGGATAGGCCATGCCACCTTGAGACCAGAGGCTGAGGCAAGGAGACCGTGAGACAGAGCAGAGTAGCACCAAGACTGTGAGACTTATAAGCAGAGCAGCAGGCAGACTTCCTATCCCACTAGGCCAGAGGCCCAGGGACCACATGGCCGAGAGGCTGAGAACCAGAGAGAGAGGCTGGACTACTGGCTGTGGAGAGGCACTGTGTAAACAGAGTACATCCTTATGATTTCCCCATCCTAGCTTGTGGCAACCTGTTAAAAACCCCGTAACTGTGAGTGTTGTCTGTGAGTTCCATGTCGCCACTGCAATGGATGGCGGAACCCTGCAGTAAGGTGGAATGCCATGGGCGGAAGGGCTGGTGTCACAAGAGGGTGAAGAAAGCTTCAGAGTGGAAGCAGGTCCGACCTCTGCCGTGTGGCAATAGACCTTGGGCTGTTGAAGAGCCCGGGCTCCTTCTCCGGGGGCAGGAGGCGATCAGCTACGGCTTCCACTCTTTCCCAGGACTCCTGTATAAGGGGGGTAAGCACAGAGTGGGCTACAGTGAAGAGTTTGATTCTCTTCACCACACTGACTTATGCACATCACCGTGAATGAGGGCAGTGCGCCATGGGGACCCAATGCCCATCTGTAGACAGCTGGGCATCCCTTGCAGAGGGGTAGTGGGGAGGAGATGAGTCACTCAGGGTTCAGTGTAGCAACCATGAAACTCAAAACCTTCCTCTAGTTCTTAAACGCTTCCTGCCCCCCACTATCATGATCCCAACTCTACCTTGCAAACCTGGTTAGATCAGAGGATGCACAGCAGTGAAGATAGGACCTGGAAACACAGGGAATCTAGGACAGATGAACCCCTCAGGACCAGTGGTGAGAGTGGCAATACCAGGAGGGAGGAGAGAAGGGGGGAGAAAGGGGGAACCGATGACAAGGATCTACATATAACCTCCTCCCTGGGTGATAGAGAACAGAAAAGTGAGTGAAGGGAGACATAGGGCAGTGTTAAAATATGATAAAATAATAATTTATAAACTATCAAGGGTTCATTAGGGAGGGGGGAGCAGGGAGAGAGGGGAGGGAAGAAAAATGAGGAGCTGATTCCAGAAGCCCAAGTGGAAAGGGAGTGTTTTGAGAATGATGAGGGCAACGAATGTATAAGTGTGCTCTACACAATTGATGTATATGTGGATTGTGATAAGAGTTGTATGAGCCCCAATAAAATGATTTTTTAAAAATAATTAGATTCTCCCTTAATTTAGCTATAAATTTAATGCAACCCTAATCAAAATTCCATCAAACCTTTTAGGAAAAGCTGACAAACTGTTTCTGAAATGTATATGGAAATGCTGAAGACCTAATATAACCAATATTTCCTAATCACTCCCTGATTTCAGGATTTACTATGAAGCTACACTCATCAAGACAATGTGATATTATTGATGAAAGAATGGAAACCCAACCCCAAACTACTGCCATCAAGTTGATTCCAAACCCTAACAAACCCCTAACAAACAGCTCCCCAGGCTGTACCACTTGGCTGGAGCAGCCACCTCGTCTTTCTCCCAGGATGCAATGTGGTGGTTGAGCCACTGACCTTGGGGTTAGCTGTCCAATACTAACCTAGCAGCACCCTTCGAGCTTCTTTGGTGACAGGATACATCAAACACTTAAAATTTTATTGTGTATAAATTACGGCCTCACAAAAGCTGAAGAAAGTTACATGGGCCTTGGTGGGGTGCAACAGGATAGATACTCTAGAAATAGACCACATATATCACATATATGTATTTGTAATTAAAATGCCAAGGTAACTGAATGGGAAGAAAGACTTTTGTCAACATGTGGTGTTGAAACAACTGCATACTATATGTGGAAGAAAATAAATAAAGAAGCATACCCCTTGAATCTCTCTCTCTCTCTCTCTCTCTCTCTCTCTCTCTCTCTCACACACACACACACACACACACACACACACACCTACCTCAACTAAATTCACAGCCATCAAGTCAATTCTGACTCAGAGTGATTGTGTGCGACAAGGTAGAATTGCCCCTGTGTGTTTTCAAGACTGTAACTCTTTTAAAGGAGTAGAAAGAGTCACCTTGTGGTGAGCGGGCCAACACTTACTCAAACTGACAAAAATATTCTGTCTTAGGGAAGGCAAAGAACATTTTTAGGGTACAAAATTATTAAGCATAAGAATGAAAACATTGGATTTCCTTCCATTCTGAAATCATCCAGCTACCTGACTGTCCTCAGATTCCCACAGGCAGATCCCATTATGAATGGCCACTCACAGTCTCAGGCAAACTCAAGGGGTGAGCGGGGTCTCAGAGTAACCAAGTCTTGGGTGGGTTGTGCCACGTCCTGTGTTGTCCTCTTGTCTCAATGAGCCCCTTGGGACACTGCTTCTCCCAGCTGGTGAGGAGTCCGCCGGGTTTCGTATTCTGCTTCCTCATTAGCAACTTTTTCTCATCTCTCCAGCTCCTGAAATCAAGCAGTGCCATTTCATGACACGTAGATTTTTAAAAAGTCATTTACATCATGATTGAGGTCTGTATTTGTGATCTTTACCTCCTGCTCTGGTCTTCAATGGTCCTAAATGTGGCACACGCACACACACGAGTAGATACATTGTTGGTACAATGTAGAAATCCTTTGGGTGGCAAATTCTTGAAAGGAAGAAACAGGTAAATAATCACAAAGTCATCTCTTAAGGGGTGATCTTAAGTCAGAGCAACATTTATAAGAACAGAAAATGGCGACTAGATAGGATAGAGCTCCTGCTACCAGACCAGAAAATTGGGAGACCAGAGGATGTACCCTGGTAAAGAAAGCAACTGGAAGCACAGGGAACCAAGGACAGATGACCCCATCAGGACCAGTGGTGAGAGTGGCCATGCCTGGAGGATGGAGGGAATGTGGGGTGGAAAGGGGAAACCGATTTAAAAAATCTACATATAACCTCCGCCCTGGGGGATGGACCACAGAGAAGAGGGTGAGGGGAGACGTCAGACAGTGTAACATATGAAAAAAATAATAATAGTTTATGAATTATGAAGGGTTCATGAGCGAGAGAGAGTGGGGAGGGAGGGGGAAAGTGAGGAGCTGATATTAAGGGCTCAAGTAGAAGGCAAATGTTTTGAGAATGATGATGGCAACAAATGTACAAATGTGCTTGACACAATGGATGTATGTATGTATGGATTGTAATAAGAATTGTATGAGCCCCCAATAAAATGTTTTTTAAAAAAAAACAACAGAAAAATAACAACTTTAAAATATAAAACAACTCTAACGTGTATACAAAAATAAAAGACCAGAAAAAAATATTCATTTGCAGCAAATATG
Source organism: Tenrec ecaudatus (assembly GCF_050624435.1). Classification (NCBI taxonomy): domain Eukaryota; kingdom Metazoa; phylum Chordata; class Mammalia; order Afrosoricida; family Tenrecidae; genus Tenrec; species Tenrec ecaudatus. Next base: position 319,342,618 of record NC_134530.1, on the reverse strand, counting down.
ATCAACTGCTTGTCTTTTCTAAGGAAAGAGAATATTTTAATGAATGAAAAATACAGTCAAGTTAAGGAGCCTTGGTAGGCATTAGACTGCTAGCCCTAAAGTGGCAGTTCAAAACCATGCGTTGCTACTTGGGGAAAAGGTAAGGCTGTCTGCTCTTGTATGGTTTACAATCTCAGAACCCCTGTCTAGGCTTGAGGTGGGTCAGAATCAATTAGATGGCAAAAGGTTCAATAGCTAAGTGGGAGAATGTTATGAATAAACAATTCACAAAAGAAGAAATCATTCAATGACTGTAATCTAAGGATGCAAATTAAAACAGAAAATCCCACTGTTGAATAATAACACCTCATGTTAATGAAGCTGAGGCGCAACTAAGACTCACAGTGAGTGGCGAACAAAACTGACTCAATTCTATATGAAACCAAGTTGGCACTGTTTTTAAAAGTCTTAAAATGTTAGTACATTTCTGACGTTCCTTTATGGAAACAGGGAAACTTAAAACTGTAATACCTCTGAAATAAATGCATTTATCTCAATATATTTTGCTCGCTGTGAATATATGTATCTCAATGTGAATTTCAATAGCAAAATATTGAAAACATCCTATTTATCCAAACACAGGTAAGTAGATTATAGTGCATGTAAGTATATAAAGTGAGTATACACGTAATAAAATGCAATGTGTCTAGTATTATGAAGGAGCTTCATCAAGCTCATGAAATTGGAATGAGATGAAAATGGACTCATCCCCCGCCCTTTCTGAAGCCCAGCTCATATAAGGAAGTGCTCATGTAAGTGAAGTCGGCAAAAATTTTGAAAGTATTAGGGACCAAAAGGACCAGCAAATCTGGCTTGGAATAAGTACAGCCAGAATGCTCCTTAGAGACAAGGATGGAGAGACTTTGTCTGCTGGCCTTTGGACATGTTGCAGGAGAGAACAGTCCCTGGAGAAGGCCAGCGGGCATGGTAAAGCAGAGGGGCAGTGACAAAGAGGGAGACCTTCAGCAAGATGGATGGACACAGTGGCTGCATCGGTGGGCTCAGACAGAAGAGCGATTGTGAGGATGGCCCGGGGCCGGGCAGGGTTTTGTTCTGCTGCACACACAGTGGCACCTCCCAACAATGGTCCCTTAGAGTCCCTGGCCAGTAAGGACGATTAAGCACTCAACTAACAGAAGGGTTGGCTGTCTGAATCCACCCTGAGCTACCTGGGTGGAAAGGTCTAGCAGTGTGCTTCTGAAAGTCACAGTCTGGAAAATCTTACAGAGCCCAACACTATCCTACAACAGCATCGCACTTGACTCGATAGAAACAATGTAACATGCAGACAAAAATAGGAGACAGTAAAGAACTGGTTTTGCTCTTACTTGGAAAACTTGCCCGTTTTTAAAAAGACACTTCTTGTAGGTCTTTCCTTGTTTAATTATGTGCATATGGAATTAAGAGAATATTTTAAATGTCTGAAGCCCCAGCAAAATGTTAACATTCTGCTTTTAAGGATGGTGAGATGATGATGATTATCATTTATTAATCAATTTATTGGGGATCTTATGACAACCCCTCATTCAATTGTACTAAGCACACTTGTATATAGGTTGCCAGCAACATTTCAAAACCATTTCCTTTCTACTGAGCCCTAGGTATCAACTCCTCCCTTTCCCCCTCCCTCCCCTATCCCCACTCATGAGTCCTTGATCAATTATATATTATTGTTGTTCATACACTGTCTTTTGCCTCCCTTCACCCACATTTCTGTTTTTCATCCCCTTGGGGGTAGGCTATATATCCAATCTTGTGATGGGTTCCCCTTTCTCCCCCTCCCCACCCCTGACCACCACCATCCTCTTACCCTCCTGATATGGCTTCTCCCATTACTGTTCCGGGTGGGGAGGGGTTATCTGTCCTGAATTCCCTGCGTCAAGAGCTCTTTTCTGGAACAATGTGTGTACTCTAATATAGCTGGATTTGCAAGGCAGAACTAGGTCATCCCAGTTTGGGGGCGAGGGGAGCATTCAGTAACTGGAGGAATGGTGTGTGTTTCGCTGGTGCTATACTGCACCCTGGTTGATTTGTCCCTTCCTTGTAACCCTTCTGGTGGGGGTGGGTGGGGGCGATGTTCAATTGTCTACAGATGGGCTTTGGGTCTCCACTACAAGCCCCCTCATTCACATTGATATACTTGTTATTTTGGATCTTTTGATACCTGATACCTAATTCCATCATCACCTCATGGTCACACAGGCTGGTATGGTTCTTCCCTGCTAGATCAATGCTTGTTGAACTTCAAGCCTTTCACACCCCAGATGCTATATCTTTTGAGAGTTGGGCACCATCCACTTTCTTCACCACATTTGCTTATGCACCCATTTTGTCTTCAGCGATCATGCTGGGAAGGTTACTATCAAAGAGTGTCAGGTTATTACAACAAAGTGTTCTTGTGTTTAGGGAGGCATTGAGTAGAGGCCCAAAGTCTGACTGCTATCTTAAACTTAGCATATAAATATATGTACATTGGCCTCTATCCCTTTCATTATGTTAATATATTTACATATACACATGCCTATACCTGTACTTCAATAAATGGCGTTTGCTTCCTACTTCTTTCCTCTATTTCCTTTCACCTCCTCCTGCCCCACTACCATGCTCACCTTCCACTCAGCTCTCAGGAATTCCTCTTGGATGTATTGCACCGATCAAACCCCTCCTGGCCTCTGGCCATCATTTTTTGATCTTTTGTTGTTCCCTCATCCCTGAGTTTGTTGGCTCTCCGCTCCCCCTCCCTGCCCCATCCTCTCCCATGTCCTCCTGGGACCGCTGGTTACACTCTTTTCTCCTCAGGATTGTTTGTCTTGCCTATCTTATATAGATAGACGTAGGATGAAAGAAAAAAAATAACCCGATACATAGTTCCAGGTCTGTCTGCTGACCCTTAGGAGTATTTTCCAATTGGGTCTGATGAGGTGCCAAGCCCCGTCTCCCAAGTCAGAAGTCTGTTTCAAGAATTTCTCAGGTCTTTTTTACTTTGCTCCTCTTGCTTCCCTGTTGCACTTCCTTTGCATGTCACCCTGCTGTCCCCAGGGCAGACCAGGCACACTTTTCCCACAGTGCCTCCAGTGCTGCCCCTCACAGCGCTATGGGTCAGTGAGGGCATGTCATGTCTTTGGCGGGGCCGGCCCTACAGTTCTCTCTGCGCATCGGTTGCTCTCAGCAGGGATGTTGTCCTTGGAGCATGGTAGGTCATGATGAGGTACTCTCTCTCGCTCTCCCTCTTAGTTTGCACTGTGTGGTCTGGACAGACCTGCCACTCTCCCTGGGCTATATCTTTAATGCTGTGCTCTGTATTACATTCTACTGGAAAGTGGGGTCAAGATAGCTAGGCTTGGGCCCAGCCCCGTCATCCTCTCTGTTAGTTCACGGCTCCATGCCAGTATGTTTCCCTCAAGGCTTGGCACCCCAGGATGGTGTCCGATCCCTCGCTCCCTTTCCAGTGAAGACATAAATAATACTCTCCCCAAGGACATATTAGTGGTCTGTTCCCCCCTCATGGTGAGATTATTGATCTTTTTTTTCTTTCTATATTTTGTATTTCAACACTCTATAAGACTACATGTTACTTTAGCAACCAGAAAAAAATATATAGGCATTAAAAAGTTGAAATCTGGTACCTTTTTCTTTTCATTTTTGGAACTTCTTTTATAGATGAAACCTATCTTAATATTTAATCCTTCAAAGAGATGCTGAGTAAGTGATGCAAGAAACTGGATGTGTGAAGGACTCGGCATGGGAATTGGAGGAAGGCGTGTTCACAGCTCGCCATTATGCAGATGCCACAGCCCTACTTGCAAGGAAGACTTTGAAGCATTTACTGAAAAATACCGAAGACTCCAGCCTTCAGTGGGGAATTACAACTCAATGCAAAGAAGACAAAGCCCTCATAATTGGGCCAGTGGATGATACCACGATAAATGGAAAAAAGACGGAAGTTTTCCAAGATGCCCCTTTACTTGGATTCAGCATCATGGTTCGTGGAAGCCACAGTGAAGAAATTACATGCTGTACTTCAATGGGAGAACCTGGTGCCCAAGGCCTCTTTAAAGAGTTGATAGAGCAAAATACTACTTGGAGGACTAAGGTGTGCCTGACCCAAATCATAGTAGTACCCATTGTTTCGTTTACACGTGAAAGCTGGACATTGACCAAGGAAGATCACAGGGGAACTGATGGATCTGAATGGTGGTGTTGGCAATGAGTACTGAACATGCCATGGACTTCCAGAAGAGCAAATGAATCCACCTTGGAAGATGTACATCCAGAAGATGGACATCCTTAGAATCAAGGTTGGTGAGACTTATTCTCACGTGCTTTGGACAGAGTGTCAGGAGAAACCAGTCCCTGGGAAAGGATATTACGTTTGGCGACACAGAAGGGTGGCAAAGAAGAGGAAGTCCTCAAGGAGATGGATGGACACTGTGGCCAAAACCATGGGCTCAAATATAACAACCGTGGAGATGGTGAAGGATTGGGCAGAGTTTCTGTGTACACAGAGCCAGTATGAGTCAGAATCTATTTCTCAACAAATATGCATCCAGCACGATGCTAATCAAGTGGACATACATTACCTTATATCATCCTGTGGTAACTCTGAAAAGTGCTTATTAATTCCATCTCAATGGATGAAGAACACAAGGCTCAATTAATGTAAGCAATTGATCGAAGGCCATGTGACTCGTAAGTACTAGAATTGTCTCTGAACACCATTAGTATTTCCACATTATTACCAGTGTTAGACACACCTATAGAGAGCCGGCAAAAAGGCTTCCCTTCCAAACCAAATAAATTATTAAGAAGAACAATATATTGAATTTTTAATTATTTAAGGAATGGGATTAAAATCCACATTTTCAGTTGAGCTTTTAAATTACCTTTGTTTGCTTAGCGATTTAAAGAACAGAAATGGATTCTAAGAAGTGCCCTTTCTAAAAGCAGCCAGTGTTGTTTTAGCTTTTCAAACGAGAGCCAGATAAGTAACAGACTACAGGAAGAGTTGTCATCAATCATCCTTTTCTGCCCCCACATCCCTAATGTGGTCATGTCTCTGGGTGACACAAACTGGACTCCTTAGGGAATGGTTGGTAGTTCAAACCCACTCAGAGGAGCTCTGGAAGTTAGGCCTGTACATCTGCTTCCCAAGGTCACAGCCTTGAAAGCCCGTGGAAGCACTGTTCTATTCGGCACACACGGGGTCACCGTGAGTCAGGTCACACTTCCAACAGCACAACACAATCTTCATTAATAAGGCACTTAACTCAGTCAGAATCTTCCCTTCAGACCTTGGCTACAATACACACCCAGTCCTTACACATCTGCACTGCTAGGCTTCACACACCAGGTCTTATGGAAATCGGCATTTGGGGAAAATGGAGGATGATCACATCTGAACACAATATGGATGATTACTCTATCAGTCGTTGCCAATTGACATCCCTACAGAACTTCCAAATGACACCATTGCACAATGCCAAATCACTGGGAATGATGGCCCAGCCACATTGGCACACATCCTTAACCCTCACAGCCAGGATTATGCTCACCTTCAAACCTTGACGTCCCTTACTGCTAGACTCACGTCATTAATGGGCCAAGTAGTTAGCTAGTTGTTTCCTCTTGTCATCAATGTGAAATGTCGAACAATGCGATGGTTGCTGAGTGAGGAGTGCCTGTACTGTGAGCGGGCTAAAGAGATGAAGGCAACGCAGAGAGAGGGCCGCTGTGTCAGGACCCAACAGCTCCTGACTGACCCACGGCACTATAGGGGGCAGCCGCGGAGACAGTGTGGGAATTGTGCCTGGTCTGATCCCCGCTCCCCACCACCACACACACACACACCAGGGCATAACCCGAGGGGAGCACAACAAAGCAGCAAGGGGAGCAAAGCAACAAAGTTTCCAAGGAATTCTGAAAATAGACTATGGACTCGGGCTTGGCACTGCATCAGACCCGATCAGAAAACATTCATAAGGGTCAGCAGACAGACCTGGAACTGTTCATAGGCTATTTTTTCCTTTTTCTTTTTTACTCTTTCATGTCTACCTATATAAGATAGGCAGGATAAACAATCCTGAGGAAAAGACAATAAGACTGATGTTCTGGGGGCGGGGGGGGGGGGAAGGGGAGAGAAGAAGGTGGAGGGAAAGGAATGGGGAGCTAACAAACCCAGGGACAAGGGAACAGCAAGAGATCTAAAACCGATGATGAGGAGGGTATAGAATGCCTGGTAGGGTTCAATCAAGTAGAAAATAGCCGAGAGGAAGTACAGCAAGCCGAATAAAGATAGAACATCATAGTGGGACAGGAGGAAACTAAAAGGAAATAGAGAAAAGAACTAGGAGGCAAAAGACATTTATAGAGGTAAAAACATAGGCATTTATATATATAAATATAGGTCTATGTACATACTCTACTCAAGTAGTCCCTCGGCACAAGAGCACTTTGTTACAATAACCTGTCATTCAGTGATGCTCACCTTCCCAGCATGATCACTGAAGACAAAATGGGTGCATAAGCAAATGTGGGGAAGAAAGTGGGTGGTGCCTGGCTATTGGAAGATATAGTGGCTGGGATCTAAAAGGCTTAAAGTTAAACAAGTGGCCATCTAGCAGGGAAGCAACAAAGCCCACATGGAAGAAGCACACCAATCCATGTGTTCATGAAGTGTTGATAAGATCAAGTTTCAAGCATCAGAAGACTCAAAACCAACAACCACGTCAATGGGAATGAGAGGGGTCAGAATAGAGATCCAACGCCCATCTGTAGACAATTGGATCTTACACAGAAGGGTCACAAGGAAAGGATCAGCCAGCCAGGGTGCAGTACAGCACTGACAAAACACACATTCTTCTAGATCTTTAATGCATCTTCCCTGCCCACTATCATGACCCCAATTCTATCTTACAAATCTGGCTAGACCGGAGCATGTACACTAGCACAGATAAGAGCTCTCGACACACAGAATTCAGAACAGATAAATCCCTCAGGACCAATAATAAGAGTAGTGATACCATGGGGGTTGGGGGTAGATGTGGGGGGGGGGCAGAAAAACAAATTGCAATGATTGATGTAAATCCCCCCCCTCAGGGAGACAAACAATAGAGATGTGGGCGAAGGGAGACTGAGGATGGTATAAAATATGAACATTACAATAATTTTTAAATTATCAATGGTTCACAAGATGAGAGGGTGGGAGAGAGAGAGGAAAACAAAAGAGGAGCTGATACGAATGGCTCAAGTGGAAAGAGAATGCTTTGAAAATGATGACAGCAACATGATGTATGGGTTGTTACAAGAGCTATAAGAGCCCCCCTCCCCTAATAAAATGAGATAGAGATGAAGGCAAATGATGAATCTTCAACTAGCTGCCGTTGAATCCACTAGAATTCGTGACAGCATCACATACTTCAAGGTAGAACGGTGCCCTGTAGACTTTACAGGGGCTGACTTTGGGGGTTCAGCCAGGCCTTTCTTGGGTGGTGACTTGGGTGCCAGTGAACATCTGGTCTCCCTGCTAACAGTCCACGATTCCATTAACCCTTTGTGCCACCCAGGGACTCTGCTGGTGTTCAAGGCGTTCCTTCTTTACCGTCTCTCCCATGAACCCGTCAGAAGCAGCACATGGGCATAGGGCTTCCGGGCAGGATGGCATTGCTCTGTGGTGCCTTCATTTCTGCCTGCTTTGTTTCACATCTAACTGAGTGGAAGCCCTTTGCACACCATCCTGAGTTCTAGTGCATAGCTGACATGCATGCAGACAACTCCTACCAGCCACTCACAGTACATCCAGGGTTTGTTTCAAAGTATGGTGTAATCTTGAACTGGAAGCAAGAGAACATTTCACCCAAGCTCAACCAGCAAGCCTTCCCCCTTGCCTTGCTTCTTCCCACTTGAGTTACAATGTAGAAGAATACAGCTGGCTCTTCCCATTCACCCACCTTCCCTCGGTGGTGGTGGTGGTGGTGCTGGGTGGGGGCGGGGAGATAACAAAAAGATTGCAGGTGAACTTCTGCACTCTTGTTATGTTTACGGGTAAGATTTTGGTAATAAAAGACTTAATTAAAGATGAAAAGTCTATTTTAATCTCTGTGAGGTATTTTTTCATTTTAAAAATTATTCTTTCATCTCTGCTTCACATGCTGCTACAAATAATTCTGGTCCTATTCCTCTTGTGCATTAAACACCGGGCTGCCATGTCTCCACTCTCCATGTGGGCGCCGGCATCAAAGCCGGAGGCCAATTTTATTTCATTTGTATTTGCTGTCAGAACAATGTCTTTCTTCTAAAATGCCCTTCTCAAATCACCTCTCAGGTGGTTTGATAGAAGCAGCATGTAGTAGAAAAATAATACCTGTTTAAAAAAATTTTTTTAAAGAAAGAAAAAGTCCAAGTCATTGCTTTTATGTTTTACCCTCAGAATCCTGAGCACGTGGCTCTCTTTGTAACACATCACCCAGAACTCCATTTTGAGCCTGAAAACTACTTTTATTTTAAATCTCTCTGAGACAACTGATCGCTCCTTGCACATAAACGGTGTTTTCTCCCCCTGCGCGGTAAGGGGTCTTCACATGACAACACACCGTAAACATTTTTACAGTATATGTGTTTCAGACCGCTGGGTGATAACTAAATTGATTCCGTCTCATACGAAACTCTCCTCAAATAAAGACTGAAGGGCTTTCAGGAACCGACAAGGCTGCAGAACGCCGTCACGTCGAATTATCCTGAAAAGGGAAATGAGGGCGAGGGTGGACGGAGCATCAGCTCCTCTGGGTTAAGTACCCAGGGTAATGGTGGCGCCCATGCGCAGGAGAGCCATCCCTCTGCGCGCGTAGGAAGCAGGAGGGAGGAGGAGGAAGTGATTTAAGGAGAAATTGCAGGGAGCTGGCAGGTAGTGGGCAGGAGATCAATCCAGTTTGTCACATTAAAGATTGTAAAGAATCCATCTCAAATTGACAGTGATGCTTCAGCGCCTTCAGTTCCATTCAGAATGAGGCAAACGACAGGGGCAAGGCCAAAAGTCAGCAAGGAATTGAAACCCAGGGGATACTGGAAGACAGAGACAAGGTCCCTGCACAGAGGTCAATTCCGAAAGGCTGCCTCCGTGAGGGCCAAGCCCTCCCCACCTGCGTCCTTTCTTTTTGGCCAGCAGTGTCCACCATCAGAGGGAGCCCCGGTGTCATAGGGGGTGGCCTTCAGCTCCCAACTAACAGTAAGCTCAACAGTTCAAGACCAGCAGCCTCCCATGTGGGAGACAGACAAGCCTTTCTGCGCTCATCAAGATGCACAGTTTTGGAAGCCCACAGGGGGAGTTCCGCACTGTCTTACAAAGCATCCATGAGTTTGTTTTTTTGGTTTGGTCAACAATTATATTGAACTTTTCTGTGGTCAGTTTTTGCCACCGGATGAGGAGGAAGAGGAGGAGGGTGGTGCAGCCCCGGGTCCATGCTGGGCTGAAGAGACTTGCACAAGGTCACTGGCTGGGCACTCTTCCATGAAGAAGACCTTAGTCTTCTCATCTGCCTTCGGTCCTGTTTCTTCAGAAAGAAGAGGGGCTGTCTTCTCAGACCTTCAACCCTTCTTTTCGCCCACCATATGCACAGGAGAGGCACTGGGTACCTTCATTGCCGTTGTTGTCCGGTGCTATTGAGTAGATTCCAACATGGAGTGACCCTCTGTATGACAGAAACACCACCCAGTCTCGCACCATCCCATTGTTGCAGCCACTGTGTCAATTAGTCCTATTGAAGGTCTCCTTCTTCACAGACCATCCACTTGACCGAGCATCCTGTCTTTCTCCAAGGACTGGTCTCTCCAGCAAACATGTCCAAAGTGAGAGAACGTCTCCCCATACTTCCTTCTAAGGAGAATTCTGGCTTGATTCTTCCATGAGACTTGGCAGTCCATGGTATAATAGGTCTCCGTCAGTGCTGTCATTCAAAGGCAACATTACGCACATCCTAATGACAGTTTAGCACACGTGTCCTAATTCAGACTGGCTGCCGGGAAATCAGTTCTACCTCTCGGTGACTCCAAGCATAGTGTTAGAGTAGAACTTTATTCCACAGGCTTTATAATGGCTGATTTTTAGGAAGTAGATCTCCTGGCCTTTCTTCCAAGGTGCCTCTGGGGGGGACTCAAGCAGCCAGCTTTTGGGTCAGTGGCCAAGCACATTAACCATTTACACTACCCAAGGACTCATTGATCCTAAAAGAAGACACATGTAGTAATTGCTAGAAATAGCAGCTAGCTCTGTCACAGGAGAAAACACAACGGTAGCTCATGCTGTGCATTGTTACGGTTGTTAGGTGCCACCGGGTCTGTTCCAACCCCCGGCCAACCTCACAATGGTCCTTATGTTTGAGCCCACTGATGCCATCACTTGTTGAGGGCCCTCCTCCTCGTTACCAAGCATGGTGTCCTCCTCCAGGGATTGGTCTCTGCTGACAACATGTCCAAAGTCCTTGAACCGAAGTCTTATCCTCCTTTCTCCTGACTGTACTTTCTTCTGGCTGTACTCCTTCCAACACAGATTCATGTGCTCTTTCGCCAGTCCGCGGTGTTTTCAATAGTTCTCACCAGCACCATCATTCAGACACATACATTCTTCTTTGGTCTTCCTTATTCAATATTCCAGAGGCATGTGAGGCAACTGGAAATACCATGGCTCGGGTCAGGGGCACTTTAGTCCTCAAAGTACCATCCTCATTTTCTAAGACTTTGCATAGGTCCTTGTGCAGCAGGTGGACCCAGTGCAACTTGTCATGTGCATTAGAAAGTTGAATAGTTGAACCACAGTAATAGATCCAGGGGGTAAAGTGTGGACGGAGTTGCAAATAACATTTTAGCAGTTCTCAAGTGAATAAGCCATGAGAAGAAGGGAATTCTAAACAGGATTAGCATCTGTAAAGTAAATAAGTACATGTGCCTTTCATCTTTAATGCCTTTAAAAAGTAGAATTAATAATTAAAAATGAAAACATCAACATCATCTTTTTGCATAAGGCTTTCACTTACTAAAGCTGGTAGGCATCTACTATCTAATGCTTTTTTCAATTACCCATAAAATGAGACTAATACTTGTAGTAGGAGCCTCTAGGATGCCCCCCGGTGAGGGAGTCATTGGACTCCCCCGTCTGCTGGGCCCCCCTGCCTTTGTGTGATGCCCTCCCTGGGAGTGTGGACTAGAAAACAACGGCCATGATGGGGTCTGACTTCCAATGTTAGGTCGCAAAAGACTGAATCTGGTTTGCTTCTCCTCCCTCTCTTCAAAGCTTACTTGCTCCGCAGGAAGCCCATGCCACACTGTGACACGTGGTATCGCTAGGTCCACATGGCAAGGAACGGAATGAAGGAGGCTTCCAGTGACTGTCTGCAATAAGCTGAATCCTGTTAAAAATCACATGGATCAGCTTGGAATCAGCCCAACCCCAAACTCTGGTTGAACTTTCAGAGTCCTGACTGACAACTTCATTATATCTTCATAAGAACCCTCAAGCTATAGCCACCAGAGTGCTGATCCACAGGGTCTATTAGATAATAAGTGTTTGTTGTTTCAAGCTACCAAATGTAAGGGTAATTTACACAGCAAAAATAATTAATACAATTCCTCCCTTTTTTCGTGTTTTGTGATTTTTAAGGCAATTTTACATGATCTCATTAGTCCACAATAATATCTTTCAGAAGTAGACAAGTTAAGTATTATTACCCTCCATGTCACAGATGAAGAACTGAACCCAAGGACTTCAACACTTGAAGGACTTGAATACTGAGTCATTCAGCTCAGATAGAATCGGATTGACACTCAAGCCTGACAAAGTCCCCTCTTAGTTCAACATTTCTCCAATAACAGGAAGCCCTCTCTACTTTGGAACATGGAGACAAAGCTATGTAACTGGATTGATTTCCAAAGCAGCACAACCAAGAAGACCTCTTTCTCAGACCTGACTCATTCCACTGTTCTTTATGTTAATCCTCATTCAGGAAGGCTGTAGGGCCTCACCCTCCTGGCTTTGAACTTCCCTGGCTTTGAACTTCCTTTTAAGGAGTAGTCTTCTACTGTGACCACTTCCCAGAGCCCACAAAAAACCAGGTCTGGGTCTCGTAGATGTCAGGGGACATTCATTTTAAAGGCAGATTTGTATTAACCAGTTCAGTGAAATATATAAATAAGCAATATTATGGAGTGAATTGTGTCCATCCCACCCCCCAAATGTTTTGTAAACTTTAATCATCATACTTGTGTTTATAATTCATTTGGGAATTGGTTGTTACTGGCCACGTGTTGAGAGGCCACTTCAGGCCAAGGGGTAGGAGGGTAAGCCATTCATTTTGGCGATGTAAACAGGACAGGTTCAGCCAGGGAAGGGAAACAAGCCGACCTGGGAGAAGATGAATGGGTGCCATCCCCTATGGAGATCACTAAGGGGCCAAGAGACAACAACCTTCCAGAGTTGGCAAAGAAAGAATGCCTTGCCTTCGAGCCAGCATCCTGAAGTCAGCCTCTAGCCTCCTAAACTGTGAGAAAATAAGTGTCTGTTGGTAAGAGTCCCCCACTTCAAGTAGTTTAAGTATCGCAGCACTCCACAGCTAAGAAATCCACCCATGATCAGAACAATCAGGATCTCTCTGTGGCCTTCCTCTTTGAGTTAGTACCTAAGGGTTTGAAGCAGGAGAAAGATGGGGCTTTCTACTCCAGTAAAGAGTTACAGTCTCAGAAATCCATAGGGGCAGTCCTACCCTGCCCCATAGGGTCACTGCGAGTCAGCCTCAACTGAATGGCCGTGAGTTTTCTGCTTTTAATGATTTGAGACATGAGAGGAGTCACCAAAAGAACATCAATGTTAAAGCTATTGTTTGAACACTCACTGGGAAAGCGTACCATCACATGATAAGTTATAAATAGGTTCTCAGAAATCTGACTACCTTTATTGTAGCTGATTTTTTTTTTTTTCAAAAACAGCTAGATGGGTGAGGCGTGGGGGAGGAAACACACGCCACCACTAGCAACCTGTCAGTCATATGTGTGTCAGGCACCAGCTCCAGCTAGCACACCGTTTCCTGCCACTCACAAGTCAGGCTTAACAGTAATCTGCTATGCGGATCCGTACTCACTTGCTCTTTGATGGACAGATGAACTTATAAAAATTTTAATACAGCTATTTTTCTAAAATGCTCAAGTTTGCAGCGGTGCAGTCTCTTTGGTAGGAACGAAATCTCATTAGCCAATGCCTGTTTCCATCATCCATTCTACTTCTACCCATTTGTCCATGGCTAAATACCTCGTGAGACACTCCAGGGACGCTCAGAATGTAGATGCTGCACTCATGACAGTGGCCAAAAAGCTACAGCAACAAAATTAGACCTAAGAATGTGCTGTGAGGTGCCATCAGAAACGAGCACTAAACGTATCAACTCACAGATGCAGAAAACAGTGCTTTTCACAGCCTCGTCTCCCCTCAGGCAGGAGAGAGATGGGTAAGTGAGTCAAAAATCCACAAGGCCATGCCCAGGGCCGGGATAAGACTCTTTTTCATGGAATAGCTTTCCAAGTCAAACTACACAGCTGAGGTGTGAAGCACAAATGAGAGAGTGATGGGAATTGACAAGCAAACAGAAAAGGAGAGGTCAGACCTGGCACTGAAAGGCCCTAGAGAGCATCGTTCTGCTGAACGACAGGACAGCTGCATTTTGGATGCTTCGTGAAGAAAGAGCAATTGCTAGAAAAGGACATCATGTTTGGTTAAAACAAAAAGTCAAGGTCATGGAAGGCAACCCTCTACGCGATGCATCGACACCACAGCCACAAGGGGCTCCTCCTTACCAATGACCATGACAAAGGCATAAGGGAAGTCAGGAAGATGCCACAGGACTGGCCAGCACTTTTGTTCTTTTGACCATGAGTCAGAACAGACTCAACAACAACGAACAACAACAACAACAACAAGCGAAGAAACAGCGACATCACCTTAAATACGAACGGCCACAGAAGTGCCCTCACCACATACCCCAGTGGCTACTTTCTTCTGTGCGCCCACATTCGAACCACAGGGCCAGGAGCGCCTGCTTGTAGGGACTGGTTGAAGGGACGTCCAATATTGAGAATTCAAAAATAGCTTCTGAGACAAGCGGCAGCCTCTTAATTGGTGCTGCTATAACATAAATACCATAAGTGGGTCGTTTTAACAAACAAAAATTGATTCTCTCACTGTGTCCAAATTCAGGGCCCTTCTTCATGCTGTTTCCATGCAGCATCTGTGAGTGTGCCATTCCCTGGAGCTCTCCCTGTGTCTTGGCATCAATCCGCCCCTGGTCTGGGAGCACAGAGACCCTGGTAAAAAGTGAAGCCGGCGAAACCCCAGGGAAACTCCCCTTATATCAGATACACTCTTTGTTTTCCCAAATCTCTAGGAGTTACCCACAAACCAAGAGCATCTTTTAAAACTATGTCACTAATTAGCATATTACAGATTTGCATACTTTAAGATTTTTTAACAGCTCAGCTCGGTATGTGGGTATGAGGTGTATTGCTGGAAACGTCTCACTGTTTGTGGAAATTAAAATTTAACCGAACATCCTTTATTTTCATTTGCTGGATCTGACAGTTTGCTGTAATCCCTGAGGATCAGAGGGCAGTTAGCAAGCCAGTTGGGCTCAGCTGAGACCAGGATTCAAATCTCCAGACACTTAGCACCTTCCACAGTAACCCCAGAAGGGGAGTTCCTGTTAACCCAATCTGAGAAGAAAATCATTAATCACAAAAAATGAATTGGCAGGGAAGTAGTGGAAGGAATGTATTCTCCCAACTGGCCATGGGGGTGGGAGAGTGGGGGAGAGGATTAAGACAACTTCAAATACTTTAAAGTTATTTTAAAACAAATGCCATTGATTTTCTGAAAGCTTCTCTCCAAGTCAGTTGGTCACCCTAGCAGCACCGCACCAAAGCCTTGCCTCTCACCTAGAATCACTACGACTGGGTGGCACCTAAGAATCATTGCACCACCTAGATCTGAGTTCCTTTGAGGGGCTAGCTAGAAGTTAGCAGAATTCCAAGTTAAGAAAGATTAGTACTTACAAGCCTGCAATAAGTGGGCCTGGTAGTGCAAACGGTTGAGTGTTTAGTCGCTACGTGAAAAGTTGGCAATTCTAACCTACCCAGAGTCTCTGCCAGAGAGAAGACCTCAGTATCTGTTTCTGTAAAGATTGCAGCCAGGATAACTCAACAGGGCCATTCTACTCTGTTACATGATGTCGCTATGAAATATAAATGGCTCCATGGTACCCAACAACAACAAATAATCCATGGAGATCTAGCACCATGGACAGTGATCAATAGCTGGGCACGCAAGTCCATTTATTCTGATACTGACTTACTTGCAGATTCGCTGCTGTCCGGCTTTCTCTCAGGTTTTCAGTCGGTAGAATGAGTTAGCTAACCACTGTGGTAGCTCAAGATTTCCCAAATGCTTGTACGCTGACATCAACATCCAAGAACATTAGACCCTTCTTTGGGATTTTCTCTTCCTTTCTGTACATCATCCACCCACGACCCTTTCAAATTCCCTTTCGGTTACTCATGTTTTTCTCATCCTCTGTTCTCTCTTCCCTCCTAGCTTGTTGTGCACCTGTGTAGCCTTACCTGCCTCCCCCCCCCAAAAAAACAAACAAACAACTAAACTAAAAGGAAATTGTACTTGGGTGATTATAGAAGACAGAAATGGACCAGCGGTTCAGAGTCTGAGTATCAATGAAAGGGTTGACAGCTGGGGAGCATAAGGAGATGATGGAAATGTTCTATATCATGACCGTGGTGATGCTTACACAACTGTACACATTCATCAAAACTCATAGGACTGTATATTTTAAAGGTGGAATGATACTGTACATGAACTCTCCCTCAATAAACCTGAATGAAAAAAGAAAAGGATGCCACAAGAGAGAGAACGATACACCTGACAACTGGCTCTTCAGGATCGGTCCCAGGTAGGCCTGCTCACATGCAAAACACCATCTGAATCCGCTGTGTTTCCTCCGAAAGCGTCATTTAATGAGCGATTGCCATAAACTGGAGCCAGCCCAGGTGTGGGTGACTAGAACGGAAAGCCGAGAGACCATTTCGTGTGGCTCCAGAGAGCAGAGCTGGCGCTCATTAGTAGAAGTAAGCAAGGGGATTACCCAAGAGCAGACGAGTCCTTTTTCCTCCTTGGGGGCAGAGCAGAAGTTGGATAATCTTCTACCTAGGTTCATACAAAAGAGATGTGGGGTTAGACCGGATGCCAATGAACATCTCCCACAACCTAACATATGATGTCATCAAAAGTCACATTTCTTTGTCAATGCTTCCTTCACATTGTTGTTTGCTGTCTGTGCCCCTCAGTCAATTCCCTCTTAATGATGACTTCCAAAAGTAATACAATGTACACGGCACTAAGCAATCATGACGGTTTTCCCTTTAAAAGAAAAACTCGGGTGGCTTCTTCCCAATGAACTCCTTGTTATATCAACAAGTAGTCCCTTTACATGAGCGGAACAATGATTGCATTAACTTTGTTTCTTAAAAGTACTGAACCAGCCATTCGGTGCATAAGGATAGTCTATTAGAGACTATAGTCTAATAGACTAGACTCATTTGTCTGACAGTTTCTTCATAAATCCCACCTCCACAAACCAAACAAAAGCTTCATGCATGTGGATCTTCACGTAATCAAGAGTCTGAAAGGTGACATTCCAACAGCCACCACACTTTTTCATTTTCTTTGACATTTTTTCCTTGCGCAGAAAATGGAACCATCAGCCTCCTGTTCCCCAGAGCCCCAGAGTGGGAGGTAGTGAATGTTTAACCAGTCCCACTGCACATGGAGCCTTGGATGCAGTCTCTTGACTGGATGAAAATTGTCATTAGTAAGGAGGCTAAACCTGCCCTGCTAAGATTATTCTCCAAAAGCAAAATTAGACTTCTCTTTACATTACTCAAATTTTAAAAATATTTTAAATATTAAAAGTGCTGGAAAGGCTAAACAATATATCCATGTCACCTGACAGTTGACAGTTTAGAGATGCACTTTATTATATTCCAGAAAATGTATTGCAAGAATTATGTATAGCGTTTTCTGAAAAAAAAAAGAAAGAAAAGTGAAGGACACTGTCCTTGAATCTGTGTTACTTTCATGTGAACAGAACATGTGGATACTGACTGAAGTGCTAGTTCACGTCCTGGTCTATATGTCAGCGTAGTTCTGGATGATGCACACAGTTAACGAGCTTAGCTGCTAACTGAAAGGCTGCGGTTCAAGTCCACCCAGAAGTGCCTCAGAAGAAAAGCCTGGCAATCTATTTCTAAAACGCTCGCCAGTGAGAACCCTATAGAACGCTGCCCTACTGGGACACACCTGGGGTTGGCCTGGGTCAGAGCTGACTTGAGGGAAGCTGATGAAGTAATTAACTAGAGTTGTGTAAAGAACAAAGTCTATATTACGTCCTTGATGTTTATATACTGCATATACAATATTCATGATAAAATATAGGTCAGGTTTCATTCAAACATTTTTATTGGGTCTTCATAGGCTTCAAAGTTCTTTTAACATTCCAAACAGAATCGACTTTCTGGCAAGAGATAGGGGATATAATTTTCATGAATTATTTCAGCCATTGTGCTATTGTTCCTTATCATTGAACTAAGTAAAAATTTGAGTACAAAAAGCAAGAATAGCCCCCAATAAAATGATTTTTAACAGAGTAAAATATATATATACTCTAACCATTTAAATTCTTAGTAACCCTATAGGACAGGGTATCACTGTCCTTGTGGGTTTGAAAGACTGTCACCCTTCACAGGACTAGAAAGCCTGGTCACTATGAGTCACAACTGACTCTAGAACACTGAGTCTGGTTTTATTTTGAACCATCTAAAACAATTTAAATATGCACATTGATGAATGTACTTAATTTATAAAAATTGAGCTGTTCTTAACTCTGTAAAGTTATGTTAGAATAAAAATTCATTTAAAAACAGACAAAAAGAAGCAAAAACAAATTAAGACTTAAAATTAAAGGACATGTAGGGACCAATTTCAAACATATTCTCTTTGGTCAAAGTAGATTTTATTACATACAGTTTGGATTTTTGATAGGCCCCTATCGGTGAATCACACCACAGATGCTTAGACTCTTGGACCAAAGTTCTGTCATCTTCTTCAGACAACTAGTCTCCTTTGGACAAACAGTTGTTGGCCTGTTACTCAACGTGGGCCACCTAGTCACCATGTAGCCCGAGTTGCCTACCATGAACTGGGTGTCATCCAAACCACAGTCATGGACTTGGAAGGCACAGCAGCTGTCCCTCATTACATGGAAGCGGTATGTATGAGATCGGGCTAGCGCAGGGCCTGAAGGCACAAGTAAGCTGCGTGAAGAAGTGATCCAAATGCTGATGGTTTCCACTCCTGCCATGGCACTGGCCTTCTCACAAAGAGCTCCTGCTGATCGGTTGGCTAAAAAAGAGAAAGCTCATACTTGGTTTACAGATAGTTCTGCACAAAATGCAAGCACAACTCAAAAGTGGGCAGCAGCACCACACAGCCAGCTTCTGGGGCCTCCCTGAAGGCCATGGTGAAGAGAAACCTTCCCAAGGGGCAGAACTTGGAGCAGTCCATCTGGCTGTTCACTTTTCTTGCAAGAAGGAATGGCCAGATGTGAGGCGGTACCAATTGATGGGCTGTGGCTAGAGGTTTGGCTGAATGCTCAAGCACTTGAAAGGAGCATGATTGGAACATTGGTGACAAGGAGGTTTTTAAATAGACCTCACCAAATGGGCAAAAACCAGTGATTTTTCCCCCAAAGGGTGTCACATGTGAATGCTCATCAAAAGGTTACCTCTGCTCATGAACAAAGTGACCATGTTGGCGGCTATGTGTGCGCTCAGCAACATAGATTTTGACCTACCAAGGCCAACTTGGGAGCTGCCACTGCTGAGTGCCCAATCTGCCAGCGGTGGAGAAGAACACTGAATCTTCGATAGGGGACATTTTTCAGAGATCCACCCAGTGGCAAGTTGATTACCAAGGACCCCTTATAGCATGGGAAGGACTGCATTTTGTTCTTACTGCTATAGATACTTACTCTGGATATGGATTGGTCTTTCTTACATACAATGCTTCTACCAAAAGTACCAGTTGGATACTTATCAAATGCCTTATCCACTGGCATAATATCTTGTACGGCATAACCTCTGATCAAGGGATTCACTTCATGGCAAATTACGTTCAGCACTAGGCCTACACTAATGCCATTCACTGGTCTTACCGTGTTTCCCATAATCCTGAAGCAGCTGGCTTAATAGAAGGGTGGAGTGGTCTTCCAAAGACTTAGTTACAGTGCCAGCTAAGAGGCAATACCTTGCAAGCTTGCCCAATGTTTTTTCAGGAGGCTATGTTCTATGGGCACCATCAGCTTTTTTCACCACGTTTGCTTTTGCACCCATTTTGTCTTCAACGATTGTGTCAGGAAGGTGAGCATCACAGAATGCCAGATTGTTAGAACAAAGTGCTCTTGTGTTGAGGGAGTATCTGAATTGAGGTCCAATGTCCATCTGCAACCTTAAATATTAATATATAGATGAGAATACATAGTTCTATCCCCCTCTCATTATATATTTACATATGTACATGCCTATATTTAGGCCTCTATAAAGGTCCTTTGCATCCTGGTTCTTTCCTCTGTTTCCTTTTTACTTCCCTCTTGTCCCACCATCATGTTGGCCTTCATTCAGGTTTAGTAATTCCTCACTGCTACATTGCCCTTGATTCAACTCCACTAGGCATCCTATGACATTCCTTCCATTGATTTTAGTTCACTTGTTGTTTCCTTGTCCCTGGGTTTGTCCTGCCCCTTCCTTTCTCCCACCTCCATTTCTCCTGTATCCCCCCAGAATCATTGGTCCCGTTCTTTCATCTCTGAATTATTTATCCTGTCTACCTTATCTAGATCGACATGCAGATACATTAAGAAGTGCAATAACCAAGCAAAGCCAAATAAAACAAGGGAAGTCAAAACCAACAAAACAATAGCAACAACAGCAGAAAGTAAGAACAAAATAACAATAGCAAAAAGAAAGCCACTGACAAAAATGGAAAAGCCTATACATAGTTCAAGGTGTGTTTGTTTGCCTTTATGGGTGTTTTCCAGTTGAGTCAGATGGGGTGTCACACTCTGTGTCCCGTCTATATTTGGTATTCCCTGGGGGTTTCATCACAGTACTCCCCCTGCTGTTCTGCTGTATGCCCTCAGTGCTGTGCCCCAACATGATGGAGCCAGACCGTGCATTATTCTGGGTGGAGTTTTTGTAGTATGCATTTTCCCTGCTGTGCGAGCATTGAGCAACTCACTATAAGTTAGTGCACAAAGTGGCATTGCCTAGGAAGGTTCTCTCTGGTCCCAGTTAATTTTTTTTCATAAAAAGCAGTTTTGATCTATGTGCATATATTTATAGGTTTAGTAGTAGGGTAGCAGATGGACATTGGGCCTCCACTCATGTACTCCCTCAATACAAGAACACTTTGTTCAACTAAACGGTCATTCCATAATATCCACCTTCCCGACATGATCGCTGAAGACAAGCATGCGCATAGACAAATGTGATGAAGAAATCTGGTGGTGCTTGGCTATCAAAAGATATAGCGTCTGGGATCTTAAAAGCTTGAAGGTAAACAAGTGGCCATCTAGCTTGAGGCAACAAAGCCCAAAGGGAAGAAGCATATCAGCCTGTGTGATCACAAGGTGTGGAAGGGATCAGGTAGCAGACACCAAAGAACAAAAATCATTGTTGTCTGCTCGCCTTCCCTATATAAACTCCAAAGACAAATGTGTGCATAAGTAAATGTGGTGAAGAAGACTGAGGATGCCCCACTATTGAGATATATAGCATGTGGGATGTTAAAGGGTTGAAGGTAAACAAGCGGCCATCTAGCCCAGAGGCAACAAAGCCCACATGAAAGAAGCACACCAGCCTGTGTAATCATGAGGGGTCAAAGGGACCAGGTATCCAGCATCAAAGAACAAAAAATCATATCATCGTGAATGAGGGGGAGTGCGGGATGGGGACCCAATGCCTATCTGCAGACAACTGGACACCCCTTGCTGAGGAGTAGTGGGGAGGAGATGTGTCACTCGGGGTACAGTGTAGCATCAATGAAACATACAACTTTCCTCTAGTTCTTAAATGCTCCCCCCCACACACTATCATGATCCAAATTCTAACTTCCAAACCTGTTTAGACCAAAGGATGTACAGTGGTGCAGATAGAAACTGGAAACACAGGGAATCCAGGACAGATGGACCCCTCAGGACCTGTGGTGAGAGTGGTGATACTGGGAGGGCGAAGGGAAGGTGGGGTAGAAAGGGGGAACTGATTACAAGGATCTACGTATAACCTCCTCCCTGCGGGGTGAACAACAGAAAAGTGGGTGAAGGGAGACACTGGGCAGTGCAAGATATGATAAAATAATAATAATTTATAAATTATCAAGGATTCATGAGGGAGAAGAGAGCGGGGAGGGAGAGGGGGAAATAAAAGAAGAGAGAGAAGCTGTTCCAAGAGCCCAAGCGGTAAGCTAACGCTATGAGAATGAAGGGCAATGAGTGTATGTGTGAGCTTTACACACTTGATGTATGTATGGATTGTGATAAGAGTTGTATGAGTCCCAATAAAATGATTTTTTTTAAAAACAATTTTGCTGAAGCCTCATTTTTTGTGATGTCTGAGTTAAGAGAACAGTATGCAGCAGCTTTGAAATTTTGTTTGCTGCTCTGGAAAAACTGCCACCGAAACTATTGTGCTGCTGAGCACACTTACAAGGACAGCACTGTGGGGAATCTCCAGTGTACCAATGGTTTTCTCATTTCAAAAAGGTGAAATGTTAATTGATGACAAAGCTCCTTCTGGATGCGCATCAACTTCCTGAGTGGATGCATAGGTTGACTCATAGTGCACTGGGAATGCATTCCACCAGGCCAGACTGGGAATCGAGCTTTCTATTTAGAGGTTCTGAAAAGATTGCCCAATAGTATGCCACAAGAAAGGCCTCATTGGTGGCAGACGGGGGACTGGCTTTGCCACCATGGCAATGCACCTGCCCATGCAGCCATCTCACTGTGACAGATTTTGGCAAAAAACAGCATTCCTCTCTTGCCCTATACACCTTACTTACCTGCTCTTGCTCTGTGTGACTTCCTTTTGTTTCCGTGAATGAAGAGGGACATGAAAGGACAGGGATTTGATGACGTAGAAGAGGTAAAGAAGAGAAAAAAAAGAAGGAGGTGCTATCAGCCATCCAAACAGATGAGTTTGAAAACTGTTTCCAAGAACGGAATGATAGATTTGACAAATGTACTGAGTGTGATGAAGAGTACTTTGAAGGTGATAAGGTTGTTTTGTAAAAAAATTTAAATACATAGCTTTGAAAAATAATTCCAATTGTGTGTGTGTGTGTGTGTGTGTGTCTATTACTGGTGTTGCTTCTCCAGAGAACCCAGACTTTCTATCTCTCATTATATAATTACTTATTAATCTCTCATTATATAATTACTTATATCTCTCATTATATAATTACTTATAGCTATATAAGTAAACACTGAGCTAAAATTGCATGGGAAGCAATTCAATCCCGCTGGCCCGGTCACTCTGAGAGAGGATGCTGTGGCTGGACTGGTTGTTCCCATAAAGATTTACAGCACCCAAAACCCACAGGGGCAGTTCGACTCTGTCTTAGAGCCACTATGAATTGGGATCCACTCAATGGTATGTGTAATATAAAAAATATATTTAGCAGTGAGGTAAGCAATGTAAGAAGCAGAAAAAAATCTGTATATACATTATAAATTTTTACTGAAAAACTATGGCTCTTAAAAGTAACCATGCAACAGAATCACCTGAATTTGCTAAAGCTGATCTCTGGGCTCCACCCCAGTGATTCAACATATCTCTGTAGGGATCAAGAATCTTTGTGTTCTAATAAGTTCCCAAGAGATGCTGATACTGCTGGCCCTGGCCCACATTTGAAGAACCTAAGCACAACAACAACATTAATTCTGGGGTGAGATGATATTTCATTTGCATCTCTCTAATGGCTAATAATCACAAGCATTTTCTTCACGTGCTTGCTTATGCTAAATAATTTAAATGGATGTGATTTAATGAGGGTAGAATTATTATTATCTATCCTTTATGGAAGCTGAGATTCAAACTCAATCACTTTCCTCAAGAGCTTCTACCTTAAATCTGCCCTTGACACTCAAGGTCCCTCCTTCCCACCCTAGTGTTCCTCTGCTCTTCTCATAACCATTATCTTCTCTCTATGGCCCACAGGAGGAAGTGGGATAAGTGATAATGCACTGCGGAGATTGCAATCAATGGCATGAAACAAAAATGTGTGCGAACCAGTGAATGGAAAACTGATTTTCTCTGTAAACCTTCCCTGATTCACAGTAAAAAGATTATTAACTCTGACCTTAGGAAAGAGAAGCTACAGTTTCCATGAAAAGATAAGAAGCTATCACCCAAATGTTCTATGATTCTAAAGAGATAATTTAATATGAATATGATTTAATACTCTACTAAAGGAGCCATGCTTGTGCAGTGCTAAAGCTGCTACCTGAGGTAGGTAGTTTATTATGCCAACCTGGCCAATAAACACATGTGGGGTTAATTGAAGGGTGGAGGGATAAATGGCTCATTGAGCCTCACCTTTCTAGTTCTTGGGTATCTTGCTTTCTGATGGTCGGACCAGGGTGCAGATGCCTTAGTCAGTTCCCTGCTTTAGCTGGCAAGGTCTGCTTCCTGCAAGACATCCCTGAGGAGAAGCCACATGGACCTACCCCTATGCAGCCCTGGGTGCTGGAGCAGCCATGTGGAGACCCCTACCAGCGCTGAGATGCTTACACATTCTCTGACTCGGCTTTCCTCCTGCAGTCGGAATCATTGCATGTATTTTGTGAGATGGAGGAGGACTTTGTGGATTGGTGTTGGATATATGGGCTAATGGGTTAATGTTGGACTTGTGGGCTTGGGCAGCACTGGGTTGGGATGGTTTTTTGATGCACACTCAACCTTTCTATACAATTCTCTCTTATACATGAGTTTCTGTGGGTTTGTTTCTCTAAAGTCCCCAGACTCACACACTCACCAAAAAGTCACTCTGCAGGACTAAGATATGGCAGTCTACTTCTGTGAAGATGACACCTTGGAAACTCCCTGGGGAGTTCTACCCCATCCTAGAGGACTGATCTTAGCTGAAATCTACTCAACCACAATGGGCTTAGGATGGTTTGCTGAGTGTTCAGGAGCATGAAAATATGAGTAATACAGATCCCTTCCCCTTGATCAACTCATAATCTGGTTGTAGAAGTAAGGCAACAAAAAAAATTTTTTTAAGAACTAAGGCTACAAGTGAACAGTAACACATTAATAAAGATAGCAATCCAGATCCTAACTTCATTCTTTAAAGAAATGGAAAAATTAATTATTCACAGTATATGGAAAGGGAAGAGATGCTGGATAAGCAAATAACTCCTTACGAAGAAGAATAAAGAAGTAAGAGGCCTCACGCTGCCAGACCCTAAAAATTACAATATGGGCATAGTTGCTGATACACAGTGTCCATGTTATGTAACATTCCCTCCCCACCAATCCATACGGCAAAATCCATACCACATAAGTAGCCACAAATACAGGTAAAATGGTAGGCAATGGACTAGTGGAACAGAATACAAAGCCCAGAAATAAACTCATACACCGATAGATAACTGACCTTTAACACAAGGTCAAAAAAACGGACAGGAGACAAGCTTTTCAACGAGTGATGCTTGCAAACTTGGATCTCCATCTGCAGAAGAATAAAACGGGGCCTATACCTCATCCCATGTACAAAAATGAACTCAAAATGGATCAAAGACCTAAATATAAATCCCCAAATAAGCAAGATTATTAACGAGAAAATATGGACAAAGCTAAAGCCCCACTGCAAGGCATAGACTTAGTATCACACACAGTGAAGAAAGCACAAACAGTGGAGGACAAATAGATGTCTTGGCACTACTAAAATTAAGACACTTGTGTGCATCAAAAGACTTCATCAAAAGAATAAAAAGAAAGCCCACTGCCTAGGGAAAAAGTCTTTAGCAATGACACAATAGCCAAGGTACTGATCTCTAAAATATATAGAACACTGCAATATCTCAATTAAAAAACAAATAATCCGATTAAAAAGTGGGCAAAAGGCATGAAAAGATAGTTAGCCAAAATGACATTCAAATAGCTAAAAAACACATGAAAAAATGCTTGTGATCACTGGCCATTGGGGAGATGTAAATTAAAACAGCAACGAACTATAACCTTACCCCAACAATGATAGCCCAATTAAAACAAAACAGAACAGAAAACAACAAATGCTCAAGAGGTTTCAAGAAGATTGGAACTCTCATTCACTGCTGGTGCATCTGCCAGTATGTACAACCATTGTGGAAATCAATATAGCACTATTTAAAACAAGTGGGATTAGAAACCCCATATCTTCCAGCAACACCTCTGCTGGGTATATACCATAAAGAACTAAGAGACGTAACATGCATAAATGCTAGTCCACTCAGGCTCATGCCAGCACTGTGCACTAAGCAAGAAACTGGAAACAGCCCCAAATCCCATTGGGTGATGAATGGATAAAGAAACGTCAGGACATTGACACAAGGGAAAACTATATATTGCTAAAAACAAAACAAAACAAAAATTATGAAACTATGCACCTCCTGGCATAGATGGACCTAGGGAACATGCTGAGCCAAGTTAGTCAATCATGAGAAAACAAATATGTTATGAGGCCACGACTAAAAAGGTAAACACCAAGACAGATACAGCCAGGCTGAAAGGGAATGTTCCAGAGTTTCGAGGTCCCCAAAGGAAGGCAGGCAGGGTGGGAAGATGAAGCAGCAATCTAGAAAGATGACAGGTATGGACATGGTCATAAACAAGAATGGAGGTCCATAGAGGGAAAAGAGATCTCAGGAAAAGTGTGGGTGATGTAGAATATGGGAGAGGACACTGAGGAGTGGTTTGAACCGTTGAATTAGAAGTTGATAGTCTGAAATGTACACCCCCACCTAATCCACGAAATTAATTAATTAAAAGACAGTATATGATAAAACACTATAGTTAGTAGTTCAAACAATTAGTTACATAGAGATTCATAAATAAGCAGTGGACTCAACAAATTTCATAGGGACATTGGGTCTTAAGCTTATTTTTGATGGATGCACATTGCTATTCTGTTATTGAGTGGATTCTAACTTATAGTGACCCCATGTGAGTCATATTCTACCTGCCCCACAGGATTTCCCAGGCTGTAATCCTTACTGAAGCAGAGTGTTACACCTGTTCCCCATGGAGGAGCCAGGGCTCCTAGAAGGATATATAAGATAATTATAACAAATTTTACACAGCTCTTTGTATCTTCCAGGTTAATCTACATATAGGATCTCTAATGTCATCACAGTACATATATAAGAAAAACAAGGTTTACAGTTAAGTCATTTGACCAAAGACATTGTGTTAGGCAGGGTTCTCTAGAGAAACAAAACCAGCACACATACATACACATACACACAGCACATAGGTTTATACAACACAAAGGAATATAACAGCTAATTAGCTCACACAGCAGTACAGAACTCAGTTCAACTCACTTCTGTGGAACAGTAAATATACTGGAAGCCCTTCAACTCAGGAGGGCTGCCAGGTCCAAGGTCAAGGATGCAGACACCCGAGTCTTCCCTCAGGCAAGGCAGGCAGAGTCTGCCCACAGGCAGCAAACAGCAGGGCAAGTCACCAACTGTCAGCAGCTCAGGAGCTTAGGGAAGCAGGCCAGGATAGGATATTGACCTCAAGAAATGCAAGATGATCCACCAGCCTCAAGCTCAAGTGAAATACAAGCTAGCAGTGTGGCAAAGCAGGTCTTGAAGGCACCTCAGACTCTAGTGACAAGATCCACAGGTTGGCTTGTCCCACAGTTAGTGTAGCTCACAAGTTAAGGCAGAGAACTAGATAAAGCTGGTCTGATCACCAGAGAGCAAGATAGAGAGGTGCGGTCCTTGCATAGCTATTTATCTCTTAGCCCTCCAATCAAACTGCAACCTGATTAATCCCACATGTTCTTATTGGTCAGGTTGGCACAATAAACCTACCTATCACAGGCATCCAGCTAATATGATATGAACCAAGACCAAGACTCACACTTAGAGGGAAATTTAACCAAGGGCATGGAGGGAAAACAAATGAGCCTATAATATTCAAGAAATGAGCCAATATATCTTAACCAGGAGATTTAATTTAATAGTCATTACTACACAAGATTAGTTGTAGCTGGCCAAGGCAGATAACAGTTACAGAAATCCTTGACATCCATTTTGAGAGTTCACGCTGTATCTTGACGTCAATGGGTAGCTCCTGAAATTGTGTCACTTATCTCAATGCAAGCTAGATTGAAGGAGAAGCAAGGTAATGCCTTTCATTCATTTATTCAACAATAATGTATTGGGCACAGAATACGTACTCGGTTTTGTGCTAGACTCCAGGATCACAAAATGATGAAGACATGGCTCTGTCTTGAAGGAGTTCTTTGTCTCAAGAGTGATAAAGTGACCAGAATTTATTTATTTATTATGTGATAAATTTAATACTAAAAGGACAGCACGATCAAGTGCAATCCTCCATTTGGCTACTGCCTGCTTTATATAGTTTTATTTGCTGTACTTGCAGTACCCAAGCACATTTGACACGCAAGCACCAACTGATGAGTGCTTCTAATTCTTATAAGACAATTCCAAATCACCCTTTGCTACCAATTCTACAATGATAGCCAGAAAAATTTTTAGATAGTGAGGAATGAAGTACTTCCCACAAGGAAAGGCGAAGAGTAGGAAGGACTACACATTTGAATGTGCTTCGGGAACTTGTGGGACAATAAAAGTCAAAGATAATGAGATTTTTCAGCACACTTTCTGAACCACCCTCATAAAAATGAAATGGACAACAGCGAAGGGGGTGAAGGGAGACGCCGGATAGGGCAAGATATGACAAAATGATAATCTATAAATCATCAAGGGCTCAGGAGGGAGGGGGTCGCGGGGAGGGAGGGGGAAAGAAAGAGGACCTGATGCAAAGGGCTTAAGTGGAGAGCAAATGCTTCGAAGATGATGATGGTAAAGAATGTACAGATGTGCTTTATACAATTGATGTATGTATATGTATGGATTGTGATAAGAGTTGTATGAGCCCCTAATAGAATGTTTTTAAAAATGAAATACTTAAGCTGGATTGCACGGATGAATAGACACAAACCTGGCAGACCAGGGCAGGTACATTTCCGGCACTGCAAGGTCTAGGGCTTCAAACAGTTCACCTAGTAAGATATTTGCAAGAGGTTTGGTTTCGCTGGAGCATAAGAGACAAGACTACTAATAACCAAGAACCTGGACTATGACACTTGCAGAAAAAAATAGACACAAAATTATGAATGTTCTTCTTAGAAAAATCAAATGAAAACATCTTCATCATATGCCTAACACCATTCCAGGTGCATTCCATCGCCGTCGTTGTTAGGTAGCATTGACTCAGTTTCAGCCCTACACCATCCCCACAATCATGTTTACGTGGGAGTCCATAAGTCCAGCTACTGTGTCAATCCAGCTCCTTGGCAGTCTTGGTCTTTTTCCTGACCTTCTGTTTTAGCAAGTATGAGGTCCTTTTCCAAGGACTAGTCTCTCCTGATAGCGTGTCCAACACCCAAGGCTCACCATCCCTGATTCTAAGGAGTCTTCTGGCTGTACTTCTTCCCAAACAGATCTGGTTGTTCTTCTGGCAGTCCAGGGTACTTTCAATATTCTCCCCTCATGCCATGGTTCAGATGCATAGGTTCTTCTTTGGTCTTCCTTAGTCATTGTCCAACTTTCACATGGGTATGAGGGAAGTGAAAATACCGCGCCTTGGGCTAGATGCACCTTAGTCCTCGGTGTGACATCTTCGCTCCCCAAAACTTTAAAGAGGGCTTAGGTAGCAGATTGACTCAACACAATACTGACTTCTTCACTGCTGCTTCACAAAGCATTGATTATGTATCCAATCAAGAGGAAATACTTGACAACTTCAATAGTTTCTCCATTTGTCATGATGCTGCCTTTGGATGAGTAGTCCCCAAATCTCCCATGGGTGTTCTGACACTGTCTTTTGTTCTTGTTACATTTACTGTAAAAGGAAGTGAGATTTGGGGAGCTCAGCAAAGTAAATTGGAGTAAGTGATAGGTAGCTCCCCTAAACAACAGCTTTTAAAAAAATAAAACCAGGGGTCTGGTCCTCATTTCACAACTACATCAGCGGTGCTTCCCAGCCCCCAACCACAGCTCCTTCCCCTTTGTTTGAGAAATGGATTTTTATTACAGGATCCGCATTAGCTTGGAGGACAAAGGGCTGAGAAATGAACAGCTGTCGCAATGACAATTTGCCTCCTTCAGGACATCCTAGCTCAGTAACAGTGACAAAACTCCTGCACTTTATCATCATTCCATCTTTCCAGAGAGTGGACACATTTCCCGAGTCTCGTTTCCCTAAAGTGCTCTGCTCAGCACTTCAATATTGTGTGCTCATCA
Source organism: Tenrec ecaudatus (assembly GCF_050624435.1). Classification (NCBI taxonomy): domain Eukaryota; kingdom Metazoa; phylum Chordata; class Mammalia; order Afrosoricida; family Tenrecidae; genus Tenrec; species Tenrec ecaudatus. Next base: position 319,312,886 of record NC_134530.1, on the reverse strand, counting down.
TACTTAGCTTCCACTACAGCACGCTAAAATGAGTCCCCAAATCTGCCAGCCCATCTGCCGGATTTGGAGGGAAGGAGGCATTTGGAAAGAGTCCGTGTGTGCCTCGAAAGAGTTGAAAGAAGGGGAATATCTGGAAACGTTAAAGGGTTTTCTAAACACGAGGTGTTACTAGTGGTGATGGAGGAAGCAAAGCCTGTATTCTCCATTGCATGTGTCGTGGGGGAGGGGCGACTATTGGAGGTAGAAGAAAGATGGGCACTTACAGAAATTCTGTGGTAGCGCCATATACTTTCATGGACTCACTTTATAAGCTAGGGTTTTGAGGTGCCTTTTTGGAAACTGAGTTCCCTGCCTGCTGCTTGGAGGTCCAGGAACAGAACCCTCACCTTACATGTAGGAGAAGCAGGTTCGTCTCCCCGTCGAGGCACCTACGCACGCAGCAACCATCTTTGTATTGACGGAGGCTGGCAGGAAGCTATGAGACAGGACAGGCTGCAGTGGAACAGCCAGATGGCCATCTCCTTCTGAAATCAGCCAGTACAAACTGACAGATTACATGGTCCCTCAATGAATCACAGGGCGACCCAAGACGGGGCAACCCCTCTCCTCACATAGTGCATGGGGTGGCCATAAGACCAGCTGGCTCCCAGGCAGCTAACAAGGACAACCGAGCCCCTATGATATGCTTTAGCTTCCCTCAAGGAAAACCTAGTGAAAGTAAGACAGGGACAGAAAAAGGGAAATGATGTGTAGCCACCACTCTGCCGGTGCCCTTGCTGAGGGTGTTAAGGAAAGGTCGGGTTTCAGAGTCGAGATCCTTGCCAGGAACCAGCCTCTTCTTGCAGCCTTTGCCAGTGTCAGCCTACCCCACAAGCAAGGTAAGCATGGGTTTACTCGTGCGTATTTACTAATCTGTGGTGCACCATTTCACATGGATTTACCCACATCTTGCTTATTGGATAATCTATCCCACCCCTTGGGGCCTCAAAGTCCACAACCTCACCTCCTCAGGATGCTAGATGACACCCTATGTGATGCAGTCTCTTTCCCCCCTTCGTCCTGTTTATTTGGGGCTGTGACTGCAGGGGTGGCTGAAGCAGCAGCAGCAGCAGCAGCAGCCTGAGGGGTGGGACAGTATGACGAACTCAGAAACACAGCATCAGTCGAGAGATTAAGCTGTCAGCCTCCGAAGCCCTTTGCTGCTGAAGAGGAGATAAGCAGGGAAAGGTGAATGAGAACACTAGTCCCAGCAGATGGTGTTGGAGATTTGGAGACGAGAGAGGAGGGAGAGAGAAGGTTGTGGAGTATGAGAGGGAGAAAGGGTTTGGGGGCAGAGCTAGTGGACAGAGTAAACGGTATCAGCAGAGTCTGTATTCCTGATGATCCAGGCGACCTTTAGGATGGGTAGGAAGGAAGGCACCCATTGGTTCCATATGAAATAATTGTGTCCACTCAGGTTCACATGGTCACAGCACAGGAGGTACAGGAGAGTGAGATGCCATTCCATCCCCACATCCATTAACCTGGTCCTTTCCAAGGTCACGGGTTGTACCCCCAGACCAGGCAGGGAGCTCATCTGTGATGGATTCCCTGAGAATAGTGGCAGCACCTGGAGGAACATGGGCGTCCCCCAATTATTCCGAGCTGGGCCATGTTTTCAAACGAGGTCCAGTAGAGAGAAGTAATTAGAACCAAGCTCATTTCCACAGCAGTTAATTTTAGGGGAACTAAAGTCCTGGGAAGGGTGTGGTAAGACGCTGAGTCATAGATACGCTATGTCCAACAGAACAAAACCCTACCCAGCCCTGCCGCAGCCCCACAATTACTGCGTTGGAGTCCACTGATGCAGACACTATGCCAATCCATATTCTTCGAGGGTCTTCCTCCTCTTTAATGACCCTCTACTTTACCAAGTATGATGTCTTCTTCCCGAGCCTGGTCTCTCCTGATAACATGTCTAAAGTACATGAGAAGGTCTCGTGACCCTCACTTCTAGGGAGCATTGTAGTTGTACTTTTTTATTATTTAAGCAATTTTCAAGTTTTATTGATATATAATTTACACATTGTACGATTCAATAATTTTAAACATCCTAAAAAGAATTTTGCATTCATCATCGTAATCGATTTTAGAATATTTTCTATTTTCTTGTACTTGTGAGCTTCCCATTTGCCCCCCAACCTTCCCTGCCATAACCCTATGAGACTATTAATTTAGTTCCTGTCATCATAGATCTATAGATTTACCTGTCCTACATTTCATATAAGGGAAAATATTCCCAAAAACCCCAGACCAGCAACAGTAACAAAGTAAAACAGAAATGCGTCAATAGAAAAGAGAGCAGAAATATTAAAACCTAGAACACATTCAGATAGGTCAAAAGGGAGATCAAATGATAAGGTGTTGAATTTTAACCTAACTACATCTGCATTGAGTCTGCTTTCCAATGTGCTCTGTCTGATATTAAAGCTTCTTATGATTACTACAGTTGAAACACAAATATTTTGATATAAATTATAAAGTTCTTCTTCGGAGACAGATTTGTTGGTTCTTCTGGAAGTCCCTGGTACCTTCAAGTGCCGTCTCGGATATAAGTTTCAATCTGTAGGCTCAGTAAAAATAAGGCGGTTTGTCATGAAGCGACAGGGGCCTTGGTCCACTCTCAGTTCAGCACCATCTCTTTCTTACCTTCTCCCATTAGGATTCAGAAGAGCCAGACTCCACAGATAACACCCACTGCAATAGCTACCACAATACAAACAAAAGCAGACAACAACCAGAATGGGCAAGGATGGAGAGAAATCCGGCAGCTTTCTCCATACCGGTGAGAAAGGAAAATGAGGCAGTCACTACGGCGTAGAGTTTGTCAGTTCCTCAAAAAGTTAAACAGAACTACATCGAAATGGATTGCCCCATAAGCGAGGTAAGCGAATGCTTAGGGATTCAACCAAATACACACTAGTGATCCAAAGCCAAGACCCACAGTTGCCAAACAAAAGGAACACAAGGCAAGCAAGCACCTCGGTGGAAGAGAACTGGGCGAACACTAAGTAACACTGATCCCATTAACACTCCGGGGGTGGGAGTATTCTGGCCTGAGTAGCGTTTCTGAGCGACCCAAGGACTGCTCATGTGCAAAGTTGTATGCAAGCTATGCAACCCCTACCACTTCACACCTGCCCTGGCATCTGTTTCATATAGCTCCCCCCTTCCATGTATGTGAAACTTTTCTTCCTCGATCTCTTCAGAGTATCCTACTCTTTTCTAATAAACAAGAGTTGTGGGTGGGCTGTCGAGTCAAACATTTGCTACAAAGACCCGGTATGCACGTGACTCCAACGGGGGCAGTTACTAGGCGAGGATGGGTTATATCAATAGACAAGTCTGCTCCGTTTCGATAGGACCAGCATGCACACACAAGTCTGCTGGTCAACTCACTGCAGTCAGGAGGACCAACAGTGTCCTTTGTCGTGCTACAAACACAAGGGTTAGTCCTTATGCATCTTCTGGTAAGTAACTAATGAACATTACAGTCCTGTATGATGCACAAAATCGAGAGAACTCAAATAAGTGGGTTATTGCAACTTCATTCAAGTTACTTTTTAATTATAAAACATTTACATACAAATGTATGCCTAAGTTTTATACATAGTAATATTTATAAATTTCATATTATAACTTTAACATGTGTTCAGGATACATTCCGACACAATCAGTTGTTGTTAGCCGACTCTAATTCACAGTAAATGAAACCCTGTGTCATCCTACACCATCTTCGCAATTCTTGTGAGGCAGGAGCCCAGGGTTCAGTCGCTATGCCACCACCCATCTCCTCGACAGTCTTGTTCCTTTTCACTGCCCCTCTACTTTGCCAAGATCCATGTCCTTTTCCAGGGACTGCTGTCTTCTGAGAACATGCCCAAAGTCTATGAGATGAAGTCTCACCATCCTCGCTCCTAGGGAGCATTCTAGATGTACTTCCTCCACGGCAGACTTCATTGTTCTACTGGTGGCAGTCCGTGGTCCTTGAAATATTCTCCTTCAACATCATAATTCAAATGCATCAACGTTTTTAGGTCTTCCTTATTCATTGTCCAACTTCCATATGCAGGTAGGCAATTGAAAATACTATCAGTTGGGTCAGACCCACCTTAATCCTCACCATGGTAACTTTAGTCTTGAATACTTTAAGAGGTCTTATGTTGCAGATTTGCCGAATGCACCATGCCATTGATTTCTTGACTGCTGCTTCCATGGGCATCGATTGTGGACCCAAATAAAAGCCCGACAATGCCAATCTTTTCTCCGTTTATTATCATGTTGCTTATTGGTCCAGTTGGGAGGGTTTTGGTTTTTGTTTGCACACTGAGTTGATCCATAGCGAAAAATGGAGTGTTTGATTTTCAGCAAGCGCTTGGGGTCTTCTTGGCTGCCAGCAAGCAAAGCTGTGTCACTTGCTTGCTGTATCCCTTTGCTCTGTTTGAACAACTGCGTCTAGGTCTATGCACAGGTTCTACAGGAGCACAATGGAGTTTCTGGTATTCCCATTCTTTGGAATGTTACCCATCATTTGTTATGATCTGTGCTAGTCCAGGTTCACAAGAGACAAAAATCCAGAGACACTCATGTGTGTATAAGAGAGCTTTATATCAAAGAGTAATTGTATATTAAGATAACATCCCAGCCCAGATCAAATCCAAAAATTTGATATTAGCTCATATGTCTGATACTAGTCTATGAATTCTTCTTCAGAGTACGCAACACATAAAATGATGCCAAATTCAGACAGATCACAGGCCAGCGGGTGGACAGTCTTGTGGATCCAGTGTCAGTGGCAGCATCTCCAGGGCTCTGGCTGCCATCAGCGTGGCTCCATGTAGCTTGTCAGCAGGAAGACGAAGCCGAGAGAGAATGTGTCCCACCTCCAGAGAGAAAGAAGAAGTACCCAGAATCTTCATGAGAAAGCCATGTCCACAAGGAGAGATCAATCAGCCTGTGACCTGACTGACAGACTAGACTCCAATCCTTCATTCTTTTATCAAGTTGGCATAAAATTGTGTGACTACCACATGATCCATGCAGTTGAATGCCTTTTGATAGTCAATAAAACGCACGTAAACATATTCTGGTATTCTGTGCTTTCCATCAAGATCCATCTGACATCAATAATGAAATCCTTCATTCTGTGTCTCTTCTGAATCTAGCTCAAATGTCGGGCCATTCTTGTAGCTGTACTGCTGCAACTGCTTTAAATGTTGACCTTCCGCAACATTTTTCTTGCGTGTGAGCCTAATGATGTTGTTAGATAACGTCTGCATTTTTTTGAGGCATAAATACAGATCTCTTCCTGTTGGTTGACAAGGTAGGTGTCTTCCAGATTTCCTGGCAGAGATGAGTGCATTCTTCCAGTGTTGCGATCATTTGTCGAAACATTTTAACTGACATTCCATCAATTCCTGGAGCCTTCTGGCTTTTGCTTTTAGCAGTAGCTTCAGTGAAGCTTACACTTCGCCCCTCAAAACCATCAGGTCTTGATCATATGAAACATCTTGAAAAAGTTCAATAGCAACTATTTTTGTTACAGTGAGTCCTATTTTTGTTACAGTGAGTCCCTTTTTTATGCTTCCTATAATGTTCAATATTTTACCCATAGAATTTTTCAGTATTTCAACTGTAGCTGTGAAGTTTTTCTTTGGTTATTTCAGGTTGAGGTATGCTGAGCATGCTCATTCTTTTTGGTTTTCTAACTCCACGTCTTTGATCATTCCTTATGATGTCTTCTTTTGTCTTCTTGAGAGGCCCTTTGAAGTCATGGGCTCAGGTCATTTCCTTCATCACTTCCGTTCACTTTAGCCACTCGACATTCAAAATGCAGAATATATTTTTAGGGTGTAAAACTAGTAGTGAAAAACTTTTTACTACTGTATTCCTCATCGTTGATTTTATATTGTTTTATAATATTGAGCCCTAACATTTTTATTCTTGATTTGCTACAGATGGATTTAGCAATTAGTATAAACTGAATGAACATAATTGCTACACAAGGAAACAGTTCGATTCTGGCAGATTGTGTGCTGTCAAACTTAAACCAAATCTGTGATTTTGGCGTACCTCATGAACTGAAACACACATGGACAGCGTCAGTATTGGAAAGTCATTCTGTAATCCATTGCTGCTGTCCTTATCATAGTTGTTGAACATGAATTTGTTTGTTTGGAAGATGAAATGACGTGTTCGGTACTCCACAGCATGGGAATCTGGGGAGCTTACTTTAACTTGTCGCTCACTGGCATCCATTTATAGCAAGTCATATGGTGACACTGGAAAAGACAACCCATCATATATAGCTCAAACAACGTGTGAAGAATTACAAAACTCAGTGCATGCTAAGGCTTGCTCAACTTATTTTGAGCAAAATGAGTATACATCAATATTGCAGTATATGCCATGCCTGCTCCTTCTCATTCAAATTAGCTGAGTATTGTTTCAAGATATGTGACTCCAACAGATGGAAACCTGTTGAGCGATTTATCACATTTGGTAGTTTAAAAAGTTATAGTGGTGAAGAAATGTTAAATCAAGTACTTCATGTGAAGCTTGAAAAATCGATTTTTAAGTACATAAGGCATTTCTATGACAATACTGCAATATGTCAGCACATTTTAATGCATGCAACAGAAAATGAGAATGGATGTGCGATTTTTGTACCATGTGTGAAAGACGTAGCTCAGTAGATTGTTGTCCACAGCATTGGATTTCATTCCAGTATTCAGTTACGCTGCATATTTTTTTGCTGCCAATTCACTGATGGCAGTTCTTAAAATATATTAAAGTAATGATTGATTATAAAAGTGTCTTCAAATTGGGAAATATGTGCTATAGCAACAAGTGCGATCTTGGAAGCCTACACTCAAATTCTAGACAATTTAGAAAATATTACAAAAGACCAGAGCCAAAAAGAAAAAACCAAAAGAGAAGTTGAAAAATTACCAATAAAATGCAAAGACTAGTGTATGCATTTATGTGGGTTATGTAAAGTAATATGTCAGCATTTTTCACCAGACAATTCAAGCTATCCAAGATTCAAAGATGTGAACATAGCTCTAACAGTCACTAACAGGGTATTCTACAATTTTTGAAAATACAACAGCAAAAATACTACTGAATACTGGTTATGAATCAGTTCACCAGAAGTTCTCCAGCTACATAACATGCAACAATTTTGTGTAACCACATACGATTAATGATACATTTCAATCTTTCATAAAAAGAAAGTGTTGTTCAGCAGCGTTCTCTAGAGCAATGGCAGTGGCCAAGTCAACCTTGGTGAGTGGAAGTCCACGCTGCTGCGCCCATGCATAACCTCCATCCCCGCCACCATGTCCACTTTGTTCATGTGCCCACTGGGCAATGACAGTGGTGGCAGAGGAAAGAGGAGGACCAGTCTCCACAGTGTTTGTCTTCTTATCCATTTGATTGTTAAAATCCTGCTCTTCAGAGGTAGCCTTTTGATGAGCATTCACATGAGACACGATTATCTTCATCCATTCAGAGAGGTCTATGCACATACCTCTTCCCAACTCCTAGTACCATAATGGGTTGACTAGAGAAACAAATCCCAAGACACTAATATATGTATAAGAAAGAACTTTATATCAAAGAATAATTGCATATGGAGAAAACATCCCAGCCCAGTCCAAATCAAGTTCATAAATCCTATATTGACCTATATGTCCGATACTAGTCCATAAATTCCTCTTCAGACTCTCCTTGCCACTCGCCATAATGCTGAATGTAGGACCGCACAGTCCGGTGGGTGAAAACTCTGTGGATCTGAGAAGCATCACAGGGCTGTGGAAGCATCATTATCTCTGCAGGTTTCCACCACATGGCCCACTCAGGTCTCAGTGTAGCTCCACCTGGCTTGTCCACAGAAGACAAGGCAGAGAGAGAGAGAGAGAGAGAGAGAGAGAGAGAGAGAGAGAGAGAGAGAGAGAGGCCCACTTTTTCTGATGGCAAAATCAAGAGAGAGAAAGTTCCCAGAATCCTCATGAGAAGGCCATGTCCACATGGAGGAATCACAGGCTGTGGCTTGATTGACAGACTAGACTCCACTCCTTTATTCTAGTTGATTTGAGACTATGTAACTACTACAGAAGGCAAAAATTGTATGAAATTATTTTAAATAGATTTTCCTTCTTAAGCATTGGAACTATACCTGATAAAGTATGCATAAATGAACTTAAGAATTAGTGCAGGGTTATCCCCCAAACCTAAGTACATACTCTTACAGAAAATAATAATAACTTCATTCTTACATGCGAACTAAGTTTACAGACTCAGGGAAGACAACTTGTCCTCATGTAGACAGATATAATTTCATAATAGAAGATAAAATATACTACATATTTTCCAGTATTGAATTTGCTTTACACGTATTTCTAAACTTAGTGATTACAAACTGCTTAACCAAACAACCCTCAAGAGACAACAATGATTCCAGAAAGGCTCAATTTATTGTCTTTAATATGAATGGCAGTAAAATATATTCAGCAGCTTATTTGTGACAAAAAATCACTGAAGAAGTTTAAGAGCAAAGAAGAGAAATAAATATTTTTAATTATAACACATTAGAGATAGATCTATCTAAAAATAAATTATAGCAATTTTTGGTAAGATTTGTTTCTGATCAATACAATTTCTTTTATGGGAGATTTACATTTCTTTTTTATAATGATGCTATTTGTTATTAAACAAGTCTCAAAATAGAATTATGAACCATTTAATAGAAAATTCATAAAATTTAATTTCTCTTTGTAGCAGATCAACAGAATTTTATTTATTTTTATTTTTTTACAAATCATTTTATTGGGAGCTCATACAACTCTTATCACAATCCATACATCCATCCATTGTGTCAAACACATTTGTACATTTGTTGCCATCATCATTCTCAAAACATTTTCTTTCTACTTGAGCCCTTGGTATCCACTCCTCATTTTCCCCTCCCTCCCTGACACACCCTCCCTCATAAACCATTGATAATTTATAAATTATGTTTATTATTTTTTCATGTCTTACACTATCCAATGTCTCTCTTCACCCACTTTTCTGTTGTCCCTCCCCCAGGGAAGGGGTTGTATGCAGATCATTGCAATTGGTTCCCCCTTTCTCCCCAACCTTCCCCTTCCCCTCCTGGTATCTCTACTCTCATGATTGGTCCTGAGGGGTTTATCTTTACTGGATTCCCTGTGTTTCCAGCTCTGATCTACATCAGTATGCATCCTCTGGTCTAGCAGTACATTTAAGGTAGAATTGGGATTATGAGAGTAGAAGGAGGAAGGATTAAAGAAATAGAGGAAAGTTGTATGTTTCATCGGTGCTATACTGCACCCTGAATGACTCGTCTCCTCCCCGAGACCCTTCTGTAGAGGGATGTCCAGTTGCCTACAGATGGGCTTTGTGTCTCCACTCCACACTTCCCCTCATTCACAATGATATGATTGTTTTTGTTCTTTAATGTGTGATACCTGATCCCTTCGACACCTCGTGATTACACAGGCTTGTGTGCTTCTCCCATGTGGGCTTTGTTGCTTCTCCGCTAGATGGCTGCTTGTTTACCTTCAAGCCTTTAAGACCCTAGATGCTATATTTTTTGATAGCCAGGCAGGCTTGTGTGCTTCTCCCATGTGGGCTTTGTTGCTTCTCCGCTAGATGGTTGCTTGTTTACCTTCAAGCCTTTAAGACCCTAGATGCTATATTTTTTGATAGCCAGGCACCATCAGCTTTCTTCACCACATTTGCTTATGCACCCGTTTTTTCTTCAGCAATCCTGTCAGGAAGGTGAGCATCATGGAATTTCAATAGAAAAAAGGTGTTCTTGAGTTGAGGAAGTACTTAAATCAAGGCCCAATGTCCATCTGCTATCTTAATACTAAATGTATAAATATATGTGCATAGATCTATTTCCCCATAGTCATATAAATATGTTTACATATGTACATGCCTGTATTTAGACCTCTATAAATGCCCTTTGCCTCCTACTTCTTTCCTCTATTTCCTTTTACTTTCCTCTTGTTCCACTATCATGTTCAGCCTTCATTTGAGTTTCAGTAATTCCTCTTGGTTACATTGCCCCTGATCAAACCCTACCAGGCAACCTACACCCTCCTTGCCATCAATTTTGGATCACTTGTTGTTCCCTTGTCTCTGGGGTTGTTAATCTCCACTGTCTTTCCTCTGCCTCTCCCTCTCTCATGTCCCCCTGGAACCATCAGTCCCTTTACTTTCTTCTGAAGATTGTTTATCCCATCTATCTTATTATCTAAATAGACCTGCAGAGATAATGATAGGCACAAAAAAATAACAGAGCAAAACAAAGCAACAAAAGAAAACAAAACAACAATAACAAAAAGTAAACAGTGATAAAAAAAAGAGAGAAGCCTGTAAAGAGTTCAAGGTGTGGTTGTTGGTCTTTAGGAGTGTTTTCCTATAGTCTGAGGGGTGCCCCACTCTGGCCCCAAAGTCTATTTTTGATATTCCCTGGGGACTTCATTGCTCTGCTCCCCTTGCTGTTCTGTTGCACACCCTTAGTTTTTTGCCTTAGTGTGGTGGGGTCAGATTAGGAACAATTTCCGCACTGTGTCTTCAGTGATCAACAGAATTTTATATTGATTTTTGTAACAACGAAGTTCCCAGACTCATTTTCTTAGTTGTAGAATATGTGGAATATTCTTTTTATAAAAAATATGATGTAAAATTACAACTTTCCTCTACTTCCTAAATGCTTCCTCCCTCCCCCACCCCCAATTATCATGATCCCAATTCTACCTCACAAATCCGGCTAGACCAGAGGACGTACACTGGTACAGATAGGAACTGGAAACACAGGGAATCCAGGGTGAATGATCCCTTCAGGACCAATGGTAAGAGTGATGATACTAGGAGGGTGGAGAGAGGGTGGGTTGGAAAGGGGGAACTGATTACAGGGATCTACATATAACCTCCTCCCTGGGGATGGATAACAGAAAACTGGATGAAAGGATATGTCGGACAGTGTAAGATATGACAAAATAATAACTTATAAATTATCAAGGGCTCATGAGGGAGGGGGGAGCAAGAAGGGAGGGGAAAATGAGGAACTGATGTCAGGAGCTTAGGTGGAGAGCAAATGTTTTGAGAATTATGTCAATGAATGTACAAATGTGCTTTACACAATTGATGTATGTATGGATTGTGATAAGAGTTGTATGAGCCCCCAATAAAATGATTCTTTAAAAAGAGAAAACAAAAGTATGATGTGAAAAAAAGAAAATATAATTGAAAAATCTTAGTAGTTCTCATTCTCTAAAAATTTTACTGCCCAGTTTATGTCATTCAGCTGAAACAATGGTTCTCTACCTACCTAATGCCTTGACCCTGTAATACAGTTCCTCAAGTTGTGATGACTGCCTCCAACCATAAAATTATTTTTGTTGCTACTTTATAACTATAATTTTGCTACTGTTATGAATGGTGAAATGTTATGAATGGGATGATGGTGAAAGTCTAAAATCCTTTGGCAGGGTCCCCATGTGGATTTACTCTCCAGCGAATCCCCTCTGGTCATTAACCAGGCATGTGAACACCCAGACAGAGTGCACCGTAAAGTGGATCATTGCTGATACGCTGTTGTCAGGGGTCACCGAGTCAGTTCCAATTCAGAGCCACACTGTGGACGACAGACTGAGACACTGCTCTGTCCTGCAGCAGCTTCACAATTATTTTTTTTTTTATGTAGTTAGGTTAAAATGAAACATTTGTTTCTCCTTTGACCTAATTTAAATTGGGTCTGGTTTTCGTTATTTTCTGCTTTCTTTTCTATTGAGATTTTTTCTTTTTTCAAACGTTTTATTAGGGACTCATACAACTCTTATCACAATCCATACATTCATCAATTGTATAAAGCACACCTGTACATTCATTGCCCTCATCATTTTCAAAGCATTTGCTCTCCACTTAAGCCCTTTGCATCAGGTCCTCTTTTTTTTTCCCTCCCTCCCCGCTGCCCCCTCCATCATGAACCCTTGATAATTTATAAATTATTATTTTTGTCTCCCTTCACCCCCTTTACTGTTGTCCGTCCCCCAGGGAGGAAGTCACATGTAGATCCTTATAATCAGTTCCCTCTTTCTAACCCACTCTCCCTCTACCCTCCCAGTATCGCCCCTCACACCCCTGGTCCTGAAGATATCATCCACCCTGGATTCCTTGTGCCTCCAGCTCCTATCTGCACCAGTGTACATCCTCTGCTCTAGCCAGACTTGCAAGGTAGAATTTGGATCATGATAGTGAGGGGGGGGGGGTTTATCTGTTTTGTTTTATTTTATTCTTGCTGTTGGTTTGTGTGTATTTTACTTTATGTGCAATCCAGAATAAGTAAGAAACAGTAACTGGGTTCATAGTTTCTTAGGGTTATGGCTGGGGAGGTTGAGGGCACATGGAGCGCTAAAAATGAGTGAAAAGAATGAGGAAAATGTTCTAAAATTGATCGTGGTGATGATGGCACAACTCTTTTTATTATGTTTAAACCACTGAATTGCATGCATGCAAATGTATGCTAACAAAATGGGTAAAGTTTTACAAATAAATTGGCATATATATATATTTTTATGTTCAGTTGCTTATATTATAGACACATCTTTAAAGAAGTTGCAATAGACAAGAGAAACAGAACTGAGAAATCAGAAATAAATCTACCCACTTATGGACTGATGATCTTTGACAAAGAGATGAAAATCATTAAAGAGGCACCATAAAGTTTTTAACAAATGGTGCTAGAAAAACTTATCCATTTGAATAAAAATGAAACCAGATCTACTTCCTACCACGGAAAAAAATGAACTCAAGAGGGAGCAAAGGTAAAACCCAAAACTATAAGGATCATCTGTGAAAGATAGGGACAAATTTCTAGGAACCCCAATACACAAGTTACACACAAATAGAACTGAAAACATACACAGCATAAGAGAATTTAGATAACAAGGAACTCTAAAAAATTAGACAATCAAGTCCTCAAAATGTTTTCCCAAAGATGGGGATAGACACTGTTCTACACACAGTCAAGCAATAATGGTTATCTTCAAGTGGATGTATGGTTAGACATTCGGGCTGAATGGAAGGGGGAGGGAAAGTAGGAATAGATATGTATATAAGTTATCAGTAGTGTGTGTATATATGTGTCTGTGTGTGTATATATATGTATAAGTGTAAGTAGTGTGTATGTATGTATGTGTGTGTATATATATATATATATATATATATATATATATATATATATATATATATATATATGGTAAATGGGATCTTAAAGCTCATGAGTGGCCAGCTAAGATGCAACTAGAGGTCTCTCCCCTTGGAAAGCAAAGAAGAGTGACTAGAAGGTGTGTGTAAATAAGTAACCCTCAGGGCTAAAGGCTCCTGTGAACATCAATCTCCACAACCACGAGACAAGAAGAACTAGATGGTGCCCACTAACCTCCACCAAGTACTATGAGAAGGATCACACAAGTAGACCCTGAAGAGAGTGGGAGAAAACTGTAGAACAAACCTCAAATATTTTTTTAAAGGCCAGACTTATGGTCCTTAGCCAAGTCTGGAACTGATTGCACCCTATGGCTCCATTTGCAGCCATATCATAAGCAAGCCTATAAGGGGTGCAACAACCCTAGGAAGGTATCTACTCCTTATGACAGTCAACCATTGGCGCTCAAAAGGACAGCATTACCCAAGAACAACACTCGGAAAGATTAAAGGAAGAAGAAGGGATGGAACAAGAAATGCAGGGAGGAAGTGAAACAAAGGCTATTATATTCTAGGGATTGAGATCAGTGGCATAAAACAAAATTTGTACAAGTTTTCCAATGTGAACCTGCAAATCTTCACCCAATTCACGATAAAAAGTTTTTCTCAATGCCCATGGAGTTTTAGACTAGAAAGTTGTTTAAAAAGTAAAACTAGAGAGTAGGGGGAACTGATAGCAACAATGACTGTGGAATACCACTCAAATGGAATGAACATCAGAATTTTAGATGACTGGATAAATGGGATGGTAGAAGTTATGGCAAAAACCAATAGTAATAGATAATACATTGAGGGATCAGGGGGTGGTAGGATGGGGGAGCGAGGAGTTAAAGAGGAGCTGATATCAAGGAGTTCAAGAAGAAAAGAGAATCTATGAAAATGATGGTGGCAGCAAGTGTGCAATTATGCTTGATCTAATGGAACTATGTATTGTAAAATCTGTTAGAGCTCCCAATAAAATGTTTATATATATATATATATATATATATATATATATATATATATATATATATATATATATATATATATATATATATATATGAGAGAGAGAGTAACAACGACGAGTATAAGGAAAAATGTTCTGAAGTTGATTATGGTGGTAATTGATCCAACCTCCTGGATATGGTTGAATGTATGCATTAAATGATATGTAAAGCATATGCCAATAAGCTTGTTTCTTAAAAAGTAAACATAAATACAAGGGAGTCACATCACGGAATGCTAAGACATACATACACGTGTGTGTGTGTGTGTGTGCGTGTGTGTGTCAAACCCACATATCCCATTTGAGTACACAAGCAAACAGAGGAAGTGGATACCACAGGGCTCTCACATACTCTGATCTGACTTGGAACTCCCTGTGATCCAGCAATTACACTCCTAGATTTACGCACAAATGAACGGCAAGCTCAAACACATCCTTGCACACCAATGTTAATGGCAGCACTGTTCACAATAGCCAAAAGATGAAAACAACCCACGTGCCCATCCATTCATGCACGGATAAACAGGACGTGACGTGCATACAGTAGAATCATAGGCAATGAAAAGGGAAAGTCAGTCCTGATAATCCTGCAGCAGTGGCTGCCACTGTGCGCTCAAGCAGAGGAGCAATTGCAAGGATGGCACAGGGCTGGGGAGGGTTTCTTTCTATTGCCCACAGGGTTGCTACGGGTTGGAACCAACTTAATGGCGCCTAACAACAACACTGCATTATCAATGAATGATTCTAATGGAAATAAATCAGGCACAAAGGGGTGACTTACATGAGTAGGGGCACAAAGTTTCCAGACGCGAGAAGGACAGAGGTAGGGAGGTGAGTGCTTAATGAGAATAGCATTTAGGTTCGGGATGATGAAAAACTTTGGGGACCCAGCGAATGCTGAAGGTGGGCTTTGGGGCCAGGGCGTGGTGCCCCAACAAACTGGACTGGAAAACATTCGTAAAGGCCAACAAACAGTCCTTGAACTAACTACAAGCTTTTCTTTCTTGTTTTGCTTTTTGTCATTGGTTTGGTGTTGTTGTTTTGTTGTATATTATTGCTTGGTTTTGCTCTTTCTTGTTTTTGTGCATGTTATTATCTCCACAGGCCTGTCTAAATAAGATAGGCTGGATGATCAATCTGGGGGAGAAAACAACGGGACCAACAGTTCCACGGGGGATATGGGAGAGGGGGAGGTGGGAGAAAGGTAGTGGTGTTAATAAACTCAGGGACAAGGGAACAACAAGTGATCCAAATCGGTGGTGAGGAAGGTGTAGGAGGCCTGGTAGGGCATGATCAAGGGTAATGTAACCAAGAGGAATTACTGAATCCCAAATGAAGTGTGAGCATGATAGTGGAACAAGAGAAAGGACAAAGGAAATAGAGGAAAGAGCTAGGAGGCAAAGGGCATTTATAGAGGTCTAAGTACAGCCATGTACATATGCAAATATATTTATAGATGAGAATGGGGTATGTGCATATATTTATAGGTTTAGTATTAAGGTAGCAGAAGGACTTTGGGCCTCCACTCAAGTACTCCCTCAATGCAAGAACACTTTCTTCTATTAAATTGGCATTGTATGATGCTCACTCTCCTGGCATTGCATGATGCTTACCCTCCTGGCATTGTATGATGCTCACCTTCCTGACACAGCCACTGAAGACAAAGCAGGTGAATAAGCAAATGTGGTGAAGAAAGCTGATGGTGCTGACTATCAAAAGATATAGTGTCTGGGGTCTTAAAGGCTTGAAGGTAAACAAGCGTCCATCTAGCTCAGAAGCAACAAGGCCCACATGGAAGAAGCACACCACTTTGTGCGATCACTAGGTGTGGAAGGGATCAGGTATCAGGCATCACTAGAATAAAAAATCTTATCATAGTGAATGGGGGGGGGCGTGTGGAGTGGACCTAAAGCCCATTTGTAGGCCACTGGACATCCCCTTCCAGAAGGGTCTTGGGGAGGAGACGAGCCAGTCAGGGTGCGATATAGCAACGATGAAATCATACAACTTTCCTCTAGTTCCTAAATGCTTCCTCCTCACCCACTGTCATGATCCCAATTCTATCTTACAAATCTGGCTAGACCAGAGGATGGACACTGGTGCAGATAGGAACTGGAAACATAGGGAATTCAGGGCGGATGATCCCTTCAGGACCAGTGGAGTGAGTGACGATACTGGGAGGGTAGAGAGAGTGGGTTGAAAAGGGGGAACCAATTACAAGGATCTACATGTGACCTCCTCCCTGGGAGACGGACAACAGAAAAGTGGGTGAAGGGAGACATTGGACAGGGCAAGATATGACAAAATAATAATTTATAAATTATCAAGGGTTCATGAGGGAGGGGGGAGTGAGGAGGGAGGGGAAAAATGAGGAGCTGATGCCAGGGGCTTAGGTGGAGAGCAAATGTTTTGAGAATGATGAGGGCAATGAATGTATAAATGTGCTTTACACAATTGATGTATGTATGGATTGTGAAAAGAGTTGTAGGAGCCCCTAATAAAATGATTTTTTAAATCTCTAGAAAAGAAACCAGAAATTATTAAGAACTAGAACATATCTTTTTAAAAAAAGAAAGAAAAACTTTGGGGAATGAATCGTAGTGGTCACATAGCATAGTGTTTATCATTAATGCTACTAAATTTGCACTCTTAAAATGGTTACAATGGCAAATATACATAGAGAAATAATAAATTCTGAATTTGTATTCTTAAAATGGTTAAAATGGCAAATGTATATATCAAAGATAGCTATATGAACATACAATTGTATCATATAGTTATATAACATGTAAATAAATACATAATGTATAAATGATCTGATTATCAACAATAAATATATATAAATAAGTGTATACATTTTAAAATGCTTAAATCGCTGGTATAAAATTTGCTTCAATCCAATGCTAGGTTTTGATGTCTTTAAGAAGAAAAGACCAGCGTTAGACGGAATTCCACATCTTAAAGACGGAAGGAGGAAGGATATCGACATCCTTGGATCCGTTACATACTGGAAAGCTGTCTTTGGTGGCGACGTCTCTAACCATGAAGTGGACATGGCATTCCTTCAGGGACTCCCGTTTCTTTAAACCTCCTTCAGACTCCATGTCCCGAGGGCTGAAGTTGAATCTGTCCATCGATGGGCTCAGCTCTCACTGCTGCCATGCACTGTCCTCATGCAAGCTGAATTTCCATTCTCCATCTTCTTGTGTTGGATTTATCCCTATCAGCTTCTTTCCTTCCTGTTTCAGTAAACGTCCTCGGGAAAGGATGGACAGACAGGTAGAATTTTAGCATGAGTCATCCGAAGCTTATCCGCTTGTGGGCAGCCCTCACTGCTATGCACTTTTCTGAAAAATATCGATTAGCCTTCCCTGCTCACGTCGCCTCTGAAGAACACTGGGCAGGAGGGTGCCAGCCACACTGACATTGTACAGTGCCTTCGCATTATGTTAATTAGCCAAAACGCCACGCATTGATTTTCCTTGAGAGGTTCCAGAGATCAAATAGCAATGAATGGACCTAGCAAAGCCTAATTCACTAATGGATTTTTAACTTCTGTGCGGAAAGTTGCTCAAAGGCAAAGGCGGTTTACCATTAGCCAGAAGAAAGAAATGAAGACGTCTCCCGTCACAAACAGACCCAGAGAAATTCCATGTTCCAAGAGAGCCAGGAGTGCATATATTCATGAAAGGCAAGCATATGCCTTTACTTGCTGTACAACAGCATTTAGGGATTTGAAGTTCAAAGAATGATGGGACATCTGGGGACACCAGGTCAAAATAAACATTAAAATTAAGCATTAATATTAGGATTTAAATCCATTCTGTCAAGGCTCAGAATGATATGGTCTGATTCTGATGTTTTATTCGAGTTCTGATGCAAAATTCTCTCGATGTTTCACGCCAAAATCGTTGTCGAGCACGGATGCGGTTCAGTACCGGGGTTTCGCTGTATTTGAATCACCAACCCTCTGGGCAGCAGGGGAGAGCACTTAATTCTGGCACAAACAGGGCCCCTGCTGAGAAGACAGAGTAGCTGAAATCTCAACACCCCTGGGAACAACCAAAAATAGGTCCTGGGAGCACCGATTTTAGAATATCGAATATTCTAAAATTCGCAGAAATAAATGTCTGAGCCACAAGGGTCCAAACTATGTCCCCTCTCCTCTTTGATTCCTCCTTCATTCTGCTTCACTTGGAGGGCAGTGATGACTCCACAGTAGAATCCTCCCCTTCTAGAAAAGGTCTAGGTTCAAGTCCCAGCCAGTGCGTCTCAGTAGAGCCAATGGTTTCTGTCAACGGAGGCTTGCATCTTGCCATGATGTGGATCAGGGTTAACCAAAAACTTCCAGACCAAGCCAGAATAAGTACGAAAGGCCTGGCAGGAAAACTCTATGGGGCATGATGGCCCAATGCCATCCATCCATGGTCAAGTCAACAGCAGTTGGAGACAAGACCATTGTCTCTAGCTGCATGGAAGTAGTCAGGGGGTTTACTTTTTGGTGCCATATTACTAGGTTTTCAGTGAAGGTTCACACAGCAGTTTGGGTTCCCACTCAACAATTCCTGTACCAATGATTAAGGGTACCTGCCTCACACTGTGTGAATAGGCCCATTGTTCTTTCTCCATTTTTCTGGTTTTCATGGCTCTTGTACTTTCTTGTGATAACTTTAAAGAAACTGTCTGTCAAGTGTGTAAGAGTCATACTTGCGTGGTTACACGTGGGTTGTAACGGCACGGTCAGCAGTTGGAAACCACCAGCCACTCTGTGGGAGAAAGGCAAGGCTTTCAACTCCCTTATAGAGTTATAGTCTCATAAACCCACAGGGCAGTTCTACCTTGTCTTACAAGGTCACCGTGAGTCAGCATTTACTGGATTATAGTGACTTTGGTTTGGGTTTGGGGTTGCCTATGGAGTCTTATAGGTAATTTTTTTAAAAGAGTACAATGTTATGAATGATCGTCATTATTTTTTTAGCCCATTTGTTGTTTAGCTACAAAGTGACCTTAGGGAATCGTTTCAGCTCAAGGCTTGAAGATTATTTCTGCGCAATAGTTGCAGGCCCGGGATGTTTTAGAAGTCTGGTGATGGGAAGCTTATTTGGGGTTCAATGACAGATCCTTTGATGGCTCAAAGTCACATCCAGAGATTATTAAGTTGTTGCTTGCTGTCCGGAGACAGAGACGGCAACCAGGAACATTCTTATTACCCTCCTCTGCCGGCTCCCCTGGCATCCAGACACAAAGGGACAAGGCCAGGAGCCCCACTCATGTGCCCAGGTCTAACGGCCCGGGCACCATAAGGAGGTGTGTGACTGAGGAGAACAAGTCTGAAACGTACGCGTCAGAAGCCTCTTGCAGACACATCTTCTAATCACTAGACATATGGATGTGTAAGCAGACTACGGGGTCTTCATGAACCGCTAGTCAGAGATTGATTCGTGTCGGTATTTCCCTGGCATCACTCGGAATGGAATTCATCAGAATCCCCGCGTCTGATGAACACACGGCACACCCCACAGACACTATGCTTTCCACACGCTGAAGGTTGGGGCCACCTGGCTTCACCCAGCTTTGAGCAAGACGGCAGCTGCCATTTTCCCAAGAGCGTGCACACACTTACGGTCTCTGGGTCCCAGTTTGGCCACTCTCGCAGTATTTCAAACTTCTTCACAAGGCTACAGTGCACTATCTTCTATTATCTTTTAATTCCAATTTTTCACAAAACTTTCAAAGCCCCTTGGGTGTTTCCACAAAAGAGATGTGTCAGATAATTAGGGGAAATGCAAAGTATTTAATTAGTTGTATTGTTCTGAAGAGATTGTCCCTTTTATATCACATGTTACGTGGTCCATTGTATAGTCTTTTCTTAAAGGCGCCAGTAGTTGATCAGCTGCAGATCCTGCTAAGCCTAGGTTGGCGTCTCTCTCCTCACAGCAGCTGTTGGTAGGTACCTCGAGCTGGTGCTGACCCATAGCCACCATACAGATAACAGAACGAACCACTGCCTGGCGCTGAGACATTCTTACAATCACTCTTATGTTTGAGTCCTTTCTGTCAGCTACTGTGTCAACCCATCGCATTGAGGGCCTTCCTCTTTCCCGCTGCCCCTCTGCTTCACCAAACACGGTGTCCTCCAGGGACATTTTTCCCCTGACAACATGTTCAAAGTAAGGAAGATGAAGAGAACAGCTAGTGTTACCCTATTAGCACCTCCTTCCTCACTACCTGGAGTTACCAAGTCTCTTAGGGGAACTGCTCCCTATCTCAGTACTCTGGGTAGTCTACAGAGATAGGCCTCCTGCCCTGGTTGCTAGGTGTCCTCCAGTCAAATTTTCAATTCATAGCACCCTAAAGTACAACTGCACCCTGGACTCTCCCACCTGTAATCTCTATAGAATCGGATCACCAGGTCCTTCCAACCTTAGCCACCTTCTGGTTAGCAACCAAGCGCTTGACGGTTATGCCACCAGGCCTCCTTTCCCTTGACCCCTTCCTACTCTGAGCGCCCCTCTCTGGAGAGCATGGTGCAGGGTGTCCGAGACTGGCCCTGAGGACAACACAGAGATGCCTTCTCACCTGCGCTTCCTCCCAACCAGCATCACTCACCTCAGCTTGAGCACCTTCCTTCCGGGTCCCAATCAGATCCAGCCCTGATTCTTACTCTTGGGGGCCAATTATCACATTTAATCAAACCGGCCCAGGTGCCTCCCCTGAGGCTCCTCGGGCAGGCCCAAATGCAGCAAACTGACTTACCTGTGAAGCTCCAGACGTGTGTGCACTTGCCAGAAGTCCCAGAGGCTACCAGCTTCAACTTTTGTTTAAAGTCCTTCTAGAATGGGGGAGGAGGGTGCTTCTAAGTTATGGAATCTCACGGCATGGAGACTGGATGCCGTCCACTTAATAGATCAGATCACTAGTATTTGGCCACGTTATTGCCCCAGTCTACAAGTGAAACTAAACTAAGCCTCTGTCCAGAGTGAGCGCCCTTTCCACCGTGCTACACTGTGTATATGTTGGAGGGCATATGGGGGTTTGTATGGCTACATATATACATGTAGGAGAGATAGAGAAAGAGAGAGGGAGAAAGAACACATAGGCATCCAGGTCTGAAAGCTTCTTAGACATCTCCAAATGCCAGCAGGATACGGCTGAGTTCCTGGGCTTGCAGGCTGAGGACCGCAGTCTTGTAGCCATTGAAGCCGCGACATCCAGCTCACGAAGAGAACGGCCGATGTTACATTTCACCGAGAAGCACCAGGGGTGATAAGAGCAGCTGAGCAGCCATCGATTCTGCAACTATGGTCTCTTCCTCTCCGAAGCAGAGGAGAGTGAAGAAATCCAGCAAAACAGGAAGGAATTCAGCCCACGAGCCACACAAGCCACAGGGTCCGCTAGTCTGAGACGAGAAGAACTCGATGGTGCCTGGCTACTCCTACTGACCATGCTGACGAGAGTCACAGTGGAAGGTTTAGGTTAAAATGAGGGGGAAATGGTGGACAAAATTCCAATCCACGAAAAAGACCAAACACTGGGCTGATGGAGACTGCCCGAGCCCTAAGATACCCTTTTAACCTGGAACTGAAGCCAGCCCCCAAGGTCACCTTCCAGCCAACAAGATTGGACTGTAAAATAAACAGCAACACTGGTGAGGCATGACCTCCTTAACACAATCCATTATACAAGCCCGCAGGAGCAACATGTACACTGGTACAGATAGGAACTGGAAACACAGGGAATCCAGGGCGGATGATCCCTTCAGGACCAGTGGTGTGAGTGGCGATACTAGGAGGGTACAAGGAGGGTGGGTTGGAAAGGGGGAACTGATTACAAGAATCTACATGTGACTTCCTCCCTTGGGGATAGACAGCAGAAAAGTGGATGAAGGGAGAAGTCGGACAGGGCAAGATAGGACAAAATAATACTTTATAAATTATCAAGGGTTCATGAGGGAGGGGTAGCAGAGAGGGAGGGGAGAAATGAGAATCTGATGCCAGGGGTTTGGGTGGAGAGCAAATGTTTTGAGACTGATGAGGGCAATGAATGTACAAATGTGCTTTATACAATTGATGTATATATGAATTGTGATGAGTTGTATGAGCCCCTAATAAAATGATTTTTAAAAGAAAACAGAAAAGCCAAGGAGGGCCAGGAAAACTGGGGGGATGGAAACAGGGAAGGTCAGGGGAAAATGTGGAGAATGCTGACCCATTGCAGGGGGGTACCTGTGTCATGGAATAAGTTGGGTATAGATTGTTGAGTGGGAAACTAATTTGCTGTATAATTTTTCAGCTAAAACACAACAAAGTGTTCTCCAAAAATCTTTATGGGATCAAGTTAATAAGTCACTCAAAAGATTAGATAGGAATGTTAGGAGGGGTCCCACCCCCAATACCATTCAGTAGATTCACCTCATACCAACTATATAGGACACAGGAGAACTGTCCTTTGGAGGTTTCCCAGATTTTAAATCTTTATAAAAACAGACAGTCTCATCTATCTCCTTTAGAAGAAAGGACTTGTGGGTTTGAACTGCTGACCCTTCAGGGAACAGCTCAATGCATAATGCACTAAGCCACCAGGGCCCTTACCTTAGAGGACAGCAAATTCCCATTAATGAGGGAAGAACGCTTCAGAAAAGGAGGATGAGCATGGCTAAGCCACCTGAAGAATGTAATCAACGTCACTAAATTGTATGTGTTGTTGAATTGTCCATCATTCACTGAGTGTCATTCAATGGCTCACAATTCAATTGCTGACTATTTCTAACAATGGGAATAAATAAATAAGTTTTTAAAACATCAGGAGCATGATTCATTGCACAGGTGAGGTCTCTTTGTTGGGGACAGTTCTTGAAGAGTCTCTGATGGAAGAAGAGGAGCCCAATCCTACTCTCTTACTCCCAGCACTACAGGCAAGGGCTGGATTCCTACATAAGAAATGAGCAGAATTACAAGGATCTACATATAACCTCCTCCCTGGGGGATGGACAACAGAAAAGTGGGTGAAGGGAGACATCGGACTGGGCAAGATATGACAAAATAATGATTTATAAATTATCAAGGATTCATTAGGGAGGGGAGAATGGAGCGGGGAGGGAAGGAAAAAAATGAGGAGCTGATGCCAGGGGCGTAAGTAGAGAGCAAATGTTTTGAGAATGATGAGGGCAATGAATGTACAAACATGCTTGACACAATGGATGTATGTATGGATTGTGATAAGCATTGTATGAGCCCCTAATAAAATTATTAAAACAAGAAGAAGAAAGTAGCAGAATTTTCAAAGTTGTTAACGCACAGCCTGAGAGAGTGGGGTGGATGTACGAGGAGTCCAACAGAGGACAGAGAAATAAAAGAAAGCCCATGAGGAAAAGAAAGAAGCAGCGTCAGGAAGCAGGAGGATGAGGACCTCATAAGAAATTTTGTGTGGGGAGAAAAGGCCACGGAATCCTGAAGAGAAACACCTCTACCATATAGGTTACAGGTTTTCCTTGTAGTAAACTATGTCCTTTTCACACAGAGCGCCCCATGACTCTCAGCCGCCATCCATTCTGCTCTCCACAACAGCCCGTATCAGGACACTTTTGGAAGAAGGCGTTTTTGGAGGTGGGCACTTGTTACTGATTGAATAGTGTCTCTCCAAAACATGTGTTAATGTGGCTCGGCCATGATTCTCACTCTGATGGAATTATCCTTCATGTTTGTGTTCTGCTGTAATTATCCTGTGTGTCCTACCTGCTCACCTCTATGAGCTTAATAAAGTAGGATGATTAGTGGTGGTTAGGTTAATGAGGCAGGATGTAGACTATAGAATTAGATTGTATCTTGAATCAATCTCTCTTGAGATTGAAAAAAAAGGTGATTCAACAAGTGAGCAGAGAATCTCTGTACCACTGAGAAAGAAGAGCTGGGAACAGCACTCATACTTTGGACCCAGGGTTCTCTTGCTGGGACGTTTCTAGACTCAGGAGAATATTGACACCAGGACACATGGCAGTCTCCATGTGGCGCCTGACTCTCAGATGTTGAGAGAGAACATTTTCTAGTAGAGCCAGCACTCTTGATTTAGACTTCTACCCTGGTAAACATTGAGGAAATAAAAGTTCTATTTGATGAAGCCACCCACGGGTGATGCTTCTGTCGCAGCAGCTTTAGAGAGCAGAGAGAGTTCTCCACAAGAACACACATCTGTGAAGGAGAGATCTGAACGACAGGCCATGCCCTGGAGGCCTCTGGAGAATGAAGTTCCTCAGAAAGCCCAGGGAATGTCCAAAAGCATCCCAGACAACCTGTGGAGATGGAGACTCAGACCGTCATATCTGAATATTAAAGTAAAGGTTATAATAGAGGGTTATCAACGTGAAGATATCAGGGTTTCCTGGAAAAGCTCGGTGGTATAGTGATTGAGGTAGTTAGCTTATTGTGCCAACCTGGCTGATAAACACATGTGGGGTTAATTGAAGGGCAGAGGGATAAATGACTCGGTGAGCCTCGCCTTTTTAGTTATCGGGTCTCTTGCTCTGTGATAGTTGGACCAGGGTGCAACTGCCTTAGCCAGTTCCCTGCTTCAGCTTGCAAGGCTGACTTGCTGCAAGACATTCTTGAGGACAAGCCACATGGACCTACCCCGATGCAGTCCTGAGTGCTGGAGCAGCCGTGTGGAAGCCCCTGACAACGCTGAGATGCTTACACGTTCACTGACTCAGCTTTCCTCCTGCAGTCGGCATCACTTCGTGTGTTTTTGTGAGATGGAGGAGGACTTTGTGAATTGGTGTCGGACACATGGATTAATGGGCTAATGTTGGACTTGTGGGCTTGGGCAGCACTGGGTTGGGATGTTTTCTTGATGCACACTTAACCTTTATATGCGCACTTCTCTCTTACACATGAGTTTCTGTGGGTGTTTCTCTAAAGGACCCAGGCTAACACAGTGGGCTCTAAGGGTCAGCAGTTTGAACCCACTGGTAGCTGCACAGGAGCAAGGGGAGACTGTTCCGGCAAAGATTTAAAAGTCTTGGAAACCCACAAGGCAGTTCTGCTCTTTGAGTTGCTGTGAGCTGAAATCAGATGGACGACAGTGAGCTTGTTTGGGTTGGGTTTGGGTTGTTTGGGTTTGGGGGTTGCATAAGGAGCCCTGGTGGTGCCATGACAGAATGCTTTGCCGAAAACAAAGTTTGGGAATAATTTCCACTTTACATGTTGAGCAATTTCATACAACCTACAAACGGAGCTTACTTAATACAAGCAATCTATTTTTGTGTATACGCGTGCAATCTCACAGATAAAAACCCTATTGCACTATCATCTATAGCCTTCTGAAAACCAGGCAGTCAGAATTTAGGGTCTAACACATATCCCTCCTCTGATCTTGGGTTTTGTTATTTAAAATTCTTCGATTACATAGGCTGATGTGTGGGCTTAGCTGAGACCTCACATGGATGGCGGCTTGTTTTAAGACAAGCCTTTTAAGGCCCCAGACACTTTGCTTTCTGTTAGCAGGGAACCCTCTGACTTCTTCACCCTTTGCTTCAACACCTTTATCTTCAGTGATCACTCCATGAGGGTAAGTATTGAGCAAGCCTGCATCAGAAGAACCAAGACGCCATGGGGACTACGTCTCTATTGAGTATCCTAGGATCATTGATCAGGTATGGGAAAATCCCTGCCCACAAAGTGCATCAAAAAGTGAATATAGTTATGGTAAAACTTAACACTTTATTATTTGTTTTTCCCTTTTGACCCATTCTTAATTTGTCCTATTTTTAAAAAGTTATTTTCTGCTTTCTTTTGGATTAAAAAAAATGTAACCAGTGTCAGTGAACGAGATGTGCAAACTTTGACTGAAACACAATAATTTTTTTAAAAATGCAATAAAATTTTGATGAAAAAATCCTATTGCAGGTGAAGAAACTAAAAGCAATCCATGTTCTCTTTTACTCTGGGGTCCTAAGAGCAAAATGTGTGTACCATTTAGGGGTGAAAAATGAATTTATTTTGTATTACATTTAATAATTGATTCTAGGGATCTTTGTATAACAGCTAACTTTAAAAGGCATGTAATTCATTATTTGGCAATTTAGAGTAATGTAGAATATTGGCAATGTGTTCTCTGCCATGTTACCTTTAAGATAAGTATTGTTTTGAAACCAGTTTATATGTCTCTAGGCTTTAAAATTAACCTATTGAATCATTGGGGATTTCTAGTGTTTATCCCTATCAAAAGACAGAGTAAGAACTTGAGGGCACATGATACAATTCTCACTTAATTGCTACCAAAAGAAAACAGAACACATAAAGACACAAATCACCGCTCTATAAGTATTAGAGGCCATGACTATATAACTCTTTAACATTGGCATATAATTATGTAAATAATAGCATATTTTTTATAATTTAGGACTCAGATATTTCTATTTAAAAAGGCAAACAGATTCAAATGCATACAAATTTTAAACCTCTACCAATGAAAACTTTCATACACTTAATAAATGTACAGGAAAGAAACTGATACAAACCATTTACAGCATATGTAAAAAAATTATTCTAAGAATACTATTCAAACCACATAGTGATTCTATAGATTATTTTCAAAACCAGAAATAGATATAGCAGCCTTACAATGCTCTAACAAAGATTAAAAAAATCATACCAAGCTTCCCCAGTAATCAGAAAATGCAAATGAAGATTTGCCTTACTGACCATCATAAGTATACAATTAAATGATATTCACTCTGCTGGATAGCTATCGATACTCTCTATGGCAAACCCATGAGGTGGTATCATTTTACACTCATTCAATTGTTAAATCAAATAATGTCCTTTTACAATAGCATTTGAAGTTTAAGGTGATATAGTTTGAAAATTGAGTGTTTTGTATCTTATCATAGATTCTCTTTTAAAGATGCAGAAGTGATTTTTAGAGAGGCCAAATGATTTGCCCCAAATCACTAACAGTAAGGAGCCCTGGTGGCCCAGTGAAGTCACCCAGCAGCAGGCTGAAAGGGCATGGATTCGAACCCTCGCAGCTAAAAGAGCATGGATTCGAACCCTCACATCGGTTAGTGGAAGGAAAACCAGGTGACCTGCTGCCATAAAGATTACCATCCAGAAACCTTAGGGGGAAGTTCTGCTCTGTTATACGGGGATTGGTATGAATCAGAATCAACAACAGCAGTTAATCTGAAATAGCCGACTGGCGGTTTTGTTTTGGCAAGAAGAGATAACAAAGTCAAAGGGTTTGGTCTCTCTCATTTCTTATTTTCATCAAAAGTAGGCTATGGTCAGGCCTTTCTCCTGCGGCACCTCTGATTGGTTTCAAATTGACAATCTTTTGGTTAGCAGCCAAGCACTTCCAATGTTTTTACCACCCAGGAACACCATTTTATTTATTTATTTATGGTTTTTTTAAATCATTTTATTAGGGGCTCATACAACTCTTATCACAATCCATACATATACATACATCAATTGTATAAAGCACATCCATACATTCCCCGCCCCAATCATTCTGAAAACATTCGCTCTCCACTTAAGCGCTTTGCATCAGGTCCTCTTTTTTTTTCCCTCCCTCCCCGCTTCCCCCGCCCAATGTGCCCTTGGTAATTTATACATCGTTATTTTGTCATATCTTGCTCTATCCGGCGTCTCCCTCCCCCCTTCTCTGCCGTCCCTCTCCCAGTGAGGAGGTCACACGTGGACCCCTATAATCAAGGAACACCATTTTACATAATGTGAGATGATCCAAGTGTAGAATTCAAAGTTTTACTGTCTTGTTTTTTATATGTGAATCGATAAATAAATCAGGGAAAAGCCACATAGAGTGAACTAAGTGTACACAGCATACAAGAATACACAAATGTTTCCTAGATTTTCATTTTTCAATTTGAGAACTTATATCTTTTGCGATGTCTTGATAGGTTATGTAGCAGCCCTGGTGGTGTAGTGGTTATGAGTTGGGTTGCTAACCCCATGGTCAGCAGTTCTAAACCACCAGCTAACTTGGTGGGAGAAATATGGGGCTTTCTACTCCCTAAAGAGTGACAGTCTTGGAAACCCACAGGGGCAGCTCTACCCTGTCCTATAGGGTCACTGTGAGCCCAAATGGACTCCATGGCAGTGGGTTTGGTGTTGGTTTTAATAAGGTATGTTATGATAGAATTTGCCATACTGCATGGGTATGTGGTTGTTCCCGTCTTCCTTGTGGTTGCTATACTTAATGTCATCTGCATAAACAAATCCATGTCAACATCTCGGTTATTGTTTTTTGGGGGAGGTCATTACAAAGTCAAAAGTGAACCAAAGGGCGGATACTTGTTTACAACTTTTAACATAGACTCTCTTAGAAAAGTCCTTCAGAAACATCATGGCAATAAAAATGTGCACAATGCATGCGTGTTAGTGCTTTTAACACGGATCGTGCGATTCTGGGCCACGAGGGGCTGCAATGTCTGGTGTGTGTCGGGCAAGCTTTTTCAGAGGTTTGCATTTTCCTGATGTGGAATCCCCATCCCGTCCTCTGCCCAGACTGCTCTCCGTCCAGTGTCTCTTGGCCCCACATGAATACACGGTTTAGGTTTTTCAAATAGTAACTTCCGCCCAACATGTTTACGGCAAAAGCCTTTCTCCACATCTTGCCTTTTCACTGTTTCAGTGTCTTTGAGGGATTTCCTGCAAGATCAACGGTCCCATACTTTTTTTTTCTAATCTGCAGCAAATTCTTCTCCAAACTCAATAACCTCATCATTTCTCCAGGCTCTTATTGCCTCCATATTAAATTACCAAAACTAAACTCACCGCCTTCGGGTCAATTCTAGGAGTAGAAAGCCCCTTCTTTCTGCCGCAGAGCGGCGGGGTGGTTTCTTACTGTTGACTTGGCAGTTAGCAGCCCACCTCAGTCTTCTGCTTGGCCGCACCAGATTCCTCATTCGAACACGTGCTTTGAGTCTGTTTACATGTAAAAGAAATGACTTTCCTGCAGATCACATACATGAGTTTGTGCTGATGACGCTGCATTTACCTGTATGGAGAATCAATATATTTTCTAGCCTGGTAAAAATTAGCAGACAGCTGCCACTTGATTTCCTGGCTGTTTTACCCTTGATGCTTTTAAGCAGATTTCTCAAACAACAACAACAACAAATCAGCCTTGTTTTCCTTTAAAAAAAATTTTCTCCCTCAGCTGAATACTTTTTTTTTTTAATGCTGTTACTATGGGTTAGGTAAAATATACGAAACAAATCAGCTTCCCACCCAACACTTTGTACAGGAAGGGTAGCTTTGTTCTCCCCACTGCTACTCTGGATTTTCCATTTCCATTTGGCCGGCCCCTTCCCACCTTCTGAATTTTCACTGAATAGGCCTGCCTATTGCTTGGCTATAAGGAGTCTCTAGGAGTAGATTCCGTTCTAAGTTTAGAGGGTGAGTCAGGCTATAGCCTCAGACCTTCGACCTGTCTCTATCAGCTCAGGGGTAGCAGGGCACCCCTGATTTCTGGTCTCAGGCTAGTGGAGACCTTGGTTCCCGTAGTTCCTCTGGCCAAATTGTTTCCCTTCTTCTTTGGTTGACTTCTCTCTTCCTTGCTCTGCAAGTCTGTCCCCCCACCCCCTTTCAAATCTATTTCTCACCCCTCAGCGATTCAAATTTTCTCCTGGCTTAAAAATGGGGGGGGCGGAGCAAGTGGTGCAGTGGTTATGCGTTGGGCTAGGATCCTCAAGGTGGGCGGTTGGACACCACCAGCCGCTCCACAGGAGAAGACTGTGGTCTCAGAGACTCCCAAGGGCAGCTCTCCCCTGCTTTATAGGCTCACTGCCCGTCAGCATGGACTCGATGGCAGTGATTTAGGTTTTCTGGTTTTAAAAACATTTCTTTCCTGATTATGTTCCTATCAACTCTAGTCCCCGAGTGGTACAAATCATCATGCAGCTCAGCCAGGAACCAAATAGTTGTAGGTTCCAGTTGACCCGGAGTCCCCTCAGAAGAAAGGCCCGGTGATCTCGTAGCCCTTGAAAGGACTGAGGATCTCAGCAGCTCTCAGACACACATGGAGGGGCCAGGGCTCAGACTCTACCCACAGCACCTGGTTTGGGTTGCCCTCCAAAGCACGGAAGCCTCATGCTGCTGGAAGCTGTAGTGTATTCTCCTGGCAGTGTTTTCCATTCAGCATCTCCTGAACAGCTCGAGAGAGGCCTGCCTGTCTCTTCACCCTCTCCCCTCCTGTCTTCAAGAAGAGACCATGCTGATTCGTTCTGCCCAACATCAGAGGCACACGGAGGTCTCCTTCCGAGGGTCCCTGCTAGGTCATTGCCATGAGAGGAGGGCGCTGCGCTGAGGTGGCTGTGACAGCCAGGAAGCTGTTCTCAAAATAGGATGTGAGTCCCTGAGGTCAGCCCACCAGGAGGTCTGCCAGGGTCTAGAGACCAAGCAATGTCCCTGCAAGGACAGAGCTGGAGTTGGCAGTCAGGGTCCTCCCGAGTCAGTGCCCCTCCCTGCGGCTCTGAACTCTACCTCTCCAGAGACAGCATCAGAAGGGGTCGCCACCCTTCCTTCACCTTGGAAGGCTCAGACTTTTCCCCCGCTCCCAGAAGGAGCAAGAGTCTCCTCTCGGTTCGGTGTCCGTCCCACCTTCTCTGCAGCCCCACACAACTTGGAGGAGATGGGAGGAGGCAAACGAATCGCTCCAAGCCAGGTAACCTTCTGAAATGCTAATGAGAATGACAAGGACCCCAGGAAGCATCAAAATGCTGACATGTTTAGGGATGTGCTTGGACCTGTGCAGAGCCGTGTGCCATTTTCATCGGGCAGTTTTCCAAGTATGCTGGCGCTCCTTGAAGATCAGCCAGCACATGAGTTTCTGGATATCATGTAACCGTGTGCTTCGTGGCCAGATTGTTTAAAGTTGCTTTTCCTGCTCTATCTATAGGCAGAGGTCTGCTTTCTCTCAAAGACGGCTCCTTTAGGAAGGAATGGGAACCGGGTAAGAAAAATCAATGTCTACCTTTTCCTTCTTTTAGCTCCCACAGTAAAGCAATGGTTTACACTTGGCTGCTAACTAAAGGCTAGACATTCGAGTCTACCCGCAAGGGCCACAGAAGAAAGGCCTGGTGGCCTGCTTCCAAAGAATTTGCCATGGAGAGCCACGAACGGGAAATGAATGGACGGGAACTAGTTTTCTGGTTTGACTTCACATGCCTCACTCACTTCCTGCCTCCACCCGTTTCTTGCTCAAACCATTTCCCAACATGTCACACAACTGTAGCTCCATGGAAGGAAGAATTGGGAAGGGCTTTGGAAATCATATGACCCGATCACCTCATTTGATGGATAAATAAACCAATGTCCAGGGAGATGAAATGAACGTGAGAGATTCCCCAACCACTGCCGTCCATCCAGGCTACCCACAGGCCACCCCTTTGCTTGGCATTCCCTTCACGGGTCTCAAGAGCTTTATATGCTCGGTTGACATTCTTCTCCATCTCAGACGGTTCCCAGAAACCTTTCCACCCTGGACCCTCAGGTTCCTAGAACATTCGGTCCCAACACAAAAGAGCTCTTAGGGTACTTTTCTCCATCTAGAGACTCATCCTATCTTCTCAGTTCTCAAAAAAAAAAAAAAAATCCCTGCCATTAAGTCAATTCTGACTCATAGCAACCCTAGAGGACGGGGTAGGAATGTCGCTGGGAGATACTGAGACTGTGACTCCCAGTCAGGCCGTAGGAAATCAAAGGACGAGGAGGCATTGAGTCCTTCGTAGATTTGGCAGAGAACCCAACCACAGATTTTCGTCGTTCTTCCTACACTGTTTTCCCTACTAATCTTTCCCTTCAAACAGACTATGTTGTCAGTTGTGGTCAAGTCCACACTGACTCATGTGCAGACCGGAACTACCCCAAAAGCACCTCTGGGCTTTGACCTTGCGAAGGCCTTTTTGGGCCCTTCTGAGTGGATTCCAATGGCTGAGCTTTGAAGGCATAACCATTCGCACCACACAAAGCCTCACACAGAACGCTTCCATTTCTACCCAACGATGACCTAGCATAGAAGCTGCATTTGGGGGATTCTAGGGGGTGGGGGCGTGGGGGAAATGATCACCGTTCAAATTCCAGCTTTGTATTTCATTCGTTGGGTGGCTTTAGGTAAGTTATTACACTTCTTGCATGTCTGTCAAGTCACATATCGACTGAGATGACCATGTGGTTGTGGTTGTTGCATGCCTCACTGCAGAGTGGATTCCACCACATAATGACCTTCTGGGACAGAGGAGACATGTCCCGTAGGATCCCCTAGGCCGTAATATCTATGGGAGTGGGTCATCAGGTCTTTTCTCCTGCAGAGGGGTTGGGAATTCAAGTCACTCGCCTTTGAGTTTGCTGTTGAGCGCTTAACCATTGCACCACTGGGGATACTTAAGATAATAATTCCCAGTTGGTTTTGTGAGCCTTGTAGTGACCTTGCAGAACAGAGTAGAGCTGCCTCCTAGGGTTTTCCAGCTGTGCAACCTTTTTGGAACAGAAGGCACATCTTTCTCCCATGGAGCAGCCGGTGGGTGCCAACACTCAACCTTGTGGGGTAGCACCAACTGCTTCAACCGCTATGCTACGAGGGTTGCTTATTGAGATATGAATGGCAATCAGTATGCCATTGGGGTGCTGTCTTTCTCGGGGCTCTCAGGGAAAATGAACCAGGAAGGTGGACTGCTGGACATGAGAGAGCCACCACAGCCAAGTCAGGCTGATACATAACATGAGCCATCCGAGTCGCCATGAGCCTTTTTGTCACACACGTTAGCATCTGGGGCGCTTAGCATAGTGTCTGATATCAGTGCTCAGCAAGGAGGAATCATTATTGTACATACATAAATCACAGTTTTTCAACCCTATTATCTCCAGGCCCAAATGAGTCATTAAATAGACTAAATTCCTTGGGGACCAAACAGGAAGTGGTTTTTATCTTCTTCCTCCAACCACAGTCTTCAAACACATTCCTTCAAATGCCCCCTTTCCTCCACTTGACAGCACTGGGAGCTGCCGATTTCTCACTTCCAATATCTCTCTCGGAACAGGTTCCCGCTTCCATTATTAGGACGCACTCCCTGCTGCCAAAATACTGATCTTCCCTCACGTCCGAGCTGTTCCTGACCCTGACTCAGGAACCTGCATGGAGGACCTTCAGAGGAGCCGGCCTTTCCACCCCTGCCCTGGAGCTCCTGCCCCTGCAGGCTGGCCACTCACTGCTCCCTCTCATTCCCTCCTGCAGCGAATGCTAGGATTTGTCTGGTGTGTACCTTAGTTACCTAGTTCTGCTGTCACAGAAATATCATTAAATGTGTGGTTTTAAGGAACAGAGACTTATGTTCTCACAGTTCTAGAGACTAAACTCCAAACCAGGATCTCAACCATGTTGATTCATGTGTGCTTCATCTTTCTTTGACTTAGAGGGGTAAAAGAACAACCACCACCATTGAACCCATTCCAACTCATAGTAACCCTATAAAACAGAATGGCGCCCCTCTGTGAGTTCACAGGACTACAAGTCTTACAGGAGTAGAGAGCCTCGTTTTGCTCCTGCCAAGCGCCTGGTAGTTTTTAACTCCTGACCTTGTGGTTAGCAGTCCAACTCAGCTTGATGCTACCAGCATTTAGGTGATTAAAACAACAGCAACAACAAAACTGAACACATTTCCGTGGCACTGATCCGTACTCAGGGTGACTTCCCATGTGTCACAGCCGGCCCTTGCACGATAAGATTTTCAATAGCTAGTTTATCAGCAGCCGTTCATCAGGTATATCTGTTTGCTTTCTAGAAAGTGCTTCTGGTAGACCGGAGTTCTCAACCTTGCAGTCTGCAGCAAGTGCATTAACGATGGACCCCACTCAGAGTTCCCTGGCAGGGATTGCAGCCTGGGCCACAGATTTGAGGAAGACAAGCACGCGGCTCGCTTGACAAACTGAAGGGACATCTGTGCGACTGGAATGCAGGGAGCGGTGCTGAGCAGCTATGGTGAAGGACACGTTGCACAAAACAACAGCAACAAATAACCTTCACCCAATTCGCACACGATCATTGGAAACAAGCCCAGCTCCTAGGGACCCTCTGGGATAGAGGAGAACCTCCCCATGGAGTTTCTGAGACTGTAATCTTGACCAAAGCAGAATCGCCAGGTCCTTGGCCTATGGAAGAATAGAGAGTTTTTTACCGCCAACCTTTTGGTTAGCAGCTAAGCAGTTGGCCATTGTACCACCAGGGTTGGTTTGGGCAGGTAGTGGTAAATCATGGCGAGGAATTGGTAGATTGAAGTTCAAGGGCAAACCAAGGCTGGATTTGGGGCAGGAGAATGCCTTCTCTTGCTTTTGGACATTGCACTGGGTTGAATGGTGGTCCCGAATGTTCTATGTGCTTCTGTTTGCCTGTGTGTCGGGAGAGCTTGAGGTGACTAGAGCAGCGTCTTCATTCATTAGTTCTATTACAGAGAGGGTTCTAGCTGCCTCCGAGAACTCTGGCTTACACGAACCCTGCAAACAATAGACGGAAACGTGGCCCCATCATGCACCAGCCCCAACAGAGTTGCTATTGTTAGGTGCCTTTGATGTGGTTCCGACCCATACTGGCACATGCACAACAGAATGAAGCACCACCCAGTCCTACACCAGCCTCAAAAGTGTCTTCATATTTGAACCCATCGATGCAACCACTGAGCCGATCCATCTTGCCCTTTCGTAATGCCCCACCACTCCATCAAGCAGGAGAGCTTTCTTTAGGGAATGGTCTCTCCTGACAGCATGTCCAAAGTACGTGACACAAAGGCTTATCATCCTTTTTAAAAAAAATCATTTTATTGCGGGCTCCTACAGGTCTCATCACAGTCCATATGTCCATCCATTGTGTCGAACACATTTAGTCTCACCATCCTTATCTCGAAGAAGCACGTGGCTGTATTTCTGCCAAGAGCGACTTATTGGTTCTTTAGGCAGTCTGTGGTCCTTGCAGTATTCTTCTCCAGCACCACAGTTCAAAGGCATTGATTCTTCTTCGCTCTTCCTTATTCCATGTTCAACTTTCTTAAGCACGCGAGGTGACTGAAAATACCATGGTTTGCGTCAGGCGCCCTTTAGCCCTCAAAGTAACGTTCTTGATTTTCAACACTTTGAAGAGGTCTTGTGCAACAGATTGACCCAAAGAAATGCATCATTCGATCTCATGACTGCTGCGCCCGTGAGCATGGATTGCGGATCCAAGCAAGAGGAAATCCTTAGCAGCTCACTTGGTATGCTCCAATCCATGATTGTGGCTACTGCATATTTGCGTGCCTTCCAAGGCCCGGGGCTCATCTTCTACGCTGATATCAGACCATTTCTACTGTCCCGAGGGTTTTCATGAACCACTTTTCTCAAGTAGCTCACCAGACTTTTCTTCCTAAGCCTCGTTGTAACCTGCCCACCAGGAATGGCCTTGCTAGCACTTGAAAGACCAGCAACATAGATGGTTCCAGGAGCACCCAAGCCTACGCAGACAACAGGACAGATAGACAGACAGATGGGTGGTAACTTCCGTAGGCTGAAGCAGGGGAATGGGCCAGAACAAAGGGGAAAGGACACAGAACTGAACCGAAGGCCAGCAAGAGAGGTGATTCACCTCTCATCAGTGTCTCACCACATAATAAAGCTTCCAAGGCAGTAGCTTTGTACTGTCTCATGTTATAATTGCTCATGTTTTCTTCACTTGGTTTTTCCTGTTGTGTCAGAGTCTTCCTTGCTCGGCTCCTCTTCAGGCAGCAGGCAGCTTGATGGCTGAGTTGAGAGCAGCCATAAAAAGAATGAATGGACTCAGTGAATGAGCTCAGACCACTAGACAAAGAAGGGCCTGGGGGTTGGGGCAGGGAGGAGGGGTGGGCATGTGTAGGGACCACGCTATACAAAGGCACACGGGGCCTCGGACATTGTGGTCATAGGCACAGCACCATGTACATCTCCACTGGCCTCTCCAAGAGAGTTCTTGCTTCACTCAAGAGTCCTTTCCCATCTGGCCCCCATCTCCGGCCTGTGGCTGCATACCAGAGAGCTCATAAAAGGGATGCCAGGAGGCGAGGATCCCCCAGCCTGGAAACAAATCCAAACTGTTGCATCCTGTCGTAAAAGCACAGACCAAAAAAAAAAAAAATGCTGCCCCGGTCAGCCCTTCTCATTCGGTCCAGGCCACTAGACACAGCTCTCGCCAGCTCCAAATTCACGTTTTGTCCAAAGAATCAATACACCTATTGAGAGGGTGTCCAGGAATGGCCTCGCCTTTGCCCCTCTTTCATGCCACCAGGCAGAGAGCCCAGCAGGCTCTGCTTTGTTAGTGGAGCCCACTCATAGAGGACTAGACCCCATGGGGATCCCCGCCTCGTCTGCATTCAGCACTTTTGCTTTGCTTCCTTGTTCTCGGCCACAATAGTGGCCAATTTGCTGAGCATCCACCTGTGCGCAGCACTAGACTGGCTACCGAGAGGATCCGGATAGAGAGAATGGGAATTGTGAGCCCTGGCAGGAGTTCCCAATAGCAATGTCCAGAAACCTGGTGAAGTCCAACAACCAGGTGCCACCACTAAGCAGCCATCTGAAGACACCACTGCCTACCTGCAAAGGTAAAGGTTTTTCACCCACCCCGTCTCTCATCAGGAGCCCTGGTGGCTTAGTGGTTATGCGTTGAGCTGCTAACTGCAAGTTGAGCCATTCAAAATCACTAGTGATTCCGCGGGAGCAAGACAGGGTTCTCTACTCTCAGAAAGAGAAAGTTGCTGTCTCAGAAAGGCACAGGGGCAGCTCTCCCCTGTCCTGTGGGTCACGATGAGTCGGTGTGGACTCGGTGGCAGTGAGGCGTGTGTCTCCCATATGTACAAGAGGCTTCAAAAGGTTCCTGAGGAAATCCCCTGATTTTTTCTTTCTTTTTTTTTTTCATGAACTTTTTGAAAAAAAGCCCTTTCATACATTTAAGGAGAGCCTACCATTGACTGATGATTCATTTATTTTTGTTTTTTAATAATTTTACTAGGGGCTCATACAACCTTTATCACAATCCATATATACATTCATTGTGTAAAGCACATTTGTACATTCACTGCCCTCATCATTCTCAAAACCTTTGCTCTCCACTTAAGCCCCTGGCATCAGCTCCTCATTTTTTCCCCTCCCTCCCCGCTCCCCCTCCCTTATGAACCCTAGATAATTTATAAATTATTATTTTTATATCTTATGCTATCTGACGACTCCCTTCACCCACTTTTCTGTTGACCGTCCCCCAGGGAGGAGGTTATATATAGATCCTTATAATCAGTTCCCCCTTTCCACCCCACCCTCCTGGTATCACCACTCACACCACTGGTTCTGAAGGGATCACCCGTCCTGGATTCCCTGTGTTTCCAGTTGCTGTCTGTACCAGTGTACATCCTCTGTTCTAGCCAGATTTGTAAGGTAGAATTGGGATCATGATAGTAGTGGGGGTGGTGAGGAAGCATTTAGGAACTAGAGGAAAGTTGTATGCTTCGTCGTTCCTGCCCTACACCCTGACTGGCTCGTCTCCTCCCTGTGCCCCTTCTGTAAGGGAATGTCCACTTGATTATTCATTTGTTTATTTGTTTGTATTCGATCTGACTTTCTCTCTTCAAAGTATGTCTACCTCCTTTCATCCCCTCTCATCTCCACTGTCTCTCTCTCCCGGTTTCCAGTGTTACACACCTTTACTCACAGTCAGAGAAACATGTACAAATATATATAAGCACATGGAGGGTTTTTCTATTTTGTTTTGTTCTAGCAAAACTGGGTTCCCAATATAGATATAGATCTTTGTAACTTGTTTTCTCAGTTAATGATAATTAATATACACAGTCCAATTCTTTCTCTGGGATAGGTGTTTTATCGTTAAGTACAACTCATCTTATCCATCCATTGCTCCGCGAATAATCTTTGAAGTTGCTTCCAGAATAAATAATGCCACTAGGAACAGCATTGTTCTTCCTACTTTCCCGATGGGCTGCAGCGGGCATTAAAACGGCTCAGCTTTCCCTGCACCTGTGACCCTCTGACGCTCATTCCTTACTTAAGCTATGTCCTGAGGGCTGGCCAAGCGCCTTGCTTGAGTCAAGCGCTATTTCTACATTACATACTTTACACACATCATATACATGCTCTCATTACCTTCACAACCCCTTCACGGGGAGGTAAACACTGTTATCTCCATTTCCCTCCCCAGGGAACCCAAAGCTAAAAGGACAGTTTAAAGTGTTCAAGGCCACACAGCCAATCAGTACCAGAGCAGGATTCAAATCTAAGCCAATCTGATTCCACAGCCAGCTCTGAAGCACTACTCCAAAGCCCTCTACCCCCAAGCCATAGGACACATGGAATTCTACCTAAACAAAGCTTTGCCTCGATGGAGCTGAGCCTCTCCTTCCAGTGCCTTGCTTCCTCTAAAGGAGTCCCATCGCACCGTCAGCTCTCGCCCACCCACAGGCAGTGCTGTCTCTCCTGCTTTGGTGAGTGAGGAGTGGGCTCTTAAAAGCTCCCAAGTGGCTAGCCCTGGGGCATGGTGGTTGCACACTGGACTTCAAGCTGCATGGTGGTGGGCAGTTCGAAACCACCAGCAACTCCACGGAAGAAAGATCTGGCTCCCTACTCCCTTAATCAGTCTCAGAACCCAGAGGGGTCCCTATGAGCCAGCACTGACTCGATGGCAGGGAGAAGTGGTCGGCTTAGGTGCCATTGTTGGTCTCTTCCTGTCCAGAGGCGAGAAGAGTAAGGAAAACAGAAGCCACATGGAAACAATTAGCCCAATGGGCGAAGGAACTACACAAACATCAGCAGCCAGGACCCCGAGACCAGAAGAACAAGAAGGTGTCCACCTACGAGTTCTAATTGCTCTGAAAGGGGTCCCATTAGAAGGTCCTAAATAGAATAGGGAGAAAAATGTGGGACTAAACTCAAAATCATAAAAATGACCAGGCTTCCTGGCCCAGTAGAGATTGGTGGGCGTTCCAAGACTGTAGCCCTCAGGAACCCTTCAGACCTGGACTGAACACGCCCCCTGTGACTTCTTACTTAACCAAACAATAAGCAGGCCTGTCCAGGGAAAATACTACTAGCAAGGTACACACTTCTTAGAATAACCAGCCATTTGGGGTCAAAAGGGAAGCCTTGGCCCAAGAACAACGTTCAGAAGGGTGAGGGAAAGAGGCGGAGCGGAAACAGGAAACAGGGAGGGCGTGGAATAAGTGATACTACATTGTGGGAATTGCAATCAAGGATATGAAACAAAGGCTGCATAAACTGTTGAATGGAAAACAGATCCGCTCTGCAAACGTTTACCTGCTTCACAATAAAAAGTTAAAAACAACCTGAACAAATAAAGACCCTGGGCTTTTCCTAGGCTGTGCCTCTCAGTCACAATAGCCTGCCTGCCAGGAATCTGTAGCTCCTTCTTCCTTCCTCTCCTCCCACAGAGCTAAGCCTTAGTTCAGTGGTTCTCAAGCTTCCTCATGCCGCGACCCTTTCACACAGTTCCTCATGCTGTGGTGAACCCCAACCATAAAATTACTTTCGTAGCTACTTCCTAACTGTAATTTTGTTACTGTTATGAATCTTAATGTACATATCTGATATGAAGGATGTATTTTCATTGTTACAAATAGAACATAATTAAAGCATAATGATTAGTCACACAAACAATATGTCGATATATATTGTGAAATATTTATTTCTAATTACAAATAAATGAAATTTTGTCTGGAAGCATAGTGTAGCATGGGTTACAGTCTTAATATAACAACAGTAAGCGACATTGCTATGTTTTGGGACAGTATGCAGAAAAAGCCAATGTCAGCGTGAAGGTTGAGATAGCTTCTTTCTCACCAGGTCAGCATGTCTGCATGTGGACGGACCTGCCTGGAGACGGCTAGAGGAGTGGTGTCTCAGTTTCTAAGACCATCAGAAATATGTGTTTTCCAATGGTCTTAGGCAATGCCTGTGATGCCCCCCCCCTCCCAAGGGATCTTGACCCACAGGTTGAGAATTGCTACCTTAGGGTAAGAACTGGGGGGTACCTAGCATGTTGTTTTAAAAGGTATGTCCCCAGGTAGCAACATGAAAAAACTCTTTGTTAATGATTGTGCTGTACAACTAATATATTTATTTCATATTTCAAGTTAGCTGCTCAGGCAAGTATATTCCGAAAGATCCAATGATAGAATTTTCCAAGACCAACAACTTCTTCATGGCAAATACATTTTTCAACAACATAAACGGTGACTCGGTTTTTGGACTTCACCTGATGGAATACCCAGAAATCAAACTAACTACATCTATGGGAAGAGACAATGAAGAAGCTCAGTATAAGCAGCCAAAATGAGGCTGGGGGCAACTGTGGAACAGACCGTCAAGAGTTCATCTGCATGTTTAGGTTGAAGTTGAAGAAAATTTAAAACAAGTTCATGAGGTCTAAAATATAACCCTGAGCATATCCCATCTAAATGCACGATTACCCTTTAAATAAAATTCTCTCTTCTACACATATGAGTTTCTGTGGATTTATTTCTCTAGTCTACCTGAACTACCATGACTTCTCACACTGTCTTACAAAAAAACTC
The DNA here is from genome assembly GCF_050624435.1 of Tenrec ecaudatus. Lineage (NCBI taxonomy): Eukaryota > Metazoa > Chordata > Mammalia > Afrosoricida > Tenrecidae > Tenrec > Tenrec ecaudatus. The sequence goes on along the minus strand of NC_134530.1, from coordinate 319,271,949 downwards.
ACCGACACAGAATCGATTCTGACTCGAAACACCCTGTAGAGGGTTCCTGAGATTGTAAATCTGTATGGGAGCAGACAACCTCATCGTTCTCCCTAGGAACAGCTCGTGGTTTGAACCACAAACCTTGTGGTTAGCAGCCCAAGTACATAACTTACAGTGCCACCAGGGTTCCTTAAACTCGCTTTAGCCTAACTAAACTCACTGCCATGCCATGTGGGTTAAGGGTTGAGCTGCTAACCACAAGGTCAGCAGTTCAAACCCATCAGCTGTTCCGAGGGTGAAAGATGAGGCCAAGATTTGCATGTTCAGAAATCCATGGGGAACAGTTTTATTCTGTCTTATATGGCCACTGTGTGTAGAATCCCTTAGACAATAGATAGATAGATAGATAGATAGATAGATAGATAGATAGATAGATAGATAGATAGATAGATAGACAGACAGACAGATAGATAGATAGATAGATAGATTCCACTCCACTAACTGCCAGATGTGTATTTTCCATCTGGTGCTCATCAGCGGGGTCAGGTCTAGTTCATGAACTTGTGCTTTAGACCTCACAGAAGGCGGTGCAGGTTTGGCCAGCCCTTCTCCTTTCTCCGGGCACTGGGCACAAACCTTCCTCTTTAATTTGTAGTCTATTATTTCTCAGTATGTATTCATCAAATCATGACTTGTTGAAGGCTCCCTGATTTGTTCTTAATTATAGGCCTTTGGAAAATGTCACTGTAGTTGCATTTCACAGGTTGAAAGTTAAGTGTTCCGTTTCATGGCTGGAGCCCCGGTGTTGGACTCCGTTGTGCACACTCCTGATGGCGCCTGTGGAGAACTCCTAAGAGGTGGTTCAGCTGGTGACGAAGAGTGTACTCCTCATCACTTGGCCACAGTCTTTAACGAGCTAGTGTTTGCCCTCCTGAAACCTCTCCGCAAGACAACAGAAAATACGTGTAAGCGTCTTCTTACACACTAGGTTGTACAAGTGGTCACAAAAACAGAGTGGCAGAATTTCTACCAATTGTTGAACAACTTTTTAGAGGTTCCTTTAGATTTATTTTGCAGTCATGCCTTAGAAGACCAGACTGTGAGGCATTAGCCAGTGGAGGCCCAGGAATGCCCAGGAAGCATGATGAGATATGAATGTGGGTTCTCCAGTTTGCTTTTTTCTGCAGGGATATGTCTTCATCCTCCAATATCAATCACCTCTGTGTTTCTAGCTGTCTCCATTCATGTCTATTTTTCCTCCAAATCTTTCTCCTTCTCTTGTGCTCACTCCATTTTTCTTCTTTTCCTTAATCTTGGACTTTTTAGGCAACTAAAATCTTAAATTAAATCCTAATTTGAATTCATCTTACTTAGTGAATTGAAGTACAAGGTAAGAGAATTAAAGTCACTATGAGTTGGAATTGATTTGAACCAGGACAGGAGCATAGCCTTTGGGCCCAGGATCCCTGTACTGAGAACTTCCTAGACACAGAAAGAGACTGGAGGCGTGGTGGATGGCCCTGGTTGATCCCATTGGCTGAATTGAATTCACCTGGCCTAGGTGGGCCAATCCAAGTGCAGCACCCACCTCCCCTTCCTGGCCGGAAGTCTGAACCTCTGAGCATGCGCAAGGTACCACTCCTTCATGGGTGGTAGCTCGGACCTCTGAGCATGCATAATGGATGACCCAGTCCCTAAGCTAAACTACCTAACACAACTGCTCTGTGGGTGAAAGATGAGGCTTTTCTAGTGTCATAAAGAGTTGCAGTCTCAGAAACCCAAAGGGACAGTTCTACCCTGACCTATAGAGTCAATAAGAGTTGGAATTGACTGATAGCAGTGAGAGAGTTTGTGAATAGCAGATAAGTATGAAACACGGAAAAGAAAATTGTTTCCTCTTTCTAGCATAATTCTGTAGCTTTGGGAATTATATGAAAAGAAACCTAATTATTTCCATGACACCGAGTTTGCTACCCTTATTTTATTTTTGCTAAAGTATTTGTCTAGGCAAAATATATTACAGCCTGATAAATAGTTCCTGAATGGAAGAAATATTTACAGAGTTGCCTGGAAAGCAGTCCGACACTGCCTAGTGAAGAGTGGCTAAATCATCCAATTCAATGCATTGAAGATATTCATTCAGGAACCTATGCTGCAGTACTTTCCAAAAGGAGGCCTGGTGAAGCAATGGGCAGCTAACGGGAGGGTTGGCAGTTCAAATCTCTCAGCTACTCCTTGGGAGGAAAGATGATGCAGTCTGCTTCCGTGAAGATTTAGAGTCTTGGAAAAACTTATGGGGCAGTTCTATTCTCTCTGATAGGGTCGCAATGAACTGGAATCAACTAGAAGACCATGGGTGCTAGGTGCTGTCCTGGGAGCTAGGGACACCAGAGTGACGAGGCAGACTATTTGCTCTAAGAATGTGTATGAGTCAAGTAAAGCAAAGAACCAACAACCAAACACGCACTTACTCTAGAATCCATTCGAATTCAGTGCCTGGGGTCCCACGGACGTCAGAGTAAAAAGGGGCTCTGGGAGGCTTTCAATGGTGGTGACATTTTACAAATAAATCTCCAGGCCTTTCTTCTGAGGTGCCTGTGGATGAATTTCAACTACCAACTTGTGGGGGAGTAACCAAGGCTTAATTATCTACACCACGTAGAGTTCAGGAAAGGGACAGGAGAGAAGATGGCAGCGTGAAGTGTTTCAGGTGTCGCAGGACCAGCAATAGAAGCCCCCAGAGGAAGGGGCCAAGGGTTGGGGAGGTGAGGGAATTTTTTATAAGAAAGCACAGCTGAATTGACCTTGCTTTGTTCTCTTTTAAGAAACCCTGGTGGATTAAGGAGTCCTGGCAGTGAGGTGGGATAAACATTGGGCTGCTAACCTGAAGGTTGATGGTTCAAACCCACCAACTGCTCCAAGGGGAAAAAGAGGAGCTATCTGCTCCTATAAAGATGAATAGTGTCCGAAATGCAATATAGCATCACTGTGAATTGGACAACTCGATGGCAGTGGGTTCGAGGATCTTTCTGGTTGGAGAAGAGATATTGATGATGCTTGGAGGGCCTGCCTGGCAACCTGGACTCCCTGATCCTTTGAACTTGTGGCCTAACAAAGTACAGTCTAACTTAAAAGCCTCTTGGGTTTCGAATGTATTAGATGTAAGAATTCCCGAAAATACCATGTATGAGGAAAATGAGTATATCACACTCTTTTGTTGTTTTTTCCCCCCCCTCTGGCCTTCCTTCAAAGCTGATAACAATTTGTAACAATTTGTTTATAAGGACCAAGTCCTATTTACAAGCATCTCGCTCATAGTATATCATGTACTGTTTACAAGGTACATGTGTCACATTCTGAAAGTGGTCACTGAAGCAATGCATGCATTTTTTGAACAGAGAAAAATGGTAGGCCTGTTCATTATCCATCCATTTATTCATTAAAGTGTTCAAATGAATGGCTATCTACTGCTCGGCGTTTGGCAGCGTGCTCTATAAGTCGACCAGTCACCCAGGACATAAACCACACATGAGGCACTGTGCTTCCCTAGGCTAGGAATTGGGATGCGCCATGTTCTTCTAAATGCTGCACAAGAACACACACCCATCTCCATAACTCAGGAGAGAAGCAATTTGGCCTCGAAACTATCCAAATCAAGATCGTGACAGCAGAGCCGGGGATGGGGAGGGAGCGATGCTGCGCAGAAACATGGAACAATCTACAATGGACTGAGGCTAATGTGATTAAGAGGAAGGCCCATCAAACAGCAATACCGGCTGAAGCAGGATATGCAAAGCAGAGGACATAAGCTGCTTGGTAGCAGGCTTTGATGCTGACTCTACAGGACACAGGCTTGGCTGAGCACACGAAGCAGATGAGAGTAAACGATCCCCTGAGCTGCCCATGGAGGGAGAGTCAGAGGGGAGCAGACCCAGGAGACAGCCAGGCAGCCAACCGAGCCTTCCAGGAAGTTTGAAATAAACCAGAGAGGCAATAAAATACCTGTTTTCCAGCTGTCTGATCCTAGGCTCCAAGAGAAGAGACAACTGTATGGATCCCAAAAGACCTGGCCGGCAACAGAGCGGGCAGTGAGGATGAAGCCCTCTCAAGCCTGTGTGTCCTCCCTGAAGTCTGGCCCTGCCCGCCACCAAAAGCCCAAGAGCAGGAGGTATTCATGGGCAAAGCTGGGCAACTTGGCTGAGGAACACAAGAGGATTCAGGGTGATGGTTGCTCGAGGGAGGTAGGCCCTTCTTATTGATACCACAGTAGTGGGTTTGGGGGCTTGGCCCTTATCCTGTTGCTAAGTCGGGTGCTACATGCAGTCACATGTGTCATGAATGTTGCTCTAAGCTAGACATTGTTCCCCCTCACAAATCTCCAGAATGGAATAGTACTCCACTTTAATTTTAAAAGGAGTTCAAAGATGACCAACAAAGAAAAGTTAGGTGACAGACTACTAGCCATAAAGGTTGGCAGTTCAGAATCACCCATGGAAGACAGTCCTGGACTTCAGCTCCCCAAAGGTCGCAGGCATGTAACCCCTAAGAGGCGCAGTTCTATGCGGCACACATGGAGACACCACAAATCCACTGGAGAACAGCAAACACTATATATAGGGATTCAGAGTCTTTAAATACAAGTGTGCCTCTGCCGGAGCCCATTGAGGCAGCCACTGTGCCAATACAACTCAATGAGGACCTTTCCCTATTTGGTCGCCCCTCCACTTTACCAGACATGATGTTTTTCTCCAGGGACTAATCTCTCTTGACAATCTGTCCAACATATACAAAGATGAAGTCTTGCCATCCTTACCTCCAAGAAGCACTCTGGCCTTACTACTTTCAATCAAGATCTGTTTGTCCTTTGAGAAGTCCCTGGCATGTTCAGTATTCTTTGCCAGCACCATAATTCATATGCATATGCTCTTCCTCATTCAATGTCCAACTTTCACACCCACGTGATGCAATGGAGAACACCCTGGCTTGGGTCAGGCATAGCTTAGTCTTCAGAGTAACATTCTTGCTCCTCAATACTCTGAAGAGGCCCTGTGCAGCAGATTTATCTTATGCAATCTATCTTGTGATCTATTAAGCAATGCTTCCATGAGCATGGATTGTGATCCAAGTATGTCACCATTCTGGATAACCTGACTCTCTTCTCCATTTATCATGATCTTACCTATTGGTCCATTTGTGAGGATTCTGGTCTTCCATACATTGAGTTGTAATTCATGCTGAAGGCTACAATCATTGCTTTTCATCAGTAAGTGCTTCAAATTCTCCTCACTTTCAGCAAGCAAGATTGTGTAATATGCATACCACAGGTTATTAATAAGCCTTCCTCCATTCCTGATGCACATCTTCTTCATATAATGCAGCTTCTCTGATGATTTTCTCAGCATATAAATTGAACAAGCATGGTAAAAGATACAACACTGATGCACACCTTCCTGATTTTAAACCATGCAGTATGCCCTTGTTCTGTTCCCACAACTGACTCTTGATCCATGTACGCGTTCTGAATGAGGACAAGGAATTGCTCTCGAATTCCCATTGTACTCAAGGTTTTTGACAGCACATTATGGTCCACACAGTCAAATACCTTTTCATAGTCAATGGAATACAAGTAAACGTTTTCTCGTATTCTCTGCTTTGAGCCAAGATCCATCTGACATTAGCAATGCTAGATAGCCCTTGTTCCACGTTCTGTTCTGAATCCAACCTGAACTTCTGGAAGTTCACTGTCCATGTACTGCCACAACTATTGCTGAGTGATCTTAAGCAATATTTAAGTTGCATGCAATATCAATGATATCATTCTATAGTTTCTGCTGGGTCACCTTTCTTTGGAATCAGTACAAATACATATCTCTTCCAGGCAGTTGACCAGGTAGCTCTCATTCAAGTTTCCTGGCATAGAAGAATAAGTGTTTCTAGTGCTTCTTCAGCTTTCTGAAAGAGTTCAATAGGTAGTCCATCAACTCCTGGAGTCTTGTTTTGGGCTAATGCATTCGGTGCAGTTTGAAATTCTCCCTTCAGCACTGTTGGTTCTTGCTCATAGGCTACCTCCTGAAATGGCGGAATGTCGACTCATTCTTTCTGGTACAGTGACTCTGTGTATGCTTTCCATCTTCTCTTGGTGCTTCCTGCATCATTCAACAATTTCCCTATAGAATCCTTCAAAATTGCAGTTAGAGGCTTGACTTTTTTTTTAAGTTGTTTCCGTTTCAGGCATGCTGAGCATATGCTTCCTTTCTGTTTTTCTAATTCTAGGTCCTTGCACATCTTGGTACAATATTTGGCTTTGTCTTCTCAAGGTGTCTATTGAAAGTTTCTATCCGGCTCCTTTTTTCTGATTGCTTTAGCTACTCGATGATTAATAAATAGCCAGTTTCTGAGTCTCTTCTGACATCCACCTGATCTTTTCTTTCTTTCCTGTCTTTCTCAGGACCATTTGCTTTCCTCGCGGATGATGGTCTGATGTCCTCCTGCAGCATCTCAGGTCTTCTCCCACTAGCATTCGATGGGTCAAGTCGGTTCCTGTGATGTTCTGCTTCCTTTGTTTGGAATTCCAGTATTTGAAAGTGCTTTGCAGTTATGCATGAGGTTTTCAGCGACTTCTTGCTCAATAATCAGGAGCCTCGTCCTTCTTCATTGTTCTCAGGCTGAGAGCTCTGCTGAAACCAGTCCACTTTGGATGCCCCTGCTGCCACTTGCAAAACCAGTGACACAGCTTCCAGCGGCAGAGCAGCACACAAGCCCCCACAGCATGACCGGCTGACAGACACAGTGGGTAATAGTAATTTGAAAAGATGCTCGATGCCATTAGTCACTAAGGAAATGGTAGTCCATCACAAGGGGGTACCACTTCACATGCACTAAGATGGTTAATATCAGTCAGGCATAAAATGGCGAGTGCTGGGAAGAATGTGGAGAACTGGGACCCCCTCATACCTCTTGGTGATGATGTAAAACAATGAAATCATTGAGGAAAAGACGGCCGGTTTCTCAAAAATCTAAACACAGAATTTCCATATGACCCAGCAGCTCCACATTTTGGTATATATATGCCCCCAAAGATTGAATGTGAGGATTCAAATGGATTCTTATGCACCAAAGTTTACTGCAGCATTTTCTTCAATAGCCAAAAATGGAAACAATACTGATGTCCATCAACAGATGGGCAAATGTGCTACATGCATACAATGGAGTCTTATTCACCCATTAATCAAAATGAAGCCCTGATATATGCTACAGCATAAATGGACCTTGGAAAGGTTGTGCTGAGTGAAATAAATGAGACACAAATGGATAAATACTGCATGGACTCAATTATATTATATTAAATAACAAGATTAGGCAAATGGTAGAGACAGAGCTTGGTTAGTAGTTAACAGAGGCAGGTGAAAGGGAGAAACAGGAAGTCCCTGGTTAAGGGGTACTGAGTTTCTGCTAACGGTAACCAAAAAGTTTTGGGGATAGGTAGTGACAGAAGATGATGAATGTAATTAATGTCACTGAATTACACACATAAACTATGGTTAAAATGGAGGTTGTTTGATTATGTGCATTTTTGCCAGTGAAAATTTTAAAAACAAAATAAAGCACATAGGAAGTATCTACTTTGACCAGATATTGGCCAGGTGGTACCCTCTAAAACATTAGTCCCTAAACTCATTTACCCTATTGCCACTTTTCAGAAAAAATATTTACTCAGCGCCCCCCGCCCCCCCAACCCCTGCAATTCAAAACGTGTGTACGATAGCCCATAATGCAGGATAGCATGTAGGCATCTGCTCTTGTGGCCCTCCCTGGATTGGTCCAGCATGCACTTTGAGAAACACTGCTCTATAACCTGAACCTTCTCATCAGAATACACCAAGCCTGCAAAGCAAACCCCTTGCCCAGGGCTTAGACAACAGAGTCATAAGAACATAATTGTGTCCCCCTATGGAAGGGTCACGGGGAGGAGACGAGCCAGTCAGGTTGGAGGGGAGCAACAATGAAACATACAACTTTCCTCTAGTTCTTAAATACTTCCTCCCCCCACTATCATGATCCCAATTCTAACTTACAAATCTGGCTAGACCAGAGGGTGTACATTGGTACAGATAGCAACTGGAAACACAGGGAATCCAGGACAGATGACCCCTTCAGGACCAGTGGTGAGAGCGGCGATACCTGGAGGGTGGAGGGAAGGTGGGGTGGAAAGGGGGAACTGATTACAAGGATCTACATATAACCTCCTCCCTGGGGGACGGACAACAGAAAAGTGGGTGAAGGGAGACGTCAGACAGTGTAAGATATGTCAAAATAATAATAATTTATAAATTATCAAGGGTTCATGAGGGAGGGGAAACGGGGAAAAGGGGGGGAAATGAGGGTCTGATACCAAGGGCTCAAGCAGAAAGCAAATGTTTTGAGAATGATGATGACAACAGATGTGCAAATGTGCTCGACACAATGAATGTATGTATGGATTGTGATAAGATTTGTATGAGCCCCCAATAAAATGATTTTTTTAAAAGAAAAGAATTATGTCATACCCTTTAATACTCACAGCCCTCCAGGAAGTCTTTAAATCTCCATTTTATTGATGAATAAACACATTCAAGCCACTTAAGACCTTGCTCAAGGACACATAGCTAGTTAGTAACTAGGAACCCAATTACTCAAAATGCCAGACCTCCCACAAACTCAGTTCCTCCCATCCCTCCACCTCTCTAATGTGCATGAATACCTAGGGCAGTCAGGCTAATGGTCACTATGACCGGGCCTTTGAATTCTGTGAATATCCTCAGGAGAGAAACTGAAGGCTCTTATCATCATCATCCTCGCTGCCCCTCAAGTCCAGGGAGGCTTCCTTGAATTGATCTTCCTCCCTCTGAAGCCTTGTTAGCGTTGGTTACAGCCCTCAAGGTTCCCAGGCATTGCTGTGCGCAGGGAAGTTTTCTGACTTCCTGCAAGCACCTACAACTCTTTGGGAAGACACCTCCAAGCCCCTAAGGTGCAAACAATGAACACAAACAAAAGTTGGAGGCTCCACTCTGTCTGAAGCATCTCAGAAGAAAGACCTGGCCATCGATCTACTTGTGAAAAATCAGCCCAGTGAGAGGCCTGTGATGTGTAATCCTCGTTTGACACTTCTGGGGTCACCTTGAGCAAGTCAAAGTCAACTCAAGGACACATGCGACTGTAAGGAGGCAGAAAAGAAAAAGGTCCAATGTTAAAAAGCCGTGTTGCTGCCAAGTGCATTTAAGGCCATAGAACTGCCCCATAGAATGGTCTTTCGTCATGACAAGAACAGATTACCGTGCTTGCCCCTCACGGAGCTGGTGACTGGATGGGCTTGAACAACCGGCCTTCTTGTGAGCAGACAAGTGCTGAACCGGTGTGCCACCAGGGCTTCTGAAAGCCCCTCTGAACAAGCATGCAAAGAGATACCCACGGAAGCAGGGCAGGCAAATATCTAAAGAGTATATCATCTGCCAGATTTACAGGCATCAACAGAGCTATCCTGAAGTTGATAAAGTGGTTTTAAAAAAAAAAGGACCTTGGAGAAAGATGAAGTGGATTGTTGCTTTTATGGACACAAAGTCAGGGACCAAGAGACCGGCATGTTCTCCATTGCCAGTGTTAGGAAAACAGAGAGGGCGGAAGAGAATGATTCCATGCTGAAGCAGCAGGCACGAAGACTGCCAAGGAGAAACCTAATTTCATCACTGCCCTGGCGATTCTCTACCTGTCTGCACTTGTCCTTCCTGGCTTTTGTTTGTCTTTTGTGACAGGGTTTTGCACATCGCCCAAAGGAAAGGAGATGGGGTGAGGTATTGGCACACACATGACAATCAATGTGAATTGAGATCAGTGTGTTGATGATGCTCCAGCCCGAGGCGTTCCTGATATGCTGTGCACAGGGAGGCAGATGGCCTTGGTGGGAACGGATGTTTGAGACAGGATCTCCAGACAAGCTCTTGTCCCTGAACCAACTCATTCGGAGTTTTCCAGACATTCTTGTCACTCTACCTTCCTGCTTCCACTTGTGCAAGAAACTAAAAACACCCGCCCTTTTCAGAAACAAACCAGAAATCTCCCTGCCATCAAGTAGATTCCAACTCATAGTGACCCTGTAGGACAGGCTAGAACTGCCCGTGTGGGTTTCAAAGACTGTAGCTCTTTTCAGGAGTAGAAAGCCTCATCTTTCTCCAGAGGAGCAGTTGGTGGTTTTGAACCACTGACCTTGTAGTTAGCAGCCCAGTGTGCAACCTCTACAGCACCAGGGCTCCTTGTGAGGGAGATCCCTTGTGGAAGATTTCCCCCTCTGTGAACATATCCGGGAGGTAGCAAGGTCCAGCAAAGAGATCAGCCCACAGCCAGATAGACCTTAAGTCAGTCCCCGGCTCTTCCTCTTGACTCTGGGACCCTAAGCAACTTAGAGCTTCTCTGAACCTTCCCTAATTGTAAAATTGGCACCAAAAAAAAAGAAGAAAAGAACTGCCCTTATTGAAATCTAAGAACTACTTAAACCAATGACACAAAACAGGGTTCCTCACTGGCGCGAATGGTTAAGCCCTAGACTGTTAACCAAAAGGTTGGCAGTTCAAACCCAGCCAAGAGAGGACTGGTGATCTCCTTCGAAAAGGTCAACAGCCTTGACAGCCCTATGGGACCTGGTTTTGCTCTGACACACATGTAGTTGTCATGAGTCCGAGTGGACTCAACAAGCACATTGCGAATCCTAAAGCATGGAGGGGATATGGGTGCTGGCAACTGTGATGAGTTAAACTGTGTCCCACAAAATGACACTTGTGGTGCTGATTCTCAGAATCTGTGAAGCTGGCTTTATTTGAAAACAGAACCTTGGCAAACGCAATCCATTAGTCTGAGGCCTTACTGGGGCAGGGTGGGCATTCATGCTATCAGAATGGTGTTCTTACAAAAACAGGAGACTAGAGAGAGACAGAGGCAAGGCAGCCTTATGCAGATGGAGGCAGAGATTGAATGCTGCTGTCACAAACCAAGGGGCTCCTGGGCTAGTCCAAGCTTGGAGGGATGAGGCAGGATCTTCCCCTTAGAGGCTCCACAGGAAGTATGGCCCAACTGACACCCTGACATAGAATGACTAGCCTCCTGGCACCGCTAGCACCCCATTCCCTCACCAGAACTAGGATGAAGTCACATTGATCCCAAGCTGTCTGCAGAAAAGAAGTCGAGAAGCTTATTTCAAATAGCCCCTGGGTGTTCTGTCGGGCTGGCTGCCCGACTTCTCCCTTCGGCCAGCCTTCAGCGTGTACACCCGGGGGTGGGTGGGGGGGGGCAGGGGGCAGGCATTAGTAATAGCTGTGCACCACTGTTGCCGATTCTTCATAGGCAGTGATTAAGTTGCATGCGCTCTTCCCTGACTTGGTATCATTCTGGGTTACCCAGTTCTCCCATAAGAGAAAGACTACAAGCGAGTGCCTTTGAAGAACAGAAATTGTGTTTCTCACTGGTCTGGCTGCTAAAAGTTCAAATCAAGGCCTGAGTCCTGGAAGTTCCCCCTCTTGGCCATTCGCCAAGATTTTGCTGATGCTGATGATCTTTGGTAACCCTTTGCTTGCAGAACTTTTACATGATGCCTCTCTCTCCACTGTAGAAGCGTCTATGGGCCTGATCTGCTCTCTTTATAACAGGAAAACAAGCAAACTCACTGACTATTGAGTTAATTCTGACTCATAGCAACCCTATAGGACAGGGTAGAACTGCTCTGATAGGTTTCCAAGACTGTAAATCTTTACAGGAATAGAAAGCTTCATCTTTCTGCAGTATAACTGAGAAGTGATAAGATTTAGGACCCAATCTACAATGGTATACTGTCATTAACCATAACAAAAGAAAGTATATCTGAAGAGGATCCTATTTTGTCAAGTTCAGGGTTTAGGATTTGTGGTAGTTGCATAACCTGATGCCAATTTGAGACTTTTGAGAGTGAAGGGGTGGAGTTTAGCTTGTCAATCAGGCTGCAGCTTAATGACCTCATTTGGAGTTGTTATGGAGAGAAATAGCTCCCTGGAGGTGGGACACTGACACACTCTACTTTGTCTCTGTGCAAGACATTACTGTGGATAAGCCAGATGGAGCTATGCTGATGTAGCCAGAGCCCTGGAGCTGGAGAAGCCACATGGAGACCCCCCGCCAGTGCTGAGATGCTTCCACCACCACTGGATCCACAAGACTTTTCACCCACCAGCCTGTGATCTTCATGCATGTGATGTCATTGCATGTGTTGCATGAGGCTGAAGAGGAATTTATAGTCTGGGCTGGGATGTTTTCTTAATATACAATTGCTCTTTTAAATAAAACTCTTTCTTATACACATGAGTGTCTATGAATTTGTTTCTCTAGTTAACCCAGATTAACACAGGATTCTACTGCACATTTCAGCAGATCAAAGTCAATACTTAACACCTGATCTCTGTAAACAATTCTTTCACGTCTCCCACTGCCCATGGCAACTGCACCTGGAACTAGCTTAATGGCCCTACATACCCACTTTCCAGATTCTTATGAAGTTGATAAGTGATCATTAAATGTTTGTCAAACCTGAATATACTGATCACTCAATCAGGAGGGAGCAGCACATACTTCCTGATTCTGGGGTCCCCTTCTAAGTGTTAACAATGTCTAAAGATCGACTCCTGCAGAATACCCATATGCTACTCTCTGTCCGCTAAGACTAAGCATGTCTCTCGATATGTACATATAAAACATACATTATGTCATGCATGTTATATATATATAACAATTGCATAATTTAAAAGCATCTCTGTACATTTCATAAATTTGGGGTGGGGGAGGAATCCTTGATCTTTATTCCATCTATGCTCAATGAACAAAGCACAATTTGCTCAGATTCCTTGGAGCCATCCTGAATTTGCCACTCACAGACTGAGCATCCATACTAGCAAGTATATACAATTGTATGAGGCACACTCATGGTACATGGAGTTACTCATTGAATTGCTAACTTAAAGGTCAGTGGTTCAAACCCACCTGCCTCGCCTCAGGAGAAAGAAGAGGCATCCTGCTCTCATAAAGACATACAGTCTTGGAAACCCTGTGGAACAGCTCTACTGTTCCCTAAGGGTTGCTGTGAAACTGAAGTGACTCAGTGGCAGTAGTGGGTGCATGGGTCATTGTGAGTGGCTGACTGTTCCCTGCACAGAAAGCTCAAATGCAGTATCATTATCTGAAATAGCTATAATGAGCACACATCCAGAAACCAGAGTATATTAGCAAGGGCCATGGGCAGCGAGGGAGAAATCAAGCCTTCCATGCTGGAGACCTGGGTTCAACTCCTGACCAACACATGCCATGTGCCGCCGCCACCCAGGTGTCAGGACAAGGTTGTGTGTTGCCATGATGCTGAACAGATTTCAGCAGAGCGTCCAAAAGAAGTTAGACTAGGGAGAAAGGCCTGGCTGGTCTGCTTCTGAAAATCAATCCATAAAAACCTTATGGATCACAACAGTCTGATCATGGGGATGCCACAGGGCCAAGCAACATTGTGCTCCGTTGTGACAGGGTCGCCTACATTGGGGCCTGACTCAAAGGTAGCAGACAGTCACGGAAACAGGGGTGGGCAGGATGCAGGGAAAGACACAACTCGTTGCTGAGGGCCACTGAGTTTGTGTTGAGGGTGATGAAAAATGTGCAAGAGATCATGGGGATGGTTGAACAAGGTGGTAAGGAACCATGATGGATGCCACTGCATTGCACATGTGAAGAAGGCTTCAGGGTTTGCTGACAGCTATATTGAGCCCACACACACACAAGCAACAAAAAACTGTGTGAAGTCATCAGAAGTGAATTTTTCCAAAATGATGTGGTTCATCTTCAGGAGACCCAGTCAATCACAATCATGCAAGGGGTCCCTCTGCTCTGCTCGCCAGGTCACGCGGGGCAGCCAAGCCTTCTGACGTAATAGACATGCCAAGGTTTTGAAACATTAAAAAACAAGGGAAAAGAAACGGTAAATTACCAGTGGAGTCACAGGGATGGGTGACCTGACGATGACGCAGCCTCACAACCTGGTTTCAATTTGGCTCATACAGTCGGTGTTTCAAGGCAGCATCGCGTGGTCCAGAAATGGTTGGTTTTGTTCCGCAGAGCACTCTGAGATGAACATATTTCCCAAGAGGAAACAAAGAATGTTAATTCCAAGGGACTTCACACTTAGCTGCAAAGCATTCTCTAGGACACAAAAGATGAGGCAGAGCTCGAATGGAATTTCTTTTTTCATATATATATATATATATATATATATATATATATATATATATATATATATATATATATATATATATATATATATATATATATAAAATCACCGTCAGATATGCTTCAGGCTCTTTTTGGAGGCTCTTCAAGCCCTGTGAGGTCTGCCCCTCTCATTCTCTCCCCACACCTCACAGGGATGCCCTGTCTTGCACTCTCCATTCAAGTCACACTACCTTTCATTCCCTCTTGCTCTTGGTACTCTTAGCAGCCCCGCCCGCCACAGGACCTTTGCACATGCTCTTCCCTTCCTCTGGCAGACCCTTCCTTTCCTCCATGGCGCCCTGAACACTCCCATTTATGCTTGAGAACTCAGCTCACCAACTTCAGTTCCATCAGAAGCTTACCTGCAAATCCCTGAGCCCTCTAATCGCTCCATCACAGCCCCTCCAAGACCCTCTCTCAGATGGGCCCTGCGCATGGTTACCAGGCTCAGCTGCTAACCAGAAAATCAGTCGTTCTAGTCTACCCAGAGGCTTAGTGATCTGCTTCCAAAGCTGTAGCCACTGAAAACCTGGTAGAGCACACACACACACACACAATTTGGAATCCATTCAATGGCAACTGATTTAGCACCTCTCTCTATATATAGTTCACATTTGCTCATATGGTCATCTAATAAATATGAATCTTCCTCACCAAATTCTGTGTTCCACAAGAGCAGGAAGCAGTGGCTCCGTGTTTCTCCCAAACCTGGGCCCCTGCCAAGAACATACAATCTACTCAGTTGCATGGGAGTCTACCTTTGCTGTATGGACGAATCCAAGACTGGGATGTGTATTAATCCCTGCATTTTAACCATCCTACGTGGCATCTGGATCATGAGCTGCGGAGGTGGCTAGAAGCCACCGGAAGCCACGAGGAAAGCTAGACTGTGGGTTAGCACCCAGGAAGTGGCTGCTTTTAAGCAAGTCATCCAACCTTCCTGAGCCTCAGTTTCTTCAACTGAAAATGCTAAATTGTAACAGTAATACCTACCGCAAAGTGTGAGGAGTGAATGAGATGTGGAGCAAAGAGGAAAGTGTGTTGTTTCCTGTTTCTTTTATTACCTGAAATGCAATGAGCGAGCACTCGGCTGACTAATCAACATGTCAGCCATTCAAGGCCATGGGTCACGTCACAGTAGAAAGACGGTCTACTTGCAGAAAGAGCACAGCCCACGAAGCCCTGTGGAAAGCGGCCTACAGGGCTGCCGTGTGCCACACTGGACGCACTAGCACACATGACAACAAGAAATACGCCTTACAGTTTGCTCTGTGAAAGACAAGGTGTGAGCCCCTGACCTACGGCATGAGCATGCGCAGTTGCCATCCAGGTGCTCTGAGTCATGGCAACCCCGAGGGTAGCACAGTAGACCTGTGCTCCATCAGAGTTTTCAGGGCTGATCGTTCAGAAGCAGATCACCAGGCTTTTCTTCCTCGGCACCCCAGGGTGAACTCAAACCACCAACCTCTGGGGTTTTGTGTCTGCTTGTCAATTTCACTCTATCTTTATTTTTTAATGGCATTATGATTAATTAGGTGGCAGTTTGCATCTCAGATCATCCTTTAGTGTATTCAGCAACTTCAACGAAGAATCCAACCTACCAACAGTTTGCCCCCACCCCACTTTTTCCCTTCTCCCTCTTGTAGAATGCTATTCTCCCCTTCACCCAACTTAGCACCCATCCACTCTCTAGCCTGTCACGTTCCCTTCCCTCCCACACCCTCCTACCCGACCGTCAAAGTCTGTTTCTTTTGTCATGAAAACCTTTATCTTGATTTTCTTTCTAAGAGTGGTCTTACATGTGTCCTTGGGTGACTGGCTAATATCACTCAGCATAACATCCTCCAAGCCAATCCATGGAGTGAGATGTTCAAAGTTTCA
Organism: Tenrec ecaudatus; assembly: GCF_050624435.1. Taxonomy (NCBI): domain Eukaryota; kingdom Metazoa; phylum Chordata; class Mammalia; order Afrosoricida; family Tenrecidae; genus Tenrec; species Tenrec ecaudatus. The sequence goes on along the minus strand of NC_134530.1, from coordinate 319,255,785 downwards.
TCATTCTTTGATGAGTGTAGCATCCCATTGTATGGACCATGGTTTACTTAGCCACACTTGCTCTGACGGGCATGACGTGGTTGCCAGCTGCTCACTAGTGTGAGCAATGCTACCGGGAAAATGGGTGGCCTAGGTCTGCCCCCACTCTGTTCTTGGCTTCTTTAGGGTGTAGACCAGTCAAGGGACTGCTGGGTCGAGTGGTATTTTGATTCCCAGTTGTTAGAGAAAGCATACTACCGCTTTCCGCGGGCCAATTCTCTAACCTGCTGGTTGGCAGCAGAGTACATTAACTGTTTGCATGATGGGGAGGGCAATGAAATGCACCAACAATCAGTCTAGATCAGTGGTTCTCAACCTTCCCATGCCACGGCCCTTTAATACAGTTTCTCATGTTGTGATAATGCCCCCAACCATAAAATGATTTTCATTGCTACTTCATAATTGTAATTCTGCTACTGTTATGAATTGGGCTACCCCTGTGAAAGGGTCGTCGACCCCCAAAGGGGTCACACCCCCAGGTTGAGAACCGCTGGTCTAGATGATCAAGGGTCAGAGTCTCCTGCCCCACCCCCACCCCCCACCACTCATCTTCTCGTTGATACTTCATGGAATGAGCTCAGACTGAGATGTCTGCAGACAGCACAAGCTCAGGAGTTAGCGATCAAAGGACACCTTTCCCCTTTCATTGAAAGGCACTTGGGGACACGCTGTCTCCAGGGGGCATTCACATAGGTAAGCGACTGTCCTCTTCCTTGTCCTTCTTGCTTCCCACTTTCCAAGTCGGCGTGTCATTTGGGGAAATAGCTTTGAAATAGCTTTGGAAACCACTTTAAAATCGCATCCAGAGATTCCATTTATTTTAAGTACACAAACAGGCAAAACTCATCTCTGCTGGTGGAAGTAGGAACAGCGGGCAGGTCCTCACAGGGGTGGGGGAGGGGGAAGGGGGAAGGAGGCTAGAGCGGGGGTGCCCTTTCTCGGTCTGGGTCCCAGGTACCCAGGTGTGCTCTTCTTGTAAAAACTCACCGAGCTGTGCTTGCAGACCAGGGCCAACATTTCTGCATGTAGATTAGGCTTTTATACAGTTTGATTTTTTAAAATTTTTTCCAGTTTTTGTGAAAACAGTGTCAGGATGTCCAACTGCCGATCTCCTCAGCTATGATCGCAGTAATTTCAACACGAATGCAAAACCACTCTGTGCTTACCTTTCCCTCCTCTTCCTTCCTTCTCATGACCCCCACCCCCACCTGTGCACGCAAGCACACACACACACACACACACACACACCTGCCTGAAATATACTTCTAAAGCCTCACTAAACTCTTCATTCACATTTCTTTTTTCTTAGAATAAAAACCAAAGCCCTGGTCATGTTCTCCGAGGTGCTTGCCTCCCTATGCAGTCCCCTCTGCCCCTGCGCCCTCCCCCCAAACTGACTTCTTTCCCCCCTTCACTGGCCCCAGGACCCCAGACCTTCACACGGATGGCCCTGTCCCATCCTCCCCATGCCCGCACAAGCTTTCTCCCGACCCAGCCTTCCTTCGCCACCTCCTAGAGATCTAGCTCTTTGCCTTGTTTTAGGTTCTTCACAGTTCTGACCACCATCTGCTATGTCATATTCATTTCCCTGTCAGTGACGGACTCTCTCTTGCTCTGTCACGAGGGTGTGTGAAGGCAAGGGCTTGGCTGGTCTGGCTGCCTGTCCCCTCAACCACTGCCCCGTCTAGCTGTGTGCTTGGCATGAAAAACCACCAAGCCAGTTGCTCCGCAGTTGCTTCTGACTCACAGTGATCCCATGCGTGTCATGTTGGCACGGCGTGGCACAGGATTTTCAACAGCAAATCTTTGCACATGTAGATTGCCAGGACTTTCTGCTGTGGTGCCTCAAGGTGGACTCCAACCCCCAACAACTTGCATAGCAGTCGAGGGCTTTAGTCACAGGCACTGCCCAGGGACTGACACAGAAAGGTACACAGTCAACATTTACAGAAGGAGCCAGCGGTTGAATAAGCATCAGATCCTGTGTGAATTTTGCAACGAGGCATCTGGTTTTGCCGTGTAACCAAGTCCCCACCCTGGACCCGGTGTCTTAACTGACGCCTCTGTGGCTGGGTCTCTGCCCTACAAACCACCCAGTATCCTGTGCCCAAAGCCTGACCCTTGCTTCATCCTGCCAGATCCACAAGGGACTTCCAGCCTGCCCCACCTGGGGATGCCCTCCCATCTGTTGTTGGTCCTCCTGGGAGTTACTGATGCCTGATTTACACATAGGGCCCGCCCGGCTTCCTGAGCTTCACCCCGCCCCAGCCCTGCACCTCCCTGACGCCCACCAGCTGCCTGTGCATCCACATACCAGCTGCCTCCATCCTCCTTCCCACAGGGCCCCACCCACCTGCCCAGACGCTGCCCACCGCCTGGCACTGGGGGTGTGGCAGCAACTGGCTCAAGTCATGCTAATTCTGGGTGTCTCTCTCCACAGCTTGCTTCAGACCCCAGCATTCCTTGTCAGCCTCCTCATAGACTCAAGGCTTCCTGTTATCCCTGGTTTCACAACAAACAAACAAATAAACAAAGATGGCCTGAGATATGGCCCCATGTCATTTCTTTATCCCATCAAGCATCATCTGTAATAGCAGAACAGATCAGGCAACTCATAGCATTCAAAATCAACCTTTCCCCCTTCCAAAGAGATGATCACACAAGACAAGCTCTTGGGGTTTCATTCAGATAAGGTTACTTTTGTGCTGGCTTATTCTGGTGGAACAAACCCAGCTACTTCCTGTGCCATTCCGCTGGGGAGAATTCTTCCTCACTACGGTTCCTCGCTCCACTTTTCTCTTTTAAGGAGCCCTGGTGGTGCCGGCTGGTGAGCACTGATGGCTACCCACGGTGTGGTATGTTTTCCGTCTCTTATTGTAGCTGCAGGCTCGCTCCATCTCATGGACGTATTTCCCTGGTTTGGTTGATCCTCTGCTTTATCAGCAAGGGCACTTTCCCAATGACAAGCCTCCGGAAGCGAGCCGAAGCCTCGGTGCGAAGCGGCACATGGCCTGCACAGCTTCTGACAGTGGACTGGCTTGCCCTTCTCACCGTCCACAGCAGGGCCGCAAGCTTGGTCAACCCTACCATTTGAACACGCACCCAGTCTCTACTTGGTCTCAACACACCCAGTCTCTACCACGCCTGCCTTGCTCATTGTCCAGTGTCTGCATTCGTATATTCTGCAAGATACTGTCCATGATCTGCATAGTGTGGGTTTTCAAAGGAGACCCCCCACACACCCGCAGACACACCCCCAGACACCCCCCCACACATACACACGCCTGCCCACTTCTTTCCGACTGTATAAACATATAGCTATAGACAGTGGTGGGACACAAGATGTGGATGAGGAAGGCAAAGACCTCTGTTATTAGATCCGGAGCCCCATCCTCTCAGGAAGGCCACGACACCAGTCCCCAGAGATGGGATACAACCCTGGATCCCAGCCCGCAGGCCACGAGTAAGTTTAAAAAGCGTACAGGCTCTGCTGTGCCATGTGCTTCCTGGTGTTCCCTCGGAGCCTTGAAGGCAGGGAGAGAGGAAGGGGGACCCCAGAGCCAGGGAGGGCCAGCAAGCAGGACCCTCAGACCCACAAGTGTCTCTGAAAGGAAGGGAGTAGGGCCCTCTCACTGGCCTAAGGAAACCCACAGCAGAGTGGTGGTACGGCCCAGACCCAAAGAAGATAGAATCCAATCTACCCCAGGGAGAAAGCCAAAATCCGGACAAGGTTCCCAGGAGGTCAGAACCAGAGATTAAAATCTGGATCGCAGAAGAGACAAAAGAACAGGAAACGAGGTCAAAAAAGTAGGAGGCCAGATGTAGGCTTCTAAATTGGGATCACTTATACAGGAAATTAGAGGCAGGGAAAAATGGAAAGGGCACTAAGGTTCAAGGTCACAGGTCAAGGCCTATTGAGTGCCGAGAAGCCGGGCATCACCATTCCACTCGGGTTCCCCCATGTCCCTGGCTGGGCCAGGCAGTGGGTCTCCTGCCACGGCGCTGAAGGCCATTTCCACACATTGGCATTCTCCCTGAGCTCCATCATCCCTCCAGACCGTTCCAAGTAGCTCTTCTGCAGACCGTGAAATCCATTGCCCGAGTTTTGCATCACGGAGAGCCAAGTGAACGGGGCGTTAGAGCCCTTCAGCCTAGTTGGTTCCTCCCCAAACCAAAAGGGGAAAATCGGTCAGCTACGCTGTGGAGAGCAAGGGGCCCGAGAGAGAAGTCAATAGAGAAGAGAATTTGCAGGTGTTGTGGGTAGGCAGGCGTTATGGGTTGAATTGTGTCCCCACCACCACCCCAAGTATGTGTTGACTTCTTGGCCCCCTTGCCTATGGAAAGGAGTTCCGTTGGCAATGGGATTTTCTGTTGCTGTGGTGACAGCGTCATACCAGTGTAGGCTTGGTCCAAAACCTAATCACTTCTGAGATATGAAAAGCCTGGAAGAGACACAGACACTCCCATGGGGAAACACCAAGACCCTGTGAGGAGCCTCTATGAGCGAAGGGTCACCCTGGCCCCCGAATAAGGAGCTGGTGAGACGCAGAGCCTGGCTTGGACTTGGAGGCTCCAGCACAGCGAGGAGCTAGGGGAACATTCTTGAAAGACACACACTTGCGATGCTCTGTTACGGCAACATCAGGTAAGGATGACAGCGGGCGCCCAAGAGCCTCCTCTCCTGATAGGGACTGTGGGTGGGCACTGTGCATAGGCTGGCATGTCCCTGCCTGGATTCAATAGCTCATCAGTTGACTTGGACTTCATCAAAAAGGTTGCTCAGTCTAGGTGGGCCTTGTCCAGTCAGGGGAAACTGCCAACTAAGTGTCAGTAAGGCACTCTCCCGCAGAACAGAAGGAAGCCAACCGGCCATGTTGCGGACTGCCTGTGGGGCCAAAGGACAGAAGCTGCTGGTGGCTTCTGGGAGTTGAGAGGAATCCCCAGGCATCTAGGGATGTCAGTCTTATACCCCTAAGGAACTGAAACCTACCACCAACTGGAGGAGCTTGAAAGAGAGCACTGTGCCTCCAGTGAAACCATAGTGCCAGGAGATCCCTTCTCTCCGACTTGATGAGACCCTGTGCAGAGGATCCAGCTAGCCCCTGACCAGACCCAGTCAACCCGTGCCCAGACCACATGTGGCTCTCTAGAGAGGCAAAACCAGTGACCCTCGTATGTACACTCGTGTGTATGTGCATAAATTGAAATCTCTGTCAAGAAATGGCCCACACTGTTGGAGAGTGGGTAAGTCCAGTCTGGTTCAAGTGCACTGACCAGATGCAAGCTGGAGACTTCTCCTAACGCATATTGCGGCAGGGGCTGATGAATAGGAGGCAGGAAGGTAAAGCAAGAAAACCCCAGGCTGCTGAAGGCAGAGCTGAATCAATCCAAGGTCAGCAGTTGGCTGATGGCTCCAAGGGTTGGCAGGAAGCATAGCAGCAGGCCCATAAACCAGATGCAGGATCCAGACCCAACAGTAGATGTGAGCTTGCCCCGAATGAAATGTCCCTCAATCATATCAATCAATCATATCAAGATTGGTGATGAAATGAAGGAGATGCTGCTCTATTCTCCCCACACCTGCTTGACTACTTCATTGAAGATCCCATCATGCAGGTGAACACACTCTGTTAGATCACACCAGGGAGAATCCTGGCCAAATGACAAAAATCCCAACTATCACACCAGATAGCCCATGCGCAGGCCGAACTAACCCATATCCAGACCCAATTAATCGATGATCATCCTCCTGGCCTGGGAAAACTGAGATAATGCATTTGCACTGGGAGAAGCACCCAAAGGTGTGATAATCTCAGTGGAAGACATGAAAGAATAATAATAATTTGTCATTCATCAGGGGTTCATGAGGAAGAGAGGGGGAGAAATGAGGAGCTGATACCACAAGCCCACGTAGAAAGAAAATGCTTTGAAAACGATGATGGCAACATATGTAGAAACACGCTTGAGACAATGGATGTTGCATGGATTGTGATTAGAGTTGTACGAGCCCCCAATAAAATGATTTTTTAAAAAACAAACTAAACTAACGTATATTGTGTCCCTGATGGGGTGGAAGACGTAGGTTTAACCTGAACCTTGAGCTTCTTTGACTTATTCTATGCATTTGGTGGTCTGTCATTCTACGCTGATGCCCCACTGCCAATCAGTGGCAAGCTTAGTCATCAAACTGAAACGTGCCCATAACCCAAGGTAGCGTCATGTCACAGCAGGCCCAGGAGCCAGAGGACTAGAAACTGTGGTCATCCGAAACAGCATCTTGTTGGAGTCTCTTGTTCTAAGTGCAAAGAAAACAGGGCACAGCAGCATGATGAAGCGTGTAGCATGCTTTCCAATGGGCGAGGTCGTGTCGCCCAGCAGCTACAAGGAAAAGCCACATGCATGCACTCAACTGCTCTTCCAAACGGAAGCCGGCACAGCACACACGCGCCCCAAACTGCTGTGCTCCCTTTGCAGCCGAGAAGGCCCTACAGTGAGAGGCCCTGGGTGGTGCGGGGGGGGGGGGGGGGGGTTGACACACCTGGCTGTTAGCCAAAACATTGGCGGTTCCAGCCCACCCAGAGGTGCTTCGGGGAAAGAAAAGCCTGGCCATCTCCTTTTACAAAGTCAGCCATCAAAGGGTCTCTGCACATGCACAGGTCAACATGAGTCGGTGACAACTTGACTGCTGTTTGGCTTTTGTTTTGTTTCCCTAGAAAAGACAGCAGCGTTCCTCTGACAGCCAAGCTCCCCGAGCGTCATGGCCGGCCACTGAGACAGCCAGGACTCCATCCCTGCCAGGAAGTCAGGCCTCCGCTGCAGGAGAAAGTGGGGGAGAGGCAGCAGGTGGAGAAAGGAGATTGGTTAGGCTTTTGTTTTGTCTTGGTTTATTTTAGAAGCCTGGAGACAAAAGAAAATATTGCAGGTTTGCTGGCCGACAAGGACTTTGTGTGGAGGTTGATGCACGCCAGCCAGCTGTGTGTGTGTGTGTGTGTGTGTGTGTGTGTCACCGAGTCAGCTTCATTTTGCAGGAGGCGAGTCTCCTCAACTGATAACACTCTAAATAACAGGTGAGTGACTCCCGGCAGGAAGGAGATTGTCTGACCTCATTGTTTGCCTCCCCCCACCCCTTTGTTCTTCACAAATAAAGGTTTTTTAATAAACGGAAAGGTCCCCGCTCTTGCCTGATGATCGAATGAAAGGAACCAGTGAGGTATGGTACAACGCCGCAGCAGCAAAGGAGAAGCTCATCAGAAAATAACAAAGGTGCAAGGTAAAGATAAGGCAGCTGTCAGAGATTAATCCTGCCCGCCTGATTGTTTTCTTTAATACCAAAGCCGGCAATAGCAAGCGATAAGTTTGCTGAGTAATTTGGTTTGGGGTGAGGAAATAAAATTCAGGTAGGCCCCATAATTGATTTCCTTTTCTTTCGTTTTCTAAACATTAAACAACAACAAGCCGAGGGGGTGGGGGGAGCACCCTGCTTTGGTGGCACTTCCTTGCTTCCAGTTGGATGGCCAGCCTTGGCCTCTTGACCAGATTCCACTTTTTCATCCCAGAAACTGCCTGAAGGAAGCGGGGAGTGACCGAGAAAGAAACAGACCTGCAACGTGGGGTCCCGTTTACAGGATAGCTCCACATCTCCAGCTATGCCAAGAACGCGCCTGCAGCTCGCAGCCCTCACCTCTAACTTGAATGTCACTGTCAGCTGAGTCCTTCTCATTCTTTGCACTCCCCGCCCCCTTCCGCATCTTAAAGCATCGAGCTAGATGCTAAAGGAGGCAGTGTTGGTTCCCTGTTACAATTCCCACCTTCCCTCTGGGAGACCCAGGTTCAATCACCAGCCAATGTACCTCCCACGCAGCCTGTCAGTGGAGGTTTGTGTGTTGCTGTCATGCTGAAGAGGTTTCAGTGGAACAAAGTGAACAAGGAAGTAAAGGCCTGGTGATCTCCTGCTAAAAACCAGTCAACGAAGCCCCCGTGGGACACCTCGATCGGATCCACAAGGATCCGTTCCATTCTTGCCACGAGGCAGAGGTGGATTCAGCAGCTAAGAACAAGAACAGAGGCAAATAGGTAAGAGACACACCTTCCTCGGTAAGGGAGGGGCCTCCAACGCCTCCTCTTCCTCTCTCTCCAAAGCTGCCAGGCAATTCCTGTAACAATTACCTTGCCACCTCAGCAGAGGAGAGTCATTTCTCCTACCCGGTGCCTGGTGTATACAGAGCAGTAACCTGGTGCCCCAAACCAGTCGCTGTGAGTCAGCCCTGACCCATGGTGATCCCATGGGCATCCGGGCAGAACGGTGCCAGCCTGTGATCCACAGGATTTCCGGAGTCAGGGGTTTGTTTTTATTTTTTTTTGTTTCCTTTTTTCAGAAGTAGATAACCAGGCTTTTCTTCCGAAGCTCCTCTGGCTAGACTTCAACCTCCAGGCTTCTGGTTCCCAGCAGGTACGTGACTCAGCCCACGGCAGACCATGTCCTAGGAGCATCCTGAGAGAATGAAAGTGAAGGAAAATGCTTCGTCCCCTTCTCCTCGTCTCCTGCGTTTACACTGTGCATGCTCTCTCTTTGGGACCAGTGTCCCACCAACTGTGGCGTGCATAGACGTCACCGGGGAGCCTGATTCGGAGGGGCAGATGCTGGTGCTGCAGGCTGCCTGGGCCGCCCCGTGGGCTGCTCGCCAGCTCTAGCTCATGAAGGGTCAGAGCTGAGCAGGGGCCTAGGGGCACTCCGAAGCAACGACTTTCAGTGACCAGAGAAACGTGCCGATTCCGGTGTGCGTGGGCTGGGAGCAGCCTTCCGTGGCGATGAGAGAACAACGGAAAGACGCCCCCATTGCAGGCTGGGAAGGGAGCGCGAGCAGCGCGCTCCTGCAGGCGTGCTCGTCTGCAGCCGCCGCCTCGGCAGAGCCTTATTTATGGTGACAAAATGAACAGCCCCCAGGTTGCTCATCCAGCAGCTAATTTCTCATCTTATCTATTATGTGAATGGGATGGGAAAACCGCTTCCTGTTTCTCACAGATATCCCAGGCACTCAGTGAATTCCCCAGAAAGCCACGCGGCCGCCACATCCATCCAGCGCTGGTTTGTTTCAAGGGGAGGAATGGAGGCAGACGCAGCTGCTTCCAGTTAGATCCCCGAGTCAAGATGCAGCGTCATGGTCTTCGCAGGCATCCTTGTTTTAACAGCCCGTTGCCATTGCCTCCCACACCGGGCAACTCCGTGTGGGCCAGAATTGACCTGAACCCTGTAGGATGTCCAGTGGCTGAGTTTCGGAGGCAGATGGTCAGGCCTTTCTTCCGAGGCACCTCGGAGCAGGCCCAAGCTGCCAGTGTTTTGATTAGCAGCGGGGCATACCAGCTGTTTGCTCCAACCAGGGCCTCCCCCAATGCAATTCCTCCTTGGGAAATGGCGAGGGAGTGACATGTTCCACAGTGGACAGCCCTGGAGGTTGAGTTGGCTGACTAGCGTGGGACTAGGAAGGGTGAACCGGGTTAAGACCTGCCACAGTTCCTTCAAAGGATTTCTACGCAGGAAAGAGACCCGGCCTACATCCCTCACCTCCTCTATCCCATTATCCCTCTCCACAAACACAGGCAGAAGCACGCACCGCCACCCTGCACACACACCCCACACCCTGCCGCTCTGGTAGAACAAAGACTGGGTAAGCAATCCCAGGGCTCAGGGAGCCTCTGCTTCAACTTTCTGATATTCACAACATCAGGAAACTTCGGCTCAGCATTTGGTGGCAAGAGCTGCCTGCGGTGGCCCAGCAGATGAGCAGCAGAGCCTTTGGGGGCAGCAGAAACCTGGAGGCAGGGCAAGGTTTCCAACAGGGACCAGTATTAGAGGTGGGGGCCAGGTGTCCAACGAGGATGTGGACTGCCCAGAAGTCTCTCAGGAAGATCTTGATCTGGAGAGAAACAGAAGTCGTTTGTACAGGCCAGCACATCCGTTCAGATGCCTGCCAGCTCTGTGGAGCCCAGTAGAGCTAGCTAGCTGCCTGACGGGATTTTCCAGGCTGGAATCTGTATAGGAGCAGCATGCCAGGTCTTGCTCTCTCAGCACCACTGTGTGGGGTTGAGCAATTAGCAACCAACTGCTTAAACACTGGACCATCTTCACAGTGGGAGGGCCCCAGCTAAACAAACCAGCCAGAAATCGCCTTTGTTGCCTCCCAGGCGTTTGCTTCTTTGCAGCAAACGGAGGCCCCTTAGCCCAGATAAACCCACTGGTGCCAAATTCACCCTGCACACATCCAATTTTTTATATAAAAATAGCTCAAATAAGCAAATTCTTTTTTTTCCTGACTGCTTTATGTGCCCCTGGGAAGCCACACCCAGAGGCCTGTGGACACAGATAAGATACACTCCTGCGGTTCTCGGAATCCTCATTTCAATTATGACGTTGGCCACAATTATTGAAAGTACGGCGGACTGCCCCAAGAAACAAACAGGTCTGTCTCAGAGGAAGTACGGCCGGAATGTTCCTTAGAGCAAGGATGGTGAGACGTCGTCTTCCATACTTGGGACATGTGGTCAGGAGAGATCAGTCCCTGGCGAAGGACACCTGGTTGGTAAAGTGGAGGGGCCGCCAAAAAGAGGGACTGACACCGTGGCGGCCACACTGGGCTCAAATATGACCCCCGTTGTGAGGACGGTGCAGAAGGGGACAATGTTCCATTCTGTTGTGCATGAGCCCCAATCCACTTGATGGCACCTGACAACAAGGAGCCCTGATGGAGGGGTGGGTTATGTCCTGGGCTTCTAACCAAAAGGTTGCTGGTTCAAACCAACCACCGACCTTCCTGCTAGGGAAGAAAGATGAGGCCTGCGGCTATAAAGATTTGCATCCTTGGAAACCCCACGGAGCAGTCCTGCTCTGCTCTACCCTGTTGCTGTGGGTCAGAATGGACTGGGCAACATTGGCTTTGGGGTAAGGTGTTACTGCCTTGGGGGGTTTCTGACCCAGAGACTCCCTGTCCCTCTGCAAGAGGACCTCATGTAACAACGCCCAAGCCCCTCCCTTCCCTCTTTTGGGTTTCCCTGTCCTTGGGGTTCACTTGTCCTGCTGTGGGGACCTGCCCCAGTAAATGACTGTCAATGCCTTAACCCTGGCCTGCTCAGCCTTAAAGGCCCTGGAATGTAGTTGGGCTGTTTGGGCAACTGCCTGATAATCATTTGAAGGGGAGATTAAGAAACACAACTGGCTGAGCCACACCCCAGCCTGACTGCCTGCCCCAGAACCTCCTCAGGACTTCATTCCTCAGGAACTTAGAAATGCAAAAGGTCCAGCCCCACCCAGACCTGCTGAATTGGAATCTGCCAGTAAACAGGGCTTCCTCCTTCACCGCTCCCTGTTCCCCACTCCCTACCTCCCAAGGTTCAAGAGCAGGGGGCAGTTCCAGAGGTTGCTCTGCTGCAGTCTGACCTTCTGACCCAAGTCCAAATAAAGCAGACCCTTTGAAGGACTAAGCCTATTGAAGGAGGCCCAGAGACAGGGCCACACTGCTGAGCAGGGCAGGCCAGGCCACAGATTAAACTCAAGACCTTTTATGATTATGGGGGAAATAGACCTAGGTGCATATATTTATAGGTTCAGTAGTAGGGTAGTAGGTGGACATTGGGCCTCCTCGAGCACACTTCCTCAATACAATAGCACCTTGCCCAGCTAAACGGTCATTCCATGACAGACGTGTGTATAAGCAAACATGGTGAAGAAAGCTGATGGTGCCCGGCTATCAAAAAGATATAGCGTCTGGGGTCTTAAAGGCTTGAAGCCAAACAAGCGGCCATCTAGCTCAGAAGCAACAAAACCCACATGGAAGCAGCACACCAACATGTGTAATCATGAAGGGCCGAGGGGACCAGGTTTCAAACAACAAAGGCAGAGGGAAAAAAAAATTTACATCACCGTGAATGAGGGGAGTGCGTGATGGGGACCCAATGCCCATCTGTAGACAGCTGGACATCCCTTGCAGAAGGGTAGTGGGGAGGAGAGGAGTCACTCAGGGTTCAGCGTAGCAAAAATGAAACTCAAAACCTTCCTCTAGTTCTTGAACGCTTCCTCCCCCCCAATTATCAGTTCTGCCTTGCGGACCTGGTTAGACCAGAGGATGCACAGCGGTGCAGTAGGGATCTGGAAACACAGGGAATCTAGGACAGACGAACCCCTCAGGACCAGCGGTGAGAGTGGCGACACCGGGAGAGAAGGGGGTGTAGAAAGGGAGAACGGATCTCGGGGATCTACATGTAACCTCCTCTCTGGGGGATGGGCAACGATGGGAAGGCGGGTGAGGGGAGACGCCAGGCAGTGTAAGATAAGATAAAATAATAATTTATAAACTATTAAGGGTTCGTGGGGGAGGGGAGCGGAGAAGGAGGGGGAGGGAAAAAAAGGAAAATGAGCTGATTCCAGGAACCCAAGTGGAAGGGGAATTTTGAGAATGACGAGGGCAACGAATGTATAAGGGTGCTTTACTCAATTGATGTATGTATGGATTGTGATAAGAGTTGTATGAGCCCCAGTAAAATGATTTATTAAATTTTAAAAAAAGACCTTAAAGACAAAAATCAAACTCGCTGCCATTGAGTCAATTCTGACTCCTAGCAACCTCATACATCCGAGTAGAACCGGCCCCGTGAATTTCTGAAATTGAAAACCTTTACTGGAGTAGAAAGCTTTGTCTTTCTCCCATGGAGCAGCTGGTGGTCTCAAACTGCTGACCTTGAGGTTATCAGCCCAACAAGCAGCGCTGACTTCTGCTTTTACAAAGGCTTGCGCATTGTCAGGACGTGAAAGAACAGGTGAGGAAAAGGAGGCCGATGTCCAGTGTCTGACTCTGCTCTGCTCTGGATGCAATTCTGTCACACAAGTTCCAGCAGGGTCCCATCAACCTGAAAGCTTCATCCAGGGCAGCAGTTCTCAACCTGGGGTCGCAACCCCTTTGGTGGGGCGAACGACCCTTTCACAGGGTCGACCGATGCATAACAGTAGCAAAATGACAGTTATGAAGTAGCAACAAAAATAATTTTAGGGTTGGGGGTGGTCACACATGAGTATGAGAGGGCGGCGGCCTGAGGAAGGCTGAGAAGCGCTGTTCTAGGTCTGAGTGGAATGATTCTCTAGCTGTCTGATGGAGCCCTGGAGGGGCCCAGTGGCTTACTAGTTTGGCTGCTCACTGCAGGCTCTGCTGTTGGAAACCCCCAGCAGCTCCTTGTAAGAAAGATGAACCTGTCTGTTCTAATAAAGGTTTACAACCTGGGAAAGCCACAGGAGTGGCTCAACTCTGTCCTGTAGGGTCACTGTGTCGGAATGGACTCCACAGCACGGAGTCTGTGTAAGCCTCAGTTTCCTCATTTGTAAAACGGAGCAAAGAGTTGCTAAGTCCTGGGTTTGGTGTGAGCTGCCAGGAATGTAATGCCGAGAAAGCTGTTAGCAGAGTTTCCATGTCAGATGCTTCAAAGAGTAGCTATAGGGAAGAGTAATTCAATGTCAAGTTCAGGGGAACTTCGCTGAGGAAGACTTTGAGTGGTAGGAGGCTGGTGAGCTATGAACCTTCCATTTGCAGAATGAAAACTGCCTATCATGCTTTTTCAGTAGGAAGGCTATCCCTGGTCCTCTGAAAAGGCCCACTTTAACTCAAGGAAGTGGCTCTCTACGAATGTGAAAAAGAATGACAACAGATACACTGGAGAACACGGAGACCTGTGGAAATCAAGAGGCTGTACCTCAGGGTCATATAGGAAGCATTTAATTGGTATATGTTGTGCTGCATCTATTCCCAATACGAACAACAAAAAATAAACCAAAATGTAAAGGAATAAAGGAGGAAGAAACAAGGTTAAAATTATGGGGAAGGTCCTTTGGATACAGACCAGAGTGAAAAGAGAGCTAATTGGAGAATGAGAGCGTTTTCTTAACCAGTGCTAGCGGAGGAAAAATATAATTATCTTTAATTCATGAAGATTGCTACAATATGAGTCATTTACCAAAATAGTTACTAGCAGAATCGCATTTGTCACTGTGAGAGGGCCACGTGGGAGCCAGGGCTGTAGTAAATACCAACTATATGTGTCCTTCACAGTGGCACCGTGAATGACACGGCCCTCCCTCCTTGGCAGTTCTCAAGGTCACAGGGCTCAGTGGAGGTCCTTGGCGATTATGAAGTGCGCAGGGAGCTTCCGGCGTGATAAAAAGTACAAAGGGGACTGCTCTCTGCCACTTCCTGGGAGGGCGGCACCTTTCCTGGATCGGAGCCCTTCCTCCCTTCCATCTATTAATGAAGCCACGGGGGCTTTTCTCAGAGAGAAAGGTGGTCCACGAACGTGGACACACGGCTCATGTGCCTCCTTAGTTAGTGACCTTCCGAAGACGATGCTTTTCCAATCAACGATTTTCCCTTTTGCTGACCTGAAGGGGGCAGAGTGTCCCCACCCTTCCACCACCCCAGAAGTGGGCTCTTTAAAAGCTTGAACGTTCAGCAATCCTGTGTGCTATTACGGGATGGTGACTGCAAGTAGGAATCCCTGGGTAAACAGTTAAGGCACCACCCTGCTAGCTGAAAGATGGGAAGTTCAAGTCCACCCAGAGGTGCCTCTAAAGAAAAGCCTGGCAGTCTACTTACCGAGACACCGGCCATGGAAAGAAGCCCCGCGGAGCCCAGTTCTGCTCTAACACACATGGATGGGCCCCTGGCACATCAGGATGGACCTGACGGTGACTGGTCCACCTCTCAGCTGAAGCACTCAAGCAGGTGGACCTGGTCTTTCCTCGTGCAACCTCCCCGTGACGAGGCAGGGCTTGGGACTATGTGTATGTGAGTGATGAAGAGAGCCATATGTTCTATAAAAATAGAATTAGCCGCACAGGAAGAAATTAGAAGATGCATTTCTCACACAGGGCAAGAGGCCGGCAGGGAGGAATCTCCAGAAAAGGGCAGCAGCGGCCACAGGTCTGCAATTGTCCACGTAATGAAAATAAATGCCACTTCCAAGCCTAATGAAGAACATTGCAGAGCAGGTGGAGACCCTAACTGATACAAATGAGGGTCATTATCTTCCCTGTGCCCTCCTGGTCAGTGTAGGACAAGCCCCGGGCAAATGGAAGGAGATGACCAGGGCTGTCCTGGTGGAATTATAACCCCACACCAGGCATGGCGCCCTTAATAAGAACAACCATTTCCATCTCTAGTCCCAAAGCTACTGGAGAGCCTGGAGACCATCAGTATAGATGGCTCTTAGGGGTAACAAATGTCTCAGCAGCCGCCCACCTCTCTTCCCTCCCAATACGCACGCAGGTGTCCTTCAGGCCTCCGTGCTAAAGATGATTCCAGAAATGGGTCTGTCTCAGCCTGAGACCAATCACACTGTTCAGTGACTACAATTTGCTAGCAGAAAGAGTCCTGGTGTGCTATGGGTTAGGTGCTGGACTGCTAACTGCAAGGTTGGCGGTTCAAACCCACCAGCTGCTACGCAGGGGAAAGATGAGGCCATCTGCTCTTGTGAAGACTTACAGAATCAGAAACCCACTAAGAGTAAGAATTGACTCCGTGACAAAAAGAGAACTCAAGTGGAGGAGCCCTAGCAGAGTGCTCAAGCAATCAGCAATCCATTGGTCATCAGTTCAAACCCAATAGTTCCTCCACAGGAGAAGAATGTGATGATCTGCTTCTGTAAGGATTATGATCGTGGAAACCCCATGGGGATAGTTCGACTCTGGCGGATCGGGTCACTGTGAGTCAGAATTAATACAGGAGCAATGGTGCACGCTAGCAGGGCTAAGTGAGCGGTCCAGGCTCAATCCCAGCCCGTGCACCTGACGCCCAGCCCCTACCCAGCTGTGGCTTACAAGATGCTACAATGCTAAACAGGTTCCAGTGGAGCTGCCCTGTGACGGGCAATGGTCCTATCTCAAAACTGGGTACATCCTCTCCAAATGGGAGCTTTGCTCCACGGCAGCTAACAAGAGCGTGTACACTTAGTAGGCATGGCACCGTGTACCTTACATGCATTGTTTCATATGATTCCCTCCTTAGCTTGAGGAGCTATTATTATGACACACACACCCCCTGCCCCATTTAAAGGTAACGGCCCTGAGTCTCAAGAGGTTATGCACTTTGTCCAAGGTCAAACAGTACATGGGAAGTCAGGGATTAAAACAGGAAACCAGCTTGGAGAGGCCGTTTTGGAGCACACTTCTATGAGGAAGTGACAATGCCTATCAAAGGAGGCAAGAAGGAAGAACTGTTCTGAGCAGAAGGAGGGCCTGTGAGGGCCAAAGTCGGGACGAACTTGAGAAATCTGAGGATATTGGCTGAAATTAAATCACTGATGGATATCAAAAGACTTCATCAAAAGAGGAACATGAAAGCCCACAGATTAGGAAAATAATTTATCAAGGACACTTCAGACAATGACAAAAAATATATAGAACTCTACCACAGCTCAATAAGAAAATAACAAGTGACCCAATTAAGAAGCGGGAAAAAGACATGAAAGACAGGTCACCAAAAATGAATCATAAATGACTCATAAACACGTGAAAAAATGCTCATGATCGCTAGCCACCTGGGAGATGGCAATTAAAACCACAATGAGATACCTACCACCTTATACCCACAATGCTAGACCAATTCAAAAAATTCAGGAAACAACAAAAACTGAACAGTGTATTCACTGTTGGTACAACCACTATGGAAAATGATATGGCAGAACGTAAAGAAACTGGAATTGAAATCCTATATGATCCAGCAATACCACTATTCAGCATATACCCAAAAGAAATAAGAGACACAACACAATGGGTGTATGCTCTCCCATGTTTATGGCATCACAATCCATAATAGCAAGGAACTGGAAGCAGCCCAAATGACCATCCGTGGAAGAATGGATAAAGGAACTACGGTCCATACACACAATGAAACACTGTGCATCCCTAATATAACAGTAATGAAAGCATGAAACACCGCATGACCATGGAAGGACCTGGAAACATCATGCTGAGTGAAGTAACTCCATCACAGATGGACAAATATTATATGCGTCCACTCTTTTTTTTTTGTTTTAAATTTTATTTATTTTTTTGTTTGTTTGTTTTAAACGTTTTATTAGGGACTCATACAACTCTTATCACAATCCATACATATACATACATCAATTGTATAAAGCACATCCATACATTCCTTGCCCCAATCATTCTCAAAGCATTTGCTCTCCAGCTCTCCACTTAAGCCCTTTGTATCAGGTCCTCTTTTTTTTTTTTCCACTCTTATAAGGAAAAACACCAACTAAACAAATCATAGAGAACAATTCCTAACAAAGAAGTAAAAAGTCTGCCAACTAGCCATGAACCATATATCACCTCCCTTAGGTGCACTTTATAAGAACCACCTGAAAGAGGAGACCTCACATTGGCTGGGGTCACGCCTTCCCGAAGGGGAAAAAGGGAGAAGACCATCCACTGGATGCTGCACAACACTGAGACAAGGCTGCACCAAGTCCACAGGCCCTCCCCAGGGATGAGGAGAGCATTCATGGAAAATCAAGGGAAGAGCAGGGGACAGGGAGCAGCTACCTTTCAAAGGAGGCACTGATATCTCCGTTCATGGGTGTGGTGGGTCAATTGGGAGAAGCAACCTAACATTGGAAAGGAATGCTAAACAATAGTTGTAGAGAATAAACCCAGTTCTATGGTCCTGGGTAGACCCTTCAAATCTGTTTCTACCCAACCCTTGGTGAACCAGGCCATGAACTACGCATTGTGATGACCTTGGATGCTGGCCCTTTGGGCAACATAGCATCCCCCAAGAGGTACACCAGAAGGACTCAATGTGGAAGCCCAACTGAACGAACTGAGGGCCCTACCTCAATACTACCTGTACCCTTTGATTTAGGACTGAAAAACTGTGACAGAAGCAAAGGAGGGTCGCCCCTGGACTGTAGAAATGGTGGCCATTGGACCTTGCTGGGACCGCTAGCCTAGTGGGTGACCAATGAATGGAGACCCCCAATCACCATCTATTTAGTACCTCAATGATCCCTTGGCATAAATATGATAAGCATTAATCTGATAGGGAAGGATCTGCCCTTGAAAGAAATGGTACATTAAATTTTCTCCTAGTATCAACCCACACGCTCAATGTAAGCAGAGTTCAATCAATTAAGAGATAAACCTGTAGAAAGCAACAACTCATGGATTGCATCTCACACTTGAACAATATGCGAATAAACTCATACCAACATTACGTTAACTCCTATGCCATTGGATAAATTATTGATGTTATCAATGCCTTATACCCAGGGGGATGACTGGAAATGGTTTTCGTTTTTGTTTCTTTTGTTTTTAATGTTTTGGGGTTTTGTTTATTTGTTGGTTTGGGTTATTTGTTGTTGTTCTTGGTTTTTGTTTTTGTCAAAATATGACCACCAAAGTAAACCAGAGTTTTGCATAATCTGTGAACAAGTAGATTGATTCTGGGCTCCCACATAATCCTAGTCCTAATCCAAGAACAAAGTTCTTACAACTTGGCTCTACTCAATAGGAGTCTCAAGAAGAGATCCCTGCAGGTAAGGGTGTCACAGCAAACTGTGATGAAGAAAGCAGTCAGTGCTTGGCTATCAATTGGAATGGTCTCTAGGGTCTTAAAGACTTGTATTCAAACACGTAGGCATTTAAGTGGGGCTTCAACGAAGCCCACATGGAAGAAGCACACCATCCTGTGTGATCCAAAGATGCCAAATAAAATCTGTTTGTGATGATGGGGAAAATATCAGAGCTTAAATTGTGAAAACCCTATTTGTAGAAGGGTATAGTGGATGGTGGGAACTCAAATTCCATCTGAAGAATGTCTGGTAAGATTGGGCCTCTGGCAGATTCCTTCTAGCCACAGGCAAGGGACTTGAACAGTTTCACTATTAGACAGAAATTATTGTAAACTTGATTGTGGCAGCTCAAGCCATGATATGATATCTAGTCAGTTGACCTTGCTCTTCACTCAACTGGAATTTGCTCTAGGCTCAAATATTTCTCTCTGGGGAGGGAGGGGGGAAATGAGCAGCAGATATTAAGGGCTCAAGTAGAAGGCAAATGTTCTGAGAATGATGATGGCAACAAATGTACATATGTTTTTGACACAATGGATGTATATATGGATTGTGATAAGAATTGTACGAGCCCCCAATAAAATGATTAAAAAATAATTCTTTCTTGTTCTATGACAGATATTTCCTCTCTGTTTTTTGTTTGTTTGCTTTTAATATCGTTGGTGGCCTTTTCTTATTTCTTATTTTTATCTTTATATTATTATTATCTTCTTTTTTCTGTTTCCTTTTGTTTTGTCTTTCATTGTTTCGGTTAGCTATCCCAGTTTATAAAGCCCATAAGAAGTGGGTGCATAGACACAATAACTGATGTAATTGTTCATCAGGGACTGGGATGGGACAGTGAGGGGAATAGAAGCACAAACAAGGAAAGCAGGAGGTTGGAGGAAACAATAGCACTGGTTGTAATGATTTATTATCCAGAACTCTTCCTAAAAATGATTTAACCGTGGAAACGTATGATATGTGGATAGTATATCAAGGAAACTACTAAAAAATAAAAAAAGAAAGAAACCAAACATGACCTAACACGGGTGAAGGAGGAAGAGAGTTTTTGCTTAGGTGCATTGAGTTTATGCTAATGGTGGTAGAATAATTCAGAAAAGGATATCAATAATGGTTGTATAACACAAAGAGTATAGTCAAGATAATGTTGAAGATGAAGCCCACAGTGGAAGACCATAAAATCAATTATTTTAAATAAATCATTTTACTTGGGGCTCTTTCAGCTCTTATAACAATCCATCCATCAATAGATCAAGCATATTTGTACATATCAACATCAATTTTTAAGGAAAAAAACTAACCTTGCTTGTGCCCTAATTGATGAGGATAGCCAACAACTCAGATATCTCAACTGCTTCATCTTACACAATTCTGACTGAAAAATTAAAGTTAAGCAAACTTTCTGTTTGAATGGTGCCCAAATGGCAGGACCCAGATCACATACAGACAAGAACAAAACTTTCTTTCTTTTTATAAATGGGGATAGACTTCACATATCATGCAATTGCATTGTTCAACTATATTAAGAAGATTTCTGCAATGATCATCACAGTCAATTTGAAAATATTTCCTTCTGGTACTTATTACCATTAAGTCCCCATTTTCCCCTATAACTCCCTGTCATGCCCTAGGTAATTATCAATATAGTTATTGACTCTATAGATCAACCTATACTGGGCTTCATACACAGGTAATAATATGAAATGCAAGCAGGAAGCAAACAAATAACCAAACAGAAACGTCAACCACAATGACTAGACAAAACCTCATTCAAAAAGAAAGCATAAAATATTCAAAACTGAAACAACTTTACAATGGGTCAAAAGGTAAGTCAAATAATAAGGCCTTGCATTTAAACCTAACTGCATCAGCCATAATCATTTACAATGCTCTCTGGGTGCTAGCAAGGCTGTTCACAGCCCTCAAATACGGTCAGAGGGGATTCCCCAAAATCTTAATCTGCCTGTGAACCCTATAACTGGATTTTGGGCTTCCACTGCCTTCTGCAATCTGGGTTAAGAATAAAACTTGCTGTGAACATTTTCAACATCCAGGATCAAGATCCTGAAGCATTTTCTGGAAGAATCGTAACAATCGATGCAACATGGCTTTCCTGGTACAAAGCAGTAGCCCGAAGAGGTAGAGGTGGTGCCATCAAAGCAGAAGTGGGCCATTTGGATACTTTGAAACATAATTGAGATTCCATTATCTACAATCTGTCTGGGACCACGAGGGCACCGGTGTAATTCTGACAGCGAATTTAAAATGAAGCACTTTTACACAGCTTTGAGCCACAACAGAACTGATCTTTCAGTGCTGGCATGAGAGCGTGGAGGAGTACTTGGTGCCCGCCTCGTTTCATTTGATGTACACTCGCCAAGAACAGAATTTTCAAGTTCAAAAAAAAAGTGGGGCAATAGAGACGACGGCAACAGTGTTTCGCTCGTTAACTTTACCGAAGGCCAAAGCATGATAGCTCTTGCTTATCATGAGAGTACATTGAGAAAGTTAGCTAAAGCTTAAGCAGAGAAACACCTGGAAAAACTTCACCAAGAGTCCTTCTCTACCAGCACAACCTGCCTGCTCGTTCCTTTCCGCAAACAAGGGCCGTTTCGTGAGCGTTTCAATGGAAAATCAATAGGCCTCTCACTAACAGTCCTGATTTGGCTCCTTCTGGTGTTCTGCTTGTTTGTTTCCTAATCTTAAAAGATGTTAAAAGAGATCCAGCTTTCTTCGGTTAATAATGTAAAAAGGCCTACACGGAATTTAACCTGGGAATGGTTACATTCTCAGCACTCTCAGCTCTTTGGGGATGGGCTAAATGGCTGGTGTGAGAGCTTTCAAAATTATCTCGATCTTCCTAGAGCTCATATTGAGAAACAAAGTTTGTATTTCATTCATTTTTAATGTTTGGATTCTCTCAAACCTGTGGAAGTCCCTCCATGTCTTTTAGGGTGAGGGGCGCATACGATGACAGCATCGCTGGAATAACCTTGGTGCAGAGGGTGGAGGACAGAGAGAAGGAGATGCATGGTGAGCGAACCACCAGGTGCTGCGTATCCCATACTCGGGGACGTAGACTTCATCCTGTGCCTCCCGTGCCTTTGAAGAGGAACATGACTTGATTTGTGCTGCAGATGAAGTACTCTGGCACAAAATGCTAAGATTAGGTCATGTGAAAATATTAGGACAAGATTGAAGGCAGGGAGGGGTAGAGAGGAGGTATCAGCCCAAATTTAAAGAGAAATCCTGACAAATGTATGGCAATGTTAGTGAGAAGGAAACATGATACCAGTTTAAGGAATCTTTGTGGGGTTGAATCATGAGGATTTAGCAATTGATGTGCTATTAAAAGAGAAGCTAGGAGACTCCAGACCCTTAGGAAAATGAACCAAGAATGAGAAGGCTCAGGGAAGACCACGAGTTTAGACGTGCTGAATTTGAAGAACCTGGTGGTATGTCAGTTTCAGGATGGTCTGTGCTCATGGGGATTTCTGAATTCAACACTGGAAGGAGACTTTAAAGTTAGAAAACTAGACGTATCAATTCTTATCAAATAGGTGATGAGGCCTGCGACTCAGATATTTTAAATAAAGAAAACCCAAACCTAACCCATGCCGTTGATCCATTCTCGTGCACAGAGAGCCTGGAGGACAGAGCAGACCTGCTCCCTCAGGTTTCGAAGCCTGTGAAGGCCCATCTTTTTCCCAAGGAGCAGCTGGTGGGTTCTTGTGGTTAGCACCCCAACTTGTAGTGCACTACACCACCAGGGCTCCCTTAAGAAGATGCCCCGCTGCCATCAGTGGATTCCAACTCATAGCAACCCGTTTCTTATAGGGTTCCAGGAGCTGTAATATTGATGGAAGCCCCACCTTTCTCCCAAAGAGTCGCTGGGGGGTTGGAACTGCCAGCCTTCAGGTAAGCAGCCAAACGCTTGCCCCCGAATGCCACCAGAGCTGCTGCTTAAGGAAATTAGGGAGCTTAAAATGGAATGTGGCTCGTCCAGGCATAGTGGAGGCTTTCTTGATTACCTAGTGCTACTGTGACCACAACAAAAAGTGGTGGGTTTTAAAAGATGGGGAAATAGATCTATGTGCATATATTTATAGGTTTAGTATTAAGGTAGCAGAAAGACATTGGGCCTCCACTCAGGAACTACCCTAGTGAAAGAATACTTTCTTCTATTAAGTTGGCATTCTATGGTACTCACTTTCCCGACACAACCGCTGAAGACAAAGCAGGTGCGTAAGCAAATGTGGTGAAGAAAGCCGATGGTGCCCAGCTATCAAAAGATATAGCGTCTGAGGTCTTAAAGGCTTGAAGGTAAACAAGCAGCCATCTAGCTCAGAAGCAACAAAGCCCACATGGAAGAAGCACACCAGCCTGTGCAATCACGAGATGTTGAAGGGATCAGGTATCAGGCATCATCAGAACAAAAAATCTTACCATAGTGAATGAGGGGGGGGAGTGTGGAGTGGAGACCCAAAACCGATTTGTAGACCACTGGACATCCCCTCACAGAAGGGTCTTGGGGAGAAGACGAGCCAGTCAGGGTGCAGTGTAGCAAAGATGAAAAATACAACTTTCCTCTAGTTCCTAAATGCTTCCTCCCCCACGCTCCCAACCACTATCATGATCTGAATTCTACCTTGCAAGTCTGGCTAAACCAGAGGACGTACACTGGTACAGATAGGAACTGGAAACACAGGGAATCCAGGGCAGATGATACCTTCAGGACCAGTGGTGTGAGTGGTGATACTGGGAATGTAAAGGGAGGGTGGGTTGGAAAGGGGAACCCGATTACAAGGATCTACATGTGACCTCCTCCCTGGAGGAGGGACAACAGAAAAGTGGGTGAAGGGAGACGTCAGACAGGGCAAGATATGACAAAATAATAATTTAAAAATTATCAAGGGTTCATGAGGGAGTGGGGAGCAGGGAGGAAGGGGAAAAAATGAAGAGATGATTCCAGGGGCTTAGTTGGAGAGCAAATGTTTTGAGAATGCTGAGGGCAATGAATGTACAAATGTGCTTTACACAATTGATGTATGTATGGATTGTGATAAGAGTTGTATGAGCCCCTAATAAAACTATTTTAAAAAGACAGAAATGTATTGTCATATAATTTTGGAGCATGGAAATCCAAGCCAAGGCTCTAGGGGAAGATCATTGTGTATCTTTCAGCTTCTAACATTTGCCAGAAATTCTTAGTGTTCCTAAGCATCTGCCTCCATAATCACACGATGTTTTGCCGTGTGTGTGTGTGTGTGTGTGTGTGTGTGCGTGTGTGTGTGTTCTGGTCCTTTTATAAGACACTACTCAGAGAGGATTACGTTTAGGACCCACCCTCCTCCAGTATGACTTCCTTAACCTAATAAGAGAAAACTGCTATTAGCAAAAAGGTCATATTTATAGGAACACGTTTTAGGGCTTCAGCATAACTTGTTGGAAGGCACAATTCATGCAAAACACCAAAGAAATGGCCATAGAATGCAGAAACATGCAGTTATAACAACCAGGGACTTCGAAATTCAAAAGGATTTGGTCAACGGAATCAAATTGACCAGCGAGTGCAAGTTAGCTGACGAAGGATCCTCGGGTGGTTGTGGGTTTGTGGCCCCTGGAAGAAGCAAACCGCCTGTGACAGTTGAGTCATAAGAGGGCGCTGGAGACTCCTTGAGACCGAAGAGCATGGAACAAACTTGCAAGAAGTTGGCAACACAAGGAAGAAAAGCACTTGGTGTTTTGGGGGAGGAGACATTTGAATCATCTTCAAGGACATAAGAGATTTGTCATATTAGTGAATTGAGGAGAATTGACCAAGAAAAAAGGAAACCGTGTGTGTCTGGTGGTCTCCCATTTTAGCATTTGTCAAGCCCGGGCCCCCAAAAATGCATACAGATGCTCACATATCTTATGCCTAAACATTTTAAAATTATAAATCAAGCCAAAGAGCAACTAATTTAAATATTTTCTAGCCTCTCATCATGGCGTCCTGGTGGCTGCAGTGGTTAGAGTGCTTAAAGGCTAACCAAAAGATTGACAGTTCGAATCTACCAGGCACTCCAAAGGAGAAAGATCTGGCCGTCTCCTTCCATGAAGATTTCCAGCCTCTGGACTAGTTCTCCTCCATCCTCCAGGGCCCCTGAGCCAGCGTTGACTCCATGGCAGCGGATTTGGGTATGTAGGTATGACAACCATAGCTATTTTTTTTAACTTTGAAGGCCAAGTTTTCATTCAAATCCTCAGAAATCTACCAAGAAGATAGAGACATGGAAGAGCTGCCCCCAGCCCACCGTCCAACTGTCTTCTTGCTACCACTGCCCCATTCTGTACCTGAGGGACTTGGCAGGTACATACGTGTACACCCAAGTCTACATGCCCAATCTCTATCCACATACCTCTGCAAATGCTGCTTGTCACTCAGCACTGGGGCATGGAGGTACATTCACAGTACACCCAAAACATGGACACAGCCTACTCAAGCCCTGGGAGCAGACTCCTGCCAACTTGTGCAAGAAATTCTGGCCTCCTGTATGCTCCTTGTCCTGGGGTGGTGCAAATGGTTAACAGGGTTGGCTGTTCATTGTTTGAGTTTCCCAGTGATATCCCTGAAGAAAGGCTTTGTGAGGAATTTCCAAACAATTCAACCCCTGCGAGCCCTGTGAGCACAGTTCAACTTTGACAAACATGATGAGTTGGAACCAACTGGACAACAATTGGGTTTAACTCACCTGGTGCACTCATTGCCTTCAAGTCAACCCTGACTCGTGGCGACCCCACATGGGTTACAGTAGAACTGGGCTCCACAGGGTTTGTAATGGCTGACTTGTCAGAAGAAGATTGCCAGGCCTTTCTTCTTGGTGCCCTTGGGTAGATCTGAACCTCCAACTGCTCAGTTCACAGCCATGCATTTGCACTACCTGCGAGTTGCCATGAGTCAGAGTAATCTGGTGGCAACCAGAAGTGTGCTCCCAGCATGGTCTAGAAAGGAGGAAGTGGGTAGGTTCCCTTGGCTCCACAGACTATTGATCCAAATAGAAGGGCCTAGGTCTCAGAAAGCCAGACTGAATGGGGTACAGGGTAAAGGCCCATCTGATAATTTCCAACTTGTTCAGAAAATGGAAAAAAATGGCGAAGTTATCCACTAAGACTAAAGTTGGTAGGAATTCATCTTGAGACGTCAAGGCCACCTGGAAAGTTTTGTTCTCTTATCTCTAAGGAATAGAGTGTCAAGTTGTTTTACCAAGATCTTTTGTTTCTTGCCTTGCCATGGAACTATGTCAGGCAGATGTTGATTGGGCTCTCCGAGGTGCTACAATTGCAGAAAACTTTGTTACTGCCAACTTAACTGAGCCCATAACGTTTGCGTTGTGCCAAAGGCATAAGCTGGGGTGGGGATGGGGGATGCGCCACACCCATTTCAGAGTCAGAAGATTATTGAAAATGATTTTGTCTCAGGAGACCCCACAAGTGTTATAAGCAAGTCACCTTCTGAAAGAAATCGGTTCATCGTGAAGGCTGCGTGGCTTGGGTGCAGAGAGGGCCTGTCCTCTGCCTTAAAGGCAAGCCTGAGCTCAAATGATATCAATGGTGGCCAACAAAGGCAGGGGCCTAATGACGGCGGGAAGTCCTAACTAGGAATGATAAGAACAGAAGCTTTAAAAAGAGTAACTGTCTTCCCAAGAAAATGAGGTTCTTCAGCAAGGGGGGAAATCATGAATTAAAAATGGGTGCAACGACTAAACACAAGTTATACAATTTTTAAAATATTATGATACATTTATAACTTTAATGTTACTTTGATCATTTCACTTATCTTTTAAAAAATATTAGACCTGAAGGTTGAATATATCATGGTTTTTAAGCATCAAGATTCTAAAGATCTTACGTACCATTTGTTTCTCATAATAGGTACCAGGATCAAATTATCTGAATTTTATTGCTTTGAAAATGAAAACAGGCCTGCTAAGTGGATACCCAGTGGCCAAGAGGCATAATTGGAAAGCGCATCCGATATTTTATCCAACTTATTCGATCACACTTCTTTCAGACTTCGAGGTGTCCCTTTCAACACTAATCTGCTTTTGATTTAAGGGTATTGAAGCCCTGTATCCTGGCCTGTTAGGGATCAACAATCAATTAGCTCCTAGCTATATGGTTGCATATTAGGCTCTATTACATAATTTCATTACAAGAATAGGAAGCTAGGACTTGAAATTTGTCCAAGAAGGAAATCCTAAATCTTGGATGATAACATGTCTAATTTGTGGCATGCCCATCCCATGTGCTGTGTATCAATAAAAGGAAATCCTGATTTAGAAAACAGGTGGTACCGAAAACGTTTGGATCCATTCATGCATAATATTATTGTTAGTATAATTCATGTTAACAATATATGTTCTCCCAATGAATTTCACTCTCCTCTGAATAGCTGTCTTCTGCTTTCATGTGCCCACCAGCATAACAGTTCTTATTGTTTACCCTGGGCTTGGGTCTATGTCTGAGCATTTTAATGAGCGCCGGTGATGCCAACGGTCCAGCCAAACCAAAGGTTAGTGATTCAAACCTACTTGCCACTTCACAGGAGAAAAGCCTGGTAATCCACTTCGAGAAAGATTGCCACTAGGAAACCCAGAGGCAGTTCTACTCAGTCCCACGGGCTCACTCTGAGCCAGCATCCACTGAATGGCACTTACCAATGCCACCATGCAGATTCTCATTCTCCCCACTCCACTCCAGGTGTGGGGCCTGTTTCCCATGATCTCCTGCCTTCCCACAATGCATACAATGCCGTGCGCCTGGCATTTGCACAGTGAGCTGTTGAGAAGTAGCAAATGGAACTGCTGGGTCATCTTCCTGTTCCCTTGACATTCACGTCCAGCAGAAGCAAGCCTCTTGTTCACTGCCAGCATGGAGTCAGTCTCTGACATGTGGTAACCACAGTATGCAATGTAACTAAACACTGCCTGGTCCTGCACCATCCTTCCCACGATCAGGAGCAGACTGGACTGTTGTGATCCACAGAGATTTCATTGGGTGACCTTTAGAAGTTGATTGCCAGGACTTTCTACCTAGTCTATCTTAGTCTTGAAACTCTGCTGAAGCTAGTTCAGCATTGTAACAACACTCAAGCCTCCACTGGTGAATGGATGCCGTACATTTGGGACACAGGCCAGGAATCAAGCCTGGGCTTCCTGTATTGTTGTTATGTGCCGTGGAGTTGTTGCCGACTCATAGTGATACTATACAACACTGCCTGGTCCTGCACTATCCTCACAATTGTGGGTTTTTTTTAAAAACATTTTATTAGGGGCTCATACAAATCTTATCACAATCCATACATATACATCAATTGTGTAAAGCACATTTGTACATTCTTTGGCCTCATCATTTTCAAAGCATTTGCTCTTCACTTAAGCCCTTTGCATCAGGTCCTCTTTTTTTCCCTCCCTCCCCGCTTCCCCCTCCCTCATGAACGCTTGATAATTTATAGATTATTATTTTGTCATATCTTGCCCTGTACGATGTCTCCCTTCACCCCCTTCTCTGTTGTCCGTCCCTCAGGGAGGAGGTCACATGTAGATCCTTGTAATCGGTCCCCTCTCTTTGTTGCAACCACGGTGAGGGCCTCAGAAGCAAACCTATCAATAGGTATCCCTTAGGACACAAACAGACTCACTAACTGACTCAATTCTGACTCGTAGTGACCCTACAGGACAGGGTAGAACTGGCTGTAACACTGTAGAGGAGTAGAAAGTCTCATCTTTCTTCCGATGAGCGGATCGTGGTTTCGCACTGCTGACCTTGGAACCACCGAGTCACCAGCGCTCCTTTCCCGTAGGAGCAGGAATGGCAACATTTGGGTGAGAGAGGGCAGGTCTAAATCAAGAGTCATTCTGAGGGTCTAGCTTCACAAGCCAAGTGAGGAACCCTGCACTTCAGACAAGCTGCCACGCCAAATATGTCCAGAGGCCTCATTCAATCTCTCCTCCGGCTTCAAGGAAGAGAACGCACATATTCCTCATCAGGCCAGAAAGACTGTCTACATGGGCAAAAAAAATCTTCAAGGAAGACGGTGTCCTTGGATTCTAGGCAGACTCCTTTACAGTGAGTGACCTTATTCTCACAGATCATCATTCCGCTGTGTGGTAAAAGGAAGGTCTCTGATGAGCGCAACACACCACGTGCCCCTCAAAGAGACGAAGTCAGCGACAGCATTCCAATGTGCACTGTATCTAAACGAAACTACAAAAGTTGCGTCTTACCATTGCATGTAAATGAGGTCTGGAAAGCAGGCTAGTTTGCATAATGGCACAGCTGTGAGCAGTCTGGCTTCCGAAACTCAGGACTCCAGCCTCGGTAGCTTGCTTCCGAGCCACAGAAGGGTTAATTTTTAAAAGAGCCCCTTTCGTGTACAGATGGAGTCAGAGCGCCATCATCAATGTTTAATCAATCAATAGGCATTTATTCCTCTGATATAAAGTTTACATTACCCCTCCATCTGGAATGAGTGGAGGCAGCAGGGAGGGAATCTGTCAAAAGCAAAATGACTTCTTGTTAGCTTTGCCCCTGTAATTTCGGTTAAGCCCCGTACGTGTTAATCTTTTTTATGACTTAAATAAAGCAATAGAAAGCGATTATACTTTAACCCTCTTGTGAATGTCTCAAACACATTAATCTACACCCAACAATTTAAAGCATACTGAGGGATGAGCTGTCAGACTTCTGTCTCCTAGCATGATCGGATAATTGCCTGGTTACTTTGTAAGTTCGCTGCCTTTTGCGGGAGCTCAGGTGGTCGTAGTTAAACTCAGCTGCTAGCCCAAAGACTGGCAGTTGGAACACCAACATCTCTGTGGGAGAAAGATGTAGTACCCTGTTTCCCCGAAAATAAGACAATGTCTTATATGATATATATATTTTTTTGCTCCCAAAGATGCGCTAGGTCTTATTTTCAGGGGATAGCTTATTTTTCCATGAAGAAGAATACGGTACACATTTATTGTTTATTGTTTTATTAAAAGAGACCACGCACTTCCTGTCTGCTCCAGCTGCGCTGCGGCCAACAGTGAACTGTGCAGTGGTGCCCGCCGCTACAGTCCAAGTCCCGAGTTATGGTAGCTTCGGGGGGACTTATTTTCTGGGAGGTCTTATTTTCGGGGGTGTCTTATATTTCAGCAGGAGGCAAAACTGTAAGTAGGTCTTATTTTGGGGGGATGTCTTCCTTTCAGGGAAACATGGTAGTCTGCTTCGGGAAGAAGTTACAGCCTTGGGGAGGCCGTCGGGACTGACTCTGCCTCATTGGGCCTCTCTGCTGGAGCTGAGTAGGTCGCCAAGGGCTTCCTATGTCTTTACCCATCCTGGGAAGCCCTGCAGTGCTAGATGTCTCTTGCCCTGGTTTCTGCAGGATTCCCTGGATGAGACCAACAGTTAACAGACTTGGTGGAAAAGGACTCCGGATTGAGGCCCCCCGACATCCCTCTGGGCAAAGACGTGGTGAACTGCTTCTGAAACTGAGCCATTGGAAACCGTGTGGAGCTCAGTTCTCTTCTGAGTGGCACGACTTGAGTGATTAACGGAATATATTTGGATAGTTGGTCAGAGTTTGGTTTTGTTTCACTTTCCTTTTGCTTCTTTTAAAAATAAAATGTGTCTCGAAACAGAGGACGCAAACAGGACTCTTCTACACGGGGATGTCCCCGTTGGGTTGATGAGTGGCAGCCCAGCTCCAGCGCCACAAGAACAGTCACAAAACGTGGAGGCCAGGAATGGGTCTGTGGGAGGATTCTTGGTGTTTCATGTGGGCGTCCCGGGTTCCCATCCCGGTCAATGCACTTCATGTGCTGCCGCCATCCCTCTCTCAGTGGGACGTGGGGTGTGTTTGACGTGAGGCGGAGCTATGTAGTCCAAACCTGGACGAGGAAGAAAGGCCTGGAGGTCTGCTTATGAAAACCTTCTGGAAAACAACGAATGATGGCGGGGCTGGCACCAGGTGGGCAGCATCTACTTCACTGTGCACGGAGTCACCAGGGGTTCCAGGCAGAGGGATCCATGCTGTCCATCAAGCCGACGCATAGCTTCCTTAGTAAAGAAAGACGTTGTAATAACCTTTGCGGGGCCCCTGTGATTTCCATACGCCTGTCTATAATTTCAAAGGCTTCCAAAG
Source organism: Tenrec ecaudatus (assembly GCF_050624435.1). NCBI lineage: Eukaryota > Metazoa > Chordata > Mammalia > Afrosoricida > Tenrecidae > Tenrec > Tenrec ecaudatus. The sequence goes on along the minus strand of NC_134530.1, from coordinate 319,224,971 downwards.
ACAGTCTTGTCTCCAGGCCTCCTCCAGTCTCGGTCACCTGCATCTCTCAAGTGCAGAATCCTTCCAGTTGGAAAGCAGAGAGCTGCCCCTGTTCCGTGTAAGTTCCAGGACCAACCGTGAGTATTTTAGACAGCTCTGGTTCTCCTTGCTAGCAATTTCTGTGTCATTAGGGGCTCTGTGGACAGCCACTAGAAGGAGGCAGAAACCAGCAGGTACTAGTGAATAATAAATACATGTGCCTTCTCGAACGGAAACTTTAGCTTGATTTCCTCAGCCGAGCCATTGTACGCCTACTCGCTCCGCCCCTGTGATCTGTGTTACTCCCTTTTTGCTCAGCGGTTGCTACACCTCACACACACAAGTCCAACCCACCGCATTGCTCCAACATAGACTGAGCACACAGTCAAATAATTGGGAAACCAAACCAAACCACCACCAACTTCTGCATGCACAATCTGGAGGGTGGATTCTGAACGTTCAGCCGGTCTTACGTCACGAGGGTTGGACAAAAATTTTCCATCGGGCACACTTACAACACGCACGACAGCGTCTCTGAGGAAGACGGCAGTGGCTTTACTTGAGACGACTGCCCCCCGGGAAGCCCAATGACTGCACGGAGTGTGAGATTGTGGCCGGTCCCTGGGCCAGAGTGTGCAAGAAATGCTACACTTTCCTGTTTCTCTTGCAGTTGACCCAAGTCCAATCTGAAGCTCCACCCCCCTGACTCCTGGAAACATCCATCCGAGTCATGTTTGAAGAGGCGCCCCCGCCCCAAGGGCATCCAAAGACACCTGGATCTTAGCAGGCCAGTTGCTATTGATTCAAGTCTGCATGATGACAACCTCATGTGTGTCCAAATAGAACTGTATTCGGTGAGTTTACACAGCCTCATTTTTTCAGACTTCTGGATATTTCTTCGACAATGACTTTCGGTTAACAGCTGAGCATGTGAACTGTTTGGACCCACAGCCCGGTGCTCCCCTGAGCCTTACGCAACATGAGATGTAAAAGAGGCCCCACTGGTCCTGAGATGCTGGGAGACACACCCAGTCACGGCCCTGTGCGATATGGCCGTGTGGCTGCTGCTTTCCTGATGTTCTAGACGCTCAGCAAACCTTTATCAAGATAGAAGCCCCTGCCCACAAAGTCCATGAGGCAGCACTCCCTACTGAGGGGTGTTCTGCTAACCCTTGAAGGGGGATGTGCTCCCCGCTCCTGATGAAACGTGTCACCCTGAACCCTCCCAGCCCAGGCTGAAAGGCTTCTCCCTCTTCTCTTTGCCTGTCTCTCCCCCCTCTGGAGACCCCTTCTCCACCTGAGCTGGCTGTTCCTTCTCGTGGTTGTTAGTTGTCTCGTTGAGTTGGTTCCAACTTTAGGCAATGCCGTCTGTGCAGAGTAGAACTTCACCATAGGGGTTTCCGGGTTATGACCTTTCAGAAGCAGACGGCAAGACCTAAAGCTGATGGCAGGACCTGTCTTGAGGCACACAGGGTGGGTTCAAATCCCCAAGCTCTCAGCCAGGAACACTGTCACCAGAGCTCATTCATGAACCAGAAAGAGCTTCTGCTTTTTTTCTACTACTGCAAACCTGACCTGAGGCAAAGCAGGGCAGCCCCCACTTTCTGCTCCAGTGGGGCAGGATGGAAATGCCTTGGAGAAGGGACTGAACCTGAGCGGTCAGCCAACAACCCAAGTATATGGGTCTCACAAGCAAGCGGGAAAGATTGCCTTTGACTTCTCGGCCTGGGCATCGGACAAGAGGATGCACTTGAGAGGAAGTTAAGAGAAGTCGTGATCTACATCCCGCGGCTCCAGAGACACCGGCTAAGTGTGAGAAGTAAGGCACAGTTAGGGGTGTCACAAGGCAGGGTCCCTTCAAGGCTTCCCATCCATTCCTGTCGTGGGAGACTTTCTGGGCAGTGTCTCACATCAGCTGAGGCCAGGAATGGATGGGGAAAGAGGTCACCCATCAGCAACCAAAGGGACGGCCAGTTGGAGGTCAGCAGGGGCACTGAAATGCAAGAGCGAGGCAATGCTGCAGCTCCGGGCCAGTGACCAGACATGCTTCGGGGGCTCTGCGGACCAGGCAGGATCAGAAACTATCTTTTAAACCCAGGGCCACTAGGAGCCAGGCAAGCAACACACAGGGGACAAATGAGAAAGGAAGCCACAGAGCAGTGGAGCAAGAGGACCACTGGACAGACATAGGACAACTACTGAGGCATGGGAGGCTCACATCTCCAGAGACCGCACCTGGTTCCGAGAGGAGTCGGCCTTGGTAGCCATTCGTCCTGTAGACAAGACTTCTCCCTGGACCCTGCCAATGCCAGCCAAACCCTTACATGTGCCGATGTATGCCAAAACCTCCTCGCAGTGTAAGAAATCAGTTTTTTAATGAGGGGGGAGTGCGGAGTGGAGACCCAATGCCCATCTGTAGGCAACTGGGCATCCCCTTGCAGCAGGGTTGCTGGAAGGAGATGAGTCAGTCAGGGTGCAATGTATCAATGATGAATCATACAACTTTCCTCTAGTCTTTTAACATTTCCTCCCCCCCCCCCCACTATCATGATCCCAATTCTACCTTACAAAGCTGGCTAGACCAAAGGATGTACACTGGTACAGATAGAAACTGGAAACACAGAGAATCCAGGGCAGATGATCCCTTCAGGACCTATAGTGAGAGTGGCGATACTGAAAGGGTGGAGGGAAGGTGGGGTAAAAAGGGGAAACCGATTACAAGGATCTACATATAACCTCCTCCCTGGGGGATGGACAACAGAAAAGTGAGTGAAGGGAGACGTCAGACAGTGTAAGATATGACAAAATAATAATAATTTATAAATTATCAAGTGTTCATGAGGGAAGAGGGAGCGGCAAGGGAGGGGGGAAAATGAGGAGCTGATGCCAGGGGCTTAAGTGGAGAGCAAATGTTTTGAGAATGATGACGGTAATGAATGTACAGATGTGCTTTATACAATTGATGCATGTATGGACTATGATAAGAGTTGTATGAGCCCCCAATAAAACGATAACAAAGAAAGAAAGCAGTTCATCTCCGTCCATCATGAGGTGTCTTGGTCTGGTGCCTTTGTGATCTGCCTGAGCTTGAACGTAAGCAAATGTTTATAGAAACAGGGAGCAATGATGAACAAATACATTAATTCAATCAGGGCACAGGGTAGCTCCTCCATAAATGTTTGTTATTGTTGACGGTGATGATAATTAAAACCCTGCTTGTAGATGGGTGGCGATGCATAATCATTTCATAATGATTTAAGCCCTTGCGCCTTGATGAGAGCTATCATTATGTGTAAATATTGACTGAGCCTTGCGCAACCTGTAGAAATAATGTTTACGACATCCTACTGACCCAACGCTGTGACTGCACTCTGCTAAAAAGGCCTCAACTCAAATGAGCGGGTATTCACAGGACCCTACGCCCAGACACGGAGGGGTCTTTCTTCCTCATATATTTTACAATCCGCACTAGTTGGGAAAAAATATTGTGAGACTTTTTATTTTTATTTGCTATTCGGTGACTATTAGGATTTTTAGTGGCAAAGGGCCTGCAGTAATTCAGCCCCACCCCCACCCCCAGAGTACCAGGAGGTTAGGAGGCCAAAGCTTCTGGAAGATTCCATGGGTTTAATACTACCCACTGAAAGTTCCCTAGAAATAAGGACATATGATACATATATGATCCATATATCTCCATCACACACATGCATGTGCATGCATGTGTGCGAGAAGGTACCAAAAGAACCAGAATATTTTTTCAAAGCTATGTATTTTATAAAGCAACTTTATTGCCTTCAAAGTATTCTCAATTACACTCAATACATTTGTAAAATCTGCTATTCCATTCTTGGGAACATTTTTCAAACTCATCTGTTTGGATAGCTGACAGCACCTCCTTCATTTTTTTCTTCACCTCTTCTATGCCATCAAATCTCTGTGCTTTCATGTCTCTCTTCATTTGTGGAAACAAAAAGAAGTTGCACAGAGCAAGGACAGGCGAGTTAGATGCATTGGGCAAGAGAGGCATAGTGTTTTTTGCCAAAAACTGGCCCACAGAGATGCCTGCTTGAGCAGGTGCATTGTTGTGGTGGCAAGACCAGTCCCCCATCTGCCATAAACCAGGCCTTTTTTTTGGTCACACACTGTTATGCACTCTTTTCAGAACCTCTAAATAGAAAGCTTGATTAATAGTCTGATCTGCTGCAACGAACTCCAAATGCACTAAGAGTTGGCATTTTCATCCATTTGGGAAGTTGTTGGATGTCCAGACGAGGTTTGTCGTCAATCAGCATTTCGCCTTTTTTGAAATAAGAAAACCAGTTGTTATGAGTTTTTCCCATAGTGCTGTCCTTGTAAGCTGTGTTCAACATCACAGCAGTTTCTGTGGCATTTTTCCAGAGCAGGAAACAAATTCCACAGCTAGATGCTGTTCTCTTAACTTAGCCATAAAAAAAAATGAGGTTTGAACGAAACTGCCTTTATGGAAAAACTCATGGTAACCCGAAGGAACCTTCCTAGGCAACGCCACTGGGTGCACTAACTGAGAGTAGGTCACTTGATGCTCACCTAGTGGGGAAAATACATACTATGAAAGCTCTACTCCACCCAGCACAATTCTGTTTTTTGGGAGGTGATATATAGATAGATAGATATATAGATAGATAGATAGATATATAGATAGATAGATAGATAGATAGATAGATAGATAGATAGATAGATGATATATATATATATATATATATATATATATATATATATATATGCGAGAAGAGAGAGATTCCCCTAAATGCCAGACCAAATCACTGAGAGCTGAGGTTCTACATTAGAAGAATTTTGTTTCTGTCAGGCATCCTTCCACGTTTCTTTTGAATTTTCAGTGGAGAAGTAATGATTAAATGGGTACAGAAACTGTGTTCCTTCAGACAATTCCCTTTGCCCAACCCCAACCAGTCTATTTTACTGGACTGAGATCATCTTAGCATACACATAAACTCCATAATAATTTAACAGAGGCAAATAGATTACAGAACACTATTTGCCAGAGAGTTAGTCTAAATGAGTCAGTAACTTTGAAAATCAATAAAATCCTGACCTAAACCATATCTTGCCACACGTTACCATCTGTGGTGAGAGACTGAAAGGGTCATGTTTAGCTCATGAGTCAGAGCAAGTGCACAGGAACAAAATAGGCTGAGTCCAGACTCTTCCGTATCCTGTAAGCTTTATGGGAGCAGACTGACCATGCTTCTCCCTCGGTGGGTAGGTTAGGACCACCAGTGTTTCAGGGCATCATCCGGGGTGTTGATTCTGAGGGAATCACCCCAAAAGAAAAGTCTTATTTCCTCTTCACAGAACTCCTGAGAGGCGGGAGGCAAGAAGTGGGGGAAGACGGTCTATTTTATGAAAAGGACAAGTGTACGGAAGGGCCGTGTAGTATAAACAAGCTTCTCTCTCTGCATGGAGCTCTGCATAACCTTCTGCTATTTTCAAGTACCCACTGAAACTGAGGGGAAGGGCAGAGAGTATTGTCGTTACTGCTAGGAGCTGTTCAGTCAGTGCCGATTAGTAGCTGTGTTATGTGCAGCAGAACAAAACATTGAGCGGCCCTGGGTCATCCACAGTTGCTATGCTTGAGCCCCCTATTGCAGCCTCTATACCAATTTGTCTCCTTGGGGGTCTTCCTCAATTTTGCTGACCCTCTACTTTACTGAGCATCATGTCCTTCTCCAGAGACTGGTCTCTCCTGATCACATGTCCAAACCACATGAGCCAAAGTCTCACCAACTTTGCCTCTAAGGAGTAATCCATTTGTACTTCCTTCTAAGACAGATTCTTCTGTTAGTTGATGGTGTATTCAATACTATGCCCACAGCATAATTCCGAGTCAATCCTTCTTTATTGATTGCTCAACTTTGCACATGCATATGAGGCCATTGAAATGCCCTGACTTGAGTCGGGCACACTAGTCCTCAAAACGGCATCTTTGTCTCTGACGTGTTAAAGAGACCTTGTGCCACAGATTTGCCCAATGCAATATGTCATTTGATTTATGGACTGCCACTTCCATGGGCACCATTTGTGAATCAAATAAAAATGAAATCTTGGACAGCGCCGATCTTTTCCCGGTTACCATGATGTTATTCTGTAGTCCATTTGTAAGAATGTTTATTTCATGTTGACATGAAAGCCATTTGAAGGTTGTGGTCTAGGAGCTGCCTAAATAAAATCTTCAAGTCCTCTATCAGCATTCTTCCCAGGTTCTTGAAGAGCCTTTCTCCAGTTCTGATGTGTGGTTCTGCTTCACACAGTACAGATTCCCAAATTATTTGCTCTAAATACAGACTGAATAAGGATGGTGAAAGGATACAGCCTTTAGGCTACACGTTTCCTGATTAAACCATTCCGGATCTCTTTTTCTGTCCAAAGCACTGCCACTTGGTCTGTGTACAGGTTACACACAAGCACAAAATCCTCCTTTTTCAAAATGTTATCCATTGGTGGTTACAATCCACACAGTTGAAAGTCTTTGCATGGTCAGTGAAACACAGACCACCTCATTCCCCAGGGCAGAACTCTGCTGACTGGAGTACAGCATCATGAGAAAGCAAAGAGAGTATGCAAGAGCCAATATAGGTCAGCTTTAAGCTGCCATTGGCTGAGCACCCTAGATGCAAGAGATTTGAACCAAAATCCAATGACTTCCAAATCGACATCTCAGATAGTGGTCACCCATTTCTTTTCACCTTAGGGCATTTCGTGCTTACATCCAAGAGAGTAGGTCGGATCCTTTAATCAGCTACAGGTGTGTTTAAGGTAAAATCCACTTTGTTCAATAGCGTTTCCAAATCATTTTTTTATGGTGTGGCCTATGAAGGATGTTGTGTACCTTGAAAGGACAAACTCTGGAGCCCCAGTTGCCTATAGAGCATAACCTGATACTATATACGTTCAATGCTATCCCATATGAATGCCATCATCCTTCTTCAAAGAATTGAAAAACTGATTTCCAACCTCATATGGAGAGGAAAGAAGCCCATAATTAGCAGAAAACTCCTCAAGAAGAAGGACAAGCTGGTAGGGCTTGCCTTACCTGACTTTAGCACCTTTTTAAAAAATACTTTTATTGGGGGCTCTTACATCTCTTATCACAATCCATTCATCCAGTGTGTCAAGCACATTTGCACATATGCCACCATCATCATTTTCAAACCAGTCTCTTCCCACTTGAGGCCCTGATATCTGCTCCCCATTTCTCCCCCACTCCCCCTGCCCTTATACACAGCCACAGTGTGGTACTGGTATACCAGTGTGGTACTGGTATAACGACAGACACTCAGACCAATGGAAAAGAGCTGAAAACCCATAAATAAAAACATCAGCACACAGACAACTAATTTTTGATAAGGGCCAAATATATATCAAATGGGAAGGAGATGCCCATCACACAGGGGCAAAACACTAAGGGCATGCAACAGAGCAGCAAAGGGAGCAAAGAGATGATGTCCCCAGGGAATACCAAAAGCAGCCTTTGGGGACAGAGTGTGGCACCCCATCAGACTCGACTGGAAAACACTCCTAAAGGTCAAAAAACAGACCTGGAACTATTTATAGGCTTTTCCTTGTTTGTCATTGGCTTTCTTTTTGTTGTTGTTGTTATTTTGTTTGGGGCTTTTGTTGTTGTTTTGTTGGTTTTGTCTTGTTTTGTTATTTTCTTGGCTTTGCCTGGTTTTTGCACTTATTAATGTCTCTGTATGTCTGCCTAGATAAGATAGGCTGGACAAACAATTCAGAGAAGGAAACAATGGGACTAATGGTTCCAAGGAGCCCAGGGAAGAAAGGGAAGTGGGAGAAAGGAAGGGGGGCGGGGGATCAGGTCAACCAACCCAGGGACAAGGGAACTAAAATCAATGGAGAGAGGGGTGTAGGATGCCTAGTGGGGCTTAATAAAGAGCAATGTAACCGCAAGGAATTACTGAACCCGAATGAAGGTCCAACATGATAGTGGGACAAGAGGAAAGTAAAAGGAAATAGAGAAAAGAACTGGGAGGCAAAGGGCATTTACAGAGGTCTAAATACAGGCATGTACCTATGTAAATATATTTATATATAAAGATAGGGAAATAAATCTATGTATCTATATGTTAGGTATTAAGGTAGCAGATGGACATTGGGCCTCAACTCAAGTACTCCCTTGACACAAGAGCACATTGTTTTAATAATCCTGCATTCTGTGATGCTCACCTTCTCGACATGATCTCTGAAGACAAAATCAGTACATAAGCAAATATGGTGAAGAAAGCTGATGGAGCCTGACCATCAAAAATATAGCATCTAGTGTCATAAAGGCTTGAAGTAAACAAGTGGCCATCTAGCTCAGAAGCAACAAAGCCCACATGGAAGAAGCACACCAGCCTGTACGATCACGGGGTGCCAAAGGGATCAGTTATCAGGCATCTAAGATCCAGAACAAAATCAAACCAATGTGAATGGGGGTGGGGGGCATGGAGTGGAAACCCAAAACCCATCTGGTGAAAATTGAACATCCCCTCACAAAAGGGTCACAAGGAAGAGACAAGCCAGTCAAGGTACAGTGTACACCAATGAAACATGCAAGTTTCATCTAGGTCTTTAATGCTTCTCCCCGTCCCTCCGCCCCACAGTATCACCACCTGAATTCTACCTTACAAATCTGACTAGACCAGAACACGTACATTGCTACAGATAAGAGCCCGAAACACAGGAAATCCAGGACCGATAAATCCCTCAGGACCAATAATGAGAATAGAGATACCAGGAGGCTAAGAGGAAGGTGAGGGGAGAAAGGGGAAATCTGTCACAAGGATCAACATATAACCCCTTCCCAGGGGGACGAACAACAGAAAAGTGAGTGAAAGGAGAAAGAGGATGATGTAATATTTGAAAATAACGATCTATAATTTATCAAGGTTTCATGAAGGAGGGAGGGAGAGGGAAAATGCGGAGCAAATATCAACAGCTCAAGTAGAAAGTAAATGCTTTGAAATGAATGACGGCAACATATGTACAAATATACTGGACACAATGGATGGATGGATGGATGGATGGATGGATGGATGGATGGATGGTGGTAATTGCTGTAAGAGCCCCCAGTAAAAGTATTTAATAAATACATAATAATTTTTTTAATGAACATATCCTGAGTCCCCAAGGGCCAGATAGAAACTTTGTCAAAAGCACCTGATACAAAGCATAACACACTTGTGGTCTGTATATGTAATGTTAAATCTTTTTCCCAACGAAAAATTGACCCTTCTGGCTTACCCACCAACAAATAAAATCAACTTCTCTGAGACAGATAGGCATGTCCTTCAATTATCTCTGGATTTTGATTTCCATGAAGGTTCACTGAGCCCAAGTATCTGTTAGTCTGGGGTAACCAGATGTTTTGGGGACTGATGGACTTCTTTCTCTCACGCTAACATGAGAAACTGACCTCAGCTGACCTCCTCTGACAAAGTGGTCTTTAGATGTACAAATAAAGGGGTGATAGAATCATGTACACTAGGCAGGCACACCACCTCGTTGCTTGGGAGGCCAGCTTAGAAGACTACCTTACCTGAAAGCACATGCCTGCCTTTGTCTTGGTGTTAATCCCTATAGCAGTGGTCTCACACAATATCTGTACTTTTGTGATTGAATAACTTTATTCAGCATAATGATTTCTAGGCCATCCATGTCTTGAGGTCTTTATAGTTTCATCACTGTTTTTTAGAGAAATGTCATATCCCACTGTGTGATTCGATGTATGGTCCAACATTCCTTTGTCCATTCTTCCGTGGATTGGTATTTGGCTGTTTCCAGCTTCTTGCTATTGTGAGCCGTACTGTGATGAGCTTTGGAGAGCATAGGTCTGTTCGTGTTCTGTCTCTTGCTTCTTTGGGATACATACCCAACAGAAGCATTGCTGGGTCTCATGGTATTTTTATTCCTAATTGTTTTTGTGCACTTTCCACATGGGTTGTGCTTCTTTTAAAACCCACCAGTGGTGTACAAAGGGGTACCCCCCAAAAAAAACAGAATTGTGTTGGGTGGAGCTTTTGTACTATGCATTTTTCCCACTAGGTGAGCATCAAGTAACTCACTCTGAGTTAGTACACCCACTGGCATCACTTGGGAAGGTTCCCTCTGGTTACAGTGAATTTTTTCATAGAAGCAATTTCACTTGAACCTCATTTTGTGTGATGGCCAATTTAAGAGAATAGCATGTGGCTGTGAAATTTTGTTTCCTGCCCAGGGAAAATGCCCCAGAAACTGTTGTGATGTTGAACAGATTACAAGGACAGTGCTATAGGAAAACTCAAGTGTATGAGTGGTTTTCGTGCTCCTAAATAGATGAATGTCAATTCATGACACACCTCATTCTGGATGTCCGTCAACTTCCTGAACAAACATAAATGTCAACAAAATTCATGCACGTGTGATCAAAGACCAACGACACACCACTGAAGAGATGGGGGAGTTATGTGGACTATCTTGGAGCTCAGTTCAGCAAATATTAATGGAAGATTTGGGAATGAAAAGGGTCACTGTGAAATTTTTGCCTCAAGTTCTGGATGACCAGAACTCTTTTCTCTGAAATCCAATTGATTTATGTTTGTTGATATGCCCCTGTCAATGTACTACTATGATCATTGTTGAACTATCTTCAGCAAATTTTTATTTGCATGTGATATTAATTATATTTTCATTTCCACATTCATTGTTCTTTGAAATGGGCACAAATATAGATCTCTTCCAGTCACCCGGCCAGTCCTCCAAATTTGTTGGCAAAGGTGAAGAATGCTTCCAGTTCTTCGTCAGTTTAAACATTTCAATTGGCATCGATTGGTATTCTGACTATTCCTAGAGACTTTTCTCTAATGCCTTCCATGCATCTTGGCAGTAGCTTCCTTTGGTACCACTGGTTTTGATCTTAAACTACCTCATGAATTAGTTGAATTTCAACGAGTTCTCTTTGGTAAAATGACTCTCTGAATGCCTTTCATCTTCTTTTTTAAAAATCATTTTATTAGAGGTTCATACAATTCTTATTACAATCCATACATTCATCCATTGTGTCAAGCACATTTGTACATTTGCTGTCATCATCCTTCTCAAAACATCTGCTTTGTACTTTAGCCCTTGATATCAGCTCCTCATTTTCCCCTTCCCTCTCAGCTCCCCCTCCCTCATAAACTCTTGATAATTTTTAAATTATTATGATTTTGTCATACTTTACACTATCCAATGTCTCCCTTCACCCACTTTTCTGTTGTCCATCCCCCAGGGAGGAGGTTATATGTAGATCCCTGTAATCAGTTCCCCTTTCTACCCCACCTTCCCTCCACCCTCCAGTTATCACCACTCTCGCTGCTGGTCCTGAAGGAATCATCTATCCTGGATTCCTTGTGTTTCCAAGTCCTATCTGTACCAATGTACATCCTCTGGTCTGACCAGATTTGTAAAGGTAGAATTGGGATGATGATAATGGGGGGAGGAAGCATTTAAGAACTAGAGGAATGTTATATGTGTCATTGTTGCTACCCTGCAGCCTGACTGACTTGTCATCTCCCCATGACTCTTCTGTAAGGGTGTCCAGTTGCCTACAGATGGTCTTGGGGCCTCCATTCTTCACTCCCCCTCATTTACAATGATATGATTTTCTGTTCTTTGATGCCTGATACTTGATCCCTTCTACACCTCGTGGTCACACAGGCTGATGTGTTTCTTCCATGGGGGCTTTGTTGCTTCTCAGCTAGATGGCTGCTTGTTTATCTTCAAGCTTTTAAGATCCCAGATACTATATCTTTTGATAGCCGGGCACCATCAGCTTTCTTCACCACATTTGCTTATTCACCCATTGTCTTCAGTAATCATATCGGGAAGGTGAGCACCCAATTATATGATTTTTTTGTTCTTCGATGTCTGATACCTGGTCCCTTCTAAACCTCATGGTTACACAGGCTGGTGTGCTTCTCCCATTTGGGCTTTGATGCTTCTGAGCTAGATGGCTGTTTGTTTACCTGCAAGACTTTAAGACCCCAGACACTATCTTTTGATAGCCGAGCACCATCAACTTTCTTCACCACATTTGCTTATGCACACATTTGTCTTCAGCAGTCGTGTTGGGAAGGTGTGCACTTAATAGGACAAAGTGCTCTTGCATTAAGTAAGTACTTGAGTGGAGGTCCAATGTCCATCTGCTGCCTTAATACTAAACCTATAAAAATATGCATGCAGATCTACTTCCCCACAATTCTATATAAATATATTTACATATGTACATGCCTGTTGTTAGACCTCTATAAATACCCTTTGCCTCATAGTTCTTTCTTCTATTTCCTTTTGCTTTCCTCCTGTCCAACTATCATGCTCAGCCTTCATTTGTGTTTCAGTACTTTTCTCTCGGTTACATTGCCCTTGCTGAAGCCCTACCAGGCCTCTCACACCCTCCTTGCCACTAATTTTGGATCACTTGTTGCTCCCTTGTCCCTGAGTTGGTCAACACCACCTGCTTACCCCCACTTCCCTCTCCCATGTCCCCCCAGAACTATCAGTCCCATTGTTTAATCCTCCAGACTGTTCATCCAGCCTATCTTATCTAGATAGATTTCAAAGATAATAATATGCATAAAAAAAACAAGGCATAGCAAGACAAAGCGACAAAAGAGAACACAACAATAACAAAAAAGAAAACCAATGACCCAGAGAAGAATAAATTAATTTTTTTTTAAAGACAAAGAAAAAAAAATTTAATTTAAAAAGAAAAAAAACCTGTAAATAGATCAAGGTCTGATTTTTCACCTCTAGGCATGTCCTCTAGTCAAGTCCAATTGGGTGCCACGCTCTGGCCCCAAAGCCTATCCTTTGCACGCCCTTGGGAGCTCCCTACTCTGCTCCCCACCCCACCTCCGTTGCTCTGCAGCAAACCTTTAGTGTTTTAGTGTTGCGGGGTCAGACCAGGCCAATCCGGACACTGGGTCTCCAGTGTTGTCCCCCCATAGGGCCATGGGTCAGCGAGAGAGCTTCGTCTTCTTTGGATGTGTCTGGCACTGTTCAATATTGCGTCCATAGAGTCCTTCGGTATTGTAACTCAAGCCTCAAATGTTCTCTTCAGCTTGGGACGTGCTAAGTGTTTTATTCTTTTTTTTTGCTTTCCAGCTCTGGATCTTGGCATATTTCATTATAATACTTTGTCTTCTGGAGCCGCCCTTTAAGATGTTCTGTTCGGCTCTTTTTCTTCACTGTTTCTCCCGTTTGTTTTAGCTGCTCTGTGCTCAAGCACAAATCTAATCAGGATCTTTTTTTCCTGCCTTTTTAATGACCTTTTGTTTCATGTATAGCGTTCTAGATGCCATGCCATAGCTGGTCAGGTCTTCTGCCACCAGTTCAAAATGTCAAGTTCATTCCGGAGATATGCTTGAAATTCAATTGGGGCAGATGCCAGGTTGTATTTTGTTCTGATGGCCTCATTCTAACTTTCTTCAACTTCAACGTGAACTTATACATCAGTCATTGGAGAGTCTGTTCCACGGTTGGCCCCTGGGCTCATTTTGGCTGTTGATGCTAAGCTTCGCCCTTTTCACTTCCCACAGAGGGAGTCAATTTGCTTCCTGTGTATTCCATCTGGTGACGTTACCTTTTATGTTGTTGGAAAAAGGACCTTGCAGTGAATAAACCATTGGTCTTACAAAATTCCACTGTGCCATCTCCACCTTTGTTCCATTCCCATGATTCCCAGCTGTCCCTTCCTCTTTATGTTCATAGAATTTTACCAAAAGATGCTATAGCTCACCCTGACTGTCTCCCACTCCCAAGCAGAGTGAGGCTCATAAGTAAGTATCAGTGGCCATTAAGTTGATTCTGACTCATGGAGACAACCCCCCCCCCCACCCCCGTGTCAGAATAGAACTGGGCTCCATCGGGTTTTCAATGACTGATATCTTGGAAGTAGATTTCCAGAACTTTCTTTCAAGGCACCACTGGATAAACTCAAACAGTCAACTCTTTGGTTAGCACCCACATGCATTAACTATTCGCACAGCCCAGGGGCTCCTTGGGAAAAGTTACAAACAACAAAAAGGCCAACCCTTGGTTATTGAATGAGTGTCACATGAGCAGATTTACCAGGTCAAGAAGCTTCCAGAAAAGTCCATATCAGCGCTGTGTATAGATGGGGTATGCTGAGCCATGGGAGAGGTGACCCTACTGGCGATAAGAATGTAAAATGTTGCGTTTCGTCATCTTATTTTATACTGTGGCATTGGCTTTATGCTGGCTTGTAGATTTACATGTAATTTATATGGCTTTATCATCCCACGTTTTTCAACTTTAAGTGCATCGGTGACAGGATGCGCCCTCTTCTTGCCATGCCTGGGCCATTGCAAGCCAACACCGGCTTCGGGGATGGATGGGGAGAGCTCCATCCAGGAATAATACTTGGAATGGAATAACAAGCCATGTGGGGACTAGGGGCAGAGAGAGAAGAACTGGGGCTTTGTGGTAGGGATAGGATGAGAAAGAATCATTTCGGAATGTAACATCTTCCCCCAGGGTCAAACATGCCCACAGGTGTGGGCGTGCACGGAGGTAGGTGGTACCAACGGAATAGATGTAAGAAGCTACATACAATTCCCTGCCCAAGGAGGACGGCAGACTGCAATGGGACACGTGAGCTAGAGGCGAGGGGTGAGGAAGTGGGCTGCTCGTCCCACCAGAAATGGTGTGTGTATTGGTTAGCAAGAAACAAAGATCCTTGGTAGCACAAGGGTTAAGCGCTTGGCTGCTAATGAAAGGTCAATGGTTTGTATCCACCAGCAGCCCCAAGGGAGAAGAGACCTGACCATCTGCTCCCATAAAGATTACAGTTCGACTGTGCTCTCTAGGGTCATTAGGAAATAAGCATCACCTCCGCTGCATGCAATGGCAACACGATGTGTGTGGGGAATAGATACTCCGCCCATCCTTACCATTATGAAAGTCAGAGTCACCAAGTTCGGCAGACGAAACACAAAGAATCAGATCAAACCTATCTCAGAATGTGGATTTCCATCTCCTTCTTCCAGGAGAACAATTCCCAAAGCTACACAATATGTATCGGATACAAATTTTCCTTCCTAACATTTGACACAATTTTTCTTTGTGGACCAGAAGAGAAGTGTATTACACATGAACATTACTGGCCAGAAACAGAGGTCTCAGGGAAAATACTACTGTCAGTAAAATTGCTCTAAACCACACCCATGTGTGTATGCATGTGTGCGCGCATGTGTTTGTGTGTGTGTTGACAGACCATGCTTTCCAAAAATTAAGATACATTGAAATATGAGAGAAGATGGAGACAAAGGTGTGGTGGAAAGGAACTGACCAGCATTTCCAGTCTCTTTTAAAAGATTGCCCCAAATGCACTTGCAATTGACAGCGGCCAGCATGCAGAGCACTGACTGCTCTTTCACCGCCTAGTTTGAGTTTCACTCCCTCAGTCCTTACAGGTATCTGTCCTCGGTTTCACCTTGCCCCTGAATCTCACAACATGATCAAACATTAACAGACAGGAGAGCAGACGAGTGGAGAGAAGACTGGTCCTTGCAGAGCACTGCCTTGAGGCCAGACAGGAAGAAATGTTCATGGTCATTGGACAGAATGCAATCTGCCTGCTACAGCCCTGCGTGACTATTCACACGGCATCCCCCCACCCATTCCATAAGAACACCCTTTTTCCAAGGGCTCATGTAGAAAGAAAATCGCTTGAAAATGATGATGGCAACATATGTACAAATGTGCTTGGCACAGTGGATGTATGGATTATTATGAGAGTTGTAAGAACCCCCAATAAAATTATTTATGAAAACAAACAAATAAAAAATACCCTTTTCTGGGGGAAGGAGTACAGAGACTAGCGTTCTAAATTTGCAATCCACATAAATTCATATTAACATACCCTCGTCCAGACTAAAAAGCTTGACAATTTAAATTTGAGAGAGAATGGTTTTCCCTTTGACGTGTAGAGAATAGGGGCAAGGAGGTAGGGGTGTGGGCGCCTTTGAAAACGGAACAAAACACGCTGTCCTGAGATAAATTGGTCCTTTTCTGAAGCGAGTCAATTCTTGAAAATTCCTAAGGAAATATTGCCACCTGCTGGACAAAGTGGCAACACGCGCCATGGCGTTGTCTAGCAGCCTCGCCGTTTGGTAAGCGCATTTAAGTAGGCTGAAAAAGAATTGTGTTGTGACTTCTTTTGTTATGTCTGTACACAGTTAACAGATAACAATGAACCAAAAATTACACACAATAGAGGACAACGCTCATTCCACTGAGGAAGTAGGTTCCAGAGAGGAATAACGAACTGTGACCGACAAAGTTTACCAGGTTTTTAAAATCACTCTTGCAGACGTGTTCGCTCTCGCAGAATTTGGAGAGAGGAGGATCGGATTCTCAGTCATTTTTTCATTCATCACAGTTTTGTTGTTGGCATTAGTATTTGGTTCCTTCTTTAAGAATAATAATAAAAGGTTCAAGCTTGCCTATTATTACTAAAAAAGTCACGGGTTTGATTTTTTTTTTAATTTTAAAGTAATAATCTGAGTTCAAAATTATGCCAATATTCATAAATCAGCTGATGTGACTTTGGCACTTCGTCTTCTTCAGTTCTGTCTCTAGAGTTTTTAATACCCCTTCACATTACTCAAGGAACCCTGGTGGCACAGTGGTTAAGCACCGAGCTGCGAACAGAAAGGCAGGCAGTTCAAAACCAGCAGCTGCTCCATGGAAGAAAGAGGCTTGCTACTCCCATAAAAAGTCAGTCTCTGAAACTCACAGGGGCTGTCTCTCCCTGTCCTATAGGGTCATTGCGAGTCAGCATGGACTCCATGCCAATGAGTTTGAGTTTCCGGTGTCCCATGTGGCTAAGATTTTCCAGACTGGTTTCCTAAAAGGTCGATTCTGTCTGATCCCAGGTATCTAATATTCTGGAAAAGGCAAAATTCCAGAGATGGGGAAATGATCCTCAGTAGTCAGGGGAGCAGGGAGAAGAACAGGGGGCGTTTGGAGGACAATGAAATGATTCTACAGGATACTATAGATGGGGGACAACTAACAGGGGGCATGTGCCTAACTTACAGAGCTGAACATCACTGAGCAAGCCAGGGTGTTTACTGTGAGCGTTGGGTACCAAGGTTCAGCCTGTGTGAACACATGCCCCGCGCAAATGCAAGAAGCACATCTTAGAACAGAGAGGAGCAGGGTGGGGTGAGGGGGCAACAGGGCGTGCTCTGCACTTGTGGCTCATCTGTCCTCTATGAGAGCTTTCCTAAGAGAAAGTATTTTCTGTGGAGACACGTGCCGTCTAGGAAGTTTACTTCTCTGCTGTATGAGCAGAGACGACCCACATCATCTGCCACCCACTCGGTGCCAACTCCCATGGCCTCGGGGTGCACGCAGACCTCCAACCTCAGGGTAGCAGCCAAGCACGCGAACTACTTGTCCGTCCCCTCTCAGGGAAGAACACAACATGAAGCACCCATATCGCTTGCTCCCCTGGGCTCTCTTTAAATGCAGGGGCTCGCACAGGGGGGCCTCTGTCCGCACCTGCCAGAGGAGGTGGGGTGACCCTCAGCTTGTCCCTGGAAGAGTGCAGGTGGTGATGAGCACCAGCGCTGCCCCGCCCCCCAAAACCCAGAACACCCAGCTCACACAATGCCAAGGTGGCAATTCAATTGTGTGCAACGGCCCCTCCCCGGCTTGAAGCAGCGGCATCTCTGCCCCCGTGAGAGCGGCTGGGGAAGGCAGGGCGGCCACATGTCTTTGAGCAGCCGGCAGGCTGTTCTTTGTGTGTCCACCAGACTCTCGCTGAGATAACGACATCACATTCTCCCTGCCAGACCTGGCGTCGGACAGACGGAGGGTTGGAAGAGCCCTCCAGGGGGGCTGGGGGGCTGGTGCGTGAGCAGAGATGGACCCCACCGCCTCCACATAAATCTCTAATTATCGGCCCAGCAGCTGACTCTAAAGGCCCAGCCTGCCAAGCTCAGGCTTTCCCCTGGGGTGGGGTGGAGGGGACTGTGCGCTCCTTGGGGCGCCCCTGCTACAGCGACCTCTTCTTAGGTGCTGGTGATCCTCTGGGCCTGCGGTACTGATTCTACGTCCCGCAGACACGGAGCGACTGCACATCCAAGTACAAATGCTTTCATCACCAGTCAGCCTCAGGCCAAGGCCCCTCAAGTCCCCGGGCTCCTAGGAGCAGCGAGAATTCCTGTCTTTGCTTGGCCCACCCGCCCAGCAGGCTCCTGGGGACAGCGGGAGGGGGCTGGCTTTCCCCAAGACATGCATTTTGAAATGGATGTATTTTCGCTAAATGTGGGAGGGGGGAAGTGGGGGGAGGTTGGGGGAGGGAGACCTTTGGGCCCGAGTCCTTATAGATGAAAAAAAAACAAAAAACAAACACACACACAGTCGCTTTCAGGGAGAAGCAAAAAAATAATGTCTTGCAATTATGGCCCACAGCTGCTGCCGCCCCAGCGAGCCCGCACTGCTCAGGTGCGGCCATTACCACAATGAATAGCGCACATTAAAGGTGCCATCCGGACGGGGAATCATACGAGGGTGGAAAAGGGACTCTCATTGGCAGCCTGGTGTGAGGCAGGCAATCAAATTAGGCAGGGAGAACCTGGCAGCGTTCGCTGGGGAGACCCCCAAACCGCCGACCATTGGCCGGAGAAACGGAGCCCCTCCTGTGGTTTGTAGTGAGTCGTGTCTGCAGCTAAGCTCTCTGTTCCTGTCGAAACCCACTGAGTCCCTGGGACCTGGTCCGGCAGGGTAGAATTGCTCCTTGGGGGGTTGAAAGGCCCCTCTTCCCTGACCAGAAAGCTTGTCTCTCTCAAGAGCAGGCCGGGTGGGTGGGAAGCGCCGGCGCGTGCAGTCCGGTTAAACAGCCCCACCCCTGACCAACAGGAGTCCTTTACTAAACTCCAGACACCGGGAATGTGGCTTCTGACACGTAGCGACCCCGAGTGAGTGTAATAGTGAAATGGTCCCTTGGATTTTTCTTGGCTTGCGTTCTTAATCTTAGCGGACATCGATTGCCAGGCCTACCTTCTGCGGTACAGCTGGGAGAGTTCGAACCTCCAACCTTGAGGATAGCAATCCAATGGTCAAACGGCCTGCGCCCGCCAGGGGCCTTGATAGAAATAGTGTTGGGGGTGGGGGTGGGGGCAGCTAAGAAAGAACTCCCATGAGCAGGAAGGAGCGTGGATCCTGCAGGAAGAAGCCTGGAAGAGAGAGGGGCTTGATAAAGCTCCAGCCTAGGCCTTGTCTCTGAGGTTTGCCTTTGCTATCGTTTACCCCACCAGCCTGCAATGCCCTTCTTGGCCTAGCCCTCTGCTGAAAACAGCCCCCTGGCTGGTTCACCCCCTGCATGCCCACCCCTAGCCATGGAAACCCAGCCATATCACCAGCCCAAGATCTCCTCATTGAGTCTGCTTACAAAACCAACCAAACACCTATCATCGAGTCAATGCCAAATCACAGCGATCCTACACGACAGGGTAGAACTGCCCCTAGGGGCTTCCGAGACTCACTTTACCACAAGTAGAAAGTCTCGCCTTTATATCACCAGGGCGCCAACTTCCTTTGTCCAGAACTTCTCGAATCCCCAAACTCTTCCATTTCCGTGCAAAAATCACTCTTCGGGTGTGTTAGTCTGGGTACGTTAGAGAAACAAATCTGCAGAAACGCATGTATAAGAGAGAGTTTTATATAAAGGTTAAGTGCACATCAAGAAAACATCCCAACCCGGTGCTGCCCAAGCCCACAAGTCTAACATTAACCCATATGTCCGACACCAATCCACAAAGTCCTCCTCCATCTCACAAAGCAGAAACAATGCTGACTGCAGGAGGAAAGCCAAGTCAGTGAATGTGTAAGCATCTCAGCACTGGCAGGGTCTCCACACGGCTGCTCCAGCACCCAGGGCTGCATTGGGGTAGGTCCACGCGGCTTCTCCTTGGGGATGTCTTGCCAGCTGAAGCAGGGAACTGGCTAAGGCAGCTGCACCCTGGTCCGACCATCAGAGAGCAAGAGACCCGAGAACTAGAAAGGCAAAGCTCAACGAGCCATTTATCTCTCCGCCCTTCAATTAACCCCACATTTGTTTATCGGCCAGGTTGGAACAATAAACTACCTACCTCATCAGGTAAGCTGGGCATTCCCACAGAGTGAGGGGAGGCAGGAGCCAAGGAAGGAAGAACTCTTGGCCTAGTGGTGAAAGGTGGGCTTCGGGATCCTGGGAAGACAAAAGGTCAGATCTCAACCCCATCACAAAGGTTTTGAACCCTCGGGACTTCTGCAAAATGGAGACAAAGGTGCTCTTGTCCAGGCTGTGGGTGGTCCGGATGAGGAGCCCACTGGGTGAAAGGGAAGGTAGGAGCTCCACGTCTACTCTGAGGTGCCGTGGAGTCTGCTGGTGATGGGCGTCTGAAAGCTCAGCCTCAGAAGAAGCCTCGGGAAGCACAGTGTCACTCTGACGCGCACACGGGGCTCAAAAGCAACTCACCGGCCAGCAGTCAGCCTTGCAGGGCTCGTTGCATGGGTCGCAGTGACGTTTCAATGAGACCGAGTTGTGGGCATCCTTAACGCTGGGGCACGGAAGGCTTTGTAATCCATGGTAGGCGTGATTGACGTGGCTTTCCCTCCTCCACCTTCATTTTCTAAGTAGGTCTGTGAAGAAGCTCTAAGAATTCTAGGCAAGGAAAAAGAACTGTGTATCAAGAAGGAAGAAAAAACAAAAATGTACTATACATTTTCGTCAAGACCTTAAAGTCAGCTCCACACCAAATATTCCAGGCAGATGGTTTGGTGGGGGGGGGGGATCTTCAAGCTCGGAAGAATTTTGGTTTCCATATTATTTACATTGAACCGGAGGAAGAGCAAGAATAAGATATAATAATGCACGTGTGCTCAGTGAATTTTTAAAGCCAAACATCCATCAGACCCAGGTGGGAGTTGGCATGGCTGGTATGCCCTGGGCATGCTTTCCCGGAGCCCAGGTGGAGAACTGCCCACCGGCTTGGAAATCTGGAAACCCGCTGCCCTGGCAGAGAGGCACGGGTGTGGAAGCATAGAGTGCTTGCCAGGCTGAAAGCTGTCCTAGGGAGCTGGGATGGGCCCCAGTGTTCCTAGGAAGGCAGGAATATAGCCCTTTTTAGAGGCCTTAAAAGTGAGAAGAGGATTAAAATTAATTTGAAACTTCCCAGGAAGCCTGCATAATGAAAACAAAGCTCAATTGAAATGTTGGCTGGCAGGCAGTGGATCTGGGAGAGCTCATGCAGCAGAGCTCCGCTGGGGAAGTCAACAACGGCCAAACTAAACTAGAGTGGGCATGGTGGTGGTGGTGGTGGTGGTGGTGATGACAAAGATGACGGTGGGGATGGTGATGAAGGTGGTGACCATGATGGTAGTGGTGGTGATGATAATGACTGGTGATATTGGTGATTGTGGTGATGACAAAGATGATGGTGGGGATGACAATGATGGTGGTGGTGATGATGATGGTGCCACGGTGGTGGTGGTGATGGCAGTGTCAGTGGAGTGATGGCAATGGCAGTGGTGGTGACGATGATGGTGGCGGTGGTAGAAATGATGAGACAATGATGGTGATGGTGGTGGTGATATGTAGTAAAGAACAGGCTTATCAGTCCAGCTCCCATGGACCAGAGATACCTCAGGGACCTTCATACTGTGTCCATTGCCGGGCAGTCAACCAGTTCTTCCCAGCGCAGGGGTGACTGTTAAAGCCAAATCAGAACAGACTTGAGTTGGTAAAATAGAGCTGTACCAGGGCAAGAGCTGGCATGGAAAAAGTGCAGGTCTATACCCTGCTATAAACTTAATCTCTCTCTTAGAAAGCAGGGCAACGTGTGTGTTGCACAGCAAACCAATCTCCTGACCAAAAGAGCCAGAAACAATGATGCAAAATCAAAGATGGCAGCTAGCTGCACGCTTTGAATGTGTGTCCCTCTCCTCAGGCCTGGCAGTAATCCAGTGTCCTGCATCATCATGCTTCGGAAAGAGCTCGCTCTGCCTCTTCCAAGTCTCCCACCCCGGACCTTTCGCCTGCGATTTCTCCCATTCTGAATCTCGCTGTAGCACGCCCCGAATGTGCACACTTCAACTCTTCCTGACTTCTGTGTTGGCCGTGGCGGAACCGGTTGGGACAAGTTCAAAGCACTGCTTCATTTATTCATGCAATGACATGTGCCGACTACTTAGTGAGGGCTATCAGGCCCTAATACCTGGGAAAACAGCCCTTTGTGAGACACCAGGCCCTGCCCTCAGACAGCTGACATTCTAGAAGCAGGGACAGTCACATTGACACGTCATTCTAAAACTGTACGTGACAGTGTGTGGCAGAGAGAACGGTGCTGGGAAAGCAGCCCGAGGGATACGTAATCGAAGGCCCGTGGAAGCAGTACCTGGGGATTCAGGAGCGGTTTCCCTGTGGCAGGGAAAGGGGGTACAGAGTGCAGAAGGTAGAGGTTCAGGTTATTCTGCCTCTCTGGAGGTCCTGAAGATAGCCCGAGTAGACAGAGGAAGGAGAGCAGGGGGCAAAAGTTGAGCCAGACCTGGACACGGCATGTGCTAACAGGTGCTGGGAAGTGGGAGAAAAGCTCTGGGCCCGTCACAGACAAAGCACACACACAGCCTGCTGGACCATCTCCAGTGAAACCCACCTCCTGGTACGCATGCCCTGTGTGATGTCACATTGTATCACGGTTGGTCTGTGTCACGGGTGAAATGTGGCCGGAACGACAGCTGGTCAATTCTGAGATGAGGTCACAAGAGGCACTCTGCATTGCTCTCTGCGACCCCTCACTCTGGGCCAGCCAGTGTTGTGGACTGAACGGCAATGTGTCCCCCACACCTGTGATTGGGCTCCCATTTGGAAACAGGGTTTTCCTTATTATGCTCCTGGGTGTGCGGCCATGTAAGACCCAAACTCACTGTCATCGAGTTGATGCCAACTCAGAGGTCCCCATGGGACAGGATTGAACTAAAACTCTTCACAGGAATAGAAAGCTGCACCTTTCCCCCTCGGAGTGGCTGGTGGTTTTGAAGTGCTAACCTTGCCGCTAGAACCCTAAATGGTAACCACAGGGCTCTTATGGCCTTATAAAATGTGTCCGAAACCAGTCATTTCTGAGATGCGAAAAAATGAGAAGGGACCTCGAATGCAGAGGCCACAGGTAGATTGCCACAGAATGGAGGGACAGAAGTTGCAAAAGACAAGACAGAGAGAAAGAAAGCCTTCCTTTAAAGCCAGGACCCTTACTTTGTACTTCTAGTTTCCCAATCTGTGAGAAAATGCGTTTCTGTGCATTAAAGCCACCCGCTTGGTACATTTCTGTTCTGAAAGCACAAGGAACTGAGGCGTCCAGCCGCAGCTGGGTGAGCAAGGTAGTAAATCCTCCAGGCTGCCGTCTCTTCAGGTGGCAGCAGCTCTCGTCGACATCTGACAGCACCTTGTGCTGGGGGGCACCCCGGGGGACACCCCCACCCCTGAGCCAGAACCACCCAATTCAGCCATCTGCCTGCCCCTCGGGGACTGTATGAAACAACAAAGGCTCCCTGTGTGAAGCTGCTACACTGGGGAATAATCCGCTACATCGCAATCAGCAGCTGATGCATTAGACAACAAAACGAACCAAACCCCATGGCCGTCAAGTTGATCCCAACGCATCGTGACAGTTTATGGGGTGTCTGAGGCTGTAAATCTTTACAGAAGCAAATAACTTCATCTTTTCCCCGGGGAAGGGGTCTCAAACCAAACCAAACATGCTGCCATCAAGTCGCTTCTGGCTCACAGTCACCCTGTGGAAGAGAGGAGAATTGCTCCTGTGGGTTTCCAAGCCTGTAACCCTTTTACAGGAGTAGAAAGTCACCTCGCCCTCATCCCCGTATTTCTCCTGTGGAGGGGCTGGTGGTTTAGACCTACTGACCTTGCCATTCCCTTGCCCCAGTGGGAAAGGGAAGAAGAGACTTGTTCAAGGATTCCCAGAGGTATCAGACAAGTAGCCCTTCCCAGCTGGCCTTGGTAGGGACCAGAAGCCAAAGTGGCGTAACCCAACATTCCAACCTTCCAATGCCACTCAGAAGGCTGTATCAACCGAATAGCTCTCTCAACCAGGTTAGTTATCATTCAATGAAGTAAAATTTCATTAAGCATCTCGATGTTTTCTTGCAATCTTAACATCTTTTCTCTATTCATTTTTCCCATTTATTGAAGACTTGAAAAATCAAAACCAAACCCGCTGACATCAAGTAGATTCTGAATCATGGCAACTCTAGAGGACAGCGCTTCTCCACCTTCCTAAAGCCGCGACCCTTTAGTTCAGTTCCTCATGTGGTGGTGACCCCCCAACCATAAAATTACTTTCGTCACTACTTCATAACTGTCATTTTGCTACTGTTATGAAACGGGCGACTCCTGTGAAAGGGTCCTTCAGCACCATCCCCCAAGGGGTCACGACCCACAGGGTGAGAACCGCTGCTGTAAGACAAAGTAGGCTTTTTGCAGCTGTAGAGTATGATGGGGAAGACTGCCTTCTCTGACTCCTGCAGAGGAACTGGTGGGCTTGAACCACAGACCTTAAGGTTAGCAGCCCAACACATAACCCACTGGGCCATCCAGGTGCCTCATCAAGGACTTGAATTGTGTGATAATGTGATGCTTCAAGACATACACTGTCTCTCGTGACAAGGACACTAATCAGGTGTGACATCATCGCAATGTCTTTTGCCAAGTTTTTTGTCACTTTAAACAGAACCTCAATTCTAAACTTAGTCCCTCATCGCCCCCTCCATCTTGCCCCCAACCACCATGAATACTTCCCTCTCGATGCATCTGCCTCTTCTAGCTATTTCATATGTGTGAGATCATATAATACTTGTCCTTTTTTTGATTGATATACTCCAATCAACATCATGTTCTCTTTCTATCTCTAGTTTGGGACTTTTTTTTAATGTACAAAAGGTTCTATTAACCCTCGTTCTTCAAGAACTAAAAATTACCTCTGAATGCTGGACTCTGGGCAGCTGGCAAACAGACGAGCATCAGCCCCCAGTCCTCTGAGGGTGGAGAGCCACACAGATGGGGACTCTGGCTACTGCCCACCCATGCATTGTCTCAGCAATGATGTGGGAAGGGGAAGCCCCTTCTGGTCTCCTCACTGAAACAGCCCCCGTCACCCGTGGACAAGTCGTTGCCTGGGACTTTAAGCATGGTCATGAATGACAATTTCTCAAACAAACAGTGGAGGGTACATTTATTATATAAAGAATTATTTTAATTTTGTATAACTTATACAAAGGTTTTTAAAAGTCTTTATTAACCCTTTTATCTTGTTATAATACTTGGCCCAGGGACACCTTTATCACGTTGACTCGGAAGCAGGCTCCTGCTTCAAGATCCATTTCATGCTATTTGGATCCACAATCAATGCTCATGGAAGCAGCAGTCGTGAAATCAAATGACACATTGCCCTCGGCAAATCTGCTGCACAAGACCTCTTTAGAGGGTTGAAGCGTATAGATGTCACTTGGAGAAAGAAGGAGTGGCCGGCCCAAGCCATGGTATTTTCAATCGCTTCATATACATGTGGATGTTGGACAGTGACTTAGGAGGACCAAAGCAGAATCCAAGTCTTTGAATCAGGGTGATGTAGAACAGTATCGAAAGTACCATGGACTTCGAGAAGAGCAAACAAATCCGCCTTGTAAGATGTACAGCTTGAATGCTCCTTGAGGGCAAGGATGCTGAGATTTCATCCCACCTACTTTCAAGATGTTATCAGCAAAGACCGGGCCTGGGAAAAAGCCATCACACGTGGTAAAATAGAGGATCGGTGAACAAGAGGAGGCCCCTCAACAAGATGGATTGATGCAGTGGCTGTGTCAATGGGCTCAAACATCACAACCGTTGAGGATGGTGCGGGACCAGGCAGTGCTCCACTCTGTTGCACACAGGACCACCCTGAGTCGGAAACAACGCAATGCACCTCACAACAACATAAGACCGGTCCTCTGACAGTTCGGCTTGAAATATAGCAGTCTCTTCTTTTTCCATTGAATACAACCCAGATTTCTAGATGCAAGGACAATATTGATTTTTACCTGTGACAGAGAAAGTATTATTCACCTCCTATTCTGTCACACTAGCTTCTCCTGGGTCTGGGCAAAGCCATCGGTCTCTACAGAGCAGTGGGTGGATGTCTATCAAAATGCGCTTTCCTTCTGACGGGGAGGAGTGGCTTCGACACCTTTCCTAATATGGACAGGTTCCGTTTGGTCTGATGCCCTCTACAACATTTTACAAACATTGGAAACATTTATATTTAAGAACTTCTCAACAATGCGTAAGTCTTGGTCAGTAATCCTTTAAAAAAAACTACTATATATATATTCTTATTTTTTTAATACATATATTCTTTTTTCTACTAGCCCCTCCAGCCCCTCAAAATTACCTAACCATAAGAAAATGATAATGTATAAGAAAAAGACCAGATTGTTTTTATATAAAGGAGGAATATGGATAAAATTAGTGTTATTTTATCACTTGAAGCCCATCTCTTGCTAAATCTAGCGTGAATTCAAGGTTCAGATATTCAGGAACACAATAACGGCTACATTTATCCAGACAAGCGTTTTGCTCACTCAGTTGCTAAAGGTTTGGGGACTGTGGCTGGGAGGGAGGAGCCGAGGAGTTCACCAGGCCATTTGTCCTGATAAAATTTGAGAACCGGAGGTTTCATGCCCAGCATTGGCTTTTCCGCCAACCATAATGGAACCGTAGAAAAACCATGTCGTCTCCCTGACTGACCCCTTGCCTTTCTGAATGGAGCGTTGCTGGATCTATGGAGTGGGACCAGCCACTCACACTTAGAAAATGGGGGAAGGTGAATCGTAGAGTGTTTTCCATGTCCACAATTCTTCCTGAAGTGAAAAAATAGGACTTGGGATCTTGGGAAGAAGGCAGCCAATTTAAAATATAATTTTCAAATAAATTAGGCCTTCATACACACACAGAAAGAGAGAGCGCAAAGACATTTCAGCCAAAAGGATGTTAAAGCAGCAAATAAGCCTATTGTTAGCCCATTTATTAGGTGCTATCAAGTCAGGTCTAATACATAGGGACCCTGTGATTGTTAGGTTTATTGTGCCAACCTGGCCAATAGGAATTCATATTAATCAGGTTGCAGTTTGATTGGAGGGCAAAAGGTAAATGGCTCTGCAAGGCCTGCCCCATTTCTCTTGCTTTCTGGTTATCAGACTACTGTGCTGCTGTTTTAGCTAGTTCTCTGCTTCAACCTGGGAGCTACACTACCTGAGGGCCAAGCCAACCCATGAAAGGAGTCACTAAAGCTTGACACTTCTTTGATACCTGCTTTACCACGCTGCGGGTGCGTGCATCACTTTAGCTTGAAGCTGGTGGATCCTGTCTCCTCTGCCTTGCATTGCTTGAGTTCGATATCCCATCCAGGCCTGCTTCACTAAGCTCCTGAGCTAGTGACTGTTGCTGCCCCACCCTGTTGTTTGCTGCCTACAGGCAGACTCTGCCTGCCTTGCCCAAGGGAGGATTCTGCTGTCTGCTTCCTTGACCTTGGACCCAGAAGCCCATGTGAGTTGAAGGACTTCCAGTACATTAGCTGTTCTATGAAAGTGAGTTGAACTGAGCCTCTGTACTGCTGTGTGGACTAATTAGCTGTGATATTCATTCTCACTGTATATATATATATATATATATATATATATATATATATATATATATATATATATATATATATATATATATATTCCTAAGTGTCCTCTT
Organism: Tenrec ecaudatus; assembly: GCF_050624435.1. Taxonomy (NCBI): domain Eukaryota; kingdom Metazoa; phylum Chordata; class Mammalia; order Afrosoricida; family Tenrecidae; genus Tenrec; species Tenrec ecaudatus. The sequence goes on along the minus strand of NC_134530.1, from coordinate 319,197,076 downwards.
TTGTGCACCATGGAATAAAATTCTGCATCGTCCTGTGCCATCCTCACAAATATTCCCATGCCTGAGCCACTTCATGCAGCCACTGTGTCAAGTCATCTCCCCGAGGGCCTCCCACTTCACTGCTCCTCCACTTTACTGAACATGATGGTCTTCTACAGGGACTGTTCTCTGCTGACAATTGGTCCAAGTATGCAAGATAAAGTCTTGCCATCTTTGCCTATAAGGAGCACTCTGGCCTTACTTCTCACAAGACAAATGGTTTAGCCTTTTAACAATCCATGGTATTTTCAATAATCTCCAGCACCACCATTCAAGTGCATCAACTCTTCTTCAGTCTGTTTACTCAGTGTCCAGCTTTCCTCTGCATATGAGGTAATGGAGAATACCATGGCTGGGACCAGTGCTTCTTAGTCTGCGAAGGAATAGCCTTGCTTTCCAATACTTTAAAGAGGTCTTTTGAAGCAGATGTATTTAATGTAATGTGTCTTTTGATGTCTTGACTGCTTGTGGATCCAAGCAAGACAAAAACTTTGACAACTTCAAACTTTTCTCCATTTATCATGATGTTACCTCTTGGTCCAGTTGTGAGGATTTGGGTCTTCTTGACATTGAGTCATAAACCCACACTGAAGGCTTCAGTCCTTGATCTTCATCAGCAAGGGCTTCAAGTCCTCCTCCCTTTTAGAAAGTAAGGTTGTGCCATTGCACATCAGAGGTCATCAGTAACCCTTCCTCTAATCTTGATGCCACATTCTTCTTCTTATAACCCAGCTTCTCTGATGATGTGTTCAGCATGTGTATTGAACAAGTGTGGGATAAGATATAACCCTGATGCACACCTTTCCTGATTTTAAACCATGCAGTATTCCCTTTTTCCATTTGAACACCCGCCTCTTGATTCATATACAAGTTCCAAATGAGCACGATGAAGTGCCCTGGAATTCCCATTCTTCTCAAGGTGATCCACATGTGATAATCCACATAGTCAAATACCATGGCATAATCCATAAAATGCAAGCAAACGTCTTTCTGGCATTTTTTGCTGGTAGCCAAGATCCATCTGACATCAGCAATGGAATTCCTGGTTCTTCAGTAAAATTTATCATTGATACCCATGATAGTGTTCTATAGTTTGATATTGTTCTTCATTCCCACTAGAGCCATTCAAATTTAAACCTTGGTAAAATGCCAAGGAGCCCTGATAGCACAGTAGGTTAAGTGTTGGGCTGCTAACCCCCTACATTGGCAGTTCAAATCCACCAGCGACTCCACAGGAGAAAGATGAGACTCTTCCTGTGAAGAGGTACAGTCGTGGAACTCCTATCTGGAGTTGTTATGAGTCCGAATCAACTGGATGACAGCAGATGTTTGTGATTTTTGTTTTGTTTTTAAATACCAAAGCCTATTTAAATGACTAAACTTAAAAATACTGACAGTCCCAAGTGCTACCAAGGATGTGACACGACTGGAGCTCTCTGCCATTACTGACAGGAATGCAGAAGGATAAGCTATTTCAAAGGGATGGTGAGCAGCTTCTTAGCGAGGTTGCCACACAACCCAGAAATCCCTTGTGAGTAGCTAGCCGATGGAAAAGAAAACCTGCACAGGAGACAGTAACCGGATTAATGGTTCCTTGGGGTGAGGCAGGGGAGCCAATAACAGTGAGTACAAGAAAGAAGGAAACATTCTAAAACTGATTGTGGTAATGATTGTACATTCTTGATAGGATTGAATGATTGAATTGTATATTTGGATTATGTGTCAAAGAAAACCTGCTCATCTAAAAATTCGTACATTAATGTTTATAGCTTTTCTACCCTTAAGTGGCCCCAAACTAAAAACAACCCAAATGTCGTTCAATAGATGAATGTGTAAACAAGCGGCTGCATACCTGTACTGTGGAATAGTACTCAGTCATAAAAAGGCATGAACTATCAACACGCACCCCAACCTGCTGGAATCTCAAAGCCATCCCTCCAAATAAGAGTAATCAGTTCATTCGTGTGACAGTCTCAGGCGGACAACACTTCTGAGAGGAGGAACACCACGGTGAGTTCCAGGTGCTGGGAGTGGCAGGTGGGTGAGAGGCAAGGGAGTTTCGTGAGATGATGGAACAATTTTCTCTCCTGGTTGTGGCGATAGCCACATGACAGTCACATGTGCTAAAATGCACAAAACTGGACATAAAACCCCAAAGCCCACTGCCCGAAAGTTGGCCCAAGAGGGAACAATAGATCTGCTCCATGATTGTCAGATTGTCCAGAAGTAGGGAGTCTCCTCCTCCCCACACAGAGCAGCTGGTGGGTTCGAACTTGCATTTAGCAGCCCAGTGCTTGGCTCACCCCACCACCCGGGCTCATCCACACATGCATATGCACACAAATATATAAACATACATATACAGAGCCTGTCCATTTAGAAACAAAAATTTTACATATACAAAACAAGATAGAGATAGAGCATATAAATAGCTAAAAAGAAAAAAGATAGATTTGGATATGGTTACAGATATATATACACACATATACATGTATATATACATATATATGCACATACACTTTTTCCATATGAGGGGAAACAAAAGACATTGTTTTAGGCAGAATTTTCTAGAGAAACAAAACTGGAGACACTCATATAAGTGCAAATGCTTTATATTAAGAAAGAAATCTATATCAAGGAAACAACTCCCCCCATCCATCAATCACTAATGCCAAAGGCGAAGAAATCAAATGTTTTACTAACTTCTACAGTGTAAAATTGTTCAAACATGCAATCACGATGAATTGATAATTACTAGTGGTTGGAATGTTAAAAGTGGAAATGAAGAAGGATCGGTAAATACACAATATAGTCTAAAGATTTCCTGGTATAATTTTGCAAGGAAGTGATCTATTCATTGGAAATACCTCTTTTTCCCAACAGCATAAGCAATGATTTTGGACTTTGGCATGGACTTTGCCAGATGTAACACACAGGACTCAGTCCAACTACCTCTGTGGACAGAGATGATAGGGATGCTCATTATAATTGGCCAGAATAAGGCCAGGAATCAATTACAAGCAGACCTGATACCAGTTGCTAATATTCAAATTCACGAAAGACGATTAAAGCAAGTCCATGAGAGCCAGAGTAATATTTTGAGATGTTCCATCTGAATTGTTTTTTACATTTTATTAGGGGCTCATACAACTCTTATCTCAATCCATACATATACAGACATCAATTGTATAAAGCACATCTGTACATTCTTTGCCCTTATCATTTTCTTTTCTTTTTTTACATTTTATTAGGGGCTCATACAAGTCTTATCACAATCCACACATATACATACATCAATTGTATAAAGCACATCCGTACTTTCTTTGCCCTAATCACTCTCAAAGCATTTGCTTTCCAATTAAGCCCTCTGCATCAGGTCCTCTTTTTTTTCCCCTCCCTCCCCACTCCCCCCTCCCTCATTTGCCCTTGGTAATTTATACATCGTTGTTTTGTCATATCTTGCCCTATCCGGAGTCTCCCTCCCCGCCTTTCTCTGCCGTCCATCTCCCAGGAAGGAGGTCACATGTGGATCCTTGTAATCAGTTCCCCCTTTCCAACCCACTCGCCCTCCACTCTCCCAGCATCACCCCTCACACCCCTGGTCCTGAAGGTATCTTCCACCCTGGGTTCCCTGTGCCTCCAGCTCCCATATGCACCAGTGTACAACCTCTGCCCTATCCAGCCCTGCAAGGTAGAATTTGGATCATGGTAGTTGGGGGGAGGAAGCATCCAGGATCTGGGAGAAAGCTGTGTTCTTCATCGGTACTACCTCGCACCCTGACTGACCCATCTCCTCTCCTAAACCCCTCTATGAGGGGATCTCCAGTGGTCGACATTTGGGCCTCGGGTCTCCACTCTGCACTTCCCCCTTAATTTACTATGGTATATATATATATATATATATATATATATATATATATATATATATATACACACACACACATATATATATTTATTTATTTGCATGATGCCTTATACCTGGTCCCTTTGGTACCTCGTGATCGCACCGGCTGGTGTGTTTCTTCCATGTGGGCTTTATTGCTTCTGAGCTAGATGGCCGCTTGTTCACCTTCAAGCCTTTAAGACCCCAGACACTATCTCTTTCGATAGCCGGGCATCATCAGCTTTCTTTGCCACATGGCAGAGACCAGACCCAAACCAGGGATGCACATGGTAGACAATGGTGGAGGAGGTGGGGAAAGGAAAATAAAAGGATGAATATAAGGAAGAAAAGGGGAGTGGGGGCATGGGGCACTAATCCACCCAAGGGGAGGGTATTGTTTATATCTCCACAGGGAAAGTGGGACCAGACTTCAACCCAGTGCCGCAAGGTGTGAATGCAATATCCCGGCATGGAGGAGGGAACCAGTGGAGAGATCTGGGAGGCTGGCCCCAGCACCAAAAATTAAGTGGATTCCTGCCCCTCCCCCAAAAAGAATTTGTTTCAAAGGACGGCATTGATTCTGCAGCTCCGGAAGATGGACATATCTGATCAGAGCACATGGGAGCAGATGAAGGGGCAGGAGGAGAGAGTGGAACACAGCCTGGCCCACCAGGCCATGAGGAAGATGTTCCTGAGTAGAGCAGCCAGTCCACAGAGAGAACAACATGGCTGGCCCCACTATGAGACATGATGCCCCTCAGTGACTAAGGGCGATAGAGGGGACAGCACCGGAGACACAGTGTGGGAATTGCACCTGACCTGATCCCACCACACCGAGGCAAATCACTGGGGGAGTGCAGCGGAACAGCAAGGGAATGGAGCAGCAAGGTCCCCAGGGAATGCTGAAAGTGGACTTTGGGGCCAGGACGTGGTGCCCCAACAGACTGGACTGGAAAACGCTCCTAAGGGCCAGCAAATGACCCTTGAACTAACTACAAGCTTTTCTTTTGTGAAGTGTTTTGTTTTGTTCTTTGTAAGTGGTTTGTTTTTGTTGTTTTGTTGTCTGGTTGTATACTGTTGCTTTGTTTTCCTCTGTCTTGTTTTCGTGCATGTTAGTGTCTCCACAGGTCTGTCTGAATAGGACAGGCTGGATGAACTATCTGGAGGAAAAACAACGGAACCGACAGTTCCAGGGGGACTTGGGGTGGGGGGGTATGGGGGTAAGGAAGTGGTGTTAACAAACATAGGGACAAGGGAACAACATGGGACCCAAAATGGTAGTGGGGGGGGGGGGCGTTGGCAGGCCTGGTGGGGAATGATCAAGGGTAAGGTTGCATAGAGAAGAGGTATAGCTGTAGCCCAGGTGGGGACGGAGCATGGTGGTGGGGCAGGGGAAAGTCAAGGGAGATGGAGGAAGGAGCTGGGAGTCAAGGGGCATTTATGGAGGTCTAGACAAAGACATGTACATGCAAATATATATATGAGGATGAGGAAATAGATCTATGTATCTATATTTATAGGTTTAGTATTAAGATGGCGGAAGGACCTTGGGCCTCTACTCAAGCACTCCCTCAATGCATGAATACCTTCTTTTATTAAATTGACACTCTATGATGCTCACTCTCCCGACACAACTGCTGAAGCCAAAGTGGGTGAACAAGTAAATGTGGTGAAGAAAGCTGATGGTGCCCGGCTATCAAAAGAGATAGTGACTGGGGTCTTAAAGGCTTGAAGATAAACAAGCGGCCATGTAGCTCAGAAGCAACAAAGCCCACATGGAAGAACACACCAGCCTATGTGATCGAGTGGTCCCGAAGGGATCAGTTATCAGGCATCAAAGAACAAAAAATCATATCATTGGCTGGACACCTTCATGATACGATCGTCGAAGACAAACGGGTGCATAAGCAAATGTTCCAACTGAATTTAAAGAACATCTCAGAATAGATTTGTCACATTGACTCTATGACAAGACCAGCTAAGTTGTGAGAGGATGTCAGGGATGTTACACATGAAGAAAGCACAACCTCATTTAGAAGACAGAAGAGAATAAAATGGATGTCTGGAGAGAGTCTGAAACTTGCTCTTCAACACAGAGTAGCTACAGGAAAGGAAGGCAATGATGAAGCCAAAGAGCTGAGAGGAAGTTTTCAAAGGGCAGCTCCAGAAGACTGGAGTATTGTAATGGAATGTGTATGCAGCTGAAGTCAGAGGACCAAACAGAAAGAACGTGCTCAGTGTTTCTCAAGGGCAAAGAAGAAGTAGAGAAGAAAATAAATGCAGGCTTGGATTTGTAATACTGAAGGAGTCTGTGAGCAAAACATGGGATGACTCAGAAAGCACCCAAAGAAGAAAGAGGGGGTACAGAGTTGCTGTGTGCACTTGGCGGCGTGAACCCCCCAGGCACGCCACATGAGAAAACCAGGGCTGCTCCGATGAAGATTTGGGAGCCCAAGGGGGTCATTCTAATATGCTACATAGGGCTGTTAATCAGTCAACTCTGGCTAACATTCAAACATTCCAAGGGGTAGCATATGATTAAGAACTGACAGTACTGAAGGAAGAACAAACTTCTTGAACGTGTTGGTGAGAACCGAGGATCCAGGAATTGACGGACTACAAGTTGAGATAACGTATACAGCTGGAAGTGCTTAGGCATCCAAGGCATGACATTTGGAAAAGAGCTACCCAGCCAACTGACTTGAAGAGATTCATATTTGTGTGTATCACTAAAAAGGATTACCTGAAAAATGAACAAATTCCTAAACCATATATTAATTGTAAACATGTAAACTTTTGCCAAAGATAAATCAAATACAGTACCAGTGGTACCAGAAATTCACACTGGACTCGGAAGAGGACATGGAAAGAGGGATATCACTGATTTGATTCTGTCAGAAAGAATACCAGGCTGAAAGAATACCTGGCAGAAAGAACACTAGAAAGATGTTTATTTGTGTTTTATTGACCATGCAAAGGTATTCAACCATTTGGATAATAACAAATTTTGAATCATACAAATTATAGATAATAATTTTTCTCTCTATCTATCTATCTATCTATCTATATATATATATATATATATATATTCATCCTCAATATCATCCCACAAGTTATCTGGTCTTCTCTCGTGTGTTCCATGTGTCAAATCTCTTCTTGCTCTTATTCTTATAGCAGGAATTTCAGAACACTTAATGATGCTCCCGAGGGATCTGTACATAGATAGACCAAGAGGTGGTCATTCAAACCGGCCAAGGGAATGTTGCCCTGTTTAAAAATCAAGAAAGGTTGACAGTTCTACTCTGCCCTATGGGCCACTATGTGCCTAAGTTGACTTGAAAACAATTTTTTTTAATCAGCAAAGGTGTATGCCAGCCTGGTACCTTCTCACTATACTTATTCAAGCTGGTGGCTCAGCAAATAACCTGAGAAGCCGGACTTGAGGAACACAGCATGGAGATCAGCAACCCCGGAAGCAGCAGCAGTCAAGAAATCAAATGTTATATCACACTGGGCAAATCAGCCTCAAAAGATCTTTTTTACAGCCTGAAAAAGCCAAGATCACTACTTTAAGAAATCAGGTCAGCCTAGCCCACCCCCTGATATTTTCTTTTTTTTTTTTTTTTTTAACAATTTATTGGGGCTGATACAATTCTTTTCACAGTTCATACATATACATACATCAATTGTATAAAGCACATCTGTACAGTCTTTGCCCTAATCATTTTTTTTCTCTTTTCTTCTTTTACATTTTATTAGGGACTCAAACAACTCTTACCACAATCCATACATATACATACATCAATTGTATAAAGCACATCCATACATTCCCTGCCCCAATCATTCTCAGGGCATTTGCTCTCCACTTAAGCCCCTTGCATCAGGTCCTCTTTTTTAACCCCCCCTCCCTCCCCATTCCCCCCTCCCTCATATGCCCTTGGTAATTTATACATCGTTATTTTGTCATATCTTGCCCTATCCTGAGTCTCCCTTCCCCCCTTCTCTGCTGTCCCTCTCCCAGGGAAGAGGTCACATGTGGATCCTTGTAATCAGTTCCCCCTTTCCAACCCACTCACCCTCCACTCTCCCAGCATCGTCCCTCACACCCTTGGTCCTGAAGGTATCATCCACCCTGGATTCCCTGTACCTCCAACCCTCATATGTACCAGTGTACAGCCTCTGTCCTATCCAGCCCTGCAAATTTTCAATTACTTCATATGCATGAAAAAGCTGGACAATATATAACAAAGATGGAAGAAGAATCGATACATGTGTCAGTCTGGGTAAACTGGGGAAACAAATCCATAGAAACGCATATGTATAAGAGAGAGTTTATATAAAGGGTGAGTGTATATTAAGAAAGCATCCCAGCCCAGTGCTGCCTAAGCCCACAAGTCCAACATTAACCCATAGTCTGACACCAATCCACAAAGTCCTCCTCCATCTCACAAACACACACTATGATGCCGACTGCAGGAGGAAAGCCGAATCAGTGAATGTGTAAGCATCTCAGCACTGGCAGGGGTCTCCTCACAGCTGCTCCAGCACCCAGGGCTGCATCGGGGTAGGTCCATATGCTTCTCCTCAGGGATGTCTTGCAGGAAGTGAGCCTTGCCAGCTGAAGCAGGGAACTAGCTAACGCAGCTGCACCCTGGTCCAACCATCAGAAAGCAGGAGACCCGAGAACTCGAAAGGGGAGGCCCGCTGAGCCATTTATCCCTCCGCCCTTCAATTCACCCCCCACCCCCTGTGTTTATCAGCCAGGTTGGCACAATAAACCTTAACTATCTCAATGCATTTGATCTATGTTGTTGGCAAAGAATGTAAATTGGAAAAAGTTCAGCAAGAACGCTTCCTGATTGTGAAGATGGTAAGACTTGTCCTTCAGACTTGTTATCAGGAGAGGCCAGACCCAGGAGAAGCCCATTTACTTGGTAAAGTAGAGGGTCAATGAGAAAGAGAAAGGCCCTCGATGAGCAAGAGGAGCACAAGCACTGCAACAAGGGGCTCAACACCAGGAGACTAACATTTCTTCATCATCACGTCCTTTGGGGAACACCTCATTATAAATGTGTCACTCATGCCCGGCACCCCTGCGACAATGGCTCACACGTAGTCAGAACTCAATAGATACATTAGATTCTGCAAGGAGGGGGACATTGAGAGCCCTGTCGATGGTTCTTACAACTATATGTCAAAATCTTAACTGGTGATTAGAGTCGGTGACCTCCAAATCAGGGGTCAAACTCCCTTCCTATCGGTCACTTGACAAACCTGCTCATCCTGGCTTCCCATAATCAAAGCATCTTTGGCCTCTTCCCTCGCAGATTGCAAATAACCCGAGTGCCTCCACAGACTGGGGAGGAGCAAAATGCCCCGTGGCATGAAAATCTGTTCATGAGACCCGGCACTTTTCTTTCCAGATGCGAGGAGCCCCGGCCTTTCTGCGTCACTTGCCATTGCACTGTCACCATAGGCTGCCATCACGGATCCTTTCGCAGGCCCCCACCCGGAGAAATCATGAGCGCCGGCATTCTGGAACTGCCAGGAGCCTCGAGGGTGCCCCATCCCGTCTTTGTTCTGCTTAAGGAGGCTAGCCCCAGCTGCCCAAAACAATGTCTGTCTTGCCTTTGCACTTCTCTGCCACCTTGCATTTTGCGAATGCTTTGCAGGTTTCAGAATCCGGTTGTCTGGTCTGGCTGTTCTTGTTGTTAGCCCTGGCAGTGGCAGCCTTGGCAGCCAGACCCCAGGATTCACCAGGCTGCGCTCTCTTTGCCAAGTGGAGACCAACCCCAAAGCTGGAAACAGAAAGCCCTGGGGAAGAGGGACTGGTCCCTTGGCATTCTGTGCTTTGCAGAGGGGAAGTGAGCCCCCCAGAGGCCTACGTCTTCCCCTCACACTATCTCTTGAATGCAGTTTCACCAATAATTTAATAACATTCACAGGGATATTAGATTAATTGGTTTTTAATTCCAAATGACTGTGAAAGCGGAGAAATGAGTCACCAGCTCATGCTAATGAGAAGATCTATTAAGGGCGCTCTTCCAGTAGACACATACAGCAGGGTTATAAATATTTCATATCCAATTAATTGAATTGTGCCCTCTATGGATGACACTGCCCTGAAACATCAATCAGAGAAAAAAACGGTCGGGCAGAGAAAAATGAAGGGTTCCTTTGGAAACGCAACTCCATGACGACTGGCCGTCCCCTCCGTCCCAGTCCCCTGCACCACCACCACCACCACCACCCCTCAAGAAACCGTACCATTCACACGGGCCTGCAGAGAGGAACTGGAAGCATGATACCAACTGCAGCTGGTTCCATACGGCGGGGAAATGAATGTTAATTAATCCGACAGCAGTTTTATACAGGGCTGTGTGCCGAAGGTTATTTGAGTCCTGCTGCAAATAGATTTATAGGTGTAATTGCCGTGTTGAATGACCCTCTGTAAATAGGCTCATTAAACTGGCCATCAGTCAAAAAGTCTAATTGAAGCCATGCAGTTGCCTGCGATCGGGGCCATGTGTCTCTTGGTAAACAGAGCTTGCCCATGGCAGCCGGGCTCTGGACGGCTTAGATAGGGCTGCTGGCCATCCTTCAGGTGGCCCGGCTCCTCCTGCCTGCCCCCGTTCCTTATCTCGGCCAGGAGGCAGATGCCCTTGTTTTCTATCCAGTCCCCCCCCCCCACCCTGGCAGCCAAGGGGAGACTCTGGAAGCCTTACTGTGGTGAGGACAGAGTGGCAGGTGGATAGAATTTTCTGAGAGGCATAAAAATCCCCCCAGTGCTCCATTTTTTTTTAGGAGCTCTGGTAATATAGAGTTACACGTGAGGTCACGATCCCCATGGTTGGCAATTCGAAACCAGCAGCAGCTCCCTGGGAGAAAGACTGGGCTTTCCACTCCCATGAACAGTTCCAGGCTGGGATACCCACTGGGGGTAGCTGTGAGTCAGTGTTGACTCAATGGCGGGGAGTTTGGATCTGGTCTTGAGTGCTCCAGTTAAGGAGCCCCTGGCGCCATAATGGCGTACACCTTGGGCCTCTACCCTCGAGGTCAGTTGTTTGAATCCACAGCTGCTCATCTGGAGAAAGACATACTTTCTGCTCCTGTCAAGATTTGCAGGCCAGGAAATCCAGGAGGGCAGTTCTACTCTGCCCTGGAGGGTTGCTATGGGCCGGGACCCACTCCATCACCCCATTTAGGAGCACTAAAAACTAACTCATAGGAAGCGCAAGTTTCTGATCCTATTGTCCTGGGGTCAGCATGAGTCAGGGACTTACTCAGTGACAAGCAACCATGGTGCTCCATCATCTTGGAAGTAGGGTCATGGTTGGTGAGAGACAAGTGGCCAGTAGGCCTCTCCACAATCAGACACTCTTTCATGCCAGAAATGCACACACACACCCCACCCCCCCTCCTGACTTTCTGTTTCCTTGTATATAAGAGCAAAGCCAAGCCGGTGGTGTCAAGTCCATTTGGACTCACGTGCTCTAAAGCAGACCTGTGCTTCACAGGGTTTTCATGGCTATGACGTTCCAGAGACAGGCTGGCTGGCCTTTCTTTCAAGGCAGCTCCGGGTGTATTTGAACTACCAACCTTTGGACTGGGAGTTGAGTGCTTACTCATTTGTGCTGCTAGGACCCAATTTTCTTTCTGGCCAATTCGACAAAAGCCCATGTGGTAGCTGCAACCAAGAGCCTCTGAAAGGGTGTGGGGTGACCTGTTTGTGCACTGAAGTCCTTTGTCCAAAGTTCATTCCAGCCGCATACATTACAAACCTAATGTCCATCAACAGAAGTCTGGGTGACTACATTTTAATTTCTACAGGCAGTAAATGAGTTTGAATCGTTTTATTTTACAAAATGACTCACTGCCATCAAGTCGCCATTGACTCACAGCAACCCTGGAGGACAGGGCCGAACTGCCCTGTGGGTTTCTGAAGCTGCCACACGTTACAGGAGTAGAAAACCTCATCAGGCTTCAGCAGAGCGGCGATGGCTTCAAACTGCCGACCTTGCACCCCCACCACCAGGGCTCCCTTTATTCATTTCAATCGTGGATTAAGACAAAAAGTGATCTACAAAATGGGTTTGCACGTTAGGGAGAGCAGATTACAGAAACACGGTGGCATGGACAGCACCAGGTGACCCTGTGTGGCAGGACGATACCAAATGACCGTCTACACTAGTTTTATGCAAACATTGCTTTATTTATTTTTATAAAAAACATCACTATAGTTACTTTGTTGCTGTTGTCGTTGTTGTTAAGTGCCGTCGAATCAGCTCCTACCCGCGGTGACCCTGCGCACAACAGAAGGAAACACTGCCCGGTCCAGCACCATCCTCAGAATTGTGCCTATATGCCTAAGCCCATCGAGGCAGGCGCTGTATCAATCCATCTCATTGAGGGCTTTCCTCTTTTGGGGCTGATCTTTGACTTTCCCAAACATGATGTCCTTCTCCAGGGACTGGTCTCTCCTGAGTACATGAGCTCTCCAAATACATGAGATGAAGTCTCACCTTCGTTACCTCTGTGCAGCACTCTGAGTGCAGGTCTTCCAAGACAGATTGGTTATGGTTACTCATGACAACGGAAACATTGTCATCACCCAGCTCATGTGTATCCGCATGCCTACAAGGTTAAAGTCTATGCTAAATTATTTTGGGGCCCTTGTAATGCGCTCCAGTCAAAGCTGTCATTACCACCCCATTGCAAGGGCACAGTGCACATTATGCACAAAAACTTCAAATCGCCTGGCGGCATCTGCATGTGACACAAACATACAGTGTTGCTTTCCTGGCTGCCAGTTTTTGTAGCTGTTAATTTTGTCAATTTTTTCTGTTGTTTTGGCTACAATGTAGTGCTAATTTGTATTTATAAACCTGTACCAATGAGATTTTTTTCAATGAGATTTTTATTAAAAAAATGAAGTGGTAATTAAGAGAAAAGAATATTTTTAAACTGTCCTCTCAATTATTAATAATATCATAATTCAATGGAGGAAGATTTTGCAAAAGAGTTTTGTTTTTTAGTATTCACTTAATAAAAGAAATATTACATTTAAGCAATTTACAACTACAGCACGTATTATTCTATGGTAAATCTGATCATGAATATTGTGTTAGGCAGGGTTCTCTAGAGAAACAAAACCAGGACACTTATGATTACAGATAGATAGATAGATAGATAGATAGATAGATAGATAGATAGATAGATAGATAGATAGATGGATAGATAGATAGATCTATACAGTGAATAGGAATATCACAGCTAATTAGACCATACATCAGTACAGAGGGCTCAGTTCAACTCACTTTCATGGAATAGTTAATACATTGTCCCTCCTTCAACTCACTTGGGCTGCTGGGTCCATGGTCAAGGAAGCAGACAACAGAGTCCCCTCTCAGGCAAGGCAGGCAGAGTCTGCCTGCAGGCAGCAAACAGCAGGGTGGGTCAGCAACAGTTAGTAGCTCAGAAGCTTAGTGAAGCAGGCCTGGATGGGATATCAAATTCAAACAAGGCAAGCCGGCGACAGCATCCACCAGCCTCAAGCCCAAGTGATGTACACACCAGCAAAGCAGGTTTCAAAGGAGCCTCGGCTCGAACAACATGATCTGTGGGTTGTAGCACACAGGCTATGACAGTGATCTCGCTCAAGCAGCTGATCACTAGTCTGATCACTAGAGAGCAAGCAAGATGGGGGTGGTCCTTACATAACCATTTACCTCTTTGCCCTCCAATCAAACTTTGACCTGATTCATCCCGCATGTTCCTATTGGCCAGATTGGCACAATAAACCTAAGTATCACAAACATTACTAAGGACTCTATGTGGTCTGGTTTGGTAGGCAGTCCATGTGGGATGGAGGTGACACCATAGGTAACTGCACTGGTGGCACCTACATGTGGCTATTGTTACGTGTCATCTAGCCAGTTGTCACCCATAGCAACGCTGTTTATAGCAGGATTAAACACTGACTGGCACGGTGTATGCTCACAATTGTTGCTGCAGTCACGGTGTCAACCCAATTTGTTGAGTGTCTTCCTCCTTTTACTGGACCTCTTCCTGGTATGATATCCTTCTCCAGGGACTAGGACCTGCTGGTAACACGTCTAAAGCATGTGAGATCAAACCCCACCCCCAGAAAGCGTGTGAGACAAAGTCTCTCCATCCTTGAGTCTAAGGAACATTTTGGCTGTACTTCTTCCAAGACAGGTCTGTTGGTTCCTCTGGCTGTCCACTCAGTAATCTTGGCCAACGCCATGATTCAGAGGCATCGGTTCTTCCCCAGACTTGCTGATTCATGTTCAACTTTCATATGCATATAAGAGCATGGCGTGGGTCAGGCCCTCCTTATTCCTCACAGTAACATCTTTGATTTTTCTGCTTTGAAGAGATCGTTTGCAGTAGATTGGCCCACAGTGATGCATCCTTGGATTTCTTGATCTCAACTTCCACGGGTGTTGGTTGTGGATCCGTGTAAAATGAAATCCTTGATAATGTGAATATTTTTTCATTTATCATGATGTTACTTACTCTTTTTTTTGTGAAGATTTTGGGTTTTTTTACATTGAGGTATAATCCAGACGGAAGCCTGGTTTTTGTTTGTTTGCACCTATGTCAGCAAGTGATCCAAGTTTTCTGTGCGTTGGGTTAGCAAGGTTGTGTCATGTGCATATCTCAGGTTGGTAATGAGTCTTCCTCCAGTCTTTTGTTTTGCTTTTTAAATCATTTTATTGGGGTCTCTTACAGCTCTTATAACACTCCATACATCAATTGTTTCAAGCATATTTGTACATGTTGTCATCATCATTTTCTAAATAGTGACTTTCTGCTTGAGGCCTTGGTATGAGCTCCTCTTTTCCCCCTCCCTTCCCCCTCCCACCCTCATGACTCCTTGATGACTTATAAATTATTATTGTTTTTGTATCTTACACCGACTGCTGACTCCCTTCACCCATATTTCTGTTGTTCACTCTGTGGGGGGAGGGGTGGATTATGCATCAATCATTGCAATTGGTTCCCCCTTCTTCCCCTCCTCCCCCCACCTTCTGTCTACCCTCCTGGTATAACTACTCCCAATTCTGTTCCTGAGGGGTTTATCTGACCTGGATTCCATGTGTCATGAGCTCTTATCTGTACCAGTGCAGATGCCCCGGTCTAGCCAGAACTGAAAGGCAGGATTGGGGTCATGATGTGGCGGATGAGGAAGCATCAAAGAGCCAGAGGAATATTCTGTGTTTCATCTGTGCTGTACTGTGACCTGGCTGACTCATCCCTTCCTTGTGATCCTTCTGTGAGGGATATTCTATTGTCTATAGATGGGCTTGAGGTCTCGGCTCTGGCCTCCCTCATTCTCAACAAGATGGTTTTTTGTTTGTTTGTGGCCTTCAGGCGCATGTTGCCTGATTCTGTTGACACTTCAGGATCGCACAGGCAGATGTGCTTCTTCCATGGGGGCTTGTTGCTTCTCTGCTAGATGGCTGCTTATTTAACTTCAGGTCTTTAAGACTCCAGAGCTATATCTTTTGATAGCCACGTATCATCAGCTTTCTTCACCACATTTGCTTATGCGCCCATTATGTCTTCAGTCATTGTGTCAGGAGGTTGAGCATCACAGAACAAAGTTCTTGCGTTGAGGGAGGGCTTGAGCAGATGTCCAAAGTCCATCCACCTCCTCAATGTATTGCCATATAAATATATGTCTATAGGCCAATACCGCTATTTTATGAATGAATATATTTACATATGTGCAAACCTATGTTTATATCTTTATCCATAGCTTTGCTTCCTAGATCTTTCCTCTGTTTCCTTTTACCTTCTTCCTGTCCCACCATCACACTTGCACTTCTTCTACCTCTTAATAATTCCTCTCAGCTAGATTTGCTGTTGCCCCAACACCCCCGGGATCTCTACGTCCTCCTTATTGTTGCTTTTAAGTCCCTAGTTGTCCCCCTGTCTATGGCGTTGTTTGCTCACTGCTCCTTTCCCCTGCCTTCCCTCTCCCCCACCCCTAATTGCTTTCTCCTCGGGCTTGGTCCCAGTGCCCATCTCTTAATTTCCTGATCTAACAGGAGCACGAGGAGGTGTGTCATTCTACTTGATTCCTCCTCCCTTCCTCCAATCTGGATGCCATATTCCTGTTCATATAGGCCAGCTTCTTGGATTATCTGCTCAGCATACAGATCGAATAGCCATGAGAGTAGACAACCCAGACAGGAGTCTTTCCACTTTGTTTGGTTTCAATGACTAATCAGTACTTGAATATGCAAAGAAAATGTATATTTTTTTATTTTAAAATGTTTTGCCTTAAACTCCCCTATTCTCTTTCATAATCTCCGATTCAACAGTTGGTAGGATGGAGGAGGAGGAATGTTAACTAAATCTTCAATATTTATTAAACTTAATCCAATCTAAGTATGCAAACAGCTCCTTCGTCTAATAGTCTCTTTGAAGAAAACTTCTTGGTTTCTGATGTCGGGCTACCCACAAGGTGGGAGGTTCAAACTCAGCAGCCACTCAGCAGAAGAGAGATGAGGCTGTTTGCTTCTGTAAAGGTTTACAGTTTCAGAAACTCTATACAGGGGCACCATGAAAGGCCATGTGTTTGGTGCAGTGTTCTGGGTTTCTAAAGGACTCCCTGTGGTCCCTTCCCTTCCCTTCCCCCAGGGGTGCCTGGTATGTGAGCCCAGAAGGCACCCAGGATGGTGGAGGAAATTGCCATGCCTTTGAAGAGCCTGTGAGGGCTCTCTGGTCTCCAGGAGAGTGCCCCTTGTGCCCAAGGTCCTCAGCCAACTTCTGTAGCTGCTGGTCTCTTCAGCTTCACAAGAGCC
Organism: Tenrec ecaudatus; assembly: GCF_050624435.1. Classification (NCBI taxonomy): domain Eukaryota; kingdom Metazoa; phylum Chordata; class Mammalia; order Afrosoricida; family Tenrecidae; genus Tenrec; species Tenrec ecaudatus. The sequence continues at coordinate 319,180,318 of NC_134530.1, read as the reverse complement.
AGAGCCCCGTCCATCTGACCCACCTCTGCTTTAACGGCATCCCAGCCACCATCTCCCCACTTGCAGCCTCAGAGGCCCACCCCAGTGTCTGCCTCGAAGTCATCTGAGCTCATCGTAAAACTCCCGAAGCAGATGTTCCATCTCCATATCCCTTCCTCCCAGGGTGGAAGCCTGAGGAGGCCCCTCTGCCTCACAGCGTTCACCTCCTCAACGACACTGCTGGGTCTCATCTACGGCCAGAGAACGCTCAGGGGGCCTCTTTCCTAGTTGAGGAGACGGACAACAGTTCTTCACAAAACTCACATCCTGACTCAGGGCCCATTGTAGGGAGACAGGGGCAGAAGCCTTAGACCAGCGGTTCTCAACCTGTGGGTCGTGACCCCTTTAGGGGTCAAAGGACCTTTCCCCAGGGGTCACCTGATTCATAACAGCAGCAAAATGACAGTTACGAAGTAGCAACAAAAACAATGTTATGGTTGGGGGGTCACCACAACATGAGGAACTGTATGAAAAGATCACGGCATTGGGAAGGTTGAGGACCACTGCCTTAGACTCTTAACCCATCCCTCTCTCCCTTAAATTCCCTCCCCACCACCATCCAGGGAAACAGGCGGGTGTCTGCTTCTGAAAGCTCACAACCGGGTGTTGGACTGTGTGCACCAGTTCCTTCTGCCTACAAGTGGCCAATCTGGTGGTTTGCACACCCAAACCAAATTCCCTGCCATAGGTCTCATAGGTGCCCTGGTGGCTCCAGGGGTAAAGCGTTGGGCTGCTCACCCACCAGGTGGGCCGTTCAAACCCACCACCTGCTCTGAGAGAAAAAGATGAGACTGTCTGTTCCTCCCCTTGATGAACGACCTTGGAACGGCCTCGAATTTCTAGCCATTAAGTTAGCAGCCGAGCACCTTAGCTAGTTGTACTGCCCAAGAACGTGACAGCTTAGTGCGAGAAAGCTATATCGTTAAGTCAGATAGAGTCCAGACGATGTTAGGAAGGCCGCTGACCCTTGTGGGTGGCCTCAGCCTGGTGGCCTCCTCTTCAGGGACACCTTCACTCTGCAGTGGCAAACCCTCCCAAGACAAGGGTCTGCAGATCTATCATTCAGCTTGATCATCTGTCTGGTACGTCAGAAGATAGAAACGTCCTTGGTAATTCTCTTCACAGCCATCTAAAAGATTTTCCCCCCTAAGTCTATCCCAAGGCAAATAAACAAGTAGGCCCCGTCGAGCTAAGCCACAGTCCAGACCACAGGAGAGAAAAGGCTGGGACATCACAGTTGATGCTGAACTGTGAACTTGACCCGCATCTGTACATCCCTGTAGACATGCCGAGAGGAATCTTTGCCAAAGTGCTTGAGAAGGTGGGTTCTAGGGACCTTTAACTTTCTATGTTGTCGGGTGCCATGGAGTCGGTTCTGACCCACAGTAACCCTAGACACCAGAACGACCCAGGGCCAGGCCTGTGCCATCCTCACAAGAGTTCTTAAGCTTAAGCGCAGCGTCTCTCCCTGCCAGGGAGACACAGTGCTGGTTCACAGCCACCCCCTTCGTCGCGGGTTTCAGGACTGCCACCGTTGATGGAAGGAGAAAGCCCAGACTTCCGCCCGAGGAGAACCCGGTGCTTTCAAACTGCTGACCATGCCGATCGCAGCCCAATGCGGGACCACTGTGTGGATTTCTTTTTCTTTTATTTTTAGAGACTATAGAACTTTATTGAAGGATGTTTCAAAGGCCTAAGTAAATGGAGAGCTAGGCTGTCAATGGATTAGAAGACCAAGGGTGTCATGGGTCCCCACTGATCCCCTCCTCCAGCGAGCACGCATGAACGAACCGCGGTGCCCCGGGCACCATCGTCGGCAGTGGCGAGCAGAAGAAGCCACTTGGGGACCCACATGCCCTGACTTACTTTTAAATGGAAGCACTCCCGCATCTCTCTGGGGAATAAATGGGGAGGAGGGGGCAGGGCAGGGAGCAATGTGAGGGTGGAACCAGCAAGAACAGCCCCGGCAGACTCCAGAAGACAGGCCATTGTGGTTTCTCTGGTCCCAGCAATGTCAACGGCTGCCCACCCTCTGCAAGGACTTCTCCATGCTGCCAAAACAAGTCACCACAAACCGGGGAGCTTGGAACAACACTAGATGACGATGATGATGATGATGATCATGATGATGATCATGATTGAAAAGCTCCAGAAGTCAAAAATAGGTCATGCTGGGCTGAAATCAGCACGTTGCCAAAGCGTTTGTCTTTCTTAAGTCTGTAGCAGAGAATCTGATTCTCTCCCCATCTTCTCGAGGCTCTCCAACTGCGAGGCAAAAGGTTAGGGATCCACACACACCCTTCACTCCTTGACAGAACGTTAAGGCTCTCTGCTGCCATAAAGATTTGCAGCTTCGAGGGGGAAATCCTGGATAGGGTTGGCGGGATCTGTCAGATGGCAGTGGGTTTGGCTTGAGAGTAGAGGCTCACTCAGGACCCCTGGGGAGATAGTGGGCTCAGTGGGCTCAACATTGGTTGGCTATTCAAACTCACCAGCTGCTCCAAGGGACAGAGATGCAGCTGCCTCTGTAAAGATGGACTCACTCACTGCCGTCAAGTTGATGCTGACTCACAGCGACCCTATAGGACAGGGTAGACCTTCCCCATGAGTGTCCAAGACTGTAACTCTTTACAGAAGTAGAAAGCCCCATCTTTCTCCTATGGAGCTGGCTGGTGGTTTTGAACTGCTGACCTCTCAGCTGACTGATCAGCCCAAGTGCCAACCATTATACCATCAGGGCTCCTGTGGAGCAGTTCTACTCTGTCTTAAAGGGTTACTATCAGTCAGAATCAACTCCTCAGCAGGGGCTTGGGCTGAGAGGCTACCTGCATTCCTTGGCCCGTGGCCCCCTTCTTCCGTCTTCCAAAGCTAGCCATGATTGATCCTTTTCTCACATTCCCAAAACACTGACATCACTTCCTCTGCTTCCTTTTTCCACAGTTAAGGGCCCTTACAATTACACTGAACTCACCCAAGTAATTCAGGATAGTCCCCCTCTCTTAAAGTCAATGATTACCAACCATACATCCACTGTGCGTGCATCAGGTCATAGTCACAGGTTCTGGGCATCAGGATATGGACATCTTTGGAAGAAAAGGGAATTCACACACTGCTTACCACACCCCAGCTGGCAAATCAGACCCTCTTCTCTGTGATTTTAAACTTGACCCAAAGACACACCATCAGTCTAGGTTGCTAATTTGACCACGTAGAGTGTGAGAATGAGCTGATATGATGTAGGTTAGGTTCTCAGCATGGTTGAAGACACCTAGTACACGCTCGATGCATGCTTTTCTCAATGTCATTAAGCATCTGCAAAGACAAGCTTTACTGTATCTGCCCAAGTCTCTCCACACCTTCACTCCAGACATCAATGCATTCACTGACGACTTCTACTGAGCGCTTGCCATCTGCCAAGAGCTTTATACGCATGCTGCTTTTAAGCTTTCTCACAAGCCTTGACTTATTTTATTTGTTTCATTTTATTGGTTGTTGGCATTGTTTAGAATAGACAAGCAAAACACGCCCGTTCAACAGTTTCCACACGTACAATTCAGTGAAATGTATTACACCCTCCTAGTTGTACAACCATTTCCCCCATCCTTTTGTGAGTTGTTCTTCCCCATTAGCATAAACTCACGGCCCCAACTGCTCCTAAATGACCTTTCAAGTTGCTGTGGCCAATGTGACTCCTTAAAGATAGTTCTTAAAAGAGGGTAATGCTCAAGGAAGTCATGTGTTAATAGTTAAGCTAAACTATTGTTTAGTTTTAAGAAGACTTCAAGGATACATTTGGTTTAAGGTTTAAATATTATCTCTGGGAAATTGTTTCAGGGATTCACCCAGCATTCCTGGCTCCAGAAAGTCTGGAGTGTATGAGAATTTGAGGTTTTGGTCTACATTTCCCCCTTTTGATCAAGCTGTTTCAATACATTTATCACAACCACTATTAATATTCCATCATAAAGATGAGGAAATTAAAACAAAAAAACCCTAAAATCATTATTGACAAATGTTATGCTGTGTATGTTATTGTTGTTAGATGTCATTTAGTCAGCTCTGACCCATAGGGACGTTATGCACAATAGGATGAACCAATGCATGGTCCTGCACCATCCTCACAATTATTTCTGTGCCTGAGCCCATTGATGCAGCCACTGTATCAATCGGCTCCTTGAGGACCCTTCTCTTTTTTGCTGCCCTTACACTTTATGAAACATGATGTCCTTCTTTGGACACCAAAGTATGTAAAACAAAGTCTTTGCCTCTAGAGAACGCTCTGGCCTCACTTCATCTGAGTCCGATTCATGTGTTCTTTTAGTAGCAATCCATGGTTCTTTTGTAATTCTTTTTCAGCACAATTCACATTCATTGATTCTTCTACAGTCTTCTTTTTCAATGTCCAACTTTCACATGCATATGAAGCGCTTAAAAACACCATGGCTTGAGTCAGGCACACATTTAGTCCTCAAAGTAACATCCTTGCTCTTCAGTACTCTAAAGAGGTCTTGTGCAGCAGGTTTGCTTAATGCAATACGTCTTTTGATTTCTTGACTGCTGCTTCCATGAGCATTGACTATGGATCCAAGCAAGAGGAACTCAACTAGACCTTTGACAACTTCAATTATGCCTTTCATAGTCAATGAAATACAAGTACACATCTTTCTGATATTCTCTGCTTTTAGCCAAGATCCATCTGACATCAGTAACGATAATCCCTGTTCCACATCCTCTTCTGAATCTTGCCTATTGTGTGTGTACATAGACATACACACAAAACAGAGAAGGTGACACATATAAGTACATACATATATACATTTTTAATCTCTCTCTCCAAATATAAAACTGACCTGTAAGTATCTGAATCACACAACATAATTTCAACCCCAAACTTTCACAGTGTCTTCATCAGCATAACTAGTTCTGGGGCTCTGAGAAAGCCCAGGAAAGTATGGAAGGTACTTTGAACCATTTTAACAAGGATAGCATCAACATAGAAGGTGTTTTCATAAAATGGCATGTGCTCATTGTAAAGGATTGCAAAAAATACTGGGGAAATGCCACTTCTTTTGATTCTAGGCAACACACCGGTTTCAAACTAGTCTAAACAAAGCAAATAAAGGTGGGAGGAGGTGATGGGGAAGAATGACTATCCCATAGAGATATATTGAAGTCCTGATCAGCAGTGCCTGTGAATGTGACCTCATCTAGAAATAGCATCTTTGCAGGTGTAATGAGTTGACATGAGGTCATCCAGGAGCCGACTGTGCCCTAATCCAATATAATTTATGTCTTTATCAGAAGAGACAGAAACATAAGAAGAGGTAGTCATGATATACCTACCAGCCAAGAATGCCTAGAATTATCAGGAAGAGGACAAGGATACCCTGCCTTAGAGCCTTTGGAGAGTGCATGACCTTGCTGAGCAACTGAATTTGAACTTCAGGCCACCAGAATGGTAAGAAAATGAACTTATGGCATGTCAAGCCACCAACGTTGTGGTACTTTATCACGGCAGCCCTGGGAAATGACTACAGAGCCTAAGAGCAGAGAGGTCAGATGGTCTCCCATAGGATTGGGCCAACCACCACCTCAGGAAAGATCCAGCACAGAAACATGCATTCTGTTTTTCAGAAAGGAAATTGGTGCCACTGCTCATTCAGTTGGTGCACACATACTGATTTCGGATGACGCTATTTGGAGGTTCTGCGAGAGTTGGCCGATGATCCGTGATCCCTGCTCCGAGAGAGCTCCCTGTGAAATGGGTGCACTCATCTTCAATAGGAGCATTTTAAAAATCCATCTGAAAGTACAATGACAGAATAGCATCCATATGCCCCTTGATAGGCAGACAGACTGACAGATAGATAGATCGTGTAAGTGTATGTTTATACACACACAGTTCAAAACGTTTGTGGTAGAAATCCATTATCTTCTAATTTCATACATACACACACAAGTTAAAGAGTACGGATACTACAGCTTAGAAATCCTTATTTTAAAATAGCATAATGTGAAGCCATTGGCTCTGAACATATGCTCCGTCTAAGTCTAGAGACTCCTGAAAGCAGCCTTTCCCTGTCTTGCAGCCTTCCCTGGAGAATGCTTCGCTCTTCAGGGCAACAGAAGAGAAAACGGCCATTTGGGCATCCTTTAAGGGTCTCGCATCATGCTCTTTGAGATGGTCTTTGAGTGGGAGGGGCAAGAAGAAGCTGAGGAGGCAAACTTGGACCTGAGAGGTGACTAGTGTAAGGTTTCCCCACAGTACTTGCAACCTTGAGGAAGAAACAGGTCCATGCAAAGAACTTCCTCAGTACAATTTTCCTGGCTTTATTTTCTCACCAAGGAAGTTTTCCGTTTTACTAAACCTTCTTCCTAATAAGTCCCTGTGATCACCCGTGTGCTCTGAGGACATCTATGTCCTGTGATCCTCCTGTGTCCTTCAAGAAAGTGGGTCAAGGCTGCCCTTTGAGAATTCCCAAGTACAGTTGGGAACTTAACCTGCAGAGCTGACTTCTTCCCCCTTGAATGTGGCTGGCCCAGTGGATCTCCTTGACGGCCACTCTCTTAATAGGATGTTTTTGGTTTTGTTTGGTTTGGTTTTTTAATCATTTCACTAGGGGCTCATACAACTCTTATCACAATCCATACATACATCAATTGTGTAAAGCACATTTGTACATTTATTGCCCTCATCATTCTCAAAACATTTGCTCTCCACTTAAGCCCCTGGCATCAGCTCCTCATTTTCCCCTCCCTCCCTAATCCCCCCACCCTCATGAACCCTTGATAATTTATAAATTATTATTTTGTCATATCTTGCATTGTCCGACATCTCCCTTCACCCACTTTTTTGTTGTCCATGCCCAGGGAGGAGGTTATATGTAGATCCTTGTAATCGGTTCCCCCTTTCCAACTCACCCTCCCAGTATCTCCACTCTCACCACTGGTCCTGAAGGGATCATCTGCCATGGATTCCCTGTGTTTCCAGTTTACCTTCCTGATACAATCGCTGAATACAAATGGGTGCATAAGCAAATGTGATGAAGAAAGCTGATGGTGCTCAGCTATCAAAAGATATTGCGTGTGGGATCTTAAAGGCAAACAAGCGGCCATGTAGCTGAGAAGCAACAAAGCCCACATGGAAGAAGCACACCAGCCTGTGTGATCACGAGGTGTCAAAGGGATCAGGTATCAGACAACATCAGAACAAAAAAATCATATTGTGAATGAAGGGGGCAGTGTGGAGTGGAGACCCAAAGCCCATTTGTAGGCCACTGGACATCCCCCTACAGAAGGGTCTCAGGGAGAAGATGAGCCAGTCAGGGAGCTATGTAACAACAATGAAACATACAACTTTGCTCTAGTTCCTAAATGCTTCCTCCTGCCCCACTATCATGATCCCATTTCGACCTTACAAATCTGGCTAGACCAGAGGATGTGCACAGTTTTTTGTTTTTTGAAGGCACTTCAATGAGACTAAGGAAAGCGCATTACTGTGGGAACATTTCTGGAGCCACCCACTAATCACAGAGACATTTTCCTTGGCATAAAGCAGTGCATGCATGAACTAGACCACTAGTAGCAGTAGTGCAATGCTTTTTATTTACCCTGTATATAGACATGTCTATGTATGTGTACAGATATAGAGATACATTTATATGTAGGTGTATGTGTGTGCATATACGTGTGTATATGGGTGTGCATATTTGTTTATAGTGTAACACTGGGTTGGAATAGACTCAATGAAAGTGCGCTTGGTTTTGAGTTTGTATTGTGTGTGGGGGGGTGGGTGTGTGGGTGTGTGTAGCATAGTGGTTATGTGTGACCTGTTAACATCAACGTCAGCCATTAGAAACCACTAGTCACTGCACAGGAGAAAGAGGAGGCTGGCTAGTCTTGTCCAGTGTCACGGCCATAAACTCTATACCCAGCCAGCTAAACAAAGCTTTGAGCAATAGAAACATTATCTCTCTTGTGACCTTTCTCCCAGAGCTACGGCCAAATGTGCTACAAGAGCAAGGAATAAACCAAGAGAGAAGAAGTCCGAAGATTCCAAGAAGTGGGAGATCTAGCAGGAGAAGGATGAAGACAGGTCCTGATGAATGGAGCTGGACAGCTAAGGGTGTATTGGCGGCAACAAGAGCCTTCAGATAGCTCCATGTGTGGAGTCAAATGGATAAAGTATCTTATAGGGTTGACCATGTAAGAATAATATGAAAAGCCATTTGTAGATCTGTAGGGGCTTAGGACCACCATTCTGGGACAGCTAACACAACCGGTGTAACACCGTTTGCAAAGGCAGTGGTTGACATCCTACTATAGTAAATCGTAACTGGAGTCTTAACGGCTCAGGCCATCTAAGGCAGGACTATTGGTCTCTCAATGTCTGAAGCATGTATAGAAACAATTAGTCCGAAGGACTAACCAGCCACAGGAACCTCAGGTTCCTCTACCCTGTGACCAGAAGAACTAGATGGTGCCCGACCACTACTGACAACTGTCCTGAAGAGATCACAATAAGAGGCCCTGGAAGAAAGATGGGGTAAAACTCAAACTCCCACAAAAAGACAGCTTCTTCTAGTCTGATAGAAACTGGTGGGCTCCTGAAATTATGGCCTTTCGTCACCTTTCAGGCATGCAACACGAACTCATATCCCCATGGTTCCACTTTCAGCCAATAGCGCCGAAGGATACACACTCCAAGAACAACTGGCCATACAACATGGAGAGAGCAGCGTTTGTCCAGGATGAAAGGTCAGAGGCAGGAAGGACAGAAGGGATGGAAGTGATATGAATGTCACATATCAAAATGTGTATGAGGAGCGGAATGGGGAACTAATATTATCAATTTTCTCTGTAAACTTTCACATCAAGTGCAGTGAGGCGTAAAAGCCAACCAAGCCCCCATCACCACCACCCCCCACACACACATTTACTTCTTTTTTTCTAAATCCAGAAACTTGCTTAATGATGCTAACCATAAATCTGAAATGCCAGCCATGAAAGCTAACTCTTACTATGCCGTACTCATACTTTCCTTCAAAACTAAGTGCCCAGGAAACCAATACTTGCCCCAAAGTTATCAACAGTGAAAGATAACATACTCAAATGCCTATCTTTTCCTTCAGAAATTAGCCACCCAGAACATGTTGCCCAAGAGTCTAATACTTGCCACAAAAATGATAAAAGGCTAAACCCACTGCCACTGAGTGGTTTCCCTTAGGGACCCTCCATAAGGTTTCCAAAATTGTGCATCACTATGGCACCAGACAAGTTCACCTTTCTCCTACCAGAGCAGCCGCTGACCTTGCAATGCCGACCTTTGGGTTCCAAAGCCGATGCCAAACCCAAACTGCCACCAGGGTCAGTGATGGGTGAAAAAAAAGAGAAAAAATCACAATAATAAATCCAATCACAATGAAACAGCCACAGGCTTGAAATAGAAACACTACCACATTCTGGAAAGTTTTATAAGAACCCCCAATAAAATGATCTGTAAAAAAAGTCTAGAAGGTTAAAAATAGAAGTGACCTTAAACAAGCAAACAAACTCAGTGCCGTGAGTCAATTCTGACTCATGGTAACCCTGTAGGGCAGAGTGGACCCGCTGGTGTAGGTGTCCACAGCTAGCATTGGAGAGCAGACACCTGCTTCTCTCGCCAGAGGAGCAGCTGCTACAGTTGAACTGCTGACCTTGGGTTTAGCCACCCAACGGGTAACACATTAGGCCACCAAGTCAGTTTATTTTTCACCGACCTTTTAAAATGAGAAAATTCAGATCCAAAGAGCTTCCGTGGACACCTCTCAAAATGACTTGATTTATTTTTTTTCCTACTACACCGTGATTTTCAGAAATCAGCTTGATAATCCACAGCATGGTTGACCTCACTGGCTCCCCACAATTCCAACTGGTAATTCTTGCTTTTATTCTGCCTTCGAGCAAAGGTACTTACGAGGTTCCTTGTTTGCTCCAAGACCATACAGCGAGTAGGCAGCAGAAGTATGCCTTCAACAAAAGTATTTTGCCTTCAACACCCACACTCTATGGAGTATGTACGCCCTCCTCCAAAAATCCAACCCCACTGTCACAGAGTCCATTGCAACTCTGAGAGACCTTGTAAGAGAGATTAGAATTGCTGAAGCTTAAATCTTTATGGCTGTCCAATCCCTCTCCTTTTTCCCATGGAGCACCTAGTGGGCTTGAACTGCTGACCTTGGAGTTAGCAGGCCAAACTCTACCCCACTCCACCACCAGGAATTTCTTCTACTCTGCTACGATTGCGTTTTCGAAAGTGGAGAAGGGCAGGGCAGGGAACCAATTCAATGTTCGACCGTACGGTAACAGTCATCAGAATCTGACTTTAGTTACACGGACAACCATTCTCTGCTCAAAGGGACTCCAGAGAGATTACAGGGCAATCTGGAGTCCCTGGGCAGGGACGACATTAGCTCCTTGCTTTCTTTTGCTATCTGAAAGTTCCACCCAGGGACCTCTTGGCAGAAGGGCCTGATCTACTTCTGGAAAATTCTGGCACTGGAAACTCTATGGAGCCCAGTCCTGCTCCATCGGCACATGGGGTCTCCAGCAAGAAGGTAATTCTCTAAGTCATCTGCCATGACCAGAAATGGCCACAAGATGTCACCACTTCACACCATTTCGGATCAAACCACCCCCATGTTCTTGTCACGAATTTTAGATCTTTGGGGACTGGGAGTTATCATTTACCACTCATATTCGAGCGAGGCTCCGTTATTACTGCTCTCCTTTTTGATTGCTTCCTGATTTTCTCTAACATCGACCTCAAGAGATGCTACAAAATAATAGGCTTTAGAAAAGGCCTACTGGACATCCCCTTATAGAAGGGTCTAGGGGAGGAGATGAGCCAGTCAGGGTGAAGGGTAGCAATGATGAAACATACAACCTTCCTCCAGTTCCTAAATGCTTCCTCCCCACCCAACCCCCACTATCAAGATCCCAATTCTACATTACAAATCTGGCTAGAGCAGAGGATGTACACTGGTACAGATAGGAACTGGAAACACAGGGAATCCAGGGTAGATGATCCCTTCAGGACCAGTGGTGTGAGTGGCAATATTGGGAGGGTGGAGGAAGGGTGGGCAGAAAGGGGAACCATTTACAAGGATCTACATCTAACCTCCTCCCTGGGGGACGGACAATAGAAAAGTGGGTGAAGGGAGACGTTGGACAGGGCAAGACATGTCAGAATAATAATTTATAAATTACCAAGGGTTCATGAGGGAGTAGGGAGTGGGGAGGGAGGGGAAAATGAGGAACTGATGCCAGGAGCTTAGGTGGAGAGCAAATGTTTTGAGAATGATGAGGGCAGTGAATGGACAAATGTGCTTTACACAATTGATGTATGCATGGATTGTGATAAGAGTTGTATGAGCCTCTAATAAAACAATTTAAAAAGAAAAAGACCTGAGACCAGGGCGGTTCTCTCAGTGAAGCACAGACAAAGAGGTCAACAGCTCACCCTTGCTCTCCAGGCCTCTTGGCAAAAAGAAAGGCAGAGCCCAAGACCTGCCCTGGGCCCGTTAACCTGCTCAGTCACAAAACTTCCTGGGGCACGTACAGGTCATTCCACCTCCCTCACTGCTGAGGACACATAAGAAACAGGGACGAAGCCACACCCAAAGGCAGCACCCTGGGGTTTTACATTGCGCTTTCTGGCTTCTCCTTACCAGAACGGACGCCCTTCAAAGGACTGTCGTCCATTCATAGACTCAGCTCAGGGCTGTCCTGTGCCTCCTGGCGGATGGGTGTCCACTAGTCGGTTCTGACTCATGGTGACAACAAAACGAAACACCGTCCTGTTCTGCACCATCCTTACAATTACTCTAGTTGAGCCTCGTGCTGCCACCATTGACTCAATGTACCTTGTCCAGGGTCTCCCTCTTTTTCTCCAGGGCTCGGTCTCTCCTGACAGCATGGCCAAAGTACGTGACATGAAGTCCTGTCATCTTTGCTCCTGAAGCAGTGAGATAGTCCGTTTATTGTGCCAGCCTGGCCGATAAACACAAGTGGGGTTGATTGTAAGGCTGCATCTGGCTGCACGTCTTCCAAGACAGAACTGCTTGTCCTGTTGGCAGTCCGTGCGACTTTCAATCATGCCCACTCCTCCGTTCTTGTCCTGCTCTTGAAAGGCATTTCAAGAGGGACACCACATTCAGCCCAGAGTCCGAGAAAAGGTTGGAACAGAAAACGTGACTTTGGAAAAGAACTTCAAAAAGCCCGAAGCTAGTCTGAAAAAGCCCTGGTGGAATGTAGCGGGGCCTCTCTCGGGCTCATAGCAGATTCGCACCCACGACATGGTTCTCTGGCGTGTCCCTCCCTCCTCAGCCACGTGCCTCCCTGCACTCCAGAACCCCAGGCTTTGTGCAGAGCCCGCACCTCCAACTCCCACACCCAAGAGTCCATTAGGCCATGGCGGGGCAGGGTGAACATCCAGTCTGCCCACTCTCCTTTGTGATAGGCTCCCTGCAGCGTTCTGGCAGTATGGCCTCTCCTCCCTTTGCCTAACATCGCTAAGGGAAACAGTAACCGTAGGGAGGCCCCCACTCCTTGAGAATAAGCAAAGACTTGATCTCAGAAGGTTAGGAAACTAGGAGGGTTGGAAACAGGAGCCAGGGAGGACGTGGGCTAAAAGATGGTGCGCGGGGAGGATCGCGATCGGTTATGTGAAACAAGATGTGTGGGAATGAACACCGGTCTCCCCGGCAAACATTCATCCCCTTCACAATGCAGAGTTAAACAAACAAGCACTTTTGACATCGCGATCGGATCGGTTTGCAAATCATTATTGGACGTAGTCACAAAAGTGGAAACACGGAGCCCCTGCTAACCAGGCTCACTATTTCAACTTCAGTTGTGTCTAGTCCACCGCCACACCGTGGATTCCAACATAGGCACCCCCATGTGCTCTAGGGTCACTGTAAGAAGCAGAGGGCCAGAGTTTTCCTTCCCAGTGCTGCTGGATGGGTTTGAACAGCCAACCTTAGGGTGCTCGGGTTAGTTGCCGTTTGTGCCATGCAGAAATCCCAGGGATACTAGGAGTGTCGACAAAAGAAGTCTTGCATTTCTGTTTTATTTAAGTTCTTATTCACATGCGATCCGCTATTGCAAAATAAACTGTGGCTTGGTGACTTTTAAAAGGAGAGGGATATTTTTTTGGACCGGGGCGGGATGCATTTTATTACTGCTTTCTACTGAGATTCTGTTTCCTTGTCTTTTTTATTGCAGTTGTTGATTAACGGCAACTCCAGCTCGGTGACTTAGAGAAGGCAGTGAAGCTGCTGGGCTGGACAGGCTCTAGATCAAAAGAGTTCTTTTGTTCAAAGGGCCACATTTTGTTCCAAATGCATCCTCTGCATCAGGAGACTTTGATAGATGGTCACTTGAAGCCATGAGGTTAAATGGGCAAGAGAAGCAGCCCTTCCCTCCCTGGTTTCCCAGACGAGGCTGTAACGTAAACCTGCTCGTTGTTGTTGTTGGGTGCAGCGGAGTCTGACTCATCGGCACCCTACAGGGCAGAGTGGAGCTGCCCCCAAGGGATTTTCAAGGTTATCAACATGATAGGAGTTCATCCACAGGTGTTTCACTCACAGAGCTGTTTGGGAGATTCAGCATCAGCACGTAGCCCTTGTGTTAGCAGGGCTGCTTTGAGGTTTTCACTCGCAGTCGTTTAAGAATGGCCGCTCGGCCAAACAATTTCACTCCTGGGTCAAGTTTGAAATTGATTTTGCATTTCCAATCTTTTTTTAAATGACTAGACTGCGTTCCGAGGTACCATGGGCTCCCAACAAAAAGATCTGTCTTGAAAGAAGTACAGGCAGACAGAGTGCTCCTTAGACGTAAGGAGGGCAAGATTTTTGTCTCACATACTTGGGACATGTTGTCAGGAGAGACCAGTGTCTAGAGCAGCGGTTCTCAATCTGTGGGTTGTGACCCCTTTGGGGGTTGAAAGACCCTTTCACAGGGTCGCCTAAGGCCATCAGAAAAATGCATATTTCTGATGGTCTTAGAAACCGAGACACTACTCATCTATCCATCTCCAGGTGGGTCGCCCACATGCAGATATGCCCACATACGAGTACTTGGTGTAATGATATCATCGCGCCAACCCCATCACATTCACCCTGTACAAATACAGGTGTATGTGACATGTTTGGCGCCATAATGTACTTATGCGGACCAGTCACACATGTGTAGAGAGCAGCTACTCTGTAGAGAGCAGCTGCTGTGTTGAAAGTAGCTAGCTACTCTGCTAAAAGCAGCTGCTCTGTTGAAAGCAGCAGTATTGAAGGTAAAATGACACTTCATGAATTATAATTACTGGGTAAATGTAAAATCATGTACTATAAAATCATCAACTACTGCGAAAAAAATATCTGTACCATGGGAACTTAATCTGGATGCTGATTGGTCTTTTTATATTCAGCTGTGGCTGATGTGAATACTGCCCCCTTGTGATAGTAACAGATATGTAAAAAAACAACAACAACACAGGGAATGGTAAATCATAGGAAACTTTACTGAACTGTATTGACTGAACTATGCCATGTATCATCTTTTGTATTATTAAAGCTATTGTTATATATTATCTTCACTAGCAAACCATCCCATGACAATGGATCGTGTAGAGAAGAATGTGAAGAAAAGAAAATATAGTAAGGATTTTCTATAGTATGGTGTTACCTCAATAATTACAGCAGAATTGAGAAACCACAATGTGTGATTTGTGTGAAGTTCTATCAGCTGAATCTATGAAGCTGAACAAACTAAAATGCCATTTTAATAGCAAGCATCTGAGTTTTGCTGGCAAGGATACCAACTATTTTAGAAGCAAAGCTGATGGACTCAAGAAAGCCAGACTTGACACTGGTGGCAAGTACCACAAACAAAACATAGCAGCCGTTGAAGCTTCTTATTTGGTGGCACTCAGAATCGCCAGAGTGATGAAACCTCACACCATTGCTGAGGATTTACTGTTGCCAGCAGCCAAAGACATTGTTCGAGTTATGATCAGATACGAATATATTATGAAATGGAGTGCAATTTCCTTATCTAACAGCACTGTCTGCAGAAGAATAGATGACATGCATACTGATAGTCTTGATCATGTCATCCAGGAAATTAAATCTGCTCCACTTCCAATATTCAGCATCCAGCTTGTGTTGCAAACTGTGCACAGTCACTGGTTTGCGTGAGGTCTATGACTGATGGCAACTTTAAAGATGAGTTTCTCTTTTGCAAACCTCTTGAAACAACAACTACTGCACATTTTGACATGGTTGGTTCATTTCTGAAAAAGCATAAGATCTCTTGGGAAAAGGTGTGAGGTGTTTGCACAGAGGGTGCTCCAGCTATGCTAGGATGTCGACCTGGATTTCAGCGTTTGGTACTGACTGAGTCACCAAAGTCATCGGAACTCACTGTATGATTCATCGGCAAATATTAGCAATGGAGACGCTGCCACAAGACATACGAGAAGTAATGAAAAGTTCCGTAAGTTCTGTCAATTTTGTAAAGGTGAGCACTTTAAACAGTCGACTGTTTTTGCAACTGAGCAACCAGTTGGATGCGCCAAGTAATGCTCTAGTTCACACTGCAGTGAGATGGCTATCGAGAGGAAAAGTTTTAAAATGTGTTTTCGAGCTTTGTGATGAACTCAAAGTGTTTTTCAATCAGAAAGCAAGACTGCAGTTTGAAGCACTTTTCAGGGAAAAAGGTGAACTTCAGAAAATATCTTACTTGGTTGCCATCTTGAATAAGTTAAATTTATCACTGCAAGGACCAAATGCAACATGCCTCAATTTGTCTGAGAAGATCTGATCATTTCAAATGAAACTTCAGCTTTGGCAAAAAAAAAAAGAGATGAAAATGAAATTTACATGTTGCCTACCTTATCTGCTTTCTTTGAGGAACATGACATTGACCCAGACAAAAGGATTATGATGATAATTTCTGTGAAAGAACACTTGCACATGCTTGCAGACAAAATTTCATCGTACTTTCCATATCTACCTGACACCCCATTTTCACTTGCCAGAAGCCCATTCACAGTCAAAGTTGAAGATGCTCCTGAGACAGCACAGGCAGCGAGAACTGATTTCTCTACAATGCCAGTTACAAAATTCTGGATCAAGTGTTTGCAGTCATATCATGTTCTGTCTGAGACTGTTTTGCACCTTCTTCCATTTCCAACAACATGTCTTTGTGAAACAGGATTTTCCAGCTTGTTGGTTATCAAGTCTGAACACAGAAGTAGACTTGTAATGGAAGATGATCTTCATTGTGCTCTTGCAAAGACTTCCCCAAGTATTTCTGATCTGGTGAGAAAGAAGCTATCTCAACCTTCCCACTGATCTTGGCTTTTTACACCTACTGTCCCAAAATGTGATGATGTAGTTTACTGTTATATTAAGACTGTTACCCATGCTACACCATGCATCAAGACAAAATTTCATTTATCTGTCATTTAAAATAAATATTTCGCAATGTATAATGACATATTATGCTTTGATGAATCATTATGCTTTAATTATGTTCAATCTGTAACAATGGAAACACATCCTGCAGATCAGATATTTACATTATGATTCATCACAGTAGCAAAATTACAGTTAGGAAGTAGCAATGAAAATAATTTTATGGTTGGGGGGGGTCACCACAACATGAGGAACAGTATTAAAAGTTGCAGCATTAGGAAGGTTGAGAACCACTGGTTTAGACAATGACATCATATTGGTAATGTGGAGGGGCAGTGGGCTCAGGCACACGGATAGTTGTGAGCATGGCAGCACTGGGCAGTGTTTGGTTCATCGGGCATGGGGTCGCTATGAGTGGAACCGACTCGACCTTGCCTAGCAACAACCTAAAGATGGAGTGCACATCCCCCTCATGGCAGTCCATTGGCTTTTCTACCTTGAGATGCTTGCTGCTACAACAAGAGAAAGTGATGGAAAAGTTTGTGGCATGGGGACGTGTGGCATCAAGTGAAAACCTTGGCATTGCAAACTTTATAGGAAGTCTCAGACATGTTAACAAACAACAAAACAAAAGCACCCTTCCAAGACATGTAGCTCAAAACCATTACAAGAAAGGCCTTCCCTCCCGGCCGGGGTGGCGGTGATCAGGGAGACAGAGAACAAGTGGTGGCGAGCATGTGCAGCAATTGGCTCCCTCCCCAATGGCAGGATTCTAAATGGAGCGGCCTCTGTGGAAGGAAGAGTTTCCTCATCCTCCAAAAGGAAAGCATAGACATCCCGTGGGACTGAACATTGTCGTGGCTCAGTATAGGCCCCCCAAGATGTTAAAAAGCAGGAAAGCAACACGTGTGTCCAAGATGCAGCATTAGCCCAAAGCAAACCCACCGTCATGGAGACCATTCGAACTCATGGCCACACTGCAGGACAGAGTAGAACAAACTGCCCCATGGGGATTCCAGGACCGTCAAAATTATGAGCGCAGACCTCTTTTTCTCCGGGAGGGGCCGTGGCGTTCAAACCGCTAAGCTTTTGGCGAGCAGCTGGATGCTCCAAGCCCAGCGCCACCAAGTTCCCTTGCCCATCTGTCACGTAGTGAGGCCAACAGCAGTGTCCACCCACAGATGGAGACGCAAACACAACATTGTCTACAACGACACTGGAAGATTAGAATGGCATTCTGATGGCAATATGATTGACACTTGAAAATATAGCGCGGGGTGAAATCTAGCCAATGTTGCCTGACCCCTCTTTGCATGAAATGGCTAGAAGAGGCAAGTGCTTAGGACCAGGGTGGGGAGAGAGGCAGGGGGGGCCCTTACTGTTTAAGAAGCACTAAGCTTCTGTTAAGGGTGAAGGGTAAAACCCAGGAAGGAGTCAGGAGGATGGTTATGCAACCTGATGCACATGTCACCTAATTGTACACGTTTTACAATGTTGAAATGGCCATTGAAAAATAATTCCATTTTGCCTAAATAAATCAATAAATGTATTGACATGTGTATAAGAGGAACAAAAAAAAATCCAATGAAATTTTATCCAGTGGTGGGACTACAGAGGCCTGGTGAGGCAGTGATTGAATGGCGAGGCTGTGAATCGAAGAGTTGCTAGTTTGAATCCACCTGTCACTCCATGGGAGAAAGACGAGGCAGCCTGCTTCTGTAAAAGTTCACAGCCTTGGATGGCCTTTGAAGTAATTCCACTCAGGAACTACGTCACTAGGAGTCACTAGGAGTCTGATTTCACCACCTGGCAGCGAGTTTAGTTGTTTTGTGGGATTACGGATATCCTGTTCTTTTTTGCATGTATTTTCAACAACAACAACAATCCTAGAAGTAACTTTTCTTTTTAAGTGAACAAGTGTCCAAAAATTAGAGGAAGGTTTTTCAGAGAAACTCTGACACCTTCACTGCACAGGATATCATGCAGGCATTCAATGTAACTTTTCAGAAGTTGGCAGAGTAACCGTGGAGGAATGCTAGGCCAGGATACATTTTCAACAAGCTGAAGGGAGGCGAGAAGGGCAGCCGCAGAAGACACCTCGCAGGACTGGAAGTAATGGGCTGAGGACTTAATATGAACTTTCTCTTCAATTTTCCATTGCTTTGCTCTGTACCGGCGGGTTTCAAAAGCTCACAGGAAAACGGAACTCAGAGAGAATGGAGTTCCCCCCTGAGCTTTTTGGAAATCTCCGTGTGGACATCCTCACATGTATCAGACGGCCAGTGTAAAGCTAGGCGCTACTAAGGGCTGATGATAGTTGGGGAAAGGAGAGCAATGTGGGAGGAGAGAAGACATTCACACAACTGTACGGAAAACAAAAAAGAACCGCAAAACCAAAAGATCCTGCAAACTCGCTCCCACGGATTCACCCTAAACCCAAACCAAGGCCACTATCATCAAATCAATTCTGACTCACAGCGGGCTTTGTAGGCCTTCCTTTGTAGGCCTTCGGGGACTGCTCCCTAGAGCTGCCAAAGTCTGCAAACCTTTACAGGAACAGACAATCTTATCTTTCTTTCCCTCACTTATCCACAATGGAAAATAAAAAACGATAGGGTGTTTGTGGCAGCTCGGATTGTTGCCATGAAAACAGTGACATCATCCTCAAGGTCCATCAGGAAGGGTAATAAATTCTTGATTATTCAGAAAATGGTGACAAAAAGTTACTTCTCCTGGAATCCAGATCTCTGGGGTCCACGGAGTTGGGGTTACCTACCCTGGCCATTGCCCATTAGATATCCTTTGGAGTCTTGACCTTGATGCAACAGGTTTTTAAGGGTCACTTTGAACCAACCAGTGGTCTAGATAAACTAGTAGAGACTTTAGGCACCCTTCTCTTCGGAAGAAATATCTGTGTGCAGTCAATTAAAGATCAGACTAGAGCTGTGTTTGAAGGTAGAAACCGGTAGCTGTCTTAATTGTTCTTCAAGACAACGCTTTATGAAATCCTTCCTAATTGAATATTGTCTTAACAGTTGTGTTTGACCCTTCTTCCATGGTAATGCCAATAAAAAAAGCTATAAAAATCATTGAAACTTCTCTCCAGTGCCAGGCATTCAGCGGCAAAGGCTGGAGATTCAAACCCACCAGCTACTAGAGGAAAGAAAGATATGGTTGTCTGCTCTCATTAAGATTGACAGTCTCAGAAACCCTAGGAAACATTTCTACTCTGTCTTCTGGGTGTCTAGGAGCCAGGGTTGGACCATGGTGACCCACCTGACAGTAGCTGTAAATGAAGTGTCTTAGCTTCAGATCTAATTTAGGTCGCTCAAATAGAAGACAAGAAGTCTATTTCTGAGCCCAAAATGCCCTGGGCCATGTATAAATTCCAGGAATTTAGTTCTAGCTCATCTCCCCTCCCCCCCCCCCACTCAAATTGAAGAGCTCAATCGAGCACCATATTTAAGGAGAGGCCTCTGGTCATGGGCTCATTATATTACAGAGGACATTTATAGTAATGGTCACTAACTATAAGGACAACAACTCAAATTCCAGCTTACCACCCCAAGACCCAGGATTCCTTGTCCCTTATCCCCCCAAAAATAATCCTTTCCCAGTGAATGAAATTTATTTATTCACACATTTGTTCAACCAGCTAACATAGATCTAATATCTCTGGAAATCAGGAACATACTAAAGGAAAAAAGAACTTGTGGCCATTGAATTTATTCTGACTCATGGTAATCTTGTGGGTTGCAGAGTAGAATTGCACCATGGGGTTTTGGTCTGTGTTATTTACCAAAGCAGATCTCCAAGTCTTTCAACCATGGGGTCACTGCATGGGTTTGAACCACAAGCCTTTAGGCTAGTGGTCAATTGTAAACTGTTTGGGTCACCCCAGGGGACTCCAGGGTCCCACTGCGTATGCAGATGTAAAGCTGTGAGTTACAGCTGACCTCAGGCAGTGTGGTGGAGAGACAAATTCAACCAAGTCTATCACATGGACTTTAAGAAGATCTGTGAACAGAACCTAGGAGATCAATGAACTCTAGAAAAAGACTACATGGCGCACACAATGTCTTGTGCATTATGTCTTCTCTGCTTGAAAGGTCTTTTTACCTTTGAGACTTCAAAAAGTGCCGACTCATAAAAAGCAAGTTTTGGCTATCAGAAAGAATAGCATCTGGAGTCTTAAAGGCTCTTCTTAAAACAAGCAGCCATTTAAGTGAGACACCAGCTAAGTTGCCAAGAAAGGAGCACATCAGCCATGTGATCTAAGGATTGTAAATAATAAAATCCAAGATGAGAGGCGGGAACTGTACTAGAGCTTAGATTCTGAATACCCATTTTTCAGAAGGCTATGGATGACAGTGACAGCGAAAGTCCAAAACCATCCACAGAATCCCCACAGAAATTATGTCTCCATTGAATTCTTTCATCCCTTGACTAGGGACATGAATAGTCTTGCCCTCAACAGAGTGCATTGGAAAGTGGATTACTGCAGACACAAATCAAACTCCCTGACATCAAGTTGATTCTGACTTATTATGACTAGAGACACAGTAAAGTTAAAATTAACATTATCATCTATTTTCCTTTTTGATCCATTTTTAACTTGTTTGTCTTCCACTTTCTTTTGGACTAAGGTTTTTCTGGGCTTTAGCTTGTTGCTATTGCTTTGGGGAGGCTGTATGATTTTCTTGATATGAAATCCAGAATCGGTAATCCATAGAGACAGTCACTAGATAAATATTCCCTCAGCATTGGCAGGGGAGATTGAGGGGTGAAGGGGAGGGAGCAACAATAATGGGTATGGGGATGGAGAAAATGTTCTAACATTGATTTAAACCATTGAGTTTGTGTAATATGTGAATTATATGCCAATAAAATATTTTAAGCAGTTTTTTCAGATAATCCAACATGAAGTGCAGATCACAAACCTGGCTGCCGGGGAAGACTAGAAGTAGCCTTGCAGCATCGACTGAGAAGGGATCGGAAGGACGCTAGGTAGGATCAGACTGGGAAGAGCGGGGGCTTTGTACTGTGGCCAGCAGGGAGCCCCCAGTGTGTTTATGAACAAAAACTGATGTAGCATGCTGTATGGGAGCACCATAGTTAAGCACTTGGCTGCTAATCAAAAGGGTGGAGCTTCAAACTGACCCAGAGGTTCAGCAAGAGAAAGCCCTGGCAATCAATCCACTTCTGTAAATATCACAGTCCAGAAAGCCCTTTGGGACCTCTACTCTGTCACCTGGGGTCAGTCTGAGTGGAAGTTGACTTAGCAACACCCAACATTGAGGAGCTCTGATGTAGTGGGTTAGGCATTGGGCTACTAACCTCAAGGTCCGCAGTTGGAAACCATTAGCCGCTCCATGGGAGAAAGATGAAGCTTTGTATTTCTGTAAAGAATTAGTCTCAGAAACTCACAGGGGCAGTTCTACCCCGGCCCTGTGAGTCAGAATCACTCAATGGCAGTAAGGTTGAGTTGATTTTGAGCTTGCAGGTTATATGAGGGCTGGAGGGGACCCCAACAGGTCACCAGGCAGAAACACTGGCCCAGCATCTGGTGCTTTCTCAGACCAGAGCATCCAAGAGATTGTGAAAGCCCAGGACTGCCATTGAAAACACTGAAAGGTCATTCTGCTCTTGAAACACAAGACAATAGAAAGAAGGTGGGAGGATGAATGGGTGATTGTAGCAGGCAACTGCTTAGATGGGGTAAATTTTAATGTCAAAAGTGCTGATTGAGTATGAATTGTCCTTGTCTGAAAACAAAAGAGGCCATTTGATCCTCAGCGCTAAGTGGATGCAGAAAGTCATCCAGAACCGTGCTGCAGTGTCCAGAGAGCGCCCCTGCACAGACCCGCCTGCAGGCACAGTCCAGCTGTGGGCGGCCCATTGCTGTTGCTGGTTTCTCTACAGTAGTCCAACTCAAGACAACCCCATACCCAGTGGATGAAAGAATCCATTTCCTGGCCCTGTATCAGTCCAAGGTCCATTCAAGAGTAGGCCAGTGGGACCCACAGGGATATTTTTAAAAATTACTGTGTTAGTGTGTTATTGGTGAACACAGAAAAATAGAATCATAATGAACAATTTCTACACATATTGTTTGGAACCCCTGTGGGGTAGTGAGTTACAAGTTGAGCTGCTAATTGCAAGATCTTCAGTGTGAATCTACCAGCCATCGGGAAAAAGATGAGGCTTTCTCCTCAGATAAAGTTGGAAATGCCAACCTTTCACTTACCAGCCACATAGTTAACCAATAATGCCACCAATATATATATATCCTGTTTCCCCAAAAATAAGACAGTGTCTTATATTAAATTTTGCTCCCAAAGATGGGCTAGGTCTTATTTTCAGGGGATGTCTTATTTTTCCATGAAGAAGAATATGATACACATTTATTGTTTATTGTTTTATTAAAAGAGACCTCGTACTTCCTGTCTGCTCTGGCTGTGCTGCAGGCAACAGTGAGCTGCGCAGTGATGTCCGCTGCTACGGTCCAGAGTCCAGAGTTACAGTAGCTTCAAGGGGCCTTATTTTAGGGGAGGTCTTATTTTCAGGGGTGCCTTATCTTTCAGTGAGAGGCAAGACTATAAGTAGGTCTTATTTTTGGGAGATGCCTTACTTTGGGGGAAACAGGATATAGATAGATAGATAGATAGATAGATAGATATAAACATGCTTATACATGAACACGAAGTCCTGGTGGTGTAGTGGATTATATTTTGTGCTGTAAGGTCAGAAGTTTGAACTCATATTGAAGCTTTTTGTTCCCACAGGGCTTTAGGCCTTGGAAATTCACAGGGACAGTTCTACTCTTCCCACAGGGTCATTATGATGAGCCAGAATAGACTCAGTGGTGGTGGGTCTTTTTTGTTTTTTAATACATGTGCACATAAGCATACACATACACCTTCCTAGACACATATCTATCTATCTATCTATCTATATATATATCTATATCTATATATATATATATCTAGTGATGCAACCAATCATGTCATGTTGGTCCCTGCTTTTGTGGAGCCCTGGAGGCACTGTCAGGTAAGCATCGAAAGGCTAACGTACAGTTGGTGGTTCAAAGCCCTTGGCTGCTCTGTGGGCCAAAGATGAAGTAGTCCGCTCCAGTAAAGAGCTGCAGCCTCGAAACCCTAGAAAAGGACGCTATGAGTCAAAATTGACTCCATCCGAGTGGGTCTGGCTTTACTGCTGATCTTGCAAACTTGGGTATGTTGTACCATTTACTGTCATGTCATCATGAACTAGTCAAGCTTCGCATGTTCAATCCACATTGCTTTTCCTATCACCAGAAAAAACAAATGTCCGTGGATTGTGATTTCTTTCCCCTCCCATCCCTCAAAAAAAATAAAAACACCTCAAACTCACGGCTTGATGTTGACTCATCAACGAACAGTGTAGAACTGCCCTCTTTTGAGTTTCTGAGACAGTGTAGAACTGCCCACTTTTGAGTTTCTGAGACTAACTGTCCACCAGAACAGAAAGCTCCATCTTTCTCCCACAGAGAGATTGGTAGGTTTGAACTATTGACCTTGCAAGTTAGCAGCCCAATGTGTAACCACTATACCACCAGGGCTCGCTGGAAAACATCAAAGAATGGTGCTTCCTGTGTATAAATCTATTCATGACTTTTTATAGAAGAGATATCATATAATATTTGACCTTTTGGATTGGCTTCTTATACTCAGAATAACGTCATCTAGATTCATTCACATTGGAAGATGTTTCTCCAACTCATCTCTATTTTTTGTCACGGGGTAGCAGCCCACTGTTTATATACACCACATTTGAGTTAACCTGTTCATCCACTCCACAGGGCTTTCAAAGGCTGACTTCAGGAAGGACCTTTCTTTGTGGTCCACCTGCGTCTGGAAGGTCCACTAACAACTGCTCAGCATCTGAGCCACACCCAAGCCTCCACTGGCTGACAGATGGTGGCTGTTCAAGAGCATTGGCTGGGAATTGAACTCTGAACCCCCACATGGCAGGAGAGATGGTTCTAATACTGCACCATCACTGCCCATTTTGTAAAGCCCCTAGAGGCTGACAGGGGCTGGCACAAAGGCCAATTGATAGCAGGTTTTTTTGCTCGTTAGTCTGAATGTGAGGCCATTCTACTTTGCCATATGGAGTCGCTATGAGCCAGAATTGGCTCCACAGCACAAGACAACAACCTGCAGGACTGATACAACAAAGTACCACAAAGTGGTTGGCTTTAAACCATGGAAATTTAGTCTCACACAGTTCTGGAGACAATTGGTCCAAATTCGGGGTGTCAGCAAGGCCAAGCTCCTTCCCAGTGTCCTGGGGGCAGATCCTTCTTGACTTCCCTGGCTTTCAATTTCCAAGGACTCCTTGGTTACAGCTGCATCATAATTTCAACCTCTGCCCCTGTCATCGCCTGGCCATCTTCCTTCTGTGTGTCTCTGCTCTCTTGTAAGGACACTTAGTCGTATTGGATTAAGACTGACTCTAGTCTGACCTCATGTTAACTCATCCCACTTGCAAAGGCTTTGTTTCCAGAGTCTGGTTCACAAGGAGCAGGGGCTAGGGCTCAACAGACCTTTCTCGGGCGATAACATTTCAATCAGCCACCGCCTGCTTTTGCACATTCCAGATGATGTGGAGGGCCTTGGTAAACAAAAAGCTCCTTCAGGAGAACAAAGCACCCACAGAAACGTCCATGAACCTTCTCTTTAAGATCACCTAGTGGTTTAGCTCTGCTCCCACCCGTGGCAGCAGGTTCTTACCTTCTGACCAGAAGTAGGTTACACAAAGTTTACCATTGGCCTCCTCTGTATTGAGGCATGCCGCTCCCCTTAGAAGGGAGTAGCTATACCAGTAATATTTCTCCACTCCTGGCCACTCCCCAGGTGACCAGAACAGCCGGTATGCATTGGAAAGCACCCAACTGGGTGCGTTCAGTTACTTTCAGCCTTAAAACCTTTTGTCTCTCTGAAAACAACCAAGCTTCTGCACAATGCAAGGAGATGGACTTCAGAGTTGGCCAAACCAGGAGTCAAACCCTGGCCACTCTCTTAAGGATCTGGGCAACCTGGGGCAAGTAGTTTGCAGTGTCTGAGCTCTGGCGTGCGTGCGTGCAAGGACAGGGCAGCACCATGACAGATGGGGTGTGTTAAAGTCCAGAACTCTCAATAAACGCTGTCGTGGGTTACATCAAGTCAACTTCGACTCACAGAGATCCCATGTGCTAACGAGCACAATTGCTACATGAGGTTTTCTCGGCTGAAATCTCTATGACAGCAGATTGCCAGGTCCGTCTTCCCCACTAGGTGGTTTGAACCATCAACTGTTAGGTTCATAGCAGAAGTCTTAGATGAAGTTAGAGAGTTAGGCCAAGTTCACTTAGGCTGTGCCTTCTATACACAAGTACTTTTCCTCCTGAGCCGCATGGCTCACTGAGTCAAGCACTTTGACTAAAGAGGATTAACCACCCTGAAACCTCTGTGAGCAACAGTGAAAGGACAGGTGCTAGTGTATTCCCTGATGCAGACATACTGCAAGATCACCACAGAGTTTCAGGACAAAGCCAAATTTAGTTGCACCTGGACACGTGCCTGGCGATGTCGTTGACCTAGGTAACCTTCAGGCACTGTGACTGGAAGTCACTGTAAAGCTTCAGAAACAAAAAGAATTAATAATAAGGCAATTGAGCTCTTAAGAATTTCAAAAGGCTGGAACTCTCCTAGACTCCGGCGCAACACACCACCCTGGAGCCCATCACCATATGACACAGTGAGTTCTTCCGCGGGTAAATATGGGGTCTTCGACAGCTTTTGCTCTTGACTTGGCTAACCCCATAGGTTAGCAGAGCTACTCCATGGCAGCAGTGCGGCCAGGGCACTCCTAGAGGCACGCATGGCGAGAGCTGGTCTTGCAGACCTTGGACACGTTGACAGGAGAAACCTGTCCCTGGAGACGGACACCATGCTGGGTAAAGTGTGTGTGTGTGTGTGTGTGTGTGTGTGTGTGTGTGTGTGTGTGGTGGTGGCCCTCAACGAGATGGACTGACACGGTGGCTGTAACAATGGACTCAGGCGCAGGAACAATGGTGAGGAGGGTGCCAGCCCGGACAGGGTTTTGTTCTGTAGTGCAGAGGGTCGCTGTGGCTAAGAATCTACTCAGTGGCACCTCAATCTTTACAGAAGCAGTTTGCCAGTCCCGCTACCCTCATGGTGTTGCTGGGTGGGATCCAACTACCAGCTTTTTGGTTACCAGGTGAGGGCAAACCATCCGCACAGCCAAAGGGCCTTCTTTTCAGCATTTTTTTTTTAACCAACATCACCTAACAGAGTACCAGCACCATAGGAGACAGGCGTGCATCGCCCAGTGGATGGTTTGGCCAAGGACTTTTAGACTATTTAACCTCACTGCCTCGCTGGCTATTTCAGAGTAGCCCTGAAAACGCACGCCTTTATTTCAAAAACCAACTGTGAAAAGCAAAAGATGTTTCCCAGGGCAAAAGGGACTCAGTCAAAACTGTCAAGTGCAACGACGCATTAAACGAGTCCATTCAACTCCTCGTTCATTCAGGAAACACTTAACTGAATCTTCATTAGGTGGCAGGCACTATGCCAGGAAGGGAAGTAAGATGTGGATCCCATGAGGGGCCGGGCATCAATACGATCTTGTTAAACATCTTATGGCTGCTAATGTTCACTCGGGGTAGACAAGGGCCTGCTGGAACCAGCCACTCAGCTGCCAGAATAACAGGGGAACATGACACTCCAGGGCTGGTGGATTCACCCGACAACGCTGCAGTCTCCCCAGTTCTTCCCTCTGCCTTTTAATCCTTTGCTGTGGCTTAACGCTGTCCAATTGGCCCCAGCTCATGGTGACCTCATGCCCAACAGGGTCGTGTGATCCATGGGCTTCCATTGTGGTTTTCGGGAGACCATCAACCTTACCTACTTGGTATTGTCCACTGATGGTCAGTGGTGGCTGCACGCGAATGGCTGGGAATCGAGCCAGGTTTTCCCCATGGAAGGCCAGACTGACTTCTACCTCCCCACTGCCGACTTCCTTTCACCCAGACACAGTCTCACAAGCACATTCTCCCTTGCTTTTTGCAACAGTCTCGTTGGATTGCTCGTTAGTGAAACCGTTTTAGATTTGACACCTTCGAAACCAAATTGCCAAATGCTTTTAAACTGGACGCTGACTGATGCTTCTCCAACGTGTCTTGAGGAACATAACCCGAGCATCTAAGGCAATGAAAGCAGTCCTAGTCACTGGTCTAAATTTTAGTCCAAAATTGACTAAATTTTGTTTTAATTGGTGCGCGTTTCTGACATGATCAACTGCAAATCAATATGTTCTCTTCAACTAAATCAGTATGTTTTATTCTATCTAGAACCACCTGAAACTAGGGAAGATCTCATAAGTGGGGTGGGGGGCCCCACACACCTCCAGACTTCTAAATCTGGCTCCCACTTTGTACTTGCTTGGGTGTGATGATTTGCTAGGATATCACACACAACTCAGGAAAGAGATATGCTTCATGGGTAGTTTTATTGCAGCAAAATGGATATCAAAAAAGAGACATGTAGGGAGAGATCTGAGTGTTCCCAACCAGCAGCTTCCACATCCCCCAGATGGATGTGACTGCACCCCCACGTCCATCAATTTCCATCACCAGCCAGGAAGCTCAGAGCCCAATGCCCAGAGCTCATGACACAATTCAACCTCCAGTCACTCTCTGCCAATGTTGCCTGACATCTCAAGGCTGACAGCCCTCGAGTGCTGGAGAGCAAGTCCCCACAGACATGAGTTATTTACCCTCGGGTGTGGTCTGAAGGCCTCATCAAAGATCCTTTAATCATTGGGGTAATATTTGAGAAGTTTTCTTTCAAGAACCAGGGCCCCAAATCAAATTTCTTGGGTCAAGTTCAATTCTTTACTTCACAGGTTTCAAGAAGGAAAAAGGGACCTTGCCATCATTGCGGCGTCCTTTCACGCTGAATCAAGCCTCCCAGTGAGAAAAATGATAAGTAACACATCTCATTTTCCTCCTTGTGTTACAGAATCGAGGACCAAGTCTGACCTGCAGCATCCACACTTCCAGGCCCTGGGAGCTGCCCTCCAGCCAGAGTAACTGATTCTGATTCTGGGTGACTGACTCTATCCAGTTTGCTCAGAACAGCGATTTGCCTGGGAGGTTCCCAGAACAGGGGACGTCCAGTGCTAAAATCCAGGATGGGGGTTGTCAGGTGCTGAGGCCAGCTTCCAATACCATGCCACCATGTGACAGCGTAGAACGGCCCCTTAGGTGCTTCTGGCCTATAATCTTTACAGGACTAGATTACCAGGTCCTCTTTCCCCGAGAGCCGTTGGGTGGTTTTGAACTGCCATCCTTTCTGCTAACATCTGAGCATGCAATTGCTGCCCACTCAGGGTTCCCTACCACTGGGAGCGTCCTGGGAAAACCAGCATGGGTGGTCACTGCAGTGGCCACCTCTGCTCTCACTCCCTCAGTTCCCTATCGTGGAAATGAAGATACCTGAAGATGGTGACACTTGGTCATAAATCACACAGCAAGTTCTAAGATTTCCCTGTAATATGGATCATTCCCCATGCTTCATGCTGATGGTGATAGAGATCCCTTTTGTGCTGGTGTGCAAGATCTGCATTTGTCTTGTTCTGGCATCACAAAGGAGTCCTGTTGAGACAGCTCTTGAGAGCTGGTAAGCACTTTAACAATCCTGTTATACATTGACTCATGTCTCCCATTTGCTCTGTTAAATTAATGAGGCGGGATTAGCAAGAGGAGTCTCTTGAGTCCATCTCTTTTGAGATATACAAAGAGATGAAACAAGAAGTAGAGAAGAGAGGAGATTCAGGAAGATCGATACTAAGGTTTCCCCTAGGGCAAGAACCCTACATTCAGATTTCCAAATACCCCACCAAGCTGCCACTGAGTTGATGCTGACTCACAGTGATCCTACAGGACATGATAGATCTGTCTCTGTGCATTGCTGAGACTGTAAGTCTTCACGGGAGTAGAAAGCATCCTCTTTCTCCTGAGGAGCAGCTGGTGGTTTCAAACGGCTGACCTTGCAGTTAGCAGCCCAACACATGACCACTACAATAAATTTCTGCTGGTTAAAGCCATCCATTTGTAATATTTCTCTAAGGCAAGTCCTTATTCCCTAAACAAAACTAAACATACTCCCTTCTAGCTGATTCTGACTCATGGCTATACAGAACAGGGTGAAACCGCCCCATACAGCTCCTATCCTTGATTGAATTGTGTTACCCCCAAATGTGTATCAACTTGGCTAGGCCATGATTTCCCTACGTTGTGTGGCGATCCTCCGTTTTGTGACCCCCTGCAATTATCTCCTGGTTTGTGATGTATTGTGACTTCTGACTTCCGCATATTAGTGAGTCAGGATTAGGTTCTATCATTGGGGACTAGGTTCTTATGTTCATGAAGCAGGCAGGGGGGACGGACCCCTTTACTCAGGCCATAACCCTGGTGGAGATGTAAGGGGAGTTTCCGTGGGGTTTGTCCTGTGTCATCAGTTTAAGAAGGAATAAGCAAATCAAGCAGACGGAAGGACCTCATCCCATTAAGAAAGAAGAGCTGCGAAGAGCTCTTTGGACCGAGAGTCCCTGAACTGAGAACCTTCTAAACCCACTGATGGCAAAATACATGGAGATCTTGAAGGGATGACAGGAGCACACTTGTTGAAAAGAGACAGAGAGCTTCCTACAGAGCCAATTGAGAGTAAGTGTTCCCCTCCAGCTGGTGCCCTGAATTCAGATTTCGAACCTCCTTAATTGTGAGAATCTATTTGCTCGTAAAGACATCCACGCGTGATATTTGTTCTGCTAGCATTAGATCACTGAGACTGCGTCTGAGGCTGTCATCTGTGGAAGCAGACCACCACATCCTTCTCCTGTGGGGTGACTGGAGAGTTCAACCCAGACCTTTTGGCCAGCATCTGAGTGTGCTTAACCACTGCGCCACCAGGCCTATTACCCATGACCTAATATCCCCATAAGGCAGCAATATAGGGTTGTCTAGATGCCCCTAGTTGTGTGGGATGAGCCTCGTACATTAGTCCAAATGGAGTGCTTCTCCTAACATCTCTTATCCCAAACAAGGTAGAATATGGATTCTAGTCTTGCCCTAGCACTGACGCCACGATAGTTTCAAGAACAATCATGTTACTTTTGTACTTTATCATCTAAGAGAATGGCTCATCATATGGAAAGGAGACAATTTATTTGGAGGCAAAGCACCTCTTGTACAGATTTCCAGAGAATAAATTTCCTGGGGCTCCCCTGGATTACAATATTCACTTTTCCACAAACTCTGTGACCCGAAGCAGGTGACCAAATATCTCTCTGATGCTCAAAGGGGAAAATCCGACCTACAAAATTGAGAGTGCAGATCAAAAATCAATCTCTCTCTCTCTAAGAACCCTCACCCATTTCTGGTAGGAATGCAAGGGGTACAGTCACTGTGGAAACCAGTTTAGTGGGTCTTCAAAGAGTTAAATACAAATCCCCACTACAACCGACTCAGTGATGGTCCACAGGGTTTCTGAGACTGTACATCCTTAATGGGAGCAGACAGCCTGACCTCTCTTCCCTGGAGGAGCTGGTGGGTTTGAACTTCCGACCTTGTGGTTAGCAGCCCAATGCCTAGCCCATAGTGCCACCAGGACTCCAGACCCAGCAATCCCAATTGTGGGTATAGGAGGTGACTTCAGAAAGTTCATGGAAAAATTGAATGAAGAGATCATGGCATTTTCGCATGAGCATCTTGAGCTCCCGCATAAAACCTAGAGGATTGAAAGCAGGAAACTGAACAAAACCCTGCACACCAGAGGCCCTTGCAGCCGTCACCACAATAGCAGAAGTGGAAACCACCCACATGCCCATCGATAGAGGAAAGGATAAACGTGATGAAGCAGAGCGAGAGACAGATAGATAGGAATATCAGTCATAGAGATAAATGACACGTCAATACATGCAGCAACATGAATCTTGAAAATTGTGTGCTGAGTGAAATGAGTCAGTCACAAAATGACAAATATTGTCCAGTTATATGAGGGGGTCTTCAAAAAGTTCATAGAAAAATGGAATTAAAAGATAATGGAATTTCTACACACACACTGAGGTAGTGAGTTTATTGTGCCAACCTAGCAGATAAACTTGTGGGATTAATTGAAGGGCAGAGATAAATGGCTCGGCAAGCCTCACCTTTCTTGTCTCTTGCTCTTTGATCATCGGGCCAGTGTGTGGCTACCTTGCTTGTTCTTTGCCTCAATC
Source organism: Tenrec ecaudatus (assembly GCF_050624435.1). Classification (NCBI taxonomy): domain Eukaryota; kingdom Metazoa; phylum Chordata; class Mammalia; order Afrosoricida; family Tenrecidae; genus Tenrec; species Tenrec ecaudatus. Next base: position 319,148,498 of record NC_134530.1, on the reverse strand, counting down.
TGCAAACTACACTAACTATGGGACACCTAGCCCAACTGTGCCACTGTAATTTGGGGTTCCTTCAAGACCTGCTTCGTCACACCATTGGAATTCACATCTCTTGAGCTGGGGACTGTCAGACCCTGTCATCTGGCTCTTGGTGACCTGCCTTGCTCTTTGCTACCTGTGCCTGAATAGCCTGAATTACTCTACAAAGGGCTACCTGGAGGCCCTCAAGACTTGAAGGATTGCCAGTGTCTCACAACTGTCTCATGGGAATGAGTTGCATTGAGCCATTTGTACTGTTTTATAATTTAACTGTTTATTTCCTGTGTTATATATCTATCTGTATAAATATGTATATATAATTATTAGCAATCTGGTTTTCTCTCTCTAGAGAACTCTAACACATTTTGGTACCAGGAGTGGGGTGGGTCAATTGTTTCTAGGGGCTCAATATCCTCCTCTTCTGGATCATCAGTCCATATGTTCCCATCCATGTTTCAGGGTCCCAATTTGTCCCAATCAATGCCCTCACTTTGGTATCAGACACTGCTCTGGATCTGCAATTCAGCTGCCGTTGTAATTCAGCCACTCACATAATGAGACTCTGGACCTGGTTCTCAGCAATGTCAGCTATTGTACTAGAGGAGAGAAGGCTCTTCTTCGTAGCACAGACGGAAGCTTTCAAATCTGTTAGTCTGCACCTGAAGCGCACTTCTGAGGCTCTGAGACACTCCCTCTCCTTAATCATACTTTCCATTGTAAGAAGGACCAGCCAACCAGTTTCCCTATACTTGTCATCCTGACAAAACTCCTGGAAAATATCAAACATACGATCACTCAGAGGCTCTCCTTTAACCAGCACCTCATCTACCGGCGGTGCTACTGTAGGCATTAGCTTTGCTATATCACACCATGGATTAGTAAGAGTAACAGACTTATCCATGCTTTTGGGTGTTAAAGTAGCATTATTAGTGCTGTTAAAGACTAATCAGGCTGGAGAGCCAATTTAAGAAGCCCATATTTATGATTTTATTTCTCTAGAAGCACTCCTGGTACCAAAATGTGTTAGACAGGGTTCTCTAGAGACAAACCACACACACACACACACACACACACAATTTCCCTCATATGAAGTCGGCAAATATCTAGAGAGTAAAGCTTATCAGTGGAATGAGAGGCCAAGGAAGGTGTGATAGTTAGGTTTTATGTCAACTTGGTTGTGCCAAGACTCTCCCATGATATGATCTGACGTACTATGGTCAACCTGTCATCGGATCTTTTGTGAAGCAGCCAAGCAGGTGAAGGGAGAATTGATTTCCTTCATCTGGTCACAGCCTAGATGTGACTGAAGGAGGTTTCATTCAGGGTGTGGCCCATTCTTAGTATAAATCCACAGGGCGGGGAAGCTAGCTCACTCCTGCGGCTGCATCTGGTTCACTGACCTCCAGCTAAATCCCCTGCTGATCCCAGGAGCCAGCTGCAAACTGCTGGCCTTCCACACATTCAGTGGATCTCATTCATTCAGCTCAGCATCCACCAGCCTTTGGTCTTCCAGCTTCATCTTCCTGCTTCCTGTTCATCAGTCCTGCAGCTACAGTAGAGAGAACACATGAACTTGAACTTATCCACTCTACAGCTGTGTGAACCAATTCTTAATAGAAACCTCTTTCTGTATACATATCCATAAGCTTAATTGGTTTTGCTTCTCAAGAGAACCTAGCCTAACACAGGGGGCACTGAGTTCCTGGGACGGCAGCAGAATAATTAGCAAAAAGGCAAGCGATGATGGATGGACAGCATGAGAAACATAATCAATGTCACTGGATTCTAACTGTAAAAATTGTTGAATTGGCAAAAGGTTTGTTATATTTTTACACCCCCCCCCACACACACATACCCTATCCAAGTGCCTGACATCTAGTAAAATTTGAGCAGCGTGAATGCTCACAGTGTAGGCAAATAAAAGTTTTACAGTGTGTACACTTGTTAAAATGCATCCCCGCACATGTGCCTCATTGCGTTAAGTATGCGCCAACACAAACCGGAAGTAATCATTGTGCTCGGAAGTACTGAAAAGTCAGAACCACTGCTCAGTCAGAAACTCATTCTGTTTCTCTTCTTTTGTTTTTATTTTACCACCTGATTTAAACAAATTTGGTCCTCCGGAGCCACTTGATTGAGGACAGCCAGCACAGCTTATATTTTTTTATTGTTTTCACAACATTTACTACCCTTTTGCCTCCTCCTGCGTTGTTTATTGCCCAGGAAAATCCCCAGCACAGACCACTGGCAACACAGACAGAAACGGCGTCTTCAATCCCTGCTTTCCAAGATGACGCTTCTGTTAAACAAGGCTGCGCGTAATCAAGGGCGGCTCTGGGGAGTGAGAACCCGCAGAAGGGTCCATTGCGGCCTGACTGCTAACACGGCCATGAAACGAGGGCCAAGAGAGAGCGCCCCTCCTCCTTACCAAACGTCCGTAGCCCTTTACATTACTTCTTTCCCCACCCTGCTGCGTTTAACAGTAGGATCATTCGAGTGTGTTCTTAAAGCCATTGCCGGGCAAGCACACGGCGTGCTCAGCATGGAAAACGTTCGGGAAAGTCACCCCTCCTGGGTTCCCGGTAGACAGTTCACGTAAAGGAGATGCTCTGATTTCCCGTCGTAGCTCAATTCCGACAGCCCTGGGAGTAAAACCAGCCACCTATTGGGCATGTCTGATTTTTTCGCAGGGAGGTCCATTCAAGTGTGTACATTGAGTCCTTCTAGTTTGGAGAGTCTGTAGTGGCTTGAACATCTCCCTCCACAAATCTTCTCCACCAGCTTCTGAGTGGAGCTATTGTGTCACCAGGAATGTCACAATCCAAAGGACCTAGGGCTTCAGAAGGAACAATCCTGTCTGAGTAGGTTTTGGTTTAAGAACCTTGGATAAACTTTTTCGGCATTCTCCTTCTGGTACCTGGAACTAATGCCTGTTTCCAGAATCCAGAGTCATGTGGCTGGATGTCAGAAACAAAGCTCCCCGCGCCCCCTCCCCTCCCCAAAGCAAAGACCAAGCTTCCAACGGTCTCTCCCCAGCTCTGGGGCACTCTTTAACACCCCCACAGCACTCAGAGGTCCTACAAGGAACTAAAACTAGTCAATGGGATGTGCCAAATTTAATTAAACAAAAAGCTTTATAAAGATACTCCCTGCACTTATTGAATTAAATAAATAGATGGATGTAAGCATGCCTCTAAGCCACTGGGGAATCCTTGAATCCTTTTACCTCATCTGTTGAAGAGCTTACACTTTTAGTTTTCCAACTTTTCCTGAAGACATCAATTTTTTTTTCTTACTAACAAAAGAATTGAGGGCCATAGGGTGTCTTTGAGTATAAGCTTTTGGTTTTCCGTTGAAATGAATGGCTTAACACAGCTGGAAGGTCAGGGGTTTGAATCCAGCAGCTGCTCTTTGGGAGAAATATGGAACAGTTTGCTCCCATAAAGATGGATGACCGTGGGAATGCTATGGGGCAGTTCTGCTGAGTGTGGATACCCAATAAGCAAGGTAAGCATGGACTTTCATGTGCTTTGCTTTCTAATCTGCAGGGAACAATTTCACAATTTTTTCACCACATGCGAAACTCTGCTTCTAGGTCTGGCTGGTATCTGTCTCTCTGCCAAGCCCCCAGCACCTTCCTATAGAATCAAATCCTCTTTTCAAACTTACAATCCCTGACCGGGGCTGAGGACCCAGTAAGCAAGGTAAGCAAAGAATTACTACTGCTTACTTGCTAAATTGTGGTAAACAGTTTCACATGTTGTTCACCACCTAACATGACATTTGATGACAGATTAGTAAGTAAGCGTCAATAAGACCATGCTCACCTTACTTATTAGGTCACTTGCCCCTGGTCTATAAGGTCTCTGAGTTAGAATCAACTTGACAGTTAGCCGCATGGTTTGTGACTTCTTCACAATGACTGGGTGGGAATATGGAAATACAGTGCTTGTGGCCAACCGAGGGGACTGAAGCAGCTGCTCTGTTGCAGTCAACCGCTATCAACAGGAAGTAGGAGAGGTGGATCTACCACCCGAGGAATTGGCTAGTTGGATGCAAAGGCGAACATAGCGCAGTAAGAAAAGAGGTGAGCTGTACATTGCCTTGTTTGCTGTTGTCAGTAACGTCGCTGCAATGGCACGGAAGGAGAATGCAGGGGAAACTGTAGCACTGAACCAAGCCGATAGCAGCGGCCAAGGCTAGTCTCAGGGCGGACGCAGAAAAACAAACAAAATCACAAACCAGAAACAAGAAGTACCACTACGACTGCTGGGAGCAAGCTGGCAGAGACCTGGATCCCATGGGCATAGTGAAAGGAGGTGCTTTAGTTGGTAGGGGGGTAGCATCAGCCTTCCGAAGAACCGATGCTCAAATGGACTGTGAGAGCCAGGGATCGGGGGGAAGGGTCTTTAGTTTTGAATGCCGCAGAATGAACAAGGACGCGTAGGTTGAAGCAAGACCCACAACTCATGAATACAAGATCCAGTTACATAAGAAGCTCACCCGGAGCAGATGGCCAGCCTGGTGGTCCCGGGACATTTGTTCAGTGACATTTGTGGACACTGGGAAAGGAAACTGCCCCTCTAAACACGCACTGGGACATTCCTCGAGGAAGAGGCTAATGCTGGACTGGCTTATAGTGACTAGGATGCAGATCCAATGGGTAAGCCCCTCCCACGGGCCATCACAGACACTGGAAGGGGCCTGGCGAAGACGCATTTGTTAAACAGGCCCTGCTGCTAGCCAACCTGAACTAACATGACAGCTGAACCTGATGTCCCTTCCCAAAGAAAAGATGAGGTAGAAACAGTGACCAGTGTAAGGAAATAGAATTGCTGATAGTAAAGAAATGAACAATTGAGCGGTGCAGCAGGGGAAACCCAGGATTACACTGGGCCTCCAAGAGCCAGGGAATAATCTCTCAGGTCCATTTTATCAGTGGCCTGAGAGGGTAAGATGACTTTTGGAGATGCAGATCATATCAGATGGATACATGCCACAGAGCTCCGTGACAAGCACGTGAGCGACCTCACCCTGAGGACTCTGTCTTGCTGAAGGGATGATAGTTAGTGATTGTTCTGACCGAGTAATATGACTGCCAGAGAAAACGTTAACCCTTCAAGTATGAAAAGACCAATGGCTAGAAAGCCAGAGTAAAGCCTATGGTAAAGTGAATTATTTAATATGGTCTTTCTAAACATAGTCTTTGTGATGCCCCAAATTTGAGGGGGGCCTTGCAAATAGGATGCATGGAACCTTAATGAGGGGATTAGTCATTTTTGCTATCCCCCTAGGCTTAAAGGGAGACACGGAGAAGAGGGGGAGAGCTGTAACATGGGAAACAATGCCATTCAGGGACACTGCAGTAGCAAGCATGGTAGAGCACAAGACGCCAGGCACCAGGAGTCTGGTGCATGACAACTGCAGTGGGGCTTGCCAACCCATGGAGTTGAGTTAAACACTGGCCCAGGAAGGCTCCAAGAGGGCCCAGTAAGAAAGTTCAAGAAGATGAGCTGATTAAGAATTGTATCTTGAGTTGTTCTTGTTACTGCTGAGTCATTTTTGATCCCAAATGGTATCCGGTTCCTTCCCAATAAAATCTCTTCTCCGCAGACGTGGCTTGTGAGTTCTGTGAGACCTGGCAGTGAATTTTAAAAGCCAAGCCCGGAGGGAAAGCATTGAGTGAGGGGACTCGATGTTAGGGACGGTGAAGTGGTGTGGCAATTGGCAACATCTTCAGCTTCCGTTTCATGTTGTGGCGGTCAAGTGCAGTTGAGTTGGTTCTGACTCACAGAGACTCCACGGACAACACAACAACACAGCACCAGGTCCTGTGCCATCCTCACCGTTGCAGTTAAGTCCGAGCCCATTGTGGCACGCGCCGTATCAATCCATCTCACTAGGGAATTCCCTCTTTCGGGACAGCTCTCTACTTCACTAAGCATCCTGCCCCTTCTCCAAGGACTCGTTTCTCCTCCTGATGACGACGTGTCCGAAGTACGTGAGACAGAGCTTCACCATCCTCACTTCTTAGGGGAATTTTGGTTGCGCTTCTGTCAATACCAACAGATTTGTTTTGGAATAAACTCAATGTGTCTTTGTTCTGTTTCGGTTGCCAAAACCATAATTCAAATGTGCCAATTCTTCTGCAATCTTTCTTCTTTATTGTCCAACTTTCACACGCACGTGAAGTGATGGAAAATACCAGGACTTGGGTCAGACGCTTGTTTGTCTTCGTAATAACATTGTTGCCATTTCAACACGACACTTGATTTGTCTGCAGCTTCCAGGGGCACTGATGGCAGATCCAAGTAAAGTAATATTATTAACAACTTCAATCTTTTCTCCATGTATCATGATGTTGCTTATTGGTCCAGTTGTGAGGATTTTGATTTTCTCGATGTTGAGGTGGAATCCATACCAAAGACTGTGGTCTTTGATCTTCATCCTTCATTACTCCAGGTTCTCTTCATCGGACCCCGCTTTGTGCTGATCCTTATAAAGGAAATTATTCTTTAGGTTTGATCGGCAGAAAGAGTATTATCAGGAGACTTATAATGTGTATATAAAAGTACATTGACCTAGGAATAAAAACAGAGAAATTAAATTTCAAACAAAAAATATATGTAAGAAATGTCACACAATCACATCATCTTCGGTATGGTGAGAGAATAAACTATGATTGCCTTAATGTACTGCAAGAATAACTCCATTCAGTGGGTGGGTGCGTGTGGGTTGAGGCATGGGCTAAAACCATACAGCCAGGGCACAGCCAACCAAACTGTCCATCTGCAGATAGAAAGACACCTGGTATTGTCCCACTGACATCATAAGCAGAAGAAGAGAAGTCCACAAAAAACAGAAACATTTGATACTCAACATCTAAAAACTCACAGGACCAAATTCAAGATTACATTCCGTTCGCTACTGAAAAAGGCAACTAACATTTCAGCCAGCATGCTCTCCCCGAGTCAGGTCAAGTGAAATTACTTGGCATGGCTCTTAGAGCCATATCTTAGTAACTCAGCTCAAGTAATAGGGTGGGATCATGCAAATAAGGTGTAGAGGTCTCTCACTTGGGGATGGATCCATCTTCCCATTGTGCTGGGTATAACAAATGAGCCATCTCACAGAAGAACAAAAAAAACCCTGACCATCAAGAAACAAATGTCATCAGAAGTGTGCATTCAAGACCCCTGACTGAAGTAGCAGAGCCGTCAGAGGCCCCAAAGGCTACAGCACCAAGTCCATGAGGCAGGGCGGAGGAACCAGGCCTAGAGATGAAGCACAGTGGCCAATGAGCTTCCCGGCTCACAGAATGAGGCAGAGGCCAAGGACTCGTGTGGCTCAGATGACCAGAGAGAGACTTGTCTGCCAAAGTGTCTGAGAAGAGGAACTGTAGAGAAAAGAACTGCATCCTTACTATTTTGTACCCTGTCAGCTTTCCTAGTAAATCCTGCCATTGTGGAGGATTGCCTATAAATTCTTTGTTGCCCTGGCAACAAATTAGCTCACCCATCAGATACGTTAGGTTGTTGTAGGAAGTATGGTTGGTGTCCGAATAGGATGGATGGAGGAGGCACGTCTGACCTCTGCCTCATAGACCTGGGCATGTGGAGTTGGATCCTCCTTCTTTGGGTGGCTACAAGAGGTAAGACGTCCCCACCTCCTGCACTCTCCCCCCACCCCCATGATTGCCTTACACATGTGTGTGTCTTAAGAGCCCAAAGTAACCAGATTTGAGCAATTTCGTCTATGACTGAGAAAACAACTTTCATCCAAAGGAGTTTCACTTTTGAGATCTGCAGATTTTTATGGCATTGGCAGGACTGTACATACTAGAGGCACTCCGTAATATTGGATAGATTACGAAGCACTAGTCATTAAAATAGCTCGCATTTCTACAACTACTCCACAACCATTTGGATAAGTGAACTGATACCTTCTCTAGCACTTGTTGAAGACCATAGGAAGCATGGGTATGCATCACTCTCCCAGTTCTGCGATACAAGGTCAGGTCCATTAAAGCTGGAGAGCTCATCTATGCCAGTTCCCATCCTGTAGCAAGTGCAATGTCTACAGACCAGTGGCATACAGGGGAGTGCCTGAATGAAGCGCTGAGCTGACAAAATGACTTGGTACATTTATACTTTCAATAAATCTTTGCTGCTTGGGATGTACAAAAAATTAAGCTGGACTCTATAGGGGCATCTGCAACCCTGTCCCTTTCCTCACAGCAATGGGAAACAAGACAAATTCAAAAGCCAAACAACTGCCATTGAAGATTCTAGCCCTCTGGATTTCAGAGGCTAGAAATCTTCATGGGAGCTGAAAGCCTCATCTTTCTCCTGTGTGGCCGCTGGGGGGTTCCAATGACTGCTCTTCTGCGTTAGCAGGCCAACACAGAACCCACTATACTACCAGAGCGACTCAGGCAAGTCTGAGAGTAATGGTAATTTAGCCAGAGGAGGGGTACACAGTCATAGGCGAATGTCTATATAACTTAATGTCTAGACGAGGACATTATTGAGAGAGAAAGGGACTCCACCGATGAATGCACTGTAGTGTCCAACTCAAGTGAACTGGGGTCCTCCAGGGCATTCTAGCACAAACCATAAGCCATAGTAACTCCAGTCTTCAAAGTTTACTCATTATGTAAATCAGACTTTGCTTTTGCTCTTTCATATGTAGCTGAATTTGAATTAGAGTAATGATGAAGTCCAAATATTTTGGAAGTCAAAGGGGAAAAAATGCAATCCACCAGGGAGGTTGTAAAAACAGCTAATGCAGTTGGTCACCAACCAAAAGGTCAAAGCTTCAAGTCAACCCCAAAGCACCTAGGAAGAAACACCTGGCCATCTCTTTCTGCAAACTCGACCACTGAAAACCCTTGTGGAGGGCACTTCTACCCTGGCATAAAAACAGTTGTAATGAGCTGGAGTCTAGTTGATGACAACTTGTTGGAGGGTTGGTTGCTTGGTTGAGGGAGCCCTGATGGGGTGTGTGTTGGGCTGTTAATTGCAAGGTCAGCAGTTTGAAACCTCCAGCTGCTCTGTTGGAGAAAAATGAGGCACTCTAGTCCTATAAAGAGTTATAGTCTCAGAAACCCACAGGGAAAGCTCTGCTCTGTCCTACAGGGTCATTGTGCATCAGATTGGCTTGATGGCGGGAATGATGAGGTGAAATCAACTAGGTAGCAACAGGCTTGCTTTTACACGTTAGTTACTTAAGATGACACCTTTGGTAACACCAAGAGTTAATACACTCAGCTGCTAAATACAAGGTTGGGGATTTGAGTCTACCCCGAGGGGCCTCAGACCTGCCGTTGAAAACCCTGATGGAGGACAATTTTTCCATGACACCCATGGGATGATCATGCCTCAGAATTGGTTCTATAGCAACTTGTATACCAGTAAATGATGGACTTCCAGTGGTACAATGGTTATGACTTGTTCTTTTTTTTAAAATCATTTTCTCGTGGGCTCATACAACTCATCACAATCCATACATACATCAAGTGTGTAAAGCACATTTGTACACTAGTCTCATCATTCTCAAAACATTTGCTTGCCACTTAAGCCCCTGGCATCAGCTCCTCATTTTTCCCCCTCCCTCATAAACCCTTGATAATTTATCTCCCTTCACCCACTTTTCTATTGTCCATCTCCCAGGGAGGAGTTTATATATAGATCCCTATAATCGGTTCCCCCTTTCCACCCCACCCTCCTTCCACCCTCCTGGTATCGCCACTCTCACCACTGGTGCTGCAGGGATCATCCATCCTGGATTCCCTGTGTTTCCAGTTCCTGTCATTACCAATGAACATCCTCTGGTCTAGCCAGATTTATAAGATAGATTTGGGATCATGATACTAGGTTGGGAGGAAGCATTTAGGAACTAGAGGAAAGTTGTGTACTTCATCACTGTTACATTGTATATTTCAACACTGCTACATTGCACCCTGACTGGTTCTTCTCCTCTCTGCAACCCTTTCACAAGGGATGTCCAGTTGCCTGTGGATGGGCTTTGGGTCTCCACTCCACATTTCCTCTCATTCACAATGATATGAGTTTTTGTTCTTTGATGCCTGATACCCGATCCTTTCAACAACTCATGACCACACAGACTGGTGTGCTTCCTCCATGTGGGCTTTGTTGCTTTTGATAGCCAGGTACCACCACCTTTCTTCACCACGTTTTCTTATGCACCCATTTGTCTTCAGCAATTGTATCGGGGAGGTGAACACACAATGATATGATTTTTTGTTCTTTGATGCCTGATAACTGATTCCTTTGGCACCCCGTGATCACACAGGCTGGTGTGCTTCTTCCATGTAGGCTTTGTTGCTTCTGAGCTAGATGGCCTCTGTTTACCTTCAAGTCTTTAAGACCATCATCTTTCTTCACCACATTTGCTTATGCATCCTATTTTTGTTCAGTGATTGTGTTTGGAAAGTAAGCTTCGTGGGATACCAGTTTAAGAGAACAAAGTATTCATTCTTGCATTGAGGGAGTAGTTGAGTGGAGGTCCAATGTATGACTTGGTCTTCTAACTCCAAGGTAGGCAGTTCAAAACCACCTGGTGCTCTGATAGAAGAAAACATGGCTTTCTACTCTCTGGTAAAGAGTTATAGTCTCAGAACCCCACGGGAGCAGTTCTACCCTGCCCTATAGGGTCTCTGTGAGTTGGAATGCACTTGATGGCAGTAAGTATGTATAATTGGTTCGGGGTACAGTGTCACTAGCATATTACCACTTCATCTAATTCTTTAGCATTTACTTCCTTCAAAAAGATATCTTCTCCTCAAGAAATGTTTAGTAACCATATTACCTTGCTGTGAATGGATCTGTGAGTCTGAAACTCAGGCCTTGGCCTCAGTCCCCACATGAGTCTGGTTAAGTTACTCCCTCTCTCTGATAAACAGGGACACTGATATCTGCACATCACAGAGCTATTTTGAGAAATAATTTTGCCTGTTTCTCTCACCCCAGCTCACCAGTTTCTTCCTTGGATTCAATGTTCTGCCCACACTAATTTCTGTCAGCTCCTCCTACCATGGGGGCTTTGTGATGCTATTCCTTTTGTCTGAAACACTACCCACACCACTGCACCACACCCAACACCCTCACACACTTGGTGCCTGGTTCATTTCCACCCACAGCCCAGGACTTCTCTCAAAAGCCACTTCCTCCAAAGCCACCCCCGACACCCATTGTGAATCAGAATCCTGATATGCACCCAAGAAGACATTTCAACATTCACTCAGAGCGGGGGCTCTGTGTGCATTTATAAGTCTGTCAATGAGGGTCTGTCTTTGCACCACTATTGCCCAGAATGCTCTCTGTTTGGAGGAGGGCTTCCCTCCCCAGCACTGCATGGTGCTCAGTGTCTGGCACACTGCAGGACAGAAAAGTATGCAGCTGAATGAAGCAGGCATTTCTGTTGTAACAGAATGTGAGCATGGGCCAGCATCCTGGACAGCACAGCAGATGGATCAAGGGTGAGGGGGAGAGATGTACGACTGAATGCTGCCCCACAGGGGTTTCCAGGTAGTCCTCTTGTTCCAGCAGGAGTCCAGGTCTTCTTTTAATAATTAATTTAATATCCCAAGCATAGCATTTTACAACATGAAAGTAGGCATTGAGAACATTAGCATGTTATACTAAAAAACTCACTGCCATCGAGTCAAGGCTAACTCATAGAGAACCCCTATGGGTTTCCAAGAAAGTAACTGTTTACAGGAGAATAAAGCCAAGAAATTCTCCTGAGGAGCTGCTGGTGGTTTTGAACTCTTAACCATGTGGATCACAGCCCAATACATAACCACTACATTACAATGGCTCCCTTAGAATGATATATCTTTGAATAATTATTTATTGGTAAATCAATTGAGTCCATTTTTTATGTTGTATCTATAAACTAGTTCGATTCAAAAGTATTTTTTGAAACAAATTATTTGTAATTATTTTGTCCAGGTCTTCTTTTGAGGCACTGCTGACTGAGTTGGATATGGGCTAGCAGCCAAGCACTTGAATGGTTCATCACTTTGGCTTCCAAATCAATCCAAATCCCAATGCCAAATGGAATACGACTCATGGTGACCTCACTGGAGAGAGTAGACCTGCCCGTGAGGCTTCCAAGGCTGTCATAAAACTCGTTGCCAGTTAGTCAATTCCAACTCATAGTGACCCTATAGGACAGGGTAAAACTGCCTCTGTGGGTTTCTGAGATTGTAAATCTTCTACGAGATTAGAAAGTCTTGCTTTTCTCCTCAAGAGCAGCTGGTGCTTTCAAACTGCTGACCTTGCAGTTAGCAGCCCGGCAAGTAAACCACTATGGCACCAGGACTCCCTGATTGCTGTCATAGGGGATTTTAAAAGGATAGATAGATAGATAGATAGATAGATAGATAGATAGATAGATAGATAGATAGATAGATAAAAGACAGAACAACAGAGAAGCAGAAGGAATGTGGAGCTGTGAGCCAGTGATGCTGCCTCCTGGGAGGGCTCAAGAGAGGAGAAGTCAGCAGAGGCAGGAGGTTGGAGGCTTAGACTGTCCCTTTCTGAGCACAGCATCCCAGGGCAGAGTTAGCTCATGTTTAATTTCCTTAAAATAGACCTGAACGGACTGGATTAGAAAACACAACCCGTAGGAAGAAATTCAGGTACAGAACATGTGTTTTAATTGCCTAAATGATGGTGCTTAGTGAGTCTTGGTTCTAAAGGTACCAAATGAGGAAGCCAAAGTTCTCAAACTGCTGCATACTGCGACAAGGAAAATCTATTGTTGTCTTCCGATCTACATGTATGACCTAAGTCAGGTAAATACACCTGGTTTACTTCTTTTAACATTTTTTTTATGCAGACAGTCTTGTTGTATGCACTGTGGTTTCAGATGTGCAATAATTTGTACAATGGTTTATTCCCAAGTATGCCTTAAGCAGAACAAATGTGTTTTCTATATAGCTCCTTGCCTTAATAAATATGTAATATAAATTTAAGCAAACTTCTATTTTGTATATTTGTAAACTACAAAGTAAAAAAATGAACATTTTGTGGAGTTTGTATTTTGCATACTCAAGGTGAGAATTAAGTTTTAAATAAACCTATAATATTTTATCTGAAAAAAAAAGAAAACACAACCCGTCAACCTGCTGCCTGCAAGGGACACATTGCAAGATTACTGACAAAAACAGGCTGAGAATCAAAGGCTGGAGAAAAACATACCAAGCAAATAGCAATTCACAAAAAGTAGGGGCTGTAATCCTAATCTCAGATAAAATTGATCTCAAAGTGCAACCCATAAAAAGAGATAAGGAGGGACACTATATAATGATCAAAGGAACTATAGACCAAAACCCACTAAGCATTTTAAACATCTATTCCCTGAACGAGAGACGCACGGAAAACGTCAATCACACGCTCCAAAAGATGAAAACAGAAATTACAGGCTCAACAATTATAGTAGGTGACTTCAATACACCACTGTCTGAGAAAGATAGATCACAGGGAAAGAAATTCAACAAGGAGGCTACAGATCTAAACAGTACAATTAGACAATTTGACCACCCAAATACATTTTATAAATCACATTCTTTTCTAGCACAGATAGCATATATTTGAAGACAGAACACATTTTGGGGTATAAGTAAAATTTGCATATATTTAAGCACATTGATATCATACAGAACCCTCTCTCTGACAACTGTGCCATAAGACTGGAAATCAACAAAAGGAAGATGGGGGGGGAAGGGCAAACAATCAGAAGATGAATAACTATTGCAAAAGGAGTGTATACTGGCCCAGATCAAAGATGAAATTAGGAAATTTCTAGAAACCAATGAGAATGAGAACACAATATACCAAAACTTATGGGACACAGCAAGGGCAGTTATCAGAGGAAGTTTCATAGCAATCCATGCACACATGAAAAAGGAAACGAGACTTATGACTGATATGCTGTCACAAAATTCACAACAACTAGAGCAAATAGGACAAAAGAAAATAAATAATAAAAATCTGGACTGAGATTCAGGAGAGGGAAAATAAGAAAAGTATGAGGGAAATTAATGCTGCTAAAAGTTGGTTCTTTGAAAGGATAAACAGAATTGACAGACCGCTGGCAAACCTAACTAAAGAAAGGAAGGAACAAATTTCAATAGCAAGGATGAGGGATGAAAGAGGGGACATCACAATAGATCCTAATGAAATCAAAAGGATAATTACACAGTACTATGAAGGACTGTACTCCAATGATTTCAACAATCTGGAAGACATGGAAGAATTCTTGGAAAAACAATGCCTCCCTAGACTCTCTGACAGACAGCAGAATTTCAACAGATCCATAGCAATAGATGAAATAGACAAGCTTATTGAGAGATTACCAACAAAAACATCCGCTGAACCAAATGGTTTCACAGGAGAATTCTACCAAACATTCAGGGAAGAACTGACACCAATCCTACACAAGTTTCTCCAGAACATAGAAAAAGACGGCAAACTCCCGAAATCTTTCTATAAAGCTAGTATAACTGGTAAACTCCCTAACTTCTTCTACAAAGCTAGTATAACTGATACCGAAACCAGGCAAGGATCCCACAAGAATAAAGGACTACAGACCAATATCCCTAATGAATATCAATGCAAAAATCCTTAACAAAATACTGGCCAATAGAATACAAAGTATATAAAACAAATAATACACCATGACCTAGTGGGATACATATCAGGGAGGCAGGGATGGTTGAACATATAAAAGACCACTAGTATTTGTGTAATCATTTTATTTGTAGCTCACACAACTCTTATCACAATCCATACATACATCAATTGTGTAAAGCACATTTGTACATTCATTGCCCTCATCATTCTCAAAACATTTGCTCTCAACTTAAGCCCTTGGCATCAGCTCCTCATTTTCCCCCCTCCCTCCCCGTTCCCTCCTCCTTCATAGATCTTAATAATTTATAAATTATTATTATTTTGTTATATCTTAACACTGTCCAACATCTCCCTTCACCCACGTTTCTGTTGTCTATCCCCCAGGGAGGAGGATATATGTAGATCTTTGTAATCGGTTCCTCCATTCTACCCCACCTTCCCTCTACTCTCTCAGTATCGCCACTCTCAGCACTGGCCCTGAAGGGATCATCTGTCCTGAATTCCCTGTGTTTCCAGTTGCTATCTGTACCAGTGTACAGCCTCTGATCTAGCCAGATTTGTAAAGTAGAATTGGGATCATGATAGTGGGGTGGGGAGGAGGAGGAGGAGGAAGCATTTAGGAACTAGAGGAAAATTGTATGTTTCATCATTGCTACACTGCACCCTGACTGGCTCATCTCCTCTACATGTCCCTTTTGTAAGGGGATGTACAGTTGCCTACAGATGGGTCTTGGGTCCCCAATCTGCTCTCCCCCTGATTTACAACATGATTTTTTGTTCTTTGATACCGAATACCTGATCCCTTCAACACCTTGTGATCACCCTTGTGATCCCACAGACTGGTATGCTTCTTCCATGTGGGCTTTGTTGCTTCTTAGCTAGATGGCCGCTTGTTTACCTTCAAGCCTTTAAGACCCCAGGTGCTATATCTTTTGATAGCTGGGCACCATCAGCTTTCTTCACCACATTTGCTTATGCACCCATTGTCTTCAGCGATCGTGTCGGGAAGGTGAGCATCATGGAATGCCAGTTTAATAGAACAAAATATTCTTGTACTTGAGTGGAGGCCCAATGTCCTTCTGCTACCTTAATAATAAAATAAATATATGCACATAGATCTATTTCCCCATCTTCATATATATATTTACATAAGCACATGCCTTTATTTAGAACTCTATAAATGCCCTTTGCTTCCTAGCTCTTTCCTCTGTTTCCTTTTACTTTCCTCTTGTGCCACTATCATGCTTAGCCTTCATTTGTGTTTCAATAATTCCTCTCGGTTACATTGCCCTTGATCATGCCCTACCAGACCTCCTACACCCTCCTAACCACCTATTTGGATCACTTGTTCCCTTATCTCTGGGTTTGTTAACACCACTTCCTTTCTCCCTCATCTTTTCCTCTCCCATGTACCCCTGGAACCATCAGTCCCATTGTTTTCTCCTCCAGATTGTCCATCCAACCTATCTTATTTAGATAGAGCTGTGGAGATAATAACATGCACAAAAACAAGACAGAGCAAAACAAAGCAACAAAAGAAAGTACAACAACAACAACAACAACAAAAAGTCAATGACAAAATAACAGCAACAACAACAACAAAGAAAAGCCAGTAGTTAGCTCAAGGACTGTATATTGGCCTTTAGGAGTGTTTTCTTGGAAAGCCCAGTAGTATCATTCATCATATTGACATGAAAATTAGAAGAACCACGTGATAATATCAACAGATATGGCAAAAGCATTTGATAACATCCAACACCAATTCCTATTTAAGACACTCAATAAAATAGGAATGGAAGGAAAATTCCTCAATATAATACAAGCTATATATGAAAAACCAACAGCCAATATAGTAGTCAATGGAGAAAAGACTAACACAATCCCATTGAAAAAAGGGGCCCAGACAAGGATGGCCCTAGTCCCCACTCCTATTTAACATCGCAACAGAGGTCCTAGCTAAAAGCATAAGGCAAAGAAAAGACATCCAAGGTATTCACTTGCCTGGGGAAGGAAGAGGTGAAACTATCGCTATTCACAGATGATAGGATTTTATATATGGAAAATCCCAAAAGCTACACAAGGGGAGTACTAGAAGTAATAGAGGAATGTGGCAGAGTGGCAGGATACAAGATCAACAAACAAAAGTCTATTGGACTGCTATACACATCAGACAAGATCACAGAAGATGGGATCAAAAAGGTTGTATCATTCACAATAGCCAAGCACAAATTGAAATATCTAGGGATATATATGACTAAGAAAACAAAAGATTTGTATGAGGAAAACTACAGAACACTATTACAAGAAATCAAGAGTGACCTCAACAAATGGAAGATTATCCCATGCTCATGTATCAGAAGACTCAATATAGTAAAGATGTCAATTCTGCCGAAGACACTGTATAAGTTTAATGCTATCCCAATACAAATACCATCATCTTTCTCCAAGGAAATGGAAAAACTGATTACACCTTCATGTGGAGAGAGAAGAAGCCCAGAATTAGCAGAGAACTCCTTAAGAAGAAGGACACAGTGGGAGGGCTTGCTTTACCTGACTTTAGCACATATTATACAGCCACAGTGATCAAAACCGCATGGTATTGGTATAACGACAGATACTCAGACCAATGAAAAGAACTGAAAACCCAGAAATAAAGTCATCAGAATACAGACAACTGATCTTTGATAAGGGCCAAAAAAATATCAAGTGGGAAGTGGATGCCCTCTTCAACAAGTGGTGCTGGAAAAAATGGGTATCTACCTGTAGAAAAATGAATCAAGAACCTTATCTCACTCCATGCACAAGAATAAACTCAAGGTGGATCACAGACCTCGAGGTGAAACCCCAAACTATTAGGGCCATCAATGAGGGAATTGGGACCAACCGAGAACTATTGTGCAGGGAATGCACTGGCTAGCAGATAAAGGGAAGGGCACAAAAAAATACAGAGGAGTCACAAATTGACAAGTGGGATACACTGAAGATAAAACACCTGTGTACATAGAAAGAATTCACCAAGAGAGTAATAAGAGAGTCATGGACTGGGAAAACATCTTTACCAATGACACATCAGACAAATACCTTATAACTAAAATCTACAATACTCTGCTAGCTTTCAAAAAGAAAAAAAGAAAAAACTAATTGCCCACTGAGGGGATGGGTAAAGGACCTAAACAGAAGTTTCACAAGGGCAGAAATCAGAATAGCCAATAAACATATGAGAAAATATTTCTGATCATTAGCCGTAAGAGAAATGGAAATTAAAACAATCCTGAGATACCACCTAACACACTCACGGGCAGCCCAATTCAGACAAATCAGAGCCAACAAGTGTTGGAGGCGCTGTGGTGAGATAGGAACTCTCGTCCACTTATGGTGAACCTATAGTTATATACAGTCACTATGGAAATTGACTTGGCGATGTCTAAAACAGATGGAAATCGAGCTACCATATGACCCAGTAATCCCCCTACTGGGCACATACTCAGAAGAGGCAAGAAACAAACCATGGCCAAACATCTGTGCTTCAGTGTTCATCGTGGCACAGTTCACAATTGCAAGGAGTTGAAAACAACCCCAAATTTCCATCAATGGATGAATGGATTAAAAACTGTGGTACATACATACAATGGAACACTATGCATCCCTAAAAAGCAGTGATGAATGCATGAAGCACATGGCTGCATGGGGAGAACTGGAGGAAATCATGCTAAGCGAAGTAAGCCGAGCACAAAAGGACAAGTACAACATGAGTCAGCTGAGGTAAGTGTAAAAATGCACAAGGGACGTAGGGAAAAGCTACGGTATACAGACATTCTTGGGGTGAGGTCCACGTAGTATGGCAGGGGCCTGGCCCAATCCTAGGATACATACGTAGTCACGTCTAAAGAAGGAGAGGGGCAGGAAAACATGGGGAAGCTGGGGGAACAGGGCACTAACCCACCCAAATGGAGAGCGTTGTTTATATTTCTACAGGAAAAGAGGGACCATACTTCAACCCAGTATCCTGGTCCACCAAGCATTAAGGATGATATTCTTGCTCAGAGCAGCCAATGCACAAAGAAGACCATACTACCAGCCCCACCAGGAGATACGACATCCCTCAGTGACCCATAGCGCTACGGGGAACAACAATGAAGATACAGTGCAGGAATTGTGTCCCATCTGACCCCACTAAACCTAGACAAAACACTAAGGGTGTGCAACCGAACAGCAAGGGGAGCAGAACAATGAAGTCCTCCGGGAATACCAAAAATAGACTGTGGGGCTAGGGCATGGCACCCCATCAGACTCGACCAGAAAACACTTCTTAAGGTCAACAAACAGACCTTGAACTATTTACAGGATTTTCCTTTGTTGTTGTTGGCTTTTCTTGTTGTTGTTGCTTTGTTTTGCTCTGTCCTGTTTTTGTGCATATTATTATCACTGCAGGTCTATCTAGATAAGATAGGCAGGATAAACAATCTGGAGGTGAAAACAACGGGACTGATGGTTCCGGGGAAGGGGCATGGGAGATGGGGAGAAGGGAAACAGAAGTGGGTGTTAACAAGCTCAGGGACAAGGAGACAAGTGATCTAAAAGCAATGGCAAGAAGGGTGTAGGAGGCCTGGTAGGGCTTAATCAAGGGCAATGTAACCAAGAGGAATTACTGAAACCCAAATGAAGGTTGAACATGATAGTGGGACAAGGGGAAAGTAAAAGGAAATAGAGGAAAGAACTAGGAGGCAAAGGGCATTTATAGAGGTCTAAATACAGGAATGTACATATGTAAATATATATATGATGGGGAAATAGATCTATGTACATATATTTATAGGTTTAGTATTAAGGTAGCAGATGGACAAGAGTACTTGGGTCTCTACTTAAGTACTAATACAATGCAAAAACACTTCATTCTAATAATCTGGTATTCTGTGATGTTTACCTTCCCGACATGATCGCTGATGACGAAATGGGTGCATAAGCAAATGTGGTGAAGAAAGCTGACAGTGCCCAGCTATCAAAAGATATAGCATCTGAGGTCTTAAAAGCTTGAAGATAAACAAGCGGCCATCTAGCTCAGAAGCAACAAAACCCACATGGAAGAAGCACACCAGCCTGTGTGATCACGAGCTGTCGATAGGACCAGTTATCAGGCATCCAAGACCCAGAACAAAAGATCATATCACTGTGAATGAGGGAAAGTTTGAAGTGGAGACCTAAACCCATCTGTAGGCAATTGGACACCCACCGCCCCTTATAGAAGGGTTGCAGGGAAGAGATGAGCCACTCAGGGTGCAATACAGCACAGATGAAACAACTTACCTCTAGTTCTTTAATGTTTCCTGCCCCACAGTATCATGACCCCAATTCTACCTTACAAATCCGGCTAGACCAGAGTATGTACACAGGCACAGATAAAAGCTGGAAACACAGGGAATCCAGGATAGATAAGCCCCTCAGGACCAATATTGAGAGTAGTCACACCAGGAGAGTAAGGGAAAGGTGGGACAAGATAGGGGGAACTGATCACAATGATCTACCTATAACCCCCTCCCAGGGCGGTGGACAACAGAAAAGTGGGTGAAGGGAGACATAGGTCAGTGTAAGACATGAAAACATAGTAATGATTTATAAATTATCAAAGGTCCATGAGGGAGGGAGGGCCAAGGAGGGAGGAGAAAAATGAGAAGCTGATGCCAAGGGTTCAAGTAGAAAGAAAATGTTTTGAAAATGATGATGGCAACAAACGTACAAATGTGCTTGACATAATGGATGGATGGATGGAGATAAGAGCTGTACCAGCCCCCAATAAAATGATTTAAAAGAAATAGACCTGAATGGCTCCTGCTTTTAGTGGCAGTCTAAGCTCACCCTCCGCCTTTGTCTGTCCTCTAGTCTATTCCCCCGCCTGCCTGTCCAGCTGTCCCACTGCAGGGGCTTGCCTGCTGCTGCGATGTTGGAAGCTGTCACTGGTCATTTTAAGTACCGGCAGGGTCCCCCAGAGGGGCAGTTCTACTGTGCCTTACAGGTTGCTATGAGCTGGAATCCATTCAACAGCAGTGAATTTGAGGGTTTTTTTGTTTTGTTTTGTTTGTTTTTGAGTGACTAAGGACAGAGTAGAACTGTTCCTTAGAGTTTCAGAGATTATAAATCTTTATAGGGACATATACCCTCGTCTGGATTCTTTATTCATCCACATTAAAGTCCATTCTACTTGGAGGAGGAGCCCTAGTAGCGTCGTGGCTACGCATTGGCCTGCTAACTACCAGGTCAGTGGTTCAAAACCAGCAGCTGCTCTGAGGGAGAAAGATGAGGCTGTCTATTACCATAAAAAGTTATATTCTCTGGGGGATGGGCAACAGAAAAGTGGGAGAAGGGACACATTAGACAGTGTAAGATATAACAAAATAATAATAATTTATAAATTATCAAGGGTTCATGAGGGAGGGGGGAAATGAGGAACTGAAGCCAGGGGTTTAGGTGAAGAGCAAATGTTTTGAGAATGATGAGGGCAATGAATGTACAAGTGTGCTTTACACAACTGATGTATGTATGGATTTTGATGAATTGTATGAGCACCTCATGATTTAAAAAAAGAAAAGTTAAAAATTAAAAAAATTAAAAGTTATATTCTCAGAAATTCACAAGGGTAGCTCTACACTATCCTATGGGGTCACAATGAGTCAAAATCAACTTCATAGCCGTAAGTTTATTCTACTTTGCGGAGGCAGCTCTTTTCTGAATTTTATCTTGAGTGCCTTCCAACCTGCGGAGCTCATCTTGCTGCACTATATCCGACGATGTTCCATCACTATCCATAAGGTGTCAGGGGTTACGCCCTCAGAAATGCACGGCCGATTCCTTCTTCAGAGTCTATTCTTAGTCTAAAAGCTCCACGGAAACTAGTTCACCAAAAGTAACTCTGCTGGTATGCCATGCCAGTAGTATAGCTTCCATGATCACAGCAACGTGCAAGCCACTACAGTAAGACAAACTGGCACACTGAGGAAAGTACCGAGTAGCAAAATTTCTCTCTCACCCATTCCGGATGCCTAAACTATGCAGGACTCCGGTCTGATCCCTGTACCACAAGTTATGTATAAGGTATGTATTGCTTACTTCTAAGTCAGTATTTTGGTCACCGCTGTGCTTCAGTGCTAACCTACACAAGCCTGCGAAACTCATTTCCTAATACACTCAAACCTGCAAAAGCCAGACTCTGTGGAAGCTGGAAACCTGTCAGAAGAGGAAAAGCTTTAAAGTGGCAAAGTGCACTTGTCAAAGGTGGAAATATTGCCAAGACGCTGAGAAACCAGGCAGTCCTGTGGCGTTCCGGCTTTCTGGGCTTCGCTGTTTAATTGGCATTCCCTGGGAGGCTGTGTGCTGAGGGAGTGAACTCCTTTTCCCTCCCTCTTCCTCAGACAGTCCTGGGCAGGGGGACGGGGGGAGGGGGGGGTTCTATTCTTAGTCTTCATTTTACACTTGAGAAAACACAGGTAAACAGGGTCAATAACTTGCCAGAGGTCACACAACTAGTCCATGAACCTGTGTTCTCCCCTGCTTCGCAACAGTGGAAAAATACAACTCATTAAAACGACGAGGGGAACAAGACAAGAAAGCTAGATCCGGCTGGGACTTCATTTGGAGCAATGGAGTGTGACCACAGTGGCCCAATAGCCTTTCACTCTAGGCCCCTGGTCTCTGGTGTGATTCTCCTCCTCCACCCTAAATCCATCTGCTGCACCAAAGCATGTGAAACACCCGGCATAAACACACCCTCTCAGTGAGGAGCACGGCGTTCATGCACAGACCACCTGAGCTGGCCAATCCCAACAGTCAACAGAGCCCAGCCCTCCCTGATGTACCAGCACCCCCAACAAATCTTGTGGTGTGTCAGGCAGTCTGTTCTGGCTCATAGCAGCCCTCTCAGGGTGTAGAGCTTCCCCATTGGGGTTCCTGGGCTGAAATCTTTATGAGAGCATGCAACTTCAGGGATTTCTGTAAGTTTTGCTATGCTTGTGTTCTGAATTAAATCATATGCCCAGAACAGATTGTGCTGACATCCCAACTCCTGTCTGTCCTACTTTTCGGATATAGGGGTTTTCTTTTGCTACGACTTACTCTTGGGAGACACCACCATCCATTGGCACTAAATAGTCCACAAAGACAATGTTCTACAGCCTCTTTGCGGGGAGTGGTGACTGGTGTCTTAAAAGCTGCCGAGAAGCCTTCTAAGGTGCAACTACTGGTCTCTCCCTGCCCAGAGCCAAGGAGAGTGCAGTAAAGTAAAGAAATGAAGAGACAATTAGTCCAAAGGACTAACGGGCAACATGAACCCCAGCCTCTAGGGCTCTGAGGTTGGAAAAGCTAGGTGGTACCCAACTACCACTGCGAACGGCTCTGAAAGGAATGTCAGTAGGGGGTGCTGGATAGAGGGGGAGGAAAATGTGGCACATGACTCAAAATCACAAAAAAGACCAGACTTACTGGTCTGTTAGAGACTGATGGAACCGAACTCATTCCCATGGCTCCACTTCCAGCTAAACTATCTCACGGCCATCAAATCAATTCCAACTCCTAACGACCCTGTAGGACAGAGTAGACCTGGCCTTGTGAGTTTCTGAGACTGTAACTGTTTACAGGTCCCACAGAGCAAAGGGTGGTTTTGAACTGCTGAATGTGTGGTTAGCGACCCAATGGGTAACCAGGGCTCCTAGCTAAATGACCGACAGACAGGCCTATAAGGCATGCAAAACACCAGAGAGGAACACTCGGATTAGCACAATCAACCACCCAAGACCAAACAGGCACAACATGCCTAAGGATAGCGCTCAGAAGCAAGAACGGGTTGGAAAGGAAGACAATAGAGAGGGAAACAGAAGCAAGAAGTGGGAAGGGTGTTGTTACACTGGAAGCGCTGGAACCCATGTCAGGGATCCACATGCGTATGAATTGTTGAATGGAAAACCAATTTGCTCTGTAAACGTTCACCCATATCATCACAAAAGTTAATAAAATAAAAACTGAAGTCACACTAGAGTAGGATGTATCCTAAACCTAATCATTTCTGTATGGTGTCATATAAAAAAGAGCAGATAGACACAGGCTCACATTGCAGCAGCAAGCAAAGTCCTATTGACAGGTGAAAAGAAAGCCAAGGACGGCCTGGAGACACCAGAAACATGGAGAAGAGCCCACAGAAAACAACAATCGAGATCAGAGCCTAATTTGGATTTTTTTTTTTTTGGTCTCCAGAACTGTTGGGGGAAAAAATAAAGGGGAAGGCTTCAAAAGGTATGTGGGAAAATGGAAAGACAAGACATGAGCTTTTTGAAGCCTTCTCCTAACCTTCTGTACTTCACAAGCATGCACGGTGGGGGGTTTCTGAAGAAGCCCCAGGACACTAAAACCGCTGGTATTCCCACGAGGGTCACCCACCTCCTCTTGAGAACTTCTCAGGGCATGGTTCACACAGAGCCCATGAAATCCTCGGTGCTGGCTGACTGCACTTAGCAGCCGGGAACACAGTTAAGTTCATGCGACACATCTGAAGGACACGTAAACTTACTTGTAGAGACTGATGGTTGGTTCGACTGCCAACATCACAAAGGGGGCGACTGTGTAAGAGACAGCCAGCTGAGTGACCGCCCAGGTGACCACGTCATACACAAGCTTGAGCGCTTTCGAAGAAAGGAAACGCTGTCTGTAGTTGTTCCTTACCTGGAAGCCAGCAACAAGGGGACAAAGCACAAGATCAACCTTTCTCTCCGCGGACACAGGGATACAGGCGACAGAAAACAAGAGACCACCTCGGTGCCTTCCCCACTAAAGTCACCACTCTGGGGCCTCTTCGCATTAAAAAATAATAAGAACGCAGGTTCATCGTAGGTGACCATTAAAAGAGCCACCAAGCAAAAATGGATTTTCTTTCCCCTTTTACATACCTCCTAGAGAGAAGTACTCTTTAACAATTGGGCACGGATGCTTCCAGATCTTTCTCTGTTCCTATAGACCTATATTTACATTTTCTGAATGGCATCGATGTATTATGTTTTTCATTTAGAAATGCAGCACAAAATTCTTGCCATGCCAGTAAATATTACCTTCCAGTAGAATTTTAACTGTGGTGCGTTTAGTTTGTCTTCCTACCCACCTCGCTCCACTCCTATTTTCCCATTACAAGCAACTCTGTGATGTGTATTCCTATAGATGAATCTCTGCAAGGTTCTCTGATTACTGTACCTTTTTCAAAGAAGGCGCCCACGCAAATAATGCACTCACACACAAGTGAACTAAGCAAATAACGTGCAAGGGCGAGAAGGTACAATCCTAATGTTATTTGCGTAGGTATACAGTATTCCCTTTGGGGAACTGTAGTACAAATCATTCTTCTATTACTACTACTAAAAGCAACTATGACTTATTCAGTGCTTGCTGGGCACTAACCAGGAAGCCCCAGTAACCCAGTGGTTTCAGCATAAGCCTGGTGCTTCAAGCTCACCAGGTGCTCCAAGAGATAAAGATGAGGCTGGCTGCTACACCGCCAGGACTCCTTGTCTGTATTGGAGCAGATGGCCACGTCCTTTCCTACTGAACCCCTCCGTGGGTTTACACTGCCCACCTCACGGTTAACAGCCATATGCTTAACCTTTGTGCCACCAGGGATCCTAGCTCCATCTTATAGATAAGGAAGCTGAGCTTTAGCTAAAAAGACCATTCCTTGACATTGTGAGGACTGGGTCAGTGGATGTTCTCGTTGGCAGCTGTTTTGGCAGGTGCGACTAGATTATCCCCTGAAGGATGACTCACTCCCAGCACCGAGGACTCAAAAACACACTGAAAGCAAGAGGTGAATTCTTCTACTCAGCCCTGAGCTTCTCAGAACAGAGGCTCCCTGTTCAGCCATGAAGGGAAGCTGAGGCAATAGTTGGCATGAGGCATGAGGCTCCCTGGGAGCTAAGACACTTTGAGGCCCTGTGACTTGTACAATGTGAGTGTCCTCGTGGACTTGCCTGACTATCCTAGCCTCGCTGCTAATGATTTCTCATAGAGCACCAGCTCTGGATCTGACGACTGAGTCACTGTGACTCGATGAAATTCGTGTTAAGGAGCCCTGGTGGTGCACTGCTGAAGTGTTAAGCTGCACATCTTACAGAAGTTAGCAGTGTGAACCCACCGGGCCCTACAAGGGAGAAAGATATAGCTGTCTGCTTCCATGAAGACTGCAGCCCTGGAAACCCCAAGGGCAGTGCTCCTGGATCCCATTGGGTTACTATGAATTGGAATCGACTTGACAGAGGTGGGTTTATAGAGATCTTCTAGCTCTTTCCACAGGGACAGACATATCTTTAATTCCTTCTATACAGCTCTAGAGCCGGCAAAGAGCAGAGACCATGGAGGACAAGATGATGGCGTCTCAGACAACCTCACACTTACCATCATCAAATAAATTCTGATTCATAGCAACCCTATAGGACAGGACAGAACTGCCCCAGTGAGTTTCCGAGAAGGTAACTCTTTATTGGTGCGGAAAGCCTTATCTTTCTGCTGTGGACCAGCTAAGGGTTTCAAACTGCTGACCTTGGGTTATTGACCCAACACTTAACCATTGCGTCTCCAGGGCTCCTCCGAAACAACCTAGATCCGGAACCTTATAAAATTCAGCAGTAAGAATTGCTCAGGAGCTAAGTCAACTGGGTCGGGGATGACAAGCTGGAAGGTCAGCTTAGTCCCTAACAGGCCACAGCTCCTGCGCCTGCCATTTAGCAGGCTGCTCAGATGGACACTGTGCGAATTATTCCTCCATTTCGGAGAAGGAAATGAGAAAACGAGCGGAGGGTTCACTGCTGGATGTGCAAATTGAAGAGCCACAGAGCTCCATGAATCGACCATCACTGCCATTGCTTCTCCGTAGACTGTGTGCTCACAGAGCCCAGTGGTGAGAAATGTCGCCATTGCTCCAAGAATTCCTTTCCTATGGGAATACAGGACATCAACAATACTAAATTAAGCGGTTCACCATTTTTTCAATGACCCCCAAGTTCTTACCAATTGAAGGAGTTCCCTACCGGGGAGATGTGTGTCTGTTGCTGTTTTTCACTATTGCTGCTAGGACCAAAGAGGCAATCAACATAGAGGCATCGGATGACTAAGGACAAGATGCTACAACCCAAGGGAGCTCACCGCTCTGGCCGCGACTGTGACGAGGATTCCAGTCAGGAAGGTAAAGTAGTATCCCGGGTAGACACCATGCCACAGGGCAGACAGGACGAAGGTTAGCACCGTGGGGTACCAGGGAACCCGCTCATAGCACACACTGGGGAGAGAGGAAGGTACAATGAGCTGAAGAATCATCTCAGAAGCGACCAGACCACAGAGAGATGAATTGCTCCACGCCCAATGCGAGGCTTGCCGAACCCTCGTTCGGGGGTACCAAGCACCTGGACCTGCTCTGGCTTTTCTGGAGCATTGCCAGGGACAAAAGGCACAACTGAAGACAGCTGGGGCGATGGATGTAAACTTTAAAAAAAAATACTTTTATTGGGGGCTCTTACATCTTTTATCATAATCCATACATTCCTCCAATGTGTCAAGCACATTTGCACACATGCTGCCACCATCATCGTTTTCAAAGCATTCGCTTCCCACTTGAGCCCCTGATATGAGCTCCCTGTTTCTTCCCCCTCCCTCCTTCCCCTGCCCACCCTCCCTCTCGCAAAAACACTTGATAAGTTATAGATTATTTTTTCCATATCTTACACCTTCCTCCATCACTCCTCACCCACTTTTCCTTTAATTGTCCCCCTGGGAGGGGGGTTCTGGGTTGATCCCCCTTCTCCCTACACTCTCCTCTAATCCTCCTGGTATCTTTATTCTCCTTGTTGGCCCTGAGGGGTTTATCTATCCTGGATTCCCTGTGTTGCAGGATCTCATCTGTTGCAGTGTGTATGTTCTGGTCTAATCCTATTTGTAAGGTAAAATTGAGGTCATGATAGTGGGGGGAAGGAAGCACCACCAAAGAACTAGAGGAAAGTTGTGTGTTTCATCGGTGCTGTACTACCCCTTAACTGGTTCATCTCTTCCTTATGACCCCTCTGTGAGGGGATGTCCAGTAGTCTACAGATGGGCATTGGGTCTCCACTACATGCCCCTACCCTGATTCACCTTGGGTATATTTTTGTTCTGGGTCTTAGATGCCTGATACTTGATCCCATCAACACCTCGTGATCACACAGGCTGGTGTACTCCTTCTATGTGGACTTTGTTGCTTCTGAGCTAGATGGCCGCTTGTTTACCTTCAAGGCTTTAACACCCAGATGCTTTATCTTTTGAAAGCCAGGCACCATCAGCTTTCCTCACCACATTTAAACTTGTAACCAGCACAGGGCTAAATAACACGGATCCCTTCACACTATGTGATGATGGTTTGTGTGTTCCCTACTTACCCAGGGACCGGCTTAAGGATTTATTTGGTTATTTAAATAACCAAATTAACCAAATCTGCTGCTGGTGGGGTGGTTAGGGATTCGTGGTGATGGCCTGTGTTTCAGAGTACAGCGCTCCATAGGGTTGTTACTGTGAAACCGACAGAAACAGATAACCAGGACTTTCTTCTGGGGTGCCGCAGGGTAGATTCAAGTTTCCAATCAGTAGGCTAGCAGTCAGTTGTAAAGAGCTTTCCCCACCTAGGAACCTTCTGCTCTATGGATAGTCCAAGGGGACTTTAAAAAGTATGCGGGAAAATCCCATGATCTTGGCATTCCATGGCAGAACATGTAGGCAAACGAAAGGAGAGGGAGATACCAACAACACTAGGGAGTGATAAATCATGAGCGTGTAGGGGGACCACCAAGTTCGTGTTATTTTAGCACAGCCATCCTTGGCGACACAATGCTGACACTGAGCCTCTGTGGTGCACAAGTAACAGACACTCGGCCAGCTGAGAGGCAGCTCAGCTCAGAGAGGAAGAGGCCAGCTCTAGAGACAAGCCCTTTGGATTCAGATCTATGGCTCTCCAGCTGTTGGACTATGAGCAAGTCTCATGACTTCTGTGTCTCACTCCCTCCTCTGTAAATGGGGATAAATAGCCATCAGCATCAATAGGGTTGATCGTAGGAAGACAAAAGAGTCTGATGCACATTTAACAGCTACCGACAATCTCAAATCTCACTGCTTCTACTTTTCCATTTACAGGGCCTTGAGGTTACTACCCAACCCAAATGTCAGCTGATGTTACCACTGGCAGCCATGGCTGTTCATCTAAGGAGCCCCATCTGAACACAGGCCAGCCTCATGAGTCATGAGGGCCATTTATTTCTCTTACCGCTTGAGCCAAGTAGCTGTCTGAATATTCCAGTTTTCTACGTACATTTTGAAACTTGTGGCAGTCTAGGGAGAAGAAAATAACCCCTATCATTTGGCTGTAAAAATAACCCCAAATTATGGGAAACCCTCCCCCAGAATTTCCCTGGCAGCAGACAACCTGTGGTCTTCAAAACAGTGACAACCGTCAGTCTGGACTGGGTCCGCTGCTCCGTACAGTTTTCTGGCGTTTACAAGATTGATTGTGCAGCTAAAAATTTGGCTGACAGAGTCTCAATTTTTCTCAAAATTTATTTTCAAATGATAGGCGGGCTGAAGGAACATGTTGTGGATTTTCCTTCCACTCGGGTTACAGGAAAAAAAAATGTTAAAGTCATTTGGAACCTAAAATTAATACCCTAAAAGGGGATTCACCGCAGGAACAGTTTAATCATGAGGACTCGGTGACTTTATGGAGCCAGCTTGAATCACTGTACAATGTGGCCATCTACAAACGAGGTCTGTCTTCTGAAGTGAACTCTATAAATACCGACATAGACTCCGGGGCATCCACGTGTGCCTGGCATGGGAAGAGATTTCAAGGATGGAGGGTCCCCTTGCAGAAAATAAAACAAATAAGAACCACTCAGCTGGCAATGGTGTGGGTAAATTGACCATTGAAAAGGAGACACCCTCCCCCACCCCCCAGGGACAAGGGAACAACAAGTGATCCAAAATCAGGGGCAAGGAAAATGTAAGAGTCCTGGTAAGACTTGATCAGGGGCAATGTAACCAAGAGGAATTCCTGAGACTCAAATGAGGGCTGTGCATGATAGTGGGACAAGAGGAAAGGAAAAGGAAGCAGAAGAAAGAACTAGGAGGCAAAGGGCATTTATAGAGGTCTAAATAAAGGCAAGTGCACATGAAAACATATTTATATATAATCTTGGGGAAATAGATCTATGTGAAAATATTTCTAGGTTTTGTATTAAGGTAGCAGATGGACACTGGGTCTCTACTCAAGTACTCCCTCAATGCAAGAATATTTTGTTCTATTAAACTAGCATTCCGTGATGCTCACCTTCCAGACATGATCACCGAAGACAAATGTGTGCATAAGCAAATGTGAAGAAAGCCAATGGAGCCTGGCTATCAAAAGATATAGCATCTGGGGTCTTAAAGTCTTGAAGATAAACAAGTGACCATCTATAGCTGAGAAGTAACAACGCCCACATGGAAGAAGCACACCAGCCTGTGTGATCATGAGGTGTAGATGGAATCACATATCAGGCATCAAAGAACAAAAAATCAAATCATTTTGATTGAGGGGGAGTTCAGATTGGGGACCCCAAGCCTATCTGTAGGCAACTGGACATCCCCTTACAGAAGGGTTTTGAGGAGGAGATGAGCCACTCAGAGTGCAGTGTAGCAACAATGAAACATACAACTGTTCTCTAGTTCCTAAATGCTTCCTCCCTTGCCACTATCTTGATCCCAATTCTACCTTACAAATCTGGCTAGACCAGCGTTATGTACACTGGTACAGATGGGAACTAGAAATACAGGGAAGCCAGTTCAGATGAACCCCCACAGGACCAGTGGTGAGAGTGGCAATATCAGGACGGTGGAGGGAAGGTGAGGTAGAAAAGGGGAACCGATGACAAGAATCTACATATAACCTCCTCCTTGGTGGAAGGACAAAAGAAAAGTGGGTAAAGAGAGATATCAGACAGTGTAAGACATGACAAAATGATAATAATTTATAAATTATCAAGGGTTTGTGAGGGAGGGGGGCTGGGAGGGAGAGGGGAAATGAGGAGCTGATACCAAAGGCTCAAGTAGAAAGCTACTGTTTTGAGAATGATGATGGCAACAAATGTACAAATGTGCTTGACACAATGGATATACGTATGGATTGTGACAAGAGTTGTAAGAGCCCCCAATAAAATGATTTAAAAGAAAAGAGACACCCAAAAACAAATCCTCAACTATGTCTTCTTATCAAAAAAACAAAAAAAGCAAACAGTCAAGGACCAGATATCTCAATGAAGATGGAAAATACAAACGCAGATGCTGCCTTTTTCTGTCGATGCTTCGGCAACCATGAGAAAATCTTGTGTGGGTCACACACTGTCCTAATATAAAATCTTGTGTGGGTCACACACTGTCCTGTTTAGAAACCAGGAAGCAAAGAAAGGAAGGAGGTGAATGCTTTCCTGATAAAATCTCTAAACAAAATAGGAATAGAAGGGAAAATCCTCAACAAAATTAAAGGCATATAGACAAAGCCAACTGTCAAAACTGTTTTCAAATAAGAGATACTGGAAGCATTCTCTTGAGTACTGAAATGAGACAAGCCTATTATTAATACTTATTCAAATAGTGTGCTGGAAGTCCTAGCCAGAGCTTTAAGACAAGAAAAGAAACAAAGGGCAACAGGAATGATAAGGAAGAAGTGGAACCAGACTTATTTTCAGATGACAAGCTTCTGTACTTAGAAAATTCCAGAGATTCTTCAAGAAAGTTACCAAAACTAATAGATTTCAACAAAGTGGCAGGGTAGAAGATCAACATTTTAAAAATCAGTTGGAATCCTCTACATGAACCCATTAACAAGAATTCCAAAAAGAAAATCAAGAAGACAACATCTTTGGCAATAGCCACTTCAAAGGATAAAATTCCTAGGACTAAATCTAGTCAGGGGTGTAAAAAACTTATACAAGGAAAACTACAAAGTAGTACTGCAAGAAGCCCCAGAGACTTACATTAATGGGGGTGGGGGTGGGGGTGAACCCAGCAACAATAACAATGTACTCATGGCTTGGAAGACTTAACATAGTAAAAATGTCAATACTGCCCAACATGATCTATAGCTAAAATGCAATTCCAGTCCAATCCCAACATTCTTTTAAAAAATGGAAAAACTCACCTCTGATTTTATATGGAATGAGAAGAGGCCTTAACCAGCTAACACATTATTGAAGAAGAACCAAGTCGGCGGCTCATACTTCCTGATGTACAACTTCATTATACATTCACTGTACTCAAAACAGCCAGGTACTTGGTACCATAATAAACACATAATCCAATGAAATAGAATTGAGAATCTAGAAGTAAATCCATCCACCTGTGGGTTGCTGATCTTCAACAGTGTCAAAGTCTACTCCATGGGGAAAGAGAAGTTACCTTTTGATGGTGGCAGTAAAACTGGATACCCATGTGCAGAAGGAAGAAACAAGACCTATACTTCACATCATACACAAAAAGTAACTCAAAATGCCTCAACGATCTAAGTGTTAAACTTGAAACTAGAAAGTTCCTAAAATGTAACACAGGTGTAATGCTAGAGGTCCTGATTTATGGTATAAATAGATCATCAAACAGAAATAAAATGTGCAAGCAACAGCTAACTGGACCTCCTAAAACTTATTCATGTTCATCAAAAGACTTTAAAAAAAAGTAAAAGGATAATCTACACACTGGGGATATATATATATAATCTGACAAGAGTCTAATTTCTAAAACACTTAGATAACACCAACACTTCCACAAACAATCCAATCAAAAGAGGTAAAGAGGTGCTGGGGGTAGAAATGGTTAAAGAATATGAACCTACATTTGACCAAAGATGTTCAACATATGAAGAGATGCTCGCAGTCATTAGCCATTTAAAAAGAAACAACTCATGGCCATTGGGTGGATTCTTACTCATCGTGATCCCATAGTCAACCCTGTGGGTTTCCAAGACTACAAATCCTGGGAGTAGAAACCCTCATCTTTCTTCCAGAGAGGTTGTTGGTTTCTAACCACTGACCCTGAAGTTAACAGCCTATGTGCTTCCTTCCCCCCACTATCATGACCTTACAAACGGATTAGACCAGAACAGATGAGAGCCCCAAACACAGGAAATCCAGGATAGATAAACCCCTGAGGGTCAACAATGAGAATAGAGATATCAGGAGGATAGGGGGAAGGTGGGGGGAGCAAGGGGGAAGTGATCACAAGGATCAGCATATAGCCCCCTCTCAGGGGGATAAACAACAGAAAGTGATTAACCCTATAGGTAATCAGTAAAATGTAAATAAAAACACAAAACAATCCCACTGCCAATGAGCCAATGCTGACTCATAGCTACTCCTGGTAACTTTCTCCCTTGGGTCTGCTGGTGGTTTCGAACTGCCAACCAAGTAGATTGCAACCATGTAGGTTACCAACGTGGTGACCACTACACCACCAGGGCTCCTCCCCTGGGCTCCTTAAGGAGATGCAAGCCCAAAGAAATACTATGCAACTTAAAGAGATGCAAACAATGAGATACTATGTCACTCTTAAAAAACAAAAAGACACCTATATAAAAATCATGCAAATATATATATATGTGTGTGTATATATATATATATATATATACATACATACCATAGTGAATTAAGGGGGAAGTGCAGAGTGGAGACCCAAGGCCCAAATGTCGACCACTGGAGATCCCCTCATAGAGGGGTTTAGGAGAGGAGATGGGTCAGTCAGGGTGCAATGTAGTACCGATGAAGAACACAGCTTTTCCCCAGATCCTGGATGCTTCCTCCCCCCCAACTACCATGATCCGAATTCTACCTTGCAGGACTGGATAGGGCAGAGGTTGTACACTGGTGCATTTGGGAGCTGGAGGCACAGGGAATCCAGGGTGGACGATACCTTCAGGACCAGGGGTGTGAGGGGCGATGCTGGGAGAGTGGAGGGTGAGTGGGTTGGAAAGGGGGAACTGATTACAAGGATCCACATGTGACCTCCTCCCCATGAGATGGACGGCAGAGAAGGGGGGGAAGGGAGACTCCGGATAGGGCAAGATATGACAAAATAACAATCTATAAATTATCAAGGGCTCATGAGGGAGAGGGGAGCGGGGAGGGAGGGGAAAAAAAAGAGGACCTGATGCAAAGGGCTTAAGTGAAAAGCAAACGCTTTGAGAGTGATTAGGGCAAAGAATGTACGGATGTGCTTTATACAATTGATGTATGTATATGTGTGGATTGTGATAAGAGTTGTATGAGCCCCTAATAAAATGTTTAAAAATAAACAAACAAACCAATTCTGACACGTTTGTGGGAGACTGGAAACTGTCTACAACACTGCTACAACCACTAGGAAAAACAGTAAAGCAAGTCTTCAAAAAGCTGTAAGAAATACCATGTGGCTTAGCAATCCTACTCCTTGGCACATATCTTTGAGAACTAAGAATAGTGACACGAACAAATACACACCCAGGTTCGATGCAACAGTATGCAAAATAGCGAAATGATGGAAGCAAGAGATGGGTAGAGCACTAAAATATGGTACGTCCCTGCAATGTAGTAAGAATATGTCTGAGAAACATAGCATGGATGCATCAGGAGGACATTAAGCTGAGTGAAACAAGTCGATCACAAAGGGCAAATACTATGTAATGATTCCCAAAAAGTCCATGAGAAAAGTGGAATTAAAGATATTTAAGAGATCACTGACGATATGGGGGAAATAGCAATGCGTGGTGAAGAAATCAGCTATGAGCCCTGCCTATCAGAAAGAATCATGCCTGGGGTCTTAACGTTTTGTCTTAAAACAAGCAGCCATCTAAATACAATCCAAAGATTGCAAATATTAAAATCCAGCCTGAGGATGGGCTGGTCTTAGAGGTTACATTCTAAGCACCCCAGTTGCAGAAGGCTAAGAATGAAAATGAACGCCTCAAATCCATTTGCAGGTCCCCACAAGGATTTAGCCCCCAGAGAACCCCTCTGACCAATGACCGGGAATGTGAGTACCCTTGCTAATAAAGTAGAGTGGAGCGGAAAGTGGACTAATGCAAATGTAGTTAGGTTAAATTTTAATGCCTTATCATTTGTTCTCTCTTTTGACTCATTTTAAATTTTTGTTCTGGTGATTCATAGTTTCTTTCTTTTTGAGTGAGGTTTTTCTCTGTTTTATTTCGTTACTATTGTTGGGGTATCTTTCTTGGGCTTTTTTTTCTTTTTCATTTTGTTTACTGAGACAGTAACTGAATTAGTAGTTTTTGAGGTTGTGGCAAGGGCGGACAGGGGAAATGGGGGGCTAATAATAATGAGTACAAGGAAGATGGAAATTCCTAGGATTGATTGTGGGGATGAGCACACACCTCTTTTTAACATGTTTAAACTAGTGAATTGTAAGGATGTGTGAATTAGATGGCAATCAGGCTGTTACAATTCAAAATGAAAGATATCCCCAAAAGGCTACAAACTTTCTGAAGTCCCCTCATCTGACTCATTTTTTTATAAAAGTTTAAGCATACATTTATGCACAGAATGCAACGTTCTTCAAGGCTTATCAAGAATGCTAGGGGAAGGGAGAAAGAATAACTTACTAGCCAGTTAAATCTGGTGGTGAGAAGGCAATACACAATACGGAGGAAGTCAGCACCACACGATCAAGGTAAAGAAAGACACAGAAGCACACGAGAATAAAGGACAACTCAGAACAGTAGTGAGGATCGCGACACTTGTCTCGAGTACTTTGGACGTGGCGCCAGGAGACACCAGGCCCTGCCAACATGCGTGGCAGCAAAACAGAGGATGCTTCTCCACGGGATGGGTTGGTGCAGTACCTGCAACAGTGGTCGTAAAAAGAACAGCTGTGAGGATTGTCTGGGACCGGCGGGGTTTCATTTTGTGGTACACAGGGGTGCAATGAGCGGGGACCAAGCGGATGGCACCTACCACCAACAACCACAATCCTAAACAAACATTCCTACGTGGCTGTATAGGCAGATATGCATGCTATATAGGGGTGGGCGGGCTTCTAGGGGGATATGCAAATTTAGACATAATTGTGGGTTTTTGAATACACATATTTGCATGTGCTGCATATGTATTCGTATATACAGGATGCACATAGGCGGCACAGCTATGGCTAGTTACTAGACATACCTTGGGGGACATCCAGATCAATAGGCAGAATGCCTCCTGTTCTGAAAATAATATTCCTAAAGCTGATGTTCTAAATCCTAGTTAGGTGAGTCGCTTCTGGGGTCTTCACAGTTTGCAAGCAGCCCCTTAAGATACACATACTGGTCTCCTCCCATCCGGAGGGAGAGAGTGAGCGAAGGAAATAAGGAAGGATCCGCGAAAACAATGGTCGGCATCGCCTCTAGCCCGACACCAGGATAGGACGGGATAACATGTCCAACAAGGTACACACCAGTCCTGACTTTCTGAACCAATGCAGGCGGGGGAGCCACCAGGACCATTGCTCTGAGACACACTTGTCATCTAGAACCAAAGTCACTCCCAGAAGTCACCATTCAGTTAATAGATTGACCGGTATAATTTACAGTAACATCCGAAAGGAATATGTTCCTTAGAACAATTAACTAGATAAAACCAAAGAAGGAACATCTACCCCATAACCAAAAAAAAAAAAAAAAAAAGGCAGGGGGGGCAGAAAACTTGAGGGATGGAAGAGGAAAGGTGGGGTGAAGGTGGGGTGCGTGCTGACACACTACAGGGGTAGCAATCAGTGTCATGGAACAATTTGCATATGAATCACTGGATGGGAAACTAACTTGCTGTGTAAACTTTCACCTAAAATATAGTAAAAAGTTTTTTTTAAAAAAAGAGGTACAGAAGAAGATAAAAGGAAATAGAGAAACCCAAACCAGATGCTGCTGAGTGGAGTCTGCCTCCTTTGTGTCAGAATACAATGGGTTTGAAAGGCTGAGTTGAGGGAGATCTTGATGCCTTGCTACTGAAGCCCTCCAGGTGCATTCAAACCACTGATCTTTTGATTAGCAGATGAGAGTGTTAACTGCTTGCTCGACCCAAAGACTCCCAGAGAGACAGATGACTAGAAAGATAGATGAATGGGTGGATGGATAGAGATGGATGATAGATAAGACAGATAGATAGTTGCATTGTGATTTTTGAATTTCAAAACCCAGAGAGTTTCTTTACCCACTTATTCTATGGGAATTCAAATATTGTATGTACAGACCCAGGATTCCTCAATTAAACCAGATTTCCTTGGTATTCTTTAGTCCCGTATACTGAATCAAATATACTAAAAATACAAACTTTCTCCTTCTGGTTCTCTTTTAGAATAAATACATGATTTAATAACAGCCTTTTATGTAGCACAACCGCCTAAGGTCAAAGGATTCCTTCTTTGGTGCACAGCGGGGGTGGACTAGCAGGCAGCCAAAGGTGAAGGGAGCCACTTCAAAGGACATTTGCCTCCAGCACTGGGGCAGCCAGTGGTGGTCCACATGGCTGGAAGGAGAGAAGAAGTTCAGTTGGAAAAGCGAAAAGAGTTGTAACATATTTAGATTTGTCATTAAAAAAATAATGGCAGTTTTCCTTCCACCTTCTCTTGGGCATCTATCTCCCTCCGGGACAGAACGGAGAAAGGGTACAGACAAGCTGCACTGCCGTTTCAAAGCTGGGAAGGGTTGTTGTGAAGGCTAGAGCCCGTCCATTTAAAATGCGGCGGATGGGGAAGGAAACAAAGCATTATCTGTTCATTCAGAGCCAAGTCTGGACCTGGACCGTTTTTTAATGACACCTGCTCAGGCTTCCTGCCCGCAGGAGCCTTTAGATCTTCCGGAATTATGCAAAAATGAATGCTTTGCTCCCAGGGGGTGCTCGGAACTTGTTGAACTAAATTGGTTTGAGTGACAAAGAGCACCATGACCACAGGATGTACGCCTACCAATTCACCAGGTAATGCGTGTACGGGCATCCATTTCTCTCTGCTTCTTTGCCGTTTGAAGTAGCAATAGCTTCAGTTCTACGAGCAAGAAGTGAATATGACCCCTTCTGAAAATTCTGTATTTGGGTAAAAATGCTGCTCTCCTTTACTCCACAGGCCATCCACATGCAACAAGCCTCGGATGGCAAGAAGGTGCAAGGCCTTCCCCATGACTCCTGGTCCACTCTCCACCCAGAGTGGGCAGTCTGTGGCCAGCCTCCACATCCTTGGCTTCTTGTTCTACCAGGACAGCCCCTTCTTGTCAAACGCTCCAGTGGTACTCTGCCTGCCACCACTCTGTGGTGGGTGGAAATCCGAGAGCATCAGCAATCCCGAGTCCCCTGGCTAGAAGCATGCCCTCGCTCCTAGCCAGCCGCAAGGAGAAAGGGGGCCACGACTTGGCATCCCCATAGGCCGTGCGTGCCAACCGTGCCATGCCAACCAAACTGGATGGATTGCTAAAGAGAACACCTCTGGTGAGGAAGGCCGACTGACAGCTATGACCCAAGAAGGAAGACAGGCAAGGGGAAAACACGACTCTGAGGTTCAAAACCATTCTCGTGGCCCCAAAGCTGTGTGCACGATAATTCTTGCATGAGAAAGCGTATGGATCAGATGTTTGCAGAGGAACCATTGGGAAGACTCATAATATGGAGTTCTAAATCCAGCAGCTTCCAGCCTTGCATTCTTGACCGGAGAAGGGAGAATGTAAACAAGAGAAAGAAAACAACAACCACGCTTTTGAGTGGAAAGAACAGCGATATATAAGAAACACTGGGGTTTTCGTGCTTTGGTATTTTTTGTGGTTGTTGTCATTGTTTTATTTTGTTGCTTTTTTCTTTAAGGCTTTGTGTGTCATTCTTCCTGGAACTCTTTAAAAGATTGAGAAAGGAAAGATCTTAAAAACAAGTGGGCAAAGAAGTTCTGAGATGCAAATGTTCAGGGAGTATTCATTCCACTGAGAGAAGTTTGTCTGGGCCCCTCAGATGAAAACCCTCCTGCAAGCCCATTGGCTGTATTCGCTGCGGCACTTTGATCTGAAAGCTTAATACACTCACCTCAATCTTCCAGATGTTTAGGTTAGAGAGCAGATCCCAACAGAAATTGCCATTCTTATCCACGCCGCTGAACCCAAAGCCAGCTGCATTGTTCACTGCATCCGCTAAAGTTTGTAAAACAAGAGGTTAACGATCAAAAAGAATATTGCTGCTGTAAAAGACACTGATCACCTGACTTCAAGTACAAGGGATGTGCTGTTGTTTCCTTTAAAAAGAAACAAAGTAACAACAATAATTTCCAGGGCCTGGTCATCATTATGGAATAAGAGAGCCATAGTTCGTAGGTGGATGACATTCATTCATTCGTCCACTAGCATTTACCGAGTAAAAGAGCACACTCATGGAATGCGGAAATGCCAGTGCGAAAGAGAAGCGAAGAATCAATGAGAAGACTGTAGGGATCAGCTTGATATGAGAAGTTGGGAGGACAGGGAGAAGAGAAGAAGGCAAAAACGTACCTCTTCCCAGAAAGAGAAACAAGATAAGAGGGGCCCAGCAGGAACCCCCTGAGCTGCCACTGAGATTGGAACCACATTAATCCACAGTGAGCATGCGCTCAGAGGGAGACCCAGGGCTGCAGGAGAGCTCACTGCAGACAGGTCCAAGCACACCTTGCTAGCAGGGCATCAAAGGGAGCTGCCAAGATGCAGTTGGTAAAAGAGCTGAAAACCCTTTCGGGATTTCAAGAGAGCTGTGAATTTGGGGCCTGCAGCAAGAGGTCACATACAGGCATGTTCACCCAAAGCTAAGAACTGAAAAACAATCTGCTCTGGCTATTCTCCCTGTGAGGGTTAGTCCATGTCAACTAGAGACACTCAGGTGAAGGTCGGGTGGAGCCTATCTGTAGCCGGATGACTTGTCCACTGGTATACAAGAGAGCCTGAGCAGGGCTGAGCCTCCATGCTCCTCCTGCGGGATCTGAGCCTGCATCTGGTTCTTGATCTCCAGTTGTGCCACCTGCCAACCCTAGGAGCCAGCCGCAAATGATCAACGTTGGCTTCATTCATTCATTCACCTCTGCAACCACCAGTCTAGGGCCTTCGCCCTTGGCCATCCTGCTTGCTGTTTGTCAACTTCCACAGCGACACTAATCACAAGCTTACATCTGACTTCAGTTTACATCTGACATATGGACCCAAACCGGACTGGACTTACCAACTTCTACAACTGCGTAAGCCATTTCTGGATAAAATTAAATCTCTATCTAGCTATCTATATGTATGTGTGTGT
This sequence comes from Tenrec ecaudatus, assembly GCF_050624435.1. NCBI lineage: Eukaryota > Metazoa > Chordata > Mammalia > Afrosoricida > Tenrecidae > Tenrec > Tenrec ecaudatus. The sequence goes on along the minus strand of NC_134530.1, from coordinate 319,108,486 downwards.
GTAGGTATACACACACATATATATACATTTATGTATATATATGTTCTCACTGGTTTTTGTGTGTATATGTATATATATATTCTCACAGGTTTTGTGCACATGTATGTGTGCATGTGCATACATATACATATGCACACATACATAAATATATCACTGGTTTTGCTTCTCTAGAGAACCCAACATAACACCCTCCCCATGCAGTCAACCTAAAAGCACCTGTTATTTTGCTTCTCTGAGCACTCAGAGAAAGTGCTTCTAAAATAAAGGCGTCACGTCTAATCAATCTCATAATGAATTTTTTTGTAGTCAAATACAGACATGAGGAACCCTTTATTTTTTTATTATAACGACCAAGAGATACTCTCTTCCTCGTTGCTCCATTTCAAGTTCATTCTGCAAGATTGAACTTTAAAAGCAAATACAAACGAATGGAGCCATCAGCCAATTAAACTCTTCCCCATCTAGTTGATTCCTACTCACGGTGACCTTCTAGGGCAGTGGTTCTCAACCTGTGGGTAGCGACCCCTTGGGGGGGGTCAAATGACCCTTTCACAGGGGTTGCACAGTTCATAACAGTAGTAAAATCACAGTTATGAAGTAGCAACAAAAATAATCTAATGGTTGTGGGAGGGGGGGTCACCACCACACGAGGAACTGTATGAAAGGGTCGCGGCGTTAGGAAGGTTGAGAACCACGGCCACAGGACAAAGTAGAACTGCTCCCTAGAGTATCCGAGGATTCACAGTCAGAGTGCCACATCTTTCTCTGGGGGACAGGCGGAGGGGTTTGAACTGCCAACCTTTGATTTATCAGCCGAATGCTTCGACTCCTGCGCCACTAGGGCTCCCAATGAAACCACAGCATTGTGAAATCCTAGCTCTGGGAGGAAGCTTAGCAAAATTGCTCGTTCTCACTTGTGGTGGTGTGTCGCCAAGTTGATTCGGACAGAACTGAACTGCCCCCGAAGGCTACCTAGGTGGTGATCTTTACAGAGGCCCTGGTGGCACAGTGGTTGAAGCACCAGGCTGTTACCTGGAGATTGGTGGGTTCCCTCTACTGAGCCTCGTCTAGCTGCTGAATGCTCTGAGTTCCCATGAGCTGGGGGCCAGCTCCCTGGCAGCTACCACCCCCACCCCCACCACAGCACATAAGAGTGGCTGGCCAAGCCCGCCGCACAGGTAGCTATGATGGTGAGCATTAGCCCAGTGCTGCTGTGACAGAGGCTGGGGCTACGCGATGCTACATTAACATTAACCACACCCGTGGGGAGCAGACCAGAATGGGAACACTAGAACATTGAGTCCACAACGCAGTGGCTAGCGGACAGGAAGGGAGAGATTCTGCTCTCTCAGAACGTCTGCATTTCTACAATGTCAGAAGTCATTGTCCCCTAAAAGCATTTGGTGGTGCTGAAATCAAGACTCGCTTTGGCCTCAGGGCAGTTAAAAGTTCTAAGTTCCTCAGTCCAAAATTGGCTTTACTTGTACAAGGCATGGAGCTAATCGATCCTTTTTTTTTTTTTTTTCCAGGTCCACCAATTTGGACAGACCTGCGGGCGTTTGTTCTGCTGTACATGGGGCTGTGCTGAGCTGTAACCAGCTCAACGGCACTGAGGAACATTTTGCACTTTGTGGTCCTGGGAGCAGGACTTGGACTAAAGTTAATTCGCATTCCTTAGCAATTAATCACCAGCTCCCAGCTGGAGCCCTGTTGGCATAGTGGGTTACATATTGGACTGCTAACCACACGTCAGGTCAGCAGTTCGAAACCACCCGCCACTCCATGGAAGAAAGATAAGCCTTTCTACTCCCGCAAAGTGTTACCCTATTGGAAATCCATGGGGGCAGTTCTACTCTCTCCTATAGGGCAGTGGTTCTCAACCTGTGGGTCATGACCCCTTTGGGAGTCGAACAACCCTTTCACAGGGGTCACCTGATTCATAACCGTAGCAAAATTACAGTGATGAAGTAGCAAGAAAAATAATGTTATGGTTGGGAGGTCACCACATCATGAGGAACTGTATGAAAGGGTCGTGGCATGAGGAAGGCTGAAAACCACTGCTACAGGGTCATTCTGAGTCAGCATTGACTCTATTGGCAGTGAGTTAATTTAATCAGTTCCTTTTGCATCCATATACATCTAGTATTGCTGTGTTCCACAAAGCCAAACTCACAGCCATTGAGTCACTTCTGATTCACAGTGACTCCATAGGGCTGGGTAGAATTGCGCCTGTGGGCTTCTGAGACTGTCAATCTTTCTGGGAGCAGAAAGTGGATTGGCTTGTGGGTTCAAGCTGCTGACCTGAGAGCTACCCTGTTTCCCCCAAAATAAGACATTGTCTTATATTAATTTTTGCTTCCAAAGATGCGCTAGGTCTTACTTTCAGGGGATGTCTTATTTTTCCATGAAGAAGAATACAGTACACATTTACTGTTTATTCTTTTATTAAAAGAGACCTCACACGTCCTGTCTGCTCTGGCTGTGCTGCGGCCAACAGTGTGCCGCCCGCCGCTACGGTCCAAAGTCCAGAATTATGGTAGCTTCGGGGGCCCTTATTTGGGGGAGGTCGTATTTTCGGGGAATGCCTGATATTTCAGCGAGAGGAAAAACTGTGCGTAGGTCTTATTTTCGGGGGTGTCTTACTTTCAGGGAAACAGGGTAGTAGCCAACATGTAGGATTTTCTTTTTCCTTCATTTATTTTATTTTGGCTGTTCAGAAGGTACACAGCCAAAAAAATACACCAGCTCAAGTTCCTGCTCGCACCATGCAAAGCCATTGATACGATTCTTTGAGTTGTGGGACCATTCTACGCCATCCTCCTTTCCGGACTCTCTGTTCCTCTGTTAATGTAAAATGACTACCCCTGAGCTTCCTACGGAACCTGTGAGGCACCCTGGTCAACTCCTTCATGTACACCTTAAAAGAGCAACAATGCTGAAGGCAGGCATATTTTACTACTTAGACTAAACGTGTCCGGTTTTAAGAAGACTCCAGGGAACAGTTTTAACTTCAGGCTACAAGATGATCTCGGGGCAATTGTTTAGGAGGGGGAGGGAAAAGGTTCCCCATTGCAGTTTTCAATGGTTGATCTCTCATAAATTAAAAAACAAACAAACGTCCTGCCATCGAGTTCATGCTGACTCACAGTGACTCTCTAGGACAGGGTCGGACTGCCCCTGTGGGTTTCTGAGACTGCAATTCTTTACTGGAGTAGAAAGCCACATCTTTCTCCCACGGAGCCACTCACTGGTAGTTTCAACGACTGACCTTGTGATTGGCAAACCAATGCATAACCACTATGCCCCGGAGCTTTTCTTCTGAGATGCCGCTGGGTGGATTCAAACTGCCAGGTTTCAGTTAGTAGCCAAGGGATGCCAATCAGTACTCATTAGGAGGAGAAAAATGAACACAAATTGTACAATAAACCCAAAGAAAATAATGTTATCATTTCAATAGAAACAGCTACTAGGAGAAGGCTAACAGAGTGCAGCTCATCTGAGGTTTGTCAAGAGGCCTACTTTAAGGATTAAATTTATAATCATGTCTAATTAGTACATCAATCTGTTGTAAATTGGGCTTTAAAGAGCTGGATGAAACAATCATTCTGCTAAACAATTTAAAGAGTCCCTGCTATACTAGTCATTGAGTATTATTCATAAATAATACAAAGGTTCATTTTAGACCTGCCCGTGCAATTCTAACTGCAACAAACTTCGAATCGAGGCCATACAAATTAATGATGTGTTTCTATCGAAGCACTAAAGAAAAAAAAAGATAAAGGGAAAAGAAGCATTAAAGCAACAGGAAAACAAACCACAAAAGTAGTTATTGCTATATTTTCCAACTATCTGAGATACTCCCCAAAGGGCAGAATGAATCCCCAAGCCCCCAGTTCTCTGCACCCCAGCCCCTCCCCACCCAGATCCCCCCAAGGCTGGCCCACCTTCTGCAGACTTCCCTCTCTGGCCTTGGGGAACAAGGAGATGATTGAATCCTAACCTGCTGTCAAGTCTGAAAATGGCCCTATAGGACAAAGGGCTTCCAGGCCTGGAACTCTCTAAAGAGCAGACTGCCTCATCCGTCTCCCAAAAACAGCTGGAGAACTTGATCTGCTGCTATTTTTAGTTTGCAGCCCACACTCCGCTCTCGGAGCCACCAGGACTCCTTAACCCCCCAAGACCCAGATGAGGAAGCAGGAAAGGTCGAGACGGGGGAAAAGAAACGGAGAGTAATTTAACAAATAGAAGGCGGTAAAACAGAGAGATGCTCTCTCTCTCCTTCTCATAAACACACAGACACACACACAGACACACAGACACACAGACACAATAGGGGAAAAGAAAAGGAGAGTAAATTTAACAAGTAGAAGGTAGTGAAAGAGAGATATGCTCTCTCTCTTTCTCCTTCTCATTCATACACACACGCACGCACGCACGCACGCACGCACGCACGGAAAGCAAGAATGTTAACTTGCTCACAGGGGAAGACACCCAGCATCCCAAGTCAGTTTCAACCACAACAGGTATAAGTCTCACCTATGAAGGAACTTTGGGAAAAGGAGGAAGTTAAAGGACACCTTGTCCAATGACCTTTCCATAGCCATCATTCCACAGCTTCCTCCCACTGTGGTAGCTCTTCCTGCACATTGCCCTCGCTGAGGTGCGCGTCTGTGTACGCCCCGGGTAACATGCTTTAATTTTCTTGGAGCACAAAACCAGGTATTCAATAAAAACTTCCACTGAACAGAAGCAACATTGCCCACATCGCAAAATTTCAGAAATGCTCTCAAGTGAGAGGGGTAACCAAGTGGTACCAAAATACTTGGGTAGCTGCAAACTTTTATTTGGGTCTGAACCATGGAGCATGAACTGGGAGGAGAATTCAATCGAGTCAGTGTGATTCCCTCATTTGTGGGATATGAGCTCAACACCAAATTTAATCATCAGTTTGACTGAATCAAAGAAGCGGCTGTCTTTTGGCCCTAGCACCTGGTCATCCCAACTAAGGTGCTGAGCTCCCATTCTGAACGCGTTCCGAGGGCACAACAGATGCAGCTACTGGGCCTCATCAACAAAAACTAAACAGCAAAATCCACGTTTGATGGGTGGAAACAGAAGTTCCAAGCTTAGACACCTGTTCACAACATCAAGTTCAGACAACGAACGGTCAGAAGCTCTCATCTCTATGTCCTGGATCCTTGAGTCCATGGTGGGTGAGGAAACTGGTTTCCAGCATGCATTGGATTTACTTTTGAGGTAGTGAGTTGATTGTGCCAACCTGGCTGATAAATACATGTGGGGTTAATTGAAGGGCAGAGGGATAAATGGCTTGGTGAGTCTCGCCTTTTGAGTTCTTGGGTCTCTTGCTTTCTGATGGTTGGACCAGTGTGCAGCTGCCTTAGCCAGTTCCCTGCTTTAGTTGGTAAGACTCACTTCCTGCAAGACATCCCTGAGGAGAAGCCACATGGACCTACCCCGATGCAGCCCTGGGTGCTGGAGCACCCGTGTGGAGACCCCTGCCAGCGCTGAAATGCTTACACATTCACTGACTTGGCTTTCCTCCTGCAGTCGGCATCATTGAGTCTGTTTTGTGAGATGGAGGAGGACTTTGTGAATTGGTGTTAGACATATGAGTTAATGGGCAATGTTGGACTTGTGGGCTTGGGCATCACTTGGTTGGGATGTTTTCTTGATGCACACTTAACCTTTATATAAAACGTTCTCTTACACATGAGTTTCTGTGGATTTGTTTCTCTAAAGTACCCAGACTAATACAACTTGTTTGATTGGGTAATCCAAGACGTTGTTCTAACTCTTACAAAAATTCCAAACTCACTGCTATCGAGTTGATGCAGACTCATTGCCACCCTGTAGGCCAGGGTAGAACTGTCCCTCTGAGATTCTGAGACTGTCCTTCTTTACGAGAGTAGAACACCCTGTCTTTCTCCCTAGTTCTCCCAAGCCATCCATCCACAAAGATCATTTCCCCCAGACTTCACCCAGGCCAGGCCGCTCCATCAAGCTTACCTAGTGTCCACGCGAAGTAATACTTGGGCTTTGAGGCTTGCAGGACAATGTACAGGTAGCAGAGTCGAGTCAGGAAATTTGTTTTATGGACAAACCAGTCATCCACCAGGCAGGTAACAGGGAAGTTCTTCGTGAGCGTCAGAAACAAAAGAAGAGACGCCAAGGTGATGCACAGCTTACGGACCACCGCTCCCTGGAAACGGGACAACAACCGTGTAACCATGAAAGACCGAAGGACGCGAGCACCACTGCAGCCAGGCCGTGTCATGAACGAAGTTGTCCCCATAGCGTCTTGGCATGATTCCCTACAAAGAGGTGGACAGGCGCTCTCCCTCCTGGCGCATTTCTAGGGCAGGGGAGGTGTGCTGTATTTAGATGCAAGTTATGTATCCCTCAGACGCTGGAGGGCTGAAGGAAGTGGACAAAAGTCATCTAGGGAACGGATGCTGGCTTTCACTAGCAAGTTCCACCAACAACAAAGAGGAGGTGGCGCTAGTGCTCAAAACATAAGAGAAATGGATACTATTACAGGGTGGTCACTTCCCATTAGGAGCCCTGGTGAAGCAGTAGCTACGCATCGGGTCGCTACCTGATGGTTCAGCAGGTAGAAATCACTAGCCACTCCATGAGGGAAAGACGAGGCTGTCAACTCCCATACAGTTACAGTCTTGGCAACCCACAGGGGAAGTTCTATCCTGTCCTATAGTGTCACTATGAGCCACAGTGACTCGATGGCAGTGAGATTTGTTCGGCTTTTAATTTCCCATTAAATATGATATTTGGTAAAGTGAGGGTGAGGGGAAGCCTTAATGAGATACATTGACACCGTGGCTGCAACACTAGACCCCCAAAATCATGAAGATGCCACTGAACCGGGCCAATATTCTGTCTTGTAGTACACAGGCTTGGCATGAGTTGGAGTCAACTCAACAGCAAGTAACATCAGCAATTTGCCACCAGAAAAAATAACCACCGGCCAGCTATTTCAACAGCCAGCAGAGTCAAGGACGTGGTCTTGAATTACCAGCAAGGAGACAAGAGGATACAGAATCAATGATTCTGTATAAGGAATGATCAAATACCCGACCCAGTAGAAGGGCAGATATTGGAAAGCTTTAGAAAGCCTTCTCAGATGGTCTAGATGCAGTCTTCTGTGAGGATGAGAGATGTGCTGACTTCTCAAAGTGCTCTGGGCAGAGTGGTTTCACCCACTTCCCCTGTATACTGTGTATGGAGACTTTCAACAGTGACATCATTGTGATAGGTTTATTGTGCCAACCTGGCCAATAGGAACATGTGGGATTAATCAGGTCGCAGTTTGTTTAGAGGGCAAAGAGATAAATGGCTCTGCAAGGCCCACCCCCCTCTCTCTTGCTTTCTGGGGATCAGAGCGTGCTGGAGCATGCTGCTGCTGTAGTTAGTTCTCTGCCTCAATCTGTGAGCTCCATTACCTGTGGGCCAGCCAACCCATGGATCATGTCACTAGAGCTCGAGGCTCCTTCGAGGCCTGCTTCACCTCGCTGCTGGTGAGTACATTGCTTGATCTTGAGGCTGGTAGAGCCTGTCACCTTGTATTACTTGTGTTAGCGATCCCATCCGGGCCTGCTTCACTAAACTCCCAAGGTGACCCAGCCTGCTGTCTGCTGCCTGTGGGCAGACTCTGCTTGCTGTGCCTGAGGGAAGACTCAGCGGTTGCTTCCTTAACCTTGGACCCAGCAGCCCTCGTGAGTTGAAGGACTTCCAGTACATTAACTGTTCCATGGAAGTGAGTTGAACTGACCCCTCTGTACTGCTGTGCGGACTAAGTATTTCCCTTCTCACTGCATAAACCTATCTTCTTATATATGTATCATCGTAAGTGTCCTGGTTTTATTTCCCTAGAGAACCCTGCCAAACACAACAATTTATAAAAATAAATTCATTCTATCCAGGAGATGCCAAACGCCCCTCCATCAGAAGGTGTGTGTGTGGAGGCTTAACTGCACTGAACCAGCACTGACAAGGGACTGACAGCGTACTGGCCCCCTGTGGAGTCCTCACCACTCCTAAGCCCAAATCATGACGGCACACTGGGTGCGAATGGACCTATGGTCTCAGTGCACCCTTGCCACTTCACATCTGTGTGCACAAAAATGCACGAGGCTCCTTTCTGAGGGATGTCAGGACTCTCGGGTAAAATCCTTTTCTAAATAAAAGGAGGGGAAACGCAAAACCCCAGGCTCCCTGAAGAGACTGCCTGGAAACGAGTGGGCTTCACTTGGGTGCCTGCTGAGGAGCCGTCGTTCCCCCAGTGCAGGAACAGCCCGTAACCTGATTCTGTGAAACCTCTCCACCAACTCGAGATCCACTAAGAAATCGCTATTTTCAAAGATTTCACTTCAAACTTCCCTAGGCCTTCCCTAGCGCGTAGGATGCCTTTTGACGCAAACTACTTTCGTTTTTTCTCTTTTCTAACTGAAAAACAACATAGTCTTTCAAGTAATTTAAAATTCCCCTTTAAGGTAGGATATTGGATTCAAATAAATTGAGCATATTTACCAAGTTCGGGAAGTTATCCTGATGCCGGCTAATACGAGAGTGATACAATTCAAGTTACAAAGAAAAGGTTGCTGATGCCAAGGCGTCAAGCAGGAAGAGAATGTCTGTATATTGGTGCCACACTGCACAGTACTGTTTGGGCAATACTGCGCGATGTGATGGAACTACGAAACGATATGGTATCTGTATTGGCTCCCCATCAAGTGGTTTGGGGGAAACAAAATAGTACTTATAAAAAAAAAAGCTTCAATTCTCTGGAAGGGAATAAAACTGAGATTCTAACATGCTTGGGTAAAACTGGTTTCTTTGGAAACAATTGCTTTCTGTCATAAAAAGCACACTTATGCTGAGCCCCATCCCGCCCACCTTTTATAATATAGCCTTGTTATCTGGCTGTACATGAAGTTCAACTTATAAAGATAAGCATCCACAGTACTGCAGTGTGCCAACCCACGGATGGGAACATCTGACCAGGGGCCATCAAGCCAGCTCTGACTGATGAGAACCCTGTATGTCTGGGTCACAGGAGAAGGGGGCGCTAGGGGCTTTCAGTGCCTGGTATCTGTGGAAATGCGGTCCCCAGCTTATCAAGGGTTCCACTCTGACAACTCCATATAAGTCAGTCCGACGTAAGTTGAATGCATCTTCTTTCTTTTTAAGTTTTCATTATTTTTGCCTTTTCATATCAGTATATGTACAAATCCAATCTGTATTTGTCTTTAGGGGTTCTAACTATTGCGGATAAATTCAGAGATACTTTGACATTGTTCATGGCACATATTACTCGTGATGAGGTGTATGAAGAAAGAAACAGATGAAAACCAGCCAGCCTTTAAGGATGGGTTCTCGTAACTCAAATATATCCTACGTCGGGGACGACGGTAGCTCAAGAGGCCATTTTTCTGAGGTGCACCGAAAGGCAGGCAGACTCCAGTGCATCTACCGTAAAGATTATAACATACACTCCTGCAACAACAACAACAGAGAGTGATTTGTGAGTGGTTAAGCGAGCAGATAGGCTGAATAGCTGCAGGTGGTCATACAGGATGACACCCTCATGCTTATACACCTGTGCTTATCGAGGAATCCTTTTGGATATCCCTACAGACCAATTACAAGTGTGCTCCACGGATAACGCTCACATAGCTACCAAAGAACATAGTGGGCACAGTTATGGAAATGTCTGGGACATAAACACCTCGAGGGACTGAGGATTCAGAGACTAAAGACTACCTAGTCTTGGGGGCATCTGGATCAATTGGCATAATACAGTTCATAGAGAAAATGCACATCATCCTAGTTTGGTGAATTGATCACTGGGGCCGTCAGGGCTTGTGAGAAGTCATCTTGGACAGAACCACATATTCGTCTCTTCCCACCTGGAGTAAAGAGTGAGGCAAACCAAACCCTCAGGGAAGCAAGCAGTCCCGCGTGTGGCTGAATAGGCCACACGAACCACGAAGAACTGGATGGCGCCAGGCCACCACCACTGACTGCTCTCACTAGGGACACACTTGAACATAGTAGGTAGCATGAGATAACAACGTACAACAAAACTCGAATCTGTAAAAAGGACCAGTATCTAACGGGTACCGGAGGCATCCCCAAGACCACTGTCCTAAATCACGCCTTTCCAACTCGGAATTGAAGCCACTCCAGGCGGCCACCTCTCAACCAAATCATAGACTTGGCCAATTAAAAAAACAACAAATGATTAGCACCCAGGAGCAATGTGCTCCTTAGAACAATGAGCTATAGGAGACTGGAAGGGAGGGAAGAGAAATGAATGGACATAAGGAACCCAGGGTGGAAACGGGGGGGAGAGCGCTCATGTATTATGGGAATTGCCACCGATGTCCAGGAGCTATGCATGCATGAATTATTGAATTGAAAACTAATCTGTGGTGTAAGCTTTCACCGAACGCATAATACAGTGGGAAACACAACACGTTCTCTGGAGCTCTGGGCAGACACTTGGCATGGAACACTCACCGTGGGAGAAGGATCTGGCAGGCTGTGGCCCCCTCTTTGCTTCCAGTTCGCCTCCAACAATTTCATGTGTGTATGTCTCCCCTCAATGAAGGCTACGTAGTCCTTGAAGTTGTTGCACGGACCAGCTATGACACTCATGAAATTGAGAAGGTAGCTCAAGTATTCCAAGAGGGAGGGCTTCACTCTGTAGAAAGAAACAAAATAGAAGGTTGAATGCTCTCCCCCCCTTGGCTTTCTCTCCTGGATGTGCCAAGGCCCAAACCGTAAACCCCAATGATGACAGCCTCCATTGTGCATCTCAAAAGGAGGGGTTGGAGACCCTAACCCTTATGAGTGTGCCTGAGTCAGAATCAAGTTGTTGGCACCGAGACACCTGTGATAGGATTCCCGACGGCACGGCGGTGAGGGGCTTGGCTGATGAACCAAAAGGTCGGTAGCTGGAACGTCACACATGAAAGAGCACGTGAAGATCATCACACGGAGGAGAGAGATGTGTCTGCCTACTTCCGTGATTTACCGCCTTGGGAAGCAAGCCCCCCCAGGGGGGGGGCAGGTTTCCTCTGTCCTGTAGGGTGACTTTGAGTCAGAATGGACTTAATGGCAACAGTGGGTTTTCTACATGTGGCTATAATCCCATTTAGGGGTGGGGCTTCTTTGCTTTGCTAATGAGCCAGTATTAACATAAGGCGTGTTCCCAATGGGTGTCTTTTGAGATATAAATGAGCAGATCAAGTAAGCAAGCAGAAATGGGGAAAGACAGATGCCATGCCACGTGAACATCTACAAGGAGGCCAGGAACAGAAGGTGAAGAGACGATGGATGACCTTGCCTTCCAGCCTGCGCTTCGGACCAACAGTCTTTCAGCCTCTTAAAACAGTGAGAAATACAATCTGCATGACCGTGCCCCCACTTGTGTTGCTTCTGTCAAGGAAGGGCTGACAAAGAAAGGCACCCGGGTCGTTCGTGTGTATTACTGTGTGCGACCTGGCCTTGTCCGGCGGTTTCTTCAAAAGCCATGTCGAGACACCAGGTTGAAAGGAAGAGTGAATGAGAAGGGCGGTCCACTGAAGAGGAGATCTCTACCGCCACACAATTCTGGCTGGAAGATGTGCTCTCCTCTCCCACCTCTCTGTCCAGGAGAGAAAATGAGGGTAGTGCGTGAGACAAGATGGGAACCTGACATTAGGTGAACTGATCAAGATGTTCTGAGAGGAGAAAATTCCTCCGGAGAGCCAAAATTGATGCAAAATCAATGACAGGGAGATGGCGTGTCCACGAGAAGAAGTCCCACGGAGCCACCACTGTACCCGTGTCCTGTCTGCGTTGGCATCCTGGCAGGAGACTTAGAATGTGACTGAAAAAAACATTTTGTCGAGAACGGTTCCATGGAGCGTCTGAACGACCCTTTCACACTTTGGTTCCTCTCTCAAGACAGGCTTGTGGGAAAGGACTTGTACCAAGACTTTCTTTTCGTTGTTTAGCCTGTCAAAGAAAGCATGGCCTATCTCATTTAGAACCCCGTTTAAAAAAAGCAAAGAACAGAAGTTGTCATGCGCACGTGGCGGTTTCCCACGTGCCCTCGTCCAGCTGTGCTCGTATCGCTCTTGGAGGCTGACTTCACTGAAGTAGATCTCCAGGTCTTTGTTCCAAGTGGCTGACTTCACCGAAGTAGATCGCCAGGTCTTTGTTCCAAGTGGCTGACTTCACTGAAGTAGATCGCCAGGTCTTTCTTCCAAGGCGCTTATGGGTAGACCATCAACCATTGGATCCATAGCTGCGCTTGCGCGTCTATACCATCTGGGTACGCATATTGCATAACAAAGAGCTTCATTCATCAGAATCTTCCAATGGTCTCCCATGCGTTGACTACCGAGCGTCAATTCCTTAATGAAACACTCAGTCTCCTCTACAACCTGGGCCTCCCTGACTCACCCCAGAGACCTTCTCCTGCCCTCAAGTAGGAACCAACTTCCCATCAGAACTACCCCCAACCCCACCCCACCCCCACCCTCCAAGCACAGCCTCCTGTGGTCTGTAGCACTTTCGATATACTGGGGCTGGACAAAACCTACCTTTTCATTGACTTTCCCTTGCCAAATCCTCACTTATCTCTTCAGCCCTGCTTCCTACCATCTTCAGTCTGGCATTTAATTATGTGCTGATGTATACCGATTATGGTTTTGCTGAGGATTCCTGACGCACATCTCAAATTTTAATATGAGAGCCTAATAAAAATTTCTGGAATACAAAGAACCACCTCACTGAAGAGGAATCTCGTAGAACTAAAAATATTACAGATACATGTACTCTACAACCCAGCCATCCCACTTCTGGGAATCCATCCTATCGCTACACCTAAACACCTTCCAAGTGACCGATGTAGATGGTTACTCTGCGTGAAAGTTAAAACTTGGTAAGTAGCCCAAGTGTGTGTCAACAGGAGATTCCTCGCGCCCACCGTGATGGCATCATTAGGTGCTGCCTAATCAAAATACTGTCTGGTCCTACACCAACCCCACAATCACTGCCATGGCGGAGCCCACTGCTGGAGCCACCGTGCCAATCCAGCTCACTGAAAATTCTCCTTGTGGCACTGCCCCTTCCCCTTGCCAAGCCTGGTGTCTTTTTCCAGGGCCTGGTCTCTCCTGATAGGTATGTCCAAAGTACGTGATGTGAGCTCTCACCAACCTCACTTTTTTTTAAAACATTTTATTAGGGACTCATACAACTCTTATCACAATCCATAAATACATCAATTGTGTAAAGCACATCTGTATATTCTTTGCCCTCATCATTTTCAAAGCATTTGCTCTCCACTTAAGCCCTTGGCATCAGGTCCTCTTTTTTCCCCCTTCCTCCCCACTCCCCACTCCCTCATGAGCCTTTGATAATTTAGAAATTATTGTTTTGTCATATCTTGCCCTGTCCGACGTCTCCCTTCACCCCCTTTTCTGTTGTGCGTCCCCCAGGGAGGAGGTCACATGTAGATCCTTGTAATCGGTTCCCTCTTTCCAACCCATTCTCCCTCTACCCTCCCAGTATCGCCCCTTACCCCCTGGTCCTGAAGGTATCATCCACCCTGGATTCCCGGTGCCTCCAGCTCCTATCTGCACCAGTGTACATCCTCTGCTCTATCCAGACCAACCTCACTTTTTAAAAAATTATTTTACTTCCCCTCCCAGCCCCACCACTACCAACCTCACTTCTAAGGAGCATTCTGGCTGTATGCTTTCCCGAGACCAATATGTTTGTTTCTCTAGTCGCCATGGTATATTCCGTATTCATCACCAAAGTTATAATACGTCCATAGAATGGAATTGATTTGCAGACGCAAACATGAGAAAGACTTCTAGATACTGATGTTGAAAGAGCTTGAACAACCATCATGAGACTTACTTTATAGCAAGTCGATGTTGGTCAGCAGAGAGGTCTTCAGGCTTTCTACCCAGTCCTGGGAAAAACAAAAGAATTAGGGTAAGATGCTTCAAGCCAGGTAGATATCAACCTTTCAAGAGTTTCCTCAAACTCATCTGAAAAAAAATTATTATTGCTTTTATAAACCATTAAGAAGTCCCTCTTTGGAAAGTAAAACAAAATAGAGGAAAGAACTAGGAGGCAAAGGGTATTTATAGAGGTCTAAATACTGGCATGTACATATGTAAATATATTTATATATAACGATAGGGAAATAGATCTATGTACATATATTTATATGTTAAGTATCAAGGTAGTAGAAGGGCATTCGGTCTCTACTCAAGTACTCCCTCAATGTAAGAACACTTTGTCCTAATAACCTGCCATTCCATGATGCTCATTTTCCTGACAGGATCGCTGAAGACAAAATGGGTGCATAAGTAAATGTGGTGAAGAAAGCTGCTGGTGCCCAGCAATTTAAAGGTTCTTAAAGGCTTGAAGACAACCAAGCAGCCATCTAGTCGACAAGCAACCAAGTCCACATAGAAGGAGCACACCAGCCTGTGTGATCATGAGGTGTCTATGGGATCAGGTATCAGGCATCAAAGACCCAGAACAAAAAAGCATATCAATGTGAATGAGGGGAAGTGCAGAGTGAAGACCCAATGCCCATCTGTAGACAATTGGACACCCCCTCACAGCGGGGTCACAGAGAAGAGATGAGCCAGTCAGGGTGCACTATAGCACTGATGAAACACACAACTTTCCTCTAGCTCTTTGGTGCTTCCTTCACCCCACTATCATGACCTCAATTCTACCTTACAAATCGGATTAGACCAGAACATGCACACTGCTACAGATAAGAGCCTGCAGGATAGACAAACCCCTCAGAGCCAACAATGAGAGTAGAGATATCAGGAGGACTAGGGGAGGGTGGGGGGAGAAAGGGGAATCAATCACAAGGATCAACCTATACGCCCCTCTCAGGAGGACAAACAACAGAAAAGTGGGTGGGGGGTGACAGAGGATGATGTAAGATATGAAAATAATAATCTATAACTTATTAAGGGTCTGTGAGTGAGGGCAGGCAGGGGACGGAGTGGGCGAGAAATAGAGAGCTGATATCAGGGGCTCAAGTGGGAAGAGAATGCTTTGAAAAGGATGATGGCAGCATATGTGCAAATGTGCTTGACACACTGGATGAATGTATGGCTTGTGATAAGAGTTGTAAGAGCTCCCAATAAAAGTACGGAGAGAAAAGAAAGAGAGAGAGCTGTATGCGCCCCCAATAAAAGGATTGAGGAAGAAAAAGTCCCTCTTTTCCATCAGAAAATCAAATAGCTCCGCATGAAAGCACACAGGTACATTCTTCAAGTGCAAATTCACATGGCACGGGGAGAATGCAGAGGTGGCTGTTGCATGTGCTCTAGCCACAGTGCTGAGCTTGTTTGTGGTAGAATGACCTCGCCGGGTCTGATTGTTGGGAGTTAGGGTCCATTCCATGTCCCTGCAGGTCTCCCTCGCTTTCTCTGGCCCTCCACTCTACAGAACAAGATGCCTTTTCAAGCGGTGCTCCACTGCCAGGGAGCCAGTGCTGACTCACGGCACCCCTGTGGGTTTCCGAGACTGGAACTGGTTACGGGAGTAGAAAGCCCACTCTTTTTCCTGTTGAGCTGCTGCTGGTATTGAACTGCTGATCATGCAGATCACAGGCAAACAAAAGACAGTTGCAGTGGGGTGGATTCCAACCCCAGGGACCCCCATGTGTTTCAGAGTAGAGCTGCTCCGTAGGGATTTCAGTGGGCGGGGATCTTTCAGGAGCAGGTCACCTTTCTTCCTAGGAGCTTCTGGGTGGATTTGAACCATGAACTTCAGGGTCACTCTTCAAGAACTTAACCACTGGTGTCAGCCAGGGACTCCTTTTTCAAGGTTAAGATGAAAACACAAACCAAGCCATTGCTCATTGCTGCAGAATCAATTCGGACTCGCAGGGACCCTGCAGGGCAGAACAGAACTGCCCGAGCTTGCAAGACTGTAACTGTTCCAGAAGCAGACAGTCGATTTTTTTGCAGAGTGGCTGGTGGATTCAAACTGTAACCTTTTGGTTAGCAACTAAGCGTTTTACCACTGCACCACCAGGGTTCTCGTCAGAGATTTTAAAAAGCACTGCCATTGGATTTGATTCCAATTCATAGCAAACCTACACAGAGTGTCTGAGGCTTTTAAATCTTTAGAAGAACAGCCAGCCTCCTCTTTCTCTGTCAGACAGACTGGTGGATTTGAACCACTGACCTTGCAGTAGCAATGACACATTTACCCACGGGACCACCAGACTCTCCCTATTTAATTCACACAGTGCAATATGGATCCCAGAGACACCCCTTCATCCTACTAGTAGGAGTCCCTCATTGCTTTGTGGTTTTTGTTTCCATTTCAAAGAAATCAACTTCCTTTCACAATCTGGACCAGTGCAGATATACTTTCCTGCTAGATACAGACATCTGGCACAAGCTGGGGACTTGGGTGAAGGCTGTAATTGGGAAGGGAGGAAGGGACCTTCCTCTTGCAAAGAAATTAGGAAATGTAATACAGAAGGTAGGAAAACACAAGGAATCATTGGAGCTGTATTATTGTAATTTAACATCTATCCATGGCAGAAAACACTCATGTCACTCACTGCCATTGAATTGACTCCTCCTCATAATGACCCTGTAGGAAGGGGTAGAACTGGCCCTGTGGGTTTCAGAGACTGTGACTCCTTACAGGAGTAGACAGCCTCATCTGTCTCCCTAGGAGTGGACTCGAACTGCTGACCTTTCAGTTAGCAACCCAACACATAACCCACTGTATCAGCTATATTTGTGCTTCATATAAAATTCATATGTACAGTTACCGCCAATGAAGCAGAAAGGTGATAAGTGACACAAGAAAATAAATTTTAATCTTTTAAAACATGGGACAGTAGAGTGGGCCTTCAAAATGTTTGAGGTGACATTCGATTATCTTCTCGTTCCATGTTCCCACACTGAAGACCACCACTCCCCCCCCCTCCCTTGTAGAAGAAATGCAAGTTGACCCTGAACCTCCTCTATATTCGGATCAGACTGATGATAGGCACCAACCACAAAGACACTTCACAAGAACCCCTAGGGAAGGGAAGAGTTTCTGGAACCCACTTGTTCTTCACACAGGGGGTGGGGGCGAGAGATGGCAAGCAAATGAACATTTGGCTGATTGTAAAGCTACTTCTATGAAATATGGCACACCGACAAAATGAAACAAAGCAAAACCTAGAAATGCAGTAAGAAAAAAAATCACATATTTTTTTTGGGGGGTAAAGATCTCACCAAACAGTACAACTCTGGCAAATCCCAGAAACTAAGCATGTTATAGCAATTAAGTTTGTTACTACTGTTAGTCTGTGACACTGCATCAAATGAATTTCCAAGTCCAGACACAGTGAGTAATTTGTTCTAGTTTGTTCACGACTTTCCCTATTTGAAAGTACCATATTCTGTGAAACCTCTCTGTCTGGGCAAACCGGGCCAGGTGGTCATCCGAGGAAGGCCCTGCCATTGATATAAAATTACCCAGTTCTCTGGAGAACTGGTGCTACACATCAAAATGAAATTAAATCAGTTCTCAAGCGTTAAGTCTGAGCAAGAACACCAGTTGGCAGAGTTTGTAAATCTTCTCAACCTGTGAACACATAAAGAACCTGCAGGGGTCAAAAGCATTTATGGGGCAGTACAAATCCGTAGAAGATACTTTTACTAATTGCACTTGGCATCCTTAAGCTTCTATTGAAATATTCCACCTAGCTGAAAATGCTATCTCTCTTTCCCTGGGGCCCAATTTCCACCAGGGATTCAAACCGGTTCTCCCCACTTCAGTCAGGCCCAAATGAAACCCAAATAGACTCAAAATGGTCAAAGGTGAGTGAACTGGGCCACTAACAGGAAGAGGAAAGAACAGGTGCTAGATGCTAAGTCTCCCTCTCAGAAAACAAGGGCAGTGTGTGCAATGCACAGCACCCAAATACTTTGACCCTCACAGGTAGAGACGACTGTGCCCTTCTCAAAGTCGGTGGCCAACTGAAGCAGTTTGGATGTGTGTCCCTCTGCACAGTCCTGACAAAAATCCAATCTTCCATGTCAGGCTCCTAGAAAGCCCCCCTCTGCCTCTTCCAAATATCCCACGGCAGGGCTTCAACCAACAATTTTACTTGTTTCCATTGACATTCCGCTCCTTCCAAGTATTAACAGGTCAAGGCTTTTCCAGTTTCACATGGTCGGTCACACCTGAACTGACTGCATCTGGCCTGAAGCATGGGTTTTAATATTGTCAATCCCACGAAGAGAAAGTCCATTGTTCTCGAAGCAAACATTTCAGCAAATTTGGATTAGGTATGCAGCAGTGAGCGATTGAAAACACTAGACAAGTACAAGGCTATATTGTTACTGTCAAAAGCAAAACTCGACACAATGGAAAGATCAGTGGTTGCCAATGTAGGTATGGAAGAGAAGACTTAGTAGACAGAACCCAGGGCAATCTGAGGACAAGTAACTATTCTACATGGGTCTTGTATTGGTGCACACATGACATCATGGACTTACGAATGTCCGACATAAAGATCAAACCCAGCGACAGCTCTCTCCCGGTGCCAGAGTCCATTCTAACCCACACTGACGCCCAGGAAGGTCAAAGAGGAACTGTTCCCATCGGGTTTTCAATGGCTGATCTTGCAGAAGTAGCGCTCTAGGTCTTCTGTCTGAGGTGGACTGGAACCATTAACCTTTCAGGGTATAGCCAAGGTCACTAACCATTGATACCCCCCCAAACGGTCCCTAAATGGAAACTATGGAGTTCATTAATGAAGTCAGGATGGTCTCATCAATTTTAAAAAATCGAAATGGTAATTATAGAGCTGTAGATGATGGCTTTTCTAGCCATGGTCTGCAACTCTCACCAAATAAGTAGATGGAAGCATGCAAATGGGGCGTACAGAATATTAACATGTAGGCAGGTCAATCTTGCCAGACACAACTTTAATATGACTTTATTGGCCAGTAGTCAAGGAGAGGCTAGAGACTAATTTACTCTCAACCCCGAATGCTTAAAGAGGGGAGTTTTTATATTGCAGAATAAGCAAGGGACAAGGGCAGGTGGCATCATGATTTATGGAAAAATGAGAACTTATGAAAATAAAACAGGGGTCTGCAAGCAACATCAGCAATTTCAAAAATAAGTGTCAACAGGTTAACGACTTCAGAAAATAGCAGTTACAGAAGGACTCGCAGTAGTGGCAAAGTGGCCGTGTTTGGGTCAATACAAAACCACTACACTCTGGCTAATTCATACAGTCTGGTTGACATTAATAAAATGGATACATCTATGTTAACTACTACATTATGGTTACACTTGGGGTTAATTGTGGTGGGTTACTACAGCTTGGGGTTCGAAATGAGCCATCTCAGCACAGGAGTGGGGGATCTCACTGACATCAGAAAAGAAGCACCCCAAACACAGGACACTGAGATTCCTGTGCACTAATCCCCCCTCATCCAGGAGACAGAACTGCAACCCCAGAGACAGCCAGACCGTAGAGAAGTTGGGGCAGCAGAAACGGTGGCAGCAGAACACACAGCAAGAGGACCTCCCATGCCTGCAGGGTGCCTGCCATGCCAACCAACACGGACTGAGGAACGTGCCCTTTGGGCATTTACCCCCAGCAGGACAGCAGTCAAGGGGCTGGGGGACTAAGAGACTATGGTTCTGAGAGAGGCATCGTTGTGGGTGCAGAGAAAAGGCGCTCCTGACCAGGGAAGGGTTGTCTATTGAGCATTTCTGATCCTGAATTGTAACCTGGTAGCTTCCTTCATCGGTCTCATAATCATGCATCAAAATCTGAGCTCTGTGTGGCCATTGCCAAGGACCTACGGAAACCAGCAGAAAAGAAGAGCGCCGTGTGAGGAGCAGGGGGTGTCGGAAGAAAGTAAAGAAGGTGGTAGGGTCGAGGCACGTCTGACCTTGACCTCCCAGGAGCTTGATCCCTGTGTGCCCTTGTGACGTCTGAGGGAGTCAGACATTGTCCCTATGCCATACTGTTACCATCTAATTTCCCCCCTAAAAACAGGAATAAAAGAGAACTGAAAATCGAACAGGATAACAGCACGATGCCCCAGTGCTTATCTAAACTTTAGCGCGCCTACACAGCATGCGCCCAGAGCTCTGCAGGGCAGGCTCGCTCTCAGGAGCAAAAGAGCAGCGCGGCCTCACCATCATGAACTTGGAAGGCCAAGGTGGTGATCTTCTGAGTGACGATCATCAGAGGCCTGGAAGGAAGACAGGAAACAATCAGCGTTGGCAACACAAGAATCAATTAACCAGAGGACCGGAAGAAGCGCGTCTTCTTCCATCTCTCCGAGGACGCTTACACATGTTAAGACATGACATTCCAAAGAAGAAGTTGGTACTCCCTTTCCGAATCACTTCACACAAGTAATTGTGACAAGATGACATACAACAAAGAGGCAGCGGGGAATCACTCTTCAGCTTTGCTACTCCAAGTGGGCTCAGGGAGCTCGTTAGATATGCGGCCTCGCAGACCCCACGTCAGACCCAGTAAATCAGAACCAGTGTTCCCAGTGGAATCTCCAAGGAGGTGGCAGGTCCACGAAGCACTGGTTTGAAGGGCACCTAACCCACCGCTCTGCTCCACGTGAGCGGACACCCATCTTGGCTCTTTGCCCTTACCGGCATTTTTTGTTCCGTTGGAAACAATTCTCTCAAGCACGCATTTATGAGACGCATTTGTAAAATGCAGTTAGCTATCAGTCAGCCAGTTAGTGGAGAGAAAGTACACCAGCCTTCACTTCAAAAGGCCATCAGTTAAACACTTGGCTTCGAAATGGACACTAACTTTAACCAGGATGTCGCAACAATTCAGCAAGGCGGCCCCAGCCATTTCAATCAACGGTGCTGTGGCAGACAGATGGACAGCCACGCGAAGAAAACGCAATCATACCCAGGCAAATGGTCCATAGGCACAGGAAAGGTGCTCAAAGTCGCTTGCCATCAGGTGACTCCATACCAAAACCAGAATGAAAGAGCAAGTCCCCGCCCGCTAGAATGGCCAAGGGGTCCTGGTGGGAGAGCGGTTCAAGTGGGGCTGCTACCACAAGGTCGGCTGTTCAAAACCACCAGCCACGGAAGAGGAGGCTTTTTACTCCTGTAAAGAGTCACAGTCTTGGGAACCCCCGGGAGCAGTTCTAGCCTGCCCTGTAGAGTCACTACGGATCAGCACCGGCTCGCGAGCAGTGAGTGGCTTCAATAAGAAAGGACGAAAACAAGGGTAGGCAAGGATGCAGAGATCCTGGGACCCTCGCAACCCTCGTGAGAAGGTAGAAGGGGGCAGCTGCTGGGGAAACGCCTGGCTGATCTCAAAATGTTCAACCTGGAGTTACCTGGCACCTGGCCCAGCAGTTCCAGTCTTCCATCTGTACTGCGAAAGTCTGTATGCATTCTGGTTCTTTAAGGCTTCTTCCCTCGCCAGCCCCCACCACTGTCATGACCCCAATTCTACCTTACAAATCCAGCTAGGCTAGAGCATGTACACAGGTACAGATAAGAGCTGGAAACATAGGGAACCCAGGACAGATAAACCCCTTAGGACCAATATTGAGAGTAGACATACCAGGAGGGGAATGGGGTAGGTGGGGAGAGAAAGGAGGAACTGATCCCAATGGTCTACATATAACCCCTTCCCAGGGGGGGGGGGGGGCGCCAAACAACAGAGAAGTGGGTGAAGAAAGAAATCAATCCATGTAAGACATGAAAAAATAATGATAATTTATAAATTATCAAGTGTTCAGGAGGGAGGGGTGGAGGGGAGGGAGGGGAAAAAATAAGGAGCTGATATCAAGGGCTCAAGTAGAAAGCAAATGTTTTGAGAATGAGGATGGCAACAAATGTACAAATGTGCTTGACACATGGATGGATGGATGGATGGATGGATGGATGGATGGATGGATGGATGGTGATAAGAATTGTATGAGCCCCCAATAAAACATGATTTTTTTTTAAAAAGTCTGCATGTACATGTGCTAATCCCTGTGAACTTGGTCTCTGACCTCTCTTTACTACGGAGTTATTTCTATAAAGGATGAAGTTTGCTGTTGTTGTTTTTAATTTTACAAAGGTTTAATTTTTATTTTCAATTCATATTTCATTCAGTTATTATGAGTGGGGAGGATTTCCAGCTCTTCAGCTTCTTGGTTAGGTTATGCATGACGGAAAATATGACTGTTTCCAGGAGGCTCACTTGTTAAAAGATTGTAGATAACGAGGGGGCTTCAAAGAGTTTATGGACAAATTTTGTGGACAAACCCTCTCATGTGTATGTACATGTGTGTTGTATTTTTTTAATCAGTTAAATATCTTCATTCAGGTCTTTTTTCCCCATCAGTTTTATTGGCAAGCAATTTACAAATAATATAATTCAATCAAATCTTAGGGAATTATATAATCGCCCCCCATAAATTATAGAGCATTCCCCCTCCCGAAGGCTGAATTTTTCATTCATGTCTTAGGCAGTGTCCCTCAGATGACCCTAGGACGCCGCCTAGCCCCTGCTCCTCTGCTCAGACCAGGCTCAGGGGCCTGGGAAGCTGGGCTTGAATACGAATGAGTCTTAGGCGAAGTTCCATCTGTGTGGACAGCATTTGATGGCCTCTCCATGAGCCCGCTTTCCTCTTTAATTGTTCTCGTCTTCAATCGCATTTTCCAACTCTTTAGCATATCACACACAGAACATTCCAAGCTATTCAAAAATAAAACCACCTGAAAGAAATGACCAACAAATACCCATTGTAGTGTTAACATCTCTGCCCGGTTCTTATTTATGAAGCCCAAAGGCACAATGGTTACGGGCTCGTTTGCTGGCCTACACGTTTGGAAGGTGGAACAAACCAATGGCCAGACATCCATTTTTCCTAGGCATTTCCCCACGATGGCCCTTACAGGTCTATGAGGGTAGGCCAGAAAGTGATGCTGTGAAGCCACAGAAACCTCCATTAAAGATATCAGGACATGGAAGTATTGTTTCTCAGGCTCCACCTGCGTCTATCCACTCCTGAAGGCAGTTTCCATTTCGCCAACTCTTCCTCCCAAGAAGCCCGCCCGCTTCACGTTACGTCCCAGCAAGACAGCAGCTTGGGCATTCTCGAAGGGCTCCAAGATTTCGTTTCCACTCTTCTTTGCATTTGAGGAACAAAAAGAATCTAAAGGGCCAAGATCAGGGCTACAGACTAGCAAATCCTTGGAGGACAGCCCTTGGCACCCTGGGAGAACGAGCAAGTACGTGGTCCAGATTGAGGGGGAGGGGGATCCTCCCAGTTAGCTTCCTGGCCTTTTTCTTAACGGTGTAGTTTTCCATTTTCAGAAAACTTCACTCTGTGATCATCCTTCCCAAAACTTATCAAGGTTGCCCTTTGAGGATTCAAGAAAACCAAAAACGGTCCGAAGTGACCCCGCTGCCTTGAATGTAACGAGCATAAGAGAGCCCCTTCGAAGCCACTGTGTTGATTGAAGCTTCTCCTGGAAGACACCGTAATGAGACTAGGACCAGTGTTTTCCTGGGAGGGCGTGTCTGAAGCCGCCCACTGATCGGAGGCACGTTTAAGCAGGTTTGACTCGGGATAAGGCAGGGCGTGCATAAACCGGAACGCTAATAACAATACGTTTTGAGCTGTGGTGCCCTAGTGGGTTATGCGTTGGTCTGTGAACTGCTAGTTTAGTAGTTTGAAACCACGTCAACTCCTGGGGGGGAAAAAGGGCTTCCCGCCTTTGTAAAGCTTTATCGCTCCAGAAACCCACAGGGGCAGGGCTACCACGTCCTATAGCGACACTGTGAGTCAGAATTGACTCCATGGTAGTGAGGTTTCATTTGGTTTTAAATCTGCTGCTCAGAGGACCCAGATGAATAAAATATGCAACATGATCTATGTCAATATCATCAAGTAATAATGTTAATAAAATCATTATTATGTAATGCTAATAATATTGCTTGGTCTATGGGGAAAATACTATTGTCCTTTGAATCAAACTCATTGCCTTCCAGGGGATTTCAACACATAGCATGGGAGAAAGAGAGATAGAGAGCGAGAACAACACCGCCCCTATAGGATCTCCTATCCTGAGACTTTTATAGAAACAGATCACTTGGTTTTTTCCTGGAGGACCGGCTGGTGAGTTTGAACTGCTAACCTTTCAGTTAGCAGCCAACCACTTCCACACTGCACAAGTAGTGCTCTTTTAGAACACTTAAACAATACAGCTCAAGATCAAATACTGTTACACATTATGTACACATATTTTCAATAATAGATTACACAAGTTATTGAGCTTCAAAAGTTAAATCCTTAGAAACTTTAGAGATAAAACGTAGATACCATCCTTTTAGTATTTCCACCAAAACACAAAATAATTCAAGACACAATGAGTTGCTTGCAATTACAGACCATGCTTCCTTTTTGAGGAAAAACAAACAAACCCCAGCATACACAGGCACACACCACCATCACAAGAAAGACAAAAAAGGAGATTCATAAATGACTCCCTGATACAGCCAAAGAAATTCCTCGGGACAATGAGGCCACAGAACTTGAGCTATACTCAGATTTTCCACCCCAGAACCATGTGCTGTCCTTGGATTTGTACACACAGGTCAGTAACAGACTCTGCATTTGCATCCTGGGGAACCATGGAACCAATCAGAAACTGAGGTTTGAATCCATCATGGTTGAAGGTATTGTGTTGTCCTAAGCATGTTTTTCATGGTTAAGAAAAAGTCAAAGGAGCACACAGGAGCAAACGAAGAGGGAAGAAGAGTGGAGCACATTCTGGCCCACCAAATCCTGAGGACGATATTCCTGTTCAGAGCAGCCAATGCACAGAGAGGACCATAGGGCCAGCCCCACCACAAGACAAGACATCCCTCACTGACCCATAGAGCTACAGGGGACAACACTGGAGACACAGTGTGGGGATTGTGCCTGATCTGACCCCACCACATGGGGGCAAGACAATAAGGGCATGCAACAGAGGAGCAAGGGGACCAGAGCAATGAAGTCCATGAGGAATACAAAAAATAAATTCTGGGGCCAGGGCATGGCACTACATCCGACTTGACCGGAAAATACTCCTAAAGGTCAATAAACAGACCTGTAACTATTGATAGGCTTTTCTTTTTATGTCATTGATTTTTTGTTGTTGTTGTTTTGTTTTGCTCTGTCTTGTTGTTGTGCTTATTGTTGTCTCTGCATATCTTTCTAGATAAGATAGGCGGAATAAACAATCCAGAGGAGAAAACAATGGGCTGACAGTTGGGGGAGGGGAGACACGGGAGAGGAGGAGGCTGGGGGAAGAGGGTGTTAACCAACCCAGGGACAAGGGAACAATAATTATCTAAAATCGATTTCAAAGAGGGCATAGGATACCTGCTGGGACTTGATCAAAGGCAATGTGGCTAAGAGGAATTACAGAAACCTAAATGAAGGCTGAGTGTGATAGTGGATCAAGAGGAAAGTAAAAGGAAATAAAGGAAAGAACTAGGAGGCAAAGGGCATTTATAGAGGTCTAAATACTGGCACCTACATATGTAAATATATTTACATATATCAATAGGGAAATAGATCTAGGTACATACATTTAGATGTTAAGTATTAAGGTAGCAAGCAAACATTGGGCCTCTACTCAAGTACCCCCTCAATACAGGAACACTTTGTTCTATTACCCTGGCATTCCGTGATACTCACCTTCCCGACATGATTGTTGAAGACAAAGCAGGTGCATAAGCAAATATGGTGAAGAAAGCTGATGGTGCCTGGCTATCAAAAGATATAGCATCTGGGGGTCTTAAAGGGTGAAAGGTAAACAAGCAGCCATCAAGCTCAGAAGCAACAAAGCCCACAAGGAAATAACACACCAGCCTGTGTGATCATAAGGTATCAAAGGGATCAGGTATCAAAGACCCAGAATGAAAATCATATCAATGTGAATGATGGAGAGTACGGAGTGGAGGCCCAAAGCCCATCTGTACATAATTGGACATCCCCTTACAGAAGGGTCACAAGGAAGAGACAAGACAACCAGGGTGCAGGATACCACCGACGAAACATACAACTTTCCTCTAGTTCTTTAATGCTCCCCTATCTTCATCATGACCCCAATTCTACCTTACAAATCTGGCTAGGCCAGAGCATGCACACTGATACAGATAAGAGCTGGAAATAAAGGGAATCCAGGATAGATAAACCCCTCAGGACCAATAATGAAAGTAGCGATACCAGGAGAGAAGGGGAAGGTGGGGGTAGAAAGGGGTAACTGATCACAATCATCTACATATAACCCCTTCCCTGAGGGACAGGCAACAGAAAGTGGATGAAGAGAGACAGAGGGAGGTGCAAGACATGAAAAAAAATTATAAATTATCAAGTGTTTATGAGGGTGGGTGGAGGGGGCAAAGGAGCTGATACCAAGGGCTCAAGAAGAATCAAAATGTTTTGAAAATGATGTTGGCAACATATGTACAAATGTGCTTGATACAATGGATAGATTGTGATAAGAGCTGTACGAGCCCCCCATAAAATGATTTTTAAAAAG
This sequence comes from Tenrec ecaudatus, assembly GCF_050624435.1. NCBI lineage: Eukaryota > Metazoa > Chordata > Mammalia > Afrosoricida > Tenrecidae > Tenrec > Tenrec ecaudatus. The sequence continues at coordinate 319,081,852 of NC_134530.1, read as the reverse complement.
AAAAAAAACCATTTTTTTCCTTCTCGAACCTGAGATTATTCGTCTAAATTGCATGAAAAATCATAAGACATGTTGGAGGAAATGAAGTAAGGAGAAGGAAAAAAAACGGGCATTGTTTTATCTGGCACCAAACAAGCCGCCATCTAAGTGAGATGTCAGCTAAGTCCACATGGAAGAGGCACACCATCAGCAGTCGCCGAAGGATTGTAAATTATATAATCTGACACCAAAGGAGGGATTCCTGTCCGAGCCTGAACGATGAGGACCCATTTGCAGAGGCTGTGGATGACAATGAGCCCCAGACACCTTTGTGGGGTCTACGTAGGAAACAAAGCTCCGGGAACTCCCTCTATGCGGGAGAAAGCGACGACGGGAGCAGAGGGGTCACTACATGCAGTGCACTGCAGAGATGAGAGCAGAGGCTCAGAGGGATAAGCCGGACTCCAACAGTCGAAACCCCATCAGTTGATCCACTCTGACGCGCCCTGGGCTGCTCTGGTTTTCAGCAGTTCCTGCACTTTGGGTTTTGCTTGTTCATACAAGTGTTTATCTCAGTGGTGTCATGTCATCGGGGCACGCTCTTGAATCTGTGTTATATGTTTTTTCTGTGTTTTGGTATATGGAGCCCAGGATTAATGAGCCTATAGTGGCAGCAAGTAGAATAAGGGTTTCTTGGGGTGGGGTGGTCGGTTACAATGGTGGTTGGGTCGGGGTGGGGGGAACGCTTCAAAAGGAGGCCATATCAAAGCGTCCAGAAAGGAAATGAATGCTTGGAAACTGATTGTGGTAGTAATGATGGAACACTGCGTGATGTGATTGAACTATGAAATGATACGATGTATGTATTAACTCCCAATTTATAAAAAAAGGAAACAAGTCAGCTAGAGATGTACAGAGTACAAACACACACACACACACACACACACGCAATCAATGCCTTGTTCTATGGTTTGAATTGTGTTCACCCAAAATAGGTATTAAAACCCTAGTCCCTGCACCTGTGAATGTGATCTTGTTTGGAAAGAAGTTTTTTCTTAGTTATGTTTATGAGATCATACCAGATTGGATGGGTCCTAAACCTAATAATATCTGAGTTGAAAAAAGACTAGCTACAGCAGCAGTTCTCTACCTGTGGGACGCAACCCCTTTGGGGGTTGAATGACTCTTTCACAGGGTCATCCGATTCATCACAGTAGCAAAATGACAGGATGTAGCAATGAAAATAATTTTATGGTTGGGGGATCACCACAACATGAGGAACTGTTTTAAAGGGTCTTGGCATGAGGAAGGTTGAGAGACACAGGTGGGAGAGAGGTGCTAAGCAACGCCAAAGAATGCCAAGACACTCCTAGGACCACGAACAAGGAAGGGCCTCTGACCAGGGAAGATACTAGGGTGGCCTTCTAGCCTCCACATCTGGGAGACAATAAATCCCTGTTCTCTAAGACTGCCCACTTGTGGTATAATCTGTTACAGCAGCATGAGGTAACTTCGACACCTTGTGAAACAGGTAACACAGGCGCAGGGCTCCCCATTCATTCACTTCCCACCTTGACTTCCAACATGACAAAGACGATCGCTAAACCACTGAACAAAAAACTCAGTCTTAAGTAATATTCCAAATAAAACCAGCCTATTTTGCCTTAGAAGAGCCCTGGTAATGCAGTGGGCCTGGACGGGAGGTTGGCTGTCCATTCTCGTAGAGATTTAGAGTCCCAGAAAGCCAGCCTCAGGGGCCGTTCTGCTCTGTCCTGATGGTCACTGTGAGTCAATATCAATGCGGTGGTCGTCAGTGTTTCAGAATATTTTACCGTAACTTTTAGACCTACTCGATTAAGTTATGCTGCCCTCCTACAGCTAGTAGGGAACATCAGAGAATGCAGTCATCACTCATAAGCATCCAAAGGGCCAACGAATCACACATCTGACCAGGCAGCATCAGCTAGTTCATTGGCCATTCAAAGATCGTATTTTCCTGACAGGCAATTTTAGACCCGAAAGGCTAAACATTCCATTTTTCTAACTCCCAATGCTTTGACTATGAATCTGCTCGTGGCATTTGCATACGAGGAATGCAGGCAGCCAGGCCCTCGAGGAGTGGGGCACTGGGCAGAGTATGATACAGCAACACTCCAACCATAAACAACCTGGCCCTGATGCTGCCATCTTGCACAACTGCAATGGGCGTCAGATGCGACGTGCATTATGTGTGATAGCGCCCGAACCCCAAGCCTGAGGGACAGAGGGAGCCTGGGCGGTGCACCTCCTCCTGATGGCTCCTGTTCTGCTGTCTCTGCCGGCCCTGGGATCACTGCAGAGAAAGAGGGGACATTACAGCTCGGATAGCATACTCCCAATCTTGGACCAATTTGTCCCAACCTGAAAGAAAACGAACCCGGGGACCTACAGGAGCCCCACGCAGCAAAGGAAGCCCCAGGCTCTCTCAGGCTTCCTGTGGCAGAGAAAACTCCTCGGGACTCCGGGCTGAGTTCCTTGGTATCCTGTTCAGAGCCAGTCCATGGTGGGCCAGAGCAGAATGGTGTGTCCAGACACATGCTTCATGTTACTCTTGTCTCAGCGTGAACCTTTACATGTCAGCACCCAGCAAGAGCAACAAATCCCCGATTCTCCATTTTCCCAGGGAGCCACTCAATGAACTTGGCATAACTCTCGCTTATAGCCGCAGAACTAAGCGGCAAGGGACCACTTAGTTGTTGAAGAGTGGGCAGCAGTGTGAAAGAGAACATGGACAAGAGGAAAACTCAGAAGGTTCTCTCCTCCCCCCCGCCCCCCCCACGAGAATGGAATAAAAATCAATCTCCATTAAGTCAATCTGGAGTCACAGCAACCCTGGGGGAATCCGAGCAGAACTCAGTTCCATATGGCTGTCGGTGGCTAACGTGGGGGTGAAGCAGCTCAGCAGGCCTTGTTTCGCAGGTACCTCTGGGTGGACTTGCAGTGCCCCGCTTTTGATTAGCAGTTGAGCATGTCAACTGCTTGCCCCTGCTCAGGGACTCCTTCTCTGACTGGAACCCAGTTCCTTGCCCACCTGGCTTGAGAAGGTGGGACGATCAACTCTATAGAAGAAAAGGGCACGGGACTCCATCCCTAGAACGAGGCAGCAATGAGTGACATGTATATAATGTTCCCGCAGACAGAATAACAGAGGACAAACAGCTAGCGTTCCAACTGCGTCTGCTGCATTTCACTATAATCTTCTAACATCCCCAAACCTACCGCCCTGGGCTCCACGCCACCCCACAGAACAGAGAAGAGCACCCTGTTGTCCGTCTCCATGGAAGCAGCCTGCCAAGCCTTCTCTCCCTCGGAGCAGCTGCTGGGTTTGAAGCCCTGACCTTTGAGTTAGCAGTCGCATGTGCTGCTTCTATTGATGTGCATTCAAATCGATTAAAATAACACTTGGGAGTTTCTCATGACTGCAGCCCTTGAAAAGGAGCCCAGGTGGCAGTGCCAGGGACCCACCAGGTTTGAGGTTCAAACCCACCAGCGGCTCTGGAAGAGAAAGGGGAGCTAACTGCTCCTCTGAAGTCTGACTGCCTCAAGAACCCCATGTAGGGCTGCTATGCGTCAGAATTCACTCAGTGGCAGTGGGCTGCCCATCCGCCCCCCGCCCCCATCCCAAGAGCATAGTAATATAAGAGAGTAAAATAAATATTCAAATCATCAGTAACATCTCCCTAAATAGAACCATGGTGGTATAGTCTGATTGCTTCCATTCACTCTTTTCCTAGGGGTGCCCACAATTCATGAAAATCAAAGATTAATACATAGCTCTGCCTCCCAGTTTTCATTTTCCATTTTATTAGTGAGCATTTTTCCAGTATGATTAAGCCTTCTGTGACAACATCATTTTCTGTCTTCTTTTAAAAAATCATTTTGTTGGGGGCTCATACAGCTCTTACCACAATCCATCCATCCATCCACTGTGTCAAGCATATTTGTACATTTATTGCCATCATCATTTTCAAAACCTTTTCTTTCTCCTTGAGCCCTTGGGATCAGCTCATTTTCTCCCTCCCTCCTTCCCTCCCCCTCCCTCATGAACCCTTGATCAATTATCAATTTTTTTTTCTTGTCTTACACTGACCGATGTCTCCCTTCACCCACTTTCTGTTGTCCGACATTTCCAGCAGAGGAATATGAGCTCATCAGATGGATGCTCCCTCATTCCATCCTTCCCTTCGTCTGAGCCATGTACAGTGCTTCTAGTTCTTACCGCCGTTCAAGATCTTGATACATGCATTCTCTTTAGGAATTCAACGCGTAGAAATGCATCCTCCTGTAGGCTATGAACATTTGAAAATTCCTTGCTGGAAAGGTATGGCTGAATTGGCTTCCCCAAAATGCTATCCCAATTTGTACTTCCACTCGCATTTCATCATGCTTTCAGATTCCCAATAGGTTGGAAACACAATTACCTGCTGACCATGGCCTACGCAGGGGGCGGGGAAGGGACCTCTGGCTGTCGCCCTCAGAATAAGCCTTCCATCACACTCCTTGGTGATCAAACAGGGGGAACAGGTTCACTATTACAAACCTAAAAGATGCCATAGTCTGCTATATCATAAGAATAAATGGTCTATCATCTTTAACAGCCCCCTCTCTCAGAGAAAACACCTAGGAGACACACCCCTCTGAATTGGGCTATAGATTGTATGTGTAGCACAATTGTACAAGCACTTTACAGCTCCTTCTTTTCTCTCTTCAGTAATCCGCCCCACGGACAAGGGTGTCAAGCTCATTCAAGAGTCTATGGCTTTAGGAATAAAACAAATCCATTGACAAAGCAAGAGTTGTGCTCCCTAATGAGAACATCGCTGCACCTATTCTACAGCAGAGGAAACAGGTATGGACAGATTATGGAAATCACCCAAGTGCCCCCTTTTGCAAGCCATAAAGCAGGTTAGAAAGCCAAGTATGAGCAGAGGCCAAGGCCCATTGTCTGCCTCCTTCACTGCTCGGTGATCCCATTCAGCCCCCCTGAGGCCTCCGCACTCTCGAGCTATGGTGGGTACAATCTCTCCTGCCCCCTCTACCACTACAGAAAATGTTCCCTTCAGCCCTACTGGCATTTGGACCAGATGATTCTTTATACACATTCTCAGATGTTTAGCAGCTTGCCTGGTCTCCAGCCACTACATTGCAATAGTGGTTAACATCCCCTGCTCAGTCATGAGAGCCAAAGGTAGCACCAGCATTGCCCGATATTGGGCCAAAATTGCCAGGGTTGGGAACCACATCCTTCGTGGGATCCTGCTCTCCCACAAAGACACCACAGTCCCTGCACTCTCTCCCGGGAAGATTACTCATCTCCCACGTCCGTCCGCCATGGACAAGGCAACAGAATCGGGTCCTCTTAGCCCTTCAGACCCTGCCCTTTCATCCTCAGGCAAACATGCCTCCCGTTGAGCCTCACACCATCTCCTTCCCTTCCCCGGGTGTCTCATTCATCGCAAGCGTGTTGAGGACTTTGGCCCCCGGTTGTCCATGAGAAGAAAGTCATGTAAGCACATGAATGATAGGAGGCATGATAAGAACGGCAATGGCGATGTGCATCACTGAGGTAGAGTTCATTACGTTAGTTCGCCCAAGGGTGTAGAATCATAAAACGATGTGTTTACATTTTCTAAGGCCACCATACCCAGTGATCACAACCTGGGTGGCTTAAAACATATACAGAAATTCATCTTCTCTGATGGTTCTGCGGCAAGAAGTCTGAAATTGGGCAGGTTCCTGTAGGAAGCTCCGCGGGACCAGCTGCTCCAGGCCCTCTCCTAACTCCCGGGGCTTGCTGGAAACCCTTGGTGTTCCTTGACTTGTAGCTGCCTCGTTATAAATGTCTGCTCCAGTTTCACCTGGCCCACTTCCCCCTTTGTGTGTCTGTGGCTCTGTGTGCCCCATGCCTTCTTACAAGGACATTTGTCATTGGACTTACGGCCCATCCGATATGATATCCAATGTGACCTCATCTTAACTACGGATATCTGCACAAACCCTATAACCAAATAAGGACACAGATTGAGGTTCAAGGTGGATGCAAACTTTGGGGAGATATTAATCAACCCAGTACACAATGATATGCTGAGATTTTTAACTTCCCACATGAACTTAAAATCCACAATGACACATCTGTTCTACACTCACTTCTGTCTCTTGCCATCGTGCCTGGCACAGTCAGCATTCTCAGTTTTTGGGGTCTTTAAAAAAGCAAAGGAGGGAGAGGGAGGGTAACAAGATGAACTGATACCAAGAGCTCAAATAGAATGTAAATATTTAGAAAATAATGATGGCAACATATGTACAAATATGCTTGATGTATGGATCCAATTGACATAGAGATAGTTGTAAGAGCTGCAAGAGCCCCCAGTAAAATGATCTTTAAAAAAAGGGAAAAGTTTTCCAGGAAGACAATGATGGGAAATAACTATCCAACCCGAGGAATGAGCAGGGATCAGACACAAAGATGTGAATGAAGGGAGTGAGTAGGCGGGTCATAAACTTTACTGCATTCCTACCATATGAGGTGCAAAAGGGGAGGCAGAAGTAGTGAGAGATGGGACAAAGTGTTTGGTAGGTCTAGAGCATCATCTTTGTTTTCAGAAAGATGATGGAATAAAAAAGGATGGCAGGGAACCGATGTACTCAAAAACAATGGTGTAGAAAACTGAATATACCGTGAACTATCTGGAGGACAGGGGCCACCAGTCGGAGAAAGAATGCAACCAGAACGCTTTTCAGAAGTGAAGATGGTGGGTCTTGCTTACTTTGGACTTGTGATTAGGACAGGCCAATTGCTGGAAAAGACCATCCTTGGTTAAAGCAGGCAGACAGTGAAAGTGAAGAAAACCCCACTAAGAAGGATTTTCACAACTGTCACTCATTGGTATGGACTCAAATAGACTCAGTCATGAACATCGTGCAGAACTGGGCAATGGTGTGTTACACACATGGTAGCCATGCATTGGCACCAACTCGACGACAATGAACAACAAGGTCATTTGTTTTAGATATTAGAACTGCACTCTGGTGGGAATGATGAGCACAGGTAAAGAAGGGGCGAGGAAGGAGGAAGGATGGCTAATTGGGAAGATGTTGCTGATGCCCAGTGGTCCAGGGTGGCAGCAGTAGCACATGGAGCAGTGGATGAAGTTTAGTGGTAGCCAGTCTGGCTAGCTGGTAAGATTGGTTTCATAAGGATGGGGGTGGTAAGGAAGAGGGAATTGGCTTCCTGGGGCTTCCACAAATAGCTGTCTCACCCCCATCAGTCAATAGGGGCTTGCATGGTATTCTGAGACTGAACACGTTTTTTGCAGTTTGTTTGTTTTTAAAATCATTTTATTGGGGGGCTCATACAACTCATATCACAATCCATCCATCCATCCATCCATCCATCCATCCATCCATCCATCCATCCATCCATTGTATCAAGCACATGTGTACATTTGTTGCCATCATCATTCTCAAAACATTTTCATTCTACTGGAACCATTGGTATCAGCTCTTCATTTTTCCCCCGCCCCCAAGACTGAACAGTTTTAATGCAGCTTCCAGACTAAGATGCACTAGGAAAAGAGGACTGGCCAATCTACTTTGAAAACACAGTCAACAAAGACCCTATGGATCACAGCAGTGTGATCTGCAACGAGTCATAGGATGACATAGGTCTGGCCAGCACTTTGTTTACTGTAGCACAACCATGAATCGGGACCAACTTGATGACAGTTAAAGTCATCCTCATTTGGGGAGTTCTAGGAGATTTATCATTCAACTCACTGCCATTGAGTCAGTGTTAACTCACGGCAATTCTATAGGGCAGTATATAACTACCCTTGTGAGTTTCTGAAACTGTAACTGTTTATAGGATTAAAAAGCCCTTAATACTAAACCTATAAATATATGCACATAGATTTATTATCCCATGATCATATATAAGTATATTTACATATGTACATGCCTTTATTTAGATCTCTATAAATTCCCTTTGCCTCCTAGTTCTTTCCTCTATTTCCTTTTACTTTCCTCTTGTCCCACTATCATGCTCTGTCTTCATTTGGATTTTAGTAATTCCTCTCAGTTACATTGCCCTTGACCAAGCCCTACCAGGCCTCCTACACCCTCCTTGCACGATTTTAGATCACTTGCTGTTCCTTTGTCCCTGGGTTTGTTAACAACCACTTCCTTTCCCCCACCTCCCTCTCTCCCATGCCCCCCAGGAACCATTGGTCCCATTATTTTCTCCTCCATATTGTCTATCCCACTTATCTTATCTAGATAGACCTGCAGAGATAATAATAGGCACAAAAACAAGACAGAGCAAAACAAAGCAACAAAAGAAACCAAAACCAATGACAAAAAAAGAAAAACCTATAAACAGTTCAAGGTCTGTTTGTTGAATGAACTTTAGGAGTGTTTTCCAGTCAATTCTGATGAGGTGCCATGCACTGGCCCCAAAGTCTATTTTGGTATTCCCTGGGGACTTCATTGCCCTGTTCCTCTTGCTGTTCTGTTGCACGCTGTTCTGTTGCTTGCCTGCATCTGGCTCAACAATCTCTGATCCTTTGAACTTGCAACAACAACCCAATAAATTGCCTATCAATTCTGGGAGGCCTGACATCCGACCTGCCCATCATGGATTCATCCACCTCTACAGCCACCAGCCTGTGGTCTTGAGTTCACCAGCCCCTAAACTTTAGGGCCTAAAGCTACAAAAGTCCAGAATACCAAAACCAAACCAAAATCGCTGTTATTGAGTTGATTCTGACTCTCTGGGACTCTATATAACAGGGTAGAACTGCCACTGTGGGTTTCTGAGACTGTGGCTATGAGAATGGAGAGCCTCATCTTTCTTCCATGGAATGACTGGTGGTTTCAAACTGCTAACTTTTGGTTAGCAGTGCACCTCATAGCCACTCCGCCACCAGGGCTCCAAGACAGATACTTGCTAGCTAGGACAGAAGAATTCTGTAATTAACTACCAAGAGTTGGACATCAACTCTATGTTAGGGCCTTAGCACAAGGATGGGCCAACATTTTCTTTAAAGAAGCAAGTCATACATATTTTCATATAGACCACAGTCTTGGCTATGATGATACAAAAGCTGTCGCAGACAGTAACTAATTGAACAAGCGCATGGCTGGGCTCTGGTAAAACTGTTTTCAACCATGGGCAGTGTGATGATGCAATGAGTTAACTTTTGTTCAAAAATATATGTTGAAGTCCTAACCCCGGTATTGGTGACCATGACCTTATTTGGAAATAGGATCTTTGGAGATGTAATTTGTTACGTTCACACGAGGTCCTGCAGAAGCAGAATGGGTCCTAATCCAGTAAGGCATGTTCTTTTAGGAAAAGAAGAGATTCAATCTCAAAGATAAACCAAACAAACAAAAACACAGGAGATTACAGTGCTACTTTTACAAGCCCAGAAGACCTGGGGTGATAAGAAGCCAGAAGAGGCCAGGAAGGATCTTCTCCATAGCCCTACCACTGCATTGCCTTCAGACTTTGGTCTCCAACAGAACTTCAAGAGAATACATTCCAGTTGTCATAAGCCACCTGTGCGTGGTACTTTGTTACAATAGCCATAAGAAACCAATGCAGACAAATACGGCCCATGAGTCATCGCTTGTAATTCCCATCCGGAGCCCTGGTAGAAAAATGGATGCACGGTGGGCTGCTAATCTCAGTCAGCAGTTCAAAACCATCAGTCACTCCAAGGGAGAAAGATGAGGCTTTCTATTCCGGGAAAAAGTTATAGTCTTACAAAACCCACAGAGGCAGTTCTATAGGGTCACTATGAGTGGGAATTGACTCGATGGTGGCGAGTTTGATTTTTAGTTTGGCCTTAGAATGTAGTGGTCCCACTAGCAACCAAGTCTTCAGCCTCAACATCATTACCAGTGCATTCCTAATTGACTAAGCCAGAGACAGATGATTCACATGTGTCCCCTGATATTTACAGACACCCCCCCAAAAAAATGGAGTCAATGCTTGCAACTACTGTTCCGAAATTGAGATACTCACCCAGAAAAATCCGTAGTGAGAATTCCATAGTGGAATATATATATTCGGGTGATGTGGCATATGGTAAGGTATCCCATTGCTACAAAAAAGGAGTACCTGAAATGGAAAACACAAAAGACCAGATAGTTATTCAGGACAGGAATACCCTCACTAAATGTTCTCACCATCCTTTCCCCATTTTCCTCCAAATGGAAGCGATCATAAAGTCCAACCCAGTTAGGCTACAGCCCCGCCAACTTGCTGGCCTCTCATTTCCACCTGGATCAGTGCAGGGGTCTCCATTCTGGTTTCTCTAACACAACGGTGCCACGATGGTTCAGTGCTCGACTGTGGTTAGGGTGGAAAGTCAAGTCCACACAGATCCTTGGAGGAAGCTGTGGCAGTCAGCTTCAGTAAAAAGTCCAATCTTTCAAACGCCATGGAGTAGTTCGACTCTGTCCTACAGGGTTGCTATGAGTTGGAACCAACTGCAGAACAGTGGGTTTGGTTTAACTGCACAGTGTACAGCTGGCAACAGTGAATCAAATGGTTAGAGGTGACTGAGAACCAGCGGACTCGAGGGTCTTGTACTCACTCTCTCCTCTTCAAAAGCCGGAGTGTTTACCTGATGATCTTCATGGAACACTTTGTTCTCTTGGCTTCCATTTGCTTTGTTTTCTTCCCACCTCCCTACCTAATTCTTTCAAGGCACCTGGGACCCCTGGATGGCACAAACGGTATGTGCTCCACTACTTGCCAAAACGTTGGTGGTAACAACCCAGCTAAAGGCTCCTCCAAAAATAGGTACTCTGATTCCAGAAGGTCAGGCCCAACTCTTTACACATAGGGTCACCATGTGTCCCAATTGACTCAACTCAAGGGCGAGTACAAAGCACAGCAAGGACTCCTACTCCAAGCTGTCTTCCTCTACCTATTAGTTTATTGTGGCCATAGAATTAGACGCTTGGTGGCCTCACACATACAGAGTAGAACTGCTCCCTGGGGCGTGGGGGGTGTTCAAGGCTATGTCCTTTTAGGAAAAAGTATACCAGGCCTGTCTCCTGAGGCACATCAGGGTGGGTTTGAACAGGCAACCTTTCTGCTAGTAGAAGGTTTAACCATGTGTGTTACCCTGGGCCTGGAGTTAAACTCCAGATGAACTGGCACCCCTGTTAAAGGGCTTGACTGCTAACAAGAGGTCCTGGTTTGAACCCACCCTCTGCTCTACAAGAGAAAGGTGTGGCTTCCATAGACATTCACAGCCTCGGAAAGCCAAACGGGAGACTTCTATTCTCGAGTAGAGCTCAAAAGGAATTGGGATCTCTTCATTCCGGCAGAGGGCTGCGTTTTTGTTGTTATTGTTATTTGTTTGGTTTTTGGAATACCTATCAACTAAATTCCAAAATAAAGTCCCAAGGTCCAGAGAAAGCAGGCTCCCCACCCCACTCCATCCAAGGCTAAAGAAAAATTTTAACTCACTGCCATCGAGTTGATGCTGAACCACAGAGACCCAATAGAACAGGATAAAACGGTCCCTGTGAGTTTCTGAGACTGGAACTCTCTCCTGTAGAGCCGCTGGTGGTTTCAAACTGCAGACCTTGAGCTTAGCAGCCCAGTGTGGATGTAAGCACTACCCCTGGGCTCCTATCCATAGCGGAGGCTTTCATGATGCAGTCACAACCTACTCATTGCCTACCACTCCCACGTCTAGTTCTCTGGTACAATCATATAGCATATGCAGCGATAATGTCAACAATATGTCTGTCATCTCCAATTCATTGTGACCTTGAACATCCCAAACCCTGACACAGAGTACAAGTTCAGTTACTATAAGATGAAATAAACTGAAATGAATACATTAAGCAAATGTTTACATGGCCCAGAAACCTGTCAACTGCTACATAAATTCAGAAGGCATTTTTTTCAGAAGACATAACTTTTACATACAAATATATCATAAAACAAAGAAGATATATATTCTGATATTATATTGAAAATCACAAATTCACAGGAAAATAACTCATGAAGATTAGATTCCACTAAGGAATAGTTAAACAGCCATAATGAAAATTCATTTGGTAGCAAGGGACAGATAGAGAACATACATTAAGGAGTTATGGAAACTCTAAAATCCCCTTTTATCATTATTTTCAACAAGAATTTTTTTTTTTTGCAACTCTGGGTTAATCTTTATTTGACCTTTTCCAAGCCATTTGGTGAACAACGTAAATGCTAAATAAATAAATAAATAGATAGATAAATAAATAGCCCGAACCAGTTGTGGGAAACTGAGAACCGGAATACATTAGGTCTCCCTCTCCTCTCTCTCTCTCTCTCTCTCTCTCTCTCTCTCTCTCTCTCTCTCTCTCTCTCTCTCTCTCTCTCTCACTGGTTCCAGTCTCCAGGAAGAGGTGAGCCCTTGCATGCCTTGTCTGATGTTTCTTGAACTTGCCCTTCAATTAGACTACTGCCCCCTAGGACCCATTCAGTTGTGGAGGCTGCTCACCCCCACATGTTCACCCAGTCAGCTCTGACTCATGGCAACATCAGGCGTGTCAGAACAGAACTGTACACCACAGGGTTTCCAGTGGCTAGTTTTTGAAAGCACATCCCTACACCTATCTTCCTAGGCACCTCTGTGTGAACTCGAACGGCTAACCTTTTAGTTAGCAGCTGAGTGCTCACTGTTTTCGCCATGCAGAGGCTCCTGAGATGCTGAGCAAAATCAATCAACTCCCTTAAGAGCAGGAGTCAAAGGATTGGGGCATGCTTGCCTGAGACACCTGCTGTGTTTCTCCAGCTCATTCAACAGGGTCAAAACAGAAGCACCAAGCTGGTTCTCAGACCCACAAGGGCTGTTCCAGATTCTCCCAGGGCCCCTTCAAATGTGGCCACACCGGCTGCTTCCCTTTGTCCTCGGTAGAAACAGGACTTTTGTCCTTTGCCTCTGCTCAAGAGGGAAAACCGGGTGTAATTCAACTGTTGCCCTCAGACCCCACCTATGAAGGACGCTGCCAAGTGCCGCTGCTCCTACAATAGAGCAACACATGCATGCGCTGAGCAAAGCTGGGGGAAAAAATCCAAGGAATCCAGGAGTGGTAGAGAAAGAGTGCATTCTGGAGACCAACCTACGTGAGTTCATCAAATCCCAGCCCTGGCAAAACTGATCTGTGCTGTGAGCAGCCAAGCTACGAGGCGCTATAGAAAGGAGAGGCTGGGGCATGGCAACCTGCAACATGCGGCTCATAAACCTGGGTGGGGACACCTGGGTGTGTTCACCTTGTAAAAATCTATCAAGAGGTCTATTTGCTTACCTCTCTGGGGGCCTTCATTTCTGCATCTGGGTGGAGGGCCGAGGGGAGGGGATTATTTTTTTTAAGCCTACCACCCATAGAACTGTCCAAGACACAATATATTTAAAATATGAAATAACATAGTAATCGGCTAAATGGTATAATGACTCATATGCTCCATACTAGAAACAGTGGCACAGTCTATTAGAACGAACTTGGCTTTGTAGTTGACACCGAGCTCCAGTCGTGATAACTGCATCATCAAGTTCTCCTGGAGACTTCCATCCTAACAGATACAAACTGTATTCTAGCTGGTTTACAAATGACAACTTACTGCCTCTGACTTCCGCCCAACACGGTGGTTTGGGAAGGAAATGGAAGGGGCACCATCAAGAATGCTAAAAGCAATTCCTGGACACGAGTGCCAGTCCCCAAACAGTCGCAGTGGCAAAGAGCAATCCCCTCCCCCTCTGTGCAGTCATCTTCTGACTGGGTCCAGGAAGTCGAGAAGAATGCACTCCTTGGGCTTCGAAAGTACAAACTAAAATCACGGAAAGCAAGGGCTGGACGAGCGCTTGAGGCGCAAACTAGTCAACCAAAAACCAAAGGAAACCAGTGCCTGTGGAGCTGGTACTGACTCACGGCGAGCAAGCCCATGTGGTCAGGGTAGAACTGTGGTCCAGTGAGCATTCAACCCTGAAGGCTTTGGCTTCACCTGTCAGGGGCAAAGCAGCAGGAGTTCCCTCGGAGCGTGTCTGGGTGGCTTCCAGCCATCAACCTTCTGCTTAGCAGCAAGGTTCTCAAATGTTTGCAGGGATGTCGAAAACCCCACACCGGACAGCTGGGGCATCTGATGTCCAAAGCCGCTGTGGGGCTTTTCCAAACACACTTCCAAGAGGAGCCAGGTTTCCGGACCCAAACTCCAGCGCCTTGTCCTACATCAGTAGGAAACCACGTTGGAAACATTCCTTTGAATGTTACATCCATGGGGAACAAGCAGCCACTCCCGACTCCGGCCAAATTGGCAAAGAAAGAAGGAAAGACCTTGTTTGGGACACTCTCCCTGGTGGTGTGCATGGCACAGCCCGCTGCAATCACCATGTGACAACGCAGGAGACTCATCACCTGCCTGCATACCGCTCGGCGCTGCCAGGCCTGGCGGATTCCACTCCTGACCCATCACCCACACAACCCGCCTGGAACTGGCGCAGAACCAGTGGGCGTGCCCGTCCCTGACCCTCCGGACAGCAACCACGCCCCACCTGTGTCAGGCGTGTGTGAAGAGTGCTGACAAATGGCCTTTGGAAAGGGAGCGGGACGTGGTAACAGCGAAACCGGCACCATCGTTAATCACGTAATTGTTTCCAGATCCAAGTTTAGGAAAGACGAGCATTTCCAAAACACACAGACACACACCCCCCACCCTGCACTTAAAACAAAAGTCTTTTCCAAATGCCATTCTTTGCAAATTAGAAATGGGGACTTCCTCTTTCCCTTCGGTGAGGAATGGCATCATCGCTCTCAAGGAGGGGACTAATGTTCAGAGCGCTTTGGGATACCAAACGGAATGACCACAAATGGATTTCTTTTAACTAATAGGGTTTTTATTAGCCTTTCATAGAAATCTGAGAAAGGCCGGCCACATGAGCTGCAGCATTCCTTTCAAAGGCAGTCTGCAGCCCATACTTGAGTCTCCAGATTCCATAAACAATGACTCTGAGGTGGTAGACTGTAAACTGTGTGACATTATTTATCGCCCAGAGCTCTGTCCCTGAGCAGCTATGAACCTGGAGGATGTTACATCTATCATGTGAGGGTTTGCTATAATGAGAGAACTTATTCCAGGGCTGCAAATGCTAATATTACTTAATATTAGGAATATCCCTAATGTGTACATTTGAGAAGATGGGAGAAATACATTTTACAAAGTTGAGGAGTGTGTGTATGTGTGTATAATCGCTTATATATATTGCTTCAATTTTCTAAAACTACTTACTCCTTGACCTTTAAAGTCTGAAATTGGGGTTCCTCAGGTATTTACAAGTTACCTCTTTAAATAAACAGTCTTGAAATGGGATCATATGCATGGGTGACTTGCAGGATAAAGAAGTTCTTTGATATCACCCATCTGTTATATATATATCTATCATATCTTCTATATCACCTTCAGAGCTCACTTTTTATTACATATGGATTACATTGGTCTTCCTAATAGACATTTGCCGAGTCTAAAGAAAAGAAAGTTAGGTTTTACGCAAACTTCCCTGGGCCAGGATTCTCTGAAGTGTGGCAAGAAACCCCCGGTACATGATCCAACATAACAAAGTCAGGTTACAGTAATGATGCGATTGCCAGAAAGACTCCTTCAGGGTGTAAGCTGCTCCTCTTTAAGCAGAGCGGGCCATTTCTGCTGGATCCGGTTCATCAACCTCCTGCCATATTGTCTGCTGATCCCAGAAGCTATCGGCAGGCTGCCCACACTGGATTCATTCACCTTTGCATCCACCGGCCTGTGATTCCTGGTTTGTCAACCTCAATAGCTACATTAGTCCAGAGTAACCCCTAATTCACATCTGACCTCTGGGTATGAACTGAACTTACATTTACAACTGTGTGAGGCATTCCTTGATAGAATGTCTTTCTAGATACTTAGACATATCAGCATCACTGGATTTGCTTCTCTAGAGAACCCAGCCTAACACAGCACTCAAAGCAGATAAACAATGTACTAAACTAAAACTAAACTCACCACTGTGCAGTCGATTCTAACTCAGTCACCCAATAGGACAGAAGAGAACGTCCCCTGTGGGTTTTTGAGGATGTGAATCTTGACAGGAGCATAAAGCCTCATCTTTCTTCCTCAGAGTGGTTTCACACTGCTGACCAGCAAAATGCTATTTAAAAGAGTCAAGTGGAGGATATTTCTCTGTAGAGACAGTGCAGTTTCAAGCCTTGATCCCTGCAGAAGTATATATGTCACAAACCTATAAATCAGCATTAGAAAATTTAATTCCTTATGTTTCTTTTACATTTGTCAGTCCTGCAAATTCTGATACTAAAGCATTTAATTTGAATTTGTTTCTTTTCTTGTTGGCCATCTTCCAGAGGGAGTAAAACAAAAAATTCACAATTAAAGCGGTATTTAAAATTCAGGAAAAGGAAGTAAGTATATGTGTTAGTCCAGGTAGAGGAGAGAAACTAATCCAGGGAGATTAATATGTGTATAAGAAAGAGCTTAATATACAAGAGTAATTGACTATTGAGAAACAACCAGCCCAGTCTAGATCAAGTCCATAAGTCCGATATTAGCCCATATGTCCAATACCAATCTATAAAGTCCTCTTCAGACTTATGAAACACATACAATGATGCTGATTGCAGGAAGATCACAGGCCAGTGGGTGGAAAGTCTTACGGATCTCGTGACTGTGGAAGCATCTCAGCACCGGTGTGAGTCTCCACATGGCTCCTCTAGCTCCAGGGCTCTAGCATAGCTCGACGTGTCCTGTCAACAGGGATGTCTCACAGGGAGCGTCTGTATGTCCTGCTTCCAGCAAGCTATTTATCTCCTTAGTGTCTCCAAATGAGGTCATCAAGCTGTGACCTGAGTGACAGGCTAAAAGCCACCCCTTCACTCCTAAGTCTCAAGTTGGCAACAGATTATATAACTACCATAGCGCAAACTGGATTCAAATGGACCTTTAGAGGTGTGACCGTATTCCTACTTCTGCTGCAGCGCCATAAGGCCCTAAAGAGAAATTTATTAAGCTTACAATCACACTACTTCCTCTTTAGGGCATCAGGCATTCCAGTACCTACTCGTGATCACTGGACCACCGTGTTAGTCAGAATGATTTAAGGTGTCTTTTAGTACATTTGCTTAGAAGAAGGTGATTATCAGAAGATGTGGAGCACCAGTAACATTCATAAGAAATGCAGCAATGACCCAACTGAAGTAGACAGCCAGTAACAAATACTTGTGTTTTGCCATGTTTGTAATCCCAAACAGGCTGGGCCACCAATAAGTAGGATTTGCAAAGACTTTGAGTGACAGAGTTATCCAGCAGCTTTTTAGTTTTTTCAATAAAGACAGCTTCAATGATATAATTATCATGGCTGTTGGGTGCCATTCAGTTGGGTCACCATGGCCCTGGATACAACAAAAGGAAACACTGCCAGGTCCCGTGCCATCCTCACAATTGTGTTTGATGCCACTGTTGGAGTCCACTGTGTCAACCCATCTCGTTCAGGGTCCTTTTGCTTTTTTTTTGGCTGACTCTCTATAAAGTATGATGTCCTTTTCCAGGGACTGGTCTTTCCAGGGACTGGTCTCTCATGTCCAAGCTATGTGAGTCAGAGTCTCACCATCCACGCTTCGAAGGAGCATTCTAGCTACACTTCCTTCCACACTTAGCAACGCTCGTCTCTGCTTCTAGGTGACCCTTTGAACTGATTGAATAGTAACACTGCGTTGACGCCCAAAGTACATGCAGCAATAGTTGGAGGGAGACAGGGTGGCAGGAAAAAAATGGGAAAAAATATGAAAAGTTATATCATTAAGGTCTTTAAAGACTAAAATTTTAAACTACTTAAAATTTCAAAGTCTTGCAGTCCATAGCGATCGGCCTACACAGTAAGCAGACATCCGTGTGTGGGTGGAGGGCTTTCACTACGGCGTGGTTTTTGTAGTTCTGCAAACACTGGAAAAGACAGGGGACTGTGTCGCATGTGATCGTCACTGGTTGCGAGTCTCTTTAATTCACTTACTTTCCTTTAGATTCAAATACTAACTGTGCTTGAGTGGGAGCAGGAGAGGCGATATTCTCCAGTCTTGGTACGTAAGGGGTTCATGGTGGAACAACCGCAACTGTCTTCCTGCAAGACAGACAGACAGGCATTGGAGTGCCAAATACAAGTGAAAGCATCTTCTCATAGCTTGTCTGCACAAGTCTTCGCACAAGTCTTGGGTCTTCGCACCATCTGCAAAGTGAGCTCTTTCTTTGCTAAGAAAACTCAGGTTGTCGCCATCTGGTAAGGAGTGATGGTTGATGTGGTGTTTGGTACAAATATGATCAGGAACACTAATATTCAACTGAAATAGCTATTCACAAATAGTCTTTCTTTTTCTTTTTTTAATAGTTTTATTAGGGGCTCATACAACTCTTATCATCTTCCATACATACACCAATTGTGTAAAACACATTTGTACATTCATTGCCCTCATCATCCTCAAAACATTTGCTCTCGACTTAAGCCCCTGGCATCAGCTCCTCACTTTTTCCCCTCCCTCCCCACTCCCTTGATAATTTATCAATTATTATTTTGAACCCCTGATAATTTATAAATTATTATTTTGGCATATCTTGCCCTGTCCAACATCTCCCTTCACCCACTTTTCTGTTGTCTGGCCCCCAGGGAGGAGGTCACACATAGATCCTTGTAATTGGTTCTCCCTTTCCAACATACTCTCCCTCTACCCTCCCAGTATCGCCACTCACACCACTGGTCCTAAAGGGATCATCCGCCCTGGATTCCCTGTGTTTCCAATTCCTATCTGTACCAGTGTACATCCTCTGGTCTAGCCAGACTTGCAAGGGAGAATTCAGAACATGATAGTGGAGGGTGGGGGGAGCATTTAGAAACTAGAGGAAAGTTGTATTTTTCATCAATTCTACATTGCACCCTGAATGGCTCATCTCCTCCCCGAGACCCCTCTGCAAGGGAATCTCCAGTGGTCTACAAATGGGCTTTGGGTCTCCACTCCGCACTCCCCTGCTCATTCACTATGGTAAGATTTTTTGTTCTGATGATGCCTGATACCTGATTCCTTTGACACCTCATGATTGCACATGTTGGTGTGGTTCTTCCATGTGGGCTTTGTTGCTTCTGAGCTAGATGGCCGCTTGTTTACCTTCAAGCCTTTAAGACCCCAGACGCTATGTCTTTTGATAGCCAGGTACCATCAGCTTCCTTCGCCACATTTGCTTATGCACCCAATTGTCTTCAGCTGATCATATCATGGAGGTGAGCACACAATGATTTTTTATTCTTTGATGCCTGATAACTGATCCCTTCAGCACCTCGTGATCACGCAAGCTGGTGTGCTTCTTCCGTGTGAACTTTGTTGCTTCTGAGCTAGATGGCCGCTTGTTTACCTTCAAGCTTTTAAGACCCCAGATGCTGTATCTTTTGATAGCCAGGCATAGTGGGACAGAAGGAAAGTCAAGGGAAACAGAGGAAAGATCTGGGAATCAAAGGGCACGTATAAAGGTCTAGATAAAGACATGCACATATGCAAATATATTTATATATGAGGATGGGGAAATAGATCTATATGTATATATTTATAGGTTTAGTATTAAGGTAGCAGAAGGACATTGGACCTCCACTCAAGTACTCTCTCAATGCAAGAATATTTTCTTCTATTAAATTGGCATTCTATGATGCTCACCTTCCAGACACAACCACTGAACACAAACAGCCTTTGTATCTCACTCAAGTCCTCAACTACAACGTCCTTGAGGCTCTGGCAGCAGTCCACATGCTATACAGCTTGACCGACTCCAACCTTGATGCAAAGGAGAACACACACACACACACACACACACACACCATCATTTTCCAGTGAGTGGGGCCAATACCAATCTCAGCATAAGTTCAAAGACTTCCTCATTAAAGCAAAGTCACTGTTGCACACTCTGGTGGGGGCAGCACAACACTGAGCAGAGGACAAATGGATGAATTCCCAAAGCCTTTTCTCCTGTGAGCAGATGTGATCGCTCATCAGAAAAGCACACCCTTCTGTTCTCTGTGTGGTAATCTATTGCTAACGTCACACATCCCTGGTGGCAGAGTGATCACGAGGTGGACAGTTCAAAACCACCAGCCGCTCCTGGGGAGACAGAGGGGACTTTCTACTCCTGTAAAGAGTTACAGTCCATCTTGTCCCAGATGGTTCTTGAAAGTCAGACTCAACTTGATGGCAATGAGTTTTGCGGTCTGGGCTGGTGAACCCTGCCCTTATTGAGCGTGGTAGATACTTTTTAGGAAGCTGCCCTTGGATGCCTCTAAATATTGATTCAGATATGATAAAAATAATTTATAAATTATCAAGGCTTCATGAGGGAGAGGGGAGCAGGAAGGGAGGGGGCAAAATGAGGAGCTGATGCCAGGGGCTTAGGTGGAGAGCAAATGTTTTGAGAATGATGAGGGCAATGAATGTACAAATGTGCTTTACACCGTTGATGTATGTATGGATTGTGATAAGAGTGGTATAAGCCCTTAATAAAACTATTTAAATAAATAAAGGTTGATTCAAACACTAGATTTCCAGGCATCCTCCGGGCATTGATGAGCTACTTGTAGAAAAACAGTCCTGTTGCAGTGCTGAGATCCAATGTGGAGGGTTCTGTGGCACCAGACACTGGCATCACAGTCACTGTTGCTGGGTTCCCGGCCAGGCCCTCTTAGACCTCTGGCACTGGGGATGGGGCCTAAGTCAGAGTGTTTTCCTGGAAGCCTGCTCCAGACCTTCCCTGGCTCAGCAGGCACCTCCATCCATAACAAAGACTCAGCTTCTCCGGGAGCCCAGGGGGCTCCTAGCACCAGCAGGAGCTGCCCTGCGGCTGCTCCCCTGCCAGGAGCCTGGCAGTGCCCCAGCCGCCTGGCCGCCAACTAGTCTGCTGACTACGAAATTGAAAAGCATGCAAACACAGGCTCTCTCAAACACCAGAAGAGTGTGCTAACAGGGGTGTGCAGTGAGCAATTAAGTTGCAGCACATGGAAGAAGGAAAGCCTTTTTGGTCAGATTCTGATGAATCAAAAACTCTTCCTAGAGCTGAAGCAAACGATCTGCTGCTCAGAGAAAACAGAAGACGCCATAAAAGGACAAAGGGCTTTTAAACATCTTTCAGTCGTTCATTCAGTAAATATTTATGGAACCCTTACTCGGTGCCAGAGACTGCTCTGGATTTGACTTTGCTGCCATGAACCAGAGGGGAAACCTTCGTTATATGGAGCTCGCCTTCCATGCCAGAAAGAAGGTAGAATTGGAATGTTCCTGAGTTTCCAGAAACGCCGTGGCAAATGGAGATGCTGTGAAATGCACAGCCAGGTATCGCACGGAGCCTCAAAACAACAACAACAAAACCCCACTCACTGCTGTGGAGTCACTTCTGAATAGGCTTACAGCATGCATTTACAGTGTGCGCTTTGCTACGCTGTAAGACTTATTATTTAAGAGGAACGTGTATTGTCTTACACAGGAAAAGACAAGGGAAGGACATGTCATCTGGATGAGGGATTTGGACATATGTGGATACTCAGAACCAAACAACCAAACAACAACAACAACAAACCCCACTCACGGCAGCGAGTCCAGACGGACTCAGCACAGCCCAGCTGTGGGGCCCCAAGACTGTAATTGATACTCAGAAAGCTATCACCCAAACCAAGTTAGTCAGCATGTCCCTCAACCCTACCCCCCAGCCCCAAAAGTTTCTTCTTCATGCCCTTCCGAAGTTCCTTTCACGTCTTCTGCACCACCTTGTCCCAGGTAAGCTCACTCCCAGAGGTCTGTCTCTATGAATTTGTTTGCCTCTTCTCTTGGTAGAAGTCCATGGTTCCCTTCTTCCAGCCTAGTTCCTTGGAAATTCAGCAGCGGCCTCTGCATAAATTGTTCCTCCCTTTTGATGGCGGAGTCCTCTTCCGTTGTTCATAGGTGGGCTGTACCCCGGTTCTTTGGCTGACACAACAGAGCTCCATGGGCATCTGTGGACTAGTCTTGTGGGGGGTGCATGCAGGCTTCTGAGGACCCGTCAGGCCTCAGTGGACTGCCCAGTTCACTGCTTCCCTCTGGATGCTGGAGGTTCATGTGGTTCGTATTGAGCTGACTGAAGTCAAAGGAACTATTAAATATACGTGCGGAGGAATCACGAAGATTTCTATCGTGTGGTTTTCGTGTGACTTGTTTTCGTTACCCTGTGATTTGTTTTCGTGTCCTTGGCAGTAAACATGCAAACGAATAGCTAGTGATTTCAGGCCAGAGAATGGGGATGTTAATGAATAGTCACACTGAAACATATTCTGTGAGTCCCAGGGGGAAAGCAAGAGAAAGCAGCCTACTGTGTGCTCGCTGTGAGCATATTGTGGGGACTCTGACCAAGGGAGTGGAGACGGCACACAGGGGAGGAAGACTCTTAGCTCCTCTCACCCTAGTTGCAACAATGCTGATGTTCAGTCACCAATACTCCCCTCACCCTTGTTACAATACTTTCAATGTTGCTTCCCTTTATCCAAATGTATCAAAACCCTTTCCTTTCTTCTTTCAGAGAGACAGTTAGAGGAAGCACTTCCCCCACCCACACACACACCCCGTGGGTTATCAGTGCCACAGAACCACTGCTGGTCTCTCCCTCCCTCTGTTAATGTCTGGATTATTTTGGCCTGACAGGGGTGCCAGGCCGAGGCCTTTATTTTAGCACTTTCTCTCCCTTGGGAAAGCACCTAGGTGTGAAATGGATGGGTCCCCTGGTGGGTCTCTTTTTAGGAAAGGAACTCCCAAATTGTTTTTCACAGTACTTATCTCATTTTAAAACCACACCAGGGGTAGGCAGGAGTTCCAGCAGCTCCAGACTCCCAAATAAACTTAGCTCGATCCGTCTTCATGTTATTTGAATCATGTAAGCCTTCTAATAGTTACATAAGGAGCCCGTGTGGTGCTGGTAGCACGGTGGTTACGTGGTGGGCTGCTAACGGCAAAGTCAGCAGTTCAAAACCACCAGTCAGTCCTTAGGAAAAAGACAAGACTTTCTTCTCTCTTAAAGAGTTCCGGTCTCAGAAACCCACAGGACAGTTCGACCCTATCCCACAGGGTGGCCATGCATTGGAATTGGCTTGATGGCAGGGAGTGTGCTTTTGAGTTTGCGGTGCGGTGGGTTAGGTAGGGGGCTGCTCAGAGCCACGAGCCACAAGCTAGCAGTCAGATGAGGCCGTCTGCTCCATAAAACTCCGTAGTCTCAACATCCCAGTGTGCTGAGGTTAGGAGTCAGAATCAGCGGAAGTGTTGGTTCTGTTTTGAATACGTAGACGGGAGTGCCACGGTAGACAGTTAAGGGTTTGACTGTGAACATAAAGGTTGGTTGTTCGAACCCTCCCAAAAGCACCTCAGAAGAAAGGCTTGGTGAGCGGCATTCTGGCAGCTGGTGTGGTTTGGCTGAATTGGTAGATGCGGTAATTTTAACTCTGTAATTTTACTTTCCACTTCCTTAATGAATAATGATGAAGAGCAAATTGTCCTAGGCTTTAGTGGCCATCCTAACGTCTTCTTTAACGAAAGCATCCGTTCAAATCTCGCGTTCATTTTCCAGAGAGAAGCCTATCCTACGTTTCGATAGACCTTTGTATTGTCAGCATGAAAGGTCTTTATAGGACATGTCTTTTGAAAGAGTTTCCCTCAGTCGATGGTTTGTCTCCCCTCCCTTAACTACACCAACCACCAGAGGACAAATATTGCATATGGCCTCACTTATATAACAAGATGAGGCAAAGAATAGCGACCAATATTTATTAGTGGTTACCAAGGGGTGGGAGGGAGCGGGCAGGAAGGGGTTAACAGTTATGGAAGTCGGGGGAGGGGGGGTAATGGCATTAATTAAGGCTAGACTGACACAGCTGGTTCCTGTCCTTTCTGTCAGTAACTTATACAGCTGTAAAACACTGAGGTGGTAAAAGTCACATGACAGATCTATTTACAACGTCGCCAAAAGAGGGAAGCTGCTGAGGCTACTTACATACAGGCAGGTGCCTCGGAGAATTTGGTTCCTTGGTTTGGAGGTTTGGGGACATGGTGTCATAGGACATCTCTGTTCATTGGCCTAATAGCTCACTTACAGCTTGTGTTCTACCTCTAAGCTCAATGCATAGCTCCTGGGGTCTTAAAAACTTATAAGCAGCTATCCAAGGCACAATAATTGGTCTCTATTTACCTGGGGCAAAAGGGAAGGGAGGAGCATTAGGAAAAGAGAGAAGATATGGGATGTGTGACTAATAGCCTTCAGGAAAAACTGCTGCCTTTGTTATGAGACCCGGAGAACTAGATGGTGCCCAGCTACCATTACTGAGCATTGTGGCCAAAGACTCCCTCAGACAATCCTGATCAAGAAGGGGTGAATGCAGAACAGAGTTTCAAATTTTCAAGGACTTTAGACTTTCTGGAGCCATTGAGGAGGGCAGATGAGCCTCTAAAAGTACTGCCCTAAGATAATTTTAAACCTTAAGTCAAAATCCTGCTGGAAGTCATCTTAAAATCCAAGAATAGTTTAGCTTAACTAGGAATAAAAAGGTCTCCCTTGAGCATGATGAGCTTATGAAAACTATCCATATGCAAATGTGGTGAAGAAAGCTGATGGTATCTGGCAATCAAAAGATATAGCACCTGGGGTCTTAAAGGCTTGAAGATAAACAAGCGGCCATCTAGCTCAGAAGCAACAAAGCGCACTTAGAAGAAGCACACCAGCCTGTGTGATCACGAGGTGTCAAAGGGATCAGGTATCTGGCATCAAAGAAGAAAAATCAAATCAATGTGAATGAGGGGGAGTGCAGAGTGGGGACCCAAGACCCAGAAGAGTCAGTCAGGGTACAGTTTAGCAATAATGAAACATACGGCTTTCCTCTAGTTCCTAAATGCTTCCTCCCCAGCCACTATCATGATCACAATTCTACCTTACAAATATGACTAGACCAGAGGATGTACACTAGTACAGATAGGTACTGGAGACACAGAGAATCTAGGACAGAGGTAAGAGTGGTGATACTGGGAGTGGAAGGAGGGTGGGGAGGAAAGGGGGAACCGATTACAAGGATCTATATATAACTTCATACCTGAGGAATGGCCAACATAAAAGTAGGTGAAAGGAGATATCGGACAGTGTAAGACATGACAAAATAATAATAATTTATAAATTATCAAGGGTTTGTGAGGGATGGGGGAATGGGGATGGAGGGGAAAAATGAGGAGCTGATATTAAGGGCTCAAGTAGAAAGAAAATGTTTGAGAATGGTGATGGCAACATATGCACAAATGTGCTTGACACAATGATGGATGGATGGATTATGATAAGAATTGTATGAGCCCCCAATAAAATGATTTTTTTTTAAACCTATCCATGTGGGATCAAAGCAACAACACGAACTAGAAAGATTAGAGAGAACCCTTAAGGAATGACTAATCAGTTTATGTTAATGAAAATGGAACAGCTCAGAAAGGGAAGGTAACTGAGGTTGTACAGCCTGAAGAATGTAATCCTGTCGGTAAGTTGTACATGCAGAAACTGGTGAGCTGGCCTCCGGTTTGCTGTGCGTAGTCTCAACAACAACAAAATAAATGAAATGCAGGAAAGAGGAAAACACAGGGAAATGCCCCCTCTCACCTGTTTGGATGGCAAAATAAGTTTACATTATTAGAAAACAGAAAATAATAACTGCCGGGAAGGATGTGCCCTGACTGGAACTCACATATGTTGCTGACAAAAGTGAAAACGGAAAGCAGTTTGTGCAGTCCTCCAAAAGGAAAGGTAGATTCATTATAAATTCCAAACCGAACGCACTGCCATTGAGTCGGTTCCAACGCGTGGCAGCCCTCTATGTGACCCAGCAATTCCATGCCCAGGCATGTATGCCCACGGGCGCTGAAAACAATGTATGCACACAAAAGCATAAATGGATATCCATGGCATGCTTCCTAACAGTCAAAGGGCTGAAACCACAAAAATGCCCATCACCTGATGGCTGGAGAGACACAATGCAGTCCGTCCATATGGTAAATGAGAAAGGACTCACCCATACCGAACAAGGAAGAACGTGAGAAGTTTGTGCCAAAAGACACTAGTTACAAAGACCCGCACATTCTATGGCTTCATTTATATGACATATCCAAAATAGGAAAATTCACGGAAAAAGGAAAGTAGATTAGTAGCTTCCAAGACATATGTCACAGTAGGGAGTGGGGCGTGGGGTGGGGTTGGGGTGTCGGTTATGGGGTTCTTTTTGGAATGATGGAAATATCCTGGAATTAATATTGGTGATGGTTGTACCACATTGTGGATGTACTGAACCGTCTAGACTGCACACATTACAATGGTTAAATGGGTGAGTTTTATGTTATGTGAATTTCACCTGAAGGGTATGCAAAATAGGCCCCACTGCCCCTCTCCACTATTTACTAGCCTTTAACATGCTCAATGCTAAAGGGCGTACCACTCCCATCCCCATGCCGCCTCTTGCTCCTGATCATTCTGTTTGGAATGCCTCCGTTTTGTTATTTGCTCCCTACTTCGCAGCGGAGTCTGCTAACTGCTGACTACATCAGACATTTTCACCTTCCTCCTTAGGAAATGCACCCAGAATTTAGAGGACCTCATTCCAGCCCAGGTAAAACATGCCCTGAGAGGTAAGTGTGGTCCCTTCACTAAGTTTGGGGCAAAGAGGTACAAGTGAAACTTTTGTCCCGGGCTACCCATGGCCACTGTCATTGTGGACTCCAGGTCATCAGGAGCCTATAGGACAGCGTAGACTGCTCCACGGGATCCCCAAGCCTGTGGATCGCTACAGAAGCAGACTGTCTCAGCTTGCTCCCGCAGCGTGGCTGCAACCTTTCAGACAGCCACCCAAAGCTTAGCCCACTGAGCCACCAGGGATCTTTAAAAGCGCTCACTACATCTTCCTCTCCTTCCTTCCAACTAGGATGCTGGCATGATGGCTGGCCTGCTGGCAAGCATCTCAATCCCAGAGGGAGCCGTGATCAGGGAATCTACATGTGGAAGTCAGTGAAATAGAAAGAAAGGCGGCTAAGTGCCTGCGACTCTGTGATGCTCTATATGAAAATGAGGAAGGCTCTGTCTCGTTTAAGTCGCTGTTAACCTGGAATTTCTCTTATATACATCTGAGTCTAATCCTGATACTTGCTTTCCCGGATGATCCCTGCTTTGATCCCACCATTTTCATAAAGGAGGCATAGGGGTTACGTGTGGGGCTGCGATCCACATGGTCAGCAGTTGGAAACCACTAGCAGGGGCTAGTGACTAGGGGTCACTGTGAAACAGCATTGACTCCGCGGCAGTAAGTTTAAAATGGTTTGGTGTTCAAAAAGCCTTCTCTGAAGACTCCCACTCCTGAGGGATCGCATCCACCTGTCTCAGTCTAGAGAACTTTGAACACACCACTTGTGAAGATTGAGGAAGTTACACCTTTACCCTGGGAAGCCCAATGGGAAGACCGGAGAGACCCTCACCTGCACGGTTCAGTGCCAGAGTCTTACCTGTGGATATTGGGTATGCTTGCGGTGACCAGGATCCCATAGCACATTAACACCAGCACCAAAAGGTGGACAGAGTACCTAGAAGACATAATGGAGCAGGGAAGATACTGAGCACATTTTTGGTTAACATACCTATTGGCTATTCATACTGTCTACTCTATCCCAACCCCACCAAAATGCCAGTGACCAGATAACGCACAGTTATGCCAGAGAAAATAAAGCAAGTCCTTCTGGCCCACGCAATTGAAATTGGTGGCTTTATATCTTGAACTGACAGGCAAAAGCCAAGACATAGTCTGCTAACTACACAGGTTGTACTGTCAGCAGTCTATCCATGGAGGCTTCTGTGTTTGTCAAAGGGTCCTGGGGGTGCTATTGGGTGAGGGCGAGGCTGCTAACCACAGGGTCTGCAGTTCAAACCCACTAGCTGCTCTGAAGGCGGGGGGGGGGGGGCAGGACACCACCTGGTTCTATAAAGATGTACAGGCTCAGAAACCCGCGACAGGGAAGTTGTGAGTTGGAATCGATTCGATGGCAGTAGGTTGGTCTGTATTCTTTTCTCACACGTGTAGTTGAGAATCCACAGGAGAGCGATTTCCCTTCGGAATGCTCTGTCCTTCCATTGCGTTCTACCAGCCCCACCATCAGGGTCCCCAGATCACAAGACTTTCCCTGACGTGTAATTCAGATTCCTACTGAAGAAACAGGAGCACTTTTCCAGCACTCGGAACAAATACCCAAATTCACAGCTTCTAAAAGCGCTCACCCCTGAAACTTCTTCCTCACAAAATGCTGTCTGGGGCATCCGCCAGGCTGACCTGGGAGAGGAAAGCCCTGCCTGCAGGGTCTTCTCTGTCGGAGATCCCCAAGATCTACCTGACCCCATTGTTCTCCTCTGACTGCCTTGTGACTAGCACCAGGGTCTCTGAAAGAAACGCACAGCTTGGAGGAAAGTGCCCCATGGGGAATAAAATTCAAACCTCACAGCATCCTGCTTGGCATGAGCCAGAGGGAAATCCACTAAAATCGAGCTTAAAGGACAAGATCCATGGCACTGACCTCCCCGGGCTCCTCAGGAAAGTGGCTGCAGGTACCTCACAGTAAGTGGAGATGCCTGCCAAGCCCTCATTACTCACAATTAGGGGGGAAATCAGACCCTTGCTATCCTATCCAAACTCAAAGGTTTCCAAGACTGCAAACCTAACCAGGAGCAGACAGCGTCCTCTTTCTCCCTCAGAGCAACCAGCGGGGTTCGAACCTCCTACCTGCAGGTAGCAGCCCAACACCTAACCCACAGAGCCACCAGGGCTCCTCCTCAGCCCGGTGCCCAGGAAATGCCAAGAACGCTGACACAGCCCACCCAGATGAGACAGATGAGAGTTTACGAGGTTCATACTCACCAACCAAAACAAAAGATGACAAAATAGATGCCAAAAACGGTGGCAAACACGTGCCGGACCTGGGGGCTGGTTTTACCAGGACTTAGGTAGAGGCGAAACCAGAAAGCAGCGAACAGAGCAAACAGCTGGCAGGCCACAAAATTCACCTGTGGGACAAAAGAGAGAATGAACGCCTTCCTTCTGCCTCTGAGACTTTTCCCCAGACTTGTCCTTTTGCCGCTGTCTGTTGTTGGTCAGACTTCCACAACAGTGAAGTTCAGGTGTAGGCTTGGCTTTGGCCTCCACGGCGTGTCCATGTGGGAGTGACAAAAGGCTGGAGGTCATGGTAGAATTAATAAGCAATGAGCC
This sequence comes from Tenrec ecaudatus, assembly GCF_050624435.1. Lineage (NCBI taxonomy): Eukaryota > Metazoa > Chordata > Mammalia > Afrosoricida > Tenrecidae > Tenrec > Tenrec ecaudatus. The sequence goes on along the minus strand of NC_134530.1, from coordinate 319,052,474 downwards.
CAATTGTCGCTTTCCAACTCTTTCTGACTGGCCGGTGTGGCATGCTCACCCCCCAAACAACATCTGCTGTCCAGCGGACTGAGCCTCATGGTGACCTCATATGTACTGAAGTAGAACTGGGCTTCCTGAGGCTTCTCGTGGCTGATTTCTTGGAAGGAGAGCGTGTCATCTCTCTTCCAAAGTGCCTCTGGGTGCACCTGGATCTCAAATCGGAGACCAGAAGAACTGGAGGCTGCCCCGCTCCCACTGGCAACTGCTCGGAGACGGATCACATTAGAATGTCCAGGGTAGATGAGTGCACAGATCTTAATACGACTGAACAAGTAAATTGTATGACACGGGGAGTATACGCAAATAAAACCATTGGAAAAAAATAGGAAGCTCTGGATAATGTGGAGAAAACCATGGGAAGAGAGTTCAAACTCATAAAAGAGACTGAGCTTACTGGTCAGATAGAGACTGGTGGGAACCTTTAGACCAGGGGTCCTCAAGCTATTTAAACAGGGGGCCAGTTCACTGTCCCTCATACCCGTTGGAGGGCTGGACTATAGCTTAAAAAATATATGAACAAATTCCTATGCACACAGCACATATCTTATTTTGAAGTAAAAAAACAAAGGGAGCCAAAACACCCGGCGGGCTGGATAAATGTCCTCGGCGGGCCACATGTGGCCTGCTGGCCGAAGTTTGAGGATGGCTGGTCTAGGCTATGGCCCTTACTCCAGGTCTGGAACGGAACTGCTCCCTGTCAGAGATAATCAACCATTTAAGATCACCATGACAGCAAGTACCCACGGACAACATTCAGAGGATTAGGAAAAAAGGGAAATGGTAACAGGAAACACGGGGAGGGTGTAGGATGTGCAATGACACATGGAAGGGGCCGCAGTGACTGAGTAGAATCAGAATGTGTATGGATTGTTGAATGTAAAGTGATATCCTGCACTAGAAGCCATCACCTAACTCACAACAGAGAGTTTTTAAAAAGAGACGATGAGAAGTTTCGTGATGAAAAGGGAGAGCTGAAAATCAGGATGAAAACAGGGCCTGGTGTCTCCACTTTGAAAGCCCTCGGGTGATTCGAATAAGCAGGCAAGATGGCACGACCAGGTAACAGTTGCTGGGTTGCTATCGCCAAGGTGAGTGGTTCAAATCCATCAGCTGCTCTTTGAGGGAAACATGAGGCTGTCTGCCCCCATAATGCAGTATGGCCTCATATAGAGGCTGATATAAGTTGCAGTAGACTCCATGGCAGTGGATTTTAAATATATATACTCCTATGAAGCCCTGGTAGCATAATGCATTAATTTGGGGGCTGCTAACTGCAAGGTCAAGAGCTTGAAACCACCAGCAAGAAAAAGATGAGGTTTCATAGAGTTGTAGTTCCAGAAACCCACAAGGTCCATTCTGGGGTCACAATGAGTCTGAATTAACTCGAGGGCAGAATTAACTCAATGGGAATTTGGTTTTGTCTTGAGTATGTGTATAGAGACCTACCAAGGTGCCCCGAAGGAACTGGGCTTTCCCGGAATAATAAGATGACAAGATTGGACAGCGCCCATTGTCGGGCAGGAATGAGATGCAACCGATTTAAAATGAACTCTGAATTTCTGAAGCCATCCATCAACTCAGCCGACCCGGATCGCCTCAGCCTCCTTACGGTCTAAAAACTTGGCTTGCTTTTTCTCCCCAGTCTATCTCCAAAAAAAAATAATACTTCATTGTTGGAAAACTGTCCCTGAACCGGGCACTGAAAACCATCTATCTTCTATTCACCATAATATCATCTGGAGTGGCAAAGTCCCTAGTTTTCACTGCCAGATATTCAACTAGCAGCTCTAGGCAACTCCTTGGTTCATTCAGCAAGGTTTTGGAGAGGACTCCACGTGCCAGGCACTAGGGAGCAGTGAACCAGACACTGTCTCTAGCCCAAGCCCAAAAAAGGAGGAGACTTCCATGCTTCTGGTCCTGTATTGCAAACTGTAGTTTGGATGACGTGGTTTCTCATGTCTCTTCAGATTCTCATGGTCTTGACTTCTACGTCTGACCAGAACCTTTCCCCTTACTTGCTCATGGTACATGCCAAAACTCGAGATGTAGTAGCCAATATAAAGCTCCCTCACACAGAGACACAGCCAACCCCACCACCCTCCTCCCCAGCAATGAGCCCTGGGTGGCTAACTGAATGTTCCCTAGCAAACGCTTCCATGAAAGCACAAAGCAAACACCACTTAGTTCTAGCAGTGGGTTTCTAGCAGAAAAAGGACTGATCTTCAACTGCTAGATGTCCACCTTACAAGGTACAGGCTGCAGCATGATAGGAGTTTCTTTATGTTCGCGAGGCTCATTCCAACCCCCATAGCTGACCGGAGCTTCCACAACCAACGCTGCGATCCAGAGTGGCTAGCTCCCACAACTGCAGTCACAGATAGCAGTCTTCCCTCGCTAAAGGGTCCACAAACATTGCCCAAATCTCATTGACATCGAGCCAGTCTGACTCACAGCAACCCTGGAGGGCAGGGCAGACCTGCCCCTGTGGGTTTCTGAGGTTGTCACTCTTTACAGGAGTCTTGTCTTTCCCCCTCGAGGAGTGGCTGATGGCTTTGAACTGCTGATCTTGTGATTAGTAGCTACTAATTAGCACACATTAGAGGCCACTTCCTATTGGTCGGTGTGTTCCACTGTGGTGGCTTGTGTGTTGCTATCATGCGGAAAGCTATGCCACCGATATTTCAAATACCAGTATGGTCCCCTACGGGAGACGGGTTTCAGCAGAGCTCCAAGACTGATGCAAACTAAGAAGCAAGATGTCATGATCTATTTGAGAAAGCCAGCCAGTGAAACGCTTAGGGAATCACAACAAAAGAGTGTCTGACTCACTTGCTGTAGACACATCATCAGGAGAGATCAATCGCAGAAGGAAGGGGGGCATCAGGGTGGTGAAGTGGAGGGCCAAGTCAACAAGGACAACGGAGACCACAGGTGTGATGGACTGCTACCAAAGCCCAAGCAATGGTCTGGACCCGTCAGTGAAGGTGGGGATGACGCCGATCACATTTCATTCTGGTGTACATGCTGTTGCCCTGAGTCCGAGCCTACGTGCTTGCTGAGCCCCCATCCCCATCTGTGTGTGTGTGTGTGTGTGTGTGTGTGTGTGTATTTATGGTGTCAATGCTGACTCCTAGCAAACCCCTGTGGGTTTCTGAAGCTGTGAGTCTGTACGGGAGTAGAAAGCCCAGTCTTTCTCCCTCAGAGCTGCTGGTGGTTACTGCAGCCCATGAGGACCACAGGCCAATTTTGGCTTAACCACACCACCACCAGGGATCTATATATATTAGAAATACATGCAGGCATGTTTTATATTTGATGTATGAAATTTGATTCAAAGTAATGCAGTAGGGATGGGAAGAGTCACTCGCTCCCAATTACGGATGATTTTTCCCTGCAGGTTACACTTGGAAAAAATCTAGGGACCTTTTAGTCAGATCTGGAGAGGGACACTGTGCTACTGGCTTCTATGAGATAGAAGTCAGGCATGCTACAGCAAAACAGTCAAAGACGTGCTGGGCAATCCCACAACAAAGTGTTTTCTGGCTCAAAAGGCCAACGGTGCCATCGCAGCCGAGAGACCTTACTTAGTATGTACATAAAATCAAGTTGCCATGAGTTGGGAATTACGGAAGGTCCATGAAAGTCCATTACACGAATTTCTCCACCATTGTGTATATTCGAAATGGTCCGCCAAAAAAGGATGGTCTGGTTTGGTTAACTGTACAATTCTGGAAAGCAAATCACAAGTGGAAGATCACACAGGTTTTAGACCTGACAGTTCTACGCACTGGACACAGAGAAGGTGTCGTGATTCATACCAGAAAACCAGACCCAAACTCATTGTTGTGGAGCTGGCTCCAACTCACAATGCCCCTCTCGGGCAGAGCAGACCTGTGCCGGTGGGACTGCAAGGCGGTCGCTCTTTCACAGGAATTGTGAACTGTACTCTCCTGTGGAGCACGTGGGAGTTAGCCGGCCTTACAGTTAACAGCCCAATGCATAGCCCCCCGGGCCACTCGGACTCCTTATTCCCACTGGAGGAACACACTATCAAGAGAGGGAGTGACGCATATGTTTAGAAATAACTGTTTTCAAATAAAGGGACATGGACCACCTTTTGCAAAACCATCGATGCCTATTTACAAAGAACTATAATAAATATATGAACAAATGTGCTTGATGCAATTGAAGTTTGGATAGGTATAAGAGCCCCCCCTAAAATGATTTATCAATAAATAAACATGAAGGAGAAAATATCACTCCTCAATGATCATCCTCAAAGCAAGTCTTTGTGCGTGCCCATTGTATGACCAAGTGGTTAAAAGCAGAGACTCTGCATACTGGTAGAGCCAGACAACCAGGCTTATTTAAAACAATCTGCTTCATCCCCTACTAGGTTGACCAGTTTACAAACTGGTTAGGGAGAAGCAAGAAGGGGGGCTGGGGAAGCAATTTCTTCATAGCTCAGCAAGTTGATTCTTATGCGCTGCTCGCAATCCGGGCAAAGTGTTATGTATACGTAGAATAATCGTGTTAATGGCAATTGCTTCTAAGTCCTGGATACCCTTTCACGTGTAGGAACCCTATAGGACAGCGCAGACTGCCCCCTTTGGTTTTCTGAGGCTGGATATCTTTATGGGAGATGGGTGGACAGCCTCGTCTTGCTCCTGTGGAGCAGTTAGTGAGCTCGAATTCCTGACCTTGTGGCTAGCAGTCCAGTATGGAACCCACCTGCCACCAGGGCTCCCGCCATAGATGCAAGGAGGCTTCAAAAAGCTCGGGGGAGGAGGGGGAAAATAGAATGAAATGATAATGGGATATTTCACAAACTAGTAGAAAAGTGGACAAAAATCATGTGCAAAAAATATCCACCTCAATATTATATCCAATAATATTTCATTATATCTGAGAATGAAGCCGTAAGTAATCTAAAAGTTTGGTCATTGGTCAAGACACGGTAGCATATCTGACAACTCAAGGATGCACCCCGCCACACATCCCTTCTATCAAAGTGACCTGGTTGTCAGGTGGCATTTGAGCTATTTCAGGAAATCGATCCATTCGATGATAAACAACTAAATGTTCCCCAAATGCTGAGGCACCATATAAATGGATGTAGACAGCACAAGCAACCTAGATATGAAATTGATTACATGGCAAATAATTAACAAATGAAGATTAGATTAGGGTTTCAGTTCTGAGCATCCCAGTTGGCAAAAGGCTCTGGATGGCAGCGCTGGTCCCTAATCCACTTGTAGGGGTCCCACATGGATAGGGCCTCCCTTGAATTCTTTCTGATGATTAACCAAGGGTATAAAATCATCTTGCCCTCTAGCAGAGTGCATTTGAAAAACAGATTACCTCCTCCCATCTCCAGTCAGCTCAGGAAAGGGCAGATTCTCTCAGGGACTTGCCTGGGTGTGTCCTTGATGGAGGTCACCATACTGGAGACAATACAGGGGGCCAAATGGTCCTGAGTCATACCCTATCAGTTGTTCCCTGCCTGCCTTGGTCAGAAAGCCCTGGACCAATTCTAAACCTTCTAACATAATGTACGTGTCTCAATCATGACCCTAGTCACGAGATGTCGAAGGGATCAGGCATCCTAAGAACCAAAACAAACAACCATTTTGATGCAAACAGAATGGAGACCCAAAGCCCATCTGTACAATTGGACATCCCTCACAGAAGGGTCACCAGGAAGGGATGAGCCAAACAGGGTGCAGGATAGCACCGAGGAAACACACAACATTCCCTCTAGTTCTTTAATGCTCTCGTTCCCCACCCCCACTAACATAAACCCAGCTCTATCTTACAAGTCTGGCTAGACCAAAGCAATGTACACTGGTACAGAGAAGAGCTCTGGGCACACAGAATCCAGGACAGGTAAACCCCTCAGGACCAATAATGAGAGTAGAGATTCCATGAGGGTAGGTGGAAGGTAGGGGGAGAAAGCGGAAACTGATCACAATGATCAATGTACACATACACACACCCCACTCCAAGGGAACAAACAACAGAAAAGTGGGTGAAGGGAGACAGCAAAGGTGGGGGAGAGAGGGAGAAAAACAGGAGCTGATACCAAGGGCTCAAGTAGAAAGAACATGTTTTGGAAATGATGATGGCAATATATGTACCAATGTGCTTGACACAATGGATGGATGGATGGATTGTGATAAGAGCTGTAAGAGCCCCCATCAAAATGATTTATTAAAGTAAAAAAAAATCATGGCCCTGTTCCTGTTTCTGTCAGCATGCATGTACCCATGATATATTTGATCTGCCACCAATCATGAATTTGTGACTGTTTCCTGTGTTCCAGGCCTTATTTAACCAGCATCCCAGCTGCTGCTACTTATTCTTTTTCTCTCTTTTCTTTTCCATTTTAAAACAATCATCTTATTGGGAGTTCTTACAGTGCTTCTAACAATCCATACATCAATTGTATCAAGCACATTTGTACATATATTGCCATCATCACTTCAAAAACAATTTCTTTCTACGTGAGCCCTTCATAGCAGCTCCTCATTCCCCACTCCCTCATGAACGCTTGATAATTTATCTTTTTTTTTCATGTCTTACATCAACCGCTGTCTCCCTTTACGGACTTTTCTGTTGTCCATCCCCCTGGGCGGGGGTTATACTCCGATCATAGCGATTGGTTCCCCTTTTCTCCCTCTTTTATCCCACCTTCCCCTTAACCTAATGGTATTGCTGCTCTCATTCTTGGTCCTGGGAGGTTAATATGTCCTGGATTCCCTGTGTTTCCAGTTCCTATCTGTATCAGTGTACATGCTCTAGTCTAGTTGGATTTGTAAGGTAGAATTGGGGTCATGATAGTGGAGGAAGCATTAAAGAACTTGAAGAAAGTTGTATGTTTCATCAGTGCTATACTGCACCCTGACTGGCTCATCTCTTCCTTGTGACCCTTCTGTAAGGGGATGTCCAATTGTCTACAGATGGGCTATGGGTCCCCACTCTGCACTCCCCCCTCATTCACATTGATATGATTTTTTATTCTTGGTTTTTGATGCCTGATACCAGATCCCATCAACACCTCATGGTCACACAGGCTGGTGTGCTTGTTCTGTGTGGGCTTTGTTGCTTCTCAGCTAGATGGCTGCTTGGCTTATCCTCAAGCCTATAAGACCCCAGACACTATATCTTTTGATAGCCGGGCACCATCAGTTTTCTTCACCACATTTGCTTATGCACCTGCTTTGTCTTCGGCGATCATGCCCAACTGTTACTTCTCAGACACTATTTTGACCTCGTGCTAATGGCCGTCCTCATCTGGATGAAGTGTCTATGCCTTTGTGTTGTCTTTGTCCATTTTAAGACTTCAGAAATGTTCTCAAATCATATTTGAGATCGGGGTCCCTTTAGTACCCCAATGGAAGACATCAGCTCTGAAAACAAGTTCACTTTAATGAGAAGCAAGCTTTGGATTGACAGAGAATGGGGAAAGTAACCAGGTGGGTGGCCAACAAGGAAACGTGTGGCCGCCACGAGGTACTTTAATAAACCTTTCCCGTTGAAAGAAGCGCTGTGGGAAGCTTTCCTTTTCGGCTGAGTCCCTCCTGCAAAGCTGCGTTTTCATCCCTGATCCCAACCACTGGCTCTCCATACTCATAGTACTGTGTAGGCCCTCGTGCATAAGCAAACAATAGACGCCAGCTGTTTCCATCAGTGCGCCTCAGCAAGGCGGGCATGGCCAGGAGTCCACAGTAAGCTCCCTGTTGTGTCGCCTTGGCAAGATTTCAGAGTCACAGCGAGGAAATAAAACACCGCGGCAAGATAAAGGGACTGTCCCCACGTGGGTTGGGCGTCTTACGGTGAAGTCTAAGGTTCTTTGTCCTTGAAGGGGCTGCGAGAAGGCCCAGATTTGGAGGCTTCTTTCTGCCCTCCCGCACTGTCCCAGCAGAAAAACCAGCTTCGCCGAGCTCCGAGTCAAGGGATGCAGCCAGGCTATTTTTAACCAGGAATACATATGAGCCACCCAAATGATTTCCCCTAACATCGAGGTTGACCAGTTGCTCACCAAGGAGAAGCAGCCAACTGCCCTGCCCTGGAATGCTTCTTTCGGCAAACACTGCCTTATATGTTGCAAGACAAAATCAAGCTACTTAAAAACCATTCCTTACTGAAAGGCAGCCCCCATCAGTCCTCCTCCTGCATTGTCTCCTCCGAATTAATGTGGCTGGAGAGGGGTCCTGAAGGAGCCCCCGCCCCTCTGCCACCAAGAACAAATAGGGGGTGTACTAGGCTCTGCAGCATCTCTGCACCTTCAGAGAGATCCTTGTAATATGTTGATCATGAACTCCTTGGGATGTTAGGAAGGGAAAAAAAATGCTTTCCAATCTGTAATGAGCCCATTTCCACCCCCCCCCCCCAAGTTATGTGGACAAGCAAATGTGATTTCAGATGGAAACCAAACAAACAAAAATGCAATGTGCATAGGTTTAGAACCAAATAAGCTTTTTATTGATAACAGCCCCCATGACGCACTCCCAGCCCTTTCATGGCCAAGCTTCTGTTGTGTTACCCCATGTGAATACTGATTCTGACTCATAGGGACCTTAGGTCGGACACACACAGACAGTTCGGGTCCTGCATCCTCCACCCAATGACCCTCAAATTCAAGTCCAGCATTTTCAGCTATTGTTCCAGTACCCTGCTTCACCGAACATGATATCCTCCACCAACTGCTCCCTCCGGATGATATGGCCAGATCCAGGGAGTTGGCAATGTTTTGCTGTGATTCATATGATTCTCGTGAGTTAATTTTTCGAAATATACTGACAGGCCTATCTTGAGTGAGAACCCTGTTAAAACCTGTCAGCCAGGATGCCCTTGATGGTAGGTACTTGACACATCGGTGAGATTGCTTCTAACATCATAGCAACATGAACGACATGCAAGCCACCACATCATGACAGGTCAACAGAGAGGTGTTGGGATCCCGACAACCAATGCTCGTGTGCAATGCTCAGGGAAAGCCCTACATAAATTATTCAGTTCAGTCCTCACAACGGCCCGATGTAGTACCTTGCACCCATTTTACATATGCAGAAAACCAAGGGACAAAACATGTGAGTGCGATGCCTGACGTCACAATGCTGAGTGACAGAATCAAATTTGAGTCAAAATTGAGCTGCTCACCTCGAGGTCAGCTGTTTGAAACCACCAGCCACTTCTCGGGAGAAAGATGAGGCTTTCTACTCCCATCAAGAATTACCGTTTTGGAAACCCACAGGGGCTGTTTTATGGGGAGAACATGTGGAGGGGATGGTTCCACCCTCCTTTTATCCTGACCCCTCTCACTTACCTCCTCGGGGAGGGGAGGAACAACCTACCCTGCTGGTAGACCAGAGGAACCTCTGAGCATGCAGAGCTTGGGCTCTTGGACTTCTTTCTTTGGGAGCCAGCTTGTCCTCGGATACAGCCATGCTCTGCCATGCTGGCCTCTCCCAGGAGAGTCCTGTGCTTGTTGCCCGACAGTACCCATAATTGGTTGGTTATAACACCAATCTCATGCAAGAGTAAAGGGCTGGGAAATGTAAGCCAATCAGCTTTACCACTAATAAAGATCATTTTTTTTATCACAACCTGTCTGTACCTTGGCTCGAATTTTGAAATGGGTACCATATCCAGTAGAGGAAAGAAAGGGGGGTAGTGTTGATTGTTTCTCAAGACTTCAAATATTACAAATGTGACATAATTCACTCAGCTACTCTCCCTCTTTCCAAGTGGTTTCCAATCCTTGCTATTACACCACCATTAAAAACAAAAAATTTGTGCACACATCCTATGTATGTGTAATTTTACATTCATAGGATAAAGTTCTAGAAGCCGGGTCAAATCTTCGAAAGCTGGGACTTGTGTAACATGGACACCTGTCAAAAGCAGAAGGCTTGCAAGACCCAGAAAGCAAGTCAGTCTACTGGAGGTCCAGTTCAGGTTCAAGTTTGAATACATATTGCCACTTGCTTCCCCTGAGAAGCTAGGGTGCCCCCTCGCAGCTTTTTGTAATCTTACTCCCCCAGGTCTTTTTCTAGGCATGCCTCTCAGCACTGGGCGTTGTGAACCTGTTTAATGGTTTTAAGCAGATGGTGAAATAACACATTAACCAGCATTTGCCTTTTCCAGACTACTAGATGAGCACCTATTCACCTATGATGGGCTTTTTGGTCAATGAGTTTATTGGCCACTGGACTAACATTTTCATATATAAAAGAGGACTACCGTTACCCAGATAAATTCAGCCACACCGTTTAATCCAGGAGCCCTGGTGCTGTAGTCAGTTATGTATTGGGTTGGTAACCACAAGGTCAGCAGTTCAAAACCTCCAGCAGCTCTGCAGGAGAAAGATGAGGTTTCCTACTCCCGTAAAGATTGGCAGTCTCATCAACCCACAGAGGCAATTCTACCCTGTCCTGTGGGATCGCTGAGTCAGAATGGATTCAATGGCAGTGAGTTTTAACCTTTCCCTGAGGGGTGGTAGACTATAAAGTAAGAGTTCCTAATAGTTCTCTGGTTAAGTGTTGAGCTGCTAACGAAGAGGTTAATGGCTGGGACCACCAGCAGCTCCTCGAGAGGAAAGGCCTGGCCATCTGCCCCCACAAAGATTAAGGGGGGGGGGAGAGAAGGGAAAACATGAGGAGCTGATACCAAGGGCTCAAGTAGAAGAAAATGTTTTGAGAATGATGATGGCAACAAATGTGCATATGTGCTTGACACGACGGATGTAGGTCTGGATTATAAGAGTTGTACGAGCCCCAAATAAAATGATTTTTTAAAGGAAAAAAAGATTATAATCTGGGAGGGGAGAGGGCATGATAAGATTTCAGGAAGGCAGGATGAGAGATGTGGGGGGCAGGAAAAGAACCACATATATGGAAGTTTTAACAGGTTATTGTTGTTGATTTCATTTCTTGAGATGGGCTGTTTAAATGTAGTGTGTTTCTTTTAAGCCATCCCCTACAAGAAAAATTACCCCCAGATTCCTTATCCATCAAACGGAAATAGTGATCTAAATGATTAAAAAGAGAAAAGGGGGGGGGGGCAGGAAACATACAAGTGAAATGGACTTGGAGTCGTTAGAGACAAACAAGTTCATTTCAAAAAGATGACAGCCTAGGTAAACCTGTGGGGCACGTCTTCTACATCCTCTGGAGTCCCTAGGAGCGGGAATCTCCTTGGCACAGCAGAGCAGATTCTGAAGGACGCTACGTGGCACCACATCCGGTCCCTAAATGAAAACCCGGAGAACACCAGAGGGAGCAAATTCTGCTCCGACCCACATGTGTTGGCCATGAATCTGACTCCGTTGGTGACAGTTGGTTGTTTGCGGGGAAGTATTGAGTTAAGAGCACAAGCCCTGACATCAGATTGCTTGTGGTGGAATCCCATCCTAACTCACCGTCGGGCTGTACAACCTGAGCCAAGCTATTCGACCGATGGAGATGGAATACACCTGTGCTCATAGAATTAACAAGCTCCTCAGAAGTGTAAAGTAGTTAACTTTGGTGCCTGTCCCCCCATTAAGTACTCAATGCATGCTTGATATTACTATCATCTCTATTGTTCAATCACAGTCCTAAGGCGAAAGTTCAAAGACATTTATAGATAGCCTATAAATGATGAAAACCCTCTCGATGCCACCTAGTTGATTATGACTCATAGGGACTGGATTGAACAGGATAGAACTGTCCCTATAGGTTTCTGAGACTACGACTCTTCATGGGAGTCGGAAGCCTCGTCTTTCTCCAGAGGAGTGGCTGAGGGGTTCAAACTGCTGACCTTGACAAGCAATCTCGGATGACCTAGTAAATGAATGCGAAGCTCCTCCAGACTCAAAAGAACTGTGCTCCTGGATGTTAAAGGTGAAAATGCAATTAGTCCATCTTCTTTTCCAAAAAAGACGGAGGACTCTCACTGGGCTTTGAGGAGACTCTCTTCCTTAGTCTAACTTTTTTTATTTCTTTAATTTCGGTTTTCAAACTACATCTAAAGTAGTAAACTTTTTAAAAAATATATAAACCCAACCAGCATGGATATGAGTCAATTCTCTGAGGGGATTTCAATAGTTCGTGGAAAAATTACAGTATTTTTTCATTCACTTTTTCCCCCAGGAACTTTTTAAAGCCCCTTCACATTACAGTACATGTTATCTTCTTTCTCATTAAAGTAACAACTGACAGAAGCATAAATGCACGCAATGCATGCTTGTTTCCTATCACTAAGGAGGCAGTGAGTGCAAATATCAGCAGTGTCTTCCCCACGGGGTAAAATGAAGAGGTTAAGCAAGGTTATGTGCTTATTATAAACACGAGAGAGGGAAACAAGTCTCCCAAGACATTTCTTTTCCCAACAAACTCCAGTGCCTCCTAAAAAACATCAACAAAAGCCTGGCGTCAACAATTTCTTTCCTGGTGGACTCAAGTGAAAAACAAAACAAAAATCACACCAAAGAAAGTGCCCTCCCCGCCAATGGATAGTCTCCCATCACCAATAATACCTCTTGCTGTTTAAGAGGCAACCATGAGTGAGATCCTTGGGGATAATGGAAAGTGCCAGACCAGGGCTCTCTATTCTTATGCAACACCCCCGGGAGTGGGACCAATTATCTCAGCATGGGTTGGGAAATTCTCAACTGTCTCAAAACAAAATTAATTTTAATTTAGCTTAATTTGAAAATAAAACACACAGCCATTTTGCCCTCCTAGAAAAGAGATCTTATGGGGCCAGAGGGGCTGGGTCTGAAATGCTCCAAGTCCAAGATGGCGGCCATTGTGCCTTGGAAGATAGTCATATGGCCGATTCTGTCTGCTCCCTAGGAACTCGGCTATTTTAAGCTCCTCTGGTGTAATCCTGCCCTCCTCTAAAAATATGTGCATACAATAGAAGGAAAACACTAATGTGGACCAAGCATCAAAGTCGTCTCACATCCCAGCTTTAACACCAGACCAGACAACAATTCTCCAATGTACAAGTCGTCTCGCTCGCTTACTCTCTGATGCTCCCTGACATCAAGTTGTCTCTGACACATTGCAACCTGCCTGGAGGTTCCCGAGCCTGCAGCTGTTTTCAGGAGTAGAAAGCCCTCTCTTTCCAGAAGAGCAGTGGTGGTTTAAAACTGCCGAGCTTGAAGATGGCAGCCCAATATGTAACCACTGCTCCACCAGGGCTCCTTGTACAAGTCAGCGGTAAATAATCATAGTAAATAGTCAGGCAGCCTTTTCTTTGGTTTGTATTCATTCTCACACCTTTCTGTCCTTCCACAGCATCACAGGAGAAAGGGGGCAGATGTATGTATATATTTTTAAGAGAAGACTAAAATGCTCAAAGAATCCCTAAAACCATCCTCCCTCCCTTCACTTCCCGTTCACGCTGCAAACCACAGCCCACTTCTGACACTCTGCAACTGCACTGGCCAAGTCACCAGCTCTCTGCTCCTTTCTAGATGCTGAGGGGAAATCCCCTAACAGCCCCTCTCGCTAACGCTTGGCTCAGCTTGTTGTGCTGCGCACGTTCTTCTGGATTCTTCTAACCTCTCACAGCACTCCTTGTCCTCCCTGGAGAAGTGCTCCCCGTACCCACTCCTCTGGGGACCACCTCCAACTTCTCTTCCCATGCCACCTTCTATGCAAAGTCGCCTCTCCGCTCCTGTGGCTCCGAACACTGTTGACTTTCCCCCGTCGTCTCCAGCCCAGATGTCTGTCTGCCTTCCCAGCGTCGTCTATCTCCCCCTCTCTCTTTGCGTCCTCCATGGACTGCCTAATGGACAGACACTTGGAAGCAGAACAGCCAGAATGGTTCTCAGAGGCAAGGATGGCGAGAAGGAGAAGGCCCTCCACAAGACGGGTTGACACACAGTGGCGGCAACCGTGGGTTCAGGCAGAAGACACTTGTGAGGATGGTGCAGGACCACGCGGTGTTGTGCACAGGGTCGCTATGAGTGGGACTCACACGACAGCACCTGACAACAACAACCACAGAGTGCCTACTGGAATCCTCACTTGGATAAACCACAGACATGGAAATGTCACCATGTCCACCCCAGAACTCATCTGTCCCTTCACCTCCTTCCCCTCCCAGTTCTCTTATCTAAGGCTGGGGTCACTCAACCATCCATTTCTTCAAAGCAGAAGCCCCCCAAATAAGCCAGCCCCCACTGCCATGGAGTCCAGTCTAACCCATAGCAAGCCTATAGGGCAGAATAGAATTGGTCCTTAACGTCTCCAAGACTGTACACCTTTATGGGAGCAGACAACCTCCTCCTTCACCTACACAGAGGCTGGTGGATTTGATCTGCCTACAGTGCAGACAACAGTCCAACACCAAATCCACTGTGCCACCAGAGTTCATTTCCCAACTCATCAAACCACAGCCATGGAGCTGATTACCACTTATAGAAACCTTATACAGTGTTTCTAAGACCATAAATCCTTACCAGACCAGATACCTTCATTTCTCTCTCACAGGGCAGCTGGTGGGTTTGAACAGGTGACCTTCTGGTTAGCAGCCCAATGTCTCACCCACTCAAGCTACTGCTCATTTCGCCTGGACAAGTTCAACAGTCACCTAACTAATCTCCCTGGCTTTGACCTCACTCACTCCTCTCTCCTAATTATTCCTTCCAATCTCAGCCTAGAGGTCACCTCCTCCATAAAGACCTCCCGACTGCCCAAGTCCAAGGTAGGTGTCCTGATGCCAACAGCATTTCTCATATCTCTCATCCTGATCGACCATCTATCTAAGTCACGGCCGTCGAGTCCCTGCCAGAAAAACTCTTAAAAGTTAATCTACTATTGCGATCTTAAAATTCCATTAAGAAAAGAAAAAAACAACCACACGGATTAAAACAGGTACTTAAAAGATACCACAATTTAATGGGAATATTTCATCACAAAGAATTAGTGACTCATTTGGAAAATATCTGAAATGAAGTCAAAATACATTTGGCTGCTTGTGGGTAGAAAGATGAGAGAGATTTAAATACGTGTTCAACTTAAGAAGAGACGGCAGAAGTTGGCCAATTTAAAAAATCTGAGGCTTGCGTGCTGGCTTATTTAATGCTGGTAAACATTGAGGACTTCAAAACGCAGCAAAGGGAATGAGACGAAACTGCCCAGGACAGAGAAGGCATATGAAGAGAAAAGACAAACATGACTTGGTAACAGCCCTTTCTTCACAAGCAGTTATACGACTCAGAGGAGATCTCAGACTTGACAACACACCGTAATCTGTAAGAATTCTGGAACAGAACATATACCAGTATTTCTCCCGATAGATTCTAAGTGTTTCATAGACAGAAAGCTAGGGACTTACTCTGTGGCTCCTCATCACTTCGTGTGGCAGTTAGAGCTTATGTCTTCTTGGATTGGAAGGGACATGTAGGTGTGGGCATCCAACCTGTCAATCAGGTCACAGCCTGATGATGCCTCCTTGGGGGTGTGGCCTTTCTTTCTTTCCGGCAATTAGTTATGCTGCATTTATTAGGTTAGAGATCTCTTCATTCACACCACCCAGAGATCGTTTCCCCCACTGCTCTGTGGTTTGTTCATTCTGGAACCGACCTGCATCCCAATCCCACTGCTCTCTTCCTTGGTAAAACAGCCGTATCTCTGCCCCGAAGGCCGTTGTCGGGGTTAAAGGAATTAATGCACGGGAACATGAATGCTTCATATACTGCAGCCAAGGCTGTGGGGTTGTTTTTATGGCCACTATTATAAATGATTACAATTACATTAACAATGGTCTCTTTACAACGGAGGCTTTAAAGGGTCCTGCCATAATGACCATTTAGAGGATTATAAAGAGATCTGGCTTCATAGTATCAATAAAAATAATGGGGAGAACTTTGAACAGATATTGCATGTTGGAAACACTAAATCAACTCTGTGGCAGTGGGTATTAGAAAATCGAAAATTTGTTTTCACCAGGCTAGCAGGCTCCCTCCAAAAGCTAAGCATAGTTATTCTGCTCTCAGGGGGGAGCGCAGCAGACTTGGAAGCCCAGGCTCAGGCAGTGTACAGCAGCTTCACTGTAGTTTTCTTCTCAACAGCCCAAGTGCCCACCTAGAGATGAATGGAGAAGCCAGACACGGTGCAGGCCTACCATGAGGCATAAAGGGCAAGAAAACCCTATACGTGCCTTGGCCAGTCAGTCGCCAAAGGACAATTACTGTGTGTGACCTCGCTTATGTGAACTATCTTAACCTGGCACATGTATAGCAACTCAATTAGTGGTCCCCAAGGTGGCCGGGCAAAAGGGGCACATTACTGAGGAAACCTTCAATGATCTGTGAATAGTGACAGACAATTTGGCAATGGACAAAAGTAGTGGTGTTATTAAACCCTGATACCAAACACCAAAAACCAAACTCACAGCCATCAAGTTGATTCCAACTGATAGCAACTCTACAGGACAGTGTAAAACTGCCCCGGGAGTCTCCAAGAGTGTAAATCTTTACAGGAGTAGAAAGCCTCATTTGCTTCCTGTGTAGGGGTTGGTGGGTTTCAACTGCTGACCTTGCAGTTAGCAGCCCAGCACACACCCCAGTACATCAATAGATATACTCAGTGTAGGTTCCAAGAGCTGAAAGACTTACATCATAATTAGTGTATTACACTAATCAATGCCACTGAATGGGCCATTTAAAAAATGTTGAATTGGCAAATGTTGGATTATATAGATTTTTTTAAAACATTATTTCTTTTTTTTTTTAAGTGATTGCCAAGCCAAAGTCTCTACCCTGAAGAAAACACTAGTAAAGACCAAGTCACCGTTTCAATAGTTAAAAGGCTAATGCTTCATCTGTCACTTTTCTCCAGGGACTCGGCCTTTGACCTACAGGAAGCTAGCTACCTTTTTTCTTGCTTTATTGTTTTCTTGCTTTTTTCTCATTGCTGTAAGTAGCAACCAGAGGGCTTTGGGTCTACCATGAGAAAGCTATAACTAGGAGGCCTGGTAGGGCTTGATTAAGGGCAATGTAACCGAGAGGAATTACTGAAACCAAAATGAAGGCTGAACATGATAGTGGGACAAGAGGAAAGGAAAAGGAAATAGAGGAAAGAACTAGGAGGCAAAGGGCATTTATAGAGGTCTAAATACAGGCATGCGCATATGTAAACATATTTATATATGATGGGGAAAGAGATCTATGTGCATATATTTATAGGTTTAGTATTAAGGTAGCAGATTGATGTTGGGCCTCTACTCAAGTACTCACTCAATGCAAGAACACTTTGTTCTATTAAATTAGCATTCCATGATGCTCACCTTCCCAACACAATCACTGAAGACAAATGAGTGCATAATAAAATGTGGTGAAGAAAGCTGATGGTGCCTGACTTTCAAAAGATATAGTGTTTGGGGTCTTAAAGTCTTGAAGGTAAACAAGCAGCCATCTAGCTCAGAAGCAACAAAGCCCACATGGAAGATGCACACCAGCCTGTGTGATCACGAGGTGTTGATAGGATCAGGTATCAGCCATCAAAGAACAAAAAATTATATTGTGAAAGAGGGGGGTAGTGTGAAGTGGAGACCCAAAGCCCATCTGTAGGCAACTGGACATCCCCTTATAGAAAGAAAGCAGGGAGGAGACAAGCCAGTCAGGGTGCAGTATAGCAATGATGAAACATACGATTTTCCTCTAGTTCTTTAATACTTCTTCTCCCCCTCCCCCAATATCATGATCCCAATTCTACCTTATGAATATGGCTAGACCAGAGGATATACACTAGTACATATCAGAGCTAGAAACACAGGGAATCCAGGACAGATAACCCCCTCAGAACAAATAATGAGAGTAGTGATACCAGGAGGCTAATGGGAAGGTGAGGTAGAAAGGGGGAACCAATAACAAGGATCTACATATACTCCCCCTCCTTGGGGGATGGACAACAGAAAAGTGGGTGAAGG
Source organism: Tenrec ecaudatus (assembly GCF_050624435.1). NCBI lineage: Eukaryota > Metazoa > Chordata > Mammalia > Afrosoricida > Tenrecidae > Tenrec > Tenrec ecaudatus. The sequence continues at coordinate 319,034,495 of NC_134530.1, read as the reverse complement.
GAGACTTTGGACACTGTAAGACATGACAAAAAATCAATAATAACTTATAAATTATGAAGGATGAGGGAAGGAGGGGTAAAAAATGAGGAGTTGATACCAAGAGCTCAAGCAGAAAGCAAATGTTTTAAGAATGATGATGGCAACAAATGTACACATGTGCTTGACACAATGGATGGATGGATGGATGGATGGAGGGATGGATGGATGGATGGATGGATGGATGGAGATAAAGGTTGTACCAGTCCCCAATAAAATGATTTAAAAAGAGAGAGAGAAAGTTATGATAACAAATATATCGATTAATCAACTCACCAGGAGTACTCATCGGGAACAGGCAAGTGAGGCACAGCACACGTTTCTGAGACATTCTCACTGAGTGCCTCCTGTGAGTTCATTTTCTCCTTCTTTGAGTTTTTGTCCCCAAAGCTCAGCCTTCCCACCACTGCCACCCCCTGCACCTCATTTCCCTCCTTCCTTTGCTCTGATACTGTGTTAGGCCGGTTGACTACAGACACTAATCCAATGACACTCATATGTATAAGAAAGAAATTTATATAAAGAAGTAATTGTGCTGGAGGGAGGGTGGGGTGGGAAGGGGGAACCAATTACAAGGATCTATATATAACCTCCTCCCTGGGGGGTGGACAACAGAGGGGTGGGTGAGGGGAGACATCAGACAGTGTAAGATATGACAAAATAATAATTTATAAATTATCAAGGGTTCATGAGGGAGGGGGAGGGGAAGGGGGGAGGGAGGGGGGGAAATGAAGAACTGAAGCCTGGGGCTTAAATGGAGAGCAAATGCTTTGAGAATGATGAGGGCAATGAATGTACAAATGTGCTTTACACAATTGATGTATGTATGGATTGTGAGTTGCATGAGCCCCCAATAAAATGATTTGTTTTTTAAAAAGAGGTAATTTTGTATCAGGAAAACATCCCAGTCCAGTCCAACACAAGTCCACAAGGCCCTCTTCAGGCTCACGCTATCACATGCAATGATACAAAATGCAGGAAGATCATAGGCCAGTGGGGACAAGTCTTAGAGATCCAATAGTAGTGGATGCATCTCCAGGGCTCTGGCAGGTCTCAAAGTGCCCGGCCAGCAGGAAGGTGAAGGCAGAGAGAGAGAGAGAGAGAGAGAGAGAGAGAGAGAGAGAGAGAGAGAGAGAGAGAGAGAGAGAGGAGGTTTCCAGAGCCCTCCTTATGAGGCCATGCCCACAAGGAGTTATCCTGAAGCTGTGACCTGATTGACAGGCTAGACTCCACCGCTACAATTTTATGTCTCTTCAGGTTTACCTGAAATTATGGGACTACCACAGATGCCAATTTTCCTGGTCTTTGATGGCAGAATAAATACTAACTGATGTGCTTACCTGGTACCAAGCAGCAGATGTCCTGTAGCTGCCTAAGATTATCAGATGCCCTGTTCTGACATTAAAATGGCCCTATCTCAGAGTAGTGGCCCTGGGGTAACCACAAGACTGCTGGTTTAATCCCACCAGCTGCTCCTCTGGAGAAAGATGAGGCTACAGGTTCAGAAACCCTACATGAGTCAGAATTGACTCAATAGCAGAGGTATTTTGGATTGATCCCAGTATGAAGGGCTAAGTCCTTTGGGTTTTATAAGTCAACCCAGGACTTACTTCTGTATATAATTCCTATTTTTTTTCTCCGTGGTATAAACTGAAAATAAATAAATAAATAAATAAATAAATAAATAAATAAACAAAACCATTCACATCTCAGGACCCCACAAAGCCAACATGAAGTTTCCTGTCTCCAATGGTGGTTTGTTGTTTTTTTTTTCCCCTATTTTCTGTTTTATAATTAACTCTGGATCATTCCACGAAGTAAGTCATAAGATATTATCTACTGGAATTATTTCTCAGAAACATGAATTCTACAGGGAAAGGGAGTAATATTTACAGACTGTAATAGACAAGTCCCTCCCCTCTACCTTAGTACTTACGGAATGAAATTCTAGGCTGCCAACAAGGCACCACTTCCCTTCAACATAAAAGCTAGGCTTGAGGGAACTGTGCTGACGACCCACTACCAGGAGGGCTCGATTGTTGTGATCGCTCTTAGGTGCCACCCAGTCAATGTCGTCTTACAAGGGGCCATGTTTACAATGAAACAAAATGCTACCTGGCCAATAAACACATGAATCTGGCCAATAAACACATGTGGGATTAATTGAAGGGTGGAGAGATAAATGGATCTCGCCTTTTTTTGTCTCTTGTTCTTTGATCATCGGACCAGTGTGCATCTGCCTTGCTTGTTCTGTGCCTCAATTTGCTTGTAGCTACACTGCCTGTGGGACACCTTACCTGTCGACTGTGTCTCTGTAATTTGAGGTTCCTTCAAGACCTGCTTCGCCACACCACTGGAATTTACATCTCTTGAGCTGGGGACTGTTGGACCCTGTCATCTAGCTGACTATTGGTGACCTGCCTTGCTGCTTGCTGCCTATGCCTGGATAACCTGAATTGCTCTACAGAGGACTATCCAGCGGCCCTCAAGACTTGAAGGACTGCCAGTGTCAGAACTGTCTCACGGGAGTGAGTGGCACTGAGCCATTTGTACTGCTTCATAATTTAATTAACTGCTTATGTCTTAGATCTATCTATCTGTATAAACATATATAAAATTGTTAGCATTCTGATTTTGTTTCTTTAGAGAACACTCTCTAACACACTACCCTATCCTGCTCCATGGCTGAGATCTATTGCAGATTGGACCCATGGGATCCCTAGATTTTGACTGGTTCATGTTGGGAAATAGACAACTAGGTGTTTCTTTCCTCACTCACTCCAAACTCACTGCCATCCAGTTCCTTTTGACTCATAGTGCTCCTAGAGGGTAGAACTGTCCCTGTGGGTTTCTGAGACTGGAAGCTCCTCCCCTGAAACTCACTATCACAGCAAATCCTAAACCTCCATGGAGAGTTGGCGATCAAAACTGGGTCTCTTGCATGAGAGACCATTTCCCTACCAACACCTCACTCCCTGCAATCCTTATCAAATGGCCAATGCCCCAGAAACACCAGTGGTAGGATAGTACAACACAATTCTGCAAAGGAGAGATTAGACATGCGTTAGCATGGTTTTGAAAACAATGGCCTTTCCAAAGTGCACCTGGAATCAGAATGCGGCCATGTTTCTCCTGACCTGCCATTCACAAGCTCGGTGACAAGCAGAGTCTGTGATGAACTGGAAGTCAGCTGATCATCTAATCCCTGGGGGTCTAAGTTTTCTAAGACACGAAATCCGGAGGGTATATCAATGATTCATAGATCCTTTCTAACTCAAGAAACTCTGATCAACGATTTTAATACCTGGCCTGGCAGAATAAGGAGATGAGGAGGGCAGGCTGACTGACGTCTTACTACTAACCATGGGCGAGGTCCCTGCATAGAGAGTCACCGATGATGACACAGACAGCATGTGACATAAACACAATGCGCTGGTGGTCCCATGGGGGACATGTGGGGCTGCTCACTACAAGGGCCCAGTCAAACCCACCAACCACTACAAAGAAGAAAGACGAGGCTGTCTGCTCCCAGAAGATCTGCAATCTGGGAAACCCTACGGAGCGGTTCTGCTCTGTGCAGCACCTGGCGGGTCCTGAGCCTCAATGTCACGGGCGAGCAAGGTGATCCCACTGAACAGCTGCTGCTTGTCTTCTTCTTCCAGTTGTCACGAAGCTGGCTCTAACTGGAGAAGAGCCTGTGGGGTCAGAGTGGCCCTGGGCCCCGTGGCTGGATTTTCAGTAGACTGCTGGGCCTTTCTTGGGAGGTGGCTCTATGGCGCTCCAACCATCAACCTTTTGGTTCATAGCTCAGTGTGTTTGTTTCCACCAACCGGGACTACAATGCCAACACCTCTCATTGTGCAGCTTGCTGAACATACAGTGAGTCTCGCTAGAGGGTATCAGGGACTTAGTAATGTCTGAATAAAACCAGCCCGTGCCTTCAAGGAAGCAAAAGGGCCTGGCCTCCCCCCGCTCAGTGACCAATATCGATTGCTATCACACGCAACATCACTGTATTCCTGCCATTTCGTCCAAGACTGTTGTTGTTGTTGTTGTTAGATGCCATCAATTGAGTCGGTTCCAGCCCATAGCAACCCCATGCACAACAGAACGAAACATCACATGGTCCTGTGCCAGCTTTCCAATTGTTCCTATGCCTGAGCCCATTGTTGCCGCCACGGTGTCAATCCATCTCGTAGCGGGCCTTCCTCTTTTTCGCTGTCCCTTCCCAGGACCATGCATGCTGTTCTTCTCCAGGGACTGGTCTCTTCTGATAACATGCCCCAAATACTCAAGACAAAGTCTTGCCATCCTTGCCTCATCGGGTGAATCACCGAGTTGCCAAGGAAGCATGCCTTCCATGCCCTTTCAACAAAGCTTTGATGAAGCTTGGTTTTTCCCACCTTGATCCCCCTCCCATTAAATACCTATCCCTCACCACCTAGCATTTTCATTCATCCCCCAGTTCTCCCGCCAACTTGCTCTCTCCTTGGCCCAGTCCTGTTCCATCTTCTGAGCATCCCTGCCACATCCCCAAGGGTCTTTCTGGTACGGACTCAAGCAGGCCTCCTATGCAGCTCGCTGACCTATTTCCCACTACAATAAATACGCATGAGCAGCCGTGGACTCACCCTCTCTCCCTCACCTTCACAGAACCAGCTGCTCTGGTTAGCACTAACTAATCTCAGGACTCGTCAACACGCGCTGAATGCGACAGCAGCATCCCCCCCCCCCCCCCCGTGAGCTGCCCTCCGGATCATTTGCATGTCTGGCTTTAAATATGATCGCAACCTTCCCTTTTGTCGCACGACAAACCCCAATTTATCAGGCCCTTTTTGATTTTTAAAAATCTGAAAACATTCACTTATCCACGGACAAGGGACTTTAATTAAACCGCTCCCTAAATGGCATCTCTTAGGTAAACATGTAAAATGTTTTCAGCTTGGTAGGATAGCAAAGCTTAATCAGAACTTCACATTGAAATGCCGATAAAAATGAAAATGGCCAGAAACCAATTTGGTTTAGGCCAAAGTGACTCAATGAGCAGACAATTTAAGTAGAAATAGTAAGTGATTAAAATAGAATGGTAGTTAATGATTCCCTTAAGCCAACTGCTTTTAGTCAGAGCTAAGAGCAGGCTATGCCTTGACTGTCAAGTCCATTCCAACTAACAGTGACCTCAAATGCTGCAGGTCGAGCTGTGCCTTATGGCTTCCTTGGCTGTAATTTTTTATAGACCCATTGCTGTCAAGTCGATTCCAAGTCCCTGTGACTCGTTGCCTAGATGATTCAGGGAAGATTTGACACACTGGATGCTAATGGCAAAAGACTTGAAAAGTTGTGCGACGTTCTCAAAAACAGAACATCATACCTGGAGAAAGCAGAAGGGCATTAAAAAGAGAGGCAAGAAAGCAAAGGCCAGAACGGATGTGAGAAGACACACTGCAGCTTGCTATGGAACAAAGAGTAGTTACACACATGGAAGACATGATAGGGTGAAAGAGCTACACAGAAAATGTCAAAGGGCAGTTCAAGAAGACAAAGTCGTATTTTATAATGAAATGTGCAAAGCCAGGAGTCACAAAGCCAAAAGGAAAGAGCACGCTCAGTGGATCTCAAGCCAAAAAGAAAAAAGGCAAGCCTCGAGTTGCAAGATTGAACCATTTCATGGGCAAAAAAAAAATATTGCCTAATGTAGAAAACTTCAAAAGAAGAAGGAAGACACAGAGCCATTGTGCCAAAAAAGAACTGGTCGACATTCAACCATGTCATGAGAGAAAGAATCAATGGTACAAAAGGAAGAATTCCACGCTGACCGGAAACAAGGCTCCAGGAATTGATGAAAAATCATTTGAAATGTTTCAACAAGCTGATAAAGCACTGGAAGCACTGACTCATCTACTTCAAGGAATTTGGAGGGCAGCTTCCAGGCCAACCAACTGGAAGAGATCCATAAACAAGCCCACTCAAAGAAAGGGGACTCAATAGAAGGTGGAGAGTAATCATGAAGATCACATGCAATCAAAAGTCTGCTGAAAAGAATTCAAAAATTGCAGCAGTACAATGACTGGGAGATGGCATAAATTCAAGTTGGATTGAGAAGAAGAGAGAGAACGAGGAACATCTTTGGATAACATCAGATGACTCTGGGTTGAAAGCAGAGAACTTCAGGATCACGCTTGCCTGTGTTTTATTGGCCATGCAAAGGCCATGTGGATCATAACAAACTCTGGATAGCTCTGAGAAGAACAGAAATTCAAGAACACTCAGGTGCCCTCGCGTGGATCCTGGCCACGGACCAAGAGAAAGTCATTCCAATGGAACGAGGTAATGCAGAAGGACTTAAAATCAAGAAGGTGTGCATCAGGGTTGTATCCTCTCACCCTATTTAATCTGTGTGCTGAGCAAATCATCCGAGAAGCTGTACTATATTGAGAAGAGCACGGTATCAGGATTGGTGGAAGGTCATTAACGGCCTACAATGTGCAGATTGTGTAAGGAGAGCAAGGAAGACTTGAAACACTTGCTCATAAAACTCATAGACCACCCCCTTCAATCAGTATGGATTGCAACTCCGTGTAGAGAAAACCAAAATTTTTGAAACCAGAAAAATAAAAACCATCCTGAAAAAGAGAGAAAAGTTTGAAGTTGTCTAAGATTTTGTCTAGCTTGGATCCACAATCAATACTCAACAAGATGCATTGCATTAGGTCAATCTGCTGCACAATACTGCTTTCAAAGTGCTGAAGAGCAAGGATGTCACATTGAAGACTAAGGTGTGTCGGATTCAAGGCATTTTCTTTTCTTTTTTTAAATGATTTTATGGGGACTCGTACAACTCTTATCACAATCCATCCTCCATCTATCCATCCATTGTGTCAAGCATACTTGTATATTTGTTGCCATTATCATTCTCAAAACATTTTCTTTCTACTTGAGCCTTGATATTAGTGTCTCAATTTTCCCTCCCTCCCTTTACCCCCACCCTCATGAACACTTCATAATTTATAAATTATTATTAATTTTGTCATGTCTTACTCTGTCTGGCATCTACCTTCACCCACTTTTCTGTTGTACGTCCCTCAGGGAGGGAGTTATATGTAGATCCTGTGATCGGTTCCCCCTTTCTACCCCACCTTCCCTCTACCCTCCTGGTATTGCCACTCTCCCCACTGGTTCTGAGAGGTTCATCTGTTCTATATTCCCTGTGTTTCCAGTTCTTATCTGTACCAGTATACATCCTCTGGTTTAGCCAAATTTGTAAGGTAGAATTAGGGCCATGATTTGGGTGGAGGAAGCATTTAAGAACTAGAAAAAAGATGAATGTTTCATCGTTGCTACACTGCACTCTGACTGGCTGGTCTCCTCCCCACGACCCTTCTGTAAGGGATGTCAAGTTGCCTACAGATGGGCTTTGGGTACCCACTCTGCACTCCCCCTCATGCGCAAGGATATGATTTTTTTGTTTTTTGATGTCTGATACCCGATCACATTGACACCTCATGATCACACAGAGTGGTGTGCTTCTTCCATGTGGACTTTGATGCTTCTCAGCTGGATGGCCACTTGTTTAACTTCAAGACTTTAAGACCCCAGATGCTATATCTTTTGGTAGCCAGGTACCATCAGCTTTCTTCACATTTGCGTATGCACCCGCTTGTCTTCCGTGATCGTGTCTGGAAGGTGAGCATCATGGAAAGCCAGTTTAATAGAACAAAGTGTTCCTGCATGACTCAAGGCCTTTTCAACTGCCTATGAAAGTTGGAAAATAAAGAAGAGTACGGAAGAATGACACAATGATGAGAATTTTGCAACACCAACAGCTTGTGCATAGTAAATACCTGCTTTCAATAACACAAAAGGCAACTATACACATGGACTTTCCCAGATGGATACAAAGAAAGCCAATTGACTACGTCTGTGGGAAGACACGATGGAGAAGCTCCATATCAGCAGCTAAAGCCAGACCAGGGGCTAACTTTGGAAGAGACCATCAATTGCTCATATATAAGTTCAGGATAAAGCTGACGGAAATTAAAACATGTCCACAAGAGGCAAAACATGCCCTTGAGTCTATCTCACATGAATGTTGAGTAATGTCAAGAACATATTTGATTCATGAAATATCAATGACCTGATGAGTTGTAGGAGGACATCGAGACCATCATTCATGAAGAAAGGAAAGGGTCATTGACAAGAATGAAAGGAAAGAAAGACAGACAGACAGACAGAAAGAAAGAAGCCAAAGCAGACTTCAGAAGAGACTTTGAAACTTGCTCTTAATCATAGAGTAGCTGAGGCACATGGAAGGCAGGGTGAAGTCATAGAGCTGAAGATGAAACTGCAAAGGGCAGCTTGAGAAGACAAAGCCAAATATTATAATGAAAGATGAAAAGAATATAAGGAGTCACTGTATCAACAAGTTGACAATGCACCATTGCAGGAAACAGCATAGGACATAAAACCAATTATACCAAAGAAAGACGTTCAAGCGGCACTGAAAACATGAGCCAAAAATAAGGCTCCGGGAACTGATGGACTGCCCACTGGAGGGTCTTAGCAAGCTGATGAAGCACCCACAGCACCCACTCGTCTATGGCAGGAAAGTTAGAAGACAGCTACTTGGTCTACTGACTGGAAGAGATCCTTATTTGTGCCCATTCCAAAGAAAGGAAGCCCAACCGAATGCTCAAACTATAGAACAATATCGTCGCTATTGCATGCCAGTGACCGTTGTTGAAGATCCTCCAACAATGACTGCAACAGTACATTTACAAGGAACTGCCAGAAACTCAGGCCCGATTCAAAAGAGGCCATGGAACATGGGATATCATTGCTGATGTTAGATGGAGCTTGGCTCGGTGCAGAGAATACCACAAAGTTGCTTGTTTATGTTTTATTGACTATGCGATATCATTTGAACGAGTGGTGCATAACAAACTATAAACCACCTTAAGAAGAATGGGAATTCCAGATCACTTCACTGTGCTCCTAAGGAACTTGGACACGTGCAAATGAAAATAGGGAATGCTTCATGGTTTAAAATCAGGAAAGGTGTGCATCAGGGTTATATCGTCTCACCATAATTGTTCAATCCTTATGCTGAGCAAATCATCAGAGGAGATGGATTATATGAAGAAGAATGCAGCATCAGAATTAAAGGAAGGTTTGTCGTCAACCTGTGATATGTGGATGACACAACCTTGCTTGCTGAAAGTGAGGAGGACTTGAAGCACTTGCTGATGAAGTTCAAGGACTACAGCCTTCAGTATGGATTATGACTCAATGTTAAGAAGAACAAAATCCTCACAACTGGACCAACAAGTGGAGAAAAGGCTGAAGTTGTCAAAGAGTTTGTCTCGCTGTGTCCACACTCGATGCTCCTGTTAACAGCAGATAAGAGATCAAAAGACATGATGCATTCGGTAAATCTGCTGCACAAGACCTTTTTGGAATATTGAAGAACATGGATGTTACTTTGAAGACTAAAGACGTGCCTGACCCAAGCCACTGTGTTTTCCAATGCCCCGTATGCATATGAAAGGTGGATATTACACAAAGAAAAATGAAGAAGAATCAATGTGTTTGAATTGTGGTGCTAGGGACGAATATAGGAAATACTGCAGACTGCTAAAAGGACAAACGGATCAGTCTTGGAAACAATAAGGCCAGAGTGCTCCTTGGAGGCAGGGATGGCAAGACGTCATCTTACATGCTTTGGACGTACTGTCAGCAGAGACCAGTCCCTGGAGAAGGACATCAGGTTGGTAAAGGGCAGGGGCAGGGAAAAAGAGGAAGACCCTCAGGACATGGATTGTTATTCAAACTGCAGCCGTGGGTTCAGGTTTTGGGACCATGGCGAGGACGGCACAGGACCATGCAGTGCTTCGTGCTGTCGTGCACGCGGTCGCTGTGGGTCAGAGCCGCCTCAACGGCAACTGGCAGCAGCAACAGAAGAAAAAGAAGGGCTGCATCTGCATTCTGGTGCTGACGAAAAATAATCAAAGTGCCGTGGATGCCAGACACCGCATAGATCGTTCTCAGAGAGGTGCAGCCAGAACGCTCCTTAGGAGGAGAACCTAGGGGGCGCAAACAAACACTCAGTCGTACTAAACGAAAGGTTGGTCGTTTGAAACCACCCGGCAAGAGCCACGAGAAACCGTGCAGAGCACACTGCTACTCGGACACACAGGAAGTCACCAGGACAAACGGACACGCAACCTCGAGTTTCAGGGAAGGCTGCCAACCTGAAACGGATTGATTGAATCTTGCCTACCGCCCAGAAGCCAAAGTCCTGACTGGCCTGTTGACACTATTTCCTATCTTGGTGACTTCAATGAAGGGGGGATGAATCACGCACGACATCCCAACCACCAAAGAGGCCATCCTGGCTATGGTTGCGGTCACGCAGCCCCCTAAGGACCCCAAAGACAAGGGAGCCAAAACTATCACTACAGAGTCAGAGCCACTCAGAAGGGGTAGGACCCTTCAGCTGCCCACGATAGACCTCTCCTTCCTTCTTGTCCTTTCATAAAATGTCTTTCTCTCCCTAGAGAGAAATGCCTTTTCCTTCTAGGCTTTCTTTCCTGGTGCCCCACTTAATTCCATTTTCTCTCGCTGGCTTTTTCTCCCCATCCGGATTTGTTTTATTTAATTCTAACATGGATGAAATGCTGTCACATAAACGTATCCCATTAAATAAACAGACCCAAATAGCCCTTCTCCGAGTTCAGACACACTGTTTACGTGACACCAGTCTTGCAGAAGGGCGTACACTGGGCTGGGCACACCTTTTAGAGACACGAGTACAACAAGCCTTCATAACACCAGGTATCCAGAGCCACCTCAAGTGTAAACTGCGGGAGGAGCAAAGAAGTCACTTAGGTCTTGGTCTCTGGTTCCTGCAAACAGCCCCTGGGATATCCCAAGCAATCAATGTGCCCTTGTTTGGCCCAAACAGCCAGGCAATACTCAAATGAGGGGGAGCTATACAGACCATATCTGGCAGTTAACCACTGGAAAGGTGGGGTGTGGGGGGGCTGATCCAATCAATTGTGTATAATCATTGATTACCTCAGTCATGCATGTCCCATGAGGCACCAAGCATCTACATGCATTTTTATTTAAAAGACCCACAACATGGAAGTTGTTGGGGTTCCTGAATTGCCTTGAACATCCATGCAAGGGAATGGCCTGTCCCTGGAGAGAGTGGGGTCTCACACTGAGCCTTCTACCAGACTGCACCTGATGTGCAACTGTACATACAGGTAGTGTCGCCATGAGTTCATGAATTATTCTATCACACGATCAACCCACTGAGGACAGGAGAGTGGGCAGGGAACCCACATTTCCCTATTTGGCAGCCGAAAATACAAAGTGCTTTCTTGTGAAGGCTCAACTCCGGATGGCTGGTGGTCAAAGAAAGGCTCCAAAGACAGCTGATCCAAAAGGACAGAGTTCTTTTCACTGAGGTCTGACCCACTACGGAGCCGTGGTGGTGCTGCAGGCTAAACACTGGGCTGCTAATCCCGAGTTGGCCATTTCCAACTCACCAGTCCCTCCTCAGGAGAAAGTCGAGGCTCTCGGCTCCCATAGAGATTTACAGTCTCAGAAATCCCACTGGGGTCCTTTTGAGTTGACAGTGCACCAATGGCTGTGGGTGGGCCTAACAGGGAGATTCGGGTTAGAGAAGTGCCGTGGGGTTGGCGAGCAAGGAAGACTGCATTATGTCAGTTTTTATGAATATTCTTCACAGACCTAGGAGGCTTCCGCTGGCTTCAAAAGGATAATGATACATACTGCTTTCCCAGGAAAGGTTGCAGCATGGGTGGAAAATACTTCACAGTCAGTGGGTTGAATTGTGTTTCCCAAAAAGAGAGCCCCAAGCCCTGCCCCACTCCCTCCCCTGCATATGAAGCTAACCTTATTTGGAAATATGGAAGATCTTTGCAGATGCAAGTGAACTGAAGATTTAGAGAAGAGAGCATCCTGTGTGGACCGCAAATCCAACGAGAACATCACTATAAGAGACAGCCAAGGGCACAAACACGGAAGACAAACAGAAGACGAAGGTGGAGCGATACAGCCAAGCAGTGCCAAGGATTGCCACTGTACAAGAGCTAGGACAGAGGCACGGAACAGCAGCTCCCGCAGAGCCCAGAGAAGGAATCAGAAGGGCTGAAAGCCAGTTGGGGGATGTGTTCTGGGAACCATTTCTCTATACCAAAGGAAAAGAAATGGCTGACACTGGGGAGACCACCCTTCCCACTGGGGGCTACCAGCCTCCCAGGCTTCCCCTGTCCCTCATGGAGCAAGGCCACCCCCACAGCACTGGCCAGCTGCTCCCAGTTGGGATAAATCAACTCAATTCAGGCTGTCGGCACTCCTGCCTGAACCCAGGCCCCCACTGCTGTTTCCACTTTCAATGTCCCATGATCAAAGCTGATATCAGAGCCCTGAGTCCCAATATTTATTTCACAGTTGATTCACAACCCACAGGAAGGGATTAACTGAAATCTCTAACTTCAAAGTTTGCCTTAAATATGAAACTATGGAGAATTTTTAAGTGTGTGTGTGTGTGTGTGTGTGCATAAGTGCACACCTGTGTGTAATACCATGGAATATTTCCACAAATTGTTTAGACCCCATATGTGTATATATTACAGAAGCACAGATGTATATATGTGTGCGTGCGTGCATGTGCGTGTGTAGCTGTTACATGTCATGGAGTTGGTTCTGACCCAGAGCCACCCCGTGCACAATAGAACGAAACACCGCCCAGTCCTGTGCCAGCCTCACAACGGTGCCCAGGTGTGAGCCCACTGTGGCAGCCATGGTGTCCATCCATCTCCTTGAGGGCCTTCCGCTTGTTCGCCGCCCTCTCCTTTACCAAGCATGATGTCCTCCACCAAGGACTGCTCTCTCCTGGGAACATGTCCAACGTAGGTCGGACGAAGACTCAACAGCCTTGCCTCAGGAGCACTCCGCTCCTGTTTCCTCCGAGACACACTGGTTTAGCCGTTCAGCAGCCCACGGCACTTTCCGTCTCCTTCTCCTGCACCACAATCCAAACGCATTGATTCTTTGTGGTCTTCCTTATTCAGGGTCCAAATTTCACGTGCGCATGAGACAATTGCAAACACCATGGCTCGGGCCAGGCACACCTTAGTCCTCAAAGTGACGCCCTTGATTGGCCACACTCTCCAGAGGGCCTGGTGCCACGGATCTACCCAGTGCAACACATCATGTGATCTCGTGACGGCTGCTTCCAGGAGCAGTGACTGTGGAAAAGTTGACGACTTCAACCTTTTCTCCTTTCTTGATCATGTTATTTACCTCTTGGTTCAGCTGTGATACGCTGGTCTGCTTTACGTTGAGCTATAATCCAGACTGAAGGTGACAATCCCTGATCTTCATCAGCGAGTAATTAAATTCCTCCTCACTTGTCACTGCAGATCTCCGGTTGTTAATACTCCTCCCTGAGATCCCAACGCCGCATGCTTCTGCATCTAATCCAGCTCCTCTGAGTAGGCGCTCGGCATAAGAATTGAACAAGCATGGTGGTGGGAGGATACAACCCTGAAACATACCTTTCCTGATTTTAAACCATGCCCTTGCTTTGTTCACCCAACTGCCTCTTGGTCCATGTACAAGAGATAAAGATACAAGGCAACCCTAGTGGCATAGGGGGTTATGAATTGAACTGTTAACTACAAGGTCAGATGTTCAAACTGATCATGGCGAAAGTTGACGCTTCCTGTTGCCATGAAGACTGAAAGTCTCAGAAACCCACAAGGTCAGTTCTACTCTGTCTTATAAAGTTGTTATGAGATAGAATTGAATCACATCATAGATCATTTTACATATAACTTTTTAAACAATAATAAATTAAAAAGCAGAATGGAAAAGATTAGTATACCATATAAAAAGATCAAGCTGCTTAGATAGTGTTCTTAGATATTGAAACTCCCCTATGTGTCCCCTTGTCCCCCCCCCCTCCACAATGGCACCACAAGGCCACAGAGAACTCCCTCACTTGTGTTATACTCCCCCCACAACCTCCTCCCCCAAGGCACCTGGCAGGCTGCCAGTCAGGGCTGGGCTGGAATGTAACTAAAGTAAACTATAATCTAACCAATGGTGCTCTGATCTAGCTGGAAGAGGGGAATGTGTTTACAGAAAAGGTGGTAGGAAAGGATTCTGTTTTAAAAAGAAAGTTAGGAAGTCGAGCAAGACTGTGGGAGGATGTCTCCAGCACTGTAGAACCGAATTGGGTCCCAACCTACTGGCCCAGATTGCCCTCTGCTTTTGCAGCAGACGTTGTTCGGTACACAAATGGAATGGCCGTCAGTCCAGGTGGCGCTTCTTACACCAGGTACAGTAGTTAGTAGATGGCAACACAGGTGCAATATCTCATTTGGTTTTCAGTTTTCATTATTTTAGTATCTGTTTCTTTAGAAATCAGATCTTGATTTGCCTTTGGGGATTGCAAACACTATATGTAAAATTATAGAGGCATTTTAACACATGCGTTAAAAATATACAAATCATTTTAAAAACAACAAAAAGTACAGTGCGTCGAATACATAGGCCAGGGAATACTTGTTTTCCATCTTGCTTATTAATTCCATTTGTCATGCAAACCCAAATCTAAAACCCTGACACCCACTCTCGACCTCCTGCCTCCCATAAAAACTCTTTCCTTTATCCCCCCCACTGCATTTCCTATCCACCTGAGAGCCCTCCCACCACACCCTCCCTCCCCCAACCACACACACACACACACAGCTGGATGCCTGCTTTCGCTTTACCTCTGCACCACCACACAAGTGCACTCATGGCTAACATTTTAATTGCCACAGGTATATTCAAAGTTTGAGTTCTCTGACAGATGAGAACAAGTCTGTGCCCTTTTGTAAGCCTAGTAGCCAGGACGATGCTCAACAAACAGTAATAAAAAAGGAATCCTATTAAAAATAATCATTTAAAAAATGAACCCTATTCTCTAAGATCAGAGCAGAATCCCCGCATGGCACAAAAGGCCAAGCATTCAACCAGGACAGAAGGAGGTTGGTGTTGGAACTCACCCAGAGATGCCTCCACAGTCAAGTCTAGGGAGGGGCTTTGGAAACCCCGTGTGGCAGTTCTACTCTGTACACCTGGGGTCAGGTCACCAACTCCGTGGCAAGTAACAACGACGTCTGAGCTCTTTGCATGCTTTCTTATTCCTGAACCTCTCTTCACAAAACCTAGGAGTCTTTGCTTCCGTAGCTCCATTTCACAAACGAAAAGACTGACACCTCAGAACAGGTTCGTAGCTTGCCCAAGGCCTCCTGAGTAGCTAAGGCCAGGCTTCTGGAAGTCCGGAAGTCCCTGCCTGTTACTACTGCTGTGAGTTTAGCATTGGACCCCATGAGTTCGGCAGTTCAAGTCACCAGCCCTTCCCTGGGAGAGAGATGAGCCTGTCTGCTCCTGCTGCAGACCAGGAATCCCTCTGCAGGGTCGCGCTGTGTGCAATGTTCGCAGGTCCAAGAGAGAAGCGATGGGTTAGATCTCCGTCTGCAGCTATCCCATCTTAACCCATGATTTTGATAAACCCATCTTGTCTGTGACCGCTCTCTCCTGGTCAAAGCAAGCATGGTCAAATTCCATGTGCCCAAGGCATCTCCCCAAAGGAGAATTACAAACAGCCAATAAACCCATGGGAAGATGCTCAACCTCATTAGTCATCAAGGAAATGCAAATCAAATCCCCAGTGAAATCCCATTTTACATCTGCGAAGACGCCCACGCTAGGGAGCACCTCCACTCCGCACACATGGGGCCGCATGAGCCAGAGTCCAGTCCACAACTCGGTAGCTGTTAGCCACAACAGCCACCCAAGATCCCAAAGTCACACGGGCTGGGGAGGAGGTGGAAAATTTATACCCCAGTTCTAGGAGGAAGGTAAATTGAGGCAGCTTCGGTAGAAAATAGTTTGATGGTTCCACAAAATAAATAAACAATAAACATATGAGGGGGGCTTCCACAAGTTCATGCAAAGTTCCCTTTTATTTTAATTCATGAAGTCTTTGAAGTCCCCTAGTAGAATTACCAACTCACTGTCATCAAATCAATGTTGACTCCAAGTGAATCAACATTGTGGGTTTCTGAGACTGTAACTGTGTATGGGAGCAGAAAAAGCTGCTGGTGGTTTCGAACTGCTGACCACGCAGAGAGCAGCCCAACGTGTAACCACTAGACCACGTGTAACCACTAGGACTCAGCAATTTTACTCAAAGTTCTATACCTGAAAAAGTTGAGCGCGGAGACTCAGAAATACATACACCAATGTTCCTAGCAGCATTATGCACAGCAGTCACAAAGTTAAAACAACCCAAGTGTCCACGTGTTTAACATGATGAATATGGATAAACAAAATGTGGTGCATGGATGCGGTGGAACACCACTCAGCAGTCAAAAGCAATGGCATTGCAGTACATGCTTCAAAATGGGTAAATCTCGAAAACAACATGCGCACTCGAACACAGCAGACACAAAAGGGCAGTCCAACCTACTTGAAAGATCCAGAACAGGCAAATGCACAGAGAAAGCTAACAGTTACCATGAGTTGGTGAAAAGAGCCAGTGGCGAGTTATTGCTTGCCTTAGGCCGGGTTGACTAGAGAAACAAATCCAGAGACACTCAGATATGTCTAAGAAAGAGGTTTATATCAAAAGAGTCATTGTGTATTAAGAAAACATTCCCAAACTCAAGTCCATAAATTCAATACGAGTCCATAAATCCCTCTTCAGACTCACACAACCACATGTAATGATGCCAAATGCAGAATGAGCACAGGCCAGTGGGTGCACCGTCTTGTGGATCCAGTGGTCGTAGAAGCATCTCCAGGGCTCTCTCTCGGGTCTCCGTGTGGCTCCACCTGGCTTGTCAACCAGAAGGTGAGAGCAGAAGCCTCCTTATGAGGCGGCATCATCGGGCTGTGACCTGATTGACAGGCTAGACTCCTACCCCTTCATGCACACCTTCAAGTTGACATGAAATCATGAAACTACCACATTGCTGAAGGGGCACTGAGTTAGGATGAAATTGTTTTGGAAATAGATCAAGGTAATGATTACACAGGAGCCTCGTTAATCTTGATCGCTTGGCTGCTAACCCGAAAAGGTGCCTGATTCCAAATCCACCAGCAGCCCAGCTGAACCAAGTGGTGGCTCTCTGTTTCCATAAACATTACAGCCTCTGAAAACCATGGGCCACTTCCACTCTGCCCAACGGGGTCACTATGATTCAGAATCAACTCTGCGGCAGTGGGTTTCTATTAGGGTTTGGTTTGGGTTTTGTGGTTCCACAACATGGTGAATATAATTAATGTCATTACTTTGTACGCAAGAAAAATGTTGACCAGGTAAATGCTGTTCGATGTGCATAACAATTTTAAAGGAGAGAAACCATTCACGTGGGAAATGTTCGTAGTGTAGCTATGGACTGCTCTAGCAAACGCACCATTACATTTAAAATATGTGTTCTGAGTCTCATCACTTCCCTGCAGCCCAAAGTATGAGAATGACCAGCAGAAAGAGCGCCGCCGAGAGTGAGAGTCTATGCTAATGGATAAGGACTTAAGTCGGGTTGATTAGGCACGTTTGTCCCTGGCTTCCTGCTGGGGCTCAGCCTCTGGAGAGCCCCCCATCAGGCCATCCCTCTGGGGCACAGTTCCAGAAGGGCTTTTAAAGAAGTAGCGTCTGGAGAAACATTCCATCCAAGGCACACGCTGGACAGTGTAGTGCATTCAAACAGTATCTGGGTCTGAGATTTCGAGTATCTTCTTCTGGAAATAAACAAACCTAACCAGCAATTCGGAAGAAACCCCGCAGAGCCTTGGGTCAGTGCCAGCGATCAATTCCGAGTCCCCTTGACGAGTTCCACACCCTGACATGTGGGGCTCAGCGAAATCAGCTGTTGCCATCTGGTTCCGTTCAGTTCTCGGCAAAGCATGCAGCCTGTAAATATGCCCATGAAACTGTTTACCAAGCATGCTGGAAACAGTCATTGCACATTTAAACATCTCTGAGACAAAAATAACCTTCTGCGTTTATTCCTCTAAGACATCTCCTTTGAATGCTACAACGCGTTCATTCAGAATATCATGATGAATTCATCCTGAGAGAATTCCTCGGCGGCCGGGGAAGGATAAACACCAACCAATGACAACTCCACTCACACCAACCTAATTCCAAGGTCTCGCCTTCACGGGGCCACATCGTAGTAGCGCTGAAGATAAGAGCATGCCATCCTGGCAAGAACAAGTTAGCTCCCAAACGACTTGGGGTCAACTTAGGTATCAGGCAGCCAGTTCTGCCAGTAACTAGGCTGGGTGTTCTTGGGTAAATTATTTCACCTCAGCCAGCCCAGTTCTGATTATCTGCACAAGGAAGAAAAGAAAAAGGTTATTGATAGGACCGTTCTTAACATTCATCAACAACATATATGTCGCATTCGTCACAAGCATCTAAATGGTACTCAGAGTTCATGTCCCCCTTACCTGCTCCTCCTACAAAATAAGTCTCAAACTCTTACTCTGATGAATTGAAGACATTTTACCAAACTGGAAGCAATCCAGCAATCGCTTGTTTTCACCAGAGAAGAAAGAGGGATGGTGGGAGTGAGTCACCTCGCGGGGAGTTTATTTATTTGGTCTACTTAATAGGAAAGAATAAGCAGAGAAATATTAAATGTGTCGTTGGTCAGGTCAAGGAGGGAAGAGGCTTAACAGAGTGCTTGTTTTCTAGCCTCGTTTAAAAGTAAAACTGAAACACTATACGGACCGTGAGTGAGAAGCAGCCCTGAGCTGGAAGTGCGCCTAGAGAAGAGGATTAGCGGGCTCTCAGAGATGCCAGCGAGTCTTTGAAGGAAACAAGAAATGAGCACATGCCCACACATCCAAAGGCTGGCTCAGCCTTAGAAGTCAGAAGATGTCTGATCACCATGGGAGACTCAAGATCCCCAAGGGAACCAGAATTTAGAGCAAGTCCCCCAAGGAGTAAATGCTCAAACAACGTTTCATACGAGATCAAGAGCTACGCCCTAGCTAATCACACTCCCTCGTAAATCAGAGAATCCCAGTCAGCTTGTGCCTGGTAGCTTAGTACATAGCCCACGCTACCGACAGGTCTCCTTCAAACGGACTGTAGACATATAAATATAGCTGCAGATATAAACAGAAATCCTGACGGTATAGTGCTTACACATTTGATAATAATCCAAAGGTCAGCAATTGGAAACTGCCAGCAGCCCTATGGGAGAAAACCCAGGCTTTCTACTCTTTATTTTAAAGAGTTCCACTCTCAGAAATCCACAGGGGACAGTTCTACCCTGTCCTATATAGAGTTACTAGGAGTCGGAATCGACTCGATGGCAGTGAGTTTGATACATATAACATGGATTTGATGACTGTCATTCCATAACTTGATAGATAAGTTGACAGATCGATCCCCACGCATGCATAGAAACCTACAGGCAGTCCCCAGGTTACGGACGAGATCTGGACGAGTTCCTAAGAGTGTCTTTACATCGCCTTTGTAGGTAAGTCACAACAGGTTCATACCATTACTTAGCCTGCTGTTACTGCATAGGTTCACAAGTTTACTTGGCCTACTGCCCCCTTTTCAGAAAAATCCAAAATTGATCCAAGAGATAGTGTAAGTGTTTGCTTTTGCAGCCCGTCTGGGTCACTCCAGGGCCCTCCCAGGGCATGGGATGGCTCTCAACACTTCTGTGGAGCGCAGAAAAGCTCAACACCTTTTCCCTGATTTACAAACAGCAAGGGAAGGTGATTGTGATGAAGAACGTGTTGTGAGTAGGGGTTGGTTCTACCAGTCATTTCTCAGTGAGGGTCAACGTAGATTAACATTGCAGAGCGAAGCTGAGTTGGCCCTAAGTCAGAGTTCATAATCTGAGGACTTACTATCTACACGGATGCATGCGAGGATACATAGATAGATAGACATGGTTTATGTCAGACGAGGTTCTCTAGAGAAACAAAACCAGAACGCTAAGAATTTTATATACATTTAGATAGATAACATAAGAAATAAACAGTTAATTAAATTATAAAGCAGTACAAATGGCTCAGTGCACCGCCTAATCCCCCATGTGTTCATTGGCATGTTGGCACAATAAACGCTAATTATCTCATGGTTACAGAGATGTACCGATGGACAAGGTAAGGTGGCTATCATTTCAGACCTATATAGGTACAAGGGAGCTTCAAAAAGCTCTGAATTAAAAGATCGAAGCCCCTTTAATATGGTTACAAAGACAGACAATACAGACACAGAGGGCAATTCTGTGACTATCATCCCAGAACCAGACAGAGACAGAAATACGAATTTGGTGGCCATAATTTCAGAATGAGATCATTAGATAGAATTTCTATTGCAGTTTAGTTTCAATGGGATCATAATGTATACACCAGTCTGTACCTGGCTTTTTGCACATAAGATGCTGGGTGTCTCTAACTATGCCCTCCTTTTCTCTGATACTCGTATGTGATCACATAGGTGGAACATACTGTCATTCAACCTAACAGCACCTCCAAACCGAAAGCCAAAACCAAACCCACTGCCATCAAGCCGATTCCAATTAAACAGACCTTCCAAGAATGAAATTCTTTTTTTCCCGTTTATTTTATTTCTTATTTTTTAAATCATTTTATTAGGGGCTCATACAACTCTTATCACAATCCATACATACATCAATTGTGTAAAGCACATCTGTACATTCATTGCCCTCATCATTCTCAAAACATTTGCTCTCCACTTAAGGGCCTGGCATCAGCTCCTCATTTTTTTCCCTCTCTCCCCGCTTCCCCTTCCCTCATGAGCCCTTGATGATTTTTAAATTATTATTTTGTCATATCTTGCCCAGTCCAACATCTCCCTTCACCCCCTTTTCTGTTGTCCGTCCTCTAGGGAGGAGGTCACATGTAGATCCTTGTAATTGGTTCCCTCTTTCCAATCCACCCTCCATCTACCCTCCCAGTATCAACACTCACACCCCCTGGTCCCCCAGGGATCATCTGCCCTGGATTTCCTGTGCCTCCAGCGCCTATCTGCACCAGAGTACATCCTCTGGTCTAGCCAGACTTGCAAGGTAGAGTTCGGATCATGACAGTGGGGGAGGAGGAAGCATTTAGGAACTAGAGGAAAGTTGTATTTTTCATCGTTGCTACATCGCACCTTGACTGGCTCGTCTCCTCCCCTAGAATCCTCTGCAAGGGGATCTCCATTGGCCTACAAATGGGCTTTGGGTCTCCACTCTGCACTCCCCTGCTCATTCACTATGGTAAGATTATTTTGTTCTGATGGTGGCTTATACCTGATCCCTTCGACACCTCATGATCGCACAGGCTGATGTTCTTCTTCCATGTGGGCTTTGTTGCTTCTGAGCTAGATGGCCGTTTGTTCACCTTCAAGTCTTTAAGACCCCAGATGCTATACCTTTTGATAGCCGGGCACCATCAGCTTTCTTCACCACATTTGCTTATGCACCCATTTGTCTTCAGCAAATGTATCTGGGAGGTGTGCACCCAATGACATGATTTTTTGTTCTTTGATGCCTGATAATTGATCCCTTCAGCACCTCATGATCACACAGGCTGGTGTGTTTCTTCCATGTGGGCTTTGTTGGTTCTGAGCTAGATGGCCGCTTGTTTACCCTCAAGCTTTTAAGACCCCAGACGCTATCTCTTTTGATGACCAGGCACCATCAGCTTTCTTTATCACATTTGCTGATTCACCTGCTTTGTCTTCAGCGGTTGTGTCAGGAAGGTGAGCATCACAGAATGCCAATTTAATAGAAGAAAGTGTTCTTGCATTGAGGGAGTACTTGAGTGGTCACCCAATGTCCTTCTGCTACCTTAATACTAAACATATAAATATAGGCACATAGATCTATTTCCCCACCCTCATATATAAATATATTTGCATATGTACATGTCTTTATATAGACCTCTATAAATGCCCTTTGCCTCCCAGCTCTTTCCTCTATTTCCCTTGACTTTCTTCCTGTCCCACTATCATGCTCAGTCCCACCCTAGGTTTCAGCAAATCCTCTTGGTTACATTACCCGTGATCATGCCCTACCAGGCCTCCAACACCCACCTCACCACCAAATTGGATCACTTGTTGTTCCCTTGTCCCTGGATTTGTTAACACCACCTCCCTTCCCCCCACATCTCCCTATCCCTTGTCCCCCTGGAACTGTCGGTCCAGTTGCTTTCTCCTCCAGAATGTTCATCCAGCCTATCTTATTTGAGAATGAAATTCTTTACAGGAGAAGAAAGCCTCATCTTTCGAGCACAGCATCTCATCTGGCACTTAGCTTCCAGGTCTCTTTCAGTCTTTAAATCCTC
The DNA here is from genome assembly GCF_050624435.1 of Tenrec ecaudatus. Lineage (NCBI taxonomy): Eukaryota > Metazoa > Chordata > Mammalia > Afrosoricida > Tenrecidae > Tenrec > Tenrec ecaudatus. The sequence continues at coordinate 319,012,046 of NC_134530.1, read as the reverse complement.
ATGGACAAAGGTCACTCCTTCAACCAATGACTTGGGTATCAGTCAGTCCTAAACAAGGACCACTGGGCAGAGAGCAGAATGCACGGCAGGTAGGCAGGGTTGGCAGGAGAGAAGGGAGCTATTCCTGAGGGTGGCAATCAGGTATCTATCACCTGACAGCCTCTGCTTGAACACCTCCAGGGGAGGAAGACTCAACGGGGATCGATTCTTCCATCTATTCAGCTGGCATTATGATGGCGTTCAAAGCTGCTTCCCTAAATGCCCACTCCTCTAACTTAATTCTAGCGGAAGCAGAGTAATCCTGTGCTCTGACCTCTCAAAGCTGAGTCTCGGAGGTGTTTCTTCTTCAAGATGAAAACTCCCTCTTCCTTCAACAATCACTGCTCCTATGAAATAGGTACAAGGTGGCACACTTTCCTACCCACCTTCCTCCAGGTCTACCTCACTGTGTCAGCATCACTGTAAAGAGCTGGCACCCAAACCATTTTATTGGGAGCTAATGCAGACATCATATCATTCCATGTGATCCACAGACATTATATCATTCCATGTGATCCATAGAAATTGTATCAGTCCATGTGATCCATAGACATTGTATCATTCCATATTTTCCAAAACACATCAAGCAGTGCTGTACAATGGCTACCACAATCATTTAAAAAATACCCTTTTCCTCCCTGAATTCTTTGACATCAGCTCCCTTTTACCCCATTACTGCACACTGCCCCCCAAGCCAGAAACCTGATTCTACTTGCTGTCAATATAGGTTCATTATCTTGGGTTTCATATACTGAAAATTAGAAAACATATACCAAAAATTCAAGAGGGTGACATCTGTACTAACTCCTAAAAAAAATAAAAATGTACCTATAGTAATAAAAAATAAATGTTCTATATTTTGAATATAGTGGTAGTAAGATACCTAGGTTTAATAGGTATCAAAACTCACGGAACTCTACACTTCAAATGGGAGCATCTTATTGCATGTAATTTATGCCTCAATAAACTTTATTGTTTTAAACATTCAAAAATAAATAAAAGGTGGCTTTAGAACTGAGCACCTGGGGGAGCTGTGACCTGACTAGGGAAGAATGGACTACTGGGGCCAGCCACCTGCCCTTCTGCCCTGTCCCCTGATAAGGAGGGCAGGGATTAATGAGCTCCCTGGGTCATTTCACTGCAATGGGAATGTCAAGCAAGCCAAACTGGAGAGTACTCAGGCTCATTCTCAGGTTGGTCCAAGTCCTCTCTGAATCACCCCCTGCTCTGAGTCTGTACTTAGGGCCCTTGGGCACAACACAGAAAAGTGGAAGAGAGTCCTGGGAGGGAACCCACACTGCCCCAGTCCAAGTCCTGGCTCTACGTCGGACCAGCCATGGGGTCTTACACAAATCACCCTTCCAGGGTAGGGTGGGAGTGGCATTCTTATGACACAGGACCATCATAGATGAGATAATGCATGTGGAGTGTTTATAATAATCTCAGTGCCATCGAGTCAATATCGGCTCCCAGCACCCCTAGAGGACAGGGTAGAACTGACCTTGTACCTTTGTGAGACTGGAAATCTTTATAGGAGCAGAAAGCTCCATCTTTCTCCTTCAGAGCGGCTGGTAGTTTTGAGTGGCTGATCTTGCGGTTCGTAGCCCACAGTGTAACCACTACGCCACCAGGGCTCCTTTTTAATTGGTGGTGTGTAGTGTTTAACACCAATTTTGTAAAAGTGAGGACAGGGTAGAACTGCCTCTGGGTTTCTAAGATGCTTTGCAGGACTAGAAATCCATGTCTTTCTGATAGTATCTTAGTTAACTCCAAGGTCAGCAGTTGGAAACTACCAGGTGCTAGCTACACAGGAGACAGATGTGGCTTTCTATTCTTGTAAAGAGTTACAGTCTCTGAAACCCACACAAGAAGTTGTAACCTGTCCTCTAAGATCACCAAGAGTCTGCATCAACCCAATGGCAGTGAGTTTTTGGGTGAACAATAGGGGAAATAGTAATAAACAGCACATAGTTAAGACACAGTTTACTAAACCTTTCCTGATATTCACAACAAACCCTTCATGCAGATATTATGACATAATTTTACAGTTGAAGAACCAGGCTCAGAAAATTTAAATAGCTCGTCGAACATCAAATGCCCAATAAATAGTGGCTCTAGACCACACCCATCTGTCAAGTTTGTCATACTACAGTGCTGGAAGCCAAATGGCACACAGAGAGATTCCAGCAGAGCTTCCAGACTAAGAAGAAAGTCCTGGCAAGCTACTTCCCAAAATTAGCCAATAAAAAGTTTAAGTATCACAACAGAACGTTTTCTGACCCACTTGCTTTGGACACATCATAGAGGAGGGCATCAACTGTGGTGCCACTGAGGGTCAGTGAGGGTAAGAGAGACCGCTGTCTGATGGACAGGTCCAACGGATGTGACACTAAGCTCGAATATGCCAGCAATCATGAGGATGACATAGTACCGGGCAATGGCTAGTTCTGCTGTTCACAGCAGCCAAGAGTCAGAGCCAACTCTGAAGCAGCTATCTGCCTCTCTAAGTCCGGAATCCAACTTCCTGCTCTACTGTTCCGGGGTCCTTTCCCTGACCACTAAGCCGGCGACTTTACAGGAGAGAGCTCAGAAGTCAAACCCTCTGAAGACAAGTCAAATCCACCCGATAGGACAGAATAGAACTGCTCCTTAGAGTTTCTGAGGCTGTAAGTGTTTGTGGGAGCAGACAGCCTCATCTCGCTCAACCAAGTGGCTGGTGGGTTTGAACCTCTGCCCTTTGGATTAACAGCCCAATACAAATATCAGTCTCTGAAACAGGATCCGAAATGTGGTCTTTTATTCAGCTGCTGTTCCGATTCCTTGTGAGCAGATTTTTGCATGGATTCTTGTGGCCTACATGCGAAGTCCTTGGAAAGGTTGAAATAAAGAGTGAATGAAGAACTGAGGCAAAACAGCATGTCCAAGATGAACGCTTTATGAGAAAATATCTCAGATTAATGCAGGGAAGCCTCCCTCAGAGGAAGATACTTCAGAGGATGGCACTGAAGCTGCAGCTCAGGGAGAAGGACATGTGTGATCAGAGCACACAGGAGTAAATGAAGGGGGAGGAAGAGAGAGTGGAGCACATCCTGGCCCACCAAGCCTGAGGACCATAACTCCATTCAGAGGATCCAATCCACAGAGAGGTCGATACAGCCAGCCCCACTAAGAGCCACGACATCCCTCACTGAGCCATAGCCCTGCAGGGGACAACACTGGAGACACAGTGTGGGAATTGCACCCGATCTGATCCCACCACACCAAGGCAAAACACTAAGGGTGTGTAACAGAACAGCAAGGGGAACAGAGCAATGAAGTTCCCAGGAAATACCAAAAATAGACTTTCAGGCCAGGGCTTGGCATCCCATCAGACTCGACCAGAAATCACTCCTAAAGGCCAACAAACAGTCCTTGAACTAACTACAGACTTTTCTTTTTTGGTTGTTGCTTTTTTCTTTTTTTTCATTGTCTTTTTTTGTTCTTGTTCTTGTTGTTTTGTTTCCTTTGCTGCTTGGTTTTGCTCTGTCTTGTTTTTGTGCATGTTATTATCTCCGCAGGTGTGTCTAATGAAGGTGGGCTTGATTAACAATCTGGAGGAGAAAACCACTGAACCCACAGTTCTTTTGGGGGGGACCTGGGAGAGGGGGAGGTGGGGGAAAGGAAGTGGTGTTAACAAACCCAGGGACAAGGGAACAACAAGTGATCCAAATCGGTGGTGAGGATGTAGGAGGCCTGGTAGAGTGTGATCAAGGGTAACATAACTGAGAGGAATTACTGAAACCCAAATGGAGGCTGAGAATGATAGTGGGACAAGAGGAAAGTCAAGGGAAATAGAGGAAAGAACTAGGAGGCAAAGGGCATTTACAGAGGTCTAAAAAAGGCATATATATATGTAAATATATTTATATATGAGGATGGGGAAATAGACCTATGTGCATATATTTATAGGCTTAGTATTAAAGTAGCAGATGGACATTGGGCCTCCACTCAAATACTCCCTTAATGCAAGAATACTTTGTGCTATAAAATGGCATTCCATGATGCTCACCTTCCCGACAGGATCGCTGAAGACAATGGGTGCGTAAGCAAATGTGGTGAAGAGAGCTAATGGTGTCCAGCTATCAAAAAATATAGTGTCTGTGCTCTTAAAGGCTTGAAGGTAAACAAGTGGCCATGTAGCTCAGAAGAAACAAAACGCACATGGAAGAAGCACACCAGCCTGTGTGATCACAAGGTGCCGAAGGGATCACTGATCAGACATCAAAGAACAAAAAAATCATATCATTGTGTGCTCACCTCCCTGATACAATCACTGAAGACAAATTGGGTGCATACGCAAATGTAATGAAGAAAGCTGATGGAGGCTGGCTATCAAAAGATATAGCATCTGGGGTCTTAAAGATTTGAAGGTAAGCAAGTGGCCATCTAGCTCAGAAGCAACAAAGTCCACATGGAAGAAACATACCAGCCACGAGGTGTCAAAGGGATCAGGGATCAGGCATCAAAGAACAAAAAAAATCATATCATTGTAATTGAAGAAGATTGTGGGGTGAGGACCCCAAGACCCATCTGTAGGCAACTGGACATCCCCTTACAGAAGGGTCGCAGGGAGGAGATGAGCCAGAGTGCAGTGTAGCAATGATGAAACATACAACTTTCCTCTAGTTCCTAAATGCTTCCTCTCCCCGCCACTATCATGATCCCAATTATACGTTACAAATCTGGCTAGACCAGAAGATGTACACTATACAGATAGGAACTGGAAACACATGGAATCCAGGGTGGATGGTCCCTTCAAGACCAGTGCTGAGAGTGGCAATACTGGAAGGGTGGAAGGAGAGAATGGGGTGGAAAGGGGGAGGATTACAAGGATCTACATATAACCTCCTCCCTGGGGGATGTACAATAGAAAAGTGGGTGAAGGGAGATATTGGACAGTGTAAGATATTACAAAATAATCATTTATAAATTATCAATGGTTCATGAGGGAGGAAGAGGAGGGGAGGGATGGGAAAATGAGGAGCTGATGCCAGGGGCTTGGGTGGAGAGCAAATGTTTTGAGAATGATGAAGGCAACAAATGTACAGATGTGCTTCACACAATTGATGTACGTATGGATTGTGATAAGAGTTGTATGAGCCCCCAATAAAATGATTTTGTTTAAACTAAAAAACAAAAACAAAACAGGGAGAGTTACGTCTGGGAATGGCCCTGTTGTTTGAGTTTATGTGTTTACTTAATTGAGGAGAAGGCTGAAGATTCATGTAGACCCAAAGTCCTTTGCCTCTTTGTACAAAGCGACTTAAGATGCCTCCAAACATTTTAATACAGTTACCTTTAAAACAAAATCCGAATATTCACACATGCCATCATAATAGCATATTATCCTTCTAATCTTCTAAAAATCATTAGAGAAACACGGGTCCTACCGTCCGTTTCCAGGAAATGGCGACCATCATGTTCTCCGATATAGCACAGCTTGCTGTTGATGGAGATGACGTGGCTAGGTCGGCTTCTTCAATGTAATGGAACTGCCCTCCCTTCCCATACAGAATTCCTTGGAAAGAGGTTGCTGCGCCGAGCCCATGCACAATGAGTGAGGAGTCATGCAGCCCTTCCTAAGGGCAGAGGATCTACGTATATTATTTGGAAGCCTTTTGCAGGGAGATTTGTCTATGTTCCTTCATTTACTTATTCAATCGTGCATTTACAGCAGTATGTACTCATGGATGCTTACTGTGTACTTGGGGTTATAATCCATTCCTCTATTTATTTTGTGGCGCCAACCATTCCAGTTTTGGCCCCTAAAGGCTCTTCCCGTCGATCCCTGTGATCCTCTGGTTGGACCATTAAGTCATCCTTGAGTTGTGCCACGACAGGAAGCTCCAGGCTCGCCTTGGACAAGCTCTACTCTAGACCTAGAATGTGCCATTTCTCTAAGGAATCCTGATGTCTTTCATCGGAGAGTGATATTAGAAACCAAAATCTTGGTCCTGGGTGTGCTTGCTGTGAATGAAATATCATTACCTGCAGACACTCTCCTCTGATGAAACGAGGGTACATTTGCACATATAGGCATACAAACTGTGTTAGTCTGGGTACTTTAAAGAAACAAATCCACAGAAACTCATGTAGAAGAGAGAGTTTTATATAAAGGTTAACTGTGCATCAATAAAACATCCCAACCCAGTGCTTCCCAAGCCCACAAGTCCAACATTAACCCATATGTCCAACACCAATACACAAAGTCCTCCTCCATCTCACAAAACACACACTATGATGCCAACTGCAGGAGGAAAGCCAAGTCAGTGAGTGTGTAAGCATCTCAGCACTAGCAGGGGTCTCCACATGGGTACTCCAGCACCAGGGCTGCATCGGGGTAGGTCCATGTGGCTACTCCTCAGGGATGTCTTACAGGAAATGAGCCTTGTCAGCTAAAGCAGAGAACTGGCTAAGGCAGTTGCACCCTGGTCTGACCATCAAAATGTATTGCGATAATGATGATAATGTGATAATTGATGATGGATTGTGATAAGAGTTGTATGAGCCCCCAATAAAATGATTGAAAAGAAAATAAAAGGCCTCCTCAGAGAGGCAGACAGTGGGGATGGGTGTGTTAGGTAGCTAGCTTAGGGACAGGGGTGGCCCCTCCCATGCCTGCAAAGGTCCCCAGAGAGGAAGTGGGAAAGAAATCAGGCAACCATTCGACACCTATGAAGACCCCAAACTGAGCCCATACCCAAGCCCCCAAGCCAGGTGGGAGGTACACCTCGGCAGGCCAAACTAAGCCCATGCTCATGACATCACCCAGGTGGGCCTAACTCAGCCAATGGGGTCAACCAATACCATCAACCATGCCTACGCACAGCCAGGGGGTGGGCTAGAATAAAGGCAGGGCACACCCTCTGGGATGCTCTCTTACCCTGCTCCTGGTCAGAGGCAGGTAGAAGGAGAGGGTCTCCCTGCCCTGCACAAGTGCACATGCACCCACCCCTTGGCACCCGCCACCTCTTGGCCCACATGCTCTCAGCCTCTAGGGTTCTTGGGCTTCTGGCCTCCCAGGATCCTACCTCCACCCCCCATTTCCACACGTGTGGGTGCTCCCTTCCATCTGGTTGTTTGTGCCCAGTTGTGAACCTTTCAGATGGTATAATCTGAAACTTGTCCTGTCCTTCAGAAAAACCCACTTGGATGACAAAAGGCTTTGGCGTGAACACTTTCATCGTGCAAAACCAAGAACTGAGGGATTCCGGCCTCCAGAAACCTAACAGGTGCAAGGGAGTTTCAAATAAATTGGGGCGGGGGGGTTTGGAAAATCCATTACCTTTTCATTATATTTTCCCACAAACTTTGTGATGACCCCTCAGACTGACATTGGCCTTGACGCTAGATAAAAGGATACAAGGTATAAAGAATTCCTTGAGAAAGAGCCTTTCAGGGCTCAGTGGTCACAAAGAAATCCAACATAGGACATGCATACCATTGGCCTTAAATTGACCATGCTTGAAAGGAGTAAGTGTAAAATCCTTCTGAAGACTACGCAGGTTTCCAAATCCTCCTACAAAGTGTAACCGGGCATAAGAGCTCAATCATAAACTCACTAGTGGCCCTTGAGGACAATATTTTAAGTGACAGCAACCAATCCCTGGCGATACAGGGAGAGTGGAGGGAGGGTGGGGTGGAAAGAGGGAACCGATTACAAGGATCTACATATAACCTCCTCCCTGGAGAATGGACAACAGAAAAGTGGGTGAAGGGAGATGTCAGCCAGTGCAAGATATGACAATATAATAATTTTTAAATAATCAAGGGTTCATGAGGGAGGGAGGGGAAAAATGAGGAACTGATGCCAGGGGATTAAGTGAAGAGCAAATGTTTTGAGAATGATGAGGGCAATGAATGTACAGATGTGCTTGACACAATTGATGTATGTATGGATTATGATAAGAGTTGTATGCGCTCCTAATAAAACGATATAAAAAAGAAACCGATTCCAAAGTCTACGTATTGCTTGATTCCATTTATATGAAATACACAAAACAGATCATATTTACATAAACTATCCAGAGTCAGCAAACTGACTTGGGCCTAAGTTTAATGTTGGCCTAAGGCTATGAATGGGTCAGCATCAACTCGGGGCAACGGCTCTGAAGGTTGGATGCTGGGAACAGTGGCCGTTCTGTTGTAGGAAGTCCCATATTTCCTGGGGGAGCCATAGGTCAAGTCCCAGTGCGTGCACTTCGATGCAGCCGCCACACATAAATCATTGTTGGCTAGCCAGCTCAACAGGTTTGGAGGAGCTACCAGAATAAGGCAGACTAGAAAGATAGGCCTGGTGACCTACTTCCAAAATCAGCCAGCTCAAAGCGTGTGGACCACAACTGTCCGATCTGCAACCAATCCTGGGGATGGCACAGGACCTGGTAGGGGTGCCCTCTATGGCACCTGGAGTTAGCAGGAGTCCAGGGCCAATTCGCTGGCAGGTAGCACCAAGAAAGCTGGTTAGGGGAGAGGTGGGTGGGTGACTGCAAATGGCTATGATATTTTGGGGGAGACTGGAAAAGGCTCTAAAATTCTGAGGCAGTGGGGATGGTTGCCCAACCCTGTATATGATTAAAAACAGCAACAATGAACTGTACGTTGAAATAGGCGAATTGTGCAGTACATGAAGCACGCCAGTTTTGCTACTTTTTCAACTCCCTTTTTCCATGAACTCTTTTGGAGCCAGCTCCCTCCTGCCCTGCCTGCCTCCCTCCCTGTCCCCTCATCCTCGCTCTCGCTCTCACTCAGTTACTAGACCCTGGATGGGAGTTTGGAATGCTGGTGGACACTCTGATAAAGCTACGTGCCGTGTGGTGTTGATTTCACAGTGCTGTACCACTGTTGGCTTCTTATTCTGAGGCGTGTGCCTAGCTAAGATGTTAACAATCAGGGAACCGGGGTGAGGCATATCTGAGAACTCTCCGTACCGTATTCACAATTGACTTTTCAGTCAATCTCTAATTATTAAAGAAGTTTGACTGAAAAACATTATCCACTTACTATGAAGCAAAGGGCAACCCTTAAAGACATGCCAGTTGCCTCTAAAAATACTGGTGAAAATCTGGGTACTTTCGCTTGAGCCACCTGCCACTACCGTGTGCTATAAAGTGGATTCAAACTCGCGGTGTGTAGCAGAGCGCTCCGCTGGGTTTTTGATGGCTGGTTTTTCAGAAATGGATCCCTAGGCCTTCCTTCCACTGGTAGACGTCACTTGGACTGAATAAGAGACAAGACGAGCTCTCCAAACGCCACCTCCTTCCAAATGGTCTTCGGGAAATGTGACGCATGAGTGGTCCATGACACCCAGAGGTGCCTCACCAGCATTTCCAGGTCTTCGGTGCTGGTTGTCTCGTGAGCTTTTCCCATTTTAGCCAACTGTTTTTTTATATAGCTTTTCTATAAACTTATAGTCCTTCCAAAAATTGTCTTACAGTATTAAAAAGAAGAAGAAAAGAAAAACCCCTTGTTCATTCCGGTTCGTTTCCTTTTGCTGGGCCGGCTTGTTCTTGGAGCTCCTCTTCTGGCTCTTTTCTAGATTCTCCCATGCGTCCAGAGTCTTCGCAACATAGAGCCAGATCTGGACGCCTAGCTCTTCAATGAAGGTTTGCAGGTGGCCCAGTCCGGAGTGCTTCATTTCCAACCCGTTTCCCAGACCTCAGCACACTAGGGATGGCCACAGCGGATGCAGCCAGGCGCTCAAATACAACAATCGTGTGGATGGCACAGAATGAGGCCGTGGTTTCATTCCGTGGTCCTTACGCATTCTGACCAATTCAAAGCAGCTAGCAACAAGAATAACACCCCACTCTCAAGTTCTCCTTGCACCTTCACGGGGCTCAGGTACACAGACGTGCTTCGTTATTGGTGATTATGTTGGCAGAGAGCCCTCAACCCTGTATCTGGATGAATCTCTTTTCCCTTTACAGGCTCATTGTGTTCTTCTTCGAAACTAAGATAACAAAACCGGTTATCAGATGGATAGATAAGCGGCCTTAATTACTTTAATAGAAAGATGAAAAAAACGTGTATCAACTGAAGTTTTGCAACTTAGTGATCGTAACTGTAAACCGGAGGTAAATGTTAACAAGGCTCTAAAAACTCACTGCCACCAAGTTGATTCTGACGCACAGTGACCCTATAGGACAGGGTAGAACTGTCCCTGTGAGTTTCTGAGACTGTAACTCTTTATGGGAGTAGAAAGCCTCCTTTTTCTCCCACAGAATAGTTGGTGGTTTCAAACTGCTGACCTTACAGCGAGCAGCCCAGCATATTACCGCAACTGCATTAGGGCTCCCTTTAGAAAAATAAATATAAATTGGTCTTTTCAGGAGGCCTTTTTGTCAACCCCATAAAGACGCCATATGGCTTTCTTTGGTGTCCTTTGCTCCACAATTTGCATTTGCTTCTGTGAATATAAATCCAAGTTAATATTGATTTACCTTCCTGCTGATAAGGGCAGGTATGTTAACACCTCTTGTTTGGACTGGATATGGTTAGTTATCGTGGAGAATGGGGGAGGCAGGCTAAGCACCTCAAGCACTCTCTTGTTGTCCTTGGCTGTTCTACTGAGTCACCTCAGACGCGGGACACACACTGCACACAGAGGACTGAGACCACTGTGACCCAAACCGTGGGCTTTCGTGGGCTGATGTCTTCTAAATAGACCACCAGATCCTGCTTCTTAACCTACAAACACTGCTGCAGTGTATTTAAGCATCACCGGCACGCAAAAGCCTCTATTGACAGGGGTGTGGTAGCTGTGCATGAGTAACAGAACCTGGGCAGGAAAAATTGACCCCCGGCCTCTCACACGGGAGGCAAGAACTCTGTCACTTCAACACTGCTGTGCCTTCCACAGCTCTGCTGGACAAGCACACATGCGCACGTGTGTGCACGCACAGAGAGAGAGAGAGAGAGAGAAGCAAGTAAAAATGTTTCTTTGCCTTCTTTCCAGAGTAAAGTACGCAAGTTTCTAAGGCAGTCAGCCTCACTTGGCTGAAGCAGTGAAAGAAGAGAGTCGACCCCAGAGCCCCAAAGGTCAGCTCATGTTAGCATGCTCGGAAAGGCACACATCCCATCCAGAGAAACATGAATATAAAATACACAGGGACAATTCTCCTAGCTAGATAGTCTTCCCCTCAAAAACACAAAAAGAAAAAAATCCCTTTATATTAAAACAAGACTCTGTAAGAGCCCCAATAATATGATTTATTGAAAAAAATTAATTTAAAGAACTTGAACAGGCCCATAGCAGAAGAATAAATAGAAAATAAAAATGAACAGATCAAAGCAAATGTCCCCTGTTGCTACTGAAGGCCACAGAGTCCCTGAATGTCTCACTAGCCGCTCTGCAGGAGGAAAAGGAGGCTGTCTGCTCCCGGCAAGGGTGAAGGTCGGGGGCCGTCTGTCTCTTTCATATATAGGAAGTTCTGCTGATTATGAAGTAATGAGTTTGAATCCACTAGCTGCTCCAAGGGAGAAAGAGGAGGCTTTTCTCTCCAGTAAAAGATGAAAAGCCTGGGGCACCCACAGGGTGAGTTATCCTCTGTACTACAGAGTCAGAATCAGCCTGACGGCAGTGAGTATAGTTTGGTTAAGAGAAGTGTATAATGTAGTATCGAGTCTTTGTATATATACTATGCATCTGGTGTACATATGTAGGTGGACACACACACACACACACACACACACACACACACACACACACCCAGAGCCCTGGTGGTGTAACAGTTCCGTGTTGGGCCGCTGACAGCAAGGTCAGCAGTTGGGAACCACCAGCCCTTCTACAGGACAAAGACGATGGGGCTTTCTAGCTCCTAAAAGTGACAGCCTTGGAAACTCACCAGGACAGTTCCAGCCTGTCCTATAGGTGACTATGGGTTGGCACAGACTCGATGGCAGTGAGCTTTGGAGTGAAATATATTGATAGATAGATCATCAAATATGCATATATAATCAGTGAGTTTGTCTCAAAAGGCAGCAGATGGAGCCCTTAAAACAAGTGTGACACAAGGCTAGCTCGAAGCAGTCATGGTCATCCCTGACACAGAGAGGGTGCCAAAATCTTTAGTAGCCTTGTGCCTCTGTCCCGAGTGTATGTCTCTCCAACTCAGGAGTAAACAGGAAACAAGTCAAGTCATCTGCCTCCCCAAGCTCTGTGATCTTTCCCTGGCATCTCCCATGGTAAGTGGAGGTTGGTGATAACACCATTAAGACCCTCTTCCCCATAAACAACTTTCAGAAAGCAATATTAAGTGTTGCTTAAACTCCTCCCAAAACACACGTTGCCCCTGAGTCTATTCTGATTCATGGCAACCCCCATGTATGTCAGAGCAGGATTCCCATCAGAAGCCTGGCAGCACTAACCAAAAGGTCCATGGTTCAAACACACCAGCTGTGTGGCCGTCTGCTTCCATATATTGAAAAACACCAAACCCACTGCTACAGAGTTCACCGTGACTCATAGGAATATCAGAGCAGAACCGTCCCATTGAATTTCCAAGGTTATGAACCATTATGGATACAGACTACCTCACCTTTCTGCCATGGAACCGCTGGTGGGTTTGAACCATGGACTGTTTGATTGGCAGCTGAGCCCTTCACCACCAGGGCTCCTGTAAATGTGACAGTTTGGGATGCTCGATGCTGTTCTACAGTGTCGCTGGGAGGCAGAGGCAACTCCACAGCAATGGGGTTGATTGGTATTGTTCAATCTTACTGAAGTAGATTACCAGACGGGTCCCTCCACAGAGGCACTGGGTGGGTCCAATCCACCAACGTTTTGGGCAGTAGCCAAGTACCAACCGCTTGTGCCCCACAGGGATCTTGAAAACGCTGTGAGAGCTCTGTGCGTGAAGCTATAAATCAATCCCTGGGAGAGACTGTTGAGTTTCAACCAACAAAAAAACCACAGAGCAGAAGAACCAGACGCTGTCGCTTTGTGTTGGAAAACAGAGCAGGAGGTCTTGGAAAGCTAAACACACATACCATCCAAGGATGCCCTCCGGACGCAGAGGAGAGAGAGGAGAGACTGGTCTGTGAATCTGGTAGTAAAATAATACCGGTACCTATTCAGAATACTAAAGTTTCAAAACAACAAAAATTGTACACTGTGAAAGAAAAAGGAGTAAAAAGCATTCCCCAAAGGTAGAGGGATATGCAGTGGGGATGGGGGGAAGGGGGGTGGGTGTAGGGAGGACAGAGAAATCTGAACCCACTGACACTCAAGTCCAGTCACTTCCGGAAATGTCTCAAAACGGCTTTTGAATTTGAGTGAGCATTTGCCTTTGGGCCGAGCACCCTCTCCGGCTGGGCACGTCAGCTGATTGTGATCTGTTTCAAGTTACAGCAACAGAGGAAAGACTGAGATAGAGTCAGAAAGCACTTCCTGTGTTGTTGGGTTTTTTTATTATTCGAATGACTTGTCGGAATCATGAACAAAAACTTTCCAAAGGCAACCCCTGTTCCCTTTCAAATGCGATTTAAGCCCATGCTTTGCGCTGCTTTGATAAGGAAAGCCAAGGGCAGACCGAGCCAGGAGTATGACGACTGGGAAATTCCCAGCAATATCAGCCCGGGAATCCCAAGCCAGTGTCATCCCAGGCTTTCAAAGCCTTGCCGGCAAAGCAGATCCATCTGAGAGAGGCGTGCAAGGAGATCAACCACTGATAGCTTTAGAAACCTCCAGGCAGCACTGCAGGATTACAAGGAAGGTGGTAAATGATTCTCCAAGTGCATATTGGTTGACTAGCTTAGAAGATAGATTACAAAAGTGTTTATCAGGTAGTTCCTGTGTGGTAAGCCCCGAGGGAGAGGGCTCTTTAATAAAGTCCAGTTTGAGCCAGTACAAACTATTTTAATGTAACATTCCCACTGACTGACTCTATCCTTGGGCTGTTCTGGTAATACTACCAGAAAGTATTGTTACTGAGACTGCGGCAAGTTTTCCTTTTGTGTCGTCGATGGAAAGGGTGGACGGACTTAAACTAAGGCCGCTGGAAAGCAAACAGCTAAAAGCACACAATGGAATCACACACCGAATGATTTTTTAAATCAGTGATAAAAGAAGATATTCCCGAATTGCCTCTCCCTTGGACATAACCTTTTCCAGGACTTTCTTATTATAAATACAGTCTGGAAAGTGGGTGAAGGGAGACGTCGGACAGGGTAAGGTATGACAAGATAATAATAATTTATAAATTATCAAGGGTTCATGAGGGAGGGAGGAGCAGGGAAGGAAAGGGAAAAATGAGGCGCTGATGCCAGGGGCTCAAGCAGAAAGCAAATATTTTGAGAATGATGATGGCAACTAATGTACGGATGTGCTTGACAAAATGGATGGATGTATGGATTGTGAAAAGGGTTGAATGAGTCCCCAATAAAATGATAAATTAATAAGTACAATTCGGAGGTCACAAAAGCCAAATTCCTAGAGGACTGAGCAATACAACTTCCCTTCTAGTGTTAGACTGTGGGAAGGAACACCTGCTTTGCACAAATCTGACACAACTGGACCCAAGGCAGGAATATCTGCATGTCGACTACAAGCGATGAAAAAGTTGACTCCACACGAGAACCATGGGAGCAGAAGGTGCTATATTTAAGCAACAAAAGACTGACCTTTCACTATGAACCACTGAAGGAGTCTCCAGAAGGTCGGAGTGCTCAGATTCACCCGAAGCACCACAGACGAGAGGCCTGGTTTACAAAAGATCAGAGCTATTCAGCACTGGGCAAAGCACCTTTCTATTCTAACAGGCCTGGGGCACCATGACTCAGTGTCCATTCAGTTGCATCTAGCTTGGTTTCCATTTCTATCAGTCATTGAACCGTTAATTAGCCTTCAACCTAGGAATGAGGCCTAGCCAATCCCTACTATGGATTTTTAAAAATAAATTATTCAGGTGGCTAAGAAAAGAAAACTGGTTCCCAATTTTATCTTAGTCATTCATTGCAATCAATGGATGCACATAAAATTCCATTTCAGTTCAACAAATATTTATGTAGTGCTTACTTTGTGCTAAGCATACTAAAATGATGAACAATCAATGGTACAACCACTCTGGAAAGTTGTATGGTGCTTCCTTGAAGAGCTATAAGTAGAAATTCCTTATGATCCAACCATCCCACTCCTAGGATTTTATTCTGGATATCTAACAGAAGTAACAAGAATGCACCTGTGTTCTTCGCAGCATTATTCACTGTAACAAAAACATAGACACAACCGAACTGCCCCCCAGCTCAACATGCAGGTTGAATAAGCAGAGTAAAAGGATACAACCTTTATGCTTATCTTCCCTGAGTTCAAACAGTGCAGTATCCTCTTGTTCGGTTCAAATAACTCACTCATAATCTACACACAGGTTCTACACGAGCATGATGAAGTGTTCTGGAATTCCCATTCTTCTCATTGTTATCCAGAGTTTACACAGCCAATAAGCAAGGTAAAATCATTCCTGGTGTGCTCAGCTTTCAGCCCAGGTCCACCGGCACCAGCAATGATACCCCTGGATCCACATCCTCTACTGAACCGGCTTGGCTTGTACTGCGATCGCAAGTTTTTGGTTATCTTTAGCAAAACTTTACTTCCCTACAACATTGTTCAATAATTTTCTAATTCTGTTGGATCACCTTTCTTTGGGATGGGCACAAATATGGATCTCTTCTAGTCCATTGGCCAAGCAGCTGTCTTCCCAATTTCTTATCAAGTGGGAGGGGGGGAAGCTGCATGAGTTTATCGAAACATTTCAATTACTATGCCATCAATTCCTGGAGCCTTGTTTGCTCACAAATGCTTTCAGGGTAGTTTTGACTTCTTCCTTCAATACCATGAGTTCTGGATCCTGCTGATTTCTTTTAATGAGGTCATCTTTTTCAACCACTGATCCTTCCTCTTTGTTTCTGAATTTCATATTCCAATCACCAGTAATGACCAAGCATCTTGATTACATGTTTGCTCAATTCCAGAGTGAAAAAAGATGGTAGAATTCTTGTTTTTTCATCATTGGTTTTAGTGGCTGATGCATAAGCTTGATTAACAGTTACATTCCCAGGGCTTCCACATATTTATAGATACACGAACACGTATACATATATATTTTCCTACCACAGGCAGCACGGTGCTTCATGAGACAATGAAAGATCTCCATGTCATTCCTGGCTTAGGAAACCACGTAATTATCGGAGTCCTCAGAGCGAACACCAAACCCACTTCAACTCACTAACACCGAGGATAGTGATTTTTATGCATTCTATTTCATTTTTTATAACTTCAATTTTTCTTGACACTGTACATCCCATGCTCCAATTATTAATGCATGCAGGCAGGCGTTTCCTCTCATTCTGAGTTATGTCCCAACAGCAAAGCAAGGTGCCAAAAGCTTTGTTCAGTTTACACCATCACAACTGACTGTGCTTTGAGGGAGTAGATTCCCCCAGTCATATTTCATAATCTTTCCATCATGAGGGACCTAGCTTTGGGCACTATATCTAATAATGTTTTGCTGTTATTCACAAGACATTTCCAGTAGTTAATCCCTCAGAAGTAGACCATCTATTTTCCTTCAGACGCTGGTCTTAATCTGAAGGCTCCACTAAAGCCAGTTCACCATGGGTGACCTTGCTGATATCTAAATTGCTGGCAGCATAGCTTACAGGATCACAGCAACACGACAGGCACCACGCATAACAGACAGACAGAAAGACAGACAGACAAGTGGTGATGTGCAAACATGCATGGAGGATATATTGAAAAACAACAGCTTTACATTGTATTATTTTTAATCGAGGTTTCTAAGATTTTGATTTCTAAGGTTTCTAAAATATTTATCCATGTGTAATAAAGCACCTAAGGGGCACAGTCACGGATCCCTCCCTGACATACACGTTTCAGCATTGGTTGAAGGGATTTCAAAGCCTAGGATCATGGTCTCTTGGGACAACTCAATCAATTGACACAGCATCGTCTGTAAAATTTAAGTTCTACATCCTAGTCTGATAAACAGTGTCTGGGGTCTAAAGGCTTGAGATTGATAATCTAAGACACAACGGTTGGTCTTTACTCATCTGGAAAACAAAGAACTCAATGAAGAAATTACTCAACAGGACTAACAGCTGGCACGAAACATAGCCCCATCTATCCTAAGACCAGAAGAACTAGATGGTGCCCCACTGCTAGTACCAATCATCCTGGTCAGAGACACAATAGATGGATGGTTGGGCCAGGTTAATATGCGGGGGGAAATTTTTTTAATCATTTTATTGGGGGCTCATAAAACTCTTATCACAATCCATACATACATCAATTGTATAAAGCACATTTGTACATTCATTGCCCTCATCATTCTCAAAACATTTGCTTTCCACTTAGGCCCTTGGCATCAGCTCCTCATTTTTCCTCCTCCCTACCCATTCCCTTCTCCCTCATAAAACCTTGATAATTTATAAATTATTATTTTGTCATGTCTTACACTGGCCAATGTCTCCCTTCACCCACTTTTCTGTTGTCCATCTCCCAGGGAAGAGGTTATATGTAAATCCTTGTAATCAGTTCCCCCTTTCCACACCACCCTCCCTCTACTCTCCTTGTATCACTACTCTCACCACTGGTCCTAAAAGGATCATCTGTCCTGGATTCCCTGTGTTTCCAGTTCCTATCAATACCAGTGTACCTCCTCTGGTCTAGCCAGACTTGCAAGGTAGAATTCGAATCATGATAGTGTTTGTGGTGGGGGTGGAGGAAAGGAAGCATCAAGGAACTAGAGGAAAGTTACATTTTTCATCGTTGCCACATCGCACCCTGACTGGCTCATCTCCTCCTGAGACCCTACTGTAAGGGGATGTCCAGTGGCCAACAAATGGGCTTTGGGTCTCCACTCCGCACTACTACACTCATTCACTATGATATGATTTTTTGATCTTTGATGTCTGATACCTTATCCCTTCGACACCTCACTTCCCTGTGGGCTTTGTTGCTTCTGAACTACATGGTCGCTTGTTTACCTTCAAGCCTTTAAGACTTCAGACACTATATCTTTTGATAGCCGAGCACCATCAGCTTGCTTCACCACATTTGCTTATGCACCCATTTGTCTTCAGCGATCCTGTTGGGAAGGTGAGCATCACAGAATGCCAGTTTAATAGAACAAAGTATTCTTGCACTGAGGGAGTACTTGAGTGGAGACCCAATGTCCATCTGCTACCTTAATACTAAACCTATAAATATATGCACATAGATCTGTTTCCCCATCCTCATATATTTACATATGTACATGCCTTTATTTGGACCTCTATAAATGCACTTTGCCTCCTAGCTCTTTCCTCTACTTCCTTTTACTTTCCTCTTGCCCCACTATCATTCTCAGCCTCCATTTGCGTTTCAGTAATTTCTCTCGGTTACCTTGCCCTTGATGAATCCCTACCAGGCCTCTCACTCCCTCCTTGCTACTGATTTTGGATCACTTATTGCTCCCCTGTCCCTGGGTTGGTCAGCACCACCTCTTGTGCCCCTCCTCCCCCTCTCCCATGTCCCCCCCGAATATCCAGTCCCATTTTCACCTCCAGATTGTTCATCCAGCCCATCTTATTTAGACAGACCTGCAGAGATAATAACATGCACAAAAACAAGACAGAGCAAAACCAAGCAACAAAAGAAAACAACGCAACAAGAACAAAAAGCCAGTGACAAAAACAACAACAAAGAAAAGCCTGTAGTTAGTTCAAGGATTGTTTGTTGGCCTTTAGGAGTGTTTTCCTGTAGTCTGATGGGATGTCACGCCCTGGCCCCAAAGTCTATTTTTGGTATTCCCTGGGGACTTAATTTCTCTGTTCTCCTTGCTATTCTGTTGCACTCTCTTAGTGTTTTGCCTCGGTGTGGTGGGATGAGATCGGGCGCAATTCCCACACTGTGTCTCCAGTGTTGTCTCCACTGACTACAGGTCAGTGAGGGATGTAATGTTTCATAGTGGGGACGGCCATATGGTCTTCTCTGTGGATTGGTTTCTCTGAGAGGGATATTGTCCTCCAGCCTTGGTGGGCCAGGATGTGCTCCACTCTCTCTTCCTCCACCTTCGTTTGCTCTCATGTGCTCTGATCAGACATGTCCCTCTCACTGAGCTGCAGCTTCAGTGCTGTCCTCTGAAATAATTTTTTCTCGGGGAATGCAAGAAAATTAACGAACAAAACTAGCTCTGTTTTGTCTTTTTCTTTTCTTTTTTCTTTTTTGCCATATTTACTTAAGTAGTAGAAACTAGAGGAACCCCCCAAAACAGTTGTCTGAAATACTCCTTAGCTTTGAACTAAAACTACTCCCAAAGGATATCTTTCCATTAAAAGTCAGATTGACACATAAAATAAACAATGTCACCCATTAGTACAGTTAGCCTTAAAGAAAAAAAAATCTTTATGAGACGAAATGATCAGCAGTTACTCTAAAGCAAAGATAAGAAAGGTCAAGTGGAAAGGGGAAGCTGGAATCAATAGAAGCAGAATCAACAGAAGGGAAAAGAGAATGTTGACACAATGTGGGAAAGGTAGTTAAATGCCATTGAAAGTGGAAATTGGTAAATAGGACTCTAATTTGCTGTGTACACTTTCATCAAAAATTCAATTATATAACTAAGACAATCTAAGTGAGAAAGCTAAGTCCTTGGATGTCATACCAAGAAATCCTATTTTTTTCCCACTTAATCATAGCCCTAATCTAAGAACAGCTAGTTCTTTATGACATGACCTTGATCTATGCTCGCCCTCTTGAAGAAATCACTGAAGGTATAGGCGATCCAGCAAAGTATGATGAAGAAACCAGATTGTGGCAGTTACATAATCTGTCAACTTGCAAAGAGTTGGAGTCTAACCTGTCAATCAGGTCACAACCAATGAGGCCTCTGTGTGGGCCTGGCCGCCTCCTGAGGAGTCTGGGAACTCCTGTCTTTCTCCCTGGAGGTGAGATACATATTCCTTTCCCTGGGAGACATTCCTGTTGACAAACCACATGGAGCTACACTGATGGAGCCAGAGCTCTGGAGCTGGAGGAGTCACATGGAGGCCCACACCAGCACTGAGATGCTTCCACCACCACTGGACCCACAAAACTTTCCATTCACTGGCCTGTGACCTTCCTGCATTCGGTGTCATTGCATATGTTGCATGAGTCTGAAGAGGAACTGATAGACTAGTAGGAGACACATGGACTAATGTTGGACTATGGACTTGATCTGGACTGAGCTGGGATGTTTTCTCAATATAATTGCTCTTTACATGAATCTCTTTTTTATACGCACACAAATGTCTATGAATTTGTTACTCTAGTCCACCCAGACTAACACACAGATGACGGCTGGCTACCAAAGAGAATGGTGTCTAGTGTCTTAAAGGCTTGTTTGAAAACAAGCAACTATCTAAGTGAGGCTTCAGCTCAGACTACACAGAAGAAGTGCATCAGCTTGTGTGATCGTGGATTGTAAAGAATAAAATCCAGTTCCAGAAGAGGCAACAGTACTAGAGCTTAAATTGTGACCACTCAGTTTGCAAAAGACTATGTATGACACTGAAGGCCCAAAACCCATTTGCAGGATCCCCGATGTGGATTAAGCCTCCGATAAATTCCCTCTGATTATAGACCAAGGACGAAAATGGCCTTGTTATCAGAGCGCATTGTAGCACAGGTTACTGCAGTGGTAGTTAGACTAAACTGGGGCATCTTGTCACTTGATCTCCCTTGTTTAGCCAATGTATATTTGCTGAAGTTTTTAATATTTTCTGATTTCTTTTCTATTGGGGTTTTTCCTGTTTTATTCTGTCATTGCCATTGGGTTGGGGTTTCTTGTGTCTTTTTTGTTTGTTTGTTTGTTTGTTTGTTTTGAGTTTGTTTTTTTGCATAGGAAACCCAGGATAGGTAAATCTACAGAGACAGCACTTGGATTTAGAGTTTCCTGAGAGCATAGCAGGGGAGATTGCTGGGAAATTTGAAGCTAATAACAATGGGTATAAAGAAGAAGAAATGTCCTAAAACTTTCTGTGGTGATGATTTCACAACTCTTTTGAATAGGATTCCATTATTGAAATGTTATCATGTGAATTTTATGCCAATGAAACTTTTTTTAAAGTTAAAAAATACAAATATATAAAAAACATTTTATAGAAGTATTTCCCAAATGGGTAATACTGTTCCCAGAGGGGGTTGGGGTGGTTCTGGAATGACCCAGGGGGCTTCAAAAGCAGAAACCAACACTTTATTCTAAGTCGTGGACTATAATGCCAAAGTATTTAATCACCGGCACACCCATGTCTACCACAATAACTTCTGTAATAGCAAAAAGATGGAAACAACCAAAAACCCAGTGTGTGGAGGAAAGGATCAACACACTCCGGTCCATAGACACAATGGCATGTTACACATCTTTAAAAACGACGATGGGTCCGTCAAACTCCTCGTGACATAGGCAAAAATGGAAGGCATTATGCTCAGCACAGTCAGTCTCATCAAGACAAACCTTTCATGACACCATTACTATACAGAAGACGGAAAGGAAGACATGCTTTCACACCAAGGGAAGAGCCTTTGAAGACTACAAGGAAGCCAGGGGCAGAGAGGGAAAGGGGAGGGGTTGGAACAGAAGGAGGGAGACAGGGAATAAATAAATAAATAAGTCACTAAGCCAAACCTTTACCTCAAAAAAAAATTTTTTTAACTGCCAGTGGGGCATTGAGTAATTTTTATTTCCTGAAAAGGAGGCGGTAGGCCAAACAAGTCTGAGTCACCCACAGTGACTGCCCACTAACAATGTTCATCTTTGCTTGAAACACAGTAGCTTTGCCCAAGCAGCTTCTTCTATTCCAGCTGCCCCTTCCTCCCAGGAAATCCTTCCTGTTCAGGTGGGCCCAAAGCAGCTCCCAGTACACCACCTGCCACCCTTTCACTCCCATAAGGAATCACAGTCTCGGAAACCCACTGGGATCAGCTCTACCCTGTCCTATATGGTCCCTATGAGTTGGAATCAACTGGATGGTAGTGAGTTTGGTTTATTCTATCCCCTGAGCTCCCGGGGCCACACAAACAGTTCACATTTCGTAGGTGACCAGAAGGTTGGCTGTTCAAACCATGGAAGGCCACGCTCAGCAATCTCCTTCTACAGATCACAGCAAGGAAGTCTCTGTGGAACAGTTCTTGTGTGCACACACAACTTACCATGGGTCAAGCAGAGGAGCAACTCAAAAAAGATCCTCAACAAGATGGATTGACTCACCGGCTACATCAATGGGTCGATGCATAGGGACAATTGTGGGGATGGCAGGGGACCAAGCAGGGTTTCCCATTGTGCACGTGGCTGCGATGAGTCGGAACCGACTCGCTGATACCTAACAACCACACGGGAGTGAGGGGGCGGGAATGGAAAGTAGTGTGGCTGCTGGGGAAAGCCGTTTGTCAGTTCTGTGAAGAGTTAAACATCATCATAGGATCCCCCAATCCCACCTGGAAAGAAGTCACCAAGCAAAGAGGCATGTGTTCACAGAAGCACTGTTTGCCACGGCCAACAGGTGGAGCCGACCCAAAGGACCATCAACAGATGAGCGGAAAAGAGCACGTGGCACAGCCACACCTGAAATACAAAGAGAGAGCCAGAGCCCTGGTGGCGCGCTGTTTAAGCGCTTGCTGGCCTGCTAACTGAAAGGTTAGCGTTCCGGCAGCCTGGTTCCATAAAGGGAACAGCCTGGGGGCAATTCTACTCAGAACTCTAGGGTCACTCTGAACCGGAATCAACTAGGAGGCCTTGAGTTTATAAAATAGCGTGAGGTGCTGACACGTGCTTGGCATGAATGGTCCTAGCAAACATTACACTGGGTGAAATAAACCTGACACAAAAAGACAAATACTGTCTGATTCCCATTTAGTGGACCATCTAGTAGGCAAATGTACATTCCTGAAAGCGTGTTTGTGGCTAAACTACAATTCCACTGCCATCGAGCCAACTCTGATGAACAGCAACCCTGTAGGAAGGGTAGAACTGCCCTGTGGGTTTCTTACACGGACTATCCCTTTTTAAGAGAGTAGAAAGCCCCTTCTAGTGGGTTCAAACTGCTGGCTTTACAGTTTGTAGCCCAATCATTACCACTATGCCACCAGGGCTCCTGTTACCAAGAGCTAAAAGGAGCCCCACGAACCACTGATTGTAAGCCCTCCACAGCTACAGGAAACATTGGTGGTTCGAGTCCACCGAGCAGCTCTGTGGGGAAAAGGCCTGGAGATCTGTTCCCCTAAAGACTCCAGCCCAGGAAGGCCTGTGGGGCAGTGTTGCTTTGTAACACGGGTTACTTTGAAGGGCAGCAACCACCACCAGAGTTGGGGACTGGGGAGCTGGAACATAAGGGGGAGTAAGTTTGTTTAGTGATGAGAAGCTTCTGTGAACCTTCAAGCTCTCTGAAATGTTGCACAGCAGGGTGGGTGTGATGAACAGCACTGGACGCTTTGTGATATGCATGGGGGCTTCCAGAAGATGAGATCCATTTGGCCCTGGATGGAACAGGGCAGAAAGGGGAGGGAGGGACATCTAGGAGTGAGGGGACACCACAAGGTCAGTGTCACAGGGAGGAGGTGATGTTATGACTAGGCCTCAAAACAGGAAATGGGGCCCAGGAGGAGGAGGGATGCTCCAGGGAGAAGAGGCGGAAGCTAGAACGTATGAAAAAAGCAATGTGGTTGAGGTTCAGGAAATACACAGGGCATGTGGTGGGCGTCAGGTGCACAGGGAGCTTGTCGCTGGGAACAGTGCGGTGACTGAGGGGCAGCATACAAGCCCACCCTCCGTCTCATCCCAGCCCCCACGTGGATGACCCTTACAAGCATTACGCTGAGTGAAAAAAGCCAGACACAAAGGGGTTAAGAGTACGTGAGCCTGCTTCCTTTCTCTTCCATTAAGCTTCTCTGTTCTTTAATGACTGTTGAAAATAGGCACGGGCGCCAGGTCAACTGTCTCTACATGTACAATCCAGTGACACTGATTACACTCTTTAAAGGTGTGGCCATTTCAACCTCTGGCTCTTGATCTAAACTTGCTTCCCTGGGTGTCCTGCTGTTAACAATTTGAACTCATATACAAAAACTCCAAACTAAATGCCATCACATCTATTCCAACTGATGTCAAGTCTAGAGTACAGAGGAGAATTGCCCCTGTGGGTTTCCAAGACTGTGAATCTTTATGGGAGTAGAGAGCCTCATCTTCCTCCCACAGAACGGCTACTGGGTTTGAACCACTGACCTTGAGATTAGCAGTCCAACTCATAACCTACAAGGCTACAAGGGCTCCTATTGATCTCATATCGTGCATTCTTTAAAAGAACACAATGCCCTTAGTACAGGTTCTTTACTAGTTAAGCAAGATTGTTATTTGGATTTTAAAAGTTTGGGGGGTGGGATATTTTTGGTTTAAGATTTAAAGGTAACCTCAAAACAATGATTTCAGAAGTTCATTCCGCATCAGTGACTCCAGGACAGGTATGGTGGTTACATAATCTGCTGTCAATTTGAGGATTCAGAGTGAAGGGGTGGAGTCTAGTCTGTCAATCAGGTAGTAGCTTGATGACCTCATTTGGAGGCGCTAAGGAGATAAATACCTCCCTGGAGGCAGGACACATGCTCACTCCCTGCAAGACATCCCTGTGGAGAAGACGCATGGAAAGGGAACCACATGGAGACCCCTGACAGTGCTAAAATGCTCATAACGCTGGATCCAAAAGACTTCCCACCCACTGGCCTATGATCTTCCTGCATGCAGCGTCAATGCATGTGTTTCATGAGTCTGAAGAGGACTGTTATAGATTGGTATTGGACATATGGGCTAATAGCGGACTTATGGACTTGATCTGGACTGGGCTGAGATGTTTTCTCAATATTCAACTGCTCTTGTACCTAAAACTTTTTCTTACACACATATGAGCATTTATGAATGTTTCTGTAGTCTTCCTGGACTAACACAGGGTGGATTCCATGAGAACTAAAATTCTGTTCTGTGTTTTACCCTTTGGATAAGGATTCTTCTTTAAAATCTTCGATAAACATGGTCAATGATAGCTGGGCACCACCCAGTTCTTCTGGTCTCCTAGCCAAGCAGACTGCTGCTCTCGGAGACAGTCAACCGTGCACTCCGTTTCTTCCTCCTGTTCCTGACTCCCCCTCTTCCTCTGCTGCACTTTAGATGGGCATTATAAGCTTTTAAGACCCCCAACACTATGCAACAACCTAACAGGGTGAACAGAAGAGCTAAAACCTATAGCAGGCCAGTTAACTGGAATGGCCCGTGAAACTATGATCTTGGTTCCTGAACTTGAAAGGTTTGGGATAACACTGAGTAGCATTATAACAACTAACCAAGATACATTTGGGGAGTCACTGGCTGAGTGACAGATAGCATAAGTATTCAACAAATAGACATTGTTAGCATCTTTAAGCCACACTATCTCTTGCTCATGACAATGGAGATGCGGTTGAAGTTGTCAGGGATGGTCCAGAAAGCACCAGCTCTGCCCTCTCGACTTCATGAAATTGCAGGTCAGACCTTTCAGACTTGCACCCAATCTGTCTTATCTTCTCATGCTCTTAGGCTTCCTCGAACACCCCTCCCCCGCCCAGTAACCCTCTCTTTAGAAGCACAGAAATTTCCACTAAGGGTGTGCACAACCTGGGAAGCCTGGTGCTGGCTCTCAATTGCAGACCACCACCTCACCACCTCACAAGGAATTAGGACTCCCAGGGAGCCCTTCTACCAGCTCAGAATTTCTGCTCATCGCCCCACCCCAGTGTCCTGCAGGCAAGCTCATTTCTCAACTGGCAACCTTGCTCTGCTCCTGACTTCCTCCTCTCCATGACTCATCCCCCAACTGACCTCCACCACCCACTGTTGATCTTCTGGAAAGCCTCCCTGGGGTTCCATCCAAGCTCAAAATTGGCATCCTCACAGGGCTCTTCCTGTACCTGCTCGTTTTCTCAGAGTACTCTTTGCCTTGTGGGCTCTTGCGCTCATTTTACCAGTATAAGGGGACAACTTGGGAGGCCAAGGTCTGCTTTCCCAGTACTGGTGGCACTATAGGATAAGCATTGGACTGCCAACTACACAGTAGGTGGTTCGAACCCACCAGCCGCTCTGCGTGCGAAAGATGAAGCTCTCTGCTCCTGTAAAGATTTACAGTCTCTTACACCCTATACAGGGTCGCAGTGAGTTGGATTCCACTCAGTGGCCGTGGGTCTGGATTTTTCATTTTTGTTGCTACATGAAGTGCCCCTCCAACACCAAACTCACTGCCACTGAGTCAATGCTGACTCACAGTGACCCGCTGTGGGTTTCCAAGACTGTCACTGCTTACGGGAATAGAAAGCCTGGTCTTTCTCCCCCAGAGCTGCCGGTGGTTTCAGACTGCTAACCATCGGGATTGCAACTCAACTCATAACCAGTACACCACCGGGGCGCCTAGGTACTGCAAAAGCACTGGGCTCTTTACTGAAAAGGTTGTCGGTTGAAATCCACCCTTATGCGTCTTAGAAGGATGGCTGAAAACCCTTTGGGGTACATTTCTACTCTGACATATCAGCTTGTCGTAAGTCAATATTGACTCTCAATAGCCAACTGTTTGGTTTGGGGTTTTTTGTTTGTTTGTTGTTGCTTTGGACTGCTTTCTTCCTCCCAACATTGACAAAACCTCTCCCCCCTCCAAATGTATAACCTTTGGTCATACCATCTTTGGCCCTCCTTGGAGGAGTCCTGTGGCATCATGGGTAAAGCTGCAGACAGCCAAGTCACTGGTTTAAACCTACCAGCATTCCTCTGGAGAAAGATGAAGCAGTCTGCTCCCATAAACATAGACAGTCAGAAACCTGAAGGTATAGTCTAACTTTGTCCTATGGGGTCACATTTATAAGAATTGAGAAGAGAGCAGTGGGTTAGGTTGGGTTGGGTTAGGTTAGGTTGGGCTGGGCTGGGCTGGGCTGGGTTAGGTTAGGTTAGGTTGGGTTGGGTTGGGTTGGGTTGGGTTGGGATAGGATGGATTCCACTGTGCTGGGCTGGACCCTTCTTTGCCTTGGAAGTGACACACATATTCCTAGAGATCTTAGGGACACTGTCTTCCACTCCACCTCAAATCCTAAAATGTACATGAGCAGCATCAAGATTCATGAAGACCATGCTAAATCCAAATGACCCTCCACTCTACTCCTCCATTCACATCTGGCTCGTCCAGGCACCCAGAAAAGCTCTGCCAGAAATCTTCCACTCCACCACCCCAGCCTCCCAGCTCTCTCACTTCCCCTCCGATGACCCTTCCAAGTCCCTCCCAGTTATACATGTTTCCCTTTTCACCTCCACTCCCAACTCTTCGACCCCCACCCCCTTCCAACTGCTGAACCTTCCAACAACCTTCTCCACAAACCCCCGCCACTCTACCCGCTGCGGGAAGGGAAAACCACATGGCAACATACGTTTGTGTCTCTGAAAATCTGTGAAACATGTACTCTCTGGCCCATTATAGAAAAAATCTGCAGACTGCTGATGGACAGGATGAAAGGCAAACCCCTCTGGGCAGTGTTTAAGCTGCCTCGTGATGTGGCCTCTGCTTACTCCAGTTCCTTCTGAGAACTTTCTCCTCACCTCTGGCAACCACATCTCACCCCTTTTCAGGGAGCAATATGGGCCTCTCCTTCCTTTTGGGTTTGCTTGATTAGGCTCCCTAAGTGGGTCAACCAATTTGTCCTCGAATGCAAACCTAAAGGTTCATGGTTCAAACCCACCCAGCCCAGTATCACGTAAGAAAAGCCCTACCAAAGTTTCCTTAAAGATTACAAACCACACCAAACTCACTGCCGACTCAGAGAGACCCTATAGGACAGGGAAGAACTGCGCCTGTGAGTTTCTGAGACTGGAACTTGTTATGGAATTAGAAAGCCCCAAATGTCTCCCTTATGAAAATAGCAGCCAAGAACATCCCACTGGAGCAGTTCTACTCTGTTCCGCATGGAGTGGCCAGGAGTGGGAACCGACACAGAAAGCCACTCGCAGTCCCAAACCGAGCCACATGCATCCACATCGCGTTTCCGGGACTGTGGCTCTTTACAAGAGTAGAAAGCCCTATGGTTTCTGCCACAGAGCTGCTGGTAGTTTTGAACTGCTGACCTTTCAGTTAGCAACCCTACTCACAACCACTCCACCACCAGGGCCCCTTAACTAACAACAGCAATGCTCAATTCAATTGTGTTCCAGTAAGGTGTGTACACTGGTGACTGTCAAATTTTAGCAAGCATTAGAATCACCTGGTGAAAAGATGGGGCTTTCTACTCCAGTAAACAGTTACCATGTCGGAAACTCCCAAGGTCCTATAAGGTAGCTATGAGTTGGCAATGACTCCATGGCAGTGAGTATGGTGGGCGAAGGGAGGTGGTGGTGGTGGTGGTGATTTGTTTATTTTTGGAGAGCTCATTGCCCCTGGATGGTACAAGAACGGCCTGGCAGTCTACTTCAGAAAACACAGCCACTGAAACCTCTCGGAGCAGTTTTACTCTGGGACACAGTGGTTGCCCTGAGCCCGAATCAGCTTGCTAACCATTGATTTGGTCTCGGTGTTTTGTTTTGTTTTGGTCTTCCTCAGAGGGCACATTAGATCCCTGGTTACAAGTTCCAGGTAGTGAGCACCTGATTGGCATGGTGTCCCCGCCCCTACCCCACCATGAGCTTCTTGGGGGCCAGCAGGATTGTATTCACGATGGAATCCTCACAGACCCAAGAACACAAGGAGAATTCAGTATTTGTTATCTGTGGTCGAAGCAAACGAATTTACCCTTGCAAGTTGCTCCTGCTCAGTATCAGAGCACGACCAAGGGGAAATGAAGTGGGAGGGCAGACCTGACCTTGCCGGTAACTGCCGACGCCCAGAAGCAGGAACGCAGGTGCTCTCTCCAGGGCTGATGGGCTGCTAACGTGCACACGCACCCGGAGCCCAGGTGGCTGGGGCACACTGGAAAGTCTCCAGGTTCATAGAAGACTATGCAGGCCAGACAAGCAGGGGCACCGGCAAGCCACCACGAACAGCTTCAAGGGCTACACAGTCCCGCCCACCTGGAGGGCCCAGCTACTGTCCTGTTCAAAATGGGATGCAGCGAGGACGCCTGGTTCCACATATCACGATGTGAGTGCAGTGCATGGAGACTTAACATTATCATCAGGGGTCCTGGTGGTTCAGTGCTGGGCTGTCAACTCAAGGTTGGCAGCTCGAAGCCACACAGTGGTTCCAAGACAGACAGACCTGATGGTTTGCTTCTATGAAGACTGCAGTCTGAAAACCTTATAGGCCAGTGGTGTACTGTCACATGGAGTCGCTTAGGGGTCGGAATCAGACTGACGGCACCCAACGACAGCAGCGTTAGGCTATATTGTTATTAATGAGAAACGTTGATTGAGTTCTGGGTGGCTTGGTTTTTATTTCCTTGAGTTCTGGGTGGTTTGTTTTTATTTCCCCCCAAGACTACAGGCAGGGATAAGACCTCAGTGTCGCAGAGGTTGAATTCATTTGTAGTTCAGAATACAAACCCAACAATATAAATATAAGGTAAAAATTACCGTATGTCTAAAGTAAAACATATCGAAGGTAAATAATTCTACAGGACTTCAGCCTGTCATGAGGACTTCCTCCCTGTTCTGCTTAAGTCATCCTCTACAAAACTCTTCCTAGCATCTACACAGGTGAGTATATAGCACACATATGTACAGGTGCCTGGGTGTCTCGATGGTTAAGAACTTAGCTGCCAACTGAAAGGCTGCATTTCCCCACCAGCTGCTCTGCAGAAAAAAGGGGAGAGAGAGAGAGATGTGGCAACCTGCTTCTATAAAGATCTATCACCTTGGAAACCTGTGAGGAGGGTCTCTTCAGTCTTCCAGGGTCACTATGAGTCAGAGTCAACTGGATAACAATGGGTCTTGGTTTGTGCTGGACAACTAACCTAAGGGTTAGCTGTTCCAACCCCCACAGCAGAAGGAAGACCAAGCAAACCCTTTGGGGCTCAGTTCTACCCAGTATTACAAGGAGTCACCATGAGTCAGGATCGACTTGCTGGCAGTGGATTCCAGCCTCGGGTGTGAAAATGTTTGCCTTCTGTGTTGGTGCATAAGCTCCTCCAATAGGGGGGCCTTGACTTGTTCCCATCCTTGTACTTCTACCACGCCCTGGCACTAACAGTGTTAAATAAACACTTAATGGATTTGACAATGACTGTGCAATATGAGCTGAGCTTTTAAGGAAGGGCAAACCGTAGATAAGGAGAGAACTGAACGCTTGGCTTTCCAAACTTGGGCAAGGAAACCAAGCAGGTTACCTCGCGCTTTGGTCGTTCAGGAAGCCTTGTGGTTAAGAGGTCCCGGGGGAACAATCAAATGCCATTCTACCAACAGCCATGGCCCATGGTGTTTGTTCTTTGACGATGGTCTACTAGAATTCACCTAGCCTTTTATACTATAACACAAGCTTCCTAAACCTTCAATAGCCCTAAACTTCAATTGCTTTAACCTCAAAAACATTTCCTAGGTCCGAATTCTTTATCTACTTCCCCTAGCTCCTGTTCTTCTGGTACTAAATGGGGTGGAGGTGAGTGGGTAGGAGAAATGAAACCCAGACCAAAAATCAGCTTAGCTGAACACTGAATTGATACTTTATGTACTCACAGGAAGCTCGTGGGGTGTGACATTAGGTAAAAGTTTCCTTAACACCTAGAATTTCTCGGCAGTACTGGGGAAGGGCTGCAGAGCCCAGCGAGCTGTTTCCGTTCAGATCCAAACACTTGATCGAGGAGGGCTTGTGGCTCAACGGTTAACCAAACCCAAAAGTCCGAGGTGTCTACTTCTGTAAAGATTGCAAAGCGTCGCTAAGAGCTGGCATTGGCTCCATGGGACAGCCATAATGGAACGAGACTGTACAAAGCCAGCTTGATGAACTCCATCCTGGTTGGTGAGTCAACTGTGCAAACGTAAGAGTCTAATGTCAGCCCAAAGCGAGATCACATCACACTCCACCACAAAACAACGTGGACGCCAGAAGCCACAGGCAGATGATTTTAACCCGAAAAGCCACGCATCCTTCATTCTTTAGTTCCTGCTACATAGAAAGGAAATATGTCTAACCTAGTCTGGTTAAGTGAAGTCTTCTCACTGCCCTCGAATTGATTCCAACTCATCGCGGCCGTAGAGGATGGGGTAGAATTACCCCTCTTGGTTTCCCAGACCGGAACTCGAGTGGAAAGGCTTTTCAAACTGCTGACACTGGTTAACAGCCCCGCTCGCATCCATGACACCCCCAGGGCTCCCTCGGTGACGTCTTAGAGCTGAATAAGCGAAACAACTGCCTCCGCATGCCATGTTTGTCAGATGGACATGGGTTCATTTCAGAAATTCAGTTCTCAAAAACCTCACCTAGGAGCCCCTTGTCCCTGGTAGCAGCGTGGTTGCACATTGGGGCAAAGGTCAGTAGCTCGAAATCACCAGCTGCTCTGCAGGAGAAAGATGAACCTTTCTACTCTTGCGGAGTTACAGCCTTCCAAACCCACAGGCACAGTTCTACGCTGTGCAATGAGGTCGCTATGCATCAGAACGAACAGCACGGCAGTGCGTTGGGTTGGGTTTGGGGCGCAGACCTCTAGTTCTTCATTGATTTCCTATCTCAGCTACTAACTGAAAGGCTGGCTGTTGGCACGCATGAAGGTTGCAGCCTCAAAAACCCGTGGCCAGTTCTACTCTGTCACGTGAGCTCACTATGAGTTGGCCTCAACTCAATGGCACCTAACAACAGGAAAATATTGGAAGCGCTACACTGTGTGTCTCTAATTAAATCAGATAAT
Organism: Tenrec ecaudatus; assembly: GCF_050624435.1. Lineage (NCBI taxonomy): Eukaryota > Metazoa > Chordata > Mammalia > Afrosoricida > Tenrecidae > Tenrec > Tenrec ecaudatus. The sequence continues at coordinate 318,980,104 of NC_134530.1, read as the reverse complement.
TTTCTATTTAACATCTTAAGGAGGATGTCACAGTAAGAAAAGTCCTTAAACACTGAAACAACAGATTTTTTTCCCTTCAATCATCACAACTGCATACAGGCTTTGGGTGCTGTTTCTAAGTCCTTGGTTAACAGGAAATATAAATAGCATTTTTTTTATCAAATAAGAGTTTTTCGCTCCAGCAACAGAATTCTCAGTGGATATTTAAAATTTCACAGATCATAGACTATCAGACACATGGACACCCCAAGTCCAAAGACAATCATGCACATTCAATCAGTGAGGAATCAGAGATACACACAGGAAATTCAAGGAGCAAGTCAATGTCTTTAGGTCGAATATGAAGAACAATTTTATGATTTAGTCTGTAAAAAAAAAAATCCAGCTAGCTACCATCAAATCAGTTTTGACACATGCTGACATCGTGTGTCTGGGTAGAAATGCTTCTAAATGACTTTAAGAAGCAGATCACCAGGTAAAACCAGCCTTTCTTTCAAGCACCTCGGGGTAAACTCAAACCACTGGTCTGTGGCCACATGCTCTGTTCTTCACACTACCCAGGGACACTTCCCTGGATGTGTCAGGCTAAGAAAAAGTCACCTTCACCGAGACAAGAGTAAACGTATCAAGAACCACCCTGCTAACCTCTAACAACTTGTCAAATAAATCTCCACTCTTCTCTGAGACTTGTGCCTGCAGACCAGGGCCAGTCACACTAGAGTTGACCCTTGGGGGACATTAGAAAAAGATGGAAAGGTCAAGAGTCTCTCTAGGTGCCCTCTCGACACCCCAGCAGGGGCTGTGCTCAGCTCTCACTGGGCAATGGCAACAAGACTTCTTCCTCTTTTGCCTTCAGCCCTCAGTTTGGGCACCTCAACATGTTTTGTTGGTTCCATGTCTAAGCAGCTCATTAAAGTCGCTGCGCTTCAAACAACTTAGTTGAACTCTGTTTTCAGCCCAAGCCCCAAATGAGTCAAGGGCCTTTCATATCCCTGTGTCCAAAAAAATAGAAACAAGCCACATGTCAACAGATGAAAGAGTACAAAAAATATGCTCGTCCCAGACACCCGCCATAATTCTAGTTACACTTAGTAAACATCTGCTTGGCTTTGGGTTTTGTTTTGTCGTGAGTAATATGTATGCATGTTACCACTCTCAACTGTTCACTCACATATGTTGAAGATTATGATTTCTAAAGATCACTTGCTGTCATCCAGTTGATTTAGACTCATCTGGACCCTATAAGGCAGAGCAGAACTGGCCGTCATCTGGGTTCCCAAGAAAGTCTCATTTTTTTTTCTCCCTTGGAGCAGTTGGTGGTCTCAAATGTCTAACCTTGCAGTTTGCAGCCAAACCTGTAACCCACTACACTCCCAGATGGTAATAAACAAAGGCGGTAAGAATGTAAACAAATGAGGAGGCATTGAACTTCCGTCAGAATAGACCTAAGGTCTATAGCCATTCTACCCTGAATGTGTCCCATCTTGTCTGATCTTGGAAGCTAAGCAGGGTCTGTCCTGGTGAGTAGTTGGATGGGAGACCAGACGTTCCATGGAGTACTTGGAAAAGAACCCTGTAGTAAGGCAGGGGCAAACTGTACAAACAATGGCATATCACTCAGCCATACAAGATAAACGAAGTTCTGATACACGTTTTGACCTTGAGGAACTTTGAAGACATTTTACTAAGAGCAATAAGTCAGGAACAAAAGGACGGATAATTTATTATTCCATTTAAGTGAAATCTCTAGAGAAGAAAGCTGCCCGGGGCTGCTGGGAAGAGGAGGGGATGGGGAGCTATTGCTTAAGGGACAAGCTGCTGTCTGGGATGAGGGATAACGATTAGACACAGATACTGGGGCTGGTTGCACAACACGGTAATTAATATCATTGGATTGTACATGTAAAAGTAGGTAATGGGATAAAAAATATGTATTTTGCCAGCTTTATTTTTAATAATCAACCCTAAAAAGTAGATCATTCATTTTCAAATATGGATACTGAGGCTCGCAGAGGGCAGGATGTCAGTTGGCAATGACACGTGTCCACTGGCCCTATGCTTGTGCCCTACACTGAGGGGATCCATGCCCCGCAAGCCTAGTGTACATTTTCCTGGGGTTCTTGCTAAACTCCGAGTCCCTTTCAATGAGTCTGGGTGGGGTCTGAGAGTTAACAACTCTAACAAGCTCACTGGTGGTCGCTGGTCCCCTTGCCACCCTTTGAGGGGCCAGGGCATATGACGATGACATTCTTGTTTCCTGCTGTAGAGTTGCTCCCCAATAATGGCTGCTCATGCACAACAAAAGAAATCACTGGCTGGTCCTGGGCCATCTCTATGATTGGTTATGGGTTTCATGGGCTCATTTTTATAAGTCAATCTCTGCATTGCCGTCCGCCGCCTCAGTCCGTCTGAGTCTGGAAGCTTTGCTGAAGGCTGTTGAATGTCACAGCAACACGCAAGTCCCTACTGGCTGATGGGTGGTGGCTGTCCATCAGGTAGAAATAGAAGCAGGCCGCCCCCGTGGGAGTGAGAATCCATCACTGAGCCACCACGGCCCCTTGCTCCATATTACACGGCTACAGTCAATGAGCAACAGCAGAGAAGCTCTGGATAAGGGAAATCTTCACATACCACGAGCCTGGGACCAGGAGCAAGACACTTCAATTTCTTGAGTTTCTCTGCTGCCTTCTCCCCTTTCTCACTTCATTCCCATCTCTCTTTAGCACACAGGCTTAGCCTGGGTTCTCGAGAGAAGCAAAACCAGTGAGATGCTTACAAATACACATGAATCTCTCTCCTATGTGTAGACAGGTTTACTCGAAGGAAATGGCTCACAAATGATGGGGACTGGCAAATCCGAAATCCATGCGTCAGGCGACACAAGCTGATAACATTTGTGGGCTCACATGGCTGCAGGGGCTGTCACAAACCAAACCTCTAAGTCAGGTGAGAAGCTAGAGGCCTCTGCTGGCTTATGTCCCAGGAACCAGAATCAGGTGCTGAGACCAGAAAAGAACATCCATCATGGATGCAGGCCGGACATCCAAGGAAACTCTTCTGATCGGCCCCTCACACCAGATCACACACTGGAAGGTGATTACACCAGGCCTGCCAAGTCACCGAGAATCAGAGCCCAGGCAAACTGACAAGTAACACTCGGCGCCACACACACTACGAAAGAGCAGGCATGGGATTTCACAAGAGCACACGGCCCAGCATCCTGCTCCCACACTACTCATTCCAGCCAGAGTGCTTGCTCTCTAAAACCGAGGGAGTGGATTTTCGCAGGTGGCTGATTGCCCAGCATGCCCATCGGTGGTTCTCAAACCAGACTCCTTGTATTTATGAGAGAACGAAGAGCTTCTGACTTCTTACAAGGCCAAATGTCTATTAAAACAACAACTAATGTTTCAAATAAAAAGCAATAGTCTAACACAGTGCTTCTCAGCCTTTAATACAGTTCCTTACATGTGGTGACCACCCCAACCATAAAATAATTTTCGTTGCTACTTCATCACTGTAATTTTGCTACTGTTATGAATCGGACGACTCCTGTGAAAGGGTCGTTTGGCCCCCAAAGGGGTCACGACCCACAGGTTGAGAAACGCTGATCTAACAAGTACAAGGTTGCAGAATAGCGGCAACTCTCGTTGCTCCTGGGGAAACTGGAACAGCCAAGAAGGGGAAGGAAAGTGTTGCTCTCTTACCATTTTGAACATGTGCATGCCTTTGGCTCAGCGCATGTACAGCCCAGAGACACACCAAGAAACGCTAGACACAGGCGGTGTATATGGTCACACTCTCCAAGTTGCTCACCTACTGAAGTCAAGTCAATTCCAACTCATAGTGACCTTATACGACAGAGTAGAATGGCCTCTTTGGGTTTCCGAGACGTTACATCTTTACTGGAGGAGACAGGCTCCTCTTTCTCCCTCGAAGCGACTGGTGGATTCGAACCACTGAGCTTGTGATTAGCAGCCTAATGCGTAACCATAGTGACCCTGTACAGGTTTTCTGTGGGTACAAATTTGTACAGAACCAGAAAGCTTCATCTTCCTCCAAAGAGCACTTGGTGGATTCAAACTGCTGACGTTAGCAGCCCAACAAATGACTCATTCTGCCACTAGGGTGCCTTCTTCTACGGAGCATCCCTCCCCAAAATAGAAACCACAAAAATCTATCAATAAAGAAAACGTATTTCCTAAAACCATTGCCATCACAGAGATTCTGACTCGTAAGGACCCCATAAGAGTAGAATTGTCCCAGAGAGTTTTTTCCAAGACTGTACCTCTGTAGGGGAGCAGACTGCCACATCCTTCTCTCAGCATGGCTGGTGGATTTGAATCATTGACCTTTAGGTTAGCAGCCCAGTCCTTAACCCAACATGCCACCAGAGCTGCTCTCTATCCATAAAAGAAGAGATCAATTATGTCATAATCATACAATGGAAAACTAGACAGGGAGGAAAATGAATGAGTTATAACCATACAGATACACATGGCATGGACAAATTTTAGAAACTATATTGATGGAGGGGATAAAAGACATGATATACTTTTTATAATATTCTAAAGCAAGCACAATTAAACAATACGTTAATTAAATCTGTAGAGGGGCAGAACGCCTCATCTTTCCCCGATGGCTTTGAACCGCTGGCCTTGTGGTTTGCAGACCAATACATACCTTACTATGCCACTAGGGCTCTCCATGTGCAATAATGTACCTATCCCCATCATGGCCCCTCCTCGGAGAAAAGATGAGGCTTTCTACTCCCTCGAGATTCACAGATGGGAAACTCACAGGAGCATTTCTACTCTGTCCTATAAGGTTGAGAATATTTGGAATCTAATCATTGGCAGTGAACGTTTTTAGCTTTTTTGTTTTCACTTTTTCCAATTGGGTAGACTTGCCTTCAACTGCGATGAGTTCATTTCCCACCAATCAAGATTGTGTGAGTGCTCTTTGTTCTCCACGTCCTATTGTGTTAGTCTAGGTTGACTAGAGAAACAAATTCATAGAGACTCATATGTGTATAAGAGAGAGCTTGATATACAAGAGCAATTGAGAAACATCCCAGCTCAGTGCAGATCAAGTCCATAAGTCCGGTATTAGCCTCTATGTCCGATACCAATCAGTAAATTTCCTCTTCAGACTCAGGAAACACATGCAATGGTGCCGAATACAGGAAGATCACAGAGCAGTAGGTTAAAAAGTCTTGTGGATCCAGTGGCAGTGGAGGCTTCTCAGCCCTGGCAGGGGTCTCCACGTGGCTCCTCCAGCTCCAGGGCTCTAGTGTAGCTCCATGTGTCTTGTCAACAAGAATGTCTCTCAGGGAGTATCTGTCTGTATCTGGCCTCCAGTGAGCTATTTATCTTCTTGGTGTCTCCAAAGAGGTCGTCAAGCTGTGGATCTGATTGACCTTGGTCTTTAAAGTCCGTAGACCAGTAGTTCTCAACCTGTATGTCACAACCCCTTTGGGGGTCGAACGACTCTTTCATAGGGGTCGCCCAGTTCATAACAGTTCAAAATGACAGTTATTAAATAACAACGAAAATAGTTTTATGGTTGTGGGGGTCACCACAACAACATGAGGAACTGTATTAAAGGGTGGCGGCATTGGGAAGGTTGAGAACCACTGTCTTAGACTATTCCAGTTCTTTTTACACCTTGAAAACCAGGTCACTTTTTTTTTTAATTTGAAAACCAGGTCACTTTTACAGAAGTCCAGAAAACCAGAGAAGAGGGGGAGCCGCTAGCCAGAAAGGGGGGGGGGCAGGAAGTTTGATCTCTTCCAGGGGAATCTTGTTGATTGGCCTTTTCGATTTGCTCTCCCTCAATATCAGCAACTGAAAATTCTAGGAAGGAAATTCTACCCCCACACTCTTGGGGCCACCTCCATGGCAACTGGCTTAGGGCAGGGTGAGTGCAGTTTAAAAGACATCTGTGGTCCACTAACTATAATACAAGAGGAGCCCTGGTGGTGTAACGGTTATGAGTTGGGCTGAGGTCTGCATGGTCGGCTGTTGGAAACCCACCAGCAGTTCTGAGGGAGAAAGACACTGTCTACTCCCTTAAATAAGTACAGGCTCAGAAGCCCATAGAAGGGTCACTGTGCATCAGCAATGACTCGATGGCTGTAAGTCTGGCTTTTTTGGAGCTATTATACAAAGACTCCCTGGATTCTTCCTTTAAAAAATAAATTTTGAGAATGATCCTAGAGACACAGTTGAACTGCTCCTTAAAGTTCACAAGACTAAATTTTCTTAAAGTTTATTTTTTCAATTTAAATCACTTTGCTGGGTTTTTTTTGGTTTTCTTTGGGGTGGGAGGGTTTGTTAATTTTTATTTAGTTTTTCATGAAATAAATTTGACTTTTCTGTAATTCAGGTTTTTTCCCCTTACTTTTGTACCTTTAAAAAATATTTTAAAAAATCACTTTAGTGGGGGCTCTTACAGATATTATAACAATCCATAAATCAATTATATCAAGCAAACTTGTCCATATGTTGCCATTGTCATTTTCAAAACATTATCTTTCTTTAATTTTAATAAATCATTTTATTAGAGGCTCTTAGAGCTCTTATAACAATCCATACATTAATTTTTAAAAACATTTTATTAGGGACTCATACAACTCATCATAATCCACACATACATCAATTGTGTAAAGCACATCTGTACATTCTTTACCCTCATCATTTTCAAAGCATGTACTCTCCACTGAAGCCCTTTGCATCAAGTCCTCTTTTTATTCCCCTCCCTCCCCGCTACCCCCATACATTAATTTTATGAAGCACATTTGTACATATGTTGCCATCATCATTTCTAAAACATTTTCTTTCTACTTGAGCACTTCCTATCAGCTCCTCTTTCTCCCCTTCCACCCTTGTGAACCCTTGATACATGATATATTAATATTATTCTTTCCAATCTTACATGTCCACTGTATCCCTTCACCCATGTTTCTGTGGTTCGTCCCCCAAGACTGTAACTATTCACAGAAGCAGACAACCTCTTGTTTCTCCCACAGAGTAGCTGGTGGGTCTGAACTGCTGCCCTCGTGGTTAGCAGAACAGCACTTAACCCGCTGCCCCACCCAGGCTCCTTCCCTTCTTCCAGCTGTGCCAAATAGCTTAACAAAGGGAAGCTAATTCAAATAAATTCTAAGGAATGTTGAAGCAGGAGAGGAAAAACACAAACCAGGCTCACCTTAAGGAAACTCAGCGATGAGTCACAGTTTCAGAGCTAAAGACTGTACCACTCTGTTTGCCTTTGTCTCCTGGGTCTCCCTCAGTCTCCCTACACACACTAAAGACGAACTTAGCCTGGGACCCATCTCCCAGTTTCCTGACTTTCTGGGTTCAGCAAGTGGTCAGGAGGCATTGGTGAGGCTCAGGTGGAGTTCAGCTCTCTCTTCTGAATCTGCCCGATAGATGGGGTGGCTCAGTTAACAGAGTCCAAATAAAGAAAACCTCCTGGTCTCACTTTCCCGTTGCTAAAGGAATGTCAGTGGAAAGGGCAGCAGGTACACTCATGTTGGCAGAAAGGAAAAATAATCACTAAGGAGAAGTAGAAGACCACCTGGCCCTTGAGGAGGCACTCAGCAGTAAAGCATGGCCTCCGGGGAGCCTCTATTTAAATCAACAGCTCTTGAGTCACTACTAAATACAGGTAGACTGTCTAGCCTACAGCACCTACTGAGACAAGAAGACATCCGGCACCAACCCTCAGGAAGATTTCTTACTGGGGATCACTGTCATTGGTTGCCATTTTTCATTTTAAATTTATCAGATAATCCCTGGACAGTTCAAATCGCTCCACCCGAACGCCTCTGTGCCCACTAACCTATCTCACCTGGAAACTGGGACTCCAGGGATCAGCGCTTGAGGACATCAAGACCCAGGGAGGCTCACAGGGTGCTATGGGCCCCCTTCACTTTCCAATGGAGGGCGCCCCACCATACCGAGGATCTGTTGTGGCCCTGACCTGACAGGTGGCCCTGCAGAAATCTGGACACAGGTCTCTGCTTCAGAAACCATAGCCTAAAGATCTGCCAGGCTTCTTCCTAAGGTAGGCCAGTGAAATGAACTCGATTTCATGTGAATTGATCAGGTTTGACTATGACTACTCTGTTGGGAGACGCACAAGGTCTAGTTCACTGTGCTGTAAAGTTTAGGGCTTGGTGACAGGAAATGAAGCCATCCAAACCGTCAGCAACAACCAAAAAGAGTGAAGTCCAACCTGTAGTGCGCACTGTACCCACTCTGTCCCCCTACAAGAAAACACACATGGCCCAATGGTCTCGTTTGTATGAGTGTGTGCGTGTAAGGCACCCCCTCCTCGCTTATAGTGTGTGTGTGTGTGTGTGTGTGTGTGTGTGTGTGTGTGTAACACCCCCTCCCCGCGTCATGCCAGCAACCCCTCTCAAAGGAACCCGAGCCGGGCCTGCGCCGCGTTACCTGGTCCAGCGGGATACCCAGGAGCTCGCTGAGCGGGTGCAGACAGGTGGAGCCCGTGGTGCGGTAGGAGAGGCTGGACGGCGGCTCTGCTGCCATCCTGCATCTTCGGGGAGCAGCACCCTAGTCCTAGTCCACGCCACACCGAGGGGTGTCCTCCCGCCCGAGTGCTCCTGGGTGACTGGGCCGCGGGCGGCGCGGATCCCTGGGTGGCGGGGGACCGAGTGGCGGTGCGGGGAGCACGGAGCCACGCGAACTCCCGCGGTGCAAACTTGGCCGTGGCGCGGCGGCCACGGGCGCCGTAGGAGGGCCGCGGCCGGGCGCGCGGGGCTTCCCGCTCCCCTCCTCTCGCCGCTCATTGGCCCGGCGACCCGGGAGGGAGGGAAGAGGACTGTCCTCCAGCCCGGCCCCCGAGCGCCACCCGGCCCGGCTCCGGGCGCCCGGGGAGGAGGAAAGGGACGCCAGCGCGTCCGCCTTCCTTCGCTGCCCCAGCTCCGCGAAGAGGAAACGACCACGACCACGCTACCTAGTCCGGGGCCTTCGCCGGGCAGGACCCCCTCCCCTCCGTCCTGTTTTGCTTTCTCCGCAGTCACAGCACCCCCACCCCACCCCGGCCCCGCCCAACTCGGCCTGCCCCCGGGCGAAGAGGGCCTGCGTTCCCCTTTCCAGCAAACCGTGGCTCGGAAGGGTTAACGCGCTAGGTCGTGGCTGGCAGCGCGGAAGGTGGCCCGCGGCAACCACACGCGCGGTCTCTGCCTCCTTCTCGTCCAGGAGGGTTTCTTTCACCCCATCTGCCCGCCACCCCGCCCGCCGTTCACGCGAGCAGACAAGGTGCACCTGGTGTGACAAGCACCCCGGGCGGCACCTGGAGGAGGCGCCGTCGAGCACATTCTATTAAAGTCAAAGGAACCAAGGTCCTTCCTCAGCTAGGGAGACAACTGGACGATTCGTAGTGGAACAGAAGAAGGTGCCACCGCCGCCCCCAAGGCTAAGGAGACTCTCCGGGAGGCGCAGGATGACCTCCCCAGGTACCCCAAACATGAAAAGGCCTGAGACAGCCGCAGAAAAGGGGGTACAGGATTTCTGCTGACCTGTAGTCGCTATGGATGACTACTTATCGTGAAGTTTGGGAGAAGGTGCCGTTTGGAAGACACGGTGTTGTTACATTCTGTAGGCAGCTTCATGAGTGATTTACGGGCTAGGACCCTGGGCTGCTAACTAAAAGGTGGGTCACTCCAGGAGAAGAAGATGCGGCAGGCCGTGTGCGGAAGGATTTTGTCTCAGACATTTTGGATCGGTTCTACTCTGCCCTTTAGGATCACTGTGAGTCAGAATTCACTCGAAGGCCATGAGTTTGGGTCTTAAACTCAAAAAACTACCATTGAGTCGATAGCGACTCATAGAGACCCTGTAGGACAGGGTAGAATTGCCCCAATTGGATTTCTGAGACTGTAATTCTTTACAGTATCTTTCTCCCACAGAGCAGCTGGTGGTTTCTAACTGTGGGGTTCGTATATCCCCACCCCTAACCCCTACACCACCAGGGCTCCAGTCCACTCACTGCCATGGAACCGCCCCCTTGGAGTTTGAAAGCCCTGTCTGGGAGTATGGCCTGGTGGTTTGGAACCGCTGACCTTTCAGATCGCAGCCCAACTGAAACCCCTATGCCCATGAGGGCCATGAAAAGGGACCCTTACCCTTTAATTTTTCTCTGTCCCTCGACATCCAAGTGTATCACAGTTAGGTGGGAAATATTTGGAAAGGACAGGAGCATTGGTGGTGCAGTGGTCAAGTGCTGCTAACAAAGGCCAGCATTACAAATCCGCCAGCACCGTGGCTAAAGAAGGGTGTGTGTGGCCATCGGATCCCTTTTTTTAAGGCCTTGGATACCCTCTGAGGCTGTTGATCCCTGTCTTATAGGGGTCCCTTAGGGTCACCGTGAATCAGAATAGACTCACAGCAATACATTGGGGGTCATGAAGTCCTTAAGATCCTCGTGAGGAAGTGCGCTGTTTGCTAGGCATGGGCTGCTCTGGGGTTGTAATGGTTATGATCCCTTGGAGTGCTAACCCCAAGGTCTGCAGTTCAAAACCACCAGCTGCTCTGCAGAAGAAAGACAGAGCTTTCTACTCCTGTAAAAATTTAGTCTGGAAAACGCACAGGGGCAGTTCTACCCTGTCCTGTAGGTTCACTATGAGTCAGCATCAACTCGATGGCAGTGAGTTTAGTTGTGGTTTGGGATCAATGACCTATAGCATTGGGTAAATCAGCTGCAAAAGGACCCCCTTGAGGGTGCTAGAGGGCAAAGATGTCACCGTGAGTCCTAAGGCATCATCTCACATGCATGTGACAACTGCACAGTGAATGAGGAAGACCAGAGGACAAATGCATGCAAATTATGGTGCCAGCAACGTATATGGAAATGACCATGGGCTGCCCCAGGGAACAAACGAATCTGTCCTGGAAGAAGTCCAGCCAGAACATTCCCCAACAGTGAGGATGACGGGACTTTGTTTCATGTACTGTGGACATATTGACAGGAGGGACCAGTTCCTGGGGAAGGACGCCATGTTTGGCAAAAGAGAGGGTCAGCGAAAAAGAGGACGACCCTTGACAAGACGGTTTGACTCCGTGGCTGCAACAATGGGTTCCGACACAATTGTGAGGATGGCACGGGGCTGGGCGGCATTTCCTTCTTTCCTTGTTTTGTACATCAGGTCACTATTGGTCACAACCAGCTCAAGGACACATAACAAGAACAACATCTGGGGAAGGGGCACCCTTGTGGCACAGCTATTAAGCCCAGGGCTCGTAACCAAAGTGTCCAAGGTTCAAGTCCACCCTACAATTCCTAGGAAGCCAATGTCTGCGCCTGTAAAGATGATAGTCTAGAAACCCCAATGTAGCATCTCCTATGGTTGGCTAGGAGTCAGAATCGACGGCATGACAGCTAACAACAACAGCCTTCCTGGCTCCGTCAGGTAAGCCCTGGACCACTAGCTCAAGGTTCAGGCCCACCTGTTAGTCTCTTTGCAGGAAAAAAAGATGAAGCTGTCTGTTCTCATAAATATTCACAGCCTCAGAAACCCAATATTGCATCACTATGACTCAAAATTAAATTGGTGGCCATGAGTTTGGGTTTGTTTTAACAGGAGCTGGAAAAGAAGGATTTTGGTAGAGACGGTGCTCTGGATGAATAAGCAGACACTCCAGAGAAGAGTCCGCAGGGCACCCAAACTTTACCAGGAAAGCAAGCCCACAGCTCCGCATTAGCAGATGAGTTGAAAGCTATTACTGAGCCAAGATGAGTGTAGAATCCAACCAAACAGGAAGACAATGATTTTGGGGTAGACCAACTTTTTTTTAATTAACAGCTTTATTAGCATTTCATCCACATGCCATCCAATTCAATAATTTAATCATATCGAGAAGAGTTGTATAATTGTCACCATATTCAATTCTAGAACATTTTATTTTGCCTTGTAGTCACTATTATTCATGTAATTTTTTGCAATTGTGGCAAAAATATACACATCAGAACATTCTCCAATTCCACAACTTCTACTGTGTAATTTTAAGTGCTCTTGGTGTTGTACAGTCATTATCGGGATCATTTTTCAAATTATTCTACCTTCATTGGCATAAACGCAATGCCCCCTACACAGCATCTCTTTCCCCTTCGCCTTGGTAACCATTGGTCAAGTTTGGTTTCTCTCTCTCTCTCTCTCTCTCTCTCTCTCTCTCTCTCTCTCTCTCTCTCTCTCTCTCTCTCTCTCCTTCCCTCCCTCTCTCTCTCTTTCTTTCTTTCTTTTTCTCTCTCCTGGTTTTCTTGATACAGTATTCACATGTCATACACTTTCACGGTTAAATCGCTTTAAAAATGAATTATATAGTGTCAGTTCTAGTGATCCCTCCCACCTCCCACCTCCTCCTACCTGTCTCTTTCCCTCCCCTCCGCTCATATCCCCTTTAAACCATTCCATCAGTTGTTATATCTAAACAGCTACTCCTTCCTTCTGTGCTTCACAACCTGGGAAACTCCACAGAAACAATTAAAAAAACCAAGGTAAAATGGCAAGGAAGTAATAATATAAAGATAAAAATACAAATAATGAGTAAGAAAGAAAAGGGGACCATCTGTAGCTAAACAGCCAGAGAGGACGTTTTTGCCATGGAACAAGCTAGAAATACTTGAGCCTCGAATAAATTCAGGTTGAGTCAAGGGGGCGGGGCGTTCAACTGACCAAGTATCAAGTTCAGTCCGGCAAAATCAAGCTTACAATGTTCTCAGCTTGTAAAACTATTGCCTGTGGCTGGAGTCCCTTGCCTGTGACTAGAGGGTAGAGCAACATTGCTGTCAGCATAGCCTTAGGCTTCAAATCAAACTGAAGGCCCAGCAAAGACTTGTAACAACTTCCTCTTCTCAACTAGTGGCTCCTCACCCTTTCCTTTATGAGTTTCATCACCAGCAAGCTTCCCTGAACATTAAATTTCAGGGCCAGAGTTTCTCAACTCATATCTCCATCTGAGAAAAAAGTATCATTAACACCACACCCAGTCCCTATGGAGACTTCAAGGGAGGCCACCACACACCTGGCTTTCACACACACACAAACTCACCCTCGGGCACATGCTGGTAAATAGGCTAGACCTGCTCCTTAAATAGCACACCGTCCCTGGGGGGAATGACCAGTGCTGGAGCAAGATCCACCTTATCTTGAGCAAGGCGACAGCTTCAGTGGGGTGTTTGAGGGCAAACAGAACCTTGAAAGCACTGTTTTAAAATTTTAAGTACAGATATATATCAACATTTGGATCGGAACTGCCAGAAAACTGAAGAAGGGCCAGTTAGGGTTGTGCCTCTGGAGTGCATGCCTCAGACCAATTATAATTTCCCACAGAATTATGCTCTTCAGACTTGAAAGAATGGCTGTCACACATGCATAGCTTAAGCCTGAAGAGAAAGGAAACAATACTAGCCCTCTGTGAGCCTTTCTGCTGGGCTTTTTTTTTTTTTTAACTACTCAACAGAACACACCAATTAAAATCTAGTCTAAAATGTTCTTTTAAAAGACAGTCACTCCGCTTATATCTCATGAGCAAAATGTCACAGAACTTAAATCTTGTCCATTCCTTCCTACTGATACTGTAGCAGAGGAGTTCAGGGTTCAGCTCTTAGATGCTAACTGAAGGATCAGTGGTTCAAACCCCACCACCACCTACTCCTCGAACTGTTTAAAAGAGTAGCAAACAAAAGCCCACTGCCAGGCAGTCAGTTCTAACTCATTACTGCCCTGTAAGTGGTTTCCATGGCTGCAAACCATTGCAGGAGCAGATCTGCTGTGGAGTGGCTGGTGGGTTTGAACCATCAACCTTGCTTACAGTTAGCATTGCAATGCTTCTGTAACAGCCTTGGAAATCCCACGGGGCAGGTCTACCCAACCCTGTGTAACTGGAATTGATGTAACAGCCATGGGTTTTGCTTTAAGACTTGGGATCACTTACATCATCATTTAATAAGCTTCAGAAGGATTACATGATAATGTAATTGATCCATATTCATAAAACATTACAATGCAATAAGCTTCTGAAGGATTAGAAAATAAAACACTGGGCTGCTCACCATAAAAATCAACAGTTCAAAAGCAACAGCTGCTCTTGAGGAGAAAGATGAGTCTTCCTACTCCCATAAAGACTTACAGTCTTAGAAACCCACAGGAGCAGTCAATCAACTTGATGGCCATGAGACTGTTTTCTGTTTTGATAAGAATTAGATGCAATTTTAAAATGTATAATAACTGTACCCTGGACAATACTCACTAGGACTCATACTAATATTATAGAACACAGTAGGACTGCCCCCCAAGAGTTGCCCAGCCTGTAATCCTTACCGAGGCAGACAGACACATCTTTCTCTATGGAGTACGTTAAAACCTCCAACTTCTAGGCTGGCAGCAAGCACTTTGACAACCATGCCATTAAGGTTCCTCCACCACAGGCCCATCTCTCTCTCTTTCCCCTGTACCTCTTTATTCCATCTGTGATGGTTAGTTTGATATATCTACTTGGCCAGGCTCTGGGGCCAGTTGCTTGGTCAAACACTAGTCTAGGTGTTGCTTGCGACGCTATCTGTAGGTTTGATTGACATTGCCAATCAATTGACCCTAGTAGCATAGTGGGTTATGCCTTGGGCTGCCAGCCTCAAGGTCAGTAATTGAAAAACAACCACATCAGAAATCCAAAGGCAGTTCTGCTCTGCCCTATAGGTCACTAAGAGTTAGAGGCAGCTCCAAGGCAGTGAGCAAACAGATTACTCTCAATAATGAGGGTGGTCCTCATCCAGTTAGGCAACAACAGGCTTGGGGGTGGGAGGCGGGGATTCAGCTTTAAGGCTGTATTGTGGACACTCTACCTACGACCTCAGTTTCCAGCCTGCTGCCTGACCTACTGGTTTTGGATTTACTAGCCCCCTCAGTGAGAAGGACCAGTTTTTAAAGTTCCATTGATCAGTCAATCTAGCTATATCTATATGTGTATATAGAGAGATATTCTGGTTCTGATCAGGACAAAGATGAGGCTGTCTGTACCTGTGAAGATTTAAAAGTCTTGGAAACCCATAGGACCACCATGAGTCAGAATTGACTTAGTGACCGTGATCTACTGCTGTAGAGATTGACAGCCTCAGAAACGCTATGGTGTTGCTATGAGTAGAAATCAACTCAATGCCAGTGGGGTTTTTTTGGGGGGGAAGGGGCAGAATGAGATACAGAATGTAATATATAGGAAATTGATATATACATCATATATCTGAATCTCCTATGTATGTATAAGTATAGAATATATATCATATGGGTGTGTGTCACACACACACACACACACACACACACACACACACACATATATATATCTCCTACGGATACTATTTCTCTGGAAAGCCTTAACTAATACACCATCTTTTGGTTTTTCAATCATTTTATTCGGGGCTCAAGAGTTTATATACAACTCTTATCACAATCCATACATCCATCAACTGAATACACCATCTTTTTTGTCTGTTGTGGTTACATACAAATAATACATTAGATATTGTTTTATTTATTTTTCGACAAAGTTTACCATTTTGTGCTATGGCACTCTAAATTCTTCCAGGGGCTGTACAGAAAACCTCCCCCTGCAATTCTGTCAGTCTCTGGACCAACTTTTATTTTTAGATATAATCTTATAAAAGTTATTTTGCTTGCCAAAGGTGGCTGTTGTAGGTTCCTTTTTCAGACTGAGAAAATGGATGTGTAGAAAGCTTAAGTCACTTGGCTGTGTGTTTAGACAGGTTGAGCAAAGCACATCTGTCCGGCTTCTGATCCTGTGCTGTTGGTCCTGACACTCTCAGTCAACCCCCAAACAATGAGTTTCTCTCTTTATCAAGAGCCCCCCCTTCTACCTCACCCCCTCTCTTACCCCCACACCGGATCCAGGCCTGTCATTACGGCGGACAAGGCATTGTATCCAGGAGGGTGACACCTACCCACTGGCTCACCTGCTTTCCGTCTCCCGTAATGATGACTCTCAGATATTAAAGGCCAGGCGCAAACAGGCACCAAAACAGATCCAAGGAGGCAGCTGGATTCCTCTTGTTGATAAAATGTCGGAACGCCAGTCATGTGCCAGCCCACACCCAGACCCAAGACTGAAGTAACAACATTGAACTAAAGCCATCCTTCAAGTTGACCAAGGGATAACCCTTCAAGCAGATAAAATTCCAACGATACATCCTCTCCCGATTTGACCCAACCAAAAAGAGCCACTACCAAAGCTGGATTTAAACCAGCCACAAGGATGTAACTCGTGCAGAGATAAAACTGTAATCGGAGTGACAACACAAATGTATGTAATGAGCATGTCTATTCACAAGACATACCCACTTATCCCCTCTGATCCTCCCAAGAACACTGTGGGATGAGAAGGACAGGTATTTCCATCTTTTGTGGTTATGTCAATACGAACTCCATTTTCATTCATGAGAATACGGCGTTTCTTTCTGGTAATCACTTAGGCAGCAGGCGAGGAACAAAAATAGGATTCTACCGGTTGCAATGATCCAAGCATAATCCAACCCCCCAACCCGGGGGATGAACAACAGAACATGGGTGAAGGGAGACAGAAGTCAGTGTAAGCTATGAAAATACTAACAATGTGTAATTTGTCAAGGGGTCACCAGGGTGGGAAGTGAGGGGAGAATGGGAAAAATAGAGCTGATACCAAGGGTTCAAATAGAAAATCAATGTTTAGAAAATGATGATGGCAACATATGTACAAATAGACTTGATACAATTGATGTATGGAATGTTTTAAGAGCTGTAAGACCCTCCAATAAAATGATTTTTTAAAAAAAAAACAGGACTCTAAGTTTGCATTCCATTGTTCTTTTTGTTAGACTAGAAGTCCACCTTCAGGAAAATTGCAGAAATTGTTGCTGGCTTCGGCGTGTTAATTCCAGGCATGGCGTTTGAAAATCTGATCTGGATGTGGGCAGTTGGTCTCACCTTGGTGTTTTAAGCACAAGCATCCACGAACACTTAGGGAATCTAGATTTTTGGAATCAGGACTCAATTTTCCCCCTTTACTTAGAACCTAAGTTCCCACCTACCTAGCTAACATGTTTTGCCAAGCTGGAGATCACTTTGAAACTCTGTTGTTATAAAGTTTTGCTAGATCTTTCAGGGGAAAGATATCCCTTGGTCCTTGGCTCTGCATGAGAAAGAATTCACGCCAAAGCCTGGTTTGTGATCTTAAGTGGATTTATAGAGAATAGTAGCCGTTTCAGGTCGTACAGTAAATGGAACACAAGCCAGACAGAGTCCGCAGCACAGTGTGGGACTGCGGCCTGGCCACGCCGGACCATGGCCTGGCTGTGCTACATCATGTAGCGGCTGCTGGGAGAGAGAAGGCAGAGCAAAACCTCTGGCTTTTTCAGGGGGGCCCATTGGGAGGCGTGGTCGACAATACTGGCCGACCCTATTGGCTGAATCAAATTCACTTGGCTTAGATGGGCCAATCCAGGTGTAACCACGCCCACCTAGGTGTCCCACCCCTTCCGGGCTAGAAGCTTGAACCTCTGAGCATGTGCAATGGACACCCCAGTCCCTGTGCTAGCTGCCTATCAGTTTCATGTGTGTGAGTTCAGCAAAGGAAGTGTATTAATGAAACTGAGCATCTATTTATTGCATGTGTGACCCAACTTTTTCCTTGAGAGGATTGAAGCATTTCTGACAAATCAACACAGAATTATCTCAGCGTCCTAGCCAATGTGCTTGCACCAAGGACATGTTGTTATGTCCAAAGCCCAAGACGTTCCAGACCAATCTCTCAAAGGAGCAGGTTAGAAGAGAAAACAGAAATTGTCAGTTAACCCTCAACTCACAACGACTTCAAGCACAACAAAAGTAAATACCGCCAACTCAACACTGCTCCATGGTTGGCTGCAGTGATGAACAATGTGATCCATGGGGCTGATATTCAGAAAGCGATCGCCAGGTCTTTCTTCCTAGTCCATCTTAGTCTAGGAGCTCCATGGAAACCTGCTCAGCATCACAGGCAAACAACAACACAGGCAAAAATGAGTTACTGATAACTGACAGAAGAAACAAAAGCGGCTAAAAAATTTTTAAACTTCCTTAACGAAAACAGCTCCAAGAAAAATATTTTAAAATATGATTTTGTGGAACTTACTCTCAATATGAGAGCCTAAAACATACAACAGCAAAAAGGGTGCAGGTCACGAAAACCTAGAGTCATCAGCCGGTGGAGCCAAGCAAAACTGGGCCTGAAAATGAGCAGTTTCTTTTACTTGTTCTGTGAGTTTAAGAAAAATCGCTTAACTCTGCCAAGCCTCAGCTTGCTCTTCTATAAAATATAAATAAGGATAGCAACCTTTGGGGCTGGAGTGGGGACCTGTCTTAGTTGCTTATTGCTACTGTAATGCAGGTACACGTAAGAAAGATTACTGCAGCGCCAGGAACTATTGGGTTATGCATTGGGCTACTAACTGAAAGGTCAGCAGTTCAAACAACCCACCAGCCTCTTGCAGGAGAAAGAGAAGGCTTTCTGCTCACATGAAGAGGTGCCCTCTCAAAGCCCCGGGGCAGTTCTACTCTGTCCCCCGGGGTGGCTATGAGTCCCAATGAACTCAATGGCAGTGGAGGTTTTTGTGTTTTTTCACTGTAACACAAATATCACCTGGGGTTGCTTTGAAGGACAGAGGTTTATTTTCTCACAATTCTGAAGACTAAATGTCTGAATCAGGTTCTATTACTTCCTTCCTTCTAGGTAGCTTTGAGCATGCCTTGGCTTGTAGTCAACCCTCTCTGTCATGGGTATTCCTCAGAGAGAGAGAGAGAGAGAGAGAGAGAGAGAGAGAACACACACTTCTGGGTCTAGTTTGCTTTTTTGTGGAAGAAGAGAGAGAGAGAGAGAGAGAGAGAGAACAGATGCAGATCCCAGTCTACTCAGAAAGGGTCTCATTAGCATCACAAATAAAGAAATTAGACACCCCCCTTACAGAAGAGTCACTGGGAGGAAACGAGCGGGTCAGGGTGCAGTGTAGCAACAATGAAACATAACTTTCCTCTAGTTCCTAAATGCTTCTTCCCCCGCCCCCACTATCATGATGGTCCCAATTCTACCTTACAAATCTGGCTAGACCAGAGGATGTACACTGGTACAGATAGCAACTGGAAACACGGGAAATCCAGGGCGGATGATGCTTTCAGGACCAGTGGTGAGAGTAGTGATAGCAGGAAGGTAGAGGGAAAGTGGGGTAGAAAGGGGGAACCAGTTAAAAGGATCTACATATAACCCTCTTCCTAGGGGACAGACAACAGAAAAGTGGGCGAAGGGAGATACTGGACAGTATAAGACATGACAAAAAATAACAATTTATAAATTATCAGGAGTTCATGGGGCAGTGGAGAGGGAGGGGAAATGAGGAGCTGATAGCAAGGCTCCCGTAGAAAGCAAGTGCCACCCACACCACATATCTCTGCGCACTAAAGTGAAGTGAGTGGCCATCACTGGACTTCTGTTGATGAGTCATAGGGGCATTACTGTGAACCGAGACCCCTTTGCAGTGCCCTGGTCTCCTTGGGGTCTATTGGTATGTCACTGCTTGTCCTTGCATTAAGCAATCCCCAAAGAGGTCAACTTTCTCAATAACTGGGTCACTTTCCTAGAGCTGAATCTTTTTTCTGCCTTCATTGTTCTGTGGGGACGACTATGGGTAAATGGGCTTACCACGTACAGCTCCGAAGTTCTGTGATGGTACCCCACCTGCTCCTTCTATGGCCTTCCTAGCCTGTGTCTTTGGATCTCCTATGATCTGCAGGTTTAAGGTGACTCCCACCTTGGTCATTCCAATGACCCCTAGTGTACTAGTCTGGATACTTTAGAGAAACAAATCCACAGAAACTCATGTATAAGAGAGAGTTTCTCTTCAGATCGTATAAATCTTTCGCCTTTTACTAAATATTTCTGTGGAGAGGAACAATTCTGAGTCATAAACTAATATTTTGAGGCCTTGCACTTGCAAAAAAAAGAGAGAGTTTTACATAAAGGTTAAGTGCACATAAAAAAAAATCCCAACCCAGTGCTGCCCAAGCCCACAAGTCCAACATTACCCATTAACCCATATCTCCAACACCAACCCACAAAGTCCTCCTCCATCTCACAAAAATAATGCCAACTGCAGGAGGAAAGTCGGATCAGTGAATGTGTAAGCATCTCAGCACTGGCAGGGGTCTCCACACGGGTGCTCCAGCACCCAGGGCTGCATCGGGGTAGGTCCATATGGCTTCTCCTTAGGGATGTCTTGCAGGAAGTGAGCCTTGCAAGCTGACGCAAGGAACTGCTAAGGCAGCTGCACCCTGGAGTGACCATCACAAAGCAAGAGACCCGAGAACTAGAGAGGCAAGACTCACTGGGCCATTTATCCCTCCGCCCTTCAGTGAACCCCACCTGTGTTTATTGGCCAGGCTGGCACAATAAACTAACAACCTCACCCAGGGAGTGGTATTGTCTACTCTGGGAACTACTGATTTGGAATAGCTAAAGCAGGAGTTAAAACCACCAGTTGCTCCTCGGGAGAAAGATGAGATTTGTTTTCTGCTCCTGTAAAAAGGCACAGTGGCAGAAAACCCACAGGGGCAGTTCTATTCTCTCCTGTAGAGTCACTAGAAATAGGAATTGGCTCAATGGTAGTGCATGTTTTGCCTTTGAGTCAGTAGACGCTCCCTAAAGGCCTAAAGAGTTCACGAAGAAGCAAAGTTAGTCAGGACCCTGTTTTTGTTCTCCGCCTCCTCATTTCCTGTTTCATTGGCTGTCTTTCAGATAGTGACTGTTCCCAAGAACTGTCCATGAATAATAAAGTTTGATTGAAGACACTGTTTGAGAATACAGAGCTGGACAAAAACCTGTCAGTACATATGGCCAGGAGCCTCTTCCCTTTAGGATTACAATAAAAAATAGCAAGTCAGGGTCTTGGTGGACCAGTGATTGAATTCTTCCTTCCCAGGTGAGAGACCCAGGTTAGATTCCCAGCCCAAATATCTCATGTACAGCCAGCACTCCTCTGTCAGTGAAGGCATGCATGTTGCTAACATGCTGAATAGTTTTCACCAGAGCTTCCAGACTAAGACAGACTAGGAAGATACACCTGGTGATCTACTTATGGAAATCACCCACTCTATAGATAACAACTTAGAGGTATGGATGGATGAAAATGGTCCTATTTGAAACCAATCATGAAGATGACATAGGATATGCATGTAGTCAATGTTAGGTCTTTCAGAGACAAGAGACAGATCGAGACCTTTAATTAATGGATTTATTGAGGGAGGGGAGGTTTGCAGGGAACAGGAAATCAAAGAAAACGAGGGGAAAGGAATTCAGGATAGCTGCATAAAATTCAGAGCTGGCCCTCATGTAGAGCCAGAGGATTCGCTGATTTAAAAGGTATCGAGCCCAGGAGATCCACTATTACAGAAAGGGGGAGAACATTGGGCTTAATACAGGCCCACTAACAAACTAGAGTCAGAGTTTGGCACCGCAAGAGAGAGCCGCAGGCATCTCAGGTAGAGAGCAGGGGCAAGAAGCAAGAGCGAGAGAGGACAAAGGAAATCCCACAGTATTTATGTTTTGGGGGCCATCTATACATTTTGTAGACCTGGTGAATCTGCATCTTTCTGGTTGGTGCGGATAACTCCAATGGGCTGGTGAGCACCAGCTTCGTTGAGCTGACCTCGCTTCATCAGGTGGGAAGATGGGCAGAGTCAGCTTTGTAAACAGAAGAAATGTCTGTTGCTGTCCTAAGAAATGCAGCCACCGGACCCCAGAGTCTCCATGAACTGGGGCAACACCATGGCCAATCACAAGAGCAGTGCCTTGCTGATGCCCCAGGAGCCTTTGGGTGTCCTAAGATGCTTGGCACCCATCCTCTTCTTCCTCTACCCCAGTTCCATGTAGGCTGTTGGAGTAACAGGCCACGGATGGCCATCACAGGGCCCAGAGAGTTCCATGATGTTCAAACTTTAGTCCCAGGCCTGGAGGATCACTTGGATTCGTCCTCGATGCTGGTACTTACACGGCTCTGCAGTCTGATTCCCCGGGCAGGGAATTTGTCCCAAGCACAGCAGTGCTGTGGAGGGAATGAGTGAATGGGTTGCTGGCAGTCAAGGCATTTGGCCCATGACAAGCCCTTTTCTCCTCGGTCACATCCTCACCACCCAGCTGCTGTTCTGAGGAGCCTGTGTGGCCTTCTGTCAGCACAGAGGCCGGCCAACCTTACATCCAGAGTGCATCATGAAATCCATTTCTGGGATTAAATTAGGCATTTCCCCCATGTCCCCTAGGCTCTTTTCCATCTCCTACTGGACCATGTTGGCAACTTCAAATGTATTTTATAAGCACAGGGGTTTTACGAAACAACAAAAGCAGTAGGTTTTAAAAAAATGTGCTTGACACAATGGATGGATGTATGAATTGTGATAAGAGTTATATGAGCCCCCAATAAAATGCTTTAAAAAACCACCAGTAGGTACTTACATGTTAACTGTCATAAGAGTCTTGGTTGCATGGTGGATTAGTGGATTACATATTGGGCTACAAACCACAAGATCAGCAGTTCCAACCCACCAGCTGCTCCTAGGGAGAAAGAGAAGGCTCTCTGTCAAGGCCCACAGGTTCAGAACCCCACAGGGTTTCTGTATTCTGTGAGTTAGGATTGATTTGACAGGAATTATAAAGCTTCTTTGACAACATAGCTGCGTGTATGAGTTATTTCCTTCAAAACAATGGTTTCCCAGACTATACTTGGAGAAATCACACTTTTCCTTGTGAAGAATACATGTCAACACTCAGGAGGTCTGTGTTATAGGCGCACTGTTGACAGGGCCGGTCTGGGTGCTGGGGAGAAAGAGGCCAGCGTCTGGAAACCCCAAGGAACAATGCTCCCCTCTCCTGCGGGGCTGCCAGGACTCTGAATCCACTCCAGCATGTTGTATTGATTTGAGGTGCTTGGGAGACATATGCATGAACAAATAAACGTCCTTCCACTCATGGAGTTCACACTCCGGGAAAGAAAACAAAAGTATTTTTTAAAATACATTTAAAAAACCAAACAATATTATTATGTACAAGCAACCAGTGCCTAGAAACAAAGAGAAGCGCAGCAGAGTGAAGTGGAGGAGGGGCGAGGGTCAAAGTATTCAAGGTGATGGTCAGGGTCAGTCTGCTAGAGAAGGTATCCATTGAACAAAGACTTGAAGACACTGAAGGAATTAACCCAAGCAATTCAAAGAACCTTCCCCAAAGGGTAACCATCAAAGGCAAAGGGCTAAGACAGAGACAGACAGGTCTGGCAAGGGGAAAAAACAGTGTGTTGAAAAGGGGGGTTGGAGAAGAGTGAGGGAGATGGGAGAGGAGATCTGGCAGCCAGGGACAGATCCCGGGCATCCCCAGAGGACATGGTAGGCTTTTCCTCTGATCGCCATGGGGACCTGGTGTAGGAATCCGAGCAGAGGAGTGAAGCGGTCGGATTTGCCATGGGTCAGTCTGCGTCTCTGTTGAGAATGGACAACATGGAAGGTAAGGAGAAACGCCAGGAAGCTGGTTTAGGAAGTTACTGTAGGAATCTGTTAGATCTCTCTGGAGCTAGATCTATACCTCGGTCCTGGGCTCTGTGCGAGAAGGAATTCATGCCGAAGCCTGGCTTGTGATCCAAGTGAGTTTTATGAGAGTTAGAAGAAGTTTCAGGACTCCTCCGGAACATGCAGCTTGGCTGGAAGCTGCCCAGTGTCATGCAAAAAGGTGTCGCTGGACTCTGGGCTCCTGCCTTTTCAAGGATTCCACAGGAGGCGTGGTGGATGACCCTGATGGACCCCATTGGCTGAATTGAATTCACCTGGCCCAGGTGGGCCAATCCAGGTTCAGCGCCCACCCATGCCCACCGGCAGGTAACCTGAACCTCTGAGCATGTGCAGTGCCACTCCTTTGTCTCTGCAGCTTGGCCCTCTGGGCATGCGTTACTGGACATTCCCCAACTCTAGCTAGCTTACCTAGCAAATCCAGACAAGAGATGATTGATGGATCCACAGGTAGATAGCAGTGCATAACGTAAGAAGTGATTTGATTTTGGGTACAAGTCGTGAAAGGTAATTGTGGGACACTGAACTGGGAAGAGAGTATACGGGGATAAACTCTCAGCACGGATACATGAGGAGTCTGGAAGACCTGGGAGGCCCGGTGCCTGTGGAGGGAGACCTTCACATTTGTAACTTGTAGATACACTCCAGTCACATTCTCCTAAATAGAAGTTACCCCCCACAATGTCTCCCCCTCCTGCAATCATGCCAACCTTAAGGAGCTCACATGCACATGCTTGCTACTTGCTTGCTTGAAGGTCAATGGCATGAAAATTACTTGCCTGAAGGTTGTCTGCCATCAAGAGCAAGCAGACCCTATTGTCTGTCCCACCCTAAGAAGTGCCTACTGTCTTCTGATAAACATCAGAGATTATTACCCTGGAGAAGAGCTGGGGGGCACCTGCGGTCAAGCCAGCGCAGAGATGATTAAGGTTAGGCGCCATCTTAACCCAGAGCCTGGCCATTTTGTTATGTATAAGCCTCTAGTAACTCAGGTTGGTATTGGGTATCGTGTGTATAAACCTAGCTTGTCCGCTTCATGCTACGTGTATCCTTCTAATACAACCCCTTCCTGTTATTTATGTGCTTACCTTGGCTTGCATGCCTGAGATTACGCTACTGCCTCTCTCTGGTTCCGGTCTCCATCAGAAGAGGTGAGTCCTTGTATGCCCTGTCTCACGTCTCTCTAATTTACCCCTCAATTACACAACCTCCCCCTTAGGACCCGTCCGGATGAGGGGCTGGTTCCCACAGCGATGGCTGTGTCTACCACGTTGGAGTGATTGTCAGACAAAGAACCGATTCTACTCACTTTGGCATTCCTTTTATTTTTGATGGAGTCCTTTGGTGACGGGAATGATTAATGTGCTTGGCTGCTAACTGAAAGGTTTGGAGGTTCAAGTCCACCCAGGAGCTCCTGGAAAGAAAGCCCTGGCAATGTACTTCCAAAAAAACTTCAGTGAAAATCCTATGGAGCATGTTCAGCTGTGACACACATGGGTTCCCCTCCAAGAGTTGGAATGGACTCACCAGTGAATAGCATTGGTTAGTTTTCACAGTCTTGTACAGTGTGGCAGTAGATTCGATGTCAACTTGAACCCCTGTGAAAGTGGAGGAGTGGGGTCCAACCTGTCCATCAAGGGGTAGCCTGGGGATGCCTCCTGGGGGTGGGGGGTTAGTCATTTAAGAAAGAGGCACTGGGACCTTTCTCCCCTCCTCTTGCCCTTTGCCTTCCCCCTGGCTGGGACTCTGTGGCTGCCCCTAGGGGAAGCCCCATGTGGTCCACCAGCCTGCCATGTTTCCATTCAGCATGGATCTGCGGGACTCTGTGCACCCCAGCCTGCGATCTCCCTGCAGCGTCTGCTGGGACTCTGTGCACCCCAGCCTGCGATCTCCCTGCAGCGTCTGCCTACAGCGCTGTGAGTCTGAAGAGGGCCCCAGCTGCCCTCGGACTCATGGATTGAGTTGGACTAGGCTGGGATGCCTACTTGGTATAAAATTACTTCTTAAAAAATAGGTTTATTGGCATATCATTCACGTAAACCACAATTTAATTGTTAAACCATATTAAGAAGACCTCTGCCATCATCACCACAATCAATTTCAGAACATTTTGGGCTCATACTCATTGCTGTTAGCTCCCCATTTCCCCCCAATCTCCCTGCCATGCCTCTATACAATTCCTTCTTATCCATATATATGAGTGTCACGGGTTTTGTTTCTTTAAACAACCCAGCCTAACACATATAGCAAGAAAAAAAACATTTTGATAATCATTTAAGACCACTTAAGCATTACACTTTCCAAGTTATTATCATTAACATTAAAGACAGAGAAAGTATTCTTTTAATTGCTACCTTCTAAGAATTCAAACCCTTTTCGAACGGATAGCAGATGAGGGGGCTTCAAAAGGTTTATGGGGGAAAAAGAGGGATTGCAAGCTAATGGAAATCTTCCATAACCTTTTGGAAACACTCTCACATTCGTTTTGCATATACACTTATTAAATTGAAGTTGGCCAAAGCACAAGAGATTTTGTATCTGTTCATGCAGACATATGGGTGTTCTCGACCCCAGTTGCGCTCCTTCTGACAGGTGGGAGTGACTCGTCGGTGCTCGAGACGATACTGTGCGAAGTCCTCTGCCAGCCTCCGGAGTTGGCTGGTCAGGAGCTTGCCTCTCCCCCCTGCCTTTGGCCACTGATTTGTTTTCTGGACTCTCACTTTTTCCTATAGTTCCTACCACCCACAGTCAGCATATGTGTATGGTAGTTTATCGTGGGTGTAGGAATTTGTATTCCAGGTCTGCAAAAACCTTAGAATTCACTATTGGTTGTCACCTTATTTTTCAATTTTAAGCTTTTTTCCCCCTTAGAATTGCTCAAGAGTATCTCATGGTGAGGAGCCAAAAGGCTCACACCCAATTATTCACTAAGCTTTATTGAGTTTTATCTGAGTGCTGAGTGGCCTCCCGCAATGTTCTTACAAACCCCTGTCTTTGTGTCGGGACATACACCGTCTGGACAATGGGGTTTATTGTTCAACCCACTCTGTCATTGACTGTTTCTCAATGTCCCTCTTGTCAACTGCACTCACTGCCATTGAGTTGAGACAAACTCATAGCAACCCCATTGCACAGGGAGCTACCGCTGTGGGGTTCCAAGGCTGTAACTGTTTATGGGAGTTGAGAGCCTCATCTTTTTCCTTCAGAGCAGCTGGTGGTTTTGAACAGATGACTCTGTCCAATTTATAAACCAGTGTTCCCACAGGGCTCCTTTCCCTCTTGTATCAGAGCTTAAACCATGAGCATCGGGTTATTGGAAGACGACAGGTTTTCAGTGAAAGCCCTAAATCAGTCTTGATTATCCACATAAATTCAACCTTCACTAAATTCCTTCTATTAGCCTACAACACGAATGCCTTTGCTCTCAGGCCGTGTGTTAGAAACTGGATTATTACCACTCCCCTAGCCAGCACAGGGATGGGCAGTCTGGGCCTAGGAACTTGCCTAAGGGTGTGTCCTTAATGGAATTTGGGGTTCTAGGTTCCACATGACCATGAGTTATATGCTGACTACCTGGGTCAGAAGACCTTGAACGAACCTTGTAAGTGTTTCTCTATATCGAATAGTGTACATATCCCTATCATGGTCCCTTTCCACTGGGTCTCAACACCACACACAGGCATGGTTACATTTTTAAGTGCCTTTGCCACACGCATGAGTGTATCTTCCACAGTCCACCTTTCTCCACACACCACTCACCACTCATCTCCCACCACTCACCACTCATCCCCACACCACTCATCTCCCACCCCAATCCCCACCTCTTCTCAGCTCCCTTCATGTCCTCATTCCTTTATTTTCCAAATGCAAAACTAGTGTACTAGCTCTTTGTTTACCAAGGATTCACTAGGGGGTGCAAATAGTTGGCGTGTTTGCTGGCTTACCGAGAGTGTGAAGACTCGAATCCACCTAGAGGTACCTTGCAAAAAAGACCCAGGGATCTTTTGCAAAACTCCAGGTTAGAGTACATTTCTAGGAACGGGCAGGTTTGTTTACTGAGAACATTAAGTGCAGCCCAAGGGCCATGACTTAGCAGTGGAAAACAGTCATCATTTTCCTGAAGATTGTTTTCTCCCTGGGAGGAATTTTCCTACCAACTGTAAAACGCTCACATTTCCCCCACTATGACATCTATCAGACCAGCTAAGCTCCGTGGATTTCTCCTTGTGTGTTAGTGTAAAAGAAACTTGCCCTGCAAACTTGGTGAATTTTTTTTTCCAGCTTGAGATAGTTTATTGTGCCAGTGTGGCCGATAAACACATGTGGGGTTAATTGATGGGCAGAGAGATAAATGGCTCCGCGAGCCTCACCTTTCTTGTCTCTTGCTCTTTTATGATCAGACCAGTGTGCGGCTACCTTGCTTGTTCTGTGCCTCGATTTGCAAGCTACACTACCTGTGGGACACCTAACCCCTGGACTGTGTCGCTGTCATTTGAGGTTCCTTCAAGACCTGCTTCGCCACACCATTGGAATTTACATCTCTTGAGCTGGGGACTGTCGGACCCTGTCATCTGACTGACTGTTGGTGACCTACCTTGCTGTTTGCTGTCTGTGCCCGGATAGCCTGAATTGATCTACAGAGGACTACTGGGTGGCCCTCAAGACTTGAAGGACTGCCAGTGTCTCACAACTGTCTCACGGAAGTGAGTTGCACTGAGCCATTTATACTGCTTTATAATTTAACTGTTTATTTCTTGTGTGTGTGTATGTATAATTATTAGCAATCTGGTTTTGTCTCTCTAGAGAACCCTGTCTACCACACAGCTCTACATGTCAAAGGACATGTCATATATAAGAACCTTGGAGGTGCCATAGTTAAGTGCTCATCAGCTAACTGGTCAGTGATTCAAACCCACTAGTGGATCTTTGGGAATAAAAACCTGGTAATCTGTTCACATAAAGATTATAGTATAAAAACCTCTACGTTGTCCTAGAGCAGTGGTTCTCAACCTTCCTAATGCTGCCACCCTTTAATAGAGTTCCTCATGTTGTGATGACCCCCCGCACTCTAAAATTATTTTTGTTGCTACTTCATAACTATCATTTTGCTACTGTTATGAATTGGGTGACCCCTGGGAAAGGGTCTTTCGAGTCCCAAAGGGGTCTTTACCCACAAGTTGAGAACTATTCTCCTAGAAGGTAGGTATGAGTCCGAATCAGCTGGATGGTGCACAACAAGGACAGCGCATCACAGCTATGAATGTGTATAACAGACACAATATAATAGATAGGTGCATTCTAATTAAAACTAGCCAAGTGCCACTGAGTCGGTTCTGACCCATAGCGACCCTGTGGACAACAGAATGAAACATTGCTTGGTCCTGCGCCATAGTCACAATTGTTCCCAGGCTCGCATTCCCTGTCGCGGTCACTGTGTCAACCATCCCATTGAGGGCCTTCCTCTCCGTCATTGCCCCTCCCCTTACTAAGATAACATCCCTTCTCCAGGGACTGTTCTCTCCTGAGAATATATTCAAAGTACATGAGATGAAGTCTTCCCATCCTTGCATCTAAGGAACATTCTGGCGGTACTTCTTCCAAGACAGACTCGTTTGTTCTTGGGGGGTTCCGGAGCACTTTCACTATTCTTCTCCAGTACCATCATTCAAACACACCCATTCTTCTGTGGTCTTCCTTATTCAATGTCCACCGTTCACATGCATGTAAGGCCATTGAAAACACCATGGCTGGGGTATTTTCAGGCATTCCTTTGTCCTCAAGGTAACATCCTTGCTTTTCAATACACGCCAAAGAGGTCTGGTGCAGCAGATTTACTCCCGACAGTGTGTCTTTTGATCTCTTGACAGGAGCATCCATGAATGAGTACGGATTCCAGACCACCTCATTGTGCTCACTCGGGACTTGTATGTCAATCAAGAGACAGCTGTTCAAGTGGAATAAGAGAACCGGATGCATTACAATCAGGAGAGATATTCATCGGTTTTATCTTCTCACCATACATATTCAATGTGTATTTTAAACAAATCATCAGAGAAGCTGGATTATATGAAAAGTAGAAAATACAGCACATCACTAACACTTTGAACAATGGATTATGGCCACCCCTACCCACAGATACTAAAAGGCTGTCTGGGCATACACAAGCATGGACTATTTGAAGGAAATCGGTTCTGCACACCCATATTCTATATATCTTTATGTCAAAAAATGATTTGCCTAAGAACACCTGAGTTCATGGAAACAGACCTTTACTGCACAACAACAGATCTCTGGTGGCATAGTGGTTACTCATTTGGACTGTGATCCTCAAAGTCAACATTGCAAAACCACCAGCAGCACCACAGGAGAAAGACAGGATTTCTACTCCTGAAAAGAGTTACAGACTCAGACACTCGCAGGAACAGTTCTACCGTGGCCTACAGGGTCGCTATGAGTCAGAAACAACTAGATAGTAGTGGGCTTTTTGGAGCCATAGAATACAAACCTACTCACAGTGACCCAACCAGACAGAGTAGAATGGCCTAACAATCTTCCCAAGGTTACACATGTTGGCAGGAACCGATTGCCACACCTTTGGCCCATGGAGTGGTTTAGTGAGTTCAAACCATTGGTAAACAACTGAGCTCATTCACCTCTGTACCCCAAGTGCTCCCAGCAGAAGAAAGAACTGAAATGTTACTTCCTAAAAATCAGTCATTGCAAACCCAATGGAACATTTCACCAAAGAGGACATTCGGGTGGCCACCAAGTATACATGCAATAATGCTCAACATCATTGGACATCAGAGATGCAAATCAAAATCACAATGCGAAGTCATTCTACTGCCAATATAATGGCTGAGATAAAATAATATAAAATAAGGGGAAATAAATATTGGAGAGGATATGGGGGAATTCGAACCTCTACCCATTGCTGGTGGGAGTGAAAAATAAGGTAGCCCTTCTGGAAGACGACGTGACAGTTCCCAAGGAAAGGAAAATAGAACCGCCATCTGATCCAGCAACTCTACACTGCTGGGATTTGGAAATGATGATACAAATCGACACACATTCTCCGATGGTCACCGCAGCATGATTTAGTTTGTAGGTTGGGGTCATAGTTTCATAGCCATCGTTGGTAATGGGTCTAACAGTGTGCTAGTGCTTCTGATCTACTTCTCAGTTTGTTGTGTATTGCCTGGAGATTTAAAGGCTTGCAACTGCCCACCCACAGTAGAACATTTGGTCTCCATTTCCCCTGGAGCACAGAGAAAGGAGAACCAGGAATTATATAATATATATATATTTTTATATATATCTAATTTATTTATTTTCCTCCTACCCCACAGCTATATTTACCTATCTCATTCACATTTCAGCAGTTCCTCTCAGATACCATTCACTTGTTCAAATACATCAAGAGAAGCAACCCACTCCTTGCCAGCAATTTTAGAGCACTTACTAGTCTGTTGTATCCATCATTTTGGCTCCCCACTCCCCTTCTCCTCCACCTCCCCTCCCATGCCCCCAGGAAGCATTGCTTCAGTCGCTGTCTCTGTAAAGTTGCCCATCTAGATTACTTGTATAAACACACACATACACAGACACCAACAAACAAACGTATACACACACACACACAAATAGTCACAAATCTAGCAAGAATAATGATATAGAGCAGATAAATACGTCTAAGTGCTCTTTCTTGTACTTGTTACTAGCTCCTAATATCCCTCCAACTTTCCCTCCATCTCCCCAGTCAGTCATGGTGGTACTTACATAATCTGGTGTCAATTTGAGGATTAAGAGTGCAGAGGTGGAGCCTGTCAATCCGGAAATAGCCAATGAGACCTCTGTGTGGGCATGGCCTTCTTCTGAGAATTCTGGGAACTTGTTTTTCCTCCTTGGAAGTGGGAGCCACACTCTCAGTTCACTCCCTTGGAGACTCACTACTAACAAGGCTAACTCCCTGTGGGACATCCCTGAGGAGAAGCCACATGGACCTACTCTGATGCAGCCCTAGGGGCTGGAGAAGCCACATGGAGACCCCTGCCAGCACTGAGATGCTTACAATGTCTCTGGATTCACAAAACTTCCCACCCACTGGCCTGTGATCTTCCTATCATGTATGTGTTTCCTGAGTCTGAAGAGGGCTTTATAGGCTTATATCGGACATATGGGCTAATACTTGATCTGGACAAGGCTGGGATGTTTTCTCAATATTCAATTCTCTTGTATATAAACCGCTTTCTTATATACATATGAGTGTCCATGAATTTGTTTCTCTAGTCTACCCAAACTAACACAGTCTGAGATAGTTATGGTTTATTGTGCCAACCTGGCTGATAAACACATGTAGGATTAATTGAAGGGCAGAGAGATAGATGGCTCGGTGAGCCTCGCCCTTTTGGTTCTCAGGTCTCTTGTCTGATGGTCGGACCAGGGTGCAGTTGTCTTAGCCAGTTCCCTGTTTCAGCTCACAAGGCTCACCTCCCGAGAGACATCCCTAAGGAGAAGCCACATGAAGTTACCCTGATGTAGCCCTGGGTATTGGAAAACCACGTGGAGACCCCTGCCAGCACTGAGATGCTTACACTGCCACTGTATCCAAAAACATTTTACCCACTGGCCTGTGATACTCCTGCAATCATTATTGTGTGTGTTTTGTGAGTTTGAGGACTTTGTAGATCAGGGTCGGACATATGGGCTAAATCGGACTTATGGGCATGGGTGTGGACTGGATGGGTTAGAGTGCTTTCTGAATGTACACTTACCCTATATAAAAAGTCACTTTTACACCTATATGAGTTTCTGTGGATTTGTTTCTCTAGTTTACCCAGACTAACACACAGCCTTTAATCCAGTTCCTGGCTCCATAGATTTACCTATCCTGGATTTTATATACTGGAAAATAAAACTTTTAAAATACTTGTTCCCCCTAAAAGCACACCCTATGGAGCAGTTCTACTCTGACACACACACACACACACACACACACACACACACACACACACACACACGGGAAATCTTCCATTGAGGGTCTGCCAACAGGCATGAAACCTCCATTTCCAAATTGGATGGAGGGGTGTCTCCAACAACTCACCAGTGACATAGGGTTTCTGGGGCTTAAATATTCACTGGAGCAGACAGCCAAATCTTTCTTCTGGGGAACAGCTGGTGGTTTCGAACCACTGACCTCACGGTTAACAGTCTAACGCTTAGCGGACAGCACCACCATGGCTCCTTGGCACAAAGTAGGCCAGATCTCTTGAGTTAACCAAGGAAACATACACCCACTGGGCTTTGTGGGTTTCCCACTTGATATACATTTCTGGTGACTATAAAACATGGTTTTTAGAGTCAAGTATTTTGGTCCCTATTAAGATGTTCTAAATTCAGATCCTATGTGGAGGTGGTACCAATCCTTCCCTGTTCCTGTGGCAGCCCCTAGTCAAAGAATGAGGAAGAGTCCTGTGCGAGCAGCACAGGGAGAGAGTGGATGAGCGAGGCTCAGCATTCGTCCCTGGGCTTTTCTTGCAGCCTTAGATGCAAGCATTTCCTGTCAACTGTTCTCCGTAGCCTCTCCCAGGAGGAGTAGCTCACTGGTGACTCTTACTCATTCAGATGCAATCTGTTTTCCTAAAACTGTCAAAATGTCAAGATTATGCTGGGTAAAACACAAAGATAAGATTTATATGCAATTTCTTTAAGTATGAGCGTGTTCAGGGATATAGTAATTAAACCCATCTATCCAGTTTTGAAATATGCGTTGCAATTTCAGCCCTTCCCCATCTTACTTAGTCCTGTAAAACGTTTCTCATTTTTTTATCTTCTGTTCATGACAGCAGGAGCCTCAACTCCTGGATTATGTGCTGCCCTGCTAACCTCAAGGTTTAAAGTTCAAAGCCGTCAGTTGCTGGTCAGAAGAAAGTACTCCTGTAAAGAGTTCCAGTCTCGGAAACCCATTGAGACTCTACCCTGTCCTGTAGGGTGACTGCGAGTCAGAATTGATTCAACGGCACTGAATATTAACAATAACACAGCAATAAAAAGATGCCCGATGGTGCAGAGGCTAAAGTGTTTCACTGCCTACCAAAATGTCAGAGATCAGAACTCACCAGCAACTCCATGTTGGAGAAAAACGAGGCAGCCAGCCCTGTACAGATGTGCAGCCTTGGGTACCTATAGGGGCAGCTCTCCGAACCAAACTCACTGCCATCAAGTCAACGCTGACTGCAAATGTTTGCAGGAGTAGAAAGCTCAGCCTTTCTCCCTCAGAGATGCTGGTGGTTTCAAACTGCTGACCATGCAGATCGCAGCCCCGCTCATGACCACTGCATCACCCCCATGGACAGCTCTGCTCTGTCCTATATGATCTCTTTGAGTCAGAACCAACTATCAGCAGTGGGTTTGGGGGTTTACTAGTAATATTTTTAACATCAGCTAACTGCTAGTTTCACCAGCTTTTAATAATATATGCCCTCTTCTTTTTTAAAAGCATAGAAAAGGTGGGATTGTGATTCTTTTTTTTTAAGTGGGAAGTGTATTTTTATTAATCTAGAAAGATGTTGATCTCGATGTTACAAAATGGGAGAAGCAGTTTTATATGAACATGGTCAGCCCCTAATAAAATGGTTTTTAAAAAAGTGAGGCTTAGGCTGTGAGCAAGATTTTAAGGGAATGACTTATCAGTATTTTTATGCTTATTTATTTGCAATAAGAGTTGTTATCTTAAGAAATAAATATCATTTTCTGATGTAAAAAAATGAACATGGTCATGAGTAAAGGAAAACTTTGGCAGTTGACCTTAACAATCACAACTCAAAAAGAGAAGGTTAACCACCCAGCCTGGAAAATAAGGTCTTCATTTCTAGCTCCATCTGGGGCCAGTCTATTAGCTTCTTCACCGTCTTTGATGCCTCGATGGTCAGGATCACATGTCCACAGAATCTCCATTCCTTGGGAAACTGGGTCAATCTTCTCAAAATCACTTCTATGGACAATTTCTCTTCCATAGGCCACTTTCCATCCATTTTGTTTCCAGTTACCAACCCATTTTGTCACACCTTTGATGACAAACTTGCTATCCATTTTAATGATGAGTTTATCCATATTTTGACTTTAAAAATGTATTATTAATTTGGAGTTAATACATATATCACATCATTCCATAGTTCAATCACGTCAAACAGAATTGTACAGTTGCTACCACTGTCCGTTCCTAACCATTCTTTTTCTTCCTGGACTCCCTGACATCATCTCCTTTTACCCCACTCCCAACACTGTAGCCACTCGCCACCTGAAACCCTTCTTCTGCTTGCTGTCCCTATAGGTTCATCAATCCTGGCTTTCATATACCCCCAAACAGAAAACCATATAACACGACTTCAAGAGGGTGAGCCCCAAAGACATAACACGTCTGAGATAAACCCTAATAAAAACCACCACCACAAACAACAGAAAAGGTTGAAAACCAGATCAGGTCCAGCATGCCTCAGAGGGGAGGTCAAGTGACAAGGTTTTAACTGTTCAAGTCTGGTTTATGTCTTTGCTCTTCTGTACTCACCTCTCCAATGCACTCTGTTTGGTAACCACTTTCCTCCCATCCCTCAATCATGGATATAGAGAGATCCCCGGAGGCTTATTTCCTTTGTGGTTCCCACAATTGCATCTTGGGCTCAATAAGCATTTAATGAGAAGGAGATGCCCTTTTCAATAAATGGTGCTGTTTATTGGTGCTGTTTATTATAAACTGGATGTCCACATGCAGAAGATTGGAACAAGCCTCACATCTCACCTTATGCACAAAAACCAACTTAAGGTGGATCAAAGACCTCAACATAAAACTGACAGCTTTCAGGACCAGCGCTGAGGAAATTGGGATAAAACCACATGCCCAAGTGCAGCGAACACACTGGCTATCAGAGAGAACAAAAGGAACATACTCCATGGAAGACAAAACAGATGAGTGGGACCTATTAAAAATAAAACACTCTGTACATTGAAAGACTTCATATTTTAACGTTTTGTTGTTCCGTTGTCTTATGAGCAGCTCTCAGTTCTGCTGTTTGGTTTGTCTATCATCCAGAAACCCCCACACTTACATTCAGTGGGTTGCCACGTCCCCAATCAACTCCGCATCCAACGTGCACATCACTTCTCTGATTACCACTGCAGCGACCATCAACATACACTGTTGGAATGCGTTCTCCGCCCTGACCAAAGTCCTGCCCCTGTCATCCCTGGAACTCATGTAAAATTTTCACCAAGGTCAACAACATTCTTTGTCCCTGCGGTCTTCGATAGAGATCCATTCTATTTTTTAAATTCCCAGTAAATTTTGTGTTTTATGCTTAACGGTTACTTATAAGCACTTATAATATATTCTGGAAGTTCTCGAGTGTGTGTTAATATTAATTATAATAACTCAGCCCAGAAGATTTTTTAACCTTAAAGTCTTACAACTTAAAAAAAGAAAATAAATCTTAAGACTTAAAATGATGCACATTTTTTTTCGAATAAATATCATAAGGCCAGTGAGAGTAGACTTTCGAGCATAAAAGGATAAAAATATATTACATTCGGACCAAAGACTGTGGGAAAAGTGGAATAGAAGCATGATTCAAGGAGAAACAAAATTTGCAAATTCTTCAATGAATTTAAAGAGTTTGTGCATTTGAAATGGTTTGGTGGTTGGTGGTATAAAATTATCATAGTCTTCTTTATTTACGGGATCCCTGGTGATGCTGTGAGTGAAGCCTTGGACGACTAACTAACCCTGAGGTCGGTGGTGGAAACCCATAGCTGCTCCGCAGGGGAAAGATAAGGCTGTCATTATAACCCCAAAGAGATCTGCAGCCTCAGAAACTTGCCCTAGGGCCACTCTGATTGAGAATCGACTCGATGGCAGAGTGTTTGCCTTGAGTTTTCTTTAAGTTATTTATTATGATAGGCTGCATTGAGTATTTGCAGGTTCAGCTTCAAATTCCGATATTCACAGCATGCTAGAAATTATATTCTTTCCAACAATTAAAGTTTACCATGAAGACTTTTCATATTAACCTGACAGGGGTCCTCAAACTACGGCCTGCAGGCCACACGTGACCCTCCGAGGACATCTATCCAGCCCGCCGGGTGTTTTTGCCCCATTTGTTTTTTTACTTCAAAATAAGATATGTGCAGTGTGCATAGGAATTTGTTCAGAGTTTTTTTTTTAACTATAGTCCGGCCCTCCAACGGGTCTGAGGGACAGCGAACTGGTCCCCTGTTTAAAAAGTTTGAGGATCTCAGCGAGCAGAACCATGCTTTTTCATAAGATTCTTTGAGGATGTAAATGAATTAAATAGGAACAAACATATCTGAAAGCCAGTGCATTAAAAAATAAAAATCTCTACGTGCCCCTCCTCAGTGAGTTAACTCTCCCAAAGGTAACAATTTGAATTTTGTATCAATTATCTATATTCTTCTTTGTACAGCTTTATAGGCATATATTACAAAATCTTTAATGACATATGATTACATAATATAAACATACAATTTTAAGCTTATCTGTTTTTAAGTTCTGTACAAAAATCCCTCCATTACTTGGCTTGTTTTTCCCATTTGGTGTTATGTTTTTAGGGGCTCAATGACAGTGTTTAAGTGCTCAGCAGATATCAGGAAGGTCAATGGTTCAAACCCACCAACTGCTTTTCAGGAAAAATGTAGCTTTATGCGTCTGTAAAGATTATATCTTGAAAACTTTATGGGGTTGTTGTCCACTGGTTGGTTTGGTCACAGTCGGTTGTAAACACCTCTACAGTAAGGTTGTTTTCGTTAAATATTTGTTTTTGAGATTCATCAAGATAGAGTTGTGCTAAAATAGCTTAGTCATATTCACTGCTACATAGTAATCCTTTGCATAAAGTATACAATTATGTGACTCATTGATATTTTAGATTTCCAGTTTTTTGCTTTTAAAAACAATGCAGTTATTAATATTTTTAATCCTAATAAACACATGCAAGAGTTTCTCAGTGGTAAGCACTTCATTGGATACACGTAAGATACACTGAAGAGGAACAGTGCTGGATCATAGGCTACACACACATTTAGTCATTGATAGTGGTTGCTGGGCACCATCTAGTTCTTCTGATCTTAGGCAGGAGAAGGTAAAGGTTCACATGCGCTATTAGCTCTATTTCTTCTTTGCATCTTTGGTTCTTGTAACCCTCTTTTGTTCTAAGTGAGTAGAGACCAAATAGTTCTATATGCGATTGACTTTTGAAGTTGATCGATAATAGGCTTTAACAGGAAGAAAGTGAAGATAGGTACAAACCCAATACTCATCCATACATTGATCAAACATATACAACACTTACCCGACATTGCCCTAAGAAGGTCTGTAGGCACAGTGAACTGAAAGGCTGGCTGTCGGGATTACAATCTTGGAAACATTCTGGGGGTAGTTCTACTCTGACCTAGAAATTTGCTATGAACTGGAATCAGTGGGTTTGGTTTGGTTTGGGTTATACAGATTTAATATGCAACTGACAAATATTATCCATGACTCACTTATTAACTGAGCAGGAGAAAAAAAGAAACAACACACAACATTTATTTGAGTAGAATGAAATATTTTTATGTCAGCTTTTCTGAGAAACTCACATATGGGACTCACGTGTAACCCATGGGAGACGCCATGGAGAGAGCATATACTGGTTGCATTTTTCTCATACTGAGTGGAAATCTGCATTCCTTCAACTCAACACCATCTTTCATAGCTCTGCCAAACAGAATAAAATAAAAGTATCCTTTTTTTCTCTCAATTGACAGCAATTAAGGTATCTCAAAATGCGTTTTTCTCCCTCGGCACCCCTCACCGCACACCCTTTACTTTGCTGGACTAAGTTTCTATCCTTTAATAATAAGGGGATTTTAAGATATCACGCTGCCCTGTCATCTTCCTCGTGAAGATGTTTGTCCATGCCCCCTCTTAAAGGCATTACACAGAACTGAAAATAAGCTTCCAGCCAGTATCTGAGCAGTGGATACTGGGATAAGCTGTTTTTGAGATACTTAAAAATATACCTCCCATGTACAAGTAGATTCACGTGTCTTCATTTGGTTCTCTAGTGCAGAACTAAGCTCTACAGTCCGATATTTCAGGAAATAAAATTGCAAAACACCATGAATAAGAATGCTTACTCAGAGCCTTCTCCGTGCCAATTAGACCATCTCTCCCCAATCTTATGCTTATCAATTAGATGTGTGATCATGCTTATGCTTTTGGGGGGGGGGACTCAATCATAGGAGTTACATTTTTTAACAGTTTTGTTGCCGCATAATTCACATACCATGCAATTCAATAGTACAATCATAGTAAGAAGCGCTATTCCATCATCATGTTTTCTTTTCTTTCAGTTGCAAACATCAGAAAACCGATCTCAAGAAGTCTCGGTGTGATTGGTTGTCCTCCAATCAGCTCCGTGTACAACAGCATGGAACCTTGTCCGACACCACAGCAGACCTTTCTGAAGTGGTGTGTCTAACCCAAGTCATGCCATTTTCACTATCCTAGTATGCATGTGAAAGTTGGACAATAACTAAGGAAGATCTGAGAATTTCAGAGCTGAAGAATATTGAAAGCACCTTGGAGTGCCAGCAAAGAGACAAATCTGCCTTGGAAGAAGGATAGCCAGAATGCTCCTTAGATGGAGAGAGTTCATCTCACGTACTTGACCACGGAATCAAGAGTCCTGTTGCTAGAGAATGACATCAAGCTTGGCAAAGCACGGGCTGAGTGAAAACGAGGGAGATTTCTAACAAGATGGATTGACCTAATGGCTGCAACAATGGGATCCAACACAATAAATGTGCAACGCAATAGATGTGTTGCACAGGACTCTGCAGTGTTTCATTGTGTTGTGCACAGACGTTTAAACTGACCAAACACTAAGGGGCCATGCAAGAACAATAGCTTTGGTGACTGGTTCAGAAATGACCACACGATCCACCAGAACCAGTAAGACTCAATCTTGTATTTCTGTTGGAAGGGTAGATCCACTGTGGTGAGAGAATGGCATGTATGCCTGGAACTTCCGGTAGCAGTTTGCCATCTCACGGGGAGAACTGCCTGAGAAGGAAGCCATCATATCGGAGGTTCAAACCAAGAGATGGCAAAAGTTAAGTTGAAATACTGTTTGATTTTCTATGCAAACATGCGTGATTTGAGACTACCCCTGGACTTTTTAGTTATCTAATAACTTATATGAGTCAATAAATCCTATCTGCACCTGGCAGTCCTCTCCCAACCCCCACTCCACCCCCGCCACCAAGATCTTAGTTTCCTGCTCGTATGCACCAAAAGCTGTGGCGTTGGCATTTCAAACACTAGCAGGTTTACTCCCAGAGGACGCTTTACAGTAGAGCTTCCAGACTAAGACAGCCTAGGAAGTAAGACCTGGAAATTCACTTCCAAAATAAGCCAATGAGAACCCATGTGAATCACATCTGATTCATCCCTGATGTAGTGCTGAAAGTGAGCCCCCCTGGCTTGAAATGTACTCCCAATACTGTAACCAGACCATCAATGAAAACACAGAGGCAATCTTAAAGGCTCAAAGCTCCAGGCATAACTATACTACTGAAAATAATGAGAACTACCCATACGATAGAAGACAAAATAGAGGCCTGGGAACTTCTGAAAGGACAG
Organism: Tenrec ecaudatus; assembly: GCF_050624435.1. Taxonomy (NCBI): domain Eukaryota; kingdom Metazoa; phylum Chordata; class Mammalia; order Afrosoricida; family Tenrecidae; genus Tenrec; species Tenrec ecaudatus. The sequence continues at coordinate 318,939,767 of NC_134530.1, read as the reverse complement.
CAGCTATGCACACCAAAAGGGTTCAAAGAGAACCCACAAGTTGGAAAAAACTATTTAGCAATAGCATGTCAGATCAAGGACCAATTTCAAAAAATCTATAGAAAACTAAACTCCTTAATAAGAGAATGCCAATAGCCCAATCACAAAATGGTCACAAGAAAGGAATAGAGAGATGATCTATTAAAGATGACACCCAGGTGACGAACAATCATGTGAAGAAGTGTTCGAGTCCATGAGTCATAAGGAAGCATCAACTAAAACAACAATTAGATGCCACCTCACTCCGACATGCTCAGCAAAATTAGAAAACAGAACAAGGCACGAAATCCCAGAGAGGAAGTGGGGAGTTTGGGACACCCGTGCACTGTTCGTAGGATTATAGAATGTCACCACCACTAAGGCAATCAGTGTGGGGCTTCCTTAAACAAGTGCAACTACTTTAGGATCCTTCCATCTCTCTATTCAGTATGTGCCCTAAAGAAACAAACACCAACAAGCATATGCACATCTATGTTTACTGCAGCAATTTCTATCATAGCAAAAAGAAAGAGACCCTCAAAGAGGGTCTAGAGAGGAATGGATAGACAAACTCTGGTAATTTGTACATAGACTATTGCACATCATTGAAAAACGAGGACAAGCCCTTCAAGCATCTTAAGCCATGGACAAAACGAGAGAACAGTATGCCCAGCAAAGTTAGTCAATCTCTTAAAGAGAAATATTTCATGACGTCACTATTATAAAAGGGGAAAAAAGGCAAAGAAAAATGGTTTTCACCCCAAAGGGGGTGGGGTGCAGAGGGAAGGAACTGGAGAGAGCAAGGGGGGAGGAGAAAGAAAAGAACCACGTATGGGGGGGGGGATGTGGGGGGCGAGGTCTGATGGGATCCTGTAACAGATGTGATGAGATACTACATAGAACACGTTTTTCGTTGTGTGTGTTATAAGACAGATATATAAATATGAATAAGTAGTGATAAAATAGAGAGAGCAAGAGGAGGGTCATTGCTTTAAAGCCCCTCCAGGTTCCTTACCCATCAGATCTGAACATTGATCTGAGGGGCTATAAAAGTAAAACTGAAACAGACGTGGATTCTTCAGTGACATAAAAGCTGGGTTCCAATAGAGAAATACAAACCAAACTACTGTAGCCATCCATACCGTGGATGTACACATTGTGATAAGACTTGTATGAGTCCCAATAAAATGATTCTTAAAAACATTAAAAACGAAAACATACTTATATTTTATCAATATAAATATCATATCAACTTAATAAAAGGTCTGTTGCAATAGATTTGCCCAGTGCAAACTAATTTGATTTCTTTTTTTAATTTAATGAACCTTTTTATTGGGGCTCATACAACTCTTATCACAATCCATACATACGTCAATTGAGTATCTTTGCCCTCGTCATTCTCAAAATTCGCCTTCCACTTGGGTTCCTGGAATCAACTCATTTTCCCTTTTTTTCCCCTCCCCTAATTTGATTTCTTGACTGCTGCTTCCATGAACTGATTGTAGACTCAGAGAAAATGGCATCTGTGACAATCCTTTCTTCATTTATCATTATGTCTATTGTAATAGTTGTGAGGATTTTTTTCTCTCTTTACCTGGAATTGTAATCAGCACTGGAGCCTGTAGTCTTGGAGCTTTATCGGGGTTTCAAGTCCTCTTTACTTTCGACAAGCACATCGCAAGTTGTTCATTGTTCTTCTTTCAATGTCATATTCTTCTTCCTATATCCCACTTTCCTATTCGGGTTAGTTTCTTGCTTAACGTGCAACTTGAATAAGTATGGTGAGAGGCTACAACCCTGACATGCACCTTTGCTTATTTAAAATTATTCAGTATTGTTTTGTTCAGTTTGAACACCTCTTGGTCGATGGGTGGCTAGGTTCTGTGTGTGTACAATTAAGTGTTTGGGGGTTTTCAGTCTTTGCAAGGTCATGCACAGTTCGTGATGGTTTACACAGTGGAATGCCTTTGTTTAGTTAGTAAAGCACAGGTACACATCTTTCTGGCACTCACTGATTTCAGTCAAGACCAACCTGGCAAGAGCAATGCTATCCCTCATTCTACATCCTTTTCTAACTCTAGCTGGATTTCTGCCAGTTCCCTGTTGATGCATTGCTACAACCACTTTTTTTTTTTTTTGAAGTTGAGAAAGATTGTATTGAGGCAGGGAAAGAACTCCCGGGAAGGAAGGGAGAGCAGAGAATGACGGGGTCATCTTGACTCCTGGGCAGGTTCCGAGACCCAATGAGTTAGGTCAGAGTAATCGCCACAACCATTTAAAAAAAATTATTATCTTCAGCAAATTTTTATTGCATACTGTACTAGTGATATTTTTATCAATATTTCCACATTTTGTTGGGTTACCTTTCTTTGGAGTAGGTACAAATATAGATAGATCTCTTCTGTCTATAAAGCAGTTGATTGTGCAGGTAGCTGTGTTCCATATTTCTTGGCATAGATGAGGGACTCCTTCTAGTGCTACTTCAGTTTATTGAAACATTTCCATTGGTGTTCTGTCGATTCCTAGAGCCTTGGGTTTTGCAACACCTTTGATGAATTCTGGACTACTTCCTTCAATGCCATTGGTTCTGCATTTTATGCTACCTCTTGAAATGGTTGAGTATTAACCAATTCTTCTTATTATGGTGTCTCTGTGTACTCCTTTTTATCTTCTTTTGATGCTTTCTGCATCATTCAATATTTTCTCCACAGAATTCTTCCTTATTACAACTAAGAGGTTGCATTTTTTATCGACTTCTTTCAAGCTTGAGAAGTGCCAAGTATATTCTTCCCTTTAGACTTGGTAACTCCAGATCTTTACACATTTCATTATTTTGACTTCAGGAGTTGGCATTTGAAATTACCTGTTCAGCTCTTCATTATTTTTTGCATTTGCCTTAGCTACTTCATGTTCAAGAGCAAATTTCTAAGTCTCTCCTAATATTCCCTTGGGTTCCCCCCCCCTTTATTTCCTGTCTTTTAAACAAACATTTGCTTTCTTCACGTATCATGTTCTTGATGGCATCCCATAACTCATCAAGTCTTCAGTCATTGGACTTCAGTGTTTCAAATCTGTTTTCTGGAGAGGCTCTCTAAATTCAGGTGGGATATGCCCAAGGCTGTGTTTGACTCTTGTGGACATGCTGTAATTTTCTTCAGCTTCAAACTGAACTTGCATATGAGCAATTGGTGGTCTGTTCCACAGTTGGCTCCTGGTCTTATGTTAGCTGATGTTACTGACATTCTCAATGGCCTCTTGTCACAGTTATAGTCAATTTGTGTTCACTTTATTGCATCTGGTGATGTTCACATGTACAGTTATGATTTATGTTGCTGAAAAAAGTATTTGTAAGGGATAAGTCATTGTTCTTGCAAAATTTTATCAAGTGATATGCAGCTTCATTTTTTGTGACCAAGGTCATATTTTCCAACTACCAGATACTTCCTCTTTGTTTTCAACTTTCCCACTCCAATTATCAGTGATTATCACTGTATACTGCTTGTTTGATCAATTTTAGACTAAAAATTATAAGATTCTTCAATTTATTCATAACTGGCTTTAGTAGATCTGTATAAATTTGAATAATAGTTATATTGGTCAGTCTTCCTTGTTGGCATATGAATACTTTCCCATTACTGACAATAATGTTCTTCTAGGTAGACCTTGATATGTTTTTGTGTTTGTTTGTGTGTTAGTCCAGGTTGTCTAGAGAAACAAATTCATAGACATTCATATGTGTACAAGAAAGAGTTTTATATAAAAGAGCAATTCTATACTGAGAAAACATCCTAGCCCAGTCCAGATCAAGTCCATAAGTCCAATATTAGGCCATATATCCAATACTAGTCCATAAATTCCTCTTTAGACTCATGCAGTATGTACACTGATGCTGAATGCAGGAAGATCAAGGGTCAGTGGGTAGAAGGTCTTGTGGACCCAGTGGCAATGAGAGCATCACAGTGCTGGCATGGGTCTCCACATGTCTCCTCCAGCTCTCTGAGTGTCTCAGCAGCAGGAAAGGGAAGGGAGAGAGAGTGAATCTGGCCTCCAGTGAGCTATTTATCTCCATCATGCCTCCAAATGAGGTCATCGAGCTGCGATTTGATTGACAGGCTAGACCACCCTTCGCTCATGTTGACAGGAGATTATGCAACTGCCACAGTTTGCTTGTTTTGTGATGATAAATGAAATACTATTCCTTTTGAATTTGTTATTTTTTAGCATAGTAAACTACATGGTTGAAAGTAATGTTAAGTCCCAAATCAAAAGGTTAGGCTGAGGAGAGGTAAATTCAGGTCCCAGAGCCAGAAACCAAAAAGGTTTGAAGGTCAAGCAGGTCTTCTTACTTCTATCAAATCTCAGTCGAGGAAAAGAGGTCACAAAAAGGGAAGTTTTGATGGAGATAGATTATTGTTTGCTTGCTGCTTTATCTTTCAGCTGACCCTACCCTTAAAGAAAATAAAGAAGAGTGACTTAAGTTACACCCTTCAGTCAAACAGGTCTAAGATGCATTCACCCTGATCCTGTAACAGAGAACTCTCTCCAAAATGAGATCATAATCACATACACCACAAAACGGATTATGGCAAATGAAAAGATCACTAGAAGGGCTGTATAAAGTAATCCACTACATCCCTAGATTAATACATTTCATAATTCAACGACCAATTGTTATAGATGTTTCTTCTCATTTTAAGTTGTACCCCATCTGCAAATGAAAGTCCTAAAAGTGTTGCTCTATCCTATATTTAAGATCAACTGTACGTTGAGTGTGCACCTCTTTTGAGCTGTATTTTGAGTGCCTTCTATCCTGAGGAGCTAATTTTCTGACGCTGTATCAGAAAATGTTTTGATGATATTCATAAGAATTTCCACAGTTAATACCTCAGAAGCAAACCGCCTAGTCCATTTTCCTAACCAACCTTAGCCTGGAAACTCCACTGAAACCCATCCACCATGGGTGACCTTACTGGTAGTTGGCAGGTTGGTGGCATATCGTCTAGCATCACAGCAACATGAGAGTTACCACAGCATGACAAATTGACAGCGACAGCTAGAGAAATGCAAAACTTCAAATGACCAGACAGGTCTGTCCACAGAACCGGAGAATGAATTAGCTCAATACCATTCACTGGACTGAAAGACTGGGAGGGATGATCCCCTGAGGGAAAAGATAAAGATGTGCTACCAGAAGATGGAGAAACATATATGCGGTTTATAATAAAAACCTTAGTTGCTGACTGAAACGTTAGGAATTTAAATGTGCTGAGCTGCTGTTTCAGTAAAGTTAAAAATAATTAAATAACTTTATTCTGACCCTATGGGACGGCTTTACTTGGTCACATGGGGTTGATATGAATCATAATGAACTTGATAGTTCAACTACTTCTTTAAATTTTATCCCTGTTATATTTATCCTTATTAAATTGACCCATTTATTCCTATTTTAATGTTGATAGCTTTACTAGCTAGCTATACAGTTTTGGTTAGACTCCATAACTACTTTGAGTAGATTTACTCATTATAAAATCAAGGAAGGCAGTAGTATGGGAAAAGAGGTGAGATAATCATTAATCAGTGCATCCAGACAATGATAAATACTCATTTACAAGAACTCTTCGGAAGAGCAGCCGGGAGCATTTGAACTCCAACTTTCCCATTAACAACTAAGCTTATAACCCTTGTACCACCAGAATTCCTTACACGAACTTTCTTCAAAGACTTTAGTCTTTGCCTTTGGTTTTCTAAGAGAGACCCTCTAACCAATGAAGAAAGATAGAAAGGGAGGGGAGGGAACAAAAGAGATTGCATGGAGTTTACTTTGACCCATTGCCCCCATAGGATTTCCCAAGGAGTAGCTTATGGTTCCACTGCCAGGACTCCTTAAGCAAAAAACTCCCTGCAATGGAGTTAATGCCAATTCATCGCAACCCTATAGGACAGAGTAGGCCTGCCCCGCATTTCAGAGACTATGACTGTTTACAAGAGTAGAAAGCCCTGTCTTTCTCCTTCAAAGAGGCTGGTGGTTTCAAACTGCTAGCCTTTTGTATCACATCCCAATGCATTCCCCACTACGCCACCAGGGCTCTTTAGATAACTTCTAATGCCTTGGATTTTCTGGAGGCATAGTGGGGATGCGTTGGGCTACTAACTGCAAGGTCAGCAGTTCGAACCCACCGGAAGCTCTGTGAGGTACTTTATTGTGTCAACCTGGCCGATAAACATGTGTGGGGTTAATTGAAGGGCAGAGAGATAAATGGCTCAGTGAGGCTTGCCTTTTGAGTTCTCAGGTCTCTTGCTTTCTGATGGTCAGACCAGGGTGCAGCTGCCTTAGCCAGTTCCTGCTTTAGCTGGCAAGGTTCACTTCCTGCAAGACATCCCTGAGGAGAAGCCACATGGACCTACCCTAATGTAGCCCTGGGTGCTGGAGCACCCGTGTGGAGACCCCTGCCAGCACTGAGATGTTTACACATTCACTGACTCAGCTTTCCTCCTGCAGTCAGCATCATTGCATCTGTTTTGTGAGATGGAGGAGGACTTTGTGGATTGATGTTGGACATATGGGTTAATGTTGGACTTGTGGGCTTGGGCAGCACTGGGTTGGGATGTTTATTGATGCGCACTTAACCTATATATAAAACTCTCTCTTATACATGAGTTTCTGTACCAAGAAAGATGAAGCACGAATAATAGAATGATGGGTGAACAGATACATTGAATGGTGTAAGATATGGGGGGAAGGGAGGAATAACAATAATATTTAGCAAAATAACAAGGGTTCTAGGTGGGTAGGATAGGGGAGGGCAGGGATAAAGGTGACCTGATAAAGAATGCAAGAGAAAAGGAAATGTTTTGAAAATGAATTAGATCAATCATGCTTGATCTAATTAAACTATGGATTGTTATAATATCTGCAAGAGCTCCCAATGAAATGTGCGAGGGGGAAGAATTACAGCCTCAGAAACCCACAAGGGCTGTGTTACCCTGTGCTACAGGGTCCCTGTGCATCCTAATTAGCTCCATGGCAGTGCCCTTGGAGATGGGAGTGAAGGTCTTTGTTGTGCAGGAGCCTCCACCCCACACGGGAGCGTTCATGCAAAGGAAATGGTGGGACACTGACCAGCCCTGTGAGAGCACCTGGTGAGATCAGCCAACATCCGTTGGATAGAGGCATGAGGCATGGAACACGCCTGTAGAACGAGGCTTCTGGTTGGTAAAGACCCCGGTGCGAGAGGGGACCGATGAGCCTCTTTGGGGCACTCATCAGCTCCACTTGGGAGCCTCCTTCAGTGTGCCTCTTCATTTGTATCCTTTCTTCCTTTTTCTGTCATGGTCGTCGTAGTACTTTCTGAATGGAAGCTTTCACCCATAGTTCTTTCGTTCTAATGAATCATTGAACCCAAGGGAATAGTGGGGGTCAGCATTTAGTGTTAGGGTGGCAGGCGTGGAGGTGGTGGCCATGTCTGGGGGCTGGGTCTCACTGCTGTTGTCCTTTGCCAGTAAAGGAACCCTGCTTTTTCACACATAAAGGACACGTTGGGGTACTCAATCCTATGGCGGCCTTCATTCAGAAGGCTACTGGATCTCACTGCTGTTGTCCTCTGCCAGTAAAGGAACCCTGCTTTTTCACACATAAAAGACACGTTGGGGTACTCAAGCCTATGGCGGCCTTCTTTCAGAAGGCTACTGGGAAACCCCTACATTTGTCGCCATCCGGTCAGAAGGGAGGATGTCATGGGGACGCCAAGCTTGCAGCTAGCTGGTGTCTGAAGCCTTGTGCACTTGGCTTCTGGGAAGAGGATGTGACCTTTAACCAAGTCTGACCTAGATTCAGGTGGTTTGGGTCAAAGGGAGATGGACCGGACATGCAGTTGGTGGTAGAACAGAAGTGGCCGAGAAGTAGGATATGTCTGCCCACCCCCACCCCCGCCCCCGGGAAATCACTAAAGCCATTTCCCCCTTTTAGTCTTCTAGCCTTGTGATATATGTATGACCTGAGTGCCGGAAAACGAACGTTAAGATGTATTTCTAAATGAAAGCAATGTTTTCCAAGGAAAAGGCTGCTACCCCCCTGGGAATCCTTAAGTTCAATTCAAGAAATCTTCACTGAATGCCTACTATCAATTAATCATCAACTGCTACTCTTAGAGGAAGGAGAAAAAAAATTAAAAGCTGTTGGAAAAGTTTGTTTTCATAAGAAGAAATGATCACCACTTCTTCTTAGGAGGGGGGCGGGGGGGCTAAAGAAACACTTCCAGTAGCAAGCTCCATTTAACTCAGATCTGTAAACTCAAAATCAAACTTACTGCCATCGAGCCAATTCCAACCCACAGTGACCCAATAGGACAAGTCAAACTGGCCCGTGCGTTTTCAGGGCTGTAAATCTTAACAGGAGTAGAACGCCTCATCCTTTTTCTTGTGTAATAACTGGGGAGCTTTGAACTGCCGACCATGCGGGTTAGCAGCCCAGTGCTTAACACACTACACCCATAAGGCTCCTGGAGATTTTTGAGAAGCTGCCCAAAGGAAGATGGGGAGAGGGGGCGGCGGCGGGAGCACACGTTTTAAAATGATATTGAGCCGAAGTGAATATCAGCATGACACAGTTAGGCACGTCCGTGATTTTAAAGCACCCCGTTTGCCTCGGAAGACAAGCCAGGCAACCCATTTTCCGAAGATCCCAGCATCGAAAACCCTAAAGAGCTGGCCTGCTCTGGCAGACGGCATCTGACTCTACCAGGAGTCAGAACCCAATGCAGAATTCTTTGATGTTTGATAGAGAGCACGGCATGCGTGGAGGAGGAATATGGGGGTTCTGGGTCCAGACAGACTGAAGGCCAAGGTCATCCCTGCACTTAGGGTAAAACACTGGCTCCAGAATTCCAGCAACCTACTAGCACATCTGATCTGTCTCCTCATCTGTAGCTCAGCTTTAAGTCTATCTCCAGAGGATGGAATGCCTAATTATAATAATAATTTATAAATTATCAAGGGTTCATGGGGGAGGGGGCAAGAGAGGGGGGGAAATGAGCTGATGCCAAGGGCTCAACTAGAAAGCAAATGTTTTGAGAATGATGATGGCAACAGATGTACAAATGTGCTTGACACAGTGTATGGATGGATGGATTGTGATGAGTTGTATGAGCCCCCAGTAAAATGAATTTTTAAAATATTTTTAACCTTCAAAATACCATATACATTTTAGTGGTCATTCAGGGGTGCCACAATTATTACACAGACCCCCCTCCAAAATCAGGCAAACATAGGGAATACCATTCATATCCTGGATATCATAATTTCTGGCTGGTGGCAACAAAGTACCATGTTCTCCCAAATTAGTGCATTGTAATAATTTTCCAGCAAATAAAATTAAAGCGTCTTGAAAAGGGAAAGCTTTCTCTTCTTCTTCTAATTTGCAGAAACTACTTTATAGACCAGCGATGTCCCTGTGGTGCTTTATTCCAATTAAGTCCCCAAACAGAGGGAACTCTGTACATAAAAACCATGGAAAACAGTGTGAGTGTGCATAAAAAAGAGCTATGTAACCATTAGACTCCCGAAAATATGAAGGGAGTTCCCTGCCCCGTGGGCCCCTTCAAGTAAGGATTGCCTCACCATGGGGCTACTGGGAAGAGAGTAAGATTTTTTTCTTAAGCATCAACTCTGAGCTTAGCAAAAGTCGCTGTGTGGGAACACAGATCATGTGCTCAGAGCTCAATCAGAAGGTTGGAGGAGCAGGTCCTCCCAGCGGTGCCTTGGAAGAAAGGCCTGGCACTCTCTGGAAAAGCTATTGAGAAACCCAGAGAGCACAGTTTTACCACGACACACCTGGGGTTGCCGTGAGTCCGAAGTGACTGGGCAGCAACTTTATTTATTTCTGTGTTCTTTCATGTGTTAGCCGCCGCGTCAGACTCTTCACATGACCTGGATGAATCCTAATCAGAGTCCTGCCGAGTTGGTTCCCCTCTCCTGCCAGACCTTTTTCTTATCATTTTATTGGGGGGCTCATACAACTCTTATCACAATCCATCCACACATCCATTGTGTCAAGCGCATGTGTATATTTGTTGCCATCATCATTCTCAAAACATTTGCTTCTACTTGAGCCCTTGGTATCAGCTCCTTGGTTTTCCCCCTCCCTCCCCGCCCCACCTCCCTCATGAACCCTTGATAATTTATACATTTTTATTATTTTTTCATGTCTTACATTGGCCAACATCTCTCTCCCCTCGCCTGCTTTTCTGTTGTCTGTCCCCCAGGGAGGAGGTTCTATGTAGATCCTTGTGATCAGTTCTCCCTTTCTGCCCCACCTTTCTCTTCCCCTCCTGGTATCATCACTCTCATTATTGGTCCTGAGGGGTTTATCTGTCCCGGGTTCCCTGTGTTTCCAGCTCTGATTTATATAACTGTACATCCTCTGGTCTAGCCAGATTTGTAAGGTAGAATTGGGATCATGATAGTGGGGGTAAGAGGGGAAGCACTTAAGAACTACAGGAAAGTTGTATGTTTCATCGTTGCTACCCTGTACTTTGATTGGCTCCTCTCCTACCCATGACCCTTCTGTAAGAAGATGTCCAGTTGCCTACAGATGGGCTTTGGGTTCCCACTCTGCACTCCCCCTCATTCACAATGATATGATTTTTTGTTCTTTGATGCCTGATACCTGATCCCTTCGATACCTCATGATCACACAGGCTGGTGTGCTTCATCCATGTGGGCTTGATTGCTTCCGCCTTTTGCTTTATATCAGATTCCCTTCTGGCTACAAAGGAATCTTGGTGGCGTCCTGGGTTACATGTTGGGCTGCTCACTACAAAATCAGCAGTTCAAAACCACCAGCTGCTCCAAGGCAAAAAATATGAGGCTATAGCTCTTAGGAGTTATAGTCTAAGAAACCCACAGGGGCCATTTCTACTCTGAAAAGGTCACTAGGAGCCAGAATCAACTAGATGACAGCAAATCTCACTATACCTCTAATGTTCCCTCCGATTCTAAGTCTAAACTGGATTATGAGAAATATGTAAGAAACAGAAGGCATGGCCCCTGCTCTTAAGTAGCTTCCATAGAAGTTGTGATGGCAAAACCCCATTATGCAAAATCCAATATAATCCACGGCCTTTGGTGAAAGCGCATAGGACAGAAGCCATGGCTCTGCCCCAGTGCACCAGATCTGCAGTTGTGGGTGCCAAGGGGTCGGTCACATTGAGTCTGCTCACTGCTGGACTCACGAGGCGACCCCTGTCTGGTTTGTTGAACGAAAATGGCAAGGACATAGAAGTGACTGGGGATCTGGGCAGCAGGGGAAAGCCATGTTCCAGGAGCAAAGAAGGAGAGGGTAGGGACTGGGGAGGGAGTGACAGGGGCGATGCCACAGAAGCAGGCCCAGGGAGGGGCGACTGAAGGGACTATGCGAGGGGCAGAAGAGGAGGCAAGAGGGAATGCATTGGGGACCAATCAGTCAAGCCAAAGCCAAAGCTGGGAGTCCTCCTGGAATCCGGGACAGGAGCCCCTTCCCTGGAGAGGCCGCTGCTTCGCTGGAGACCTTTGCCAGAGGTCTGCAGAGACTGTAGTGGATTCTGTCTGACTCAGGGGACACCACCCCCCTCTCTGCCCCCATGTGCAGCATTGCACTGCTTTCCGGGGTTCCCCCATCTGACCCTGACAGAGTAGATGGCATCGCTCATCTTCTGAGGCATCTCGGGGTGCCTTTGAACCTCCAACCTCCCACTGCACCCCCATCTGGCAAATTCTCAGTGTGGTGTGAGAATTAAAAGAGGATGTAGCAGAGTGGGTTAAAAAGCCAGGGGTCTGCTAACCTCCAGGTCAGGAATTCAACACCCACCCACCCCTTGCAGATCTGCCAGAGAAAGCCGAAGGCTTGTGCTCCCGTAAAGCTTGACAGCCTCAGAAACCTGAAGGGACAGCGCGTTCTACGATGTCCAGTGGGGTCAGGATAAATCACAGTTGACTCGGTGTCAGTGAGAAGAGATGAGACGAGGTCAGACAAGGGATGAGAAACAACTCAAAGAGGCAAAGATCTAAGTCCTGTTTCTGGCCTTTGGGCTAAGTGGGAGGCCAGAGCTGAAACAAAACACGACAAGCAGCGTCTCTCACTGAAGGCCTTTCTAGTCACGGGGGAACGTTTCACATCGCCAACCAGACATAGCATTACACATGTTCAGTTTATTAAGATTGTTTCATAATGTTTGTTTTTATTGTGGCAAGGTACGATTCAGTGGCACTGAATACCTTCATAATGCTGCGCATCCATCTCCGTTTCCCAGGGCCTGTCCCCACCTAAAACAGAAACTCTGCACCTACTAAGTGATAACGCTCCCCTTCTCTTTATCTCCTCAGTCCCTGCTAATTTCTTTTGTTTTATTTATTTTGTGAATTACATCTATTGTTTTTCTTTTTTTAAATCATTTTATTAGGGGCTCATACAACTCTTATCACAATCCATACATATATCAATTATGTAAAGCACATTTGTACATTCTTTGCCCTCATCATTCTCAAAACATTTGCTCTCCACTTAAGCCCCTGGCATCAGCTTCTCATTTTGCCCCCTCCCTTCCCATTTCCCCTCCCTCATGAACCCTTGATAATTTATAAATTATTATTTTGTCATATCTTGCCCTCTCCGATGTCTCCCTTCACCCACTTTTCTGTTGTTCTTCCCCCAGGGAGGAGGTTATATAGATAGATCCTTGTACCCTGTTATTTTCTAATACACTCTCTGTGCCCATGTATTTGCATATTCTAGATACAGTCAGTTCCCTGATTACAAACTGAGATCTAGCTTGGAGTCTGTCTTTAAGTGGAAAGTGAACCTAAGTCAGAAAAGTTCATTTCAGTGGGCATTGAGTGTCAGTATACATGTTGTTGTCTTAGTGTATAGTATATAAAGGAGCCCCGGTGGAGTGGTGGGTTAGGCAATGGACTGCTTACACCGAGGTCAGCAGTTTGGAACCACCAGCTGCTCAAGGGGGAAAGTTGAGGCTTTCTGCTCCTATAAAGGGTATGGTCCCCCAGAAGAATTTGCTTGGGAATTCGCTGGGAGCACAGCTCAGGGAGAGGGACATGTCTGATCAGAGCACTTGGGAGCAAATGAAGGGGGAGGAAGAGAGAGTGCACATCCTGACCCACCAAACCTAGAGGACGATCTCCCTGCTCAGAGCAGCCAATACACAGAGAGGATCATATGGCCGGCCCCACTATGAGACACGACATTCCTCACTGACCCATAGACCTACAGGGGACAACACTGGAGACACAGTGCAGGAATTGTACCCGATCTGACCCCACCACACTGAGGAAAACACTAAGGGCGTGCAACAGAACAGCAAGATGAACAGAGCAACGAAGTCTCTGGGAAGTACTAGAAATAGATTTTGGGGCCAGGGTGTGGCACTTGATCAGACTGGATGGGAAAGAAACAGACCTTGAACTATTTACAGGCTTTTCTTTTTTATCATTGTTTTGTTTCATTGCTTTGTTTTGCTCTGCCTTTTTCGTGTGTGCATATTATTGTCTCTACAAGTCTACCTACAGGCTGGATAAACCATCCAGAGGAGAAAACAACAGGACCAACAGTTTCAGAGGGATATGGGAGAGGGAGAGGTGGGGAAGGGAAGTGGTGTTAACAGACCCAGGGATAAGGGAACAACATGTGATCCAAAACAGTGGGGAGGAGGGTGTCAGAGGCCTGGTAGGGCTTGATCAAGGGCAATGTAATCAAGAGGAATTACTGAAACCCAAATGAAGGCTGAGCATGATAGTGGGACAGGAGGAAAGTAAAAGGAAATAGAGGAAAAATCTTGGAGGCAAAGGGCATTTATAGAGGTCTAAATAAAGGCATGTACACATGTAAATATATTTACATATGATGATGGGGAAATAGATCTATGTGCATATATTTATAGGTTTGGTATTAAGGTAGCAGATGGACATTGTGCCTCTACTCAAGTACTCCCTCAATGCAAGAACACTTTGTTCTATTAAACTGGCATTCCATGATGCTCACCTTCCCAACACCATTGCTGAAGACAAAGCAGATGCATAAGCAAATGTGGTAAAGAAAGCTGATGGTGCCTGGCTATCAAAAGATATAGTGTCTGGGGTGTTAAAGGCTTGAAGGTAAACAAGCAGCCATTTAGCTGAGAAGCAACAAAGCCCACATGGAAGAAGCATACCAGCCTGTGTGATCACGAAGTGTTGAAGGGATCAGGTATCAGGCATGAAAGAACAAAAAAATCATATCATTGTGAATGTGAGGGACCCAAAGCCCATCTGTAGGCAACTGGACATCCCCTTACAGAAGGGTCATGGGGAGGAGATGAGCCAGTCAAGGTGCAGTGTAGCAATGATAAAACATACAACTTTCCTCTAGTTCTTAAATGCTTACCCCCTGCCCCCAACCCTACTATCATGATCCCAATTCTACCTTACAAATCCGACTAGACTAGAGGATATACACTGGTATAGATAGGAACTGGAAACACAGGGAATCCAGGGCAGATGATCCCTTCAGGACCATTGGGGAAAGTGGCAATACCTGAGGGTGGAGGGAAGGTGGGGTAGAAAGGGGGAACCAATTACAAGGATCTATATATAACCTCCTCCCTGGGGGACTTACAACAGAAAAGTTGGTGAAAGGAGATGTCAGACAGTCTAAGACATGACAAAATAATAATAATTTATGGGTTATCAAGGGTTCATGAGGGAGTGAGTGGTGGGAAGGGAGGGGGGAATGAGGAGCTGATGCCAAGGGCTCAAGTAGAAAGCAAATATTTTGAGAATGATTATGGCAACAAATGTGCCTGACACAATGGATGTGTGTATGGATTGTGATAAGAGTTGTACAAGCCTCCAATAAAATGATTTGAAAAAAGAAAAGAGTTATGGTCTTAGAAACCTACAGGGCCAGTTTAACTCTGTCCCATAGAGTCTAAATCAACCTGATGGCAGGGAGATTTCTTGGTTTGTTTGTCTGTTTGTTTTCTTTGCGTAGTATATAGTGTGTCTTCCTGTGTATAACACAAAAGAAACACTTCCATATATACTAAAACATATTAACATAACAATACATAATAATAATAGTAATGATTTTAGGAATGTCACGGAGAAAAATCTATTTGTTCTGACTATTCTAGGAGATAAAAAGACCCCCAATTCAAATATATCTTATAGAGACTCCCTTTTTAAGTCTTAAACAGGACAAAGACAAAGCAAACACAAATCATTTGTTTGAAGGAAATCATCAACATGAGACCATAATGTGATGTCCAAAGGATTCATGGTCACGTGGCTGATTACAGAACATGGAAGACAAATGAAATCATTTCAAAATGATGATTAATGTTTGTTTCAACCTAGGTGCCAGCATCATTCTTTAAAGAAATGGAAAAACTAATCAGTTTTATATGGACAGGAAAGAGGCCCAGACAAAGCAAAGCACGACTAAACCAGAAGACAAAGTAGGAGGCCTCTCACTTCCCAATCTCAATGCCTAGTATCCAGGCACAGGGGTCAAAACAGACTGGCACTGATACAACAATGGATACATTGACCAAGGCACATGATAAAAAACTCAAAAAAATCCATTGACCTATAGTCACGTGATTTTTGACAACCAGCCAAAATAGATTGCATGGGAAGGGTTAGAGCAGGCTGACTAGAGAAACAAATCCAGTGACATTCATATATGTCTAAGAAAAAGCTTTATATCAAGAAGTAATTAAATATGAAGCAAACATCCCAGCCAAGTTCAGGTCAAGTCTACAAGTCCAATACCAGTCCATAAGCCCCCCTTCAGACTCACGCAGCCACATGAGATGATGCAGAATGCAGGAAAATCATAGGCTGGTGGGGACAAGGTCATGTGGATCCAATGGTGGTGGCTCTGGCAGCAACCAGAGGCAGCCAGCAGGAAGGTGATGGCAGTTCCCAGGACGTGCCTTATGAGAAGGCCACACCCACAAGGAGGCACCATCAGCCTGTGACCTGATAGAAAGGATGGACGGTCATACTTTTATATATCTTCAAATTGACATGTAATCATATCACTCCCACAGCCTTCAACAAAAAGTGCTGACAACATTGGATTTCCATTTGCAGAAGAATGAAACAGGACCTACACCTCAATCCTGTTACAAAAACTCACTCAAGATAGATTGAAAACCTAAATGTAAATCCTAGAAATGTAAAGATCATCAATTGAAAAATAGGGGCAAACTTAGAGGTCCTGATACATGGAAAAATACACCATCAAACATTACAAAACATACACACACACACACATCAGAAGACAAATCGATGACTGTGCCCACCTAAAAAAATAAGCAACTTATGTGCATCAATGGTGTAAAGTAAGCTCACAAACTGGAGGGGGGTGTGCAGAGAATGTTGGCAATGACATATTGGACATGGGACTAATCTATAGAAAACTGCAACATTTCAACAACAAAAGATGACTGATCCAATCAAAAAATGGACAGAGGACATGAGCAGATAAGTCACCAAATATCCATACAGGTGACCAATACACCTACGAAGAAATGCTCATGACCACTAGCCATTCCAAAGATGCAAATCAGAACAACGAGATACCACCTCATGGTGGCATTGATAGCAAAGTTAACAAAAGACAGAAAATAGCAAAAGCTGGAGAGGGTGTGGAGACATTGAAACCCACATACATTGCTGGATGGGCGGTCAAACATGACAGTCAGGGTGGAAAGAAAGCAGTATAGTGTTTCCTCTAACAGCTGAAAATAGAAATAACATATGACCCAGCAGTCCTACTTCTTTGTCTCTCTACTGACACATACCCGAAAGAAATAAAGAGCATGCCAGGGGCAGATACATACACACATCCATGTTCATCACCACACTATCCACAATCGCAAGAAGATGGAAATCACCTAAATGGCCATTGCTGGAAGAGTGGATCAATAAACATTGGCACATAGACACAGA
This sequence comes from Tenrec ecaudatus, assembly GCF_050624435.1. Classification (NCBI taxonomy): domain Eukaryota; kingdom Metazoa; phylum Chordata; class Mammalia; order Afrosoricida; family Tenrecidae; genus Tenrec; species Tenrec ecaudatus. Next base: position 318,922,769 of record NC_134530.1, on the reverse strand, counting down.
GGAATGCTATGCATCGTTAAAGAATAATTATGTCACTATGATGCAGCTCATGGCACAGACCGATTTGGAGGACATTATTCTGAGTGAACTTAATTAATCATAAGAGGACAGGTATTGTATGAAACACTCTTATAGGAGAGCAAATATAAGATAAAGGTTTTCATACCAAAAGAAACAGAATTTTGTGGTTATCATGGGTAGGGAAGGGGTGGGGGCGAGTCATAGGCTAAGACAGACAGGTGTGTACTTGGGTGAAGGGAAGATAATATTCTATTACAGCTAGAGCGATAGTCTTACTATAGTTAAAAAAAAACAACCAAACTCACTGCCATTCAGTCTTCTGACTCATCGCAAGTCCACAGGACAAGGTAGAAGGGCCCCTGTGGGTTTCCAAGACTTTAATTCTTCCTTTCTCTTGTTTCCCCACAAATAAACTCACATTCATAGGTACCAGAGGTTAGAACTTCAACATATCTTTTTGGAGAACATAATTCAATTCATGACAGTCCCCACATCAACTGAATTTATGCAAATAGATAAACCAGTACCACCACCACCACCACCACCACCACCACCACCACCACCACCACCCCGCCAACTCCTTAGGAAGAGTTTCTTTCAATGGATATGAAATACATAAACTCAGTCAGGGACTTCTCCACATCCTATATTTTCATCAGTAAGCCAATTAACACAGTTTGAAATGCCAATCAGGAATCAAAATGTTCTAAAATCAACTACTCTGATTTGTATAGTACTTTAATCTAATTACACAGATTTGACTCTGTTCCTTCATCGTTTTTGGCATCTTCCGTACTTTCATAACTGATTCTTCCAGAACATTGGTCACTCAATGCCTTAACTTTTACTTGTTTTCTTTTGGGGGTCAGTTGAACTAGATGGTTGATGCCTATAATTACTCTTTAGTATCCATCCTTAGCTTCCTTATTTCTTTGTTCCTCTTTTGTACTTACCTGGAAGCCTTTAGTATGGAATGTCTGGCATCTATGTGACGCATGGCTGGAGAACCACATAAACTGTCCTTGCTAAGTCTAAATTTATGATCCCAACCTAAATTGGCAAAAAGCCACTGCATGCTGACCTCAGCCACAGTTCCTTAACTAAATGACTGTTATTGTTGTTAATAAGCCTTCCTTCAATCCTGATGTCACGTTCTCCTTCACATAATACACCCTCTCAGATTATTTGCCCAGCACACAGTTTGCATAAGTAATGAGAGGATACAACCCTGACACACATCTTTCCTGTTGACACCATTCAGTATTCCCTTTCTAGTAACTCTCTTCCAGATTTCCTGGCACAGATGAGTAAATGCTTCCAGTGCTTCACCGGCTTATTGGAATGTCGCAATTGCTGTTTCATCAATTCCTGGTGCCCTGGTTTGGGATAGAGCTTTCAGTGCAGCTTGAACTTCTTCCTTCAGTACCATTAGTTCTTGCTCATGTGCTATCTCTTGAAATGGTGGAATGTTGACTAGTTCTTTTTGATACAGTGACTCGGTGTTCTTTCCATCTTCTTTTGATGTCTGCTGCATCATTCAATATTTTCACCATAGCACCTTTCAATACAACATCTCAGGCTCCGTCTTAGCTTTGCTTATATTCTTTGCAACCATCAAACCCTTCCATTGCCATCAAGTCTATTCTGACTCACAGCCACCTGACAGGACGGAAGAGAACGGTCCCCAAGGATTGCAGAGGCTATAAAGCAGCGGTTCTCAACCTGTGGGTCGTGACCCCTTTGGGGATTCAAACAACCCTTTCACAGGGATCGCCCAGTTCATAACAGTAGCAAAATTACAGTTATAAAGTAGCAACGAAAATAACTTTATGGCTGGGGGCTCACCACAACATGAGGAACTGTACTAAAGGGCCACAGCATTGGGAAGGTAAACCACTGTGATGAAGCTTTACAGAGCAGCAAATGGCGTCTAGTTTCCCTCAGAGTAGCCGCTGACCCTGTGGGTAACAGCTCCTTGAGCACCCACTATCCCCCAGGGCTCCTTAACACCCTTTAGACAGACATATGGACATAACCCAGGATATGGAGAGAGTCCACTTAAGAGAAGGGCTCCCGGAAATGGACATCAGGCTAGAAGGGGCAGTTCCCCGAATTTCCCCAGGACCAGTGGGGAGATCATCATAAAGGTCAGCGAACAGAACTGGAATTATGCATTTTTGTTGTGGTTGTTGAATTTTTGGTGTTTTTTTCCCTTTTCTTTCTTCTTCTTACTATTCTTTGTTTTTCAAGCGTTTGTTTTCTATTTGTTTGGTCTATGCCATTATTGGTATGCCTATTTCCATAAGACAGGCATAGGAAGCAAGCTGGAGGAGAAAGCCATGGGGCCAATGGTCCCTGGGGGATTTGGGAGGAGAAGGGTGTGGGGAAGGGTGTGGTGGGTAGATAGGGGAACAACTAGGGAATAAAAATCAATAACAAGGTGTACATAGAGATGCTGAGGCCTCTGACACAACAGCAACCTAGCTGAGAGGAAGCACTCTGAGGCAGAAGTAGGGCCAGCATGATGGTGGGGCAGAAGGAAGGCAAAAGAAAACAGGAGTAATTTAGAAGCAAAGCTATGGATAGAGGTATAAGCATAGGTGTGTCCATATGTAAATACATTAATCCATTAAAAAAGAGGTACTGGCCTATGTACATATATTTATATGGAAATACACTGAGGAAATGGGTGAACTTTGGGCCTCTGCTCATACCGTCCTTCAATACAGGAACATATTGTTCTAACATATTGGCAATCTGAGATGCTCACCCTCCTGACACGATCCCTGAAGACAAAATGGGTGCATAAGCAAATGTGGTGAAGAAGGCAGATGGTGCCTGGCTATTAAAAGATATAGCATCTGGAGTCTTAAAAGCTTAAGGTGAAACAAGAGGCCATCTAGCAGAGAAGCAACAAGCCCACATGGAAGAAGCACACCAGCTTGTGTGATCATGAGGTGTCACTGGGACCAGCTAGGAGGCATCAGAAGACCCTTAACAATCAAACAAACAAAACCATATGGTTCAGAATGAGCAGGGTCGGAGCAGAGACCCAAAGCCCATCTTTAGACAATGTAACATCTGCCACAGAGGGGTCACAGGGAAGGGATGAGTCAACCAGGGTGCATTAAAGCACTGATGAAACACACAATATTTCTCAGGCTCCCTGAGGTTTCCTCACCCCCCCACCACCATGATCCCACTGAGACCTCTTACTTCATACCAGAGCATGTACACAGGTCTAGATAGATAAAATTTCAGGACACCCGAAATCCAGGAGCATGAATGGGAAGAGTGATACCGAATGGGAAGGGAGGGTGTGGGGGCGACGAAGCGGGAACCGATCACAATGATCAACACACAACCACACACACCTCTCCAGGGGACAGAACAATGGAAACCATGGAGGAAGGGAGACAGTGGTCAGTGTGAGACATGAAAATAATAATAATTTATAATCTATCAAGGGGTCACGGGGAGGGGGGAAGAGGAGCTGATACCAAGGGCTCAATAGAATGTAACTGTCTAGAAAAGAATGGTAACATATGTCCAAATCTGCCCGATACCACTGATGTCTGGATTGTAATAAGCATGGTAAGAGCCCTCAATAAAATGATCCAAAAAAAGAGAGAGAAACGGGGGCTCGACACAACCCTTATCGGAAATTCCCTAACAGCCCTGAGGAAATGTTCCAAGAAGGTTAATTAGCCTATGATTCCCTTATCAACACCCCACTCCCCGCCCCCGCCTCCCCCCACCTTTATAGGAACCCATCCCCCTGGGTTTCCACGTCCTCCCTGCAGCGCACCTCGTGCACTGTGTTCTCCTTCTCGCCCCTCCAGGTACTCTCATCTGACAGGTGTCAATCAGAGCGGTGTACTTTTGAGTGCTCGATTTTTCCCCAAACTATGCCTTTGCGACCCCAGCCATTTGAAGGGTTTGCTTTTCTGCGTCCCCGCGTGCCCTGGTTCGAACTGTCCTGAAGCTCGCATGCTTCTCTTTGCTTTAGTTTCCTGGAGCACGCACTCTGCCTGCTTGGCCGTCGGAGTGCCCGCTATTCACCGATACACTGTGAGCACATTTTAAAAAGTAATAGCATTCGTGCTTACTGGGTACAGGTGGTAAACTCTGTAAAAAGGGGAGCGGAAGGGGAGGGCAGATAGAACCTGCTTGTGCGTCAGTCCGTCTGCCACTACTCATTTTATTCCCAGGGGGATTCTGGCTGTGGTTTGTATTCAAACTCCCTCGCTGGGCAGACCCGCCTTTCCAGTCTTTCAAAGGTGAAATGCCTCCATCCATCTCCACCTGCACTGGGGAGAAATAACTTAGACTTCCCCACCACTAAACTGCACCGCACCCATCTGGAGTGTTTTCCTCCAATGGGTGTTGCCAACCCGACACCTAAGTCTGTGTTGAAGCCAAGGGGAAAGTCTTTGGCTTGAGTCAAATATTCCCCCACCCCACCCCCACTTCATCCAGTGGAGTGGCGCTCCTCTCAAACCTGGCTCCCTCCCACTTCGATGGACATGTAGACAAGGTTCCTGAAGAATGTGGTGTTGCTCTCTGCCCCTTCCATGTCTCCACATTTTGTTTCATGCTTTGTGTCGTTTTTACACACTCCAACGCCTCAAACTTGTGAGCCACCACCAAAGTCATTGTGCCCCTAGGAGCCGTTTTTGTTGAGGTGTGTTGTGTTAGTCTGGGTCCCTTCGAGAAACAATCCACAGAAACTCATGTAGAAGAGAGAGTTTTATATAAAGGTTAAGTGCACATCAAGAAAACATCCCAACCCAGTGCTGCCCAAGCCCACAAGTCCAACATTAATCAATTAACCCATATGTCCAAAACCAATCCATAAAGTCCCCCTCCATCTCACAAAACACACACTATGACGCCGACTGCAGGAGGAAAGCTGAGTCAGTTAATGTGTAAGCATCTCAGCACTGGCAGGTGTCTCCACACGGCTGTTCCAGCACCAGGGCTGCATCGGGGTAGGTCCATGTGGCTTCTCCTCAGGGATGTCTTGCAGGAAGTGAGCCTTGCCAGCTAAAGCAAGGGACTGGCTAAGGCAGCTGCACCCTGGTCCGGCCATCAGAAAGCAAGAGACCGAGAACTCGAGAGTCGAGATTGACTGAGCCATTTACCCATCTACCTTTCAATTAACCCCACGTGTGTTTATTGGCCAGGTTGGCACAGTAAACTAACTACCTCATGTGTCTTGCATTTAAACCAAGGTCGTCCCCTGGGCTACACAGCACAATCACCAAGGGTGCTTGTACAGAAGAATGAAGCCTGGGTTCTGTTCCGGGCCAATGAAATCAAAATCTCCTGGGATGGTCTCCAGCAAGCCTTGTTGTGGACGTCACCCAAGAACCAGGTACCAAAGAGTCTGTTCCAGCTTGTGTGGACCTCATGCCTGCCAGCGTGGAACTGTGCTCCCGGAATGTCGAGGGGCTACCCTCTCCCAAGTAGAGCCCAGGGCCTGTCTTCCAAGGTCCCTCTGAGTGGACACGAACCTTCAACCTTATGGTTAGCAGCCAAGCAAGTGAAGTGGCTCCTGCACCTCTCGAGAACTCCTTTGGTAGCTAAAGAAACAAACAAAGAAGCGTGTTCTAAAACATACATGGAAAAGCAAAGGAACTGGAATAGTCACAATCTTGAGAAAGAAGAATAAAGTGAGAGGAACTGTTCGGTACTCTAGCTTAGGGACTTGGGCGTCCTTTACGCATGCCCAGAGGTCTGAGCTACCAGGGCATGAAGGAGTGGTACCCTGCGCGTGCTCAGAGGTTCAGGTTTCCAGCCAGGAAGGGGAGGTACACCTGGGTAGGTGATGCACCTGGATTGGCCCACTTAGGTCAGGTGAATTCAATTTAGCCAATGGGGTAGACCAAGGTCATCCACCACGCCTCCCTGCAGAATAATTGAAAAGGCAGGAGCCTGGAGCGGAACGCATGACTTTCTGAGCAGCTTCCAGGGAGGCTGCATGGGGTGAGGGACCCTGCAGGTGCCGTGTAAACCTGAAACTTCTAACTCTCATAAAACTCACTTGGATCACAAACCAGGCTTCGGCGTGAATTCTTTCTCGCGTGGAGCCAAGGAGCGAGGTATCTCTCTCCCTGAGAGATCTAACATAAGGTGAGGATGAGGCTACTGCAAAGCTATGGTAATCCAGACAGAGTGGTGACGAAGCTGGGGCAGGCACGGCGATCGTTGGGAAGAAAAGAAGACCTGGAAATGGACTCCCACAAATAGGCTCAACTGATGCCCTATTAGTTTTCAAAAGTGTGAAAGCAATTCAATGGAGGAAGGATAGGTTTTCCAACAAGCAGTAGCGAAATAATGAACCACCATGGATACAAGTTTCAAATCTTAATACAAAAATTCATTTAAAATGTATGGAACCTTCCTTAATGAAAAACTTACTCTATTAAATATTCTCAGAAGATGACAAGAGGGTCAGTGGTAAATATGGGAAAACGTATTTGCAGCCCACATGTCGGAAAAAATGTAAGGAACTCTCCAAACTCAAGGCAAAAAGTAACTGTCCCATTAGAAAATGGGAAAAGTTCATAAAGAAACATTTCACCCCAGAGGAGATAGACATGGCGAATAAGAACATGAAACTATGCTCAACGTTTTCAGCCAATAAAGAAATGAAAATTAAAATCACAAACAGTTGTCAGTACATATCCTTCATATGGTATAAAATAAAATAAAGCAAATATTGGCATCATGATAACCTTGGAACCCTTCTCCATTGCTGGTGGGATTGGAATATGGTGCGGGCACTGAATAACACAATATGATGGGGTGAATAAGCAAATGTGGTGAAGAAAGCTGATGGTGCCCCGCCATCAAAAGATATAGCATCTGGGGTCTAAAAGGCTTGAAGGTAAACAAGCAGCCATCTAGCTCAGAAGCAACAAAGCCCACATGGAAAAAGTACACCAGCCTGTGTGATCATGAGGTGTCGAAGGGATCAGGTATCAGGCATAATCAGAACAAAAAATCATATCATTGTGAGTGAGGGGGTCAGTGCGGAGTGGAGACCCAAGGCCCATTTGTCGGCCACTGGAGATCCCCTTGCAGAGGGGTCTAGGGGAGGAGAAGAGCCGGAGAGGGTGCGATGTAGCACCGATGAAACATACAACTTTCCTCTAGTTTCTAATGCTTCTCCCCACCCCCCACTGTCACTATCATGATCCCAATTCTACCTTAAAAATCCAGCTAGACCAGAGGATGTACACTGGTACAGATAGGAACTGGAAACACAGGGAATCCAGGGCAGATGATCCCTGCGGGACCAGTGGTGTGAGTGGCGATACTGGGAGGGTAGAGGGAGAGTGGGTTGGAAAAAGGGAACAGATTACAAGAATCTACATGTGATCTCCTCCCTGGGGGACGGACCACAGAAAAATGGGTGAAGGCAGACATCGGACAGGGCAAGATATGACAAAATAATAATTTATAAATTATCAAGGGCTCATGAGGGAGTGGGAGTGAGGAGGGAGGGGGAAAATGAGGAGCTGATGCCAGGGGCTTAAGTGGAGAGCAAAGGTTTTGAGAATGATGAGAGCAATGAATGTACAGAGGTGCTTTACACAATTGATGTGTGTATGGATTGTGATAAGAGTTGTATGAGCCCCTAATAAAATGATTTAAATAAATAAATAGATAGATAAATAAATAAATTAAATAAAACACGGCAACATCCTGGTACTCTCTTCCCTGAGCCAAGATCTAGCTGACATCAGCAATGATATCGCTTGTTCCGCATTCTCTACTGAATCTGACTTGAAATTCCCTAATAAACCCCTATAATTATAAAAAAATACAAACAATATGATGGTTCTACAAAAAATCATATAGATCATACAACTTAGCAATTCTATCCCTGGGTAGATATCCCAAAAGAATCAAAAGCAAGACTCAGACAGGTACTTTGACACCAAGTGTTCACTGCAATATTATTCACACTAACTAACAAGTAAAAATAGCCCATATCCACCACAAGAGAAGAATTTATAAAGAAAATGTGGTGTATGCAAACAAGACTATTATTCAGTAATCAGGACAGATGAAATTCTTATACATGCAACATCACGAACACGGAGACATGACGCAGAGTGAAATCAGTCACAACAAAAGATAACTGTAGTGTGATCCACATAGGAATGCCCAGAGAGGCAAATGCAAAGAGAACTAAGTTTCTGAGTGGTTCCCAGCGGGTAAGAGAGGGAGAAACGAGGAGCTATTACCTAAGGTGTATTGAGCTTCTGTTGGGGGTGATGACAAGATATGGAAACGGTTAGTGGTGGATGGTTGCACACCATGAGGTGCATAGTTAACGTCACTGAATTATACACACAACAGAGGTTGAGATGGTAAATGTTTTGAGGCAGATTTCATATATGTATATGATTTTTTAATAGTGGCATCAATTTTTTTAATAGTGAAATGCTAGCAAGGATGCAGAGAAACGATTACTCCTCCACTACTGCTGGGAATATAAGACGGTAGAACCCTTCTGGAGAAGTGTGGAAATAGAGTGAGGGGTCCTGGTGTGACGGAGCAGTTTTGGGTCGGGATGGTGGTGGGGGTGCTGAGTAGCTATACAGGTAACGGTTACAAATGAATGCAGGTACAACTAGAAATCATGAAGAAGCCCTGTGGGTGGCATCTGTGTCGTGGTCCTGGGATTGATATCATACTGTATATAACTAGCAAGATGTTATCATGGGAGGAAAGGGGGTGAAGAGTCCACAAGGCCGCCTTGTGCATTTTTAACAATATCCCGTGCACTTATGTAAGTCCCGGGTGGTGCAAATACTTAAAGCACAGAACTACCAACTAAAAGGTTGTTGGATCAAACCCAACCGGAGGTGTCTGACAGAAGAAAAACCTGTCTGCCTACTTCTGAAAGGTCACAGCATTGAAACGCCTGCAGGGCGCACAGTTCTGCTCTGCAGCCTGTGGGATTGCCAGGGGCCACAATCCACTTGATGGTAACTTCTCTTTTTCTTTCTGGTTTTGATTTTTAAACTTAAAAATGATTTACGTTTTGAAACAGCTTTTAATGTACATTGAAAGGAAATGATGGTATCTGCACCTAATTTCTCCCACCTTACTCTCTGGCATGAGTGAGTGAGCCCTAGTCCAGGCCAATTAACTAAGCAGCTGCCATAATGGGCTCCTGGGAGAGGCCGAGTGGCCTAGTGGGTAACATCTTGGACTGGTAATGACAAGGTCAACTGTTCAAATTCAGCAGCCACTCCACGGCAGCTTTCTACTCCTATAAAGAGCGACAGTGTCAGAAGCCACAGGGGCAGTTCTGCCCTGTCCTATGGGATCGCTATGAGGTGGAACTGAATGCTGGCAATGAGTTTGGTTTTCTGAGGGCTGGGACCAGGACGTTGGTAATTTTTAAATCCTCCCCAGGTCATTCTAGTATGCAGGTAGGGTGGAGCTTTTGTTTGACGCCAAACATAAACCTAAAGACCACTCATAGTGGCCGTATAGGACAGGGTAGCACTGTCCCCTTTGAGTTGCTGAGACTGTAACGATTTAAAGGAGCTGAAAGGCCTTATCTTATTTCCTGGGCAGTGGTTTACCAAACTGCTGACCTTTCGGATCACAAGGTGGGGAGATAGTGTGGCCTGAATTCCCTGCAGCGGGTCAGACCAAGAAGGGAGCATAACAGATCAGCAATTGGAGAAAAGCCAATCCACAAAGCCCCTAAAAAGCCCCCCGAAGAGATTTCCGGCTGAGGGGCAGCCCCCGGAACTCCCCCAGGACTAGGGGGAAGAGATTCCTAAAAGCCAATGGACAAACCTGGGATTGTGTATGGCTATTTTTTTGTGGTTGTTTTTGGTTTTTATTGTTTGGTCTATGACATTGCTGGTTTGCCTACTTATATAAGACAGACATGGGAAGCAAGCCCGGGGAGAAAGCAATGGGGCCAATGCCCTGGAGGATCTTAGGGAAAGAAGGTGGCAGGGCAAGGGTGTGGTGAGCAAACAACACCATAGACAGGGAACTAGGGAACACCAACTAGGGAATTAAAACCAACATCTAGGAGGTTGAAGAGATCCTCTGGGTGTTTGAGCAACACCAATCTAGCTCAGAGGAAGTACTAAGAGGTGGAAGAAGGGGGAACGTGATGATGGGACAGGAGGAGGCAAAAGGAAGCAAAGGAAAGCTCTAGGAAACAAAGCTATAGCTAGAAGTCTTAACAGAGGTGTGTACTTACATAAATACATTACTCCATAAAAGTAGAGGTATTGGTCTATGTGCATATATTTATAAGTCAATACACCGAGGCTTCGGACAGGCCTTGGGCCTCAGCTCATATCCTCCCTCAATACAAGAACATTTTGTTCTAACAAAAAGGCATTTTGTGATGTTCACCCCCACCCACCTCCACCACCCTACCCCCCCCCCACACACACAATTGCTGAAGACAAAATGGGTGCATAAGCAAATGTGTTGAAAACAGCGGATGGTGCCTGGCTATTAAAAGATATAGCATCTGGGGTCTTAAAGGCTTGAAGTTAAACAAGCAGCCATCCGACAGTGAAGCAACAAGCCCACATGGAAGGAGCACACCAGCTGGTGTGATCATGAGGTGTCATCGGGACCAGGTAACAGGCATCAGAAAATTCGTAGCAAACAACACACAACAAAAATGCAGTGGTGAGAATGAGGGGAGTTGGAACGGAGACCCAAAGCCCATCTGTAGCCAATGGAACATCCCCCCACAGAGTGGTCACAGAGAAGGGAAGAGTCAATCAGGGTGCTGTAGAGCACGGATGGATCACACAATATGCCTCTAGTTCCTTAAGACTTCCTCAGGCCTCACTATCATGGCCCCAGTGCTGCTTCCCACTCTGGACTCGACTGGAATGTGTACATAGGCATAGACAAGAGATAAAGCTCATGACGTATGGAACCCAGGAACAGGAATGGGAATAGTGGTAATACCAAAAGGGTAGGAGGAAGGAGGGGAGAGGAAGGGAGAGAGGGGGTACTGATCCCAACGAATGGCACATAACCACACAGTCCCCTTCAGGGGGAGAGCAACAGAAACCAGAGGGAAAGGGAGACAGTGGTCGGTGCGAGATATGAAACTAATAACTAACAAGGGACCACGACTTTTCCTTCTGTTGTATGTGGGGTTGCTTTGAGCCAGACTCGACTTGACGGCACCTAACAGCAAAAGTTAACAATGTATCCAAGGCAGCTAGATTTCATTGTTAGTGCATAGGTCAGATATTTGGCTGATGGCATAGCAATGTTTGAGTGAGCATTAAAAATATGCAAGCATATCGTGGTAGTTACATAATCTGTTGTCCATTTGAGACTATTAAGAGTGAAGGGGTAGTTTAGCCTGTCAATCAGGTCGCAGCTTGATGACCTCATTTGGAGGCACTAAGGAGATAAATAGCTCGCTGGAGGCAGGACACACACACATTCCCTGCGAGACATTCCTGTTGAGAATACACATGGAACTATGCTAGAACCCTGGAGCTGAAGGAGCCACGTTGAGACCCCTGCCAGGGCTGAGATGCTTCCACTGCCACTGGATCTACAAGACTTTCCACCCACTGGCCTATGACATTCCTGCATTCAGCGTCATGCATGTGTTTTGTGAGTCTGAAGAGGAATTTATAGATTGGTATCGGACATATGGGCTAATACCAGACTTAAGGACTTGATCTGAACCGGGCTGGGATGTTTGCTCAATATTCAATTGTTCTTGTATATAAAGTTCTCTTACACACACATGCGTGTCTATGAATTTGTTTCTCTAGTCAACCCAGACTAACACGCATATGCATACATTTTATTACTTATTTCAGAAAATGTGCTTTTCCCTGACTTTAGACTCCTAGCTTGCTAGCTGTGAGAAAACACATTTCTGTTCATTAAAGTCATCTACCTATGGTAGTTCTGTGATAGAAGCACTAGAGACCTAAGACACCCTCCAAAGTAAACCTATAACCAAAACGTTGTTGCCTCTGAGTCCTAGCGACAACAGGCGTGATGGCTGGGAATACTGTGATGCACTACCAGGAGACATGGCTGCCAGTTTTGGAGCAGGAAAAATCCATCTGGGTCACATAACCCAGCAGGTCCTAGGATGTCATCATGGACCATAAGTAAAACTGAGACACGATGAATGGAGACTTAGACCCGGCTAATGACCTGGGTAAGAATTTGTTGCCAGCGTGCCACCCGGGGCTCATCCATCGTGACCCTGTAGAACAGAGTGGAGCCACGCCCACGAGGCTTCCAAGACTATGTAATTTCTACAGAAGCTGACTGACTCATATCTCCCTGGGAGTGGCTGCTTAACCACTGCACTACCAGCTCTCCCTAGATCTGCGCAAGGGGAGGGGGGCCCTGTATTGGCCCCATGTTCCAGAGGGTCCTTCAGATATCACAAACACTAGAAATACAGGAAATACGAGAGGCCCCGTCATGCAGGACCACGCAGTGTTCCGTGCAGGTTCAACACAGCTCATAACTGGAAACAGGTTCTCAAGGTTACTCCTGTTCATGCCCAAGGAGAGTCATCCTAGTCTCCCCGCTCACTGCTGTGCAACCGTTCCAATTCATAGAGACGCTACTCTTCAGCGTCCAATTGCCGCATGGGGTTTTCAAGACTCCACATCTTAAGCAGCACAGTGCTTATCCCGTGACGCCTCCAAGACGCCTGTACTTTTCAACCAACCAACCAATCCCCAAACAAAACAAACTCACTGTCACTGCATCAGTTCCGACGTAACGTGACTCCACGGGACACAGCAGAACTGCTCTGTGGGTTTCCAAGACTGTAACTCTTCACAGGAGTAGAAAGCCTTATCTGTCTTCCGTGGAGTCACTGGGAGTTTCAAACAGCTGACCTTGAGGTTAGCAGCCCCACAGGTGAGCCACTCTGCCATCAGGGCTTCTAACAGCACCTGCAATATACCCGCGCTACTCCTGAAGCAATTTTGCAACTGCCTGAATGCTGCTGGCACTGCCTTGGAGAGTGAGGCTTTGAGCAGAAGTACTTTATGTAAAGATAATTAAGTAGTCAAATACACTTTCTCCGTTCGCTGGCTGAATACAATACCCTCTCGCTTAACTGAAGTACCACTTCTTCATGCTAAGCATCATTCACTAGTCACTTAGGTCACAATCTGTGCCTGAGGAAGTTATAAACTAGCACAGTTCATGAGAATTATACACAGTGGCACAGAAATAAAGGCATTTTACTCTTTAATGTATATACATGTAGACATGTTAGCAAGTCAATGAACATTGAACACTAAAATTGTGAGTATATTTTCACTAAAATTGTAAGAATGTTTAAAACTCCTGTAAATAATTGTTAACATTTCCCTTTGAATCATTCAAGTTCAGTTTGGATACTTATGAAGATGACTTAAAGCAATTTAGAAGAAAAATGACTACTTTGGGAAGGAATTTATGCAAACGTTTTTTGAATTACTAACTTACTTTAATTTACATTCTTGTGAAAATCAATTCAAGCTGTATATAAAATATCTTATTCTTTTAAGCCTTTATATCTTTACCATTGATCAAAGAAATTACAGGAGAGGCTTGGCCGGGTTTAACACAGCCTGTGACTCCGCTGCTGATGCTCAGGTTCATGGGGAATGCTCCCCTTTCCGTCCCCTCTGGGGAAGGAAGAGTCCTTGTCTCTTCAGTCTCTATCCCTTGGCTCCTTGGGTGGCCTTTGTGTGGCCTGGCTGCTGCCTGCTTGTTTAATCACTTTGATATCTCAAAAAAGAGCTCAGGTGCTGCAGTGGTCTGTGTTGGGCTGCGGTCACCTGGTTGGCGGTTCAAACCCACCAGCAGCTCCGTGGGAGAAAGACCAGGCTCTCTACTCACCTTAAGAAGTTACAGCCTCGGAAACCCATGGTGGGGGAGGGGGAGTCACGATGAGTCAACATTGACTCTGTGGCAGTGAGTTTGGTTTTGGGCTACAGTAATACTGTCTCATTAAGAATTCAGAGAAAACCTATTGGGATTGCCAAATGGGATTATAACACGGGTTCGGGTTTATAATGCATTTTAGTAGGCACAATTCAATCCATCGCAGAGGGAATGTGCTGTACACCCCTGTGCACTGGACACCTACCAACCTCGTGGACCAGCAGGTGCCACAATCTACTTAGGGTAGTGTCTCTTATCGCCATCATTGGCCGGAGCGTCTGTGTCTCACCGAGGGCTGCAGCTGGCTGGCTTTCTCCTGCTCTCCCTGTCTGGCCAGCATGATATCATGGATAGAAATGATCCATATAATCATTCTAAAGGACGGTTTGAAATTTTTTTAAATAGAAGCAACCTAGATTTCCATCAGTGCTCATCATTGAACAAATGATCGAATAACGGCACATAACTTGAAACATGCAGTCATGAACAGGAAATAGGTCTATAGATATCAGTACACCAACGTCCTGGCTATGAAAAGCAGCGTGACCTGTAGAGTCCTGCAGATTTAAGTTCACATCCTGCCCCTCCCATTTACTACGTGACTCAATTTTATTTTTTTGTTTCATTCAAACCTGCAGTGGGGATAAGGGCTATGATCTCTGGGGATCCACCATTCTCTTATCAGCCCCGTAAACCCGGTCATCTTTATGATTTTGAGTTTTGTTCCTATTTCCACCTACTCCATCCGGGACCTTCTAAAGCGTGAACCCTTTCAGAGCAGTCGGTAGAGGTAGCCAGGCACCATCCAGTTCTTCTGGTCTCAGGGCCAGAGTGGCCGATGTCGGTAAGGTCCATTAGTCTTCTGCACTAATTGTTTGAGTTTTTTATTTTCTTTACTCTTTTTTTTTCTCCGGGTGAGGAGAAACCAACTATACTGCTCGTGAGTGTCTAAGACGCCAGCTGCTACTCACCAAAGCAGGATGTAGAACCCCATCTTCCTGAGCTATCTGATGCCAATTGACCTCGGTGTCCCCTCAGACTCTGGTCCTGAGCCTGCGGGCCCAGTGACTCGTTCCTTCAAGGTGTCTGGCTATACCAAAGTTTTCGTAACTTTGCTCCCTGGGTGCTCCACCAGCCTCATGGATATATTTGCAGCAAAGGTAAATATTCACATACAATTAACTTCGATCACTCACTGTCATGGAGTCGGTTGTAACGCATAGGAGGATGCCTCTGTGAGCTTCTAAGGCTATGAATCTTTATGAGAGTAGAAAGCCTCATTTTTCTCCCACAGTGTGACTGGTGGTTTCGAACTGTTGACCTTGTGGCTAGCAGCCCAGTGTGCAACCCCCTACAACACCAGCAGTCAGCAATCCCAAGCATTCCTGGGCTTATAGATAACATCCGCCTGTGTGTCTGTCTTCACATGGAATATTCCCCCTTCCAGAATCTCTATCTAATTTGCTCTTTTTAGAACTCAGCCATGATAGGGGTTCACCCTACTCTGGCGTGCCCTTGTTAACAAAACAAGTCATCTGAATTTTCAGACAGGGTTACAGTTACAGTTTGGGATTCCAACACCTATTTTTGGAGGGCATAATTGATTTCATAACAGGCCCCTTTCTTGCCACCAGAGGAAAGGCATTCTTTTGTCCCGTGGAAGCCAAGTTGCAAGCCTGCTCGGAGGGATGGGATGCCTACCCATCATCCTTCTGGGCCCTGCCCCCACTGTGCACCTGCCCCCACCACTGTGGGCAAAGGAGGCTTTGGGGAGCTGAACGCCTAAAAGGTGCGTCCCTTCAATCTTCCCACTCCTTCTTCCAGGCTGCCATTTGGGGAGGCAATTTTCCCAGTGGTAAGTCAAAATGATGTAACAGTGGGCGTACAGAATGATTTAGTGCCTAATAAAAATGAGCCGGTCTCCATGAACATCTGTGTGCCATTGTTCTGGGCTGACTTCCAGGCAGACAGGAAGGGAGGGAGGAGGACACAATAGGTGCTCAGGTCACTGCCATCCGGACTGGTCAGATGCTCCTCGTCCCCCTGTTTGCTTCAGTCTTTCTCCCCTCCGCATGTTTTGAAGGAAGCAACAGGTCGCAGCTGTCATTGAGGTAGACTACTCTTGGAGTAGCACTTTTTTTTTGGGGGGGGGTGTGCATTTAAAAAAAACCCACAGATGTCATCAAAGTCCTTTGTATATGTCTTTTTAAAACATCATTTTATTGGGGGCTCTTGCAGTTCTCAGGTAGGAGGATTTAAAAACCAAGCCAACTGAACTGCCGTCACGTTGGTCCCAACCCTGCAGGATGGGGCAGCACGGTAGCAAGTAATTGCAAGACAACTTTCAAAGGCAACACGAACATTTTCTTTGAAACCCTGCTAGGGCCCTTGGTCTCACAAGTCAGGAGGCCAGGCTCTCCAGCTCATTTGTGGGGACATTCTTTCATTTTTCCCAAGAATCTCAATCCCAGAATTAGAACTCATTGTGGACGATTAGCGGGTGAACGATAACAAAGGAAAATCTAAATTTGCTTTGAAATTCCTCCCTGCCTTGGATCTAAATTATTGACGTTTCAAAAGTCCAAAGGCATCAAGAGGGCTTGTGTAATTCCACAGGTTGAGCTATTTCATTTTACATCTGATTTCTTCATAGAATGGCCATTTAGATTAGTGGAAATGCCTACCAAAAAAATGTCCAAGGGCTGCTACTATGTGGTTGCACCTCTTAATATTGAACTCATTGCTAATCATTTTCCATCAGTGTTTGAATGTTTACAGATGTACTCTGACTTACATAGCTCAGGGTGAGAAACTGAACAATGGCCTAACTCCATGCTTCACCAGGCAACTAAACTCCAACCACACTCCCTGCTGGTCGATTCTGACTCTCTAACACCTGGCAAAGACCCCGCCACAGAGAGATGGGAGAAGAGAGAGAGGGAGAAAAGAGGAAACGAAGAAAGGGAGGAAGAGAAGGGGAGGAGAGCAAAGGAGAAAGAAGGGGGAAAGCGAAGGAAGAAATGAATTTGGAGAAAGATTCACATCCATCTCCATTGGTTCTTGGAGGTGTAAGAGAAACTCACGGCTTCTCAGAGGATGCTCCCAGAGGCGTGGCATAGGACCAGGCGAGGCTGGATGGTGGAGAGAAAGCCCTTGGAAATCACAGTCATGCTCTTTCCAGCTGGAGAGGAACTCTTTGGTCAATGGCTTCATTTTCTCATACCCTTGCTGGCTCTTTCTCTAAGTAAAGCTAATAATGAGTTCCTGGTCAAGGTGTGTGGACACTAGGTCAGATGGCAGACGAGAAAATGCTGTCGGCATCAAAAGCCAGCAAATAGCATAACTGCTCCTGGAGAAGGCGTTTGTTCTTTCCGAGGATGGAAGATGGCAGATTCAGACATGCTGACCAGCTGTGCAGCCAACACAAGCCGCGCTCCTCTCTGGGCCTCCTGTGACGCCATAGCATGACTGCAGGCTCCATTGGTTAGAAAATACACAGCGAATGTAGCAATTCAGCATCCTAGGACGGCTCCATTGGGAGCTCGGTGGTTTCTCTCCTCTTTTCAATAGCCACACAGTTGACAAACGTGTAACCACTACAATGCCTATGTTTGTTTCTCCCCTTGACAAAAGAAGAATCCAAAATCAGAATAAAAAATATAGATATATATACATATACATAAACAAATCTTTCTGAAAAGAACATTTAATCACCTGTCTATATGTGGGCTGCCGTCATTAAGCTGTCTTCCATGTATTTTTTGTTGGATGAAGAAATGAGGGTAGAATGCTTTAGTGGGTGTTTGCCCCAAAGTTCCAAGAATAATAATCTATGCTTCCTACTAGGTTTGATTCTTTATAGACAGCCAGATAGCTGTTTCTTTCCACCCCAAAATTGGCTTGAGTCACTGATATGATTCATCGATTTGAGAAACAGGTTGAACCTGAAATTTTCTTGGCAGGAAATGAGCTAAGGAGCCCAAATGACAGGGAGCTGCCCCAACAAACAGGGGAGGGAGAGAGAGACCGAGACCGACACCGAGACCGACACCGAGACCTGTGGGAGGCAGAGCGGCCTTGCCTTCTGGGTCTCACAGGTGTCCTGCCTGTGACAGGTGCAGTCTTACCCTTTTCGGTCACTCTTTGTTTAATAGGAGTGCTTGGCCTTTCCGTTGGCGACAGGTTTCGGCCTTATACAGGCTCCAACTTTTGACCAGAGTCTTTTCTTTCTTTCTCATTTTCTTGTTCCCATTTGGAGAAATGCCACGGGGCAATGGGGAAATGCCGACAAGCAGCTTTATTCTCAGCTCTCTGCTCTCACGGTAGAAACAATCGAATCAAATGCGAAGAGTAGAACCATTTCTTCTCCCCCATCCAAAGGGCACATTTTCCAGGTGTGGCTGGCCTCCCCGCTCCCCACCTCCACCCCCACCCCATGAGTCACCCAGCAGGGGGCACGCAGAGGAAGATGAATTGACTGTCTGTGGGCGTGCGAAGATACACACCAGGTTTCAGGGGATTGAGGTCAGGCCTTGACCTACAAAGAACCCGTTCACGTCAGCGTTCTGTACCCCAGCCAGCCCTGCTGGTCACCTTTGGGAGAAAAGAGATGGCGAAGAAGCACAATGCACAGTGAAGGTGGGAAGGGCCCCTGATTGACAGAAGGCGCTAGAGAAGCCTGCCACCTTCGAAGGCGGATCCGAAAAAGTAGACACGTGGGTTCAGGTCTTGACTTTCACGTATCTGCTCAGCAGCCTACACTGGCAGTAAGATGGGGCAGGCGATTCTGAAGCCACTTTGCTTGGCCTTGGGCTGTTTTCCCACGGATAATGGCAAGGTCTCGTGTTTTTCCAGCAGTCAGGAAGTACACCAGGTGGAGTGGGAAAATTCAGCACAGGTGAATAAGTATGGGGTGGTTTCAGCCCTTATTCGGTGTAAGGAAGATACCTCTTCTTTACCCACCAGTGTGATGTGGGCCACGGGGCTTCCACTCTAGGTTCAACCCTGGACAGGGGTCACGTGAGCCAGGCCTCCCTTCAGGCCCAAAACGCCACATCTACCTGGAGCTCTTGCTCTCGCTTGCAGACCACAGCCCGGGAATCCCAGCCCCAGAGCCACTTCCTCAGTGGCCTGAGCCCCATTACAGGGGCTGTGTTGTGTTGGACTCCTCCCTGGGCCTGGGCCTGGGTCTGGGCCTGGGTCTGGGCATGGGCCATGGTAGGAGTGAGTTAACACATTGGCCGGCTAACTGTAAGGTCTGTAGTTCAAAACCACCAGCTGCTCCTTGGGTGAAAGATGAGAGATTCTACTTCCATTAGGAGTTACAGTCTCAGAACTCCCCAAGGGCAGCTCTATTCTGTCTGATCAGCTCCGTGAGAGTCGCTTTTGTTTTGTTTTATCTCTGAGGTGGTGGTAAATAGAGAGAGAAGCCAATAAAAATTAACCAAACCCATTGCTGTGGAGTGGATTCCTACATAGACCAGGGTAGAACTGAACACCACAGCCCTTTCTTCTTCAGAGCAGACCACGACCTTTCTCCCGCCGTGCAACTGGCACATTCAAACCAGTAGCCTTGGTCAGTGGTCCAAGGCAAGTCTCTTGTGCTACCCAGGGACCTTGGGGAGGTGGAAGAAGGCAACCAGAGTTCACACACCCAACGCTACCGTGTCCACGTGGGTCTTGAACCACCAGGTCTCCCCAGTTACCAGACGGAGTCCATGAAAAGGAAGAGGTGACCCAAGGATGTCAGTCTGGAGTCTGGGGACCTTCCAACAAGGACCCTAAGAAGTCTACATCTGATGCCTGCCATAAAAAGAGGATAGACAACATTCTATTTAGCATTTGCTAGCTGGGGTAATACATTTTATGTGAATGATACGTGGGCCCTACTAGTGTCAGAAGCAGGGTGGGTACATGATGCATTTCCATCTGAGGCTGGTTATGCAGTGTTTTGTTTGGGTCTGTTTCCATGGTGGTACGGTGATTGGAACTTGGTCAGCAGCAAAAGGCTGCTCCTGGGATACAGGTCCATTTTTTTCCCCCCTCTGCTCTGTTTCCTAATGGGAATCTGAACCACGGATCAATAATTCATGACAATACCAGATGAGGGGCTGCTGTCGTTTGTATAAGGGCCAGTGCGGGTGTCCAGTTGGATCATTGTTTCAAGGCAGCACTCCGTAGAGAGCTGCTCATTTAATTCAAATTTCTAGACACTTTTGCTCAGCCTCTCGATAAGAGGACTGGGGGAGGCTGGAGTGCACAGCTAATTGCCACATCTTCTGCATTTGGGGTGTATTTTAGAGAAAGTATAAATCAAAATATTTTTTAAATACTTAATTGCAAGCCATGTTTAATGGCGCTGTAAATGTGCACATGTCATTACTATAGCAACTATTTTGAGCTTCTGGGCTCCCTCATCTTGCTGCTTTCCACATGATCAAAGTCCTCGCTAGAGAGCAAAGCAGCGGCAGGTCACTATCACCCAGGGTGGTACCTTATGTCACACCCCACCGCCACCGCCGTAGCGATGCTTATGATCTATTTTAATCATGGAACAATATATTGTATAGTTATAAATTCAAGAAATATACTCTTTCACAGATTTCATTAATACTTACAAGATGAGTGTAACATCTACATGGAATGACAATATTAGTAATAGAGCTGATGCCTTTGGGAAAATGTTTCTCATTCTTTTCATTGAAGCAGGAACCCTGGTGAGGTTGTCATGTAACCATTGGATCACTACCCACAAGGCTGGGGCTCAGAGCCACCCACAGCAGCAAGGGAGAAAGATGTACAGCCCCATAAACCCTGTACAGGGGGCCACGAATCCAGCTCAATTTGACGTTACTTATGACACAATCTCCCAAAAAAGTTATGGATACAGGCTCACACAAACTAATGACCACAGTATGGTAGATGAAACACCAGGAAACATGACAAAATCAGCTGCTATTAAAACACCCACAGCAACCAAAACAAGAGTGCGTGTTTGTCGAGCGGATCCGTGAAACCACGTGATTCGAAGCCCCGACGTACCTGGTTAAGAAGGATAGCTCTGACCAGAGTTTTAGCCTTGCAGGTATATTGATACATACGTGGGACATGTTGTCGGGGTGACCAGTCCCTGGAGAAGGACCTCGCGCCTGGCAAAGTGGAGCGGTGGTGAAAGAGGAAGGCCCGTCCGGAGATGAATTGACACAGTGGCTGCATGCGTGGACTCAGGCGCAGGACGCGGCAGTGTTTCATCTTAAGCCGCACAGGCTTGCTGTGGGTGAGAGCCAACTCAACGGCATGTGACAGCAAACAGAACTTATGAAAATCTTTTTGCTGTTCTAACTACGGGAACTTAAAAAAATAAAAGCGAATCATGCCTGCTGACACAACGCACATAGATTTTGTCAACAGTCAGTTGGATGTCAGCCCCTCTGCCAGCGTCACCCTGTGTGGTCTGCACCCCTAGTGTAGCCGCTGACCCTGTGAAATGCCTTCTGGACAGCACAGAGCTCCGTTCTTGAATGAGCTCGTCTGATTTAGTTTGCTGTTGTTGAGAAGACGCACAGCAGAACAGACCTCGCTTCATCCCTTCCTACAGGTGCCATTTAGTGAGGCTGATTGTATTGTCTGAGTTGAATGACCATTCTTACTCCTCTTTTCTGAATTGCCTCACCTCCGCTGACATAAATCCTATCGAATCGTCTGAGCTGCTGTTTATCTCCGCTCAACAGTTTTTAAAAGAGCACCGTCCCCAAGACAGGCATTTTCATTAGTGAAGCTAAACTGTTATTTGATTTTAAGAAGACTTCGGGGCCTATTTTTTGGTTTAAGGTTTAAAGATGATCTCTGGGCAATAGTTTCAGGAGTTCATCCAACCTTCTTGGCTGCAGAAAGTCTGGAGCCCATGAGATTAGACAATGCTATGCATGTCCCCCTTCCCGATTAGGCTTCCTCTATTGAGTCTTCTATCGGAATCTGTAGTAATGGCAGCTGGGCACCATCTACTTGTTCTGGTCTCATGGTAAAGGAGGCAGTTGTTCATGGCGACCATTGGTCACGCATGCCATTTCTCCCTCCTCTTCATGTCTCTCCAGCTGAAAAGAGACCGGCTGCTTTGTTTTTGGATGGCAGCCTGGGAGCTCTTAAGACCTCAGGCATTATAGGCATTGACCTAGGAGGTGAAACAGAAGCATGTTATTAGACCAATGAACTGTGATGGCAGAATTCTGTTGTGTCGTATGTCTTTCACACCTTAAAGGAGCTTTGCAGCCAGAGAACCTCGTCATCACAGAAACTGACTTGTGCTCTGATCTTAACAGCCTCATTGTAAGCTGCCAAGTACTATGAGTAAAGATGCTTTGAAAGTAAGTGCTCATAAAAAGGGGGGTTGGGGGAGCCCATTACAAGGATCTGCATAGAACCTCCTCCCTGAGGGACAGACAGCAAAAAAGTGGGTGAAGGAAGATGTCGGACAATGTAAGTTATGACAAAATAATAATTTATAAATTGTCAAGGGCTCATGAGGGAGGGGGGAGTGGAGATGGACGGGGGAAAATGAGGAGCTGATGCCAGGGGCTTACATGGTGAGCTAATGTTTTGAGAATGATGAGGGTAACAAATGTACAGATGTGCTTTACACAATTGATGTATGTATGGATTGTGATGAGTTGTATGCGCCCCTAATAAAATGATTTTTTTTTAAAAAAGGGGGGCGTGGGGTGGTAGATTATCATTCCATTCTCTTAGCTTTGATGTCCCTAGGTTGTGGGAACAGTTAATGTGCTTGGCTGTTGACTGAACTGTTGGAGGCTTGAGGTGTCTTAGAAAGTGATCTGTGTATATATTGTTAAAAAATCAATTGAAGACCCTGGGGAGCCTGGTCTACTCTGACACACGCAGCAGCCCAAAACCATGGCAGCTGCTCCAACCATGGTTATTGAATAGCTCTGTGAATGAACAGTAACATTAAAAATCAAAGACTCTGCTTGTGTATGCTTTCCTGCATTCATCTCTCTGCCGCGGATTTCGACAAAAGACCTCGTATACAATCCATGGGAAACTCTAGTTAGTACATGTTGTCGGGGGCGGTCATGCAGGTTCTCTGAGTCCCCGCAAGCCCATGCACAAGAGAGTGAAACACGTCCGGCTCCTGTGCCTTCCTCGCCACTCTTCCTGTGTCTAAGCCCATGGTGGCAACCACTGTGTCACTCTATCTTGCTGAAGGCCTCCCATTCTTCACTTGGCCCTGTACTTTATCAAGCATGATGTCATTCTCCAGGGACTGGTCTCTCTTGACAACACGCCCAAGAACCTAAGACAAAGGCTCCCCATCCTTGTCTCTAAGGATCCTTATGGCTGTGATTCTTTCCAGACAGATGTGTGTGTCCTTTTGACAGTCCACAGTACTTTCAATATTCCTTACCAGCACCGTAATTCAAACGCATCCATGCTTCTTTGGTTTTCCTTATTCCCTGGTGAACTTTCACATGCATATGAAGTGATTGGAAATACCATTACCTGAGCCAGGTACACCTTAGTCCTCAAAGTAACATCTTTGCTTTTTCAACACTTCAGCAGGCCTTGTGCAGCAGATTTATCCAGAGCAATGAATTGGACTTAATTCAATAGTAACTAGCTATATCTGTCTCGTTACCTAGATAATCACATATTCCAAGATGTTTGTTGACATCTAATTAGCCTGTATTTCTTCCTAACATGAGGAATTAGTATTCCCATACTAAGGCAAAATCCATTGCTGTTGAATCAACCCCAACTCATATCAATCCTGTAACACAGAGTAGGAATGGCCCACGGGGTCCCCAAGGCTGCGATTTTTACAGAAGCAGGCTTTCATGAACAGCAGCTGGCGGATTTGAACTGCCAGTGAACACCTTTCACCACGGAATCAACATGGCTCTGATCACACCCAGATGAAAATAGGGCCTCTTGAAGCATTTGTTTGATCTTGATTGGCTTGACCACCTTCAGCAACCAGTGAGAGACCATACATTTCGATGGGCCCATTTGATCCAGATATCTCAGATTAAAGAAATACAAGGGAAGTACAGGTAGTCAGTCCCCTGGTTATTAATGAGCTCCATTCCGAAGTATGACTTTAAGTTGAATTTGTAAGGTAAGTTAGCACAGGTGCATGTGGCTCTTATTTAACCTTACTTGAGTGCCTAAGGAGCCCTGGTAGTGCAATGGTTAACACGTTGTGATCCACATGATGGGCAGTTAAAACCCACCAGCAACTCCTCTTGAGAAAGACTGGGCTTTCTACTCCCATAAACAGTTACAGTCTTGGAAACCCACAGGGGGTCGCTGTCAGTCAGCATGGACTCGATGGCAGTGAGTTTGGTTTTCTTGATTTAGGGTCTAGGTTGATCATTGGAATCACCTAGGGATTTGGAGCCACTACAGAGCCCTGGGCTCTTTCCCTGCCTAGAGCTTCTGATCCATTAGCTGTCAGGTGGGGTGCAGAGATGTGCAGTTTCACCAGATTCCCCCAGGTGATTCCCAGAGTCAGCTAAGTTTGGGAAAACTAGGCTTTTGTGCAAGAAAAATCACGAAGCCTTTGAGACGACTTAAAAGCAGCACAGGCAGCTAGTGAAAGCCTGTGAGTGGGCGCTTTGTCTAATTGTTTCAACGTGAGGGTGAAATCCAAGCTGTCCATAAATCAGACATTTTTTAATCTAGGGATTTACTGTACTGTGCTTCAGAACTCAGGACTTGATTCATTCAACAAAATGATGAAAGAATGAACTGATGCCATGGAATGAACAACTTGCTAATGATAAGCAAATGAGTCAGGTGTTTATAATCATTTCTCAAATGAAATTGACTCACAAATTTCTGATGGGCATATATGAAGTTTCATTTTTGAACAAATTTTAAATCAGATAGGATTTCACCTCAAGTATGTGAAAGATGTGATGTCTTCCACTAGGAATCTTTGAAAAAAGATACGGGAAGCTAGAGGTGGAAAACTGAATAGAAGTACAATTAACAATACCGAGTGGAATAATTGGCATATACACATGTGTTAGTCTGGGTAGACTAGAGAAACAAAATTCACAGACATTCATATTTTATAAGAGAGTTTTATATAAAGGGTAAGTGTACATTAAGAAAGCATCTCAACCCAATCCAGTCCAAGCCTATAAGTCTGACATTAGGCCCTGTGTCTGACACCGATTTACAAAGTCCTCCTCAAATTCACAAAACACACACAATGATGCTGATTGTAGGAGGAAAGCCGAATCAGTGAGCGTGTAAGCATCTCAGTGCTGGCAGGGGTCTCCATGTGGCTTTCCAGCACCCAGGGCTGCATCAGGGTAGGTCCAGGTGGCTTCTCATTAGGGTTGTCTCGCAGGGAGTCAGCCTTGCCAGATGAAGCACGGAACTAGCTAAGGCAGCTGCACCCTGGTCCGACCATCAGACAGCAAGAGACAAGACAGGTGAGGTTCGCGGAGCCATTTATCTCTCCGCCCTTCAATTAATCCCACGCGTGTTCATCAGCCAGGTTGGCACAATAAACCTTAACTATCATGACACACAACAGGAGCTCGCACTCTTTCCTGAATTGAGTTGAATGAAGATGGGGACTTAGCGGTGTGTGTAGTGAAGCTGAGTGAAGTAAACCCACAGCCTCTTGGGTATGTTAGGAGGTAGAAAGCTGTCAGCATTAAAAAGGAATCTGATGGCAAATTAGCTGACATGAAGCCACCAGGGCAGAAAAGGATCATGGTCCTAGAGAGGAGGGAGGCTGCTCACTGCGCCCCCCTGACTGAGTCACATGAGCCAAGCCAAGGTTATTAGCTTTGTCCATTGTGAGCATCAATTGGTGGTTTTTTGTTTGTTTGCTTGTTTTATAATTCCTTGACCATTTTATTTTATTCAGATATTGGCAGTTTTTCCATTTTAATGTGTGTGTGGATTTTTAATATAGATACAGGGATATAAAGCATAAGTCCAAATGTTTCAGTGACCGCGTTTCAACTTTATAACCATTCCAAATAAACCTGTTAAAATTGTCTGGACAATGCCAGCATTTGGATTTCTTTTGAAAAAATAAGAAGGTAAACAAGCGGCCATCTAGCTCAGCGGCAACAAAGCCCACATGGAAGAAGCACACCAGCCTGTGTGCTCAGGAGGTACCGAAGGGATCGGTTATCAGACATCAAAGAACAAAAAATTGTATCATTGTGTGCTCACCTCCATGATACTGTCACTGAAGACAAATGGGTGCATAAGCAAATGAGGTGAAGAAAGCTGATGGTGCCCAGCTGTCAAAAGATATAGCATCTGGGGTCTTAAAGGCTTGAGGGTAAGCAAGCAGCCATCTAGCTGAGAAGGAACAAAGCCCACATGGAAGAAGCACACCAGCCTGTGCGATCACGAGGTGTCGAAGGGATCAGGTATCAGGCATCATCAGAACAAAAAGTCTTATCATTGTGAATGAGGGGGAGTGCAGAGCAGAGACTGAAAGCCCATCTGTAGGCAACTGGACAACCCCTTATAGAAGGGTCTCGGGGAGGAGATGAGCCAGTCAGGGTGCAGGGTAGCAACAATGAAACATACAACTTTCCTCGAGTTCCTACATGCTTCCTCCCCCCATCCCACTATCATGATCCCAATTTTACCCTACAAATCTGACTAGACCAGAGAATGTACACTGGTACAGATAGGAACTGGAAGCACAGGGAATCTAGGACGGATGATCCCTTCAGGACCAGTGGTGAGAGTGGTGATACCTGGAGAGTGGAGTGGAAAGAAGGAACTGATTACAAGGATCTACATATAACGTCCTCCCAGGGGGACAGACAATAGAAAAGTGGGTGAAGGGAGACATCAGACAGGACAAGATATGATAAAATAATAATTTATAAATTATCAAGGGTTCAGGAGGGAGGTGGGAGCGGGGAGAGGGGGAAAAAATGAGGAGCTGATGCCAAGGCTTAAGTGGAGAGCAAATGTTTTGAGAATGATGAGGGCAATGAATGTACAAATGTGCTTTACACAATTGATGTATGTATGGACTGTGATAAGAATTGCATGAGCCCCTAATAAAACGATTTTTTTAAAGTAAATTTCTTACCGATGACAACTCTGTGTGTGCGCAGCATTTTGATCACACAGGAAATTCCATCCGTTCACTTTACTTTTCTAAGTTGTCCTACATGCAAGGACGTGTTTGTTTCTTAATAAGTCATTTTATTGGGGGCTATTACAGATCTTATAATAATCCATATATAAATTGTATCAAGCACACTTGCACATATGTTGTCATCATCATTTCCAAAACATCTTCTTTCTACTTGAGCCCTTGGTATCAGCTCCTCTTTTTCCCCCTCTTTCCCCAACCATGCCACCCTCGTGAACCCTTGATAAATATAAACTATTTTTATTTTCATATCTTACACCATCCGCTGTCTCCTTTCACCCAAGCTTCCATTGTTCATCCCCCTTGGTTGGGTGGGGGCTTGGGTGTCATACATTGATCATTTTGATCGGTTTCCCCTTTCTTGTCCTTCTCCCCCACCGTCCCCCTACCCTCATGATATCACTACTCTCATTATTGGTCCTGAGGGGTTTATCTGTCCTGGATTCTGCGTGCCAAGAGCTCTTATCTGTACCAGTGTACATGCTCTGGTTTAGCCAGTTGGTAAGATAGAACTGGGGTCATGATATTGGGGGGAGGAAGTATTAAAGAACTGCAGGAATGTTGTGTATTTCATCAGTGCTATACTGCACCCTGGCTGACTCGTCTCTTCCTTGTGACCCTTCTGTGAGGGAATGTTCAATTTTACAGATGGGTTTGGGTCTCTACTCTGACCCCCCTCATTCACATCCAAATGGTTGTTTCCTTTGGGTCTCCTAATGCCTGATACCTGATCCCATTGACACCTCATGATCACATGTATTGGTGTGCTTCTTCCATGTGGGCTTTTTTCCCCTCCTGATAGATGGCCGCTTGTTTAACTCAAGCCTTTAAGATCACAGATGCTATGTCTGGTAATAGCTGGACACCATCATCTTTCTTCACCACATTAGCTCATGCACCCAATTTGTCTTCAGCAATCATGTCGGAAAGGTGGGCATCACAGGTTATTAGAACACAGAGTTCTTGCATTGAGGGAAGACTTAAGTAGAGGCCCAAAGTCCGTCTGCTCCTTTAATTCTTAACCTATAACTATATGTACATAGACCTATATCCCTATCACAATATATTAATATATTTACATATGCACATGCTTATGTTGATACCTCTATAAATGTCTTTTGCCTCCTTCTGTCCTCTATTTCCTTTTACTTTCCTCCTGGCCCACTGTCATGTTTGATTTTCATTTGGCTCTTTGTACTTCCTCTCGGCTACACTGCACTTGTTCAAACCCCACCAGGCATTCTATGCCCTCCTTGCCATCACTTTTAGATCTCTGTTGTTCCCTTGTTTGGGGGTTTTTGGCTCCCCCCCTCTTCCCCCACCTCCTCCTCTCTGCTTCCCTCCCTGCAACCATTGGTCCCCTTGATTTCTCTTTAGAATTGTTTATCCTGACTATCTTATATAGATAGGCATTCCATTGGTGTTTTAAATGTGGGGCCTTAAAGCGGCCCTCAGTTTGGGGAATACACTGCTTTGCATCATAGGATAAGAAAGGTCCTACTCTAGGGTGTGGCTCAGAGAGACAGAGGGCAGTCTGGCAGCCCCACGGGGCACCTTTCCTGGAGAGGTGGAACAGCGTGTCAGGAGCAAAGATCATAAATGGAAAGTCAGAGCCGTAGCTCATGGTCTCCTGTGTAGGCTGTATACCACAGCACGGTGGTCAGTGGTCAAGTCTAAAAAGCTGCCTGCTGTCTTCTTTACACTTTGGTGTAAAGAAGGGGAACATAGTCCAGTCTGGGGCCACATCAAACTCTCCCAATGCACCGCCCCAACCCTCCACACCAACCATCCAGCATTGTGGTAGTCCAAGAACTGGGGACATGAAATCCACACTGGGAAGTTGGAGCCTCTCCCCAGGGCTTTTCAAACGAAGGCTGAGCGTCATCCGTGGTTGCAGATGTTTCGGGATGTGAGCGGCATGGCCGAGAGCCACTGTCCCTCCTGGGTTTCTGAGAAGGTCCATCTGAAGCACCAGGCCACAAGCCTAAGTAGAGCCGAGGAAAGAGAGGGAGTCGAGCAAGATCGAGTGCGCGGAGCGTCCTGGTTGCTGAAAGTCAGGGCTACCCGCGTGGGAGTGGAAGGCACCCCTTTGTGGAGACACGGCCATCCGCGCTGGGAACCCTCTGAGACCTGTCCTATGCGTGCCATCGTCGAAGAGCAGGAAGCACACGGAGGGATGAAGGCCAGGTGACAAGAGTTCTGCAGCCTCTGGCAGCCCAGGGATGTGTGGGCAGCGAGGCCCTGGGAAGACCAGATGGGTCCTGCCCCAGAGCCAGCGCAGAGGAGGACGGCCAGGCCCACGTGCAAATGGACGTCCAGCCTCCAGGATGATGAAGCAATGGGTGTTCTCATGAGCCCCCTGCCCAAAAGTGTATAAGACAGAATGAAGATGACTGAACATGTTGGGGGCCCTGGTGCTAGCCCCTGAGAGCCCAGAGTGTACCTGGGTTCTGCTGATGGGCCCGAACAAAAACCATTCCTTTTGCTTCAGCGAGTTTGGGGCGGTGTTTTAGTCACCTGGAGCCGCTGTAACAGAAACACCTCCAGTCGGTCGTGTGGACAAACAGACGTTTATTATTTCCTCGCAGTTCTTGTTGTTAGGGGTCAACTCCTCACGATCTTTCTCCAAGAGGGGAGCCCTGCCCGGCCTGTGCCTTCTTCACCACCGCTGGGCTGCACCCCGATGTGCAGTCTTGGGCTCAATCATCTCCTTGAGAGTCTCCTGCTTTGTCGCCGCCTCTCAACTCTCCCAAGTCCTTTTCCAGGCTCTGGTCTGTCTGATAACGTGCCCCACAGCTCACCATCCTACCTTCGAAAGAGCATTCTTCCATGACCGATCGATGGGTTCTTCTGGCAAGTTCACAGGATGTTCAGTATTCCCCTCCCCGAGGTGCCGTCACTCTGGTGACCTTCACTCAGTCCGGCTCACAAACCACTGTCATTGAGTCGATTCGGGGACTGAGATGGGAATGCTCCACAGAGTTTCCAGGTCGATAAACTTGTATGGAAGCAAATGGCGACATCTTTCTCCCTTGTAGCAGTTGGTGGGTTTCAACCGCTGACCTTGTGGTTACCAGCCCCCTGCCTGGCCCACTGCACCACCAGGGTGCTTTAAAAATTGTGTACACTCATCGAAATTCACGGAATTCTGGGCCTAAAATGGGAGACTTTTATTGTGTGCCGATTACATGTCAGTAGACATATAAAGGAATTAAAATTAGAGCCACAGTCAATTTCTCTACAGTACAGGAAAGACATGGGAATTGTAAATGTTGAGAAGCAAAAA
The DNA here is from genome assembly GCF_050624435.1 of Tenrec ecaudatus. Lineage (NCBI taxonomy): Eukaryota > Metazoa > Chordata > Mammalia > Afrosoricida > Tenrecidae > Tenrec > Tenrec ecaudatus. The sequence continues at coordinate 318,892,353 of NC_134530.1, read as the reverse complement.
GTGTCAACCTAGGATTAGAGATCACCCAACAAAACTACTTTTCTAGGATTAAGATAAAATAATTTCCTGGTTAAAAGCGGCCCGGAAAGTTAACCTTTGGCTTCTGGCGTGAAAGTGTAAGAAGTTCTGTGGACACAGACTCCCTGCGGAACCTGGTAGGCATTATTTTAAAACCATCGTTTAAAGTCTCGAAATGTACTCAGGGGAATACAGCCAATAAGTGAGCATTTACCGAGGAAAATCTACCAACATTCAGGAAAATTATAAAGAGAGAGAGAGACACTGTGATCGTGCATGTTGTTGTTGTTGTCATTGTGATTGTCGTCAGGTGCCACCGAGCCCATTCCGATCCATCGTGCAGTGGAAATTCTCCCGAGGATGCGTAAAAGAATACAGCCCTCGCTCTATGCCCCGCTCCTCGTCAAAGAGCTATCTTCAGCAGAAGGGAAAACCGTGTGCATGACTCACTCTGTCCCCAACTACCTGTTGCCGAAGCTGCATTTGGAGTGAATATGGCCAGAGGAGCACCGGTGGTGTAGTGGTTGTGCTTTGGGCTGTGATCTGCAAGGCTGGCAGTTTGAAACCACCAGCAAGCAGTTCCTTGGGAGAAAACTGGGACTTTCTATTCCCATTAGCAGTTGCTGTCTCAGAAACCCACAGAGGGCCACTATGAGCCAGCATTGACTCGATGGCAGTGAGTTTGGTTTGCTTTTATGGCCAGGTGGTAAGGGCCCCTTACTCTATCCGCCATCACTAGGGAGGCTGAGGTGCTCCCTTGGGCACGATGCCACCGAGATGGATGGGTCTCCAATCGCTGTTCCTCTGGCGTGTTCAATGGTGAGTCCGTACCAGGAAAGGAAGGTGAGCACAGACCTGCCCCCGCAAGCCCGTGGCTCCTAAAGTGGGTTCCACTCCCAGAGGAAAAGTGAAGCTCAGTCCATCAGTCGGAGAGAATGCTGGAAAGGAGTTCCTATGAGTTGAAATGAACTGGCTGGCCGTGGGTTTTGTTTTTACAGGTACAGCAAAACAAAACAAGCCCCACCGCCACCGGGTCTGAGTCTTGGCAGCCCTACAGAGAGAGGGCTTCCAAGGCTGTAGTTCTTTTTCTTTTAATCATTTTATTGGGAGCTTTTACAGCTATCCTAACAGTCCACAGTTCAATCACAACAAGCAGGATTGTACAATTGCTACCACAGTCAGTTTCAAAACATTTCCTTTCGTCTTGAACAACTTGATATCAGCTCCCTTATTTATTTAGTTATTTTTGCTGCGTCTTACACCATCCAATATATCCATTTGGGTGCAATTCTGTTGCTTGCTCCCCTTGGTGGGGTCATACAGTCATCTCTGCTATCAGCTGCTCCCCCTTCCCCCTTCTGTTCCTCACTTCCCACTCCCTCGGGAAACCATTACTCCTGTTACTGTTTCTGAAGGGTTACCTCTCTTGGCTTTCATGTATTGAACGATCTTAATTATACAAATGAACACACGCAAGTCTAACATGATTAACGAGGTAAATCAAATAAAAACCATAATAGTAAGGGGAGGGAATGTTAAAGAATTCATCAGCACGATACTGCACCCTGGATTGGTCATCCCTTCTTTCTTGTGGCCCTTCTGAGAGGGACTGTCCAATTAACTGGCAGGTAGGTTTGGGGTCTCCACTACATCCCCACCCCATTCACATCAATTTAGTTGCTTGTTTTTGAAGGCTGTAGATAGTTTGGAGAGCAGACAGCCTCGTCTTTCTGCTATGGAGTGATGGATGGTTTCAAACAACTAACCTTGTTCCATGCTTACCCAGTACAACACTCGCCATCTTCTAAATAAGATGTAAAAACTAATGAATGAATGAATGCAGAGAGCAGAAAAATATGCAAACACACACATCAGGAATAGATGTAAATAGTCTAAAGCTACCGTTTAAAACTACTGAAACCTACAATTAAAACCCAGGTTATTAGATTAGATTAAAAATGAAGACAAGAAGAAAATGCTTGGACCAAAAAAGGGTCATTAATGAGAAAACTGGTGAAATTCAAATATAGTCTATGGATTCATTTTAGAAAAAGAAGAAAATGCTTTTAAATTAATTGTGGTAACGTTTGCACAAATCTTCTTCATATGGTTGAATGATTACATTGCATAATATGTGCAGTATAACCTGATAAAATGATACAAATTAAGAAATAAAAACACAGAAAAGTTGAAGGTGGTGAAAGGATAGAAAAAAATATGTAGAAACTCCTGCCCCACTCGAAGCCCTTAACCCAAACCCTAGAAGTAGAAGTTTCCAAATTCTAGCTTTTTAATTATTTTTAATTTAAGAAATTAATAACAGAGTATATGGTCTACATTCCATAACACTCCCTGTCAGTTTGGGGGCAGCACCCCATAATCAAACACTGTAACATTTTTGAAAGAAGTATAGAACTATTCACAGTGGAATAAACAGAGTATAAATAGTCTCACATTAGCTTTGTTAGGTATTTTTTTAAATCATTTTATTGGGGGCTCATACAATTCTTATCACAATCCATACATCCATCCATTGTGTCAAGCACATTTGTACATTTGTTGCCATCATCATTCTCAAACCGTTTTCTTTCTACTTGAGCCCTTGATATCAGCGCCTCATTTTTCCCCCTCCCTCCCTACTCCACCCTCCTTCATGAATGCTTGATGATTTATATATTATTATTTTGTCATTTCTTACACTGTCTGACATCTCCCTTCACCCACTTTTCTGATGTTCATCCCCCAGGGAGGAGGATATGTGTAGATCCTTGTAATCAGTTCCCCCTTTCTATCCCACCTTCCCTCCACCCTCCAGATATCGCCACTCTCACCACTGGTCCTCAAGGGATCATCTGCCCTGGATTCCCTGTGTTTCCAGTTCCTATCTGTACCAGTGTACGTCCTCTGGTCTAGCCAGATTTGTAAGGTATAGTTGGGATCATGATAGTAGGGGAAGAAAGCATTCAAGAACTAGAGGAAAGTTGTAAGTTTCATTGTTGATAACCTGCACCCTGACTGGCTTGTCTCCTCCCAGCGACCCTTCTGTAAGGAGTTATCCAGTTGCCTACAGACAGACTTTGTGTCTCCACTCTGCACTCCCCCTCATTTACAGTGATATGATTTTTTGTTCTTTGATGCTTGATACCTGATCCCTTTGACACCTCATGGTCATATAGGCTGGTGTGTGCTTCTTCCCTGTGGGCTTTGTTGAACAAGGTTAGGTTTTGCTGCCAAAATAATTAGGGGAAAAAGCTTTTTAGCTTTGAGAGGTCTTTTGGTTTTCAAAACGGCAGTATGCTATTGTGGACCGGAAGCCCGTAGATGCTGGATCGAAGAGAGCTGCTATAACTATATAAAATAAAATCGATTCTTAGGCAAACAGCATCCTTAAGGGGTTATGAATGAAGATATATGTATATTTTAAAGTGTCCATTTACCAAGAAGACATTAAATTCATATACACTCTTACTAAGAAAGCACCCCCCACCCCCCATAAAAAATCAAGGAACATTGGTAGCACAATAAGAACTTCAGTGCGAACAGCAATTACTTCTATTTTATTAGACCGCGTGTTCGACTTCCCAGCTCTCAAAAAAACTCACTGCCATCGAGCCAATTCTGACTCACAGCGACCCTACAGGACAGGTAGGACGGCCCCAGTGGGTTAAAGAGATGGTCATTCTTTTCCGGAGTAGAAAGCCTGGTCTTTCTCCCTCGGAGGGGCAGGGGACTTTGAACTGCTGACGATGCTACTAGATCAGCAATAAGTGGGTGGTGAAGCCTCGTAATAAAGGAATGTTCTCTAAAGTAAAAGGATATGGGCTTTACATCCCTCACCTCCTTTGAGCCACAGAACCCCGTGAAGTAGACATTGCTGTCCTGTATTGCAACAAGGCCGGTGAAGAGACTTGCAGCCACACTGACAGGTATAAGAGCATGGATTCAAACTCAACTCTCTCTGACTCCAAAGACCCAAGACCTGTTTTTAAGGTATTGCGAAATGAGCATAAGGCATTGCCCCTTAATGTACTGAAATTGAAATGACCGTCTTATAACAGGACGAATTGAAATCTGGCCCAGGGGGTGTCAATAAAAGCAAAGCAAGTGAAACAACCCCCTGCAGTGTAGTTGATTCAGACTCGTGGTGCCCCCATGTGTTGGGGAGAAGAACTGCACCTCATAGGGTTGGAAGTACCGCTGAATGACCTTGAACCCCTAACCTTTTGGTTAGTAGCCCAGGGCTTAACCCTAGGGTTCTAAACGGGTAGGTGGCACAAATGGTTAAGTGCTGGACTACTGGCCCAAAGCTTAGTGGTTCAAATGTACCCCGAGGTGCATCGGAAAATAGGCCTGGGAATCTGCCATGAAGCCGGGATGGAGCGCCATTTTACGAGTCCTCAAGAGTCAACGTGTACTCCAGGGCAACGGATAGTAACAAGGGTCTGTGCACACAACCTATGACCATTTCCCAGGGGGAGACACATTCTAAGAACCCTCCCCCTGCTCCATCTCCCAGTGGATCCTGGTGGCAATAGTGGTTATACGTTAGGCTGCTGATTTCAAGGTCAGCAGTTCAAAACTACCAGCTGCTCTCCCAGAGGGAGACGAGGCTTTCTACAGGACCATAAAGAGTTACATGCTGGGGAGCGCACAGAGGCAGTTCTACCATGTCCTATGAGGTCACTATGAGTCGGAATAGACTTGGTAGCAGTGAGTTTGTTTTGTTTGGACATGTCCCCAAACTTTGCTATTTTCTCTTTATCCTTAAAGGCAGCTTCGAACTGGATAAACTCACAATCTCAAAACATTCTGGGTCGTCTCAGCCCTAAACAAACAAATAAACAAATAAACAAACAAGCAGACTTATTTGAGCAAGGAGTGGATTTATAAATAAAAAGTGAAACAGTGAAAAGTGCATTTCAACATTTTTCTATTCTCATTCACCAATTATCCTCCCTCAAAATAGAAAAAGAAAATAATTGTAGCTAAAATTGGTCACAGCCGTTGACATCATATATATATAATATATATATGATAAAAAGAATCTATTTTCCCTTATGCTTAATGAACACCAGAGACTCAAGGAGTGAAATTGTACCCCGTGCACTTTCCGCCAGTCATCAGAAACGTTCAAGGCAAAGAGTGGCTCCCTTTGCCTTACACAGAACCTCGAACAGGAGGGAGACTGCATACTCACGATGCGCCACAAGAGGGCGGCCACCCAACGGGAGTGAAAGGTCACGCGGCCCTAAACTGACACCGGAAGTACAAATCCATGGCTGGGGGTTGGGGGTGGGGTGTGTGTGTATGGAAGATATTTTTATTATCACGAGCTGAGGAATGGTTTTATTGAGAATTGGTTTTATTACCACGAGCTGCCAGAATTGGTTTTAACCATTCAGTTTATGGCTTACTTTTCTTCAATAACCATTTTTATGTTTCTAAGACGGTTTCTTGATTGGGTTCTCAGAGTTGCTCTATACTATAAAGGGTGATATGGTAAAACAACCAGATGGCATTCCTCACATGCCATAAACCCAGTGAACTCAACATTAGGTGGGTTTTGTTTTAGACCACACGTGCACGCATGCAGAGAATAAAATAGGTTCAGCCTGCATTCATCTCACATTGGAGCTGAAATTCTGAGCACCTGGGGATGACAACGACACCCCCAAATCCTCCTGTAGATTACCCATCCACTGAATTCCTTCTGGTGATTAACCGAGGATGTAGACAATCGGGCAGAGGACATTGGAAAGCTGATCACAAACACCCAGGCTCCCTTAGGGGCTTGCCTGGGTGTGTTCTTGATGGAGACCACAGTACTGGGGACAGGACAGGGGGTCACATGGGCATGAGTCATGTCCTGTCAGTTGTGCCCCGGCTGCCTCTGTCAGAAGGCCCTGGACCAATCTGGTAAGCTCTTCTATCTAGCGGTGTACATGTCCTGATTGTGGTTCAGTTCTTGCTTCTGTCGTCCCACCTCTACCTGTGATGAACTGATCTGCCACGAAGCATGGATTTGTGATAGTTCCCTTTATTACATGCCTTATTGAGCTAACATCCTGACTGAGTCCTTGTCCCCATTATGACCTCTTGCTAATGGCCTCCTTCATCCGGATGATGGGTCCGGGTCTTCGTGTTGCCTCTGTCCCCTTTAAGACTCCATCAATGTTCTCCTTAAATGATATTTGAGACCAGGATCAGGGTCTCTTTTGTACCGCAAACCGCCCGTTAAATGGAAGGAAAGGAGAAGGGAAGTTAAATGTCCTGTTCATTTTAATGATGGAGGATTATGGTCTAACTATGGATGTCACACTCCAATTCCGTTATCTTTAGGAGCACGTGCAGCAGCGTCAGCTGCCGTGGTCCCGTGTTTTTCCAGAGGGTTGGTGCAGAATTTCTCGAGGGTGACTTCTTCATGGACATGGTTTCCACGTACAAATCCCCTCTGCAGATCAGATTTGTTATTCAAGAACCCACCTCTGGGTACCAAGAGGTGAAGAGTGCATTTACAGAGCGGAGCAGGGTCTGGAGTCCGGCAGCGCCGGGTTTGAGGGCTGGCTCTGCTTCTTGCTTGCTTACCAGCGATATGTAACCGTGGTCTGGTCTCTGAATCTGTCTGAACCTCTGTTTTGTAATCTGCTAAGTGGGAAGAATAACAGCATCTACCTCACATGGCTGTGTATGCTCCTTTAGATAAATAATGGGAAGCTCATGGCATGCGGCTTAGTCCAAGAATGCTACGCTCAATACATGTTCATGATGACGGTTCATGGATCCACAGAGAGGATGCTGGGGGTGCCGTGGGGCTCCTAACAACGAAGTTAGCGGTTAGAAACCACCGGTTGCTTCTAGGGAGAACGATGGGGATTTCTATCCCAGGAAGAGTTTGAGTCTCAGAAACCCAGAGGAGCCGTTCTGCCCTGTCCTACAGGGTCGCCGTGAGGCCGCACTGACTCATGATCTGTCAGGTATGCGCCTAGCTTCTTGAGAAACACCCACAGACAAAATAGCTGAGGCCCCCGCTCTTGGTGGGCCTGCACGCCAAGAAAGGGAGACAGACAGCAAGCAGCTGCCGTGGCAAGTATGTAAAGAATATTGGAAGGCGAGAAATTAATAAGTGTATAAAACAGAGAAACAGTAGAGTGGGATAACGAGGCCTGCGAGGGGCAGCTTCGTTTATAAATAGGGCTCAGGCAGGCCTCTGGAAGGTGTTGGCGATCTACGATCAATGTTCTCCACCCATGGTCTTTTGGCATTGTGCATCCATGAGAGTAAGAGATCTACAGAGTAGCTCTGACTGTGATGGTTAAGGTTATGAGTCCATGCTGCGCCCATGCTTCTCAGTGGCTTGGCAGTAATGCAATGACGTCATTTGACAGTTCCAGAATGATGTCATCATCTTCCATTATCACGCAGCACTGATGCTCTCAGAAAGGGGCTCTCAGAAACATGAACGTATCTGTGAGTAGGGGTAGCTGTCATCATTTCATCTCACGCTGATCCCAGATGTGCAGACCAGAGCTTCTCCATAAGCGTTGCAAGGCTGTGCCCTTGCAGATGGAAAGGCCTGTCTTCCAAGCCTCCTTTGGGTAGACCAGAACCTAGAGTCCTGAGATGGCCACCTGGGGCTAAGGGCTTCACTATTAGCTAGAAGGTTGGTAGCCCAAACTCACCCAGAGGTGCCTGGGAGACAGGCCTGGGGGTCTGCTTCCTCAAGGTCACCACCTTGAAACCCTCACGGAGCAGCTGTAATCTGCACACGCCGGGGCTTGTCATGAGTGCACTGGAAGGCAGCAACACTAAGGGACAGAAGGCACATACCGACTTGCATGCATGAGACACTCTGAAAAGGGGACAGCAATCCAGGTGAGCTGTCCTCAGGTACTCGGTGTGTGTCATCCAGGGAGTCCTTGAAGGTGAGGCTTGAGGAAAGAATTGGGGATGCTGAGCAACTATTCAGGGAAGAGCATTTCAGGCTGAGCCCACAACCAGTTTGAACACTCTGAGGTAGGAGTGTGCCTGGCTGCCCCGGGACTCTCTAAGGAACAGCTCGAGTGGGGTCCACTCTAAAACCAAACTCACTGCTATCGAGTCCCTGTGAACACATAGTGACCCTCGAGGACGGTGGTTCTCAACCTGTGGGTCGCAACCCCTTTACAGGTCGAAGGACCCTTTCACAAGGGTCGCCCCATTCGTAACAGTAGCAAAATGACAGTGATGAAGTAGCAACGAAAACAGTTTTATGGTTGGGGTCACCACCACATGAGGAACTGTATGAAAGGGTCGCACAACATTAGGAAGGTTGAGGACCACTGGTCTAGGACAAGGTAGACTTGCCTCTGGCGGTCTCCAACACTGTAAGTCTTTCTGGGAGAACAAAGGCCCGTCTTTCTCCCTAGGGCTGCCGGTGGTTTTCAACTGCTGACCTTGTAGTCACCAGCCCAACCTGTAACCACTGTACCTACCACCAGGGCTCCCAAGCAGAGAGAGCAGCCCCAGAGAGGATGGCCTAGTCTCACATCTAACAACAGGAGATTCAAGACAACACAGCAGCATCTCTCCCTCATCAGATCTGATGCCAATTCCCCCTCTCAATTCAAGGTTGAATTCTCCCAAGGTCAGATCTTTTTATGTCATTTAAAAAAATTCCTTCTTCAATCCCCCCTCTCAATTCAAGGTTGAATTCTCCCAAGGTCAGATCTTTTGATGTCATTTTTTAAAATTCCTTCTTCTCCACTTCATTCCTGATGCTCTATTCATTTTCTTTATTTTTCTTGTCTTTGGATCCATCTCTTTTCTGCTATCTCCACTCTGACCCCTAAGAGACAGAAGGAGGTCTGGCCTTAGGACATAAAAAGGTGCAGTGCCCTCCCTGCTAGATGCCCTTGCTTTGTCCTTGAGGTTCCCCCTGCCTGCCAGATACCCAAAGTGCAGTGCGCACACGTGCATTGCTATCGCGTAAATCCCTTCTTGGTTATCATCAACGTTTCTTAACCAGCCCACTCTTCAGAACCACCCAGCTATCATCTGCACAACACAAAACTCTCTTGCTAACATTTTTATTAATAAATCACTTTCTTGGGGTGGGGGGTTTACAGCTCTTAAATCAATCCATACATCAATTGTGTCAGCACATTTGTACATATGTTGCCATCATGATTTTGAAAAGATTTTCTTTCTACTTGAGCCCTTGATATTAGCTCCTCTTTTTCCCTCCCTCCCCTACCCTCCCACCCTCATGAATGCTTGATAAATGAAAAATTATTTTTATTTTCATATCTTACACCATCCACTATCTCCCTTCACCAATGTTTCTGTTGTTCCTCCCCCCGGGAGGTGGGGGATTGGGTAGAATTGCCCCTGTGCATTTCTGAGACTGTAACTCTTTATGGGAGTAAAAAGCCTCATCTTTCTCCCTAAGAGCGGCTAGTGGATTCAAACTGCTGACCTTGCAGTTAGCAGTTCAACACAAAACCCACTATATAGCATGTAGGTGTCTGACATCCAGAGTTCCTCAAAATGTAATCGACAGCAGCATCAGTTGGATGAAAGCCACTTTGTGCTAAAAAACAAAAATCTCCAAACTCATTGCAATTGAGTCAATTCCAACTCATAGTGACCCTGTAGGACAGGATCCAACTGCCCCTGTGGGTTTCTGAGACTGTCACTTTTAACAGGAGCAGAAAGCCTTGTCTTTCTCCTGGTGGTTAGCAGCCTAACGTGTCATGGAAATCCCTAAGCCTGAACCCAGAATGAAATGGAAACTGGGTGAGTGGCAGAGCACAGGACCCCATACATTAAAGCTTAAGAACCAACTCTGTATTACAAACAAGCTATCCACATGGTACGATCACTAGGCACTTGGCTGCTAACAGAAAAGTTGATGTTCAAACCCCCTGAGCCTAGGAAGCATGTGCGGCAGCGGTCACTGAGTTGAAACAAATTGGTGAAATCTCACAACAACAATAGTGTCGCTATGAGACGGAATCAACTCGGTGGCAATGCGAGTGTGAGAACAAGGCAAACACAGAGTGCTTTAGGAACAATTAGCGTGTCTCTGGATCATCTCGCTTGATCTCAGTTGTTTTGGTTGTGATTTGGGCAGCCAATTAAATGCTGAGCTCTTCTGTCAAAATGCCTGAGGACTGTATTAATGGCAGGACCTTCACCATTTAAACATTTTGGAATCTCTAAGTCTAGCCAAGAGGCCACACAGTTACTCATCTTTTAAGCATTTTTTAACTTGATAAGCAAATTAATAAGGAAAAATAAGAGGGTCAATGATATTTTGGTGCATGTTTTAACAGTCGGAGCCCTAGTGGCATAGTGATGACATGCTGGGCTGCTGACAGAAAGGTCAGCAGTTCAAGACCACCAGTTGCTCCCTGGTAGAAAGACAAGGCTTTCTACTCCCGTAAAGAGTGACAGTCTCAGAAAGATTTACTCCCATAAAGATTTACAGTCTGGAAAGCTACAGAAGCAGTTCTACCCTGACCTGCAGGGACACTGTGAGTCAGAATCGGCTTGATGGCAGTGAGTTTCATGTTTTATTTCACCAATCTTCGTGCTACTGTCTGCCCTGCCTGTTTTAACAAGACCTGACGTGGGTTAGAAACACCTGGTCCGCAGTTGAGGTTTCTCTGTGTGCCTGCATTTCTTTTTTAAAAAATCATTTTATTAGGGGCTCATACAACTCTTATCACAGTCCATACATACATCAATGGTGTAAAGCTCATTTGTACATTCATTGCCCTCATCATTCTCAAAACATTTGCTCTCCACTTAAGCCCCTGGCATCAGCTCCTCATTTGTCCCCCTCCTTCCCCGCTGCTCCCTCCCTCATGAACCCTTGATAATTGATAAGTTATTATTGTGTCATATCTTGCTCTGTCCAGTGTCTCCCTTCACCCACTTTTCTTTAAGAACACACTCTGGTTTCGATGGTGGCCCACCTCCTGCCCTGAGTCCCTGGACGTAAATGAAGCACTTGCCTGCACTTCGATGCTCCCTAGTCTGGTTTCAGGAAACTGCTAGAGGGATTGGCAACTTTCTCTTTAAGAGCAGGCTACATAGAAGAGGCTCACACATGAGAAATAAGGTTTTGAATCCAGAAAACAGATGGCCCTTATTTTGCAATCCCATTTATGCCTCGGCCTGGTGCATGCCCCATGAGGTGAATATTCACAGACTTCCTGGGAGAAGAGTGGGCAGTCTGTAGAGCAATGTTCTCTGTCATTAGCTGCATCTGCAGTGAATCGCATGTACGAAGCCGCTGTGGGCATGTGTGAGATGCTGTTCCAAAGCCTCTATCCGAATTTACAGCTAAGGGGGGTAAAATGACCACCACATCAATATTGAAAGACATACTAGGATAACTTGAATTTCTAAGACATAGAACGACCTAGCTAGGGCTATGCCCATTTACAAGAAGACAATGCTGGTGTTACCTGCTACTGCATTGAAGCAGCCCCCCCACCCTCCTACCCCGCCCAACTCACAGAGGCCCCATGCACAAGAGGCCCCATGCACAAGAGGCCCCATCCACAGCGGCTCCCAGGTCCTGTGCCCCCCACCCACCGTTCCCCCACCACCATGGTTTGCACATCTGATGGTCGGGACCCCCGAGGTTATCATCGACTTTCAGGGGGGAGATGGTCAGGCTTTTCCTAGTCCACGGGCTCAGCATCACAGCAACGAGCAAGCCCTCCGCGGGCAGATGGATGGTGGGCCCGCGTGGGATGGCCTGTCCAGGAGCGGAACCCGGGCCTCTCACATGGAAGTGAGAACTTAACTCCTGTACCCACCCGGCCTCTCCTAAAGACCACATGTGAAATCAAACCACGCTCACTGTCAAGAAAATGCCCCCGACTCACTGCAATCCTGCCAGCAGAGTGAAACCGCTTCTGTGGCACTGAAGCGATACATCTCTAAGGAAGAAAAAAAAATGCCACTTCATCTTTCTTCTGAGGACTTGCTTGGTTAGTTTGAACTACCGGCCTGCTTGACCATCACGGCTCCTTAATACCAGCATACTGAACTCGAAATCCCTAAAACTAAGCTTATTTTCCTCATCACAATGTACCAAGGAAACCAACGACCATCTTCGCTGAGTGCCGTGGAATGTCAGGAACACAATAAATGTGAACATATCATTTAACTTACTGATGAGAACGAACGGGCCTTTCTATTTCTATTTAACCCATTCTTTCCTCTCTCGGGCTAAAACCATTCCGATGGTGTGTTTCTGGTTCATGGGGGCTTACCTTTGGTTTCCCCACCACCACTTTCAACCCTGAGCACATGTAATCCCTGAAGGGATGTCCTGGTCTGTGTGCTGTACAATCATGTCTGCCCTGTACACTCTATTATCTACGCATACAATATGTACATTAAAAAAGAATATGGCCGTCGAGTGGGTATCATCTCACAGGGACTTCTAGGACAGAGTAGAACTGGTCCCATAGGGTTTGCCAAGGTGAAATCTTTACGTGAGGAGCCCTAGTGGTGCAGATGATTAAGTGCTGAAGTGCTACTATCTGAAAAGTGGGCTGTTCGCAGGCACTGTTGCTCTGTCGAAGAAAGATGCGCAGTGGCTTGGCCCAGGAGGACCTCAGTCCTGAGAGTGACGTCTTTGTGCTACACTTTCAAGAAGTCCTCCATAGGAGTCTTGCCCCACTGTCATGCAGCATTTGGTTTAACTTTCAAGAAGTCCTTCATAGGAGTCTTGCCCCACTGTCATGCAGCATTTGGTTTCTGATGCTTTATTTCCATGCCATTCACTGGAGAACCAAGCGGAACGAAATCCTTGTCTGCTCTCTATGTAGCTTCAGTCGGTTCTCCATTTATCAGGATGTTGTCTGTTCACTTGGTTCTGAGCATGTTTGTTTTCTCTATGCTGAGATGTAATCCACAGTGGGTGTGTGTGGTATAATTTTTTCCCAAAAGAACATCCATTTGCCTGGTTGCCCTAATGCTTGATGTCTTTTCAATCATGCAGTTGACAAGAGGTGGAAGCTCTGTGATCGTTCCTAACATCTTAAGCACTATTTTAGACTCATTCCAGGCCATTTCCTTTTTTAATCCCCGACTCTCTCTTGAAACGACTGCCTTCTAGTACAGCCAAATGTAAACAAAGCTGCATGTTAGCCCTGCTCTCACAAGAGCTGTGTTTAGACTATATTTGCTCCAGGATGATGCTTTCCAAAGGAAAGACTTTGATCTCTGGGCAATCTTTGGAGGTGAAAGATGTCAGGGGATCAGGAAGACAGTAGTGTGTGTGTGTGTGTGTGTGTGTGTGTGTGTGTGTGTGTTTCTTGGTCTTGACTTAAACTGGGGAAAATGAGATTCTGGTGCAAATGAGAAGCATCTCGATATGGAGAGCCACTTCTGTGATTCAAAACACTCAATGTTAGCCTGTAATTCCTTACAAGGATGATGTACTTTTGGTTGTTCATCGCCATCACATTGGCACTGACTCATGGTGACCTTATAGACAACAGAAGGAAGAGCTGCCCGGCTCTGTGCCATCGTCACGGGCATTACTGTGTTGGAGGTCCTGGTTGCAGTTACTGTGTCAATCCATCTCACTCAGGGTCCTGCTCATTCTCAATGACTCTTGATTTTGTCCAGCATGATGATGTCTTCTTTCCAATATGTCCACAACAAGTAATCCAAACTTCCCATTGTATGGCATAAGAGAGTCTATTATCATTGGGCCTCTACTCAAGTACTCCCTCAACACAAGAACACTTTATTCTAATAATCCGGCATTATGAGATGCTCCCCTTCCAGACAGGATCGCTGAAGACAAATGTGTGCATAAGCAAATGTGGTGAAGAAAGCTGATGGTGCCCGGCTATCAAAAGATATAACATCTGGGGTCTTAAAAGCTTGAAGATAAACAGGTGGTCATCTAGCTGAGAAGCAACAAAGCCCACATGGAAAAAGCACACCAGCCTGTGTGATCATGGGGTGTTGACAAGATCAGGTATCAGGCATCAAAGACCCAGAACAAAAAACCATGTCAATGTAAATGGGGTGGTGGTGGTGTGGAGTGGAGGCCCAAAGCCAATCTGTAGGTGATTGGACATCCCCTTACAGAAGGGTTGTGGGGAGAAGACAGATCAGGGTGCAGTATAGCACCAATGAAACATACACCTTTATGTTCTTTAATGTTTCCTCACCCCCACTATCATGACCCTAATTTTACCTTACAAATCAGGCTAGACCAGTGCATGTACATGGGTACAGATAAGAGCTTGAAACACAGGGAATACAGGACAGATAAAATCCTCGGAACCAATATTGAGAGTAGCCATACCAGGAAGGGAAGGGGAAGGTGGGGGGAGAAAGGAGGAACTGATCACAATGACCTATCATAACCCCCTCCCAGGGGGATGGACAACAGATAAGGGGGTAAAGGGAGACAGAGAACAGTGCAGGACATGGAAAAATAAAAATGATCTATAAATTATCAACGGTTCATGAGGGAGGGAGGGGGGAAATGAGAAGCTGATACCAAGGACTCAAGTAATAAGAAAATGTTTTCAGAATGATGATGGCAACAAATGTACAAATGTGCTTGACACATGGATGGATGGATTGTGATAAGAGTTGTACGAGCCCCCAATAAAATTATTTTTTAAAGAGAGTCTAGTGTATTATTCCATTTATATGTTATTTCCAGAATGAGCAAATCCTATAGGCAGAGTCCAGATCAGTGGTTGCCTGCCTGAGGGAAAAGGGAGTTTGGAAGCTGAAGAAGAAACCTGGAAGGACAAGGGGGCATGATTGCTAATGGGCAGGGGTCTTCATTTTGATGAAAAGGTTCAAAATTAGATAGGGGTACTGGTTGTACAATTCTTAATAAATGAAAACTCTCTGAAGTGTACACTTTAAGGGGTCGAATTTTCAGTATCTACATTGTATCTCAGTAATGCTATTTTTTTAAAAAAATGAATACAAAGCTCATGCCACAGGGATACTTATTTTAAAGGAAAACAGAGTAAGAAAAATAAAATGACGCTAAGGGCCCACAGGGCTGGCTCATGATTTGGCTCAAAGCTTTTAGCAGCCAGTGCAAAAAGGGAAATGCGATCAATTACAAAATTAGACTGTGCTATGAAAACATGCAACTATTCCTGGCACTCTGAGCAGAGAGAATTTCCCTCCTGGGCTTTCATAAAGAGGCCATCACGTAAGGGGGTTACAGCCAAGGTCCTCAACACTACTCTCTCATCCGTGGGACAGGATGCTTAAACCATATTAATGCATGTGGACGTTGTCCTTGGGGCCTTTGGAAGCCACTGCAAAGTAGTGGGTGTTTTGTTTTTATTGTTTCAAATAAATATATATAACACATTATATACCAAGTCAATTTTTCAGGTGTGCAATCGAGCGGCATCAACTCATGTGCAAAATTAAGAAATTAAAATTATGACATTAAACAGAGTAGACACCCATCTCCTCAGTTTTCAAAATAACCCACCCACCACCACTCCCATCAACTTGGGCCTACACTGCACCAGAAGTTCCTACCTCATCTCCTTGCTAACATTCCTGGTCCCCTATTGTTCACTGCTCCTCCTACAAAGCAGAGAGAGCAAGCATTCTGAAGCACAAGTCAGACCAAGTCACTCCCTTGCAGAAAAACTTTCAATGGATTCCCTGCACTCATGCGATCCGGCCCCTTGTCACCTCTCCAGCCTCATCTCTGGGACTCTCTCTGTCACCTCCCTCCAACCCACGGGCCTCTTGGCTACGGGTGAAGCCCACTAAGCAAGCTCCCGCTTCAGGCATCTGCATTCGCTGTGCCCTCTGCCCAGGGCCTTCTTCCCACTAATATGTGCATCACCTGCCTCCTCAATGCATTCTGCTTAAATAGAGTCCCTCAAACGACCTCTCTACATACAATCCCTCACTCACTTCCTACTCCTCGCCCCTCTTTACAACTCTGACCCCTGATCATCGTGTTAAGTATGCATTTATTCACTTGTTTGTTGTCTGGCTCGCCTAGAACCTCACTTCCATGAAGGCAGGGCCTTTGTTTCAGACACCACAGAATCCCCAGTGGCGGGAGCATGGGCTGGCATGGAGGGAACATTCATTGAATATTTGCTGAATGAATGAATACCAAAATTTGCATGTTAGAAAATGTTTCTGGTGAGCAGCGTGGACAATGGATTGGAGTGGGAGAAAGCAGCTGGCTGGTTGCTCTAATAATCACAAGAGCTGGTGTGTTAGGCCGGGTTGACTACACAAACAGATTCAGCCACTCATATGTGTGCCAGAAAGAGCTCTATATTACAAAGTAATTGGATATCGGGAAAACATTTCAGCTCAGTCTAATTCAAGTCCATAACTCTAATATTTGTCCATTAGTCTCTCTTCAGACTCATGCAGCCAAATGCAATGATGCAGAATGCAGGAAGATCACTGGCCTGTGTGTGCACAGTCCTGTGGGTCCAATGGCGGTGGCTCTGGCGGGTCTCAGAGGGGTCTGCCAGCAGGAAGGCAGACAGAGAAGGGGAGGTTCCCAGGACCCACCTTATGAGAAGGCCATGCCCACAAGGAGTCACCGTCAGGCTGAGATCTGATTGACGGGGTAGACTCCACCTCTACAATGTCTATGAAAGTATTTGAGTCTGAAAGTCATTGGCTGTTCCGAGTCCAAGCTTTCAAGTGGTTATAAACAAAGATAACCTCACACTAACTTCTGCTTATCAAAATCTCTGCTGAGTTGATGTAGATGACCTGCTAAGTCTACTCTTCCAGCCCAGATCTCTGTGGTGAACATTACTGCCCAGTGGACATTGCTCATGGGATAGTCCACTCACTGAGCCCAAACCAAGATTCTCTGTTTCAAGCTCTGAAGCTGCTGTCAGACATTACCTTCCAACAAAACATCATTTGTCACTTGTGGGATACAGAAGGATTTCTCCCAATCTGTCTCCCCCAAATATATGCCCAACAGCTGTTTGTGCATGACTACACTTGGAGGTCATCAGAAGTAGGTCAGAGGTTATTCTCCCTAAGAGCTATCAGCCATCTAGAGCAAGCAGTCACCACTGTTTATCCCACAAATAGGGCCCACTCCCTTCTGATAAGGACAGTAGTTGACTGTTTCCTTGTAGGAGACCCCAGAGAGGTCAAACCCACCCAAGGGTGACCAAGGTTAGGCCACCATCATGAATCTAGGATCCGCCCATCTTGTCACATGTATACCCCAATCCCTCCTCTTCCTACTGCGTGCATTTCCCTAGACCACCCCTCTCATTACTGTATTACCTATAGCACAACCCCTTCCTGTGACGTATGTCCTCACTTGTAATTAGGGGACTTGCATGTCCCCAGAGAAGATAAAAAGCCTGAGCTGGCATTAAACTCACTCTCCCCCTCCACGTGGACCACCAAGCGGGGCTGAGGTGAGCATGCTACCATGAATCATGACTGACTCCATTTATTTCAATACTTCTCGTCTATCTCTCATGCTCTCTATAACTTACTATGATCTTTACTTATTATCGCTGTACAATTGTGCCTACTGGACCCGTAATGATGTGCTAGGGGCTGGCTTCCCCTGACAGTCACTGAACTGCTTGAAGGTACTAATAGGACCTCCCAAAGCGTGTTCCGATTGCCCACTTCTAAAACGTGTAGCTTCTTTTCTCGATAGATTCAAGGGCTAGACTCAAAGAGTAGGGTGCTAGAATGAGTCTCTCACTCCATGTAAAAGCATTTTTAGATGACATCTGTTATAGATTGAATTGTGTCCTATCTTCCCACCACGCATGTTGGAAATCTATCCCTTAAAGTCACGTGTCCATGAAATCCCATTTGGGAGTGTGTTTTCTTTGTTATATTAGTGAGGTCTCTTCGTTACAGGGTGTGTTTTAAGCCAATCTTGAACTTCTAAGGTTCAAGAGAAGTGGATGACAAATTGATATGGATGTCGTGGCGATCCAAAGTCCACCAGCAAGACAATTAGACAGTCCCTCTTAGAAGGGCCTCCCGGAACTGAGTATAAATCCAGGGAGCAGTGTGTCACTGATTAACCACATAGCTACTTCTAGTTCTTTAAGATTTCCTCCCCTTAATATTATAGCTATTATGTTCCTTCATGCTGTATGTGTCTATCTCTATCTATTCATACGTGTCCTGGTTTTGTTTCTCTAGAGAACCCTGTCTAACACAACCTTCAACAAGGAAAACTGGATACTTGAACAGGAATGAGCTAGATTGTGATGGTCAACCAGCTAGAGATAGCAAATATATATATATTTTGGTGATTCCAGAAAGAGCTTTTGAATGGTTACCCAAAAGCCTTCCCAGGATCTTCTGCGTGCCCCATCCTACACTCAGTTCTTCCAAGTAGCCCATGAAACAAACGGAAGTCTTTCCAAGTTACTGTGTAAAAGTTGGCCGAGGCTCCTTCCCCATTTCCCTCTGGATGAGGTGGCTTGAGCGACGGCAGCCATTTGGCAACTGTGAGGGAAGAGCACAAGTGCCTAACTACTGGCCCCAAACCCACCGACACCAGATTTCTCCTGCCGAGCTGCTGCTGGTTTTGAACTGCAGCCCAGGGCATAACCATGCACCACCAGCCTCCCTTATTGAAGTCATGTAGGTGCATGTTCTGGTTCTACAGCTGAACACAGTTGTAACCAAATGCCAAGCCAACAACTCAAAAGAGATGGGAGAGGGATGGAATGTACCAGAATGTTTGGTTAAATAACTTGTTATTTGTTTCCTAGTATTCCCAGGACAAATCCTCACCGAC
This sequence comes from Tenrec ecaudatus, assembly GCF_050624435.1. NCBI lineage: Eukaryota > Metazoa > Chordata > Mammalia > Afrosoricida > Tenrecidae > Tenrec > Tenrec ecaudatus. The sequence continues at coordinate 318,873,551 of NC_134530.1, read as the reverse complement.
TTGGTGACTGTTTTTGTTCTTATTAGGTGTCATCCGTCAGTTCCCACCCATAGCGACCCTGTGCATAATGGAACGAGACACTTTCCGGTCCCGTGCCATCCTCAAAATTGTTCCTGGGCTCGAGCCCATTGTTGCAGCCACGGTGTCAATCCATCTCGTCCAGGGCCTTCCCCTGTCTTGCTGCCCCCTCTACTTTACCATGCATGATGTCCTTCTCCAGGGACTGGTCTCCCCTGACAACAGGTCCAATGGATGTAAGACCGAGTCTCACCTTCCTTGCCTCTAGAAAGCCCTCTGGCTGTACTTCTTCCAAGACAGACCTGTTTGTTCTTTTGGTGGTTTATGGTACCTTCACTATTCTTCCCCCAACAGCACGATTCAAATGCATCCATTCTTCTTCTGTCTTCCTTATTGAACGTACAACCTTCCCAGGCATGTTAGGCACTTGAAAATACCATGGCTTGGGACTGCCCTGGCTGAATTGTATCTGTCCCCGAGTTCTGGAGACTAGGAATCCCAAACAAGGCATCAGCATAGCCACGCCCCCTCTGAAACCTGTAAGGAAGAATCCTCCCTGGTGCCTTCCAAGTTTCTGGCAGCTCCTCCTGGCCATCGTTGGTGTTCCTTGGCTTGAAGCCGCATCGCTGCGGTTTCGGCTGCCACCATCACTCTTATGACCCTGTCTGAGTGACTCTCCTCTGTACCTCTGGATTCACACCTCCCACCCCTTACTCTAATGGACACGAGTCGGTAGATGGGGACCCACACCCATCTAGAGTCGTCTTAACTAAACTACATCTGCAAGAATTATTTCCAAGCCAGGTCATATTCACTGATTCCTCGGGTTAGTGCTTCAGCACGTCATTTCAGGGTTTCATGTGACACAATTAAGCCCAGTACATAATTTTTTTAAGTTCTCCAATTGATTATGAAACACTTCACATCTTAAAAAGGAACAACTTGTAGATGGTTTTATATGTGTGTGTTTAAAATGAATTTGCATAACACATAAAATTCCAAGTCCATTTCATGTTCACTTTTCTTCCTGGTTGTTTTAGCCACTTGCACCAATACTTAGGTCCAAGGGATAAGGGATCTGGAGGGATTATGTTTTTTTAAGAGAAGCACACAGCCCATGTTAGCAAATGAAATCAACAACAATATCCCATTCAACTCTCCATAAATGTGATTCTCTTGTCCACCCCACCCCCCCTGCCATCCTCTCTCCGTCCCTCACCAATATCCTAACCCTCCTCTCTCCCTGTTTCCACCCCCATCCCTGGCCTCATCACAGCCAGCAAAGTCTTCTCTTTGGGTATAAAATCCATGAGTTTTAGTTTTTACTTATAATAATGGTATTATTACATTTTTATCTTCGTAAGATTGTTTGCTAGGCATAATGCTCTCTAATTTTTTCTATGACTTGTGGTATTTGAAAAGAATTGTCATTGCACTTTTATTGATGCATGATATTCCATTGTATGAATGTACCAGAGTTTGTACCATTCCTCTTTAATTGGAGCTTTTGGTTGTTTCTGTGTTTTGGCTACTATGGAAATTGCTGCAATAAACAAGTGTACATGTATCTGTCTGTGTTGTGTTCTGTGTTTCTTTAGGGTATGGTCCCAATAGAGACACTGCTAGATCATAAAATATTTGTATTTGCATTTGTTTTAGGAAGTGCCACACTGATTTCCATAGTGGTTGGACAATGCCGCAGTTCCACCAGTGATGGAAAAGTGCTCTAATCTCTCCGTGTGCTGCTCTGGGTAGACTAGAGAAACAAATCCACAGACACTCATATGTTAATAAGACAGAGGTTTATATACAAGAGCAATTGAATATTGAGAAAACATCCCAGCCCAGTCCAGATCAAATCCATATTAGCCTGTATGTCCGACACCAATCTATAAAGTCCTCTTCTGACTCATGAAACACATGCACTGATGCCAAATGCAGGAAGATCACAGGCCAGTGGGTGGGAAGTCTTGTGGATCCAGTGGCAGTGTATGCATCTCAGCACTGGCAGGGGTCTTCACGTGGCTTCTCCAGCTCCAGAGGTCTGACTCCAACAGGCTCTCTCCATGTGTCTTCACCACAGGGATGTCTCTGGGAGTGAGCAGAGAGAGAGCGTGTCTTCTGCCTTCAAGGAGGATTTGCAGGAGTTCCCAGAATCCTCAGGAGAAGGCCACGCCCACACAGAGGCCTCATTGGCCATGGCCTGATTGACAGGCTCTACTCTATCCCTTCACTCTGAATGCTCAAATTGACAACAGATTATGTAATTACCATACGCTGCATCTTCTCCCGCATTTATTAGTTTCCGTTAAATTGAATTTTACTAAAAGTGTTGATGTGGAGTGGTATTCATTATTGTTTTAATTTTTATTTCTCTTCTCGCTAGTGAACGTGCACATTTCTTCATATGGCTGTTGGCTGCCTAGATGTCATATTTGGCAAATTAGCTATTCAGGTCTCATGTCCAGTTTTTGATTGGATGATTTGTGTTTTTCTTTTTAAGATGTTGTAGTTTTCTATAGATTGTGGAGAGTCTTCCTTTATCTGATGTGTTATTACCGAGTATTCTTCCCAATCGGTGAGTTCTCTTTTAGCATGTTTGCTGATGCCTTTTGATGTGTATAAATGTCATGTTTTCAGAAGGTCCCAGTCCTTCATTTTGTCTGCTATCATGGGGATGCTTTTCATTGTGTCCAGTCGTGTCTTTCTGCCTGGTATTAGGGTCCTAAGTTTCTCTCTATTGTTTTGTTGTTGTTGATTGCCTTTATGGTTGTGGGGCTCATATTTGGGTCTCTGGTCTATCTAGAGTTAGTTTTCATGCGTAGTGTAAGCATTGGGTCCCCTTTCACTCTATTGCCGGTGAAGATGCAGTTTTCCAGCACCATTTGTTGAAAAGGGTCTCTCTTCCCCACCGGATGGGAGTTAGTCCTTTATCAAAGATAGGTGTCCCCAGCTGCTTGATAGCGTTTCTTGATTCTAATCCATCCGCTTTTATACCTGTCATTGTAGCAGTGGCAGGCTGCCTGGATTACTGTGGCTACGCAAGGGGTTCTGTGACGGACAGCCTCGCTCTGCTTTTATGTTTTATGTGCTAATCATGATTTATTTAGCCTGCATTCTTTTCCTTTCTGTATTCAGTTGGGGATTCGTGTTTTAATACAAGGTTTTCTTTATCCTTTATGCCAAATACTCCCATTCTGGCTCCACGTGGTCAATTCCGACTCCCAGAACCCTGTGTTTTTAACCACCATAGGCGTTTCTTCGCTGCAATCATAATAGACGCCAAATACCAGGTCTTTCTCACGTCGTGCCACTAGATGGGAAGGAATTGCCAACCTTGCACCAGGCAGCCAGTCACAAACAGCTTACGCCACTGGGTCACTTTCATTTTCTGATTTTATTTCTGTGAACAGCTGCCATAGAGGATGACAAAGTGGCCCTGCCGAGTTGGCATCAGAAGACAACTGAGACACACCGGGAAACTTTCCTGATATCCGGTTGGCTGACTCTTCCCCAATGATCTGAGGTCCTATTTGGGGAGCAGGCCGTCATACAAAGGATCAGACCCACTCTCAGGGAATCTGTGAAGCGCTGGAGGGCCGCGCCCACATGGCTGAGTGCTGAAGGGATTATGGACAATCTGCTTTGCCCAGATGGGACTCTGGCTCCGCTCTTGTCCTCGTGCGACCTTGTAATAGTCCACTCCCTGGATGTGCATTGCGTGGGGTTTCAGCTGACTAAGCACTTGTGAGCACTACTGGGCTCCGTTGCCATTAGTGCCTTGGCCAGATCCCTGTAAGCCATCTGCTGCTTTTCCCTGCCTCGCTCATGCTGCAGAGAGCGCGCTGAAACCTGTGCTCCCCCACCGAGGCCAGAGCCGAGACCTTGCCAGCAAATGACTGGTTTCATAGAGCCTTCCTGCCTCCATGCCCCTCCATCCCGTGTGATCCCATCGATAGGAGACCTTGGGAACCCAGAGACAGTTGCTTGCTTCTCTATATCTGTGGCAATATCGTCTGAACAATATTTTGCTGTGCTGGCTCAGGTGTCCAGGTGCCTGGGTTTGGGGGCCTCGTTGCCAGGCCTTTCCTCGCAGGCACTTCTGGGTACACCTAAACCACTAACCTTTGGGGTTAGCAGGCAGGGTAATAACCATTTGCCCCGCCCATAAATTCTGGCTCTTTACTCAGGATAAAAACTCCCTGCCACCGGGTTTCTGAGGCTGTAGCTTTTTTCCCTTTTCTTCAGTTACAGGGTTTATGAGAGAAGTAGCAAGTTACAATTCAAGATCAGGAATGAATTGAACGCAATTCTTCCGCCAAGATAGCTTCCCTGAAAGATCTCTCTCTGGCCTTCAGCCTCCTGGAGGCTGTAACTTTAAGAGAGTAGAAAGCCTCCCCTTTCGCCCACGGAGCAGGAAGTGGCTTTGAACCCCTGATCTTGTGTTAGCAGCTCAATGCATAACCTGCTGTACCACCAGGGCTCCTCCAAAGGCACGAGCCAGGTAGTACGGACTCAGCCCCGGGAGCAGGCAGCTGAGGGGAGGGGTGGGGGAGGGAGGGGGCAGTCCGTGGCAGCCCCACTCCACGCATGCCCAGACCCAGTCTCCCTTCTCCAGAGCACTGCCGCCTCCCCAGCCCCGTGAGACCTTGTGATTACTCCGGCATTTAGAGAAGAGCAAACGAAGACTAAATACAATCTGTACAGCCTTTATTTGTCCTCTTCCTACGATCAGCTACTTAAAAAAAAAAAACCGAGTCATGTTGTAAAATGTATTTCACGTATTTATATTTTTGCTATTGTTGCAGCTTGGCACACCGTGTCGGTGGAAATCCTAGAAACTCACCGAACCAGTGGACCGGCAGCACCAGGATCTTTGTTACAGCAGGACCTCCCCCCAAAAGCAGTCCATCGGAGGGCCTCCCTTCAGCTCCCCGGCTCTCTGCCCTTGAGGACCATCTGGCTAGTAGCTCCTAGCAAGAATGTTCTCTGCTGTGATCTAGTATATAATTTTGTTTCATGAATGGATTTCTTTGTTTATACCACAGTCTATGCGAGACATCACCTGGAAGTTCTCTCATTAAACGCATCGTTAGACTCCTCGCTAATTCTGCAAATTAATCCTCCCCACCCTCCACCCTCACCACCCAGTGGTGTGTAGGAGCTGGCAAAGTGGATGAACTATGGATTCCTCCTGTGGCCGTTGTAGCTGATTTGTGAGGGAGAGGAAATGGGGTGGCCATTACGACAGCAGTGTTCTGGGCGCTTAAGACTGATGTCACCGCTAATTTTAAAAGTCTGTATGGTCACGTTATCCCCTCAGATTCTCGGCCAGGCCTTCGGGATCTCGTCAAAAAGAGCCTCTAAAACCATGAGAGGCATGTTCAAAGTCATGTAAGAAAACAAACTTTACACCTTGGCAAAAATAGCCCGCTGGGAATGAGTGGTGTCAATTCCAAACCCCGACAGACTGCGCGGTGTGAATTCACCTGCCACGTGTTCCTTCTCAAGAACTGGAGTCAGGGCAGCCTGGGCAGTAAGCAGGGGCCCTGCAAAAATGTAATTAGGAGGAGACCCCTTGTCCCAAGAGGGTGTGTGTGTGTGTGTGTGTGTGTGTGTACTTCCTCCCTCTCACTGGAATGGGCTTGTTGCCTCTTAGAAGCATCTAAGGAGCCTACTGTATGTCTGGCTGTGACTTTTTAAAGCAAACTCAACCCGCTCCTCTCTGCCAGGATAATTAAAAAAACAAGAAAGCCAACATGCAAACCAAACGTGTGCCCAGGTGGGTGAAGCCCTGGATGGAGGATTGCACCTTTGAGATTGCTTTTGTCAGGTGACGGACAGGTGCTTGAGGACATCACCAGTCCTGGTCGCCTACTCCAGCCGGGCGCCTTCGCTCCCCTGTATTGAATGAGGTCTCTCGTCTGGCTGGTGTGAAATGAGTGGACTGATGTCTCCCACATTCGCTAATGTTAAAGGGGGAGTTGTCTCACTGCCACGTGACCTTCCGCGTCTTTTGTCACCTTACTGGCCTGTGCCAGGCAAGACCCATCTGGAAATCTGCCATGGGAATTTCTCTTTCCCCTGTCTCCATCCCAAGTCTTTTTTTTTCTGTCTGCTGTTGGCTCTCTAATTCTAACTGCCATCTGCCTGCCAATCCTTCCCACAAGGCCAGATGGAATTTCAACCCAACGCTGCCGTTTGAATGTGGGTTACCTACTTGCCCTGGACATCCTATCTGTATTTTGATAAAACAAGAATCTTTGAACATCATAAATTGTTGATTTCCTCTCCGCGTTAGATGTTCAAAGGTCAGGAAGAAAGGCCGGAGGGAGAGCCTTGCCCAACTTCTTTATGGACGTGCATGCTTCTCATGCATCCCACGAGGTTGGAGATGGGTATTGTCTGAACCAGAGGTCCTCAAACTACGGCCCACGGGCCACATGCGGCCCGCCGAGGACATTTATCTGGCCCGCCGGGTGTTTTTGCCCCGTTTTGTTTTTTACTTCAAAATAAGATATATGCAGTGTACATAGGAATTTGTTCATAGTTCTTTTTAAAACTATAGACTGGCCCTCCAACGAGTCTGAGGGACAGTGAACTAGCTCCCTGTTTAAAAAGTTTGAGGACCCCTGACTCTGAGCAGTGATTTTGCATATCTCTTGCCTGCTTGTTTGAAAACAAGACAGCAAGAGAAGCAGGGGAAATAGTCGTGCTCTAATACAGTGAATGAGCTCCAGCTTAACAAGTCCTGGCAAAGATTGTTATGTTAGGTAAATGACACCTTCAAAATGCTTGAAGGCTTAGAAAAAAAAACCCATGCTAAAGGACACACACACACAAAGGACATGTCAAATGACATAAAATCTACTGGCATTATGACTTTTATTGTAAAAAAAAAAGTCATTTTCTTTGTCCTATTTTATGTGTGTATTGGTTCAGCAGGGTTAGGCTCAACAACGATTCATGCACATTGTGTTTCCTTTTATTCCTTGCAATCCCCGGAATGTCCCATCACGTATCCCCTTGTTCCTGTGCATCCTGGTTCCCGTTTCTCCTTTCTCTCAACCCTTCTGAAGGTTGCTCTGGGGTAGATGCTGCTCTTTGGGTGATGCTCCTCCGGTGCGCTAACATGTTTGTGATTGTTACTGGGTGGCAGTAGGAGGCTATCGAGAGGCATTGTGTGAGTAGTTGGTTTGCATCTCTTGCCTGCTAGATACAACAAAACATATATCAAAGCAACAGTTTCTACCTGGACAATCCAGTGGCACTGACCACCCTCCTTAAAGTGTGCACCCATTCACACCACCCTTTGCCAAATTACTACCTCTCTGAGTTTCTAATTTTACCTTTTGAATTGTTGTTAGTTTGAGCTCATAGATATCATCTTTTTTAAATTTTTAATAAATCATTTTATTGGGAGCTCTTACAAACCATAACAAGCCATACATCAATTGTATGAAGCGTGTTTGTATATAGGTTGCCATCATCATTTCCAAAACAGTTTCTTTCTGAGATATTATCTTTTAAGATACAGAATAGCTTTCACTAATTACTCACTTCCAACTTTGACGAGAACTGGGCTCGGTATTAGCAGCGCTGGTTTGAATCCACTGGAAGGATGAGTGTTTCTACTGTTGTAGAAACATCACAGCCTTGGAAGGCAACCCACAGAGGCCATTCTCCCCTGACTTCTAGGGTGGATATGAGTCGGGATCAACTGGGTGGCAGTGGGCTTTCATTTGTTTGTTTGTTTTATCTCAGCGTTAATTTAGGGCCGCTTTTTCCCTTTAAATAAGATCAAGTCTTTGCTTCTCAAGAGACCTCTGAGAAGCTAGTAATTTCCAGCAGGAAAAGAAAAATGTAGCAACAATAAAGTAAAATAAAAAGCATTTCAAAAACAGTGAGCAAATTCTATTTGATTTTCTTGAGGCAGTCAAGTAAAACTGATACAAAACAGAAAGGAAGAGGACCATTACAGAAGACGAAGTATGTGCACTGGTGGAGTTAGCAGAATTCCCCAGAGACTCTGAAGCTGGGGGAGGGAGGGGGCAAAAATCATGTGATACTAACTCAGGTATTGGAGATAGAAGAAGAAAGAGACTACCACATAAGAACAGGCAGTGTATGCAAAGACGTGAAGAACCGTGTAAGCCCTTGGAAAACACTCTGAATTGAGATTAGAACTGGTATAGCCTGGAACTCACGCCCAGGAGTGTCACAGTCATCCATTGGAGTGGAGAAATAAAAGGCAAACTGAACAGAAAGCGTGGGAGGACGCAACCAAAACAGGCATTGGCTCCTGATTAGGGTCACGGAGTCTTGAGGCCATCATGGAAACCAGGGAGGCAGAAGCTGCTTGTTGCTAACCCAGCATCCATCCCTGGGAGGACGATGGGGCCTTGAGAAGACAGCATGCGACAAGAAGGGCTAAGTGGAAAGCAGAGGGAGCTGGGGTGCTGATGACGCCGTGGAGCAGCTAGACCAGCCTGGCATGGCCTGTTTCCAAGCTCTTGGGCATGTGCACCAAAGATAGTCTATTCGAGTATGCAGCTGTGATACAATTTTTGTTGCACCCAGCTGTGTGGAATCCTTAATTGATGTCTGTAGCACACATCACCAAATCACACAGCACACAATTTGGCATGACATATCGGAAGGTGAGTCCTTATATTTTGTGTGCTGCTAAGAAAGGGGGAGGGGCGATAGCACAGCATCATGGTATCCCTAATAGATATGTGAATCGGCCCTCTAGCTCCTTTCTTTGAAAGCTCTCTCACGTGTTACGAAGGGCTTTGACGGTTCTCCTACCTTTTGTTGACACTAGTACAGCATGTCCTCACAATGACGCTTAGCTGGGGTTGGCATTGTTGTTGTTGTTGTTAGGTGCTATTTCGTGGGTTCTGACTCCTGGTGAACCTGTGGGCCACAGAACCGAAACACTCCACGTCTTCCTGCATCCTCACAATTGTTCTCATGTTTGAGGCCATTGTTACAGCCACTGGAGAAATCTGTCTCCTTGAGGGCCTTCCTGTCTTTCACTGCCCTTCCCTGTACCATTCTTTACCATCCATAAGGTTTTCAGCGACTACATCCTCAGAAGCGGACAGCCTCTTAATTCTTGACAGTCTGCTCTCAGTCAGGAAGCTCTACTGAACTCTGTTTACTCTGGGCAACTCTGCTGGTATTTGAAATACTGGTGACCTAGCTTCCAGCATCACAACACACCAGCCACCACAGTACAACAAACTGACAGACAAGGGATTGAATTAGGTATCAAGGAGATGCAAATCAAAACAACAATGAGATATCATCTGACCCTGGCAATGATAGAGATGATTAAAATACAACAACAAACAGAAAACAACAAGTGTGGGGAGGGTGTGGAGGTATACTCTCACATGGGTAGTGGTTTTGAGTTGGGCTGCACCATCTGCATGGTTGGCAGTTCAAAACCACCAGCAGCTCCTCGGGAGAAAGACTGGATTTTCTACTCCCATAAAGAGTTCCAGTCTTGGAAACCCACAGGGGGTGGTTATGAATCAGCATTGACCCGGTGGCAGTGAGTTTGGTGTTTTGGTTTATCCCGTTGATTGGATTACAAAAGGGTGCAGCCGCTGGGGAACATGGTATTAACTTCCTTTAAACTTAAGAATTTAGTTACGATATGATCCAGCAGCCCCACTACTGAGTAGCATGAATAGATAGATGTATGTACCCTCATGTAGATTTACAGCAGTAGTTTTGCTATTACGCAATAGCAAAAAACATGGAAGCAATGTAAGAGTCCATCAATGGGTGAATGAATAACCAGTTAGTACATACACTATACAACACTGAAGGATAAAGATGAATCTGTTTAACACCTCATAACAAAGATGAATTTGACAGACATTATACTAAGTGAAACAAGTCAATTGTAAAAAGGCAAATAGCATCTGAGACCACAAAGACCAAGGTCAAAGGAAGGTCTACATAGAGAAAGAAAGACTCTGATGTTTGCTTGAAGTTGGGGTGGGGTGGGATCACTAACTAGCTCATAGACAGGTATTAACTTGGGTGAAAGGAAAATCAAAACACCATCAAGAGCAGGTCAGCACAATATGACCAAGGCCGAGCAAGTCCCTGAGAGGTAGGCAAGAGTCAAAGTCAATGATAGTAATGACAGCAATAACAAACCATCATTTGCAAGTAGATACATGGATTTGTAAGCTGGATAGGTTTGGGATAGTGTATGGGAGTATAACTTGGAGCATACATAGATTTGGTAAGGGATATTTCTACACACATCTCTGAGTTAGTCTAGGGAGACTAGAGAAACAAAATTCATAGACACTCATATTTTAAAAGAGAGAGTTTTATATAAAGGGTAAACATACATTAAGAAAGCATTCCAACCCTGTCTAGGCCAAGCCCATAGTCTGATTTAGCCCATATGTCCAACACTGATCTACAAAGTCCTCCCCAATATCATGAGGAAAGCCAAATCAGTGAGCGTGTAAGCATCTCAGTGCTGACAGGGGTCTCCACGTGGCTGCTCCAGCACCCAGGGCTGCATCGGGGTAGGTCCATGTGGCTTCTCCTCAGGGATGTCTTGCAGGAAGTGAGCCTTGCTAGCTGAAGCAGAAACTGGCTGAGGCAGCTGCACCCTGGTCCGACCATCAGAAAGCAAGAGACCTGAGAACCAGAAAGGGCAGGCTCACTGAGCCATTTATCTCTCGGTCCTTCAGTTAATCCCACATGTGTTTATCAGCCAGGTTGGAACAATAAACCTTAACTCTCTCAAGCTCTACATATGCTGCAAATATATCCAGGTGTGTAGTGGAGCATTTGGGAGGCACAATGATGCACACGTGTAGCCACAACCAGGCATCTTGAGGAACGGAGTAGCTGAGCGTGAGGGCTCAGGCTCGGGGAACCTCTAGATTGGTTGGCATAGCACAGCCCATAAAGACAATGTGGTTCATCTGGCTTTTGTGAGGGTCGTGAGCAGGGTCGTCAAAGTTTGTGAGGGGCCATCTAAAGCACATCTCCCAGCCTCTTTGAATCTGGAGCAAGGAAGATGAAGGACATCAAAGGCTCCGGAAGTAGTTTGTCTGTGGCAGTAACGGATGATGTGAATGACAGCGTTCACCAGCCTGAGACCAGAAGAACCTACTGGGGTCTGGGCTAGTAGCTAGCTCCGTGATGGCCAGGGTGTAGAGAGACTGGAACCCTTCACACCCTTGCCAGTATAGTACCCATGCCAGGGTAGTAACTACCACCCATTAGGTAGGATCTAGCTAGGATTGCAACAGGGGGTGGGAGAAAAAAATGTAGAACAAGCTTCAACATCATAAAAAGCAATCAGGGTTTCTGGATTTGATGGAGACTGGTAGAACCCACAGAGCCTATGGTCCTTGGGCCCCTTGGAAGTTCAAACCTGGAGCTGGATCTAGCCCCAGAGGACGCCTTTCAGCAGAACCATAGACAGGCCTATGATGTGAATCTCACACCCTGTGAGAATGCACTCCTCAGAACCACCCAAAGAGCAGCCTTTGCCCAGATGCAAGAAGAGGTGGGGAGGAATAGGGAAGGGAAACCCAGGAAGGGGGCGGGAAGAGTGCTCTTACCCAGAAGAGGCGGCAACTCCATTGCTGTGCATAAAAACGCTAAATGAGAAACTACTTTCTCTATAAACGTTCCCCCCAACCCCAATATAATGACAAAACCAAAATTCACAGCTGCCTAACAACCTAACCCCAAACCACGCTCACTGCCAACTCACCGTCACCCCCTAGGACCGGGTAGAATGTGAGTTTCTGAGATGGTGAGCTCTGGACGGAGTGGCTACTGGTTTCGAGCTGCTGACCTTACAGTTAGCAGCTGGACATGGCACCCCATGCTACCAGGACTCCTATCCTAAAAACATAACAGAGGGAAAACAGGTCATGAGGGCAGCCGTTTCGTCTGCTCCCCAGTTCACGAAAATGCCCCTCCCAAAGGGCTCCTGGGAGACCCCAGTCAGACAGCATATTTAGGATATGACAAGTGCTGAAAGAATAAGAAGTTCATTCAAATATTTTCCCCCAAATACATGACTCCTTCTTAAGTTAACTATTGCTATGCCAAGGAGCGTAGTCAAGAGGGGACACAGCAAGTAAGGGGATGTGGATTGAATTGTGCCTCCGAAAGGAGGGACTGAATTCCTAGCGCCCTAACCTCCTGTGTCTCTGAACCTGACCTTAGTTGGAAACAGGAGCTTTGAAGATGTTATCAGTTATCTTAATACGAGATCGCATTGGAATAAGTACTCCTCCAATCTGAGTGTTGTCCTTCTAAAATAGGAGAGAGAGAGAGAGACAGAGAGAGAGAGAGAGAGCGAAGGATTGCCAGGTGAAGATGCTGAGAAACTACACTCCCCAGGAACTCCAGGGCTGAACCAAAGCTGGTGCAGACAGGAAAGGATCCTCCCCCAGGCTTCAGAAGGGGTACGGCCCCCGCCAGCATGTTGGTTTGGATGTCGGGTCTCCAGAACTTCAGGGGAACACACGTCTGTGGCTTTCAGGCTCGCACTTTGTGCTGCTTTGTGATAGAAGCCCAGGGAACTGTCACACGGTGCTAAAACTCCAGGAGCCGATCATAAGACAAGTAAGAGTTACCACCTCACCATGTTATGTCACTGCCCAGTGATGAAAACCAGCTGGCCGAGGGTTGATTCCGACTCGTGGCAATGACGCGTGTGTGGGCACGGAGCTCTGTTCCCTGGGATTGTCTGTGGCCGATTTCTTCAGAGACTGATTGCCAGATCCCCTTTACCCAAGCATCTCTGGGTGGGCTCGAAACTCCAACCTCTGGGTTAGCAACTGTACATTAACCATTCACACCCCCTCTACTTATGCCCTGGGATGCCATATATTAATAAAAAGTTACCATAAGCATGAAACTATCAGAACACCGAGCAGGAAAAAACTAGGCAGAAATAAAAGGATCAGTTAAAATGTCAGTATTCCACATGACAAGTCAGGAGGATCCAGATTTAATGGAGAAATCATGGAGTTGATGAGTGGAGAAAATTAGGTAGAATGAACAGATATGTAGAATCACAGACATTCATTGATGTGCTCAGTAGAATAGATCATCAAAAACAGCAAAAATCACCTGCTAAACATTTCCTCATGGAAAGAGAGGACACAGCATCTCTGCCTTTCACAGTCTCAATTTCAAAAAGAAGGCTTCTTAGCAGGGGCCTAAACTCACAAAAAGGTTAAACTCATCCCTCAAATAAGAGCCTACATAAGTAATGGAATCTATAACACTGATCTATGCTAATAGATTTTAAGTAATGTGCTCATATGTACTCACACATATGATGAACATTTATAATACTAAATATATGGCTTGCATAATACTCTGAAAAAATATGGATATAAATACATCCAAATACGCCTGGGTGTCTTTGGGCTTGCACTGCTGTGAGTTACTTGATGTGGCCCTTTTTTATTAATAATTTTATTAGAGGCTCATACAACTCTCATCACAATCCATACATACATCCATTGTGTAAAGCACATTTGTACATTCATTGCCCTCCTCATTCTCAAAATATTTGCTCTCTGCCTAAGCTCCTGGCACCAGCTCCTCACTTTTCCCCTCCCTCCCTACTCCCCCCTCCCTCATGAACCCTTGATAATTTATAAATTATTATTTTGTCATAGCTTGCCCTGTCTGACGTGTCCCTTCACCCACTTTTCTTTTGTCCATCCCCCAGGGAAGAGGTTATATGTAGATTCTTGTAAACCCTCCCAGTATCGCCACTCTCACCACTGGTCCTGAAGGGATCATCTGCCATGGATTCCCTGTGTTTCTGGTTCCTATCTGTACCAGTGTACATCCTCTGGTCTAGCCAGATTTATAAGGTAGAACTGGGATCATGATATTGGGAGAGGGGAAGCATTTAGGGACTAGAGGAAAGTTGTATGTTTCATCGTTGCTACATTGCACCCTGACTGGTTGATGTGGCTCTTGTATCCATCATCTCTGTAACTTCCATCAAATGACTGCTAGGTGCTGTCAGGTTGGTTCTGCCTCATAGTGACGCTGTGTTTAACAGAGAAAAATCCTACCTGGTCCTGCACCATCTTCACACATGTGCCTCTGCCTGAGCCCATTGTTGCAGCCACTGTGTCATTCCATCTCCATGAGGGCCTTCCTCTTAATCGCTGCTCCTCCACCTTACCTAGCATGATGTTCTTCTCCAGGGACTGGTCTCTCAAGGGACGTGTCCAGAGTATTTGATAAAAAGTCCTGCCTTCCTTTAAAGAGAAGTTCCGTTTGTTCGTTTGGCAGTCCGTGGTCTTTTCAATATGCTTACTCTACACCATAGCTCAAATGTATCCATTTTTGTTTGGTCTTCTTTATTCAAAGTCCAACTTTCAAATACAGGTGAGGCAATATAGAATACCAGGTGCACCTTAGTCCTCAAAGTAACATCCTTGCGTTTCCATACTTCAGAGGTCCTGTGCTGCAGATTTACACACTGCGATGTGTTGTTTGATTTTGTGACCACTGCTTCCAGGAGCATTGATTGTAGATCCAAGCTAGATGAAGTCCTTGACAACCTCAATCTCTTCTCCGTTGATCATGATGTTACCTATTGGTCCAGTTGTGGGGATGTTGGTTTTCTTTGCATTGAGCTGTAAATCCTTGATCTTCATCTTCAAGTCCTCCTCACTCTCAGCAAGCAAGGTATGTCACCTGCACATCACAGGTGGTTAAGTAGCCTTCCTCCAATCCTGAGGCCACATTGTTCTTCATTCATAATCCAGCTTCTCTGATTACGTGCTCTGCTTACAGATTGGACCAGGAATCCATTCACTGAACCTCCACGACAGAGAAATCACAGCAGCAGAGGCAGCAGCACATACAGAATGAGACAAAGCAGACAGCTTCTCGCCCAAAGGAGCAAGAAAGCTGGGTGTCTCCAGGCAGGAGGCTTGTTTGTAAAGTGGGGTGCCTCCTTGGGCATTTGTTCAGGTAGCTGGGTTTGTCAGAGCTAGAACTGAGCATCTTCCAGCTGAGACTAACAAAGTGAAGTGCCTCATGAGGATTTGTAAGCAGAAAAATAAGAGGTGGAGGCAGTGGGGAGCATGTACCACTGCTCAAACAGGGTCAAAGCCAAGGGTGAGGACCAGAAAGAGGCATGCCTGTGAGCATGACTGGAAAGAGTCTATCCTGGCTGAAGAATTGTATCCTGGGCATTTCTGACCCTGAATTGTAAACTGTTAACTTCTCTACTAAACCACAAAATCGTGAGTAGTCTGCTAGTTCTGTGTGGCTATTCTAATAGATTATCAAATCCAGAAGAGAGGCAAGGAGCACCTTGGGAGGGGCAATGGTGTCAGAAGACTGGAGAGTGGAGACATGTCTGCCCTTCACCTCATAGAAACCATCCTTGGGCAGATAATGAGATTGAGCCTCCTTTGTGCTTATGAAGTCCGAGGAAGTCGAATGCCACCTGCATGCAATTTTTAAAGGGCTATGGGAGTATGTGCCATCGTTTTCTTATTTTATGGATTTTCTAAGTTGTTTTAAAAGGAAGAAAGGCATAAAGGGAAAGTAGGAGGAGCACAAATAAGAATAAGCATAAACAAGTAAGGTTTTAAATTTTATTTTAAATCCTACAGAACTAGTTACAGGAAGTTCTTTGGCAATTAAAAAAATTAATTGTGGGAGAGGTCTGAGGGGTCATACCCAGTCCAAACTACGTGGACATCTGCCCCTCCCCCCAGAAGAACTTATTTCAGGGGACGGCACTGAAGCTGCAGCTCAGGGAGAGGGCCATGTCTGATCAGAGCACACTGGAGCAAATGAAGGGCGAGGAAGAGAGAGTGGAGCACATCCTGGCCCACCAAGGCTGGAGGACAATATTCCTGCTCAGAGCAGCCAATGCACAGAAAGGAAAATACAGCCGGCCCCACTATGAGACACAACATCCCCCTCACTGACGCATAGCCCTACAGGGGACAACACTGGAGACACAGTGTGGGAATTGTGTCCGATCTGATCCCACCACACAGAGATGAAACACTAAGGGTGTTCAACAGAACAGCAAGGGGAACACAGCAATGAAGTCCCCAGGGAATTCCAAAAATAGACTTTGGGACCAGGGCTTGGCACACCATCAGACTTGACCAGAAAACACTTCTAAAGGCCAACAAGCAGTCCTTGAACTAACTACAGGCCTTTCTTTTTTGTTGGTGGTTTGGTGTTTTTTTTTGGTCATTGGCTTTTTGTTGTTGCTGTTGTTTTGTTTTCTTTTGTTGCTTGGTTTTGCTCTATCTTGCTTTTGTGCATGTTATTATCTCTGCAGGTCTGTCTAAATAAGATTGACTGGATGAGTAATCTGGAGGAAAAAAAACAATGGGACCGGCAGTTTTGGGGGACATGAGATATAGGGAGGTTGGGGGAAAGGAAGTGGTGTTAACAAACTCAGGAACAAGGGAACAACAAGTGATCTGAATTGGTGGTGAGGAGGGTGTAGGAGACCTGGTAGGACTTGATCAAGGGTAATGTAACCGAAAGGAATTACTGAAACCAAAATGAAGACTGAGCATGATAGTGGGACAAGAGGAAAGTAAAAGAAAATAGATGAAAGAGCTAGGAGGCAAAGGGCATTTATAGAGGTCTAAATAAAGGCATGTACATATGTAAATATATTTACATTTGAGGATGGGGAAATTGATCTGCATATATTTATAGATGTATATATATATATGTATATATATTTATAGGTTTCATATTAAGGTAGCAGATGGACAATGGGCCTCCACTCAAGTACTCCCTCAATGCAAGAACACTTTGTTCTATTAAACTGGCATTCCATGATGCTCACCTACCCAATATGGTCGCTGAAGACAAAGCAGGTACATAAGCAAATATGGTGAAAGCTGATGGAGCCTGGCTATCAAAAGATATCTGGGGGTTTATAGGCTTGAAGATAAACAAGCAGCCATTTAGCTGAGAAGTAGCAAAGCCCACATGGAAGAAGCACACCAGTCTGTGCAATCACGAGGTGTCAAAGGGATCAGGTATCAGGCATCAAAGAACAAAAAAAATCATATCATTGTGAATGACGGGGAGTGCAGAGTAGAGACCCAAAGCCCATCTGTAGGCAACTGGACATCCCCTCACAAAAGGGTCTTGGGGAGGAGACAAGCCAGTCAGGGTGCAGTGTAGCAATGATGAAACATGTAACTTTCCTTTAGTTCCTAAATGTTTCCTCCCTTCCACTATCATGATCCCAATTCTACCTTAAAAATCTGGCTAGACCAGAGGATATACACAGGTACAGATAGGAACTGGGGGAATCTAGGACAGATAATCCCTTCAGGACCAGTGGTGGGAGTGGCGATACCAGGAGGGTCGAGGGAGGGTAGGGTGGAAAGGGGGTACTGATTACAAGGATCCACATATAACCTCCTCCCTGGGGCACAGACAACAGAAAAGTGGGTGAAGGGAAATGTCAGATAGTGTAAGATATGACAAACTAATGATAATTTATAAATTATCAAGGGTTCATGAGAAATGGGGGAGCAGGGAGGGAGGGGGAAAATGAGGAGCTGATCTCAAGGGCTTAAGTGGAGAGCAAATGCTTTGAGAATGATTGGGGCAGGGAATGTATGGATGTGCTTTATACAATTGATGTATGTATATGTATGGATTGTGATAAGAGTTGTATGAGTCCCTAATAAAATGTAAAAAAAAGAAAACAGGAGAAAAAAAAAAGAAAATGATTAAGGCAAAGAATGTACAGATGTGCTTTATACAATTGATGTATGTATATGTATGGACTGTGATAAGAGTTGTATGTGCCCCTAATAAATTGTTTTAAAAAAAAGAATGCGTATGAGAAATGAATGAAAATTAATTGTTTAAAGAACCCAACTAGCACTAATCAGTACAAAAAAGAAACTACTATAATTTTTAGCCACAAATTTTCAGTCCACTTAAGTGAAAGCATTTTATTTTCAATTATGTGTGAAAATGGGTGTTTTCAGAAATATAAAAGGTAAAAGCACTAAACCGAAAGATTAGGACAAGTTATTATACTAAGAAAGAACAGGACAAACGTTCTGCAGATTTGTAGATCTTTTAGTGACAAACTTGTTAATTGTTTCAAAGTACTAAAAAAGGACATGATGTTTCGCAACTGATTTTTGTCAACTACGGATTTGGTTCCCAAGCCTAAGACTGATATTAAAAAGAGAAAATTATAGATACAAAGGCGTAAAGGGGAGAGGGGGTGTGGGAGAGGGTGGGGAGGGAGAAGGAAGCAAAGAAAGGAAAAATGAAATGAATGCTTCTAAACATCTGAAAACAACTGATCCCTAGGAACCAAGCAAGGCTTGTTGCAGGAAGGCCAGGTGGTGGTGGTGGTGAACGGAGTCTGCTTTGAGTCAGCAGCTCCGCATGGCGGAGCAGAAAGGCCGCATGGGATTTTCTAGGCTGCAATCTTTGTGGGAGCGGGTGGTCTGGTCTTTCTCCTGCAGAGTCGCTGGGTGGGTCTTAATTGGAAACCTTTCAAATGCATCTGAGCGCTTAACCATTGTACCACCAGAAGTCTCTGCCACCAAGTCCATTCTGACTCCTAGCCTTCCTATGGTTTCAGCGGCTTTGGGGGTTCGAACAGCCCTTTCACAGGGGTCCCCCGATTCATAACAGTAGCAAAATGACAGTGATGAAGTAGCAGCGAAAATAATTTTATGGTTGGGGGAGGTGGTCACGACAACATGCGGAACTGTATTAAAGGGTCGTGGCCTTAGGAAGGTTGAGAACCACTGCTCTATATCTTTATAGGCACAGAGAGCTTCGTGTTTCTCCAGTGGCATGATGGGCGGATTTGAACCACCGACTTTGTGGCTTGCAGTCCAACACTCTCCACACTATACTGAAAGAAGAGGGTAAAGATTGTATTACACAGAGACTGCAACAAGAGCTCAGCTAATGTCTAACAGAGCACCTGCTCCATCCTCACAGACCCAAATTAGCCACTGCCTGTAAAAACCAATTCCATGCCACCTAACAACAGTGGCCATATAAATATATTAATGAGTACACAGAAAGCCTTTCATTAAATAAAAAGTATTTTCTTGATTAAAATGCTTAAGAATGTTCCTTTCTTTTTTTTAAATAATAAATCTTTTTATTGGGGCTCATACAGCTCTTATTACAATCCGTACATACATCAATTGAGCAAAGCACCCTTATACATTCGTTGCATTCGTCATTCTCATAATTCACCTTCCACTTGGGTTCCTGGAATCAGCTCGATTTCCCTTTCCCCCCCTCCTCCCTCCTGCTCCCCCCCTCCTTTCTTTTTTTTAAGTGACTTTTTAAAAATCATTTTATTGGGGGCTCATACAACTCTTATCACTATCCATTCATCCATCCATTGTGTCAAGCACTTTTGTACATTCGTTGCCATCATCATTCTCTAAACACTTGCTTTCTACTTGAGCCCTTGATATCAGCTCCTCATTTTCCCCCTCCCTCCCTGCTCCCTCCCTCATGAACCCTTTATAATTTATAAATTATTATTATTTTGTCATTTCTTACACTTTCTGATGTCTCCCTTCACCCACTTTTCTGTTTTCCATCACCCAGAGAGGAGGTTATATGTAGATCCTTGTAATTGGTTTGCCCTTTCTACCCCACATTCCCTCTACTCTCCCGGTATCACCACTCTCACCATTAGTCCTAAAGGTATCACCTGTCCTGGATTTCCTGTGTTTACAGTTCCTACCTATCTGTACCAGTGTACATCCTCTGGTCTAGCCAGATTTGTAAGGTAGAATGGGGATCATGATACTGGGGGAAGAAGCATTTAAGAAGTAGAGGAAAGTTGTATGTTTATCGTTGCTACACTGCACCCTGACTCCTCCCTGAGACCCTTCTGTAAGGGGGTGTCCAGTTGCCTACAAATGGGCTTTGGATCTCCACTCTGCACTCCCTCTCATTTACAATGATATGATTTTTTTTGTTCTTTGATGCCTGAGACCTGATCCCTTTGGCACCTCGTGGTCACACAGGTTGATGTGCTTCTTTCACGTGGACTTTGTTGCTTCTGAGCTAGATAGCCTCTTGTTTACCTTCAAGTCTTTAAGACCCCAGATGCTGTATTGTTTGCTAGCCAGGCATCATCAGCTTTCTTCGCCACATTTGCTTATGCACACATTTGTCTTCAGTGATCATATCGGGAAGGTGGGCACCCACTGATAAGATTTTTTGTTCTTTGATGCTTGATACCTGGTCCCTTCTATACCTCGTGATCACACAGGCTTGTGTGCTTCTTCCATGTGGGCTTTGTTGAATGTTCCCTTCTTACTTGATCCAAAACCTAAGCCATGGAGTCAATTCTGATTCATAATGACCCTAGCGGGCAGAGTGGAATTGCCTCAGTGGATTTCCAAGACTTTCCAAGACTTTCTGTCTTTACCGGAGCAGACAGCCTCATCTTCTCCAAGAGAGTAGCTGGTGGGCTGGAAGCACTGACCCTGTGGCTAGCAGCCCAACGATTAGCCCACTGTGCTACAGGGACTCCTTTTCATATTATGATGCAGAGTGCATACTTAAAGCTGATGTTAAATATCACACTTAGCACAGAGACGTTAAAATGGTTCAGCCTAAAAATAGGAATGTGTCAAATTGTTCATTTAGCATCAACATTACTTAGTAGTGTACTAGGAAAGTGATCTTTAATTATTTTAGCATAAAATGGAAGGTATGCAAATACAGAAAAAAATGAGAAAAAGAAAACATCACCACTTCCAAGATAATTCATAAATAACCATCACAAAGAAGCCAAATCTAAGGTAGACCTACACATTTAAATGGAATTGTATTCGTGGCATACCACAAAACAACCAATGATAGAGAGTAGTGTTTATTCTAGAAATAACAAGCAAGCAATATAATCCAAAAAAGAAGATTAATAGGCAAAATGAACCACTATTTAATGAATGTTATTGGGATAACGGCATATCAATAGCAGGAGTTAAGTGAATTAATAGCATGCCATTGTGACCATTGGTTTTTTGTTAGTTTGGAGCTGATCTCACATGGTGAGGCCAACTCCATCCTGGATCTTCGGTGAAGCAGGCTAGTAGCTGTGAGAAGAACAGAGTAGGGCACCCCCTCCTTAACCTGGTCAGAGCCTTGATACGGTGTAGGGAAGTTTCATTCCAGGTGTGGCCTACCCTTTGTATAGATTGACACAGTGCAGCAGCTAGCTCATTTCTTCTCTTGGACCTGGATCCTTCATCTCGTTTGTCGACAGCCCAGGAACCATCAGCGAACCTCCGCCTCGTATTTACTCAACTCTACATCCACCAGTCTACGGTCTTCTGCCTTCACGTTCCTGCTTCCTCGTCTTGTCAGGAGAAGCCTCTAGTTTGCATCTGCCCCATGGACTTGAAAGGACTGGAGTTACCCACTTCTACAGCTGTGTGAGAAGAGGCCTGGTGGTGCAGTGGGCAGGGGGGTTAAGCATTGGGTTGCTAACTACAACCTCCACAGTTCAAAACCACCAGTTGCTCCATGGGAGAAAGAAGAGGATTTCTACTCCCGTAGAGATTTATAGTCTCGGAAATCTACACAGCCAGTTCTACTCTGCCCTGTGGGGTCTACGTGAATCAGAATCGCCTCATTGGCAGTGAGACAACTGCATGAACCATTTCTTGATATGAATCACTCTCTATGTATGTACACTTGCAAATGTCACTGGTTTTGCTTCTCTGGCGAACGGAGTCTAACGCAATCATATATTGAAATAAATCTAGTTTAAAAGTTAAACATTGTGATAGAGCATGATAACTGCAGGGTTGATCTCACCATTATCCATCAAATAAATATAAATATTCCTAATATCTTGTTACCAGAGATGAGCATGTATCGTGAGAAAAGTACAGCAATTTAAATGAGCTGAAGTTGACTCACAGAGTAAAAATCCAATTTGTGGGGACTGTGTTCTAACAGCTATATGCACACCCGCTGGTTAGCTATAAAATGGCACTTCTTTACAGAACACAACCTGGCAATATTTGAAAGCATTTTAAATTTGTTTTCCATGTTGACAAAATAATCATAATTAGGCGATACAATCCCATTCCTCTTTTTTTAAAAAAAATTCTCCCAATGGAAAAAATAAGCATTCATACAAGAATGTTCATCATGGCACTTCAATCGCAAGCAATGAGACACAGCCCAAATGCTCAGCATTTGTTGCTGTGGGTTGCCGTCTGGCCGGCTGCAACTCATGAGGCTTTCTGCATGACAGAGGGCAGCGCTGCCTTATGCAGATAACGGGGCGTGCCAGGTGAGCATCTCCTTCCTCTTATGCTCCCAGTGAATGGAGGAAAAAAAAAGACCCAGTGGTGCAGTAGTTAAGCACTCAGCTGCTAACAGGAAGGCTGATGGCTGACCCTACCAATCACTCTAAACTCATTAGCTTCCCCGTCGGCTTCTGTAAAGATTGACGGGTTGGAACTGCTGCATGGGCAGTTACATTCCTCCCTAGAAAATCACATCGTGTGTCAGAATTGACCAGAGGGGTCTGGGTTTGAGGGGTCCGCAAATGAAAGAACCCCTCCCAAAAGAAAACAGCTAGCTTTGTTTACTTTCTCTTAGTCTGGTCCGTGCTCATCTATCAGCTGTCTCGGCTTCCTCTGATTCAGTGTTTCCACACTGGTGGCTGGGGGGAAAGTCTG
Organism: Tenrec ecaudatus; assembly: GCF_050624435.1. Taxonomy (NCBI): domain Eukaryota; kingdom Metazoa; phylum Chordata; class Mammalia; order Afrosoricida; family Tenrecidae; genus Tenrec; species Tenrec ecaudatus. The sequence continues at coordinate 318,850,788 of NC_134530.1, read as the reverse complement.
AACCTTGACTCTGCCTTACCTGCTCTCCACTGTTGTCCGTTGAAGTTCAATACGAACAGCAGAACGTCCAAAGTCCTTCGTCACCTGACTCACCCACCAGTTTATGTCTTGCCCTAGTCTCTTATCTTTGGAGCAATCTTCAAGTCAGGCAGTCCATCATGTTCTTCATAATGCTAAACCTTCCCCTAGGATGACTTCCCATGCTCTCTGGACCCCCGGTCATATGGTCAGACCCTCTGTGGATCTTAACTTCAGTTCCAGCTTCAGATCCGTGTACATTCTTAAAGTTGACGCTGTGAGAGGCTTTTGAGTCAGCCTCAGCCCATGCCACTTCACACACCAGAGAGCAAGACGCAGCCCAGTGCTGCACCAGCTCCATGCTCAGTGGGGAATTCAGCTGCTGTAACCGTGGTGGTTCTCATTGCTTTATTTTCAGGAGCAGATTGCCAGATCTTTCTTCCTCGTCTGTCTTAGTCTGGAAGGTCCTTTGGAACCCATTTAGCACCACAGCAAGACAATCCTCCAGTGACAGCGAGACGGTGGCTATGCATGAGGCCCATGGGCCAGGAGTCGAACCCGCGTCTCCCACGTGGAAGGTGGGGATTCTACCATAGCACTTCAGCTCGGATAGACAAAAGTGTATGATTGTGGTTTTTTTTTCTCCACATGGTAGCATCCTGTCTATGGCAGGAACAAAGGGGCGTGGGATGGCAATTCCATCTCTTCAGGATTAACTCAGTTATTTCAGGATGAAATTAGTTACTTTTGGGAAGAATAGGAAGGGTGCAGCTCCTCCTGAGACCGTGTCTTCCCCTTGGACGAAAACTCAGGTGGCCTCCAGCCCTGTTCTCCCGGATCAACACTTCTTAAGAAGGCGTCAGATTGCAATGAGTCTACGTTGTACACAGCTCCCTCATTGCCTTGCCCTTAAATACCCACGTTTCTCCCTAACTAGGCTGTCATTTTTTGAAATCAGAGTGCAGAATTCTCACTCTGGTGGCGACAGGCTGCATATGGCCCCGCAGATGTTTTGGTTTACCACCACAGTGTTGCCAAATGGTCAACACCGGTTCTCAAACCCAAGTACACATTAGAACCACATGGAAAACTGTTTTCCATCTCCATGCCGGAGTCTCATGCCACTTCAAGAGCTGGCTTTAATTTGTCTAGGATGGGTGCTAAGCAATAGCTTTTTTTAAAAAAATAATCTTTCTATTTTAAATTCACAGAATTGGGTTGGAAGCAGGACAAAGTGCCCCATATGCCCCACAGCTGTTTTCCCATTTCCCTTATGAGTAAAATCTGGCATGAGCATAGTAGTACTTTTTGCCCAAATTATTGACCTAATACTGCTAAGTGATTATTAATACATGTCATGACTTATTCATATTTCCTCAGTCTCCCCCAACTTCTATTTATTTATTTATTTGTTGGTTGGTTGGTTTGTTTCTGTTCCAAGATTCTGTTCAGGGCACAACATTACGTTTTTGCTGCCTCCCCACCCAAGCCCCAAGGGGATTTACTCTATATGTCTGGTAGCCAATGCTATAGTCAACAGTTTACACGACTAATCAAATCCCCAATAGTTGGCCCTGCACCCCCTCTTCTGGGTCTCTTTCCTTTTGAGGATGGCTGTCTTTCCCTTCATCCACGTCAGCTCCCCAATCTATTGCATTCCCTGCGCGCCCTTGACCGCTAACCTCCAAAGTCTGTTCCCTTGGGTATGAAAGTCTTTGTCTTAGTTTGTTGTGTGTTGTTTCTTTGTCACAGTGGTCTCATACAACATGTGTCCTCTGTAATGGACCAACTTCCCTCTGCATCATGGGTTTGTCCATGCCAGAAGGTGCTTTATGATTTGTTCATAGTGTGTTAGCCATGCAGAGTATTCCAGCGTGTGTCCGCACCAAAGTTTCTTTATCCCTTCTTCCACGGATGGACATTTAGTGGTTTTCATCTTCTAGCTACTGTGAGCAGTGCTGCCCTGCACCTGGGGGTGCGTAGGTCTACTTCTTTAGGGTGTATACACCCAGGAGAGACATTGCTAGAGCACATGGAATTTCTATTCCCAGTAGTTTGACCCCATTTCCTTTGTTATCATGTCACCGTGGGCTCCTCTTGGCTATCCATGGCTTTCAGGCTTTGCTTCTCTGTGATAATCGACAGTTCTGAGGAGTGTTGATCAGACTTCAGTAGCCTCTACTTCCCTTGGGATGTGTCTAATGTTTTCTCATGATCAGACTTGGGTTATAGTTGTTAATTGCCATCAACTTGACACAAACCACCCCACCCCACCCCCATTCATAGCAATCCCATGCACAACTGAAGAAACCATCTCCTGGTCTTATAAATCCAACCACTGGGCTCCTCAGGATATTCACTGACTGAGTTTCAGGAATTAACCACCAGACCATTCTTCTTAGTCCATCTTAGTCTGGAAGCTCCACTGAAACCTATTCAGCATCATAGCAACATGCGCCCGTGCTCCCCCCCCCTCACCCCCCCCACTACAAAGAAGTGGTGGCTCTGCAAAGACCTGTTAGCTGGGAATTGAACCCAGGTCCATGGCATGAAAGACGAGAATCCTACCACTGGGCAGCCAGTGCCCGAGCCTGGACCAAGCATCAGCACGAAAGTCCAGGGCTGGCTTTGCGAGGCTGGATGCCTTCACAGAAACAATGGGTGGTGAGGTGAGGTGACGTGTGGCTGTCAGCATCCTGCAGTTCTCTGTGATCTGCCTGTAAATCTTCATTCTCCCCCAACCATCACCACGATTTCTTTCCCCACGTTTTCATCACCCCAAACAGAAATTCTGTACCATTTAAGCAATCGCTGCCCACTCCCCCTTCCTTCCTGAACCTGTTGCTAAAAGTCACCCAGTCAGTTCCAACCCATAGTGACCCTGCGTACAATAGAGCAAGCACCGCCCAGTCCATCTCAACAAGCTTCTTCCTCTTTTCTGTGGCCCTTATACTTTACCAGACCTGATATCCTTCTATGGGGCCTGGTCTCTCCTGACAACATGTGCAGCGTATGGGAGATGAGGCCTCTCCATCCCCACCTGTGAGTGTCAGGTGGCACTTGCTCCGAGACAGACTAGTTCATGTTCCTGGCGGACCCTAGGCTTCTTCAATATTCTTTGCCAGCAACATAATTCAAAGGCATCCACTCTTTGTTGATCTTCCTTATTTATGGTATAGCTTCCATCCATGTGCACAAGAGATCATTGAAAGCCAGTGGCTTGGATGTGTCACACCTGAGTTTTGCTGACACTCCCAAGAGGTCTTTTGAGTTTATTCGACCAATCCAATCCATCATTACTTTACTTGGCTGCTGTTTCCATGGTCACTGATGGTGGAAAAAGAAATCCTTGTCAAATTCAATATTAGGATGATGTAACTTACTGGTTCATTTGTGAGGATTCTTGTATTTTTTTAATCATTTCATTGGGGGCTCATACAACTCTTATCACAATCCATACATACCTCAATTGTGTAAAGCACATTCGTACATTTGTTGCCCTCATCATTCTCAAAACATTTGCTCTCCACCTAAGCCCCTGGCATCAGCTCCTCATTTTCCTCCCTCCATCCCTGCTCCCCACTCCCTCATGAACTCTTGATAATTTATAAATTATTATTTTGTCATATCTTACATTGTCCCATGTCTCCCTTCATCCACTTTTCTGTTGTCTGTCCCCCAGGGAGGAGGTTATATGTAGATCCTTGCAATCGGTTCTCCCTTTCTATCCCACCCTCCCGGTATCACTACTCTCCGCACTGGTCCTAAAGGGATTATCTGTCCTGGATTCCCTGTGTTTCCAGTCCCTATCTGTACCAGTGTACATCCTCTGGTCTAGTGGATTTGTAAGGTAGAATTGGGATCATATAGTAGGGGTGGGTATTTAAGAACTAGAGGAAAGTTATATGTTTCATCATTGCTACACTGCACCCTGATTGGATTGTCTCCTCCCCACAACCCTTTTGTAAGGGTATATCCAGTTGCCTACAGATGGGCTTTGGGTCCCCACTGCCCCTCATTCACAATGATATGAATTTTTGTTCTTTGATGCCTGATAACTGATTCCTTCGGCACCTCGTGATCACACAGGCTGGTGTGCTTCTTCCATGTGGGCTTTGTTGCTTCTCAACTAGATGGCCGCTTGTTCACCTTCAAGCATTTTTAAATTCAAGTGAAATCCATACTGAAGGCTTTAGGCTTTGATCTGCATTAGTTATTTATGACTCTTTTTGCCTTCAGCAAGCAGGGTTGTATCATTGCATATATGTATCATATGCATACATGATGAATGAGTCTTCCTTCGATTCTGCTACTGTGTTCTACTTCAGATAGTTCAGTTTCTTAGAGTGCTTGCTCAGTTTACAGATTATGTATGTATAGCGAAAGGATTCAACTCTGACAAACACCTTTCCTGATCATAAGCCACTCCGGATCCCCTTGATCTGGTGGTCTGCAAAGAGGTTGTGCATGAGCACAACTAACTATTCTGGAATTCACATCCTTCCAGGATGATCCATAATGTGTTATGATCCACACAATTGAGTGCCTTTGCCTAGTCAAACAAATAGAGATAAACCATTTTCTGCTATCTTATCTTCTATGATCAGCCCAATCCACCAGACATCCCTCATTCCACATCCACTACTGAATCCAGCAGTTTCCCGTCAATGTACTGTTGCAAACATTTTCGAATGAGCTTCAACACAATTTCACCTGTATGTAATATTAGTAATATTGTTAGATAATTTCTGCATTCTGTTGGGTCATCTTTCTTTTCAATGTACCCAGATATGGATCTCTCCACTGGGTGCTCAGGGAGTTCGATTTCTCGGCATAGATTAGGGAGTGCTTCCAGTAGTGTGTAATTTATTGAAATATCTCAACTGGTATCCCATCAACTCCCAGAGCCTTATTTTTGCCAATGTCTCCAGTGCAGTTTGGACATTTCCCTTCAATGTAATCAGTGTTTGATCATAGGCGACCCCTTAAAATGATTGGATATCAACTGGTTCTTTTTGTCAGTGACTCTGCATTCCTTACCTCTTCGCTTGAGGTTGCTGCGCCATGGCCCCACTAGTCAAAGCATTCATGTGTCCTTGAGAGTGCGCATTAATGGAATAAGACAATGATCTTTCTTTCTGCATCTGACTTACTTAACCCAGTATAACATTTTCAGGATCCATATGTGTTGTAGCATTTATGTTTATGGCAGAATCTTTTTGTTTGTTTTTTATAAATTATTTTATTGGGGGTTCTTACAGCTCTCGTCGCAATCCATACATAAATCCATTGTGTCAAGCGCATTTGTACCTTCATTGCCATCATTATTCTCAAAACATGTTCTTCTACTTGAACTGTTGATATCTACTGCTCATTTCCCCTCCCTGTCCCACCCTCTGTCCCTCATGATCCCTTGATAAATTATAAATTCTTATTATATTTTCATGTCATACACTGTCCAATCTCTCCCTTCACCCACGTTTCTGTTATCTGTCTCCTAGAGAGGGAGTTAGATGTAGATCATTGTGATCCGTTCCTCCTGTACCCCCCACCTTTCATTCACCCTCCTGGTACCACTACTCTCATTATTGGCCCTGAAGGGTTTATCTGTCCTGGGTTCCCTGTGTTTCCAGCTCCTATATTTACCAGTGTAGATCCTCTGGTTTAGACAGATTGCTAAAATAGACTTGGGATTATCACCGGGGGGTGGAGGTGTCGAGGGCGCATTGAAGAACTGGAGGAAAGTTGTATGTTTCATCGGTGCTCTACTGCACCCTGACTGGTTTGTCTCCTCCCCAATATCCTTCTGAAAGGGGCTGTCCAGTTCTACAGATGGGTCTCCACTTTGAGTCTCCACTTTGCACTCCCCTTCATTCACAATAATATGATTTTTCGTTCTTTGATGCCTGATACCTGATCCTATAGGCACCTCGTGATCACACAGGATGATGTGCTTTGAGGGAAAAACACTGGAGACACAGTATGGGAATTGTGCGTGATCTGACCCCACCACACTGAGGTGAACCACTAAGAGCGTGCAACAGAACAGCAAGGGGAACAGAGCAACGAAGTCCTCGGGGAATACCAAAAATAGACTTTGGGCCTAGGGCATGGCACCCCATCAGACGCCACCAGAAAACAATCCTAAAGGTCAACAAAAAGACCTTGAACAATTTACAGGCATTTCTTTTTTTTTTTGTCTTTGCATTTTGTTTGTTTCTTTTCTTTTTGTTGCTTTGTTTTGTTCTGTCTTGTTTTTTGTGCATATTATTATCTCTGCAGGTCTACCTAGATAAGATAGGTGGGATAAACATTCTGGAAGAGAAAACGAGACAGACAGTTCTGGGGGGACATGGGAAAGGAAGAGGTGGTGGGGGGAGGAAGTGGATGTTAACAAACCCAAGGACAAGGGAACAACAAATGATCCAAAATCGATGGTGAGGCACATGTAAGAGACCTGGTAGGGCTTGATCAAGGGAACTGTCACTGAGAAGAATTGCTGAAAGCCAAATGAAGGCTGAGCATGATAGTGGGACAAGAGGAAAGTAAAAGGAAATAGAGGAAAGAACTAGGAGGCAAAGGACATTTACCGAGGTCTAATTACAGGCATGTACATATATTTACATATGATGGGGAAATAGATCTATGTGAATATATTTTTATAGGTTTAGTATTAAGGTAGCAGACGGCCATTTGGCCTCCACTCAAGTACTCCCTCAATGCAAGAACACGTTGTTCTATTAAACTGAAATTCCATGATGCTCACCTTCCTGACATGGTCACTGAAGACAAAGTGGGTGCATAAGCAAATGTAGTAAAGAAAGCTGATGGTGCCCAGCAATCAAATGATATAGCATCTGGGGCCTTAAAAGCTTGAAGATAAACAAGCAGCCATCTAGCTGAGAAGCAACAAAGCCCACACAGAATAATATTTTTATGGCAGAATACTTTTTCATTTTACACATATGCCACGTTTAGTTTAGCCATTCATCTGCTGATGGCTATTTGGGTTGTGCTATCGTTTGGTTATTGAGAATATGCTTCCATCAACATTTAGTTTGAGCTCCTACTTTCTTTTAAAATTTTGTTTTTAAAAATAACTTTATTGGCACATGCCTCAAACGTCATACAATTCAATTGTTCAATCGTATTAAGGTTTGTGCAATCATCATAAATAATTTCAGAGGATTTTCTTCCCTTATTAATTGTTGATGTTAGGTCCCGATTTCCCATCATCCTCCCCTGCCATGCCCCTAGGCAATTATCAATCCAGTGACCTACCCCAGATCTCATAGACATAAAGTCATACAAAACACAAGTAGGAAGTAAGCAAGCAAACAAACAAAAACCAATGACGAAACAAAACAGAAAAACCTCAATCAAAAAGGAAGCAGAAAATATTTTTAAAAACTGAAACAACTTCAAAATGGGTCAACAGGGATTTGACCTAAGTATATTCAAATTTATAATGCTCTCTGTTTGGTAGTAGGGCTATTTCCATCCCGCAACTATGTTTAGACGTCATTCACCGGAGGTGTAATCCATATAGGGAACCTGAAAATGGAGTTTGAGCTTCCACTGTCAGACCTAAGCTTTCTGCAAACCAAGTGCTCAGAATTTAAGCTCTAAGACCATTCCCTCCTTCAGATTGTGATTTTATGATTTACAGTGTTTAGATCACAAAGCTTAGTGTGCTTCTTCCCAGTGGGCTTGATTGATGCCTCATTTGGATGGCTGCTTATTGGAAGACATGTTTTCAAGGCCATTGACACTGTTCTTTCCCATAGTCAGCACCATCTGGTTTCTTCATCACACATTGCTATAGCATCCATACCTTCAGTGATCTCTTTGTGAGGGTGAGTATCAGAGTATTGAGCCTCTGCTTACTCTTAATTTTATTTTATTGGGGGCTCATACAACTCTTATCACAATCCATCCATCCACCCATCGTGTCAAGCACATTTGTACATTTGTTGTCATCATCATTCTCAAAACATTTGCTTTCAATGTGGTGAAGAAAGCTGATGGTGCCCGGCTATCAAAAGAGATAGTGTCTGGGGTCTTAAAGGCTTGAAGGTGAACAAGCAGCCATCTAGCTCAGAAGCAAATAAGCCCACATGGAAGAAGCACACCGGCCAGTGCGATCACGAGGTGCCCAAGGGACCAGGTATAAGGCATCATGCAAAAAAAAAAGATATAAGTGTGTGTATGTATGTGTATATATGTGTATATGTATATATGTATATATATGTATATATATATCATATTAAATGAAGGGGGAAGTGCAGAGTGGAGACCCAAGGCCCAAGTGTCGACCAATGGAGATCCCCTCATAGAGGGGTTTAGGAGAGGTGATGGGTTAATTAGGGTGTGAGGTAGTATCGATGAAGAACACAGCTTTCCCCCGGATCCTGGATGCTTCCTCCCCCCAACTACCATGATCCGAATTCTACCTTGCAGGGCTGGATAGGACAGAGGCTGTACACTGGTGCATATGAGGGTTGGAGGTACAGGGAATCCAGGGTGGATGATACCTTCAGGACCAAGGGTGTGAGGGACGATGCTGGGAGAGTGGAGGGTGAGTGGGTTGGAAAGGGGGAACTGATTACAAGGATCCACATGTGACCTCTTCCCTGGGAGAGGGACAGCAGAGAAGGGGGGAAGGGAGACTCCGGATAGGGCAAGATATGACAAAACAACGATGTATAAATTACCAAGGGCATATGAGGGAGGGGGGAAGGGGGAGGGAGGAGGGGAAAAAAAGAGTACCTGATGCAAGGGGCTTAAGTGGAGAGCAAATGCCTTGAGAATGATTGGGGCAGGGAATGTATGGATGTGCTTTATACAATTGATGTATGTATATGTATGGATTGTGGTAAGAGTTGTATGAGTCCCTAATAAAATGTAAAAGAAGAAAAGAGAAAAAAATGATTAGGGCAAAGACTGTACAGATGTGCTTTATACAATTGATGTATGTATATATATGAACTGTGAAAAGAATTGTATGAGCCCCAATAAATTGTTAAAATTAAAAAAAAAAACATTTGCTTTCTCCTTGAGCCGTTGGTATCAACTCCATGTTTTCCCCTCCATTCCCATCACTCCTCCCTCATGAACCCTTGATAATTTATAAATTATTATTATTTCGTTTTGTCTTACAATATCCAACGTCTCCCTTCACCCACTTTTCTGTTGTCCGTCCCCCAAGGAGGGCGTTATATGTAGATCCTTGTAATCGGTTCCCCTTTTCTACCCCACCTTCCCTCCACCCTCCTGGTATCACTACTCTCCTCTCTTGTCTAGCCAGATTTGTAAGGTAAAATTAGGATCATGATAGTGGGGGGAGGAAGCATTTAAGAACTAGAGAAAAGTTATATGTTTCATCATTGCTACACTGCACCCTGACTGGCTCGTCTCCTCCCGTGACCCATTTTTAAGGGGATGTCCAGTTGCCTACAGGTGGGTTTTAGGTCCCCACTCCCCCTCATTCACAATGATATGATTTTTTGTTCTTTGGTGCCTGATATCTGATCCCTTCGACACTTTGTGATCACACAGGCTGGTGTGTTTCTTCCATGTGGGTTTTGCTGCTTCTGAGCTAGATGGCTACTTGTTTATCTTCAAGCCTTTAAGACCTCAGACACTATATCTTTTTATAGCCAGGCACCATCAGCTTTCTTCACCACATTTGCTTATGCACCAATTTGTCTTCAGTGATCCTGTCCAGAAGGTGACCATCATGGAATGCCAGTTTAATAGAACAACGTGTTCTTGCATTAAGGGAGTACCTGAGTGGAGTCCCAATGTCCATCTGCTACCTTAATACTAAACCCATAAATATATTCACATAGATCTATTTCCCCATCATCATATATAAATATATTTAAATCTGTATATGCTCATATTTAGACCTCTATAAATGTCCTTTGCCTCCTAGTTCTCTCCTCTATTTCCTTTTATTTTCCTCTTGTCCCACTATCATGCTCAGCCTTCATTTGGGTTTCAGTAATTCTTTTCAGTTACATTGCCCTTGATCAAGCCCTACCAGGCCTCTTACACCCTCCTCACCACCAATTTTGGATCATTTATTGTCCCCTTGTCCCTGGGTTTGTTAACACCATTTCCTTTCCCCAATTTCCCCCTTGCCCATGTCCCCCGGAAACGTCAGTCCCATTGTTTTCACCTCCAGATTGTTTATCCTATTTCTCTTAGCTAGATAGACCTGCAGAGATAATAATATCCACAAAAACAAGACAGAGAAAAACAAAACAACAAAAGCATACAAAACAATAACGACAACAACAACAAACGAATAACAGGAACAACGAAAGAAAAAACTGTAATTAGTTCAAGGACTGCTTGTTGGCCTTTAGGAGTGTTTTCTGGTCAAGTCTGATGGGGTGCCACACCCTGGCCCCAAAGTCTATTTTTGGTATTCCCTGGGGATTTCATTGCTCTGTTCCCCTTGCTATTCTGTTGCATGCCCTTAGTGTGTTGCCTCGGTGCGGTGGGATCAGGTCGGGCACAATTCCCACACCGTCTCCAGTGTTGTCCCCTGTAGGGCTATGGGTCAGTGAGGGATGTCGTGTCTAGTAGTGGGGCTGGCCACATGGTCCTCTCTGTGCATTGGCTGCTCTGAGCAGGGATATTGTCCTCAAGGCTTGGTGGGCCAGGATGTGCTCCATTCTCTCTCTCTCTCTCTCTCTCTCTCTCTCTCTCTCTCTCTCTCTCTCTTCCTCCCCCTTCATTTGCTCCCGGGTTTTCTGATCAGGCATGTCCTCTCCCTGAGCTGCAGCTTCAGTGCTGTCCTCTGAAGTAAACTCTTCTGTGGTGAAGGGGCACTGTCCATGTAGTTAGGATTGGGTCTGGCCTCTCAGACCTCTCTACTGGTATCCGGCTTCATGCCAGTATGCTGCATTCACATCTTTGAGCACCGGGTTGAAGTCTGGTCCCTCTTTCCCTGTGGAGATATAAGAAATACCCTCCCCATGGGTGGGTTAGTGCCCTGTGCCCCCGCTACCCATTTTTCTTTTATTTTTCCCACCCCCTCCTTTTTAGTTAGCTATCATATGTATCCCTGGATTTGGTGTATACCCTGAGTTGGATATGTAGAAATTTGCTAAAAGAAAATTGCTAAACATTCTGTTTATCTTTTGAAGAACTTAAATTCTTAATTTTTATGCAAAACACATAGTATGGTATCTAAAACAAATCATTTACCTAATAAATTTTTATGAACAGGATGAAGAAGCAGTTACTTAAAATGCCAATGTTGTGGATTATATGATTGGGTTACAATACTGGGTCAAATATTGCAGACCAAGTTGCTCACTATTTATTCTAGACCGTATCATAAAGGCTCAAAGTCTTAAAAACTACATTTCCCAGACTCCTCTGCAGCTAGGGCTCCCCCCTGAGATGTTCTGACATGTTCTGACACACTCACCTTTCTAGGTTTGGAAGGAGAACTGAAGCACACATGGAAGAAGCTGTGCATAGGAAGACGTTTGTCTTGTCAGCTCAGTGACAGAGCTGTTTGGTCACTGGAAGGCCAGCAGACTCCTGGTTGGTGCACAAGCAGCCTGGGGCCCATGGATAAGAACAATTGTCCAGTCAGAATCAACTTGTGGCAACTCTATCTGTGTCAGGGTAGAACTGTGACCCAGGGGTTTTTCAGGGCCTAATTTTTCCAAAGTAGGTAGTCAGGCCTTCCTATCCATGCCCTTCTCCATCAGTTTGCACAGTTAACCATTTGGTTAGCAGGCCAGCATGTTAAACATTTGTATCAGACACAGACTCCCTGGTCCCAGGCCAAAAAAAAAAAAAAAACCTGCCCAGATTGACACAGTGGTCCTGATAGCTTTCCCTTGAAACATGACCTCAGATCTGCTCTTTCAGCCCTCCCGGGAATTTCTCCTTAAACTTACATGGTGGATTCTCCCTAAATGTAGGTGGATTAGCTTCATTTACTCATCTTGAGTGATGTAATAATTGGGCAGAAAATGCTCATTGCTACCCGCTCTCTATTCTCTTTCTCACTAACTTCTTTCTATTTTGAGGAGGTATGCAGATGCCGAGCTTTCCAAAAAAGCAATCACAACACCATATTTCCATATTTCCTTGTAGAAAGCATGGCTGAGAAGTTGAAACAAAAGATTCGAGACAAGGCTTCTGAGAAAACTCTTTAAAGGGCCAGTTCAGCCAGCAAGCACTCATCTGCCCTCCTTTCGGAAACTTTTATTTCCTTAGCTATTTTGCCATTCCGTGGCTCCTGGTGACCACACTTGGGTCTGAGTAGAAACCACAAGGTTTCCAATGTCTGATGTGGGGGCAGTAGATTGCCAGAACTTTTGTCAGCGGCACCTCTGCAGGAATGCGAACGGCCAGAGCTAGCAGCCAAGGCCATTCACCCAGGCCCACCCAGGGAGCACTTTCCTTACTTGCATGTGATGTCTGTGCTTCAGCAGACCCTTCTGAAGATGGAAAGCCATGTGCTGAGAGTGGCAGAGCAGAGAGCCACGTGTTTGGATGTTGCTGCACCTGTGGGGACACAATAGGAGCCCTGGTGGCAGAGTAGATTATGAGCTGGGCTATGCAACCACATACCAAAAAAACCCGGAACTTGCTCATAGCGACCTGTCAGGCTGCAAACCACAAGGTCACCACTTCAAACCCACCAACCTCTCTGAGGAAGAAAGATGAAGCTCTGAATTCATAGCGACCCTGTAGGCCAGAATCGACCTGCTCTTGTGCATTGCTGAGACTGGATCTCTTTGCACTTGTAGGCAGTTTTGACTTTTCCTGTGGTTTTGAACCGTTGACCTTGCAGCTAGCAGCTCAATGTGAAACCACTATGCCACCAGAGTTCCTTTGGCAACTAAATAGAATATGTTTTTCACATTAAATAAAAAGACTGGACTGTATCTTTCTTTGTAATTGTTCCACAAAGAAAGGGGAATAAATTAAATATTTAAATAAAGTTAAATTGTTAAAAAGAGAAAGTGAAGGGTCACAGCCTTAAAAAAAAATCCCTCCAGATTCTTTCCCCCATCAGATCTAAACATTGGTCGAAGTGGCGCTAAAAAGAGGAAATATAAAATGGAAGCGAACTTGGATACTTTAGTGATGTGACAAGTTCATTGCAAACAAACAAAGGGGGGAAAAAATCTCTGGGCCTGAAAGTTTACACATGTTATTTCGAAATCCATATACAAAGGGTGCCAGGCTGTTGCACTGGAAATGAAACATTTGAGCATTTTTTCCCCCTCGAAGAGGGACATCAAGAAATCAATTTAGAAAAAAAAAAAAAAAAGAAGCAGTCAATTTGGACATTCGCTTGCCCAGTCTCCTCTCCTCTGGACCGCCAAAAATAAACCCCCTCCATCTTCAGAGCCCATTTGAAGCTGTAGTTATTGCAATGATGTCGTGGTTATGAGTCTTGCTGCTAACCGCAAGGTCTGTGGTTTGAATCCACCCACCATTCCACAGTAGAAAGGGAAGGCTTCTGCTCCCCTAAAGAATGGCAGCCTGGGAAGCCCATGGGGCATCCTGTCCTAGCCTAGAGGGTTGCAATGAGTCAGAATTGATTCGACGGCAGTGAGTGGAGTTGAGTGAGCTGTTGGAATCCACCCAACAGCAATGAGCTTGCTTTGGGTAGCTGCTTCCTGGGGTAGTCAAAAGCAGGAGGGACAAGGACAGCCCTGTTTTCTCATGCCAAACGCAAACAGCGAACCCCCCCTCCCCTCCACCGCGGTGGAGTTGGATCCCGGCCCACAGTAATCCTTAAGTCAGCTTATCACGGACTCCACCGCGTGTCCAAGGCTGTAAATCTTTATGGGGCCAGGCTCCCACGTCTTTCTCCCCAAGAGCAGCTGCTGGGTCTGGACAACTGATCTTTCCGTTAGTGGCTGAAAGAGCCCTCACTAGAACTGCAGAGAGCAAGGTGGTCACAACCTTCGATTTCTCTGCCTCTACAGGGTTTCCTAAGGATTTCTTGTGTGCCAGTGGATTGCCGGGCATTGTTGAGAGCCCAGAACAAAGGAGTGAATGGGAAACCAGCTCCTTGTCCTCAGGGAAAAGGAGCCCTGGTGGGGGAATGGGTTACCTGTCAGGATGCAAACCACAAGGTCACCACTTCATACCCACCAGCCTCTCTGATGGAGAAAGATGAAGCTCTCTCTGCTCTGGTGTCAATTTACAGGCTTGGAAACCCACAGGGAAGTTCTGTTTTGTCTTCTAGGGTCACGATGAGTCAGCATGGACTGGATGGCAGTGAGTGGGTGAGTGAGTGAGTGAGTGAGTGAGTGAGTGAGTGAGTGAGTGATCATGAAGTGAGTCTTTGCACGGAAGCCTCTACAGGAGGCTGAGCTATGTTAGATAGGACTAGGAAGGGATGGTTGTGCCAAGGGACGATGTGTAGACTGGCTGCAGCCTAGACTAGAGCCTACTACCTGGTCTGGTCTTGAGTACAACTGTATAATCAGTGATCTTGTGGAAATAACTCAAGAAAAAGAAGTTTTATGAAATAGAGATGCAATCATTTGTGAAACTCATCCTTATTTTTTTTACATGTTTTAACACAAGTGGCTGTATCTATCTATGCAGGCGTAAAGTCTGGGGTGGGGTGCAAACAGCTAACACGTTTGGTTACTAATCTTAAAATTGCCCATTGCATCCACCCAGAGGCACCTCAGAAAAGGGATCTGGTGATCTACTTTTGAAAAATCAGCCAGGCAATACTCACCCTCTTGAAAAGATCACAAAAGATACGGGAGGTATAGCAGAGCGCTGTGGTGAAGAAACTGGATGGTGCCCGACTATCAGAAAGAACAGTGTCTGGGCTCTTACATACTTGTCTAAAAACAAACAGCCACCTAAGTAAGATGTCAGTCTAGTCCACACGGAAGAAGCACACTATCCGTTGATCCAAGGATTGTAAGTAATAAAATCCAAGACCAGAGGGGAGAATGGTATTAGAGCTTAAATTCTGAGCGCTGGGTTTGCAGAAAGCTATGGATAACAAGGAAAGCTCAAAGATTATCTGTAAAACAGACTAGAGCCTACTACCTGATCTGGTCTTGAGTACCACAGTGTAATCAGTTCCCGTGGGAATTATGCCTCCAGAGAATACCCTCTGATCCTTGATCCGGAATGTGAGCAGCTTTGTTATCAGAGCACATTGGAAAGTGGATTAATGCAGATGTAGTTGCATTAAAATTTATCACTTTATCAGTTGTTCTCCCTTTTGACCCATTTTATATTTGTTCTAGTTTTTATTGTTTTCTGTCTTCTTTTTAATGGAGGTGTCTGTTTTATTTTGTTATTCTTGAGATTTGGGTTTTTGAAAACGTTTTTCTTTATATGAAACAGAGGATAGGAAAATGTATAGAGACAGTAACATGATCAAGAGTTTCTTAGAGTTATAGAGAGGAAACGAGGAGCTAATAACAATGGGTACAAGAACGAAAATGTTCTAAAATTGATTGTACAACTTTTGGGAATGGGTTTAAGCCACCAAATTGTAAAATATGTGAATTATCTGTCGCTAAAACTAAAATGTTAAATTAAATCATTAAAATTAAACAGGAAAAACCCTATGGAGCCCCAGTCGACTCTGACAGGCAGGATGTCTTTCTGCATCCAAGTCAACTTGATGGAAGCTATATTTTTCTCTCCCTAATCAGCTGTCACTATGCAGTCAGCCCTCCCCACTGGGGTCCCCGCTGGACACCTAGCTCACAAGTTTCCCTGTGACTTTCGCTGTTCATGATAGATAGGAACTCCAACCCCCACGCTCTGGGCGTGGGGGAGCAGTCTGAGACATGGAGCTTAGAGAAGGGGGAGAAGTGGTCTGGTTATGTACTTGTCAAAGTTTTTAGATTTTTAGGATTAGAAATAAAATAGAACATGCACACTAATTAAACCATTCATTTGCTTCTTGTACTATGAATATGGACTATAACCGGCAGTGTGCTGGGCACTTGATCTTACCCTTCACAGAAGCCCTGGGAGCAAGGTGTTATTATCTCCGTTTTGCAAATGAGGACATCAATGTTCAGAGAATGTAATTACCGACCCTGGATGCAGTTAAAAAAGGGGAAATCAAACGCGATCCATCTGACTCTAAAGCTGTGTTCTGTTCACTTCCCTCCTCGGCATCCTTGATGTCAGCCTGCAGCTAGAGACAGAGTGTCCTAGAGGACACACTGGCAGCTCTTAGCAAGCAAACCTTGCAAAGTCACCGCAGAGCCGCAGCAGACTGTTGCTGAAGGCTGGGGCTGGCTGTGCAGAGCGGAGGAGGGCAGGGGAGCCATGTGAGCCGACGAACTGAAGCTTATTCAGCCAGGTCATCTGAGGAGTGTATGCGGCCATGCAGCGCATGCGAGGGTAATCCACAAAGTGCACTGCAGAATCATAGAAACCTTTATCACCCCAAACTGTCAACATGTGGAGCTATCCGTTCTCGACACATCTTCTCTCTAGTTTTTTTTCTTTTTAAGGTAATCTAGTGAGACTAAGAGAATGTATTTCCAGAACTTGTCAGCAACCATCCACTAATCACACGCACACACAAAAACCCCAAACCCCAGACACACACACACACTACTGCCATAAAATCAATTCTGACTTATAGCAACCCTGTAGGACAGAGTAGAGTTATTCCTGTGGGCTTCCAAGGCTGTACATTTTTATAAGAACAGAAAGCCTCATCTTTCTCCTGTGGGGTGGCTCGCAGGTTGGAACTTCTGACCTTGTGGTTAAGAGTCCAGGGGGTAACCCACTACACCAGCAGAGATCTCTATCCACACCTTGTGTTTGGAATAAACCCAAACATGTGTGATCTGGAAGTTTCATAGCAATACCTTTTTACTTACCTTCATCAATTTGGCATTGCATTTTTCCTTCAATATGCATAACCTGCTCTTGCATAACCAAGAGTCCCTGTGTGATGTGAATAGTTAAGTACTGGACTACGACTGCTGGTCAGTGGTTCAATCCCACTCGGAGGCTTCTCAGCCCCGAGGCTTGGAGATCTGCTTTTGAAAGTTGGAGAAAATAAACAAACGAAAGAAAGATCCCATGGCTTTGCAAGCCTAATTAAGACACAAATCTACTCTGCTCGTAGGTGGTCACCAACAAATTGTTTGGTTTCTGTTCTTGCCGAGGGAGGGGGCTCAATGCTGCCTCTCCAGAGAAAGAACGGGGCTCTCTAATGGTGCAATGGCCTAGGCGTTGGGCAAACGCAATGTGGGCAGTTGGAACCCACCAGCCACTGCACACGAGAAGTAAGAGGCTGCCTGCTCCCATAAAGATTTAGAGTCTCATAAACCAAAGGAGGGGCTCTACTCTGTCTTTTAATTAAGGTTGCAACTTTCAGCAGTACCCACTTGCTCATGGACATATACAAATTCGGGGACATTGCGGATGAAAAGACGTTGCCAGACTTTTCCTTTAGACCCCTGGGTCTTCCTAGCACTCATTAGATACAGGCGTATAAGGAAGGGAGATGGTATGTCTTATGATCAGTAGAGCGTGAGCCAGCCACCAGCTGTTACCTTCCCCAGGCTGAGGCAACTCACTCCCCCGGATGGAATCCATTGCTCCCTGTGGTATGTCCTCATTACCTTTGGGGCACAGTGCTAAAGTCACACTTGCCAGGCTGCTCCATAGTCCTCACTTTACACCTCGGCTGCCTCAGTATCAGGGCTGTGTCTTTCCGTCTGGGTCTCTATAGAAAGAAAGACTTTCTGAGTTGGTGGAAAAGGCAATCGAAACCAATTCACACTGGGCTAAGCCAAGGGAAGGGGGAAATGTAGTCTCGTTTCGCGCACTGTCATGTTCTCATCCTCTGGGGCTACCTAGGCTGCTGTGATACTGGAGGCTATGCCATCAACAGTTATAATGCCCCAAGATCTAATGGTTTCCGTGGAGTTTCCAGAGTAAAACAGACTAAGAAGAAAGGTCGGGCCATCTACTATTGGTTATTAGTCAATGAAAACTTTCTCACACCATAGCACAGGAGGCTGGCACACTCCACAGACCCTCTACAACTAAGAAACCAAGTGAAGCAGATGCAGATGATAAGCCAGGAAGCCTGAGCTTCAGAGGAAAGGGGAGCGACGTGGATTGGACACCAATTGAGGAGACGGATGGAATGGACGAATCGCCAACTGACCTGGCTCTGCGAGGCCGTTTTGAACGTTTGCAAACAGCGTTCTATTGGGACGCTCCCACCCCTAGCAACCGTGCTCACAACAGAGTGAAGCCACGCCCCGTCCCCTGCCATCCTCACAAGTGTTCTCATGTGTCAGCCTATTGTTGCGTCCACTGTGTCACCTGTGTTGTGGAGGGCCTTCCTTGCCGCTAAGGAGCATTCTGGCCGTACGTCTTCCAAGACAGATCGGCTTGTGCTTTCCGCAGTGCGCGGAGCTCTCTCTGTTCCTCCCCAGCACCAGGATTCCTTCTTCTTAGGCCTTCCTTATTCAAGATGAACATCCACATGCATATGAGGAGTGGAGAAGACCATGGAGAATACCAGCGGAGAAGACCATGGCTTGGTAGTCTCAAAGTAGTATCCTCAGAGTAGCATCTTTAGTCCTCAAAGGAGTATCCTGGCTTCTCAATGCTCTGTACTCACTCCAAAGAGGTAGTGGGCTACAGAAGTACCCAAGGCAATGTGCCCTTTGATCGCTGGACTGGTTAGGTTGGGCCCCATCCAATTTTAAAATATTTAGCTATTGCGAAACATCTCAGATTGTAATGGATAAAATTTGAAATGAGCAATAGGAAGATCACAGTGGAAAAAATCAGATACATGGAAACTTAGAAACAGTTAAAGACTGAGCAATGGAGTACATTAAAAATTAAATGTAAAGAATCTTTGAGTTAAACAAGAATGAAAATACGACACGCTAAAACCTTCGTTGCTATTGTTAGCTGCCAGCACGTTGGTTCTGACCGCTAAGCAACGCTACGCACAACAGAACAGAACACTGCCTGGTCCTGCGCCGGCCTCTCATTTGTTCCTCGGTCCCTGTGGCAGCGACAGGGTCAACCCAGCTCCTCAAGAGCCTTCTTTTTCACGGCTCCTCTACGTGACCACTCACCATGTGCTTCTCCAGGGACTGGTCTCTCCTGACAACAGGTCCAAAGCATGCAAGACCAAGTCTCACCATTCTAGCCTCTAAGGAACTCTCTGGTCATACCTCTTCCAGGACAGATCAGTTTGTCCTTTTAGCTGTCCAAGAGCCATCTTCTCCAGCACCACAATTAAAATGCACTGGTTAGTTTTCAAACTTCCTTATTCAAGATCCATCTTTCACAAGCATATAAGACCATTGAAGATATCATGGCTTGGGTCAGGTACATCTCGTCCTCAAAGTAGCATCCTAGCTTTTCACTACTCTAAAGAGGTCTTGTGCAGCCGATTTACCTAAGGCAACTTATCCTTTGATCTCTTGACTGCTGCTTCCATGAACTTGATTGTGGATCCATGCAAAACGAAATCCTTGCTAACTTCATCCTTTTCTCCATTTGCTCAGCAGACAGATTGAATAAGTCTGGTGAGAGGATGCAGCGCTGACACACCCCTTTCCTTTTCAAACGATGCAGTCGTTTCTTTGGTCTGTTCCTACAACTGCCTCTTGATCCATGTACAAGTTCCGCGTGAACACAGTGAAATGTTCTAGAATTCCAGTTCTTCTCAAAGCTATCCATAGTTTGTTAGGATCCATACAGTCAAATACGTTGGCATAGTCAATAAAATACAAGTAAATATCTTTCTGGTATTCTCTTCTTCCAGCCAAGATCCATCTGACATCAGAATGACATCCCTTGCCCAATATCCTTTTTTTAAAATCTCTCCTGAACCTCTAGCAGCTCCCTTTCAATGTACTGTTGCAACCGTTATTGAATGATCTTCAACAAAATTTTACTTGCATGTGATACACATAAGATTACTCCATAATGTATGCATTCTGTTGTGGAGAGACTGAACTCCTAATGCTGCTGATGGGACTGCAACGTGGAGCAGCCATTGTGCAAAGTGCTATGGTGCTTCCTCAAAACGCTGGAAATAGAAATACTATATGACCCAACAATGTCTCCACTTCATCCTCTGGGAATAAGAGTCGATGTATGTCACATGAACAGATACATGTCAACTCAGGTCATCACAGTAATAGTCACAATAGTAACAATATATAAACAACCTAAATGGCCATTAGTAGAAGAATTCATAAATGATGGGTCCATACATATAATGGGATACTACGTGATGTTAAAGAATACCAGTGAGTCAGAGAAACACCTTGTGTTAGTCTGGGTAGACTGGAGAAACAAATCATTTATATACAGATTACATATACAAGAGATTTATATACAAGAAAAATTGAACATTGAAGAAACATCCCAGTCCAGTCCAGATTAGGTCCACAAGTCTGATATTAGCCAATATGTCCAATACCAAGCTATAAAGTCCTCTTCAAGCTCACAAAACACATGCAATGAAGCCAAATGCAGAATTATCACAAGCCAGTGGGTTGAAAGACTTTGGATCCAGTGGCATTGTAAGCATTTCAGTGCTGGCAGGGGTCTCTCTGTGGCTTCTCTGGCTTCAGAGATCTGGTTGCATCCATGTGGCTTCTTTTCTGCAATGTCTCCCAGGGAGTAGCAGAGACAGAGGTGTCTTCTGCCACCAAGGGGGAAGTAGCAGATTTCCCAGAATTCTCAGGAAAAGGCCAGGCCCACACAGAAGTCTCATTGGCTATCTCCAGATTGACATCCTAGACTCAATCCTTACACTCTTAATCCTTAAATTGACACCAGATTAGGTGACTACCACACACCTCATAGCATGGAAGATATTATATTTTTTATTTTAATTTTTATGTATTTTATCTTCTGATTAACTATTCAAGATAAAAAGTATTTTATCTTCTGAGTAACTATTCAAAAATACTTCATTAGTTACAAAGTTGGGGTTTATTTTCTAGCTGTTTATTGTACTGATTTTTCTTCTTTTTTTTTCCTGAATTTATACGAGATTATCTAAGCCTGTCTTTTTTCCCCCAAGTTTTTAGTTAAATCATTTTATTGGGGGCTCGTATAACTCTTATCACAATCCTTATATCCATCCATTGTGTCAAGCCATTTGTTGCCATTATCATTCTCAAAACATTTGCTTTCCACTTGAGGCCTTGTTATCAGCTCCTCATTTTTCCCCTCCCTCATGAACCTTTGATAATTTATAAATTATTATTTTGTCATGTCTTGGACTGTCTGATATCTCCCTTCACGCAATTTTCTGTTGTCCCTCTCCCAAGGAGGGAGTTATATATAGATCCTTGTGATTGGTTCTCCCTTTCTCCGCCCCCTTCCCCTTATTCTCATGGTATTTCTACTCTCATTATTGGTCCTGAGGGGTTTCTCTGTCCTGGATTCCCGGTGTTTCCAGGTATTATCTGTACCAGTGTACATCCTCTGGTCTAGCCAGATTTGTAAGGTAGAATTGGGGTCATGATAGTGGGGAGGAAGCATTTAAGAGAGAGAGGAAAGGCATATGTTTCCTCAGTGCTATATTGCACCCTGACTGGCTCGTCTCCTCCCCAAGAACCTTCTGTAAGGGGATAGGCATGGAGGATATTGTGCTGACCAAAACCAGTCCATCATACAGGAACAAATACTACATGAAACCACTATTGTAACATGTCAAGAAAAGATTTACACACGAACACAATTTTTTTCTTTGGTGTTTGCAGGGATGGGCGTGGGAAGGAGGATAGATTATTCCTAGAGAGTAGATAGGTGTTAATTTGGATAAAGGCAAAGACCGTAACCATAAGATGTAGGCCAGCAACAAAGGAGGAGGCAGACACTGCTTCGGTTGCCCTAGAGAGTATTTGTATATGTGTATTTGCTTCTACTAGAACGACATTCATAATTGCGGTAGAGCATACTGGGGGTGGTTATACAAACTTCTTTGACATGACTAAACACCTGGAAGGAATGGTGCTCTGGGCCTGAGGATCAGGACCATGGTGTCAGGTGAGACCATCATCTGCTGGCATAACGTAGTCCACAAAGACAATGTTCCACATCCTCCTGTGGTGAGAAGTGACTGGGATTGTAAAAGCTCCTGAGCAGCCACCTAACGTGCAATCTGGGTCTCTCCCCATTCAGAAGCAAAGAAGAATGGAGGTGGGGAAATGCATGAACCCAATGAGTCCAACTAACTCATGGATCACATGAACATCAGCCTCCAAGACCCCTGAGATCAGAAGAACTAGATGGTGCCCACTTCCCACTACCAACTGCTCTGAATGTGATCACATTAGAGGATCCTGGAGAAAATGGGAGAAAATGTGGAACAGAATTAAAAAATCATAAATAAAAAAAAGACTGGATTCACTACTTGGATAGATACTGGTTTGACCCCCAAGACAGTGACCCTTAGTCACCCTTCAGATCTGTAACTAAACTCACCCCCATGTCTCTTTTCAGCCGAACTATAGACAGGCCTGTGAGAGGAACATCCACACTAGAGGTGTACCCACAACTTAGAATAATTAACCACTTGAGCTCAGAAAAGAAACATTTACCCAAGGGCAGAGCTCAGAAGGTTTAGAAGAAAACAAGGAATGGAAGCAGAAAACATCGGTGGGGATAGGTTAAGTGATGCTACGTTGTAGGCATTGCAGTCAATGCCATGAAAAACTGCGCATGAATTGTCGAATAGAAAACTTACCTGCACTGTAAACTTTCACCCAACTCACAATCCAGACTAAACACACACACACACACACACACACACACTCTCTCTCTCTCTCTCTCTCACACACACACACACACACACACCCCAAAAAACCTTAAGTCTAAGGTTGATGCATCAGGTTACATTATAAGAATAATGTCTAACTCACTTGCTCTTCACATGTCAATTGCTGGAAGAGGAAGGACGTCAGGTTAATGAGGTGGGCCCGTAAGGATAAGATTCTCAGTGAAGAGAGATTTACACAGTAGCTGGAACAATGAGGTCAAACACGATGCCAGCAGTTAGGATGGCACAAGACTGAACAAGATTTTACTCTGTTGCACACACAAAAAAGATCAGCATGAACAGGAACCAACCTGAGAGCAACTTGATCGATGGATCTGAAATTAGCGTACCAAGATCCCAGCAACTGTCTTTATTTCCCTGAAATCCTGAGTTGATATTATATTTTTAACAGGAACTACATCATATACAACAATAATTAAACTTTAACCCCAAAGCCGTACTTCATAAGGAAAATAAATCCCATTTCCTCTTGTCATCACCCAGATCCATTTAAAGAAAAGTGACACTTAAGGCACAAGATGTAGATATGTTTTCCAGTTTAGGTTTTATGGATAAGCCCTGAGCGAATAATAAACTGTATAGCAAACAAGAACGGAACAAGGAGAGTCATCCTGACCCCGAACAGGGAACTCTTCTGAGGGACTTGGGATTTGTCCTAGAATGCCACTTTAGAAGATGGTAGGTGGGCATCCAGGTTGGTCAGCGAAAATGAGGGAAGTTCCTAATGAGATGGATGACACAGTGTGTACAGCCATGGACTCAAACATATGAAGATGGCACTGGACAGGGCATCACCGTGGTCTGCGGTGCATAGGTCGGCATGGTCAGAGCTAAGTCAGTGGCCATGAACAACAAGACGCAGGGGGACTGAAAGTAAAATGTTGCATGGCTGACGGTGAAAGGCGTGTCCACAGACAGGTCATGCATGTCTTCGTAGCCTTGGGTAGCTCTTATCTTGGGGAGCTTTATAACCACGGGAGAGTTGAGTGGGCGTTTCAGCGACTCCATTTTAGATAAAGAAGTTGAGGGAGAGAGTAATTGAGATTCTCACAGTCCCATGCATCAGAGATCATGCTGGAACTTAAATCCAATTGTCAGTGAGTCTGGGATGTCTCCTATTCAGATATTCAGATGCTAAAACCCACCCAGCACCGTTAACCTTTCTTCTCATGGTGCCATTCGTCCTGTCTCCCTCAGGATTCTGTCTTCCTTTTCTCTCCGAATGTCGACTTTCTTCCTGAAACCAGCATTTTTATTTTTTGATAATCCCCAGCTGCCTCTCAGTATAAATCTATTTTCTGTTTGGATTCCTGAGGTTCATTTATGAATTCATTTTACCAGCTGAAAGACAGGAGGCAAAGTTCTTGTGACACATATTGTAATACTGCTAAGTCATTAAGTGGAGCACAGAATGTTACAAAATCAGAATGCCAAGGTCAAAAGGTGCCAAGGATAGGCTCGATGCTACCCAGCACTGATTTCCAAGGGCCATGTGTCTGCCTTGTCCTGATCTAAGTTTGACAAGGGTTTTTTGTTTTGTTTTAAGCCAGTGTTAACTAATTCCTCCAACACTCAACTTCACTTAGGTGGTATTGCAAAGTTGCAATGCTTAGTCATGGCGAAACCAAACCAAACCAAGACCCAACCGGTTGCAGGTGAATCAGTACCAATTCATGCCAACTCCCGGAGTTACCAGTAGGACTGCTTCATGGGGGTTTCTTGGCTGTAATCTTTACTGAAGCAGATTGCCAGGCTTGTCTTTTGATGCACTGCAGCTTGGGGTGGGTACAAACCACCAACCTTTTGGTTACTGGTTGGTTTAGCTGGTTCCAAACCAGAGGGGCCTATGCACCACGCGGTCCTGCACCATCCTTACCGTTGTTCTTATGTTTGAGTCCCTTGTTGCAATCCCGGTGCCAGGCCATCTCATTAAGGGCCTTGCTCTCTTTCGCTGCCCCTCTGCTTTCCCGAGCACGATGTCTTTTTGGTTAGTAGGGAGATGGAAATCACTTAAGCCACCGCAGGCCTCTGCTTCATGGCAAGGTGATAAGGTGGCAGAAAAGTTGACGGTGACTTTCTAAATATACTTCCGATGAGTAATAAGTAAAATACTTTGAAGGCGTCCCATGAGCTTGCACTAAATCCCAGACTCTCTCTTGATCTTACCAGTTGTCCGTAACCACAGCGCCGTTTCCAAGAGAGGAAGCGTTTATACAGCACTAATTGCTTTCTAGGGCCCAGGATCTTCTGGGCGGCGGAAAATTTATGGCTGAAAGTGAAGTACAGAGAATAAAGATAAATATTTTATTAGGCCTTTGATAGCAGCTTAATCAGGTTGAGTGGCAGCGTGGACTTCAGAGCCATTGGGATTCAGAGGCCAGGCCTGGCACCTCGGGAAAAAGGACGCTCAGGACTCACGATACCTCCTACAGGTGAGGTAAAATGAGATGATGTGCTTATCAGACTGCTTGAGGCAGGTTTAAAATTTTTAAAGATGAATAAAGGAAAGAAAACAGAGGGAAAAGCTGTATTCTGTATGATCCCAACTCTCCGACATTCTGGAGGAGGCAAAACTAGAGACACTCGAATACGTGGTATGGAAAGAGGGGTGCCTAGGTGGGAACACAGGGTGTTTTAAGGCCGGGAAACTTCTGTGTGCTAGTCAACTGGGGGGCAAGCGGCGCCATGCAGTTGTCTAAACCCCTGAAACTCTCCAACAGGAAGAGGCAACCTTCTTGTGAGGGATAGCTAACAATAAACGGACCAATGGCCATCAAATCGGTTCTGACGCATGGTGCCCGTGGGTGTCAGAGTAGAAATCTGGAGTTTGGAAGGCCAGGCCTGGCTTCCGAGTCCTCTCTGAGTGGGTTTCAAGTGCCAACCTTTGGGTTGATAGTTGAGCTTGTAGGACTTCGCAGTTAGTAATAATGTATCGATAATGATTCATCCACTGTAACCAAGGCAAGCTGCTAAAAAAAAGAGAACTTGTGCAAGTAGGGGGACGGAGGAGGAGGCTTTATGACATTGAATTATATCCCCCAAACGTGTGTTGTAAATCCTCGCCTCTGTGCCTGTCTTAATAATTCCATCTGAGAGCGGCTTGTCTTTGTAATGTCAATCAGGCAGGAGTCACGTAGGCTGTATCTGGGATCAATCTTGTGGAGATATGAAAAGAGATGAAATAATTGGGCAAAGCAGAGCCAAGACTGGTGCTAAGACACATGGAGCTCTCCAAGGAGCCAGGAAGGAGAAGCTGGAGCGATGAGGTCCTTCCATCAAGCGTCTACAGAGAGAGAAAGCTGCACCCCTTGAACCGGGACTCTGAGTTAAGGCTCCAGCCTCTTAAACTCTGAGACAATCCACCTTTTATTGAAGTCACCCACTGGGGTACTTTTTGTTTTATAGTATTCACCACCATTTAGTTGATTCTGACTCATTGAGACTCTATTAGACATCGTAGGTCTGCCCCTTTGGGTTTCTGTGACTTTACCTCTTTATGAGACTAGACAGCCCCATCTAGAGAGCAGTGTGGTAGTCTGGGTACTTTAGAGAAACAAATCCACAAAAACTCATGTATAAGAGAAAGTTTTATATGAAGGTGAAGTGTGCATCCAGAAAACATCCCAACCCAGTGCTGCCCAAACCCACAAGTCCAACATTAACCACTAACCCATATGTCCAACACCAATCCACAAAGTCCTCCTCCATCTCACAAAACAGACACAATGATGCCAACTGCAGGAGGAAAGCTGAGTCAATGAATGTGTAAGCATCTCAGCGCTGGCGGGGTCTCCACATGGCTGCTCCTGCACCCAGGGCTGCATTGGGGCAGGTCCATGTGGCTTCTCCTCAGGGATGTCTTGCAGGAAGTGAGCCTTGCCAGCTGAAGCAGGGAACTGGCTAAGGCAGCTGCACGCTGGTCCGACCATCAGAAAGCAAGAGACCCGAGAACTCGAAAGGCGAGGCTCACTAAGCCATTTATCCCTCCATCCTTCAATTAACCCCACCTGTGTTTATAGGCTAGGTGGGCACAATAA
The DNA here is from genome assembly GCF_050624435.1 of Tenrec ecaudatus. Taxonomy (NCBI): domain Eukaryota; kingdom Metazoa; phylum Chordata; class Mammalia; order Afrosoricida; family Tenrecidae; genus Tenrec; species Tenrec ecaudatus. The sequence continues at coordinate 318,823,896 of NC_134530.1, read as the reverse complement.
ACTACCTCAAGCGGCTAGTCATTGGTGGGTTTGATCTTGTGATTGGCACTTCAGGGCTTCTTCTGATGTAGGAGCATTGGATGAACTAAGATGGGGCAACATGAGAACTCTGGACTTTTGGCATAATTTTTCTATAAACCTAAATATGCTTTTTAAAAAACAGTCAAAACATTCATTTAAAAGAAAAAGTTTAAAGGCTATCTACCTTTGATATTCTTGCATATAAAAACATTGGAGGTAATTGGCCACTGATGATTGGTGATAACGGAGTCTGCACTCTGTTCTGTTCAATTTGCAGCCGAGTCCAAGTACATGTGCAGCATAAGGGGGCAAGTGCCTGGGTAGGCTGCTCAGCATTTGACAGAGTGGTGGTCCGCCTCTCTGATCTGTCGGTGCAAGAGCATTGTGGTTCCTAAGCAATAAGAGAATTGCTCTTTCCTTTGCACAAAAAGAGGAAAAGGAAATTCCTCTGACTTCCTGCAAGGTCACCCATGTGTATCATTTCAGATGAGAAAACTGGCGTGGTTTTCTTTTTTTTAATAGAAAATGTTTACAGATATGATAGACTAGACTTGAATCATTTTTGCAATGGGTCCCAGTTGAGGTCTCTGAAGTAAGCCTGAAAATCTCAGGATAATGTTGGACTAACCAGTTGTCCTCGAGTCAAAGTCAATTCACGGCAACCCTAGGTAGAAAGAATTGTGCCCCATAGGGTGTTTCAATGGCTGATTTTGGGGGGAAGCAAATGGCCTGCCCTTTCTTTCCAGGTGCTTCTAAATGGACTCAAACCTCCAACTCTTGGGCTGGCAGCTAAATATATTAATCATTGGTACCATTTAGGGTCTCCAAACATTGGGCCAGAACTGGGGCATCCTGTGCCCTGTTTTCTACCACCACCACCACCACCACCACCACCCCAGCCAAGGTCATGGAGAAATAAAAGGTGCCACAAGGGCTTGGATGGCACCAAAGTTAACTTCCTCTGCCATCTCCCTTTCTGCCTGAAAAACCAAATATATTGCCATTGAGTCTATTCTGGGTCAGAGCGATACTCTAGGACAGAGTGGAACTGCCCCCCTGGGAATTTCTGGGCTGAAGGCATTGTAGAAGCAAACTGCTACAGGTCTCTCCCACTGAACAACATCCTGGTTCAAACCATCAATCACTTCAGTGCTTTAACCATGGCTCCACCAGGCCTCCTTTCTATCTAGCACATTCAATAAATATGCAGGAGAACCCTGTGGGACATCTGTACATCTTTGCAATCAATAAGGCAGCTGGAATGACCAGCAGCTCGCTTATTGATGAACTATGGGCTGTTCATCTGCCTCTGGTGTGCTGAGCCCTGCTGACTCACAGCACGTCAGACCTCACTGCGGCATAAAAGGAGAGGGCTCGTGCGCTTTCATATTTGGTATGAATGACAGCCAAGGACACTGTGTTCCATCAAGTGGGAGTCACCTAGCTACCATCATCCGCTCACCCCACTAGTTAGAATGCCTGGCACCAAGCAACCCCAGCACACCTCGTCAGCACCTACCAGGACCCAGGTGACTGTTACTCGTTTGTGTTAGTGGACGTGGGAGAAACCACACACTGCCGTCCTAGGCGACAGCAACGCTCAGTGTGTGTCAGGTGTGAAGCAGGAGGAGAAAGGGTATAGACTAATTCAGGCAGCATGGCTCAGAGAAAGACGCACGAGGTGATATTGGCTGGATATTTTATCATACTGAGTGTGGTTTTTAACCACAAAATATACCTGTGTGTGTGTGTGTGTGTGTGTGTGTGCCCATAAGAGGAGAAAAAGTCGACTTTTTTGAATCTATTAAGCAGCAATGTTGATTGCAATATTGAGCTGGCTGTGGTTGGAAGTGCATTAGAAGCATACAGATACCACGCATCTTTTAAGACCCATCTTAAGTACTGCTGTTTCTAAAAGCTGTCTCTCTGATTCTCCCCTTACGGTCTACTTTTCAAGCCTCTGAAAGTCTTACAGAGGACAGGAATTTGACAGAAGCCACTATGTAACCCAGACCTAAGCAGAAATTGCTCCGGTCGAAATGCAGTGTGGTAGCGTGGGTAGAGTATCTTTCTATTGACAGCCTGTGGAGCTCCGGGTGCCACGGGGCACAATTTGAAAAACATTTGTCTGTAGCGTTTATCTATTACTTAGTCATGCCAACCCACTGACTTACACTTTCCCTGGATTCACACCTATTTGGGAGCTAAATTACAATTTTTCAAAGAGCAAGGATTCAAATTAAATGTGGCAGGAATAACAAGGATTGGGTGCCCAGCGAGGGTAGATTCTAGGTAGCACTGCCACTAGCCAAGCCTTGCATGAAAGTGCCTACTGTGTGCTGCACACGAGAGGGCTAAACTAGACAAGATGTCAGAAATGTGACCACATTGTGCTTAAACATGAGCTTCCTAGGTTATATCCCTGCTGTTCCCTGGGTGAAGGTGCTTTGGTGGCAGAGTGGGTTGTGCATTGAAGCTGGTAACCCCAAGGTCAATGGTTCAAACCCACCTGCTGCTCTGTGGAAGAAAGATGATAAGACTGTCTACTCCTGTAAAGCTTTAATGTCTTGGGAACCTGAAAGGGCAGTTCTACTTTGTCTTAGAGGATCTATATAATTCTAAACAGACTGAGTTTTCAAGAATCTGAGTACCTGGAAGATACAAATGGTTAACATATTTGGAAAATGGTTGACACCGTTGGAGGGTCTAGTGGACCCAGAGATGAAATATCTAGGAAATATACAGAGGAAATATCTAGGAAGCAAAACCATTGATAGAGATAGAAACATAGTTATGTACATATGTAAATATATTAATTCATAAAATGGAAGTATTGGTCTATGTACATATACGTATATGGCAATATATTGAGGCAGTGGATGGACTTTGGGCCTCTACTCGAGCCCTCCCTCAATTCAAGAACACTTTGTGCTAATAACCTGGCATTCTGTGATTCATCCTCCCAACATGATCACTGAAGACAAAATGGGTGCACAAGCAAATGTGGTGAAAAAAGCTGATGGTGCCTGGCTATTACAAGATATAGCATCTGGGGTCTTAAAGGTTTGAAGTTAAACAAGCAGCCATCTAGCAGAGAAGCAACAAGCCGCATGGAAAAACCATGCCAACCTGTGTGATCATGAGGTGTCAACAGGATCAGGTAACAGGCATCAGAATACCTCAAACAAAGAATCATATTGTCGAGAACAAGGGAGGTTGGAGTAGAGACACAAAACCCATCTACAGACAGTTGGGCATCAACTCACAGAGGGGTTACAAGGAAGGGACAAGTCAGCCAGGGTGCAGTATAGCACCTACAAAACACAGAATATCCCTCTGATTCCTTGAGGCTTCCTCACCCCCAGTATCATGACCCCAGCTAGACTGGAGCATGTACACTGGTACTGACAAGAGCTCTTGACACACAGCCTCCAGGACAGATAAACCCTTCAGGAAAAGAAATGGGAGTAGAAATACCAAGAGGGTAGGGAGAAAGAGTGGGGTAGGAAATGGGGAACCAATCACAATAATGGACATATAACCCCCCTCCTTAAAGGGGAAGAACAACGGAAACGTGTGAAGAGAGACAGTGGTCGGTGTGAGAAATGAAAGTAATAATAATTTATAATTTATCAAGGGTTCACAAGGGTGAGAGGGTGGGGACAGAGGGTAAAAAGAGGAGCTGATAACAAGGGCGCAAACAGAAGAAAATGTTTAGAAGATGATGGCAACAAATGTACAAGTGTGCTTGATACAATGGATGTATGGATTGTTAGAAGAGTTATAAGAGCCCCATAACATGATTTTTTTTAATGTTGAGCGATTGTTTCTCCATAGATCCTCAACCTAGGCCTATCCACTTCTGAAGAAGGTGTTTCTATGTATCACTTCTCTCAGGTAGTCTGCTCTTCCACTAATACGACAGAAAAATGGCACGTTGACATCGTCAAGGGACTCAGATCACGCTTCGGTCGCTGGTCGTTGAGTTCTGGAAACCAAAGGCAGTCTGAAGGGGCAAGAGCACGGTGCGTGTGCATGAGATGAGGGTTCCCAACAAAATGCTCATCGGACACCCCTGCTGCACTCAAAGAGCAGGTGCATCATCATAATGGGGGGAAAGTTCCTAAGGAACTTTCTTGGCTCCCCGCCCTCCCCCATCAATATGATTTTCGTTTTTCTTGAAACTTCTTCTTAACAAACTCCTGTGGTTGTGCAGTGTCCTTTAAGAAAATCCACCCGGATTATTCCTTTGGGAACCCAAGAAACCATCGCCATCCCCTCACTGCCTTGAATGTAAGTGGCCCAGCAGATCCCCTCAGAAGCCGCTGCTCAGTTGGAAGCATTCTTGAAGGAACCCTTATGAGATGAAGACAGCCTGTTCCTGAGTGAACTGGTCTGCAGCCATCCATTGACAGCGGGGGCGTGGTGAAGCATGTTTGGTTTGGGATAAAACGGTGCATGTTTGCACTGGAACCCTAGAAGCAATACGTGTGTGTGTGTGTGTGTGTGTGTGTGTGTGTGTGTGTGTAGTCCAAGGAGCTTCAAAAAGTCGAAGGAAAAAAATCCATTATCTTTTCATTTCATTTTTCCATGAACTTTTTGAAGCTGCCTAACATAAATAATGAAAAGCCCTATACCAAAGTATAAATAGACATAAAGGAAGAAAGTACATTCATGTATATATTTATGACTCATGAAGCTATCCTTCTACCCTAACCATTCACTCCAACCCCAGGGTCGAAGGCCATAAGGAAGACTTGACACTTAATACATTAATTCAGAAAATAAGGCATAGCTATGACCCTCAAAGAGCTTGAAACCCAACTGAGAAGATGATATACACATATGAAGAAGTAATACAAACCTTGGCGGTGATGAAGGGTACATTGTGAGACAATAAGAAGAGGGCCAGGATATGGAAGCATCACTCCGCTTTAGATTGTGAACATGAGCACTGGGGCAGCAGAAAGAGTCCAGATGAGGACCAGCTGAGACCCAGACACTGGGCAGACGGCCCCGTGGAATGTGAAGCTGGGACAAGAGGTGCTATCAGAGATGGGTGTCAGGGTAGAGCACGGGCCTGGTTGGACATCTGGCCAGCTGGCAGTGCTTCATGGAGTGACATAATTGGTCACAATCCAGACGATCCAATCAGGGTCGGCGAAGCTCAATAGGAACAGCATGATGGGGAAAATCAGTCTGGTGGGACCTGTGATAGTTAATGTTCTGTGACAATGGAGCTCGACCAGGATTCTCGGTGGGTTTGCAATTAAGAGCCAGCAACCCTCTCTGATGAAATCTAACACAATGTAATCACCTCTATGATGAAGTCTGGTGTGAGCAACCAACCAGCTGAAAGGATGATTCCTCAGGGGTGTGGCCTACTTCCAACAGAAGTGGGACCCTGTAGAAAAGCTTGCTTGCTCTTTGCTGAGTCTGGCTCCTGAATCTGGCTTGTCCTTCAACCGATTGTTTGATGGACTTGAGTCAGTGGCCTGCTTGGTGTACTGCCTTGCCATCCTGGGCATCAGCAGCAGCTAGCCATCTTACCTGCCAACCATGGATCTGATTGTCTCACAGCCAGAAGCCTGACATCTGCCTAACCTCTGCAGCTACTAAAGCCAAAAGAAGCTTTCAGTCTCACATCTGATATGTGTACTTGGAGCACGCCAGCATCCTCAACTGTGTGAACCATTTCCTTATAAAACCTTGGTGCTACTGCTGGGTTTGACTACTAACTGTAAGATTAGAGGTTCAAACCCACCAGCCACTGCACAGGAGTAAGATAAGGCTTTCTACTCCTTTAACCATTGACGGTCTCAAAACCCCACATTGGGTCATTCTGAGTTGCAATATGGCAATGAGGTTTTTTTGGGGGGGTTGATGTATTTTCATTTATAAACTTCACTGGCTTTGCTTTTCTAGAGAACCCAGTCGAAGGCAGACCCTCAGGCAGCCTCCTGGCTCAGAGAAACGTTCAGAAATTAGAGACATTGTAGATGCTATAATTGGGGCTGAACTGGCTGCAAGGCATGCTAGGATCTCAATAGTGGATGAGCACCAAATAAAGTGAGCAAAGCATTGGCACTAGCCAAGCAAGAAGGATTAATTTTATTTTTGGCCTGCCCCCAACAAGAGGAGCCAGCTGTCCAAACCACAAAGTAGGGTCTGGTGTGGATTGACGCCAGCATTCAAGGGTCTGTTCTGCCAGGAGAAGCCAATCTCAATATCTCTTGCCAGGTGGAAGCCAAGCAAAAGCCACTGGGTAAATCCCAGTTGTAATGGGGGGACCCTAAACAAGGCATGTCTTCATTACAGCAGGTGAAGCTGAAGGCAGAGCCTGGAAATCATGTCCAGTCTTAAAGAGCTCATTAAAAATGGGTAAAGCAAGAGATGGGCTGGGGGTAGTTCTTGAGTTCAAGAGTCTTCTGGGAGATCATAAAACTGGGAAAGAAGAGGTGGGGGTTCAGAACACACAGGAGAACCTTCCAAAGCAATTTCATAACCAATCGTACTCCCTACAGTTAATGTGTTCAGCTGGTAACTTCAAGGTTGGAACTTCAAGTCCACATAGAATAGAGGTTCTCGACCTGCGAGTGGTTTGAGGGGTCGCCAAAGACCATCGGAAAACACATATTTCCAATGGTCTTAGGAACCGAGACACCGCTCCTCTATCCGTCCCCAGGTGGGTCCACTCAGGTACAGATACACCCACATACGAGTACGGCTACACTGTGCTTCAAGACAACATTTCATTTCTTTGTCATTAGAAATAAATATTTCACCATAGATAATTACATATTGTTTTGGTGATGAATCGCTATGCTTTAATTATGTTCAATTTGCAAGAATGAAAATACATCCTGTATATCAGATATTTACATTACGATTTATAACAGTAGCAAAATGACAGTTAGGAAGTAGCAAGGAAAGTAATGTTATGGCTGGGGGGGTCGCCACAACATGAGGAACTGTAGGAAAGGGTCACGGCATGAGGAAGGTTGTGCACCACTGACATAGAAGTAAGTCCCTTGGAAGAATTAGCTTCTGCAAAAATACACAGCACAGTCTACGCTGACACATGTGGGGTCACCGGGAGTTGGAACCGACTCCATGGCAGCTGGTACAGTGCCCTTGTATGCAGTCCTGACGTCTGCTGACATACTTGTGCTTGGTCCTTCAAGATGGGCTGGCAGGGTGCAGAGCAACCACCAGCTCCAGTTAGGGCTCATGCGCAGAGTAAAGCAGGAAGGGGAGTCCATGTTCTGGGAGAATCTGGCCAACGGAAAGCAAGATCCCATCCAGCAGGTGGAAGAACTACATCTAGCCCCAAGTGTGTGTGAGGTAGTTAGTTTATTGTGCCAACCTGGCCAATAAACACATGTGGGGTTGGTTAATTGAAAGGCAGAGGAATAAATTGTTCGGTAAGCCTCGCCTTTCTAGTTCTCGGGTTTCTTGCTTTGTGATGGTCGGACCAGGGTGCAGCTGCCTTAGCCAGTTCCCTGCTTTAGCTGGCAAGGCTCATTTCCTGCAAGACATCCCTGAGGAGAAGCCACATGGACCTACCCTGATGCAGCCCTGGGTGCTGGAGCACCCATGTGGAGACCCCTGCCAGCACTGAGATGCTTACATGCTCACTGACTCGGCTTTCTTCCTGCAGTCGGCATCACTTCGTGTATTTTGTGAGATGGAGGAGGACTTTGTGAATTGGTGGCAGACATATGGGTTAATGTTGGACTCGTGGGTTTGGGCAGCACTGTGTTGGGATGTTTTCTTGATGCGCACTTAACCTTTATATAAACTCTCGCTTATACACGAGTGCCTGTGGATTTGTTTCTCTAAAGTACCCAGACTAATACAGTGTGTGTACAGGGAGGGTGGCGGGACACTGCAAAGCAGGAGGTTAGGGCCTCAGTGAAGTAGGCTAGAGCTCAGGGACTAGCCTGAGTCCTAAGAAGCAACCTCAGGACCCACCAAGAAGCACAGTCAGACAGGACACACAAGTGCGGGTGAATGCAGGAAGCTAGAGCTTATTAGACTTATCTCCACTTAGACCAGCGATCTGGGCTGAGGCGGCAGGATTTTAGGCTGGTAGAATTCTATCCCATTGGCGTTTTATCTTGATTCTACTGATTACCGACTGGTAGGCTGTCAACTAGTTAATTAATATCTCTGAGTTGCCATTGCCTCATCTTTAAAATGGGGATAATGACATGTATTTGGCAAGGCTGTGGTGAAGAGGAAGTGATGTAATGGGTACAAGGCAGCTTGCTTAGAGACTGGCACTACTGTAACCCAAGCCAGCCTCTCTGCTGTCGAGTCGATTCTGACTCATAGCAACTCTAGAGAGGACAGAGTGGAACTGCCTCTTAGGGTTTCCTGAGACTGTGTCTCCACCGAATAGACAGCCTTGTCTTTCACCTACGGAACTGCTGGTGGGTTCAAACGACTTACTGACTTGTAGTTAGCAGTCCACCGTGGAAGCCACTCTTCCCTCCCAGCACCAGTATAAACGCTGCATAAACAGAACTGTTATGACCATTACACCTAAATCCAAACCACATGTACAAAGTGGGATGCAGAGAAGGAGCTTCCAATTGTCTTCCAAACCGGTCTGGGTCAGCAAAGAAGCTGGACGATGCTACATCTGGAGTTTTAAAGCTGGGCTAGGCAGGAACTAGAAGTGGTCCTTGGAACTCTGCAAAAGTTCTGGTGGGGTGACAGTTGATCGCTCTGTGACTAACCAAAAGGTGTGTGGATCCAACATGCCCAGTGGCTCTGTGGGAGGCAGACATGGGGATGTGTTCCTGTACAGCGTGCAGCCTAGACATCCCTGTGGAGCAGCTTTACTCCATCACGCGTGGCCATTCTGAACGGAAACGAATGCCGGAGCACGAAACACCGATTTCTCACTCATGCGGTTTGAAGTTTGAAGAAGGACCAGCATGAAGTGTTGGCCTGTTGACTTTTCTTTCCAGCTTGAGGAGAACTGAGCCCAAAGGCAGTGTCCAACAAGTCTTGAAGAAAGAGAGGAGACAGGATGTAGAATTAGAGAACAAACCAACCAGCTAATATAGTGAAACGCAATAGACCTTGTCAAACAGGGACCAGAACACACACACACACACACACACACACACACACACACACACACTTTCGTCAAGTTGATGCCAACTCCTGGTTAACCCATGTGTTAGCTGTAATCATTACGAACAGGCCTTTTTCCTGCAATACGCTGGGTGCGTTCCAACCTTGAATCTTCCCACTGGTTCCATCAAGCAAACCTTCTAATTGAGTGTTGTTGCCATCTACCTGATTCTGATTCATGGCGATCCCATGTGTTACAGAGTACAGCTGCTCCGTGGGGTTTTCCGACTGTAATCTTCACAACAGCAGATCCCCACGTCTTACTCCCAGGGAGCACCTGGGTGCCTCTGAATTGCCATTAGCAATAATAATCTTTCCATTAGCCGATCACCTAACTGTTGGCCTCTTTTAGGGACCTTTACTTGGGGGGAGGAGCGCAGTCACACCATGGGCTAAGCATTGGACAGTTAGCCACAAGGTTGGCAGTTCAAAGCCCCCAGTTGCCCCTCAGGAGAAAGATGTAGCAGTCCGTGCCTATAAACATTTACAGTTTCAGAAACCCTAGGAAGTTCTATTTTGTCCTATGAAGCAGAATCACCTTGGTGGCCACAGGTTTTTGTCTCCTCCATCTTATTTCAGGGGCAATCCCTCAATGTACCTAAAACGCTACGGTTATGTATTTAGTTCTTTGAAGTCGGTATTCTTCTCCCGGGGCCTATTGTTTCAAGTCTACGTGTAGGAGGTGGAGAGCTTTTCTCTCATAGTTCTTGTACCCAGGCCATGGTCTGCTGAGATGCCCTCAACTCACCCAGAGAACGTCTGCGGACATTGGCTATCCCTAGACACAGGTCAGACAACTGTGAAAAAGAAAGAGAGAGAGAGAGAATGAGAAGGGAGGGAGGAAGGAACCGCTGCCATCAAGCCCACTTTGAATCATAGCCACCCAGAGGACAGGGTAGAACTGCCGCTGTGGGGATCCGGAACCTTACAGGATCAGAAAGTCTCATCGTTTTTGCCTAGAGAAGGTGGTGAGTTAAACTGCTAACCTTGCACCACGGGGTCAGACCATATCAAGAAGAGAAAGCGATCTGAGGGCCTCTGAAGCTTTGAGAAGGAACTAGAATATGGTAGAAGCTCGATTAGCATTTGCTCCCTGGTTCCTGCGGATTCCAGGGTCTAATGCCATCTGGTTTACATATTCAGTCTTCTTTGTGGGAGGAAACAGCGCAGCAGAGTGAGTAGAGGAACGTCATCTGTGTAATTTCCTCTCACTGGAGCCCAACCCCTGATGGGCCCTTCTTCCTTGGACTGCAGACTTCTGTCACGGAAGCCACTGCCTGTAAGTTAGGTATCCTATATATAGACCCAGGAAACTGGATTATAACAGAGCAGTTTAAATGTAGTTACCAGTGCTACGCTGGAAATGGATGGGGTGAGGAAATGCGGTTCATCCAAGTTGAGATATGATTTAAGTGTAGAATTCCTACAGCCTGAACCAGGAGGCAGAGGACATTGATAGAGGTCAAAATAAAGGCATGTACACATGTAAGTATAGAATTCATACAACCTGAATCAGGAGGCAGAGGACATTGATAGAGGTCAAAATACAGACATGTACACATGTAAATATATTTCTATATAATGAGAGGGGAATAGATCTATGTACTTATATCTAGATGTTAAGAATTAAGGTTGCAGATGGACACTGGGCCTCAACTCAAGTATTTCCTCAATGCAAGAACACTTTTTTCTAATAATCCAGCATTCCTGACGCTCACCTTCCCAACACAATCGCTGAAGACAAAATGTGTGCATAAGTAAATGTGATGAAGAAAGCTGATGGTCCCCGGCTATCAGAAGATAATAGTATCTGGGGTCTTAAAGGCTTGAAGATAAACAAGAGGCCATCTAGTTGAGAAGCAATAAAGCCCACATGGAGGAAGCACACCAGCCTGAGTGGTTATGTGGTGTTCATGGGATCAGGTATTCAGGCATCTAAAACCCAGAACAAAATCATACCCAATGTGAATAGGGGAGGAGGTGCCATGGAGTGGAGACCCAACGCCCATCTGTAGACAATTGTACATCCCCTCACTAACAGAAGGAAGTGAAGAGCCAGGCAGGGTGCAGTACAGCACCGATGAAACACACAACTTTCCTCTAGTTGTTTGGTGCTTCCCCCCCCCCACTATCATGACTTCAATTCTACCTTACAAATCAGATTAGACCAGAGCATGCACTGCTACAGATAAGAGCTGGAAACACAGGGACTCCAGGACAGATAAACCCATCAGGACCAATATTGAAAGTCGCCATGCCAGCAGTGAAAGGGGAAGGTGGGGGGAGAAAAGGGGAATTGATCACAATGACCTATCTATAAACCCCTCCCAGAGGGATGGACAACAGACAAGGGGGTAAAGGGAGGCATCAGACAGTGCAAGACATGAAAAATAATAATAATTTATAAATTATCAAGGGTTTGTGAGGGAGGGAGTGACGGGCAGGAAGGGGGTAAAATGAGGAGTTAATACCAAGGACTGAAGTAGAAAGAAAATGCTTTGAAAACGATGATGGCAACATATGTACAAATGTGCTTGACACAATGGATGGATGGATGGATGGATGGATGGATGGATTGTGATGAGTTGTGTGAGCCCCCAATAGAATGATTTTTTTAAAAAAGGTCACTGAAAACCAGAGAGACCCTCAAAGAGATAGGTTGACACGCTGCCTTCAGCAATGGGTACAGACATGGCAGTGATCATGAAGAGGAAACCAGACCCAGCAACGCTTTGTTTTGTTGTGACTGTGAGTCAGAGCTGACTGACAGCAACGAACTACAGCAGCAGTCCTAAATAATACTGACACATGTAACCCGTGTATGATGATTAGAGGGACGTTTTATTTTGGGAATGAGGCTGTATGAATGATGCTTTTTAATTAAATACTTTTACTGAGGGCTCTTACATCTCGTATCACAATCCATACAATCATCCATTATGTCAAGCACATTTGTACATATGTTGCCATCATTGTTTTCAAAGCACCTTCTTTCTACTTGAACCCTTGATATCAGCTCCTAATTTTCCCCTCTCCTTCTCCCACCCACCCTCCCTCACGAACCCTGGATAAGTTATAGATTATCATTTTCATATCTTAAATCAATCTCTGTCTCCCTTCACCCACCTTTCTGTTCTTTGTCCCTTGGGAGGGGGTTATAGGTCATTTGGAAACACATTGTTATGATTTAACAATGTGATGGCATTACATTGTACATGTGAAAAAAATTGAAATGGCAAGGGCTTTGTTATATTTGCTGAAATTAAACAAGAAGGAAAAACATTTCCATATGGATCATTGTACTGCCTACATGTCCATTACTTTTTGTCTGGTAAGAATAGAGCTGGCACTTGCCCTTACAGATCCCAGCTGCATGGACAAAGGGAATGTTCCCTTATCTTCAGCTGTGACTTTGCTTGGATCCATAATCAATGCTCCTGGAGGCAGCGGTCAAGAAATTGAATGATGTATTGCATTGGCCAAATCTACTACACAAGACTCCTTAAAGTGTTGAAAAACAAGGATGTCGCTTTGAAGACCACGGTGCACCTGACCCAAGGCATGGTATTTCTGATCCCTTCATATGCATGTTAAAGAAGAATGTAGGGAAACCGGTGCATTTGAATTATGGTATTGGAAAATGATATTGAAAATACCATGGACTTCTACAACAACAAACAAAATCTGACTTGAAAAAAAGTACTTCAAGAATGCTCCTTAGAAGCAATGATGGCTAGACTTTGTCTCACATACTTAGGACCTGTTCTCAGGAGAGGCCAGTCCCTGGAAAAGGACATCATAGTTGGTAAGGCAGAAGGTCAGTGAAAAAGAAAAAGACTCTCCAGGAGATGAATTGACACAGTGGCTGCACCAATGGGCCCAAGCCTAACAATAGCCCTAAGGAAGGCTCCGGGCCAGGCAGTGCTTCCTTCTGTTGGGCACAGATCACCAGGAGTCAGCACGGACTCAATGGCACCTAACAAAGTTCAATAGGTGGCTCACATTGTTTTTGTTTTTCACGTTGTATTTCTATGAGACAATTCTCTTTTAGACAAAGTGATGCACTATTTCTGTCCAAAGAGTCCTGGCCTCTGAAGAGCCCATCCCACTGCGATTTAACAGAACAACCTGTCCTCCATCCAGTGGCAAAAGAATCAGCTCATCTCGGAAGAGCAAGGAGTGGTGGCTGCGGGCAGCTGAAGGTAAGGGAACATCCCCTTTGTCCATGCAGCTGGGATCTGTAAGGGCAAGTGCCAGCTCTATTCTTACCAGACAAAAAGTAATGGACATGTAGGCAGTTGAGAATCACCCCACCCATCAAGACCTGCTTGGCTGCTGAGAAACTCTTGTCTCCCCCTTTTTATTTGTCTGCTGACACTTTGTTGGATGGGGTCTCTTGTGAAGCATCTTGGTCAATGTCTTGTTGCCGAGTCAGTGATTCTGAAAGAGCTTCTTCTCTGAAGTGAAGAACTGAATTCCATTCTCAATGAAATGGGCTCAGACATACCAACCATCCTGAAGATGGCAAAAGACTGGCTAGCATTTGGTTGTAGTACACATAAAGTCGCCAGGAGATAAGTCAACTCCTCTAGAACTAGAAAATTGGTCCTTTATTAGATTAATAATAGAACACCCTTTAGGTTCTGCTGATTTTGAACCTCTGGCATCTAGAATTGTTAAGAGAGTAAGTGTCTGTTGTTGAAAGGCGCAGATGTATGGTGATGGGTTATAGCAGCCAGAGAAGACCAATACAATCACTCTGCTCTGTCTATTGGCATCTTGCCCCCTCAGGTCCTAATGATTGCTTGCCTGGGTGAATTTCTTGGGCCTTTCTATCGTCTTGCCTTCCTTAATGTGACACCTGCTGATATTTATAGCATAGGTTTCACACATCAATGTAAGCATCTTCTTCTTCCTGTTTTCTTCATCTTAAAACCACATGATCAAGTCAGCCGGGCTCCAGGCAAATCTATCTTCTTGGGAACAGCATCCAGGATAGGTTATGATGGGCAGGCAGAGAGACCCCTAAGAGATTTCTTTGGGAATCTCTATGTGAAAGGACGGCTGCAGGGACTCGTAAGAGGTTTGTGCTAGTTGGGATTTAGAGTTTTATTTTTCACTTTGGCCATCTCAGGGTGCCCGGGATTTTGATAGTTACTGGCAGGAGGCAATGAAGCTCTGGGCATTCTCATTTGTTCCTATTAGTTGCCACTGAATCAGCTCTGACTCCTGGGTGACCCCGCGTATCACAGAGCGCGATGATGCCAGGTCTTATGTTGCTACTTTCATAATCACTGGCATGCTCTGGCCCATCACTGCGGCCACTGGGCACCAGGGAGTTTCCAAACAGTCATAGAAAAACGCCCTGACTCCACTGTCCACTAAGTGTTTGAAGGCTCCCTGTGTAACAGTGTTTCTCACCATGTGGGTCACGACCTTTGGGGGTCACCCGATTCCTAACAGTAGAAAAATTACAGTTAGGAAGTAGCAAGGAAAATAATGTTGTGGTTGGAAGTTACCACAACATGAGGAACTGTATGAAAGGGTTCGGCATGAGGAAGGTGGAGACAGGCTGCTGTATAACCTATTTTGAGTACCTTCCAACCAAGGGGGCAGATCTATTACTGTACTGAACAGTATTCTATTCTATTGGTGTCCATAGGATTTCCCATGGGTTATTTGTTTTAAGTAGGTTACCAGGCCTTAATTTCTAGTCTGTCTTAGTATGGAAGCTCCACCAACATTCATATAGTTTCCAGTATCATAGCAACACATATCCATCACAGTGCCATAAACTGACAGATGTGGGGCTGGGAGTTGGGGGCCAAGTATCATTATATCCAGGGCTTTTTATGAACCTTAACATGAAAAACAAAACA
Source organism: Tenrec ecaudatus (assembly GCF_050624435.1). Taxonomy (NCBI): domain Eukaryota; kingdom Metazoa; phylum Chordata; class Mammalia; order Afrosoricida; family Tenrecidae; genus Tenrec; species Tenrec ecaudatus. The sequence continues at coordinate 318,808,849 of NC_134530.1, read as the reverse complement.
GAAGCAAAAACTAGCAGGTCTTGATGGCTGAATGGCCCCAGGCATGAAGAAAACAGAAAATACTAGAATTCCTGGGAAAAATAAAGAGTCGTAGTCTTTACTGGAAATGGAAATATTAATACAGAATGAGGATTTTCGAGATAAAATTGCAAATTCTTTATTTGGTGTGCTGAATTTCAGACAACAGTGATCCATCCAGATGGAAATGAAATCACTACTATCCCCGACTCCGGTGTACCCAGCACCTCCAGATGATGCCTCTGTGGTCATATGGGTGGTGGTGTGAGGGGCTGGCAAGTCAGATCTCACTTTCCTCACCCTGTGGATGCCACACGCGGATTTCTAGGTTGTACTACGTATGTGTCATATCACCAGGCCCTTTCTGTACAGAGAGGCCAGGTGTACTCAAACAGCCAGCCTTGTGGGCTGCTGAATGGCCATTGTTGTGACACCAGGGCTCCTTAAGCAGCACTGTCGTTATCCACTCCCTTCCCTCATTTTAAAGAAACTGTGGATTGGGAATGGGGTTCAGGGTACAGAGCATATTGGTTGTCTGCTCAGCACGGTGTACAGGTTTTGTTTCACGTCCTTGACTTCAAGGGAGCATCACCTGTGCACTATTTCCCAGTTTCCTGTTTCCATTCCTCCCTCCTTCTTAACCCTTCTGAATATGGTCCTTGAATACACACTGTTTTCATGTGCCCTTGGGCCAATTCCAAGTCTGATAGCCCTATAGAGCCAATAGATCACACACACACCCTATAGATTTCCAAGGCTGTGAATTTTTATGGCAATAGAACACCAAGTCTTCTCTTATGCAGAGCCAAGGAAAGGGTTAAAGCCACCACATTTTCATCAGCCTCTAAGTGCTTAACATTGTGTCACCAAGTCTCATTATTGTACCTATCATCCTATACTATGGGTACCAATTTAACTTTCCATCTCCCTGACCGTCTGTGAGCTCCTGAAGGGATAAAACGATGTCCCCTTATAGCTCTAGCACCAACTATACTCTCTAGAACCTAGTAGTAGTCAGTGCATATGTGTTACCTAAATTCATGAACGGAATTGGGTTCAGATAAGAGATCTGGGCTGGATATGAAGACTGTGACCTTGAAAGCCCAAGTTTAGAGGTTGAAATCATTTTAAACGGCACGTGTGAAAAGGATGAGAGATCGGCCCTGGCCTGAGTTCCACAATGAATCTGGAGTGGTTCTAACTAAGCATACCTCTAAACACTGATGTAATACTCAAGTGTCAGAGATCTTGATACTAGGAGAAAGAAGATAGGAATCTAACATTGCCATCTACCCAGGGCTGTCGGGAAACTAATAGTATTTTTTATTTGTCAGCCAGTTCAATGTGTGCTCACCCTTACCAATGTTGTCATTTTCCTGAGCATCAACGAGAGGTCTAGAGACATGAGACATGCCTGGTTTCTGAGTACGTCCAATGATATTCTGTATACGATCAGAGACAGGGCTGGGTGAGATGCCTAAGAGGGGATAGATATACTTCCTCTTGCTTGACTATTGCTACTGTTCAAAAACCTACCAAAAATAGAGAACATTCTTTAAAATCTCGTTCAAGCACTGGTACCAAATGTTCTCCTTTACATTAGCAGCCAGATCCTTTTGCACCTCCTGTAGGGCCAGGGTAGGGGGCTTTGAGTCATGTGAAGGCCCAAAGAAATAGATTGCTCTTAGCGTCATAGCCACGACCTGTAATTGAATTCCCCTAGGAATCTTATCATACATTGATTGAACCTAAGTATGTCAAGAGTCTGCTCTCTATTATCTGCATTAGCAGCCTCTACACAGAGCCCTTCATTCAAACCACATTTACTAAGCGACTAATAAGCCCTGTGCTAGACCTCTGTGAGACACAAAGACAAATAAGACACATCCCTTTGTCCCCAGCATTCCATCTCTCCACCTCTGCAGAGGACCAGTTACACACAGACTCTATCACAGGAAAGCTAAGATCAATTCCATCAAAGAAATGTGATGAGCAATCCATATTATCATGAGATTAACCATTAATTATTGGGTTGACATGGTAAAGATCAACCTGACTTTTTTGGAATAGGCAGTAACTCAGTCTCCAGGCTTAAGCACTTATTCTTTAAACAGGGCTTAAAGATATGCTCCTCCATCACATCACTTCTTCGGTTACTGCAGACATGTTCCGGCCGCCATCTTTCTTGTTTATCCATCCACTTTAGGGCAGCACTTGAATGTACACAAGACGGTTTGGGGTTGGCTCTCGGACTGACGACTCATTTTCAGCTGCTCATGCCTCGCTTTCCAGTTCTCCTGGGTCACTCCCATGTTGCCCTAAATCACTGGACAGTAAAGTTTTAACCTTCCTGTATGTGACGCTACGCTTCAGAGAAAGCTTCATGGCATGTTAATAAGGACTCTGGGAAGCGGTATTATCATCCTTGGCAATCCGTCCACAGTCTCATCTCTTCCCGAGGAAGGAAGAGACCCTCTATGCCTCTCACACCGCCATAGCTCGAGGCCCATCATCCACGGATTGGATGAAACAAAGCTTTCTGAAAAAGAGTCCCTCTGCTATTTGTAAAATAATACAGCATTTAGATTCCCCTTCAACAGTTTTTAATAAAATAGCTATGAGTCTAATCAATTCTGATTAGATGGTAGTAAGTTTTTAAATAAATAATTTTATATCAATTGTTTCATGTCACTAGTTTTTTTAAATGTATAACGTGTCAGCTTCTCATTATTTCCACTCTATATGTTCCATTTCTGTTCATCTAGCTCCCCTGTCCCGTCTTGCTTTCTTCTCTTTGATTTGGGCTCAGGGGTGGACATCCACTCTCATGTAATTAATTGCTAATGGACGCGAATTACTCACAGGTGATACCGTTTATTTTACAAGCCATTCTGTTATTTGACTGAAATGTGATCTACAGAAATAGCTTCAAATCCAAGTTTAAAGGGAGTTCCACTCGTAGTCTCTATTGATCCTATATATCTGGCCTTTTTTAAGGATTTGAGTTTTGTTCTACATTTTTCTCCCCATGCTAGCTGGGTCCTTCTATCCAGGCTCAGAATGTTCCCTTGTGGTGCCTGGACACCATCCCATTTTTTGGGTCTCAGGTGTATGTTGTTTCTTTTAAGCAGTTGGTCCCCTGGCCTAGTTTCTTCTTTGAGTTTTTAATTATCTCCCTTCTCTTTTGTCCCATATGAGTAAAGACCGGCAGATGTACCTTAGGTGGCCACGTGCAAGTTTTTAAAACTTCAGACACGACTCACCACTCTCAAGTATAGAACATTAATTTTGTGAATTATGTTAAAAATATTAAGAAATTGGTTCCTGCGACAATGGTCCCAGCCCTTTTGCCCTAGTAAACTAATTTGGTGAGTTTTCGGTTATGTCAGCCTCTGTAGCTGTGTTCCCTGTGGGGTTTGTTATATATGCAGCTGACACGAATGTATATATTGTGTATCTATATGTATGTATGTGTATAAGTCTCTACCAATAAACTAATTCCTGCCAATGCAATGACTCACATATGCCTTCATCTACATATATATGTGTTCTACCTACTCATGTAAACACACTTTTTGGGGGGGATAATTTTTACTGTTATGGAAAATTTGTGTATACTTAAGCATTCAATGTAATTTTCCCATGTTCTCATATACTTCTTAGTGTCTTTATTTACCTTGGTCAACTTGTGCTGACTTCACCCATGTTTGAGACTACATTTCCCATCACCGAAAGTAACAAGCGCCTTTTCCCTAGAATGTGATTTTCCTGTCCCTCTTTCTCACATCCTTGGTAGCCATCAAGTAACTTTGCTTTCTGTATGCATATTATTATGAATTTTTTATACAATTGGATAACGTGATTTTGTCTTTTTTGCAATTGACTTGTTTCATTCAAGGAGTCCTGGGGGATGCAATGGAGTGGCCATTGAGCTGCTAATTGCAAGGTCAATGATCTAAGCCCACTAATGACTCCGAGGGGGGAGGGGATGAGGCTGTCTGCTTGAGGAACACTTACAGCCTCAGCAACTACCATATATACTCATGTATAAGCTGAGTTTTTCAGCACAAAAACTGTGCTGAAAAACTGGGGTTCGATTTATACACAGGTCAGTGGTACCCCAGCGAGGTGTACCGTCTCGCGGGTGACACTTCAGGGCTTTGAATGTTTGTTTACTCACATCTAACCAATCAGAGCCATCCTATGACGTGGACGGCTCCAATTCTCAGAAGCACCGTAGTGATTCAGTTACGCTGGCAGCTGAACTCATAAGTATGTGTCTGTGTTCCGTCTCTCCCCTCTGGTCTCTGTGTTAAATCACATCCTGTATCCCCCGCCCCCATAGGCTAACAGGTCAGTGGGGGGGAACGGGGAAAGGGGGGACATTACCATGAAATTTCTTTTTCAAAGTGTCTTCTTTTTTTATCCTATAAGAAATGGATACTCTTGAAACAAAACAAAAAAGCTGGTCATATGAGGCTGGTTTCAAAACGAAGGTTGTATCAAGAGCAGAAGAGAGCAATAACTGTATTGCAAGTAGGGAATTCTGTGTTGACGAAAAGCAAGTGAAGGAGTGGTGGAAAATGAAGGCTGACTTCGAACAGATTCTAAAAGCTAAAAAAGCTCGTCATGGTTTAACACCTTTTTATGGGGCTCTAGAGAGTGAATTGCATAAATGGGTTATGGAGTGTCGTCAAAATGGTTACTGTGAAATACGCATGGGAATCTGCATATGTGTTCTACAAATGGCTAAGGATGAAAAATATAAAGCACCAGGCATTGAAAAATTTGCTGCATCAGCAGGGTGGTTCATGAATAGGTTTGGCCTACTATGTTTGAGACAAAGAACAAAGATTTCCCAGAAATTGCCACAAGACTTTGAAGTAAAAATTATGTCATTCCAGTCATTTATTATAAAATAAAGAAGAATTTATAATTATGACCTGGCAGATATTGGGAATATGGATGAAACTGTCATGGCTTTTAATCTTCCAAACAACAGAACTGTGGCAAGTTTAGGAGAAAAAACATTTTTCTCAAAACCACAGGAAATGAAAAAAAAAAAACACTTTACAGTTGTTCTATCATGTTTGGCTAATGGAACTCAGCTGCGTCCTATCATTATTTTTAAAAGAAAGACCTTGCCTAAAAAGTTCAATTTCCTACCAAGAATTACTGTGCGTGCACATGTTAAAGGCTGGATGGATGAAGACGGAACAAAGAAATGACTGGAAGAAATTTGTAGCCAACGACCAGGAGCAGCCTTAAAGCAAAAGCCATCGTTACTTGTTTGGGATTTGTTCAGAGCCCACCTATCGGATGACATAAAAAAAAATTGGCAAATCTAGTAAAGTTACTTTAGCCGTTATTCCAGTGGGCTTACGTCTGTACTGCAGTCTCTGGATGTATCTTTAATAAGCCTTTTAAAGACCATGTGCGAAGGATGTGGCATGAATGAATGTCATCTGGTCAAGCCCAACTAACAAAAGGTGGAAATCTCATGAAGCCTGACATAGAGTTAAGAGCAAAGTGGGTTCGAGATGCATGGGAAGACATTCCAGAAGACGTGGTGTGACATGCCTTCCAGAAACGTAGTATTAGTAATGCTGTGGATGGCAGTGAAGACTGCGCTTTGTATGAAAATGACAGCAGTGATGGTGATGACGGCGATCTCAGTGAGGACAGCGTCTATGATGACCTCACACCAGCTGAAGCTCTGCATTGGGATACGGATGATAATGATGAATCCAGTTTTGAAGAATTTTAACTCTTTACATTTTAAGTCGGTTGCTGATTGAGCTCATTACCCCACTGATGTCTCAATTTTTAGTAATGTTAGTTTCATTTGTTTTGATTATTGAAACTCACCAATACCTTCTGCACTTTCCACCCTAGGCTTATACTCGAGTCAATCAGTTTTTCTGATTTCACAGGTAATAATTAGGTACCTCGGCTTATCCTCGGGTCGGCTTATATTCGATTATATATGGTAAGTAACAGTTCTACGCTGTCATTTCTAGTTGGAATTGACTCTACACAGTGAGCATAGTGGGTTTAATTTCACTCAGCAGAATGTCCTCTAAGTTCATCCATGTCACAAGATATAGCACAGACTCCTCCTGTCTTTGTAATTGTCTATATGTCTGCTGTATGTAATAGTAAAGATTTGCTTATACACGGTTTGCTTTTCCATTCCTTTATTGACACACGCTTACTAGTCGGTTGTGTCTATCTTTTCCTGTTGTTAATAATGCTGCAGTGAACATGGCTCTGCATATGTCTAATCATATCACTGCTCTTCTCTCTCTAAGATGCATATACCTAGATGGGGGATCAATGGGTCATATGGTATTCCTATTTACAGCCTTTTTGAGAAAGTGCCGTATTGTTTCCCATAGTGGGTGTACTATTTTACAATCCCATCAGAAATATGAGTTCCAGTTCCCCATAATCTGGCCACCACTTTAATTTTGTTTTTGTTTTTTCGGGTTTAACCTTTTATTCTTCTGATTAGATATCTTCCGTTGCTCCTATTTTTTTAATTTGGTTTTTGCTGTCATTTGTTGGTTTTATTTTTATCATTGCCATTTCTGCAGATGTGAAGTGGTATCTCATTGTAGATTTTGTTTGCACATTTCTAAGAATGCATTATTTCATGTATTTGTAGGCCATCTCAATGTCTTCTTTGGTGAACTGTATGTTCATGACCCTTTCTCATTGTTCTGAATGAATTGCTTGTCTTTATGCTGTTGAGTTGTTGAAGCTTTCTATGTGTTTTAGTAATTATTACCTTGCTAAATACATCATAGCCAAAGACTTTCCCCCAAATTTGGGAGAGGTCTTTTTATCCCTTGGGAAAGTCTTTTGATAAACATAAATATGTAATTTTAAAAAAGTGCCAGTTATCTCATGTTATCTTCTGTTGTTTGTATATTTTTACTTTTGTTTGCTAGGCTACATATGCCAAAACTCAGTCTTTTATTTTGGCCTTATGTGATCTTGTAGGAACTTTATACTTTCAGCTTTAATATGTATGTCTTGAAGGCAAATTATGGATCTTGTTTTACTCTTCTGCATACAAACCTCCAACACAATTTCCTAAAGAGACTGTTTCTTCCCTGTTGGATGAACTTTGGCTTTTACTTCTGGGTTCTCATTTCCATTCCATTGATCTAATCATCTTTCATTGAACCCACTACCAAGCTATTTGGGTTATTATGACTGTATGTTTTGAGATTGTGATTACTTTGTTCTTTTTAAAATTGCTTTAGCTATTTGAAGCCTCCTTCGTTGCCAAATAGAGTTAAGATTAATTTTTTCCATTTCATTTAAGAATGTTGTTGGGATCATGTTGTATCTATCGATTGCTTTTAAACATAGTGTTGACATGTTCACTGTGCTACCATCTATGATCATGGAATGCTTTGTCCATTTATTCAAGGAGTCTTTTTTAGCTCTTCCAATATTGTTGTATCATTTGTGTTGTATTTTTTAGATTTATTTCTTGGTGTAATTTTGGTTGTTTTTAAAATTATTTTATTGGGAGCTCGTACAATTCTTATCACAATCCATAAATCCATTCATTGTGTCAAGCACATTTGTACCTTTGTTGCCATCATCATTCTCAAAACAGTTGTCCTCTACTTAAGTCCTCATTTCCCCCCTCCCTCCTCACTCCCTCCTCCCTCATGAACCCTTCATCATTCATAAATTATTATTTTGTCATATGTTACACTGTCTGACGTCTCCCCTCACCCACTTCTCTGTTGTCCATCCCCCAGGGAGGAGGTTATATGTAGATTCTTGTAATCGGTTCCCCCTTTCCACCCCACATTCTGTCCACCTTCCAGGATCGCCACTCTCACCACTGGTCCTGAAGGGTTCCTCTGTCCTGGATTCCCTACGTTTCCAGTTGCTATCTGTACCAATGTACATGCTCTGGTCTAACCAGACTTGTAAGGTAGAATTGGGATCATGATAGTGGGGGGAAGGAAGCATTTAAGAACTAGAGGAAAGTTATATGTTTCATCATTGCTACCCTGCACCCTGACTGGCTCATCTCCTCCCCACAACCCTTCAGTAAGTGGGTGTCCAGTTGCCTACAGATGGGCTTTGTGTGTCCACTCTGCACTCACCATCATTTACCATGATCTGATTTTTGTTCTTTGATGCTTGATACCTGATCCCTTCGACAGCTCGTGGTCACACAGGCTGGTGTGCTTCTTCCATTGGGCTTTGTTGCTTCTGCGTTAGATGGCCACTTGTTTACCTTCAAGACTTTAAGACCCCAGATGCTCTATCTTTTGATAGCCGGGCACCATCAGCTTTCTTCACCACACTTGCTTATGCACACGTTTGTCTTCAGTGGTCATATCGGGAAGGTGGGCACCCACTGATATGATTCTTTTGTTCTTTGATGTCTGATACCTGGTCCTTTCTACACCTCATGGTCACACAGGCTGGTGTGCTTCTTCCATGTGGGCTTTGATGCTTCTCAGCTAGATAGTCACTTGTTTATCTACAAGCCTTTAAGACCCCAGACACTATATCTTTTGAGAGCCAGGCACCATCAGCTTTTTTCACCACATTTGCTTATGCACACATTTGTCTTCAGCAATCATGTCGGGAAGGTATGAATCGTGGAATACCAATTTAATAGACCAACATGTTCTTGCATTGAGTAAGTACTGGAGTGAAGGCCCAATGTCCATCTGCTGCCTTAATACTAAACCTATAAATATATGCATGTAGATCTCTTTCCCCACCATCCTATATAAATATATTTACATATGTACATGCCTGTATTTAGACTTCTATAAATACCCTCTGTCACCTACTTCTTTCTTCTATTTCCTTTTACTTTCCTCTTGTCCCACTCCCATGCTCAGCCTTCATTTGGGTTTTAGTAACTTCTCTCGGTTACATTGTCCTTGCTGAATCCCTACCAGGCCTCTCACACCCTACTTGCCACTAATTTTGTATCACTTGTTGCTCCCCTGTCCCTGGGTTGGTAAATTGTTTCTTGGTTTTTATCCTTTTGGGAGCCTATCCTGATTTTTGAGAGAAAATTATCTCCAAAGGAAACCAGAGTTTATTTTTGTAGACTCTCATTATATGTATGCAATGCTTTCATATACTTTCAGAGTAAATAGTACTAACTGTACACATATATATGTACAAGGGGGCTTCAAAAAGTTTGCAGAAAGATGGAATTGCATGATAATTAATTTTTCCATGAACTTTTAGGAATCACTTTGTATATACACACATATATAGATAAAAATTATATCTATATATTAGTGACTTCAAAAAGTTTATTTTAAAATTCCACTATCTTTCTAAAATAATTATTTTTCCTTGAAAATTGAACTGTTAGAGTGGATTCATTTGCAGACCTGAAAGGTGACGAAGGGTCATAGATTCAAGGATTCTCCCAGTCGTTGACTAACCAGCGATCCTGGTCTTTCTTATGATTTCTCCCACTTTATCCGGGAACTTCTAACGTGATTCCTTTCAGAGCAGTTGGTAATGGTAGCTGGGCACCATCTAGTTCTTCTGGTCTCAGGGTTGTGTAGACTGGTGTTGATCTTGTCCGTTAAGAAACAAAATCAAACTCACTGCCATTGAGTCGATGCCAACTCACAGTGACTCTCTAGGGCAGCAAAGAACTGTCCCTGTGAGTTTTTGGGACAAGATCTGTTTGTGGGAGTACAAGGCCCTGTCTTTCTCTTGAGGAACCGCTGGTGGTTTCGAGCAGTGAACCTAGCATCATGTCACCATGACGCTACTAAGAGTCCATATTGTCCATTAGTCCACTGGAATAATTATTCCCATTTTCTTCACTCATATTCTCTGGATAGTGAGAGACCAGTAATCGCGCCTTAGATAGCTGCTCACTGCTATTTTAAGACTCCAGTCACCCGTCATCAAAGAGGGCTTTAGAACATGGTCTTTGTGAACTACGTAGGCAAGTTAACCTTGGTGTCTCCTGGCACCACCTTCTTGAGCTCCCAGGCCTAGCAACTCATTCCCCAAGGGATTTTCTTATGTCTAAAAAGTCTTTAGAGAAGGGGGGGAGGGGAGACTCCAGATAGGGCAAGATATGACAAAATAACGAGAGGGGAGGGAGGGGGAAAAAAAAGAGGACCTGATGCAAAGGGCTTAAGTGGAGAGCAAATGCTTTGAGAATGATTGGGGCAGGGAATGTGCATAGGTGCTTTATACAATTGATGTATGTATATGTATGGATGGTGATAAGAGTTGTATGAGTCCCTAATAAAATGTAAAAAAAGAAAAGAGGAGGAAAAAAAATGATTAGGGCAAAGAATGTACAGATGTGCTTTATACAATTGATGTATGTATATGTATGGACTGTGATAAGAGTTGTATGAGCCCCTAATAAATTGTTTAAAAATTAAAAAAAACAAAACAAAAAAGTTTTTATAATCGTGTCCTCTGTATGCTCCACCACGTTTATGGATATATATGGAGCAAAGGTAAAATATACACATATAAATATCTTCCATCAAACTGATATATATTCATGGGGATACTTCTCTTCTCCCTCCCAAACCTATCTGCCAACCCACAGATCATCATTCTTGCAGGAGTGTATATACAACAACATTTCCCTCTATGGCCTTTAACTCTGGTGCTCATTCTAGTATCTTCCCCGGCCTTCATTATTTTTTGCCGACTTTCCCTTCCACCCACGTTTATATCTGTTGACCCTGTAGCTGGTAATTGCTCCCCCACTCCCAGTAACTGTGGTAACCGTCGAGGAATAGGGAGAAACACTTTCAACCTTTTACAATTGTGGTCTCACTGAGGCTCATCCATTTGCTTAAGATCCCAAACCCTGAGCCATATGAAATCCCAACATGAGGATTGGGATGGTCCTACGGCTTTCTTCCACTGGTTTCTAACTTCAGCCACAGTTGCTTCATCCATCGAGGTGGTTAAGTCTTCCCTCTCCTCCCTTATTTTTGAGGTCTTCTTGACCTTCCTTTAAATGCTTATCCATCTAAAAACGGTTGTTTTGTGGGGGGCAGCATTCCTATAATCCCGTTCCAAAGTTTCCATGATTTCAGAGGTCCATTTGAGTTTTCATTCAAAAGTTTGATATTAGTCCTGAGCTCAAAATGGTTTATTTCCATGTCCCAAAATATCTTGTTTGTTCGAAGTCACCTTCACTAAAGAGATGAAGCCAAGTGTATTACGGTGACACCTTGTCTGCAGGATGCACTGGTCAGAGACAGGTTTAACCACATTTTGTTTGGAATAAACCCATGCATGCATTAACTGTAACTCAAGCATTATTGCTTCTTTTACTTATTCTCTCTCTCACACACACAAATGGGGGTGGGGGGCGCGACAGTTTGTGGGAAATGAAATGGAAAGATAATGGATGTTTTCTACAAACTTTTAAAAGACAGTATGTATATGCCTATATGTGTATATGTATTGTCTTTGTATATACATAGAGCCTCACACACAGAGACTGTGTGCATGTAAACTTGTAATTTCATCTCTAATGGTTATTTTCAGTAACTGAACCTACAATTAGCACAGACTACAACTAGGCGGGGCGTGCTCTGATTGCGGCACACCGGCGTCCAGACTCACACCGTGCGTGTGGTTAATTCTAAACGGACTGCCGCGCTTTCCCACCACACAGTCGCTGAGGGTATCGCTGGATCCAAGTCTTAGTTTCTTTCACAAAATGGGAATGATACCTGCCACTCGGGTACATCACAGTGGCTAGGAGAACAAGCAGGATGTCGGCATAACCATCGGCTCTGCGAGAGTGGATTTGTGATGGTGGCTGTTTTCCAAAATGTCTTCTTGACCTTCCGGCCCTTTCCTATAGACACCCGACCCCTCAGCCATCATAGTGATTGAAGATGGGCTTCGTTATGTCCTTTTAAAAAATCCAGGCAATGTTTTATTCCCATAGAAATAGAAAAGGGGCAGAGAATTTTAAATTCTGACAACGATCTGAGGGCATAGGAGAATTTTAAAACTAATATTTTATTGTGTTTTCAGTGAAGATTTACACAGATGGGCTCAAGTTGCCCATTCCCATTGGGCACATTCTTCACCGTGCAGGAACAACCATTATCACGTCTGAGCTGGTGGTTCCGTTTCCATCCAGCTAGCTTCCCTGCCCACGTATGGTCTCATTTTGGTTTTAAAATAATGGTTGATGCTTAGAGACGATGTTAGTATCTTTTGATTACTACTGCTTATAATCCTGGACCCCGAGCTAGGATGATGAGTTGCTCTACACAGAACACTCCAGAATCGTAGTTGTTACTTATTTATTCACTAGGTGTTTTCATTAAGGTTCTTTGGGGTCTGGTACAGCAACAGACCTTGAAGCCACTAAGACAAATAAGTCACAGTCTCTATTTGTGATCGAGCAGAGAACGATAAATAAGCAAGTACCATACAATGTTATGGGGGCTAGGTAGAAGCTTAGCCAGAGGACAAAGAACACTGAGGAGGGGGTGGTTGGAATCAAGAAAGGGGAGGGGAGTGTGACAAAGTTTGCCGATTGCCTACCTAATAATTATTCTCCCCCTTTCCCACATACCATGTTTCCCCAAATAAACTTGAAAGTCAAATACTCCCTATCCCTTTCTCCCTAATAACTAAGGGTACAGGTAACACAGAAATTCAATGGGGTATAAATGAAAGCTTGCTGTCTATATTCTGGGGGAAATTTTCACTCTTTTAATAAAAGACATCATGCCAGATTCTATTTTTTTCAAGATGACCACAACAACATCTTCCACCCCACGCACTCTTCTTATAATATGATCTTAACACTTCACCCTGTAAGAGATGGGGGTTTAGGTACCCTCTCCTGGATCCTGGTTTGGTGAATTTGGTGATTCTCTTAGTTCACAAAGTACAGTGGAATTTCTGAAGCCAGAACAAGACAGTTCCATGAATTTTCCATCTTGCTCTTTTGAGTTGCTTGCTCTCCAAGCGAGGCAGCCATGCTGTGAGGAAAACCAAACTAACCCATGCCCACAGCCGCCACGGCGAGACCACGTACAAAGGCTCAGTGTAGCAGCCAGTGAAACCCTCTGGCCACAGTCAGCCTCAACTCTCGATATGTGAGTGAGGATTTCTCTCAAGGATTGTAGCTCCCAGAAACTGAGTCATTCCAGTCTTCGGGTCTTCCTACCTCAGAGCATAGACACTGTAGAGAGGAGATGCACCATGCACACTGTGCGCTGGACAAACCCCTGTGGCTGTGAATCTGTGAATCTGGGGGCCTCTTATACCACTACATTGACTATTTCACAACTATAGTAACAGAAAGATAGATGTAGCTGGCATGGTCCTTGCTCTTCCCTTACAATCTGTGTGTTTTCAAAGCCCACTCCATGTCGTAGTATGTATCAGGACTACGTTTTTATCTATACCTCGGTCCTATGGGCAGAGTGGGAGTGGGGGATATCTCACACTCATCTGATTCAAGCATGATGTTGACTTTGACATTGCTGATCTAGTGAACCAAAGCATAGCTGCTCATCTCGACTCCTTGAGATCTGAGAAACATATGCTCTGATCTGGTCCACAGTATTCCAGGTTACTCGTTACTGACAGCTGAACGCTTACATAACCCACATGAGTGACCTCTATTAGAAAGATTCAGTAGCTTTGAAGGGGACAAAAGTTGATTTTAACATATCAACAACCGTCCAATCAGAATAAATGTAGCCTAGTCGTGTAAGAAGATGGGCTGTGAAGAAGAGAGTAAGGAAGTGGAAGTGAGGAGACTCCTGGGGGGAAATTTCCTATTCTGTATTCTGTTGGCCGACATCCCGCAGAGCCAAAGAGACTGAAACCAAAGAGCTATGTTATCAATGTCATCACAATTCAACCCGATTTTGGCTCTGTCTTCAACTGAAAGAATCCCGGTGGCATAGTAGATGAAGCAGTGAGAGGCTAACCACAAGGTCAGCAGTTCGAACCTACCAGCTACTGCTTGGGAGAAAGATGAGGCTGCTTGCCCAGTAAGGATTCATAGCCTCAGAAACCCTAAGAGGCCATTTTCCTCTGCCCTACAGGGTCCCTCTGAGTCAGAATTGACTCATGGCAATGAGTTTGTCTTCAACCGATCCCAAAGATTTTCTTGCCAAACCAAAAAAGCAGAACCAGCTTCATGGATACCCCAGTTGCACAGCCTCAAGTTTAGAAGGACCCGTGTGAAATTATTTTGTTTGTTACAATCATTGTGAGAAATACACGTAACATAAAACATTTGCTTTTTCAACATTTCTACCCATACAATTCAGTGACATTAATTGTAGTCCTCATGTGGTGCTCTATTAACCATTTTCAGTTTTTCCCTACCACCCACAACACAAGTTCAGGGTCGTAGGCAGTGACTTCATCTACCTGACCCACCTGCAGCCCTGAGAACCATTGATAGACTTCACCCTTGCCTCCTCTGGGTGTTTCGTGTAAGTAGGATAAAATAGTATTGGCCTTTGTGGGTCTGACTTATCTCACTCAACAGAATGAATGATTTCAAGGTTCATCCGTGTTGTAGCATGTACCAGGACTTCCTTTCTCCTTGTGGCCCCGTTATCTCCCTTTGTACGCAAGGATCCCAATGGATCTATCCTTTATCTGCTAGAGGACAGCATGGTTGTTCCCACCGTGGGGCGGTTCAGAATAGTGCTGTAAGGAACATTGGTCCACATGAGTCTGCTTTCAGTTCTTTGGGGTACACACCTGGGAGTCAAAGCGCTGGGCCATGTGGCAATTTCCTTTTAAGGAACCACTAAACTCTCTTCCATAGCAGCTGTGTTCATGCACATGCATACTCAGTGTGTCTGGGTTCACGTATGTATCAAGCACTCCAAATTTGGATGCCCCAAACCCCGTAAAAATCACTGCCCCCAAGTCGATGCCAACTCATAATAGCTCTATAGAACAGAGTAGAACTGCCCCGAGGAGTTTCAGAGACTGTAACTCTTCCCGGGAGTAGAAAGTCATGTCGTTCTCCCACAGAGCAGCTGATGGTTTCGAACTTCTGACCTTGTAGATTGCAGTCCAATGCTAACCACACCCCATATAACACTGTATACACACAAACATGCATATACATACACTCAGAACTTTCTGATTATAAATATTTGCTTATTTTTTAAAAGAAGCAAGTTAATACTTACCACAACCTTGGAAACAAACAAACAGAAATGAAGGAGCTCAAAAGTTTCCATACTTTAATTCTTTATAGGCATGAGGACAGAATTACTTCTTAACTCTTTATTTTTATTATTAATGTGCTAAATCAAACAAGTAACGTGTGCTTGGTCAATAAAGATTCTTTCATTGCGAACCCCCAAACAAGCCAGACTAGTTTCAACCAAAACCAAAATGAAGAGATGAAACTGAGTAGCTCCAAAGACAAATGATACCAAAAGCCTGAAGGAAAGCAGAAACCAAGGAGGCTCTGTGGTTGTTAGGTGCCATTGAGTCGGCTCTGAAGCATAGCGACCCTGTCCACCGCAGAACACAACATTTCACGGTCCTGCACTGTCCTCAGAGTATTCCTGGGCCTGAGCCATTGATGCAGCCACTGTCTCATCATCTTGTCGAGGGTCTTCCTCCCTCTTTTTGCACCCCCCTTTACCAAATATGATTTCCTTCTCCAGAGACTGGACTCTCCTGACAATGTGATCCAAAGCGTGTAAGGTGATGTCTTCCCATCCTTGCCTCTTGGAGCCCCCTGGTCCTACTTCTTCCAGTACAGATTGGTTTGTCCTTTTAGCAGTCCATGTACTTTCAATCTTCTTCTCCAGCACCACAATTCCAATGTAAAGGAAAGTGTGGGTGGGTCTTGTTGTTGATGCTTGTTTGTCTTTAAATTCAGGGTGGTTGTTATCCATCGCCACTCATTGATTGGCTACATCTCATGGCGACATCATGAAGGACAGAAGCAAGGTTGCCCAGTCCTGTGCCTCTTCACACTCAATGTTATGTTGGAGTCTCTATCGGCTGTTTTGTCACTCCATAAACTCAAAGGAGAGTTTATGAGCAGTAGAGACATTAATTGATGTTAGAATGAGATTTTTTGAATCATGATTTCTAAGCCTATAGTTCTAACCGTGAACTGCTACTACCAGTTTATGTTAATCTGATCTTTCTGTCTATCTACGCTGTAGATTCTACAGGCACACCTGTCCAACATCTGGCTAACCCAAACCAAACCCACTGCCACTGAGTTGATTTCAACCTTACAGGAGAGAGTATAATTCCCTTTGTCGACTTCCAAGGACAGTCTTTATGAGAGCAGAAAGCCTCATCTTTTTCTTGCCAAGAAACTGGTGAGTTCAAGCTACTGACCTTGCAGTGAACTGTCCAATGCATAACACACATCCAATTCTCCATCCAAGCGCCTATAGCAATTCATACAACCCTGTATAGGGTTTGTGAGGTTGTTTGGGGTGTTTTTTTAAATCTTTTTCTTTCCTTTTTAAAAAAAATCATCTTATGGAGGGGTCGTACAAGTCTTATCACAATCCATCCATCCATCCATTGTGTCAAGCACATTTGTGCATTTGTTGCCCTCATCATTCTCAAAACATTTGCTTTCTACTTGAGCCTTTGATATCAGATCCTCATTTTCCCCCTCCCTCACCCTCCCTCCTTCTTGATAATTTATAAATTATTATTTCATGTCTTACACTTTCCAATGTCTCCCTTCACCCACTTTTCTGTTGTATGTCCCCCCAGGGAGGGGTTATATGTAGATCATTGTGATTGGTTTCCACTTCCTCCCCCACTTTCCCCTTCCCCTCCTGGTATCACTACTCTCATAATTGGTGCTGAGGGATTTATCTATCCTGGATTCCCTGTGTTTCAAGCTCTGATCTGTACCCATGCACATCCTCTGGTCTAGCCAGATTTGTAAGGTAGAATTGGGATCATGATAGTGGAAGGGAGGATACATTAAACAACTAGAGGAAAGTTGTATGTTTCATCATTGCTATACTGCACTCTAACTGGCTCCTCTCCTCCCCATGACCCTTCTGTAGGGATGTACAGTTGCCTACAAATGGGCTTTGGGTCTTCACATTCCCCCTCATTCACAATTATATAATTTTTTTTGTTCTGGGTCTTTGATGCCTGATACTTGATCCCATTGATACCTCGTGATCACACAGGCTGGTGTGCTTCTTCCATGTGGGCTTCGTTGCTTCCAAGCTAGATGGCCGCTTGTTTATCTTCAAGCCTTTGAACCCCAGACGCTATATCCTTTGATAGCCAGGCACTATCAGCTTTCTTCACCACATGTGCTTATGCACATATTTGCTTCAGCAATTGTGTTGGGAAGGTGAGCATCATGGAATGCCAGTTTAATAGAACAAAGTGTTCTTGCATTGAGGAAATACTTGACTAGAGGCCCAATGTCCATCTGCTACCTTAATACTAAACCTATAACTACATGTACATAGATATATTTCCTCATCATCATAAATAAATATATTTACATATGTCCATGCCTATATTTAGACCTCTATAAGTGTCCTCTGCCTCCTAATTCTTTCCTCTATGTCCTTTTACTTTCCTCTTTTCCCACTATCGTGTTGGAAGCTGCAAATCTTTATAGGAGCAGAGAGCCTTACCTTTTTTCCGCAGAATGACTGGCGGTTTGAACCACTGACCTTGAAATTAGCAGCCCAAAGTTTACTCAACAAGACTACCTGGGCTCCTTTCCTGTCAGTGTACACTAAGTTACAGGCCATAACAACCAGTCCTGAACTCTCAGATGATTTCTGCCTCCTACTACCTGTGCACCATCTCCATCTCACTCTATGACGACGCCATCTGGAAACCCAGAATCTAAGGCTCCATCTCAGCCCAGTGGGAACACAAGATTTGGAAAACAGCCAGGTGTCCATTTGTTTCTACTCTACAGAAAATTCATTGGCCAAAGTAAATGTTCTTATTTTTCATTGTCATCAAATCGATTCTGATTAGCGGGACTCCAGCTGAATAGAATTATGCTCCCTAGGCTTTTCAACGCTTGTCTTTCAAAAGCAGATTGCCAAGACTTTCTTTTGCGGGACCCCACCTCTAGAGCAATGGTTATGCAGTGGACTCCATATGGGCTGCAATTCGAAATCACCAGCTGCTTCCCCAAGAGAAAGACTGGACTTTCTGCTCCCAGTAACAGTTACAATCTCAGAAACCCACACAAGGTGCTCTGTGAGTCAGCATCAACTCACTGCCAGTGAGTTTTGTTCTGTTTTAAAGACAAGGTGTTTATTATTTACACCACTGAAATAGCCCCATACGAACAATATACACCATGTTCATGAGGTCTGGATTAGCTCCTAATAAGCATGTTTTGTTTTTCATGGTTTTGTTTGTTTCCAAGGATAAGTTGAGTAAGTATTAACCCACTTCTTTTAAAAAATAAACAAAACATTTACATGTTCAGAACATGTTTCTGAGAGCACCTCTGGGCAGACTCAAACTGCCAACCGTTGGGTTACCTATAAGAATTATTTGCACCACCTAGGGACTCTAAGGAACCATTGTGGTGGAGCGGTGATGCACTGGGCTGCAATCCGCATGGTCAGTAGTTCGAAACCACCAATCTCGTAGCCACGCCTTGCTTTAAGATGTCAGTCCCGTCTTGCAATCCCACCACGTCTCCAGAAGGACTGGAATATTTATGAACCACCCAGTGACCCTTAGAAAATAAAATTTACTAGTTAGAATTGGATGGCAGTGGAGAATGAACTATTTCCTTATTTGCAAATCTGTTAGGGGATCAAATGATTTTGCCCTATTAACTAGAGCCTCCATTGCACAGTATTCCCATCTCAGACCCGTGTGTGTCCCTCTCCCTAATCCTCCGCTCGTACAATAGAAAACAAATGAGAAAATAAGGAAAGCGGACAGCTGCAGCTGGTCACTCACACGGAGAGCAACTTTGGGACATCTAAAGAGCCCTGCATTAATTTTCTGGGTTATTTTTCATCGTCTATCTTTTCAGCATGCTCAAATGTACAATTCAGTGACATTCGCTAGGCTCATCATGCTGCTGAACCATCACCATTGTTTGCTTCCACATTTTCCCATCACCTTTATGAAATAGTTCAGTGTCCCCTAAGCAGTGAAGTCCTCCTTTTCACACACCCCTGGGACCCACTCCTGGTTTGCAGTGAGAAAGTTGCATGTCAGTTTAAAGACTTATGAAAGTGTAGGAGGCGTGGCAGCCAACTTGTCAATTGGTTGGTTGCCCTGTTGGGGGTGTGGCCTTCTTCTAAGAGGGCCCTGGGAACCACCCTGTCTCTGCCTTTTCCCTTCCTGCTGGCTGACCTGGAAAGCTGCCAGAGCCCTGCTTCCACCGACCTTTGATCCTTGTGACTTGGTATCCTCTGGCCTGTGATCTTGCACGTGGCTGTGTGAGTCTCAAGAGGGACTCACAGACTTGGCTCTTGAGTTGGACTGGGCTGGGATGTTGTCTTGGTTTATAACTGTTTCTTGACACAAAGCTCTTGCTTACATATATCTGAGTGCCTCGAGATTTGTTTCTCTAGTCAGCTCAGCATGACGCATTGGGATGCTTAGTGAATGCGGTTGCAGAGAAACAAACCATGAAGATGGAGAGTAGAGGCTGACTGACCCCTGTCCTGTGGCAGTTTTTCCTTTTTGGCTAGCCAGAGGTCAGATATGGCCACGCAGTTTGCTCGGTTATTTTCCGGAGAGAACGCGGGAAGTGAAGGCTTTGATTCTTAGAAGTTATTGTTAGATCTCTCTAGAGCTAGGGTTATACCTCGGTCCTTGCCTCCGTGCGAGAAAGAATTCGCGCCGAAGCCTGGTTCGTGATCCAAGTGAGTTTTATGAGTGTTAGAAGTATCAGGTTTGCACAGCACCCATAGGACTCCTCCTGACCATGCAGCCTGGCGGAAGCAGCTTAGTGTTATGCAGAAAAAGTGTCTCCATTCTGGGCTCCTGCCTTTTCAAGGATTCCACGGGGAGGTGTGGTGGACGACCCCTGATCGACCCCATTGGCTGAATTGAATTCACCTGGCCAAGGTGGGCCAATCCAGGTTTAGTGCCCACCCATGCCTACCGGGCGGGAAACCTGAGCCTCTGAGCATGTGCAGTGCACCACTCCTTGTTCCCGTGCTTGGCTCTCTGGGCACGCGTTAATGGACATCATTTAGCCCTGTGCTAGCCTGCCTAACATTATCTTCGATTAATCCTAACTGAAATAGTGCGTATGAAGGTAACGGGTGTTAAGTAGCAACTCAGGGGGCGAAAACACCTCTTGGACTTCTCTGAGGCATGCTGCTTAGTCAAAATAACTAACAGTAGGGCTGGCCCTGGCGCGATGCTTCCAGAGACTGAAGGCCACATTGCAGATAAATGAGATCGTTTCGATAAGAAAGGATTGCATTTTTCCCCAAACCATTTCATGGGGAGCTGATCCAGACCTCATACCATTCTATAGTTTCATCATATTGAGCGGTGTTATGCAAGTGCTATCCAAATCAGGTTCAAGACATTTTATTCCTTTTTCAACTCCTTGATACCAGCTTCTCCACACCCGTCCCCTCTCCGCCGTAACCCCAGGAACTTGTATGCTAGCTGTTGTCTCTATAGACCGACCCATCCTGGGTTTCATCTACCGGAAAACACACAAAAACATAGCCAAGAGTGAAGAAAGCTACCAACAATGACGAACTACAGCAGAGATAAAAACTCAGAAAATATTAAAAACTAGATCAGGCCCAAAGAGTAGCAGAA
Organism: Tenrec ecaudatus; assembly: GCF_050624435.1. Taxonomy (NCBI): domain Eukaryota; kingdom Metazoa; phylum Chordata; class Mammalia; order Afrosoricida; family Tenrecidae; genus Tenrec; species Tenrec ecaudatus. The sequence goes on along the minus strand of NC_134530.1, from coordinate 318,788,038 downwards.
AGGAGATCACATGATAAGGTTTAACCATTCAAGTCAGATGTATCATTTTAATCTATGACAGTTGTCTCTCCAATGCTCTCTGTCTGGTAACCAGGCGACTCCCATCCCTCAATCGTGGTGAATGAAATCGTCAGAGGCTTACCAGAATCTCACAATTTAAGCTCTGAAATGATTCCCTCCTTCAAATTTGGATTATATCATTTCCAATCCTTGGATCACAGATATTGGGTGTGCTTCTTCCATGTGGGTTTAGTTGATGTCTCGCTTATATGGCAGCTTGTTTGGAAACAAGACAAGGCAGGATTGAATTAAACTGTTTTAAGAATTATGTTTTGCATCTGGCTGTACTTGGATGATATTGATTTCTTCTACCCACTGTTAGTTAGTGATATAATGTTAAGGTGACCAGATTTTAACACTGGTAAAGCGGGACACCAACGGGATACCATTGATAAAACTCATATCCTGGCGAAATAGCCACATGGCAGCTGAAAACCATATACCCTAGCTTGTCGTGCATTCTTTCCAAAAATAGGGACTTTTTAAAAACACCACGGACACAGGGGAAAATTGTTAAAAATCGGGACTGTCCCGCCAAAAGCAAGATGGCTGATCACCTTATTGTAATGGAAATTATTATTGGGAAGTAGCAATAGTGAGTCTTTGTGAGCTGCCTTCGGTTACTAAATTGGTTGTGATAAATGGGTTAATAGGAAATGCCTGCAAAGAATTCGTAGAAAAGGTAAGCCCCACCTAGTCCTTTGAGTGCTCAGGACATTTTCATTTGAAAAGATTGACCAGTGGAGGTGTCAGCAGACTGAAGAGACAAAAAAGAGGCCACTTGGCTTTTTGAATTTTCAGTTAGTGGATTTCAGGTAAAGCTGGAAAAATCTAGACCTATGAAGGAACACTCCTATCCAAGATTGAATATTAAAGGGAGCCTGTGGGCAACCTGAAAGGCTCACTAGGTGACCACCTGAATCCACTTGTTGAGTGAACATGGGAGACATGCAGCAATAGAAAGACAGGTTGAGCCTGGCCTCTGACACTAGTAAACCTGGTTCTTGGGGACTAGAGAGAGATGAGACCAGATTGCCTGATGTTTAAAGAGTTATGCAGAACCTGAACCTATGTCATGTCCTGGCCCAAGGGGTATAGGATTGGTGTGAATTTTTGAAGAGTGCTATGATCCAGAGGTGAGACAGCCAAAGGGTACCCTGGTGAGGCTAAGCGAGGTGACCCACACTGAGTTGACCAGATCCTGACCAGAGGAAGATGAGATTTGGGGGTCTGTGTATTGATACACATTGCTGCTGACTTTCTGGAAGGCCGTCCTTGATTTGACTTTCCTTATGGATGCAGACTCACAAGGTTCCAACTGGAATGAAGATTCTTCACATCAAAGAGCATGATTGTCTCCTCAGAGCACTCAGTTGATAGAAATGGGCAGTGTAGAAATGGGAAATCCAAAAATAGGGAGAGCTAAAGGCATGCAGTAACTGGTTTATAAACTCCCATGGGTGGGAGAAGATGTTAATAGGATTATAGACGTAAGATGTAGATGTTCACAGAACTGCAACTGTTAAGCATAGACTATTGTTTTCTTTGCTTATAGAATATTGTGTTTAAATTGGGCTGGCACATTGTCAGTTGTACCCATTGCAGTTTTTTCCTTTTAGGTGCAAACGTGATTTTAAAAATTATGTATGGCTAAAGAGTTGTCCAGGTGTCAGGTTGACAAGGAGTGGTCAGTGGTAGTTACGTAGTTTTATGTCCACTTGAAGATATATAAAAGTGTATGGGGTGGTATCCAACCTGGCAATCGGGTTACAGTCTGATGGTGCCTCATTGGGGGTGTGGCCTTCTCAGAAGGAGGGCCCAGAGAACCTCCCTCACTCTCTGACTTCTCCATTTCTGCTGTCTGACCTTGAGAGCTGCCAGAGCCCTGCTTCCACTGACCTTGTTTCCACGTGATTGTGTTAGATCTCTCGGGGGAGGAGGGAAGAGATATACCACTGGCCGAAGCCTAGTTTGTGATCCAAGTGAGTTTATAGAGAATAGTAGCAGTTTCAGGTTGTACAGTAAATGGAACACAAGCCAGACAGAGTCCGTGGCACAGTTGCAGGACTGTGGCCTGGCCACACCGGACCACAGCCTGGCTGTGCTACATCGCGAGCAGTCACTGGGAAAGAGAGCCCAGAGCAACACTTCTGGCCTTTTCAGGGGCTCCACTGGGAGGCATGGTCGCCAATACTGGTTGACCCCATTGCCTGAATTAAATCCACCTGGCTTACATGGGCCAATCCAGGTGTAAGGCCCACCTGGGTGTACTGCCCCTTCCTGGCCAGAAGCGCTAACCTCTGAGCATCCATAATGGATGCCCCAGGCCCTATGCTAGCTACCCAACATTTCCCCCTCAAGAGCTATGGACCCAAATCTTTGGGGTACTGGGAGATGACATCTCTAGCTACTTCATGCTTACAAAAGGCTTGAAGTGGGGCTTTGGGTCCACACCCTTCCTACTCTGTTGGGAGGGGTTGTGCATTCAGGCCCCAGGACAGATAAAGAGGTTGGGGTGGTCCTGGAGCTGGCACACTTGGTTCAGAGGCCTTGGTAACCTGAGAACTTCTGGAAAAACAAACAAACGGACAAACAGATGAACAGTTTGAGACAAGGGTAAGATTGTGAGGCGGCATGCCCTTGAAGTTAGGTTAGTGTCACAGGAAATAAATAAACATCTTAGAATTAACAGGCATGGGTGTTTGGTCACTGTAAACACAGGAATGGGGTAAAAGCATTCACAATGTCCCCTAGGAGGGTACAGGGGTTTGGCACTACTGGGTGCAGTGGGATCACTGCTTCATTTATTACCCCGAGTTCTTGGACCAGCTGATAAGACCCATCTTTCTTTTTAACTGGTAATCCTGGGAGAGTATACTGAGATACTGTGGCCAATTACAAAGGGAGCTAACAGGGACCAAAAGTCCATGTTGGAGAAACTTACTAGTAAGGGGTTGGAACCCTCTGATGGCTTCAGGTTTCAAAGGATACTGTCACTGATGGGAAGACTGGGTAGGATCTTTTAGGAAAATCTTTACAGGGGTAGTATACTTAGCTTTGCTGCGGACTCTCGTGTCCCAAACTTCAGGAGTTATGGCTTATTCCCATGGTTCCTGTGGGAGAATCTGTGGCTCCTCCACTGTGAGGGACATTTGGAAAGCTGCAGAGGGACGGGGATGAGGCCTGATGACTATGCAGGTGTGTAGTTTGGACAGTAGGTCCCTAGGAGAGGAGCTGGACATTCAGGGATTCCTAGGAAGCTATGAGAAGAATAGAAGTTATCGCATAGGCACCTGAGAGGTTCAGTAAAATGTTTAACTACAGGTTTTCCTGACAGTCCCAGGATGGAGCAGGTGCAGGGTACCAGGAGTCCAGGGGAGGAAATAAGGAGAGAAAAGGTGGCCCCAGTATCTAAAAGGAAATTCACTGACCTTCCTGCCACATCGATGCTCACCCTAGGCTCCAGAGCAGTAACAGCTATCTCTTGCTGCTGGGCCGTTTGGACTCGGCGCCTTCAATCCTCCTCATCCTCCGTTATCAGCTGCACGTTGACCCGTGGGAGCCTCTCCTCCAGGTTTTTGGCCTTAGGACCGAGGCCAGCCCAGTGATCCGTCTGCTTGCAATGGAAACATGGCACCTGAGGAGGCTTGTTCCAGTTAGGACAGTTCTAGGCCAATGACCCGGTCACCAGCAAATGTAACACTTGGTACCTGGTTCAAAGATCACGCACTCCGTTGCCCCACAGCCAAAATGGCAGACACCCGGTGGCACCATCCTGCCAGGGCATGTAGAGTCACGTGGTTGGAAAAATGTCGGCTGTAGCTAGTGGCCTAGCCGAACATCAGCATGGGGCCAGCCACCAGAGCCAGAGTCCTGCAGAAACCAACAGGGTTTACGTGAGTACAGCCATCTAGCTGGCCGGAACACAAAGCATCTCACTGAGGCTCGAATAGGCTTTGGGAATTGAAATCCTCCCACCCTAAAGACAACAACATCCCAGCCCCCTCCCATAAATCCAGACTGGGGAAGACATGCAAGCTCCTGGGAAGGCAGGCATAGAAAGGCAAACATAAAATCCCGTATACCAGTAAGAATAGGGGACAAGAGGGACTCAAAAGAATGGGGCTGCGGTAATACATTAGGCGTGTCCCCATGAGTCGGTTTAGGGAGTCATCCCCCTCCATGGTGTTTTGCAGGAGGAGTTCAGCCTGGCTTCCTTTCCAGCTACATGCCATCTCCCAAGGATGGTGAGGTGAGAGAGTCCAGAAGGTGCCTGAAACCCGTGAGACCAGGATGTGAAGGCCCGCTCCAGGACAGTATCTGGAGCCAGCTTACCTTACGTAGATCGGAGTCATGACACCAACTTATGTTAGATCTCTCGGGGAAGAGATATACCTTGGTCCTTGGCTATACGTGAGAAAGAATTCACACCAAAGCGTGGTTTGTGGTCCAAGTGAGTTTATAGAAAATAGTAGCACTTTCTGGCCATACAGTAAATGGAACACAAACCAGACAGAGTCGGCGGCACAGTTGCAGGACTGCGCCCTGGCCCCGCTCCGGACCACAGCCTGGCTGTGCTACATCGCATATCAGCCGCTGGGAAAGAGAACCCAGAGCAAAACTTCTAGCTTTTCAGGGCCCCGTTGAGAGGTGTGGTCGATGATACTAGTCCACCCCATTGGTTAAATCAAATTCTCCTGGATTAGATGGTCCAGTCCAGGTGTAACACCCACCTAGGTGTATTGCCCCTTCCTGGCCAGAAGCTCCAACCTCTGAGCATCCGTAATGGATGTCCCAGTCCCTACGCTAGCTACCTAACCTTTGCACCCACTGGCCTATGATCTTTCTGCCTTCTGCATCATTGCATGTGGCTGCGTGAGTCTGAAGAGGGACTTACTGACTTGAGTTGGACTGGGTTGAGATGCTGGCTTGATTTATGATTATTACTTCTTGATATAATTACTCACACATATATTGACTGTCACTGGATTTCATTCTGTAGTCAATCCGGCAAAACACTCCTGGTCACTGCTAATGACTTTGATCTCTATACCTTTGCCTGTCTAGATCTTTCATGTATGTTGTCATATTTAGTTTTAAGACAATTTAGCAGGGTTAGGATTCTTAGTGGTTTGGCAATTGAGACTGCTCTCCTAATTTGATCTAATGTGTGGGATATTCTGTGAGCAAAACAGTTACTCAGGTCAGACTCCTAATTATTTCCCCTCAGAGGTGTGGCCTGCTTGGTATTTAAATGGGCTCTCTGGAGAACTTCACTCTTCCTCCTGGCCTGGATCTGACACCCGGTGCATCAATCTCTGGTTCTGAAGCTCATAGCTCATTGTATTGCCTACAGATCCTGAGAGCCATCGGAGTCTGCCACACATGGATTCGTTCGACTCTGTCAGCCACAGACCTGATCTTCTGACATCCACCACTCTGAATTTTTCCTGCTTTCATTCTTCTGTTTTCAGTCTGTCCAGTCCAGAGCTGCACATTTCAAGAAGGCCCTCCAGCTTAGCATCTGACCCATGGTCTTGAGCCAGAGTGGATTACCCACTACTACAACTGGGTAAGTCACTGTTCCTGATAGAAACTTCTCTCTCTCTCTCTCTTTTTAAAAATCATTTTATGGGGGGCTCATACAACATTTTTTAGAACTTGAAGATGCTAGCAGTTTTATTTGGAAAATATGTATGTATGTGGTCAGTTGATAAAGGATCAGTTATACTGAATTATACGATGCCAATTTTGAAAAGTGATTTATTTATTTTAAAATCTCTTTATTGGGGGCTTATACAACTCCTATCACAATCCATACATCTATCCATTGTGTCAAGCACATTTGTACATTTGTTGCCATCATCATTCTCAAAACATTTTCTTTCTACTTGTGCCCTTGGTATCAGCTCCTCATTTCCCCCCTCCCTCCCCCATACCCCCTCCTTCACAAACCCTTGTAATAGTAAAAAATTACTATTATTTTTTCATGTCTTACACTGTCCGATGTCTCCCTTCACCCACTTTTCTGTTATCCATCCCCTAGGGAGGGGGTTATATGTAGATCATTGTGATCAGTTCCCCTTTGTCCCCCACCTTCCCCTTCCCCTCCGGATATGGCTACTCTCATTACTGGTCCTGAAGGGTTTATCAATCCTGGATTCCCTGTGTTTCCAGCTCTGGTCTGTACCAGTGTACATCCTCTGGTCTAGCCAGATTTGTAAGGTAGAATTGGGATCATGATAGTAGAAGGGAGGAAGCATTAAACAACTAGAGGAAAGTTGTATGTTTCATTGTTGCTATACTGCACTCTAACTGGCTCGTCTCCTCCCAGTGACCCTTCTGTCACGGGATGTCCAGTTACCCACAGATGGGCTTTGTGGCTCCACTCTGAACTCCCCCTCATTCACAATGATATATTTTGTTCTGGGTCTTTGATGCCTGATACCTGATGCCTTCGACATTTCGTGATCGCACAGGCTGGAATGCTTCTTCCATGTGGGCTTTGTTGCTTCTGAGCTAGATGGCCGCTTGTTTACCGTCAAGCCTTTAAGACCCCAGACGCTATATCTTTTGATAGCCAGGCACCATCAGCTTTCTTCACCACATTTGCTTATGAACCCACTTTGTCTTCAGGACAAAGTGTTGGCAAGGTGAGCATCATGGAATGCCAGTTTAATAGAACAAAGTGTTCTTGCATTGAGGGAGTACTTGAGTAGAGGCCCAATGTCTATCTGCTACCTTAATACTAAACCTATAAATATATTCACTTTGATCTATTTCCCCATTGCCATATATAAATATATTTACATATGCACATGCCTTTATTTAGACCTCTATAAATGCCCTTTACGTCCTAGTTATTTCCTCTATTTCCTTTTACTTTCCCATTGTCCCACATCATATTCAGCCTTCATTTGGGTTTCAGTAATTCCTCTCAGTTACATTGCCCCTGATCAAGCCCTACGAGGCCTCCTACACCCTCCTCGACATTGATTTTGGATCACTTGTTGTTCCCTTTTCTCTGGGGTTATTAACACCCACTTCCTTTCCCCTGCCTCCCCCTCTCCCATGTCCCCCCCGGAACCATCAGTCTCATTGTTTTCTCCTCTAGATTGTTTATCCTGCCTATCTTCCTAGACAGACCTGCAGACATAATAATATGCACAAAAAAATAAGACAGAGCAAAACAAAGCAACAAAAGAAAACAAAACAACAGCAACAACAAAAAAACCAATGACAAAAATAAGAGAAAAGCCTGTAGATGACTCAATGTCTCTTTGTTGACCTTTAGGAGTGTTTTCTGGTCGAGTCTAATGAGGTGCCACGCCCTGGCCCCAAAGTCTATTTTTGGTATTTCCTAGGGACTTCTTGCTCTGTCCCCCTTGCTGTTCTGTTGCACGCCCTTAGTGTTTTCCCTCAGTTTGGTGGGGTCAGATCCAGAGCAATTCCCGCACTGTTTCTCCAGTGTTGTCCCCTGTAGAGATATGGGTTAGTGAGGGATGCCATGTCTTTTGGTGGGCCAGCCCTATGGTCCTCTCTGTGCTTTGGCTGTTCTGAGCAGGAATATCATCCTCAGGACGTGGTGGGCCAGGTGTGCTCCACTCTCTCTTCCTCTCCCTTCATTTGCTTCTGTGAGCTCTGATCAGACATGTCCCTCTCCCTGATCTGTAGCTTCAGTGCTTTCCTCTGAAATGAATTCATCTGTGGGGAGGGAGGGCTGTCCATGTAGTTGGGATTGGGGCCAGCCACTCAGAAATTTCTCTCTTTTTATTCCTAAATAAGCCTCACTGGTTTTGCTTTCCGTAGAGAACCCAACCTAGCAAGTTGAAGCAAGCATTATTTCTCCTTTTGTAACTTATTTCACTTAGCATGGTATTTACAAGGCTCATCCATGTTGGAGCATGTAACAGAACCTCATTTATCTGTATAACTAATAAGTCATTATGTATATATCACAATTTTTTATCTTCTCAGCTGCTGATGGACATTTAAGCTGTTTCCAACTTTTGGGAAAGCCTAGCATTATTAATACTGGGTGATCTGGGTTCCTAAAAAAATTACTGGGTGATCTGAAATAAAATATGAAGTTTCTATGATTTAAATTTTATTTTTTTTTAATTTTATCCCAGGGGATCGAATGTTTCTTTTTCAGCACTATTAGGAGTAAATCAGACCACAAAACTCTTATGAAAACAATAATAATAGTATTATATAGCTCTGCCATTATTTTGTTTCAAATGTTGCCTACTGAATATATTGAGTGATAAAATGCTTGAGGGCTCTGTTTTTAAAATACTACACACCGCATGTATTATTTTAAATAGATCATGTATAGGCTGCAGGAAAAACTACATATGTAAACACTGTAGTATATTGCTAAAGTATATTGAATTGCTACATTTGTTGAGAAGTGTAAAATTGGCGTTGAAATTCCTCTAACTTCACAAGGTGAAGAAGGACTGATCACAAGAATCAGGCTGTGACTGAAGTCAGATATATCTTCTCTCTCCAACCTTTTTTTCCTAGTTCTGATACCAGCCATCCCTCCCATGACAATCTCTGCTGGGTTCAAAAAGTCATTGTAGAGGAAAGAGCTAGGAGGCAAAGGGCATTTAGAGAGGTCTAAATACAAGCATTTACATATGTAAATATATTTATATATGAGGATGTGGAAATAGATCTATGTGCATATATTTATAGGTTTAGTATGAAGGTAGCAGATGGACATTGGGCCTCCACTCAAGTACTCCCTCAATGCAAGAACACTTTGTTCTATTAAACTGGCATTTCATTATTGCTCACCTTTCTGACACAATCACTGAAGACAAAGCAGGTGCATAAGCAAATGTGGTGAAGAAAGCTGATGGTGCCAGGCTATGCAAAGATATAGCATCTGGGGTCTTAAAGGCTTGAAAGTAAACAAGTTGCCATCTAGCTCAGAAGCAACAAAGCCCATATGGAAAAAGTACATCAGCCTGTGCGATCACGAGGTGGTAAAGGGATCAGGTATCAGGCATCAAAGGACAAAAAAATCATATCATTGTGAACAAGGGGGAGTGCAGATTGGGGACTCAAGACCCATCTGTAGGCAACTGTACATCCCCTTATGGAAGGGTCGCCAGGAGGAGATGAGCCAGTCAAGATGCAGTATAGCAACGATGAAACATACAACTTTCCTCTAGTTCCTAAATACTTCCTCCCCACCCACTATCATGATGCCAATTCTACCTTACAAGTCTGGCTAGACCAGAGGATGTACACTGGTACAGATAGGAACTGGAGACACAGGAAATCCAGGGCAGATGATCCCTTCAGCACCAGTGGTGAGAGTGATGATACTATGAGGGTGGAGGGAGGGTGGAGTGGAAAGGGGGAACCAATTACAATGATCTACATATAACCTCCTCCCTGGGGAACGGACAGCAGAAGAGTGGGTGAAGGGAGACGTGGGACAGTATAAGATATGACAAAATAATAATTTATAAATTATCAAGTGTTCATGAGCGAGAGAGGAGCTAGGAGGGAGGGGGAAAATGAGAAGCTAATGCCAGGGGCTTAAGTGGAGAGTAAATGTTTTGAGAATGATGAGGGTAATAAATGTACAAATGTGCTTTATACAGTGGATGTATGTGTGGATTGTGATGAGAGTTGTATGAGCCCCTAATAAAATGATTTTTAAAAATTCATTGTAAATGGCCACATAGAACTCAGAGACAACACTCATGGTTATAGGATTTATTAGGAAAGGGACATGTTATAATTCAGGGTTGGAAATGAGACAGGATACAGTTCATCAATCAAAAGAGCCTCTTCTCAGCTGTACCTGCAGGCCAGTCTATGATGCTTAGCCCTCAGGCCCTCAGAAACTTCTCCCCTCGGGCCTCTTGGACCAACCCCAACTCTGACCTTGCTTGGACAAGTATTGCAAAACTCTTTAGGCTTCCAGTCAGTGCCTGGAGGCATCCCACTCCACCAGCAAGTCCCCTTCCGAAAGGAGCTCAGCTTTCTCACAGCCCACTGTGCTGCGTCCTGCTGGTATCCTGGATGTGCTGCCTTGGCTGTCAGTTTTCCGCCACTGCTTCTTGTCACCTCTCAGCATCTTCAGTGTTACAGTTCTCTCTCTCCTGGCTCTAGGGGTTCCCAGCACAGGAACTTTGGGGCTGAAGGATGCACTCTGGTGCTAGCTATTCTTCTTGGTGGTAGTCAAGCCCCCTCATCCACCTCTGGGATGATGAGCTTAAGTCTAGTGGCATGGCAAAATGGCCGACCTCCTCATTTGGGTTCCATCCACCTTATTTGATGGTCCCACCCTCACACGTGCGTTACGAGTCTTATTTGGTGACACACAGTTGCCCAATCCTCTTGATGGGCTACAGGCATTTCATGTGTATTGTCCCACCAATCCTCGTGTGGGAGTTACAAAACCATGACAAGTAAGGCCATATACAATGGATCCTTCCCAGCGCAATGGGTCGTGGAGGACATTTGTCTGGGGAAGGGAAGGGCACTTGAAGCACAGTTATCTGGATACCCACTGGAGCCAAAGGAGACAACCACAAGTGGAGGCTGATACAGGAAAGAGAGTGTGTTAGTCTTGGTACTTTAGAGAAGCAAATCCACAGAAACTCATGTGTAAGAGAGAGTTTTTTAGAAAGGTTAAGTGCACATCAAGAAAACATCCCAACCCAGTGCTGCCCAAGCTCACAGGTCCAACATTAACCCCTATGTCTGACACCAATCAACAAAATCCTCCTCCATCTTACAAAACACACACTATGATGTCAACTGCAGGAGGAAAGTTGAATCAGTGAACGTGTAAGCATCTCGGCACTGGGAAGACTCTCCAGCACCCAGGGCTGCATTGGGGTAGGTCCATGTGGCTTCTCCTTAGGGATGTCTTGCAGGATGTGAGCCTTGCCAGCTGAAGCAGGGAACTGACTAAGGCAGCTGCACCCTGGTCTGACCATCGCAAAGCAAGAGACCCAAGAACTAGAAAGGTGAGGCTCACTGAACCATTTATTTCTCCACCCTTCAATTAACCCCACATGTATTTATCAGCCAGGTTGGCACAATAAACTTTAGCTATATCAGAGAGGAAGCCCATGGATGACTGCTTGAAGAAACAACAGATTTAAGTCCATTTTCCAAGGATAGTCCCCGATGGGGCAAGACACTAACGCTCCTTCAGAACCAGCCTCATCCACAGGAGGACCTGTAGCTACATCTGGCAAAGGGAGAGATGGTGGCCTCTGAGCCCAGTGCTCAGCCATCCATGAGAGGAATGAAGCCTGGGCAGACGCAGAATCAGGAGACTCCCTGAGGACGCTGGGGCCGGCACGATGAGGTCAGGGCAGGAAAGCTTCCCTCAGGACAGCTGGCCAAAGAGGAAGTCACTGCCCAAAAGCCATAAAGATTGGCTGAAGAATCAAAGTGCATTGCAGAGAAGCATAGAGAACTGGGGTTTGGTTGCCTGTACCTGCCTTCTGTCCACTGAGCAGAGAGAGGGGGAGAAAGCAGCACTTTGTGGGACACGCACCAACTTCCCCAGTCGGGCTGGCAGGAGTCTTCAGGCTCTAAGAATGGAAGGATGAGCAGGGGGCATAAATATAGATGGAGCAAGACTGGAGTTTTGGGTTTTTTTACTTGCAAATCCTGTTATTATTCAGCTCAGTCCAGGAGTCCAGAGAGCATCTGTTTTGTGATACATAGGCAAGTGATAACCAAGTCAAAAAAACAAACCAAACTCACCACCATCAAGTTGATTCTGACTCATAGCGACCCTGGAGGACAGGATAGAATGACCCCTCTAAGTGTCTAAGACTGTAACTCTTCATGGGAGTAGAAAGCCAAGTACTTTCTTTAGTGTAATATAATCAGCAGAATGGTAAGAGCTATCATTTTTTACACCTATCATGTACCTTAGTTGTTTTTCTAATTCAAAAAGTAGTAGTATGTTCAAATTGTAGAAATTTTTGAAAAAGTCCAAAAAATTCAAGAAAAAAATGACTACCTATCACCTCACCACTTAGAAATAGTCATTGGTAACATTTTGTATATTTCCTCTTTTTTCTATTATATATTATGCAATTTGATTCTTATATTTATCATCTTAAATTACAATATAAACATTTTCCTATATACTAAGAACTCTTTATACCATAATTTTAACACTCATCAAGCCACCTTCTTAGTGATTTGCCAACAGTCATTTGTTGTTGTTTTTTTCCGGTGAGTCATTAAGTCTGTTTCGACCACTTCATTATCATACAAGAGCAATTCAAAGAGTTGTAGTCATTGTCTTTAAGATGCCACTGAGTCCATTCCGACTCTTAGTGACCCTCTGCTGAGCAGAACCACACGCTGCCCAGTCCCGAGCCACGCTCACCTGGTTCTCACTTCTCCACTGAAGCAGCCACAGAGTCGGGGTCCTACAACAGCATGATAACACTTTCATTACACAAAAAATCAGGATGTGAAGCCGTTGTCTGTAACCTATCCTCCATCTCGGAGCGTAGTGGTCACGCCTGGGGCTGCTAGCCACAAGGTCGGCAGTTAGAAACCATCGGTCCCTCTGCAGGAGCCAAACAAGATGGACCACTCCCCGACAGAGTTAGTGTCGGAGACCCCCAGGGGCCGTGGGCACTGGGAGTCAGGATTGACTCAATGGCAGGGAGTTTGGTACTGTTGGGTGGTTGTTGTTGTTGTTGAAGACGGGTGGTTTGATGTGGTAAGGTCCAGAGTGCTCCGTGTTGCCCTGTTAACCACAAGATCAGAAGTTTGAAACCTCAGGAGAAAGGTGAGGTTTTCTATTCCCAGGAGTTACCGGCTCAGAAATCAACAGGGGTAGCTCGACCCTGTCTTACAGGGTCGCCATAAATTGAGAAGACCTCGATGGCAGTGGAGTCGATGCACTTCAGAAGGTGGTGTTGCTTTTCCTCCTGTATAACTCATCCTCAAAGAACGCTGCGCTCTTCAATTGCCACGCTGTCACAATGGCAGCTTGGGCATCCTCCAAGATTGTGTACTATATAAGAGCCAAAGGAGGAAATATATAAAACGTTACCAATTACTATTCCAAGCAGCGTTCCTTTTCAGTGTTCTCTGAGTCTGGGGAAGAATATAGAAGTCTGAAGAGGCAAGACCAGGGCTGGAGGGTGTATGGGGTAAGGTTTTCGAATGAAATTCTGCAGCACAACGTTATTACCCATAAAGAATAAGTAGGTCACTGTGGTGACGGAAATCATTCCACTGGGCTTTTTTTCACCAAATGCAGTTTTCAATGTTCTTAAATCTTTGCCATTGTCATCCCCCTACATCCTTCAAGAAATTCTGTCAAGATTATCCCTTCAGGATCTCCCCTCCCCCTAATAAATCTTCAGCACTGATCTCTCTGCCTTGTGTTTAAATGTCCCGGCATGTGCTCTTGGAAGTCCCTGTTTTTAATGAACAAGGTTAAAGGCACCCTCAGGAGACAAAGACAAGGGTATTACTGACAGAACTTGTCTGCAGCCCTCCACTGATCACAAACAGACAGGTTTACATACATGTTGTATGACATAAACCCATACGTGTATGAACTGGAAACCTAGCAACAATGCTTCTTGGCTTACCTTGATAAATGATAGTGCAATACACGAAGAAGCTTCAAAAACTTCATAGAAAAATGGAGTCACAAGCTCGTGGCATTTTCCCACAAACTTTCTGAAGTCGCTCAGACACATTTGAACATAAAACGTAATGTTAAGATAAAGAGTGATTTTTAAAACGAAGATAAAGATCTATTTCCCTAAGATAAATTTCTCAAAGTAGAATCACTGGGTCACAAGACATGGTGATAGTTTTCACACCAGACCCTAAAATTCTTCAACATTCCTCATGTGGAGACCTGGGGTTCGGTTTTCCCCTCCCACCTCAGGAGGGTCCCCAGGAGTTGAAATCAACTGCTGGCTTTGTGTGTTTCTTTGATCCGGGCCGGCTGTGGCAGCTTCAGCCATGATGTAAGCAGAAGGATGATGGGTAATCTGAGCCCTGATGGCTGCAGTGACCTTGGTGCCTTGAGTGACCATATCAATAAAATACCTGACTCATCCGGAGACCACCAGGCTGTGAGGAAGCCACACCATACAGAGACTCGCTCCAGGGGCCGATCCCAGGCTGTGAGTGACCTCAGGAGAGGTGCCAAGCATTTGAGGGAACAAACCTTCAGACAGCTCCAGCCGATGGTCTTCACGTCTTAGCAGCTGAGGCCCTCTGGGTCTTGGGATGAGACACACTGCTCTGCCCAAACTCCTGACCCACACACTCTGTGAGCATCAGAACAGGGTGGTCTGCAGCCACCAAATCCCTGGGTGGTTTTTCATACGGCAGCAATAACTGGAAGGGCAATCTCAGGTTTATTGATATAGCCTCCTGAATTGTTTCCCGGGCAGCTTCTGACACTTTGGCCTCTCACCTCAAGTGCCCGTGAGTTCCCATCTCACTGGGCCACGTTCACGCTGATATGTTTCAGAGTTCATCTCTTGTTTTATTTTTAAGCCTTTTATTATGGGAAATGAATATTGAAAGATATAAAGAGCGTGATCTCATGAACCCCCACGTACCCACCACCCGGCTTAGATAATTGCTAGTATTTCATCGTTTCCCTCTCTCTCCTCTCTTTTTTCTATCCACGTCATTCTTCTTTTTTAAAAAAATTATTTTATTGGGAGCGCATACAACTCTTATCACAATCCATCAATCCATCCATGTGTCAAGAACATTTGTACATTTGTTGCCCTCATCATTCTCAAAGCATTTGCTTTCTGAGAGCCCAAGCTCCTTTTTTTTTTTAAAAAATCATTTTATTGGCGCTCATACAACTCATCACAATCCACACATACATCAATTGTGTAAAGCACACTTTTACATGCATTGTCCTCATCATTCTCAAAACTCTTGCTTTCCGCTTGGGGTCCTGGAATCAGCTCCTCATTTTCCTTTTTCCCCTCCTTCATCCCCCCTCCCTCATGAACCCTTGATAATTTATAAATTATTATTTTATCATATCTTACACTGTCTGGTGTCTCTCTTCACCTACTTTTCTGTTGCGCATCCCCCAGGGAGGAGGTTATATGTAGATCCTTATAATCAGTTCCCCCTTTCTATCCCCACTTCCCTCCTGGTATCCCCACTCTCACCACTGGTCCTGAGGGGTTCATCTGTCCTGGATTCCCTGTGTTTCCAGTTCCCATCTGTACTGCTGTGCATCCTCTGGTCTAACCAGGTTTGCAAGGAACAACTGGGATCATGATAGTGGGAAGGGAGGCATTCTTCTTAAACAAACATGAATTTTCTTCTCTTGGACAGTGAAGACCAGGACTTACCAGAACTAGCTAGCTTAAATGCTAAACAAATGAACACGTATGCAATAAGAAGAGAGGAAAACATATCTGTGGCACACTTGGCATTCCCTATATGCTGGGGGCCAAGTCACCGCACTCGGAGCGACCTTAAATGAGCCGGGAGCGACTTGATGGCCGTGGGCTGGGTTTGGGTTAGATGTCTTATAAGGATCTCTGGGGGCATCGAGTGGGTGAACTTTGGGCTCTGCTAGGTACGGGGGCAGCAGATTGAACCTACCACCGGGTCCTGGGGAGAAAGCTGAGGCTTTGGGCTCCCTTGAAGACTGACATCCAGGGAAACCGGAAGGGGCAGTTCTACTCCTCCTTGGGGGCGGGGAGGTCAGTCTCCATTGAATGACAGGAAGGGCATCAATACGGATTAGAATCAGGTACATGGCAGTGGGTTTGGGTTGTTTGTTTGTTTGTTTGTTTAGGCCTGACTCCTAAGGCGCTCTGGCGGCCTTCTCAGGGAAGTCGGACTACTAACTGCAAAGTTGGTGCTTCAGATCCACCAGCCCCTTCACACGAGAGGCCATCGGCTCCCATAAAGATTTACAGCCTCAGAAGCTTCCGTTAATTGGTGGATAGGAGTCAGAATCAAATCAATGGCAGGGGGCGGGCAGGCGGAGTGGAGATCATTCCCAGTTAACCGCGGCGGCTGCTAATAAAAAATGATCGGCAGTTGGGGCTCTCGCTGTAGACCCAGCAACCCTCTAGAGGCAACTTTACTCCGTCCTATCGAGCTGCCGAGTCAGAATCATCGCACACACAAAGACATGCACTCTTCTAACGGAAAGGTTAGAGGTTCAAGTCCATCTGGAGATGTTTCAGAAGAAAAGTCACGCGATCCACCGCCAAATCCTTCGTGGGTGCGAACCCAAGGAAGCACCAACACCCATCGAGTTGCCATGAGTCAGAGTTGCTTCGCCAGCAAGGGGCTGTTCTGAGCACATTCCACATCATAATTCATTTCCGTTTCGTAGGAACCTTATGAGGTGACTGAAGTGAATGACCATCATCATACTTTACAAAGCAAGGTGCTCAAACCCGGGGGCCCGTCTACGAAGTGCTCTTAAGCCCTCCACTACATCACTGCTCTTGAGAAGACCTGTTTCGTGGCTGGGGATGTGGCACACCTGCGCTGCGCCTCCGGTCCACCACAGGCCACTATTACTTGGCCACTGAGGACATACGTGAAAGTGGGAGATAAAGGAGGACGCCATTGGATCAGGTGTCTCAAATAAAAGTACCACTGGTTTAGGGACAGATTCAGAACCTTATAAGGAAAACTCCAGGGAGGGCCCGGGACTGCAGCCCTCTGGGTTAGGCAGCCATCTGCTTCCTGTGGGGTCGCCTGCGCTCCCAGTAAAATGAAAGTGGAACTCGTGGGTTCATTTGGAGGAACGAGGCTGCCTCGTAGCTAATTTCTGGGGAAAGTGTAAACGATTCCTTCAATATTCTTCAGCAGCAGTCAGAGGAAGGAAGAGGCACATCCCAATACCGGGGCACCTCAACAAATTCTTGGAAAAGTGGAATTAAAAGCAAATGGTATTTCCCCCTCGGACTTTCAGAAGCCCCCATGTGTACGGCCCACAAAAGTGGTTCAGGAAGGAAGACGTTTCTGGAGGCAACATAGGTAGGGTCTTGGCAAACCCTGCCTCATTCCCTCACAAGCCATAAAGCTCCTCCCAGTTCTCCCAACATTCTCCTCACCTGCAAGGTGGCTTTATCTGCCCCCTCCCCCTTTTTGACGGCATTGGATGAAATGGCTGTTGGAAGAAATTGGGGGGAACAATGGACCAGAGTTGAAATTGAGACAGTAACACTTCAGAGGGGAGGGATCCAAAGCCTGGGGCCCACCAGGAATAAATTCTGGCACAGAACAAAACCCCCCAAATAAGCACAAACCAAAAGAATCAAGAAAGAAAGGAAGGAAGGAAGGGAGGGAGGGAGGGAGGGAGGAAGGAAGAAAGAAAGAGAATCAAGCCAGCTGCCACCAAGTGGGCTCCGACTGCCGGTGACACCGGACAAACTGGGCTCCATCGAATGTTCAACGGCTTCCGCGTCTTGGAAGTAGAAGCAGGAGGAGAAGAGGCTACAAAGACTCCCATCAACTCCTCTTTCCCTTTCCCACAAACCTTTGAAGCTCTCTAGTAAAACCACCAGCAGCTCTGCAGGAGAAAGACGGGGTGGGGCTTTCTACTCTCCCCCTCCCCCAAAGACTTGCAGTCTCCGAAACGCACAGAGGCAGTTCTACCCTGTCCTATATGGGACAAGACGAGTCGGCCTGGACTGGGTGACGGGGCTTTTTTTTGTTTGTTTGTTTTTTTACTGGAAAATACATTTATTTTAAGCAGAAAAAAAAAGACTTTTTGGTTTTCTTTTTTTTTTTTAACATTTTATTAGGGGCTCATACAACTCTTATCACAATCCATGCATATACATACATCAATTGTATAAAGCACATCTGTACATTCTTTGCCCTAATCACTCTCAAAGCATTTGCTCTCCACTTAAGCCCTCTGCATCAGGTTCTCTTTTCCCCTCCCTCCCCGCTCCCCCCTCCCTCATGAGCCCTTGATAATCCACAGATTGTTATTTTGTCATATCTTGCCCTATCTGGAGTCTCCCTCCCCCCCCCTTCTCTGCCGTCCATCTCCCAGGGAGGAGGTCACATGTGGATCCTTTTAATCAGTTCCCCCTTTCCAACCCACTCACCCTCCACTCTCCCAGCCTCGCCCTTCACACCCCTGGTCCTGAAGGTATCGTCCACCCTGGATTCCCTGTGCCTCCAGCTCCCATATGCACGAGTGTACAACCTCTGCTCCATCCAGTCCTGCAAGGTAGAATTCGGATCATGTGAATCACCAGGTTGATTCAAGGCAGCTCTGCGTGGTCTCAGCCCTCCAACTTTGGGGCAAGCAGCCAGGCATGGTGTAGTTTGAGTCACGGTTGTCCAGTGCTTTCATGACTCAAGTGATCTTAACTTTACCAACGCACATCAGCAGGTCTAACATGATTAATGAGGTGATACAAAGAAAAGTCATAATAGGAAGGATAGCAAATATGAAAGAACTAGAGGATAGTTATGTGGCTCATCGGTGCTATACCGCACTCTGGATTTGCCCTCCCTTGTGTGTGTCCTCCTGCCAGGGACTACCGAAGCACTCAGCCACAGCTGCCTCCTCCCACCGTGCCCACCCAACCAAAACCACACACACTGCTATCCAGGCGATTCTGGCTCACAGTGACCCCATGGGAACTGTCCCTGTGGGTTTATGTGACTGTCACGCTTTTGGGGAGTAGAAAACCTCGTCTTTCTCCCATGGAGTGGCTGGTGGTTTTGAATCCCCATTCGGTTAGCAGCCTAGTGTGTAAGCACTACCCTGCCGGAGCGCCTCACCATGCCCAAGGGCGGCGCCAAAAGAAAGACCAGCCGGCCCTGATGACTAACACCTGGGAGAAAGCCAATTGGTCGCAGGTAGGGTGGGCAGGCAGTCTCACCAAGTCGTCCTGGCTGTATCAGAGCACACAGCGCAGTGCAGGACTGCCCAGACTTGAGCAAGATGAAAAGGATCCGTCCTGGCAAGGAGTCCATGTCCATGGAGCCCGCGGGGCTGGGGGAGGGGTGTGGGTGGAAGGAACAGAGTCTAACAAAAGCAGACAAACACAGCACAGGCAGCTAAGAGGGAATGGCTCTCTCCAGAGTCTCAAGTGTTAACACAGAGACACCCAGGCTCAGGGCTTGCAAGAGAGGTGTCTGCTAGAAGGCTGTGGATAAGACGTCCTCTCAGGCCCAGCTTGTGACCTTTGAAACTTTATCCCTTCCAGTGAGCTAGCTACAGGGATACGACCTTTACCTGAACCCTTCAGAAGTCAATCAGGCCCCACAGTGTGTGAGGCACTGCCTGAGCCTTTTTCAAAGGAACCCTGGTGGCACAGTGGTTAAGCGCTCAGCAGGGATGTTAGAAGCCACTCAGCAAGAGTGACAAGGCTGGTGATAGGCTCCTCCCAAGGTTAGAATGTTCTCTATCCCAAAGGGTTGCTATGAGTCGGAATCAACTCTGCAGCCCCCAAGAAGAAGCACTCGCCATGTACTAATTCATTTAATTCTGCTGCCATCAACTCAGCCCCGACCCAAGGCGACCTCATGCTACACCATCCCCATGAGCCTTCATCGATCTGGCCATTGTGATGCATAGCGTTTCCATGGAGTGGTTTTCTGAAACATATCACCAGGCCTTGCTTGCTACTCCATCTTGGTCTGGAAGCACTGCTGGAACTTGTTCAGCAGCATAGCAACAGGCATGTCACCCCGGAGAGGTGGGTGTGGTAGCTGTGTATGAGGTACCTTGGCCAGGAATCAAACCCAGGTCTCCATCCTGGAAGGGAGTTACAGGAACCCTGAGGAGACATAGTCATCATCCCACTTTACAGCTTAGGAGACGTACCCAATAGGACACGATAAGAAGATGCCCTGCTCCCCCGGTGTGCTCTGATAACACTTTACAGTGGCCCCATTGGACAGAGAACAGTCCGAGGGTCTCTCCATATATCCACTATACTCTGGGCTTAAAAACAAAACAAAAAACTGATCTGAAATCATAGCATTGTGAATGAGGAGGAGAGCAGAGTGGGGACCCAGGGTCCATCTGGGGAAAATTGGACATCCCCTTGCAGAAGAGCTATGGGGAGGTGATGAGCCAGTCAGAGTGCAGTGTAGCAACGATGAAACATACAGTTTTCCTCTAGTTCTTAAATGCTTCCTTCTCCCCCTCCCCCCCACTATCATGATCCCAATTCTACCTTACATATCTGGCTGGACCAGTGGATGTACACTGGCACAGATAGGAACCGGAAATACAGGGAATCCAGGACAGATGCTCCCCTCAGGATCAGTGGTGAGAGTGGCAATATCGGGCGGGTGAGGGAGAAATGGGGAACAGATGACTAGGTCTACATATAACCTCCTCCCTGGAGGATGGACAGTGGAGAACTGGGTGAGGTAGACATCGGACGGTGTAAGATATGATAAAATAATATTTATAAATTATCAAGGGCTCAGGGGGAGGGGGAGTGGGGAGGAAGGGGAAAAATGAGCTGATACCAAGGGCTCAAGTAGAAAGCAGGTGTTTTGAGAATGATGATGGCAACATACTTATAAATGTGCTGGACACAAATGATATATGCATGGATTGTGAAAAGAGTTGTATGAGCCCCTAATAAAGTGATTAAAAAATTGAACTGAAAAGGAGGTTTCATCTTCCTCCAGATGTAAACCCCCAAACCAAATCAAACTTATTGCCATTGCACTCAATTCCTCATTCATAGCAACCTGATGGGACAAAGTAGAACCGCCCCTGTGGGTTTCAGAGACTTTAACTCTTTATGGAGTAGAAAACCTCATCTTTCTCCTGCAGAGCCACTGGTGGCTTCAAACAGTCCACCTTGTAGTTGGCAGCACAATATATAATCCACTACACCACCAGGGCTGCAGCCTCCAGACGTGGAAGGCCAATTCATTATGGCTACCGGGTAGCAGGAGAGCGGAGCCTAGCCTGGGAGACAGCCATCGGTCCTTTGATTTCCTCCCCCATGCCTCTCTCCAGTTAGTAGCTGAGCAGGAGGTGGAAGTCTGCCCTCTCTTTTGCTGACCAACCTTATTTTGCATGTAAATAAGCTGTTGAAATGAATCTGATCTCTATTAAGTGTTCAGATATTTCTCTTCAGTAAATGAAAATCCCTTCACCAACAGGTTTAGCATCCCAGGCTATAGACTACACCCATACATAAAACACCCACACAGGCACACACAGCTTGTAGCCCTGTTTTACTACAGGCATAATTATGACTCAGAAATAAGCATGGCTGAGCCATGAAGTATTCAGCTGGAAGTTACATAAGCACGGGCGAGTACCACTTTCTACCCCCGCAATCCTAACAGGCGGCAGAAACTGTAGACTCAATTTTAAGCTCACAGAAGACCCACCAGTCCATTTATTACAGGGACTTCCTGATGGCGGTGATCTGTCTTTTAATCACTGTGGGGAGGCCAAGGATAAACCCAATGCAGCTCTCAGAGGGCATTTTGTCGCAAACCAGAGACTACAGAAGTTTCCTCTGGACTTGTTATCTTGGGTCTCGCATGGATGGCTCTTGAATAGAGAGGACAGTGATGGAGCGCTGGAAGAATTCTCACGCTTCCTTTGGAAACCCTGCTTTCCCTGCACTTCACGGACAGCCCATGACCGTGGAGGGCTGTGTGTTGATAAGATGCTGAGCTTCCAGACGAACAAGAAGAAAAATGCGGTGCTCTACTTCCTAAAATTAGCCGGTGGAAATCTTCTGGATCACAACAATCCGATTCATGGCATATTGTGGAGAAGATGTAAAACTGGACCCAACACCAACCCAGGCACAGACTATGACCTGCCTGCAAAATTGCTACTGTTTCTCTTAAACTGTTTTAAATTACTGACGGTGTACTATTCCCTCATATAACATGATCTACCAGGGCTCTTGAAAAAGTTCGTGGAAACCTGGAATGAAAGGCTAATGAAGTTTTTCCACAAAATATTTGAAAGCTCCCTTGTATTTAACTATTTCCCTGCTAACGGAGATTTAATCAAGTGTCTGTAAAGCAAATACAAAATGTAAAGACCGGGCCAACAGACATAGACATTTTTATTTTAATCAAACGAACAACTCACTGCCATCGAGTTGATTCTGCCTCTTAACGACTCCATAGGTAGAAGTGCCCCTGAAGTCCCTGAGACTGTAACGCTCTACAGGAGTTAGAACCTCTTCCAAAATGCACCCCAAAAAGGATGCACCAATTAGTACTCTTAAAACTCAACACCATCGAGTCCACTCCCACTTGTGGAGGTCCTCTAGGAGAGACTGGAACTGTCCCTGAGGATTTAGAGGCTAAATCTTTATGGGCACTGACAGTCTCATCTTTATCCCTCAGTGGATTTAAACCATTGGCCTTGAGCTTAGCAGCCCAGGACTTAATTCCCTGCTGCTTTTATACTCCCGAAAGGTCAATAGGAATTATGACCAATGCTGCCTGGAAGTGCACCGTACCCAGGGCCCCTTCTTGAACGCCCTGCAGGAATGCCCTCGTTCCTTTCCTAAAACAGTCTTTTATGAATGGTATATTTTCTCTCTCTCTTACAACGTTAGTGGCTGCAACACAGAGAGGTCAAATAATGTGACCAAAGTCACAGGTTAGGAAACTGGGCTCTAGAGCACGCGTCCTTCACTGTGTGCCCGTCTTGGGAAGGGCACTCATAATGACCCGACAGAGCAGAGGGGAGCTGTCCTACTGGGTTTTGCCGGCTGTAATCCTTGTGGGAATAGATCACCATGGAGCCACTGGCAGGTTCAAATCTCTGACTTCTCCTACCAGTTGCTGAGCACCAAACCAGTGTGCAACCTGGCCCCCTCGCTCTCTTAATGTGCTGTTGGCATTTGTGGTTGGGTGCTGTTGAGTTGGTTCCAACACCTATTGACAATAGTGGATGCTCTTTCCCAATAAAACCCAATAGCCTTCCATGGAGTTGATGCTGACTCACAGTGACCCTATAGGGTCGGGTAGACCTGCCCTGTGAGTTTCTGAGATGGTAACTGTTTACGGAAGAAGAAAGCCCAGTCTGGTGATTTCTAACTGTTGCCCTTTCAGGTAGCAGCACAACTCATAACCACTCCCCCAGCAGGGCCCCTCCTTTCCTAAATGCCCCACTAATTCATGTTTTTGTGACCAAACAAAAGGGTCTTGGTGACAATGTTAAGGGTGTTCGTGTTTTATCAATTGAACTGTGTTCTCCCACACTATGTGTTGGCTTCCTTACCTTTGGCTGTAATCCCTCTCCATTGATATAGTGAATCACTCCTTGGGCTGCTAACCTCAAGGTCAGTTGTTCAAAACCAGCAGTTGCTCTGAAGGAGAAAGATGAGACCTTTTCTGCTCCCAAGGAGATTTCCAGTCTTGGAAACCCACAGGGGCAGTTCTACTCTGTCCTAGACAGTGGTTATGTGTTGGAATTGCTTCAATGGCAATAAGGTAAGAGGGCATATAATATAATCCATCAGTTGAGATCTCATCATTGTGGAATGAATCACTGTAATTACTTATTGATTTAACCAACTCATGGCTGAGCTAGCTAAAGAGCAGAATAGACACATCCCGGGGAAGACAGGGGCATGGGAGGATCACCAAGGACCAAAGGATGCCTGGGGCTAAGGACAAGGAGGGAATCTAGTATATGGTTAGGACCCTGGTTTGGGGCTTTGGTCTAAAGCAGGGGTCAGCAAACTTTTGAGATGAAAAAGCCAATGCTGTCCCTCACAACAATTTAAAATTATCTGAGAGCCATAAATATGTTCTATTTTTATAAACAAATGAAATCACCATGATCCGAATAGTATCCTTTTAAATTGTTATCAGTGAAACTAGAATTGCTTCACTTTCATTTTCAGTTCCACTTCAGAGCCATGTGTATGGACCGAAAGAGCCACATGTGGCTCTCTAGCTACAGTTGGCCACCCCCTAGCCTACAGGTCGTTGCTGTAATAGATTTCTGCTCTCTAAAGCCGCTCATTGGTGGGTTGATGTTACGGCAACAGGAGGCAACAGAGACAGTCAGGAATCAGATTTGCAGACAGCAGAATCTATTCTAGCTGGTTTCAACAAAACTGAACTTACCATTGCAAAAGGAGCCCTGGTGGTTCCTTTTACACGTCAAGCTTCTAACCACAAAGTCAGTAGTTCAAAACTACCAGCCACTCCAAAGGAGAAAGATGAGAATTTCTATTACTGTAAAAAGAGAGTTAGTCTTGGAAACGCACAGATGCAGGTCAATCCTGTCCTCTTGGGGGTCGCTATGAACCCGAATGGACTCAATGGCAGTGATTTTGGTTTGGGTTGGTATCTAACCTTACAGAATTTCCAAGAGATCCAGACCTTGTATGGCAGTCACCTGGCTGGGAACAATGTAGCCAGGACATACTTTCAACCACATCAGGCTCCTGTTCTGGTGGGAAACTCTTGGCTGTTATGGAGACTACAGGAGACCTGAGGGAAGTGCTGTTGTCACAGCTGCACTTGGAGGGCCAGGAGCTCGGCCACTGCAGTCCAGCTCCCCAAAGTCCAGCGGTTCACATTGTTTGCTCCGTCTTCTGAACTTCTAATGGCCGCTCCCTTCAGTGGAGTGTGAGAGAGTTCTTGATAGCTTTGCAGTCTCTGAGGAGCACGTTAGAAGGATTTGGAGTGGGTGTTACATAAGCGGTGAATTCCACGACAGTCAACATATACTTCTTCTTCCTCAGAAGTTAGTAAGACTGTGTCCTCTGTGAATTTGGGGAGATGCGAGGGGCAGTGTTAGGAGACAAGAGGAATATGTGCTCTGTGAGCATGTGTCTTTTTCCTGCATTGGCCTTCTTGCCATTTGTCCGAAACGTTAGGATGACATTGAGCTATGAGGGGATGAAGCGACGGGCTCCATTCATGAGGAGAAATAAACTAATGAGGAGCTAACATTGCAAAAACAAGATAGTCGATTGCCTTCTCATGTAGAGGTAACAGGGGAGGCATTGTCAGTTTCTGAGATGGTTACCTCCCCCAAGGCCACTGCTCCCACCCATCCTCTGCTTGATTTACATAGGCACTTGATAGCTCTTGCCTAATGACAGCTACCCAGCCTAAACTGACCCAGTAGTGGGGAGTGCCTGACCCAAGCTAACACCATGAGTGCTTCCACTGATAGCTTTGAATTTGTGACTCGGTAGAACCCTCCAGGTAGGAAATGAAAGAGCTGCTGGTCGCTCTGTTTACTGTTACCTGCAGGGTCTCAGGCTGCAGTGAAAGAGAAATGAAACCAACTCAGCTGAGTGAAGCCAAAATCAGAGATAAGTAGTGGGTTAAGTCATCCATCCCTGAGACCCAGTTATACGATCATCCCTCTTTTCCAAAGCATGTTTATTTTATTACAAAAATGTTTAACATCATTTTATTGGCATATACATCCCACGTCATACAATGTCATCATCCAATCACATTAAGAAGTGTGTGCAATCATCACCACAGTCAATTTTAGAACATTTTTGTCTCATACTTATTGTTATTAACTTCCCATTTCTCCCCATCCTCTCTGCCCTGCCCCTAAGTTATTACCAATCCAGTTACTGTCTTGAGAGATTTACCTATTGAGGTAGTTTGATGGTTTTATGTCAGAAGACATCTGTGATCAAGCTTGATGACACCCCCTCTCTCTGACCCTCCATCTGCCTGCCTGCTGGAACCCTTCCTACCGCAAGTGGTGGCCTCAGGTGGGCCCCCTGACCCTGAGAGCTCTCAGTGCCCTGCCATGTTTCCACCAACTTCAGATCCACAAGATTCTGCACCCCCCAGCCTGTGATCTTCCTGCTTCCAAGTTCATCCGTCTGTAACACTGGAGTCTGAAGAGGGCCCTAGGTTGCATCGGACTTGTGGACTTGAGTTGGATTGAGCTGGGATGCCATTCTTTTGATATAAAATAGTTTTTCTACAAAACCCTCTTATCTGGATGAGTGTCATTGAATTTGTTTCTTTAGACAACCTGGCCTAACACACCTGTCTTGGATTTCAGACACAGAAAATGATACAAAATGCAAACAGGAGGCAGACCCCCCCCCAAAAAAAAATCAACAACTAGACAAAACATAGAAAAACCTCAATGGAAAAGGAGAAAATATGAATACTGAAGCAAGCAAGAGATCAAATAGCCTAACTATATCTGCCCATAATCGACTTTCCAATGCTCTCTACTCGATAGCAAGTCTATTCACACCCTGGACTATATTTGGAGGGGACTCAGTACAAGGTCACAATTTTTCTGATACTGTTCCCTCCTTCAGATTTGGATTTTATTCTTTACAATCATTGGATCACACACAGGCTGGTGGGCTTCCTCCGTGTGAATTTAGATGATGCATCACTTAAATGTTTGTTTGAAGACAAGTTGTTAAGGCCCCAGATGCTATTCTTTTGATAGCCAGGCACCATCTGGTTTCTTCACCACATGTTGCTATAGCACTCATCTCTTCTGTTACAATTCCTCTGTTGATACTTGGTATGTCTGGTCGTGTTTAAGACACCATCAATGAAAAGATATGTCATTCTTATGCATTTCAAAGTATGAAATACACTTGTAATTAAAATGTGATGTGCCATCTATTGGTAGATGAATTTTATTTCAGAGACATTACATTGCTTTTAATGTGCTTCTTAGAATCAATGAAATAGAATAGCCTTTCAACTCTCCCTTGGAATCTAAGCTAATTCAAGTAGACATCCTATAATATATAATTAGAAGAATGATAAATTATGCACAATAATATATGAATATGATGCAGAGAAAGATTGTCATATGGAAATGGGATAATGTGAAAAAGACAAGACAGTAAGCACTACTAATGAGAAGATGAGCCCCTCAGGTTAGAAGGTACTCAAAATACAACAGGAGAAGAGCTACCTCCTCAAAATAGAGTTGACCTTAATGACTTATGTGTCAGTCCGGGTAGACTAGAGAAACGAACCCATAGAAACTCATATGTGTATAAGAGGGAGTTTTATATAAAGGGTAATTGTACTTTAAGAAAGCATCCCAACCCAGGCCAGTCCAAGCCCATAAATCAATCTGAGATTAGCCCATATGTCCGATAGCAATCTATAAAGGCCTCTTCAGACTCATGAAACACCTGCAATGACACCAAATGCAGGACAACCACAGGCCAGTGGGTGGGAAGTCTTTGGGTCCAGTGGCGTCGTAAGCATCTCAGCGCTGGCAGGAGTCTCTATGTGGCTTCTCTAGCTTCAGAGGTCTGGTTATATCAGGATAGGTCCATGTGGCTTCCCAGCTCAGGGCACTAGCGTAGGTCCATGTGTCTTGTCATCTGCAATGTCTCCCAGGGAGTGAGCAGAGAGAGAGAGAAAGAGAGAGAGAGAGAGCCTTCTGCCTCCAAGAAGGAATACCAGATTTCCCAGAATTCTCAGGAGAAAGCCATGCTCACACAGAGGCCTCATTGGCTATGATCAATTGGTAGACTAGACTCCACCACTTCACTCGTAATCTTCTCAAATGGACACCAGATTATGTAACTACCACAACTTACTTGGAGGAAAGCTTTTGGAACTTCACTTGCTGATGTAGCACGACTCAAAATGAGAAGAAACAGCAATAATGATCACCAAACATGAAGTATATGTAGTATGAATCTAGGAAAATGAAAGTGGTGACAAAATGGAACCCATAAAGAGCAATATCCTAGGCACCGATGAGCTCAAACGGACTGGCATTGGTCATGAGGAGTCTAACAATCATGCAATTTACTGTGCCAGAAGTTACAAATCCAGGAGCAATAGCATCACAGTCATCATCAGAAAGAATATGTCAGGATCTTTCTTAAAGTACAATGCTGTCTGAGATAGATAATATTTATACAGCTACAAGAAAGTCAAGTTAATACAACTATTACCCAAATCTACACACTATCCACGAAAACTAGTGATGAAGAAATGGAAGAATCCTACCAACTTCTTCTATCTGAAATTGATCAAATATGCAATCCAGATGCATTCATAATTATAAACAATTAGAATGGGAAAGATGGAAACAAAGAGAAAGAAGCCTGTAGTTTGAAAATACGGCCTCAGTGATAGAAATGAAGCTTGAGATCACATGATAGAATCTTGCAAGGACAATAACTTCTTCATTACAAATACCTTTTATCAACAACATAAATGATGACTGTGCTTGTAAACTTTGCCAGATGGAATACATAGAAATCAAATTAATTATATCTGTGATAAGAGATAACAGAGAAACTCAATATCATCAGCCAAAATAAGGTCAGGAGTCAATTGCTATCAATTGCTCATATGTATGTTCAGGTAGAAACCAAAGAAAATTAAAGCCAGACTGTGAGAGCCAAAATATAACCTTGCGTATCTCCCACCTGAATTTAGAGAGCATCTCTAGACTTGATGCATTGAACCCTAACAACGGAAGGCCTGATGAGTTGTAGAATGATATCAAGAACAACATACATGAAGAAAAGGTCATTAAAAAGAAAAAAAACCAAAGCAGATATCAGAAGAGACTCTGAAGCGTGTTCTTGATCATAGAGTGGCTAAAGGACACCGGAGAAACGAGAAAGTAAAAGAGTTGAACAGGACATTTCAAAGGGCATCACAAAAGACAAAGTAGTAAACCGACAATGCGCAAAGACCTGTCCTTATAAAGGCAAAAGAGAAGAGCATACTCAACATAGCTCTAGTTGAAAGAATCAAAGAAAAATTCAGGCATCCGGTAGAAATATTGAAGGATTCCATGAGCAATCTGTTGAACAATATAGGAAACACCAAGAGAAGAAAGCAAGCATGCACAGTCACCGTACCAACATGGGTCGGCATTCCACCGCCCATTTCAAGAGGGAGCATATGATCAAGAACCAATGATGCTAAAGGTAGGAATCCAAGCTACCTGGAAGACAGAAGTTAGAAACAAGTCTCCAGGAATTGACAGAATACCAATTAAAATGGTTCAACAAGCTGAGGAAACACTGGAAGCACTCAGTGTCTACGCCAAGAATTTGGAAACTGCTACCCAGTCAAGTGACAGGAACAGATTTAAATGTATGCCCATTCCAAACAAAGATGATTCAATATGATGTAGATATTATCCAGTGTAGGATCATTAATGTCACATACAAGTACAATTTTGCTGAAGATTATTCAAAAATAATTTCAGTAGTACATAAACAAGGAGTTGCTAGATGTTTAAGCCAGATTCAGAAGATGTGGCACCAGGAATATTGTGTTAGTCTGGGTCCTTTAGAGAAATAAATCCATAGAAACTCATGTATAAGAGAGAGTCTTACATAAGGGTTAAGTGCGCATCAAGAAAACATCCCAACTCAGTGCTGCCCAAGCCCAAAAGTCCAACATTAACCCATATGTCCAACACCAATCCACAAAGTCCTCCTCCATCTCACAAAACAGATGTAATGATGCTGACTGCAGGAGGAAAACCGAGTCAGTGAATGCGTAAGCATCTCAGTGCTGGCAGGGGTCTCCACACGGGTGCTCCAGCACCCAGGGCTGCATCGGCATAGGTTCATGTGGCTTCTCCTCAGGGATGTCTTGCAGGAAGTGAGCCTTGCCAGCTGAAGCAGGGGACTGGCTAAGGCAGCTGCACCTGGTTTGACCATCAGAAAGCAAGAGACCCGAGAACTCAAAAGGCAAGGCTCAACAAGCCATTTCTCCCTCTACCCTTCAATTAACCCCACATGTGTTTATCAGCCAGGTTGGCACAATACACTTTAACTATATCAGATATTGTTGCTAATTCCAGGTGGATCTTGACTGAAAGCAGAGAAAACCACAAAGATGTTTGCTTGAGTTTAATACTTCTTGTACTAAGGTAGAATCTGAGCACGGACCAAGAGGCAGTTGAAGAGAACATGGGAATATAGCATGGTTTAAAATTAGGAACGGTGTACCTGGGGTTGTCATCTTCTCATTATACTTCTTCAAACTTCACACTGAGCCAGTCTTCGGAGAAGGCGGGCCTTATGAAGAGGAATGTGGTATCAGGGTCAGGGGATGTCTCATTAACAACCTGCGACACACAGATGAGATAACCTTGTTCGCGATAACAAGAAGGACATGAAACTCTTGCTAATGAGAATCGAAGACTGCAGTCTTCAGTATGAATTCCAACTCAACAGAATCCTCACTGCTGGACCAATAAACAGCATCATAATAAACAGAAAGGAAGATTGAAATTGTCAAGGATTTTGTTTCATTCTGGATGCATAATCAATGCTCATGAAAGTAGCTGTCGGGAAATCAAATGATATACGTATTGCATGGGCGCCTCAGCTGTACAAGACCTCTATAAAGAGCAAGGATGTCACTTTGAGGACTCAGGTGCCTGACTCAAGCCACTGTATTTTCATTCACCTCTGATGCCTGTGAAACCTGGACATTTAATAGGGGAGATCAGAGAAAAATTGATACGTTTCAATTACCATGCTGGTGAAAACTGTTGATGTTACCATAGACTGTCAGGAGAAAATCCAATCTGCCTTGGAAGAAGTGCAGCCAGAATGCTCCTTAGAGGCAAGGGTGATGGTGCTTCATCTCACATATACCTATAATCAGTCGTAACCAATCCCTGGTCAAGCACTTCATGCTTGGTAAAGTGGAGAGTCAGTGAAAGAGTAAGTAGCTGTCAAGGAGATGGATTGACACAATGAGTGCAACAGTGAACTTGAACTTAACAACGGTGAGATGGCTCAGGACTGGCAATGTCTTGGTTTGTTCTGTTGTGTATAGGGTCGCTATGAGTCACAGTGACTTGAGGATGGATTGTGAGAAGAGTTGTATGAGTCCCAATAAAATGATTTTTTAGAAACAAACAAAAAAAAGCGACTTGAATGTGCTTAACAATGACAAGCCACAAGGGGAAAAAATTCCACACAAGAATTCTAAAGAGCATAGATTACCCTGAAGTCAATCGTGACTGCTAGTGCCCTTGACTGCTCCAATATTGCTTAGATCGAGGGACATTAGTGATCCATCTTGGAGGCCCTGGCTGGCACAAATTGTTATGTGTTCAACTACTAACTAAATGTTGTTAGTCCCAAGCTACCCAGGTGTGTTGGTTACATAATTTCATGTCACCTTGATAAATAAGTGTAGGGATGGAGTCTAGCCTGTCAATCAGGTCACAGCCTGATGATGTCTCTTTGTGGGCGTAGCCTTTCTCATGAGGATTCTGGGAACTTGCTCTCTCTTGATTCTACCATCAGAGGAGGTGGTCCATTCTCTCTCTCTCTCTCTCTCTCTCTCTCTCTCTCTCTCTCCTTCGCCTTCCTATTGAAGAGTCACACTTAGACAGCTGGAGGAACCAGAGTTGGTTTGGATCCACAAGAGTTTCCATCCACTGGCCTGTGATCTTCCTGCATTATGCATCATTTCATGTGCTGTGTGAATCTGAAGAGGAATTTATGGTCTAGTATCAGACATATGGTCTAATATCAGATTTATGGAGTTGATCTGAACCGGGCTGGGATGATTCTCAATATACAGTTGCTCTTTAATATAAAGCTTTTTCTTATATTTACATGAATGTCCCTGGATCTTTTTCTCAAGTCAACCCAGTCTCACACACCAGGGGCACCTCACAAGACAGACCAGCAATATGCTTCTGAAACCTTGTAAACCATATGTAGTGTCAGGGCACAGTGAAGTCAACTTGCACAACACAGTCACAAAGACAATGTTCTACACCCTACAGTGATGAGGAGCACATGGTGTCTTAAAAGTTAACTAGCCACCTGCAAAGATACAACCAAATCTATCCCCATCCAGAAGAAAGAAGGGTGAAGAAAATTAAAAGCTGAAGGAAAGAATTAGTCCAAAGTGCTAATGGACTCCATGAATCACAGCCTCCTCTACTAGGAAACCAGAAGAACTAGATGGTGCCCAGCTACCATGCCTGATCATTTGGATTGGATTTTAGAGATGGTACTAAGCAATCTGGGAAAAAATGTAGAGCAAAATTTAAAATAATAAAAAACGTCCAGACTTACTGGTTTGATAGAGACTGACAGAACCCCCAAGACTGGCCCTTTGACACCCTTCGAACCTAGAACTGAACCTGCCCAGGAGATCACCCGACAGCCAAGCAAGAGACAAACCTATACAGGGATCAATAACCTTCATATGTAACTTATTCCGCAGAACCATCAACCATGTAAGACCAAAAGGATTGTGTCTGCCCCAAACCAAAGCTCAGAGGGCAGGAAGGGGCAAGAAAGGAGAAGGGGAAGCAGGGACACTAGAGAGAAGTAGATGGCTGCCACGTTCAGAGGATCACAACCAACATTACAAAGCAAAATGGGTACACATGGAAAATGGATTTGTCTGTGAATTCTGACGCAAGCCACGGTAAAACAAATCAAGAAAGCCCCATAGAACATTTGTACTCTGCATACAGGGTCGACACTGAGTCGGAATCAACTCCATAGTAACTACCCACAGCAGTGACCCATCTTGAGGTGAAGAGCTAACGCCTGTAATGATAGTTTCGAGGAAGTTAATTAAGGTGTTTCTCTATAATTATCCAACAGAGGCACCATTTTAAATATTGGTTAATATACCTGGGTTTCTTTTCAAGAATGGGCAAGCCCTCACAACCAATGATCCTAATATACTTAAATGATAACAGTCTATGAGGAAGGAATGGTTCAAATTAAAAGCAAAACCCAAACAAAAAATACAGACAACCTTGAAGCCCTAGGAAGGTATACACTTTTCTTTGGTCATGCAACAATTTGGAAATGAAGATGTACCTTCGCCAGCGCCGGTCAAGGGCCTTATGTGAACGACAAAAGCATTTTACAAACTGGTAATGATGGTGACTCCATTGAAAAGAAATGATGCCGCTACATGAGAGTCCACATCCACGCTGAGAGGGACAACAGCCCACTTTTGCTTTGAATTTGGCTTGAAGTCTTGCTGCCGCCATGATGTGAACTGTGAACTCACATAGCCTGCCAGATGGCAGTGGGAAGCCCATTAGCTAGACATCACACACACTGATCAAAACTGCAAGGAATTATGGGAAGATTGAGGAGAGATGCCCGAGAGTGAAGAAATGACTAGAAGATTCTGTATTCCTACAGAACATGTACCATGATCATAGTCCATAAGGAAATTCATTCTTCTGACCCAAACCTGGGGTCATTGCATGCACCTTCCCATAATATTCATTAGAGAACACCATTGAGTGGGTGCCTTTCCAAGGTTACCCAGAAAACTGAGAACCAGCAGGTACAAGAATACATTAAAGGTTGTACCTTGCACGGCAAGTGTGTTCTTTGATGGGTTCTGAGGAGGAGATGGAGGAATTCACGTACAAGGAAGCCTGTTTGAATCTTTTCAAGAAAACGTGCTAGAGGGAAATGCATGGATATGTAGCACATGAGTACGGCTGATGAGAAAGAGCCTGTGTGATACTTTGAAAGGGTCTGAGGGACCCAAAGTGTATACAACAACCTTGATCGATTGTAAAGTTTATAATCCCTCCAAATAGAATAAAACAGTCAGACCGTCTTTCCTGATCAACAAAACTGATGAGGTTTCATTATGATCAGTGCTCC
Source organism: Tenrec ecaudatus (assembly GCF_050624435.1). NCBI lineage: Eukaryota > Metazoa > Chordata > Mammalia > Afrosoricida > Tenrecidae > Tenrec > Tenrec ecaudatus. The sequence continues at coordinate 318,754,385 of NC_134530.1, read as the reverse complement.
TCTTAGTAGAAGACACTTGCGGGTTTGTTCTAATAGATGCTCCTTTGAAAGGGTCTTTTTATTGTCTAAGGAAAGTTAATCATGGTCAACATGTCCCTGGAAGCCAGTTCCAGCTCTGCTTCAAATGGTCTTTTCTAATCAGGATCCAATGAACACATATTTCTCATCCTCTGTTTCCCTTTCTATAAAAGAGGAATGAAATGCCTATCTTTCACCATCCACAGAGATGTTGCAAAAAGAAAACTGAAAAAACTAAGTCACAGAGAGTCACTTTAAAAGAGAGTCGCAAACACAGAAAAGGGGCGGGGAGGGGAGAATGTTTTTTTTTTTTCTGACCTAGGCCAAAATTTTCTGTGAAAGTCAGATTAGATCAATAGACATTCACCAAGTGTCTAATCCAGCTATAATCATCTTTGTTCTCCAAAACCAGGTCTGAGGGACTCTTCCCAGTTGCTGTCCATTAATTCAAACTCCTAGAGACCTCACGTCTCAGAGTAGAACTCTACAGGTTTTCAGTGGCTGATTGTTCGGAAGTAGTTCGCCTGACCTTTCTTCTAAGGCACTCTGGGTGAACTGGCACCTCTAACCTTTTGGTCAACAGCCAAGCATATTAACGGTTGGCACCATCCAGTGCCTGCAAAGGAACCCCAGAAGTACTTGCTTGCTGCCATGAAGTCATCAAGCTGGGTCATCCATTCGTGCTATCATAGCAACCCCCTGCTTTCCAGAAATAGTTCCTGTGGCCTTTCTAGCCTGTCATAGCCTTGTTGCCTGGTCCTGTACCATCCCCATCATCAGTTGCAAATTATATCGTTGCCATTTGTAAAGTTCTCATTGGCTGATATTTGGAAGTACATCTCCAGATCTTTCTTCCTTCTCTTAGTCTAAAAATTCCACTAGAACTTGTTCAAGGTCGCACCACTATGCAACCACTACTAATAGACTGGTTGTGGCTCTGCTGGAGGCGCACTGGCCATGAGTGGAACCCAGGCTCTTGCCTGCGAGGTGAGAATTCTACCACGGAATCACCACTGCTCCATAGCGGCGGTACAAGTGGCAAAGGAAACAGTATTCGGGTTGAAAGTGAATGCTGACCTCTAGTTTTGCGGGATACAACGTAAACACTCCCTACCTTCATTGAATAGTTTCTTTAGCACGCAGTACAGGCCTGGACCTGTGGTTTCCAAGGCTGGCTGTGTATCAAAATCACCTTGGAAGCTTCTTAAGAATGACACTCCCTGGGCACCTGTTTACCCCCAGATCCAGTGAGTGGCCCTCTCTAGACTGGGGAAGGATGTGACTGGTAGAAGAAATGGGGTAGTCACTGGACCATCCAGTTAAGCTTGCATCCGTGTGGCTCTTTGTTTATACATGTTCAGCAAGACTTTGTTTGGAGGGAAAATTCAAGAGCTAAAACAGCAACAAAAATAACTGATTTTTGAAAAACCACAGGTCTAATGGGTGTCTTCATGGACAGAAAATCATGTCTCAATTTCTTCATTCATTTAGCAAATAATTACTGTATATCATGCGACGGTATTAGGGTCCCAGCAGTGAACAGTACAAATTCCCAGCTCTTAGGACATGATCCCTACCACAAATCATAGGCTAGGACCCTCAGCTATGTGTGTATATATATACACATATGTATATATATAATTTTTTTAATTCCTTAATGAAAACATGCTTTTCTCAGAACTCCACACATTCCTACTTACTCCTTCCCCTTTCTACCACTGCCTCCTGCCTCTGCAAAGCCATTTCTATTTATTTGCAAACACAGATTTTAATGCTGATTCATCTGAAATACATCAGTCCCTGTGTATTTCTGCCATTGTCTCTCCAGTCAACGAAGCCTGTCTGCGGAACATGTGCTGCTTCACCGCCTTCCGTATGACGTCAGAAATGTGTCTCAGAGAGCAGTGTTTCTAGGCATCTACCTTCAGTAGATGCGATTTGATGGCCAACCTAGACATGATCCTTCTCTTGACAAGTATATCCTGAGATATTCCAGAAATATAACACAATGTCCTTGTTCTCCAGCATCAAATCAAGCCTCCTATGAGGAGCCCTGTTGGTGCAGTGGTTAAAGTGATCCACTGCCGACTGAAAGATCATCGGTTCAAAGCCACTAGCTGCACGGTGGGAGAAAGGTCTAACGGTTTACATGGCCGTTCTACTTGGACCTGTGGAGTCTCTCTGAGTGGAAATGACTCCCGGCAGCGGGTGTGGGTTTGTATGACGGATGCGACTCAGTGAAGGTAAGCAGAGCCCTGGATTCTCCCTTCAGTGACCCGAGCAGAGAAGGAAGGGCACTCAAAAGTGAGGGACAGATTGTCTCTTCCTGTCACCCCAAACCAAAAAAAAAAAAGGATGACCTCATAGTGAACAGTTTTAATATTAGGGTCTACCATGTTTCTTCCTCTTCTTTTCCCTCCTCTCCTTCGCCTTCCCTTTCTCCTCCTCCTCCTTTTGCTCTGATGTCGTGTAAGAGTAGGATTAATAAGTGCCTTGAGGGATAACCCATTCACTGTTCTTGAAGGTCATGTCAACTCACTTTAGACAGCACAAAATAAGGTCAACACTGGCAAAGACAACTGAAGGAAAAGATGGCCCCATGAACTTTTTTCCCTTTGTCTCTCCCGCCCCCTTTGAGCTGTCCTTTCTCTCACCAGCACCCACCCATCTCCCTGATCCTAGAATATTGCTGCTAAAGGTCCCATTGTGCATCTGCCTCGTTGCTCTGCTGTGAGCACTCAGTATATCCACTCCACCAACCATTTTGACTCATGGCATGACCCCACATGTGTCAGAGTAAAAATATGATCCATCGGGTTCTCAGTGGCTGCACTTTTGACAGTCAATCGCCAGACTTCTTCCAGGGTGCAGCTGAATAGACTTGAACCTCCAACCCTTTGTTTACCAAGTGAGCATTAAACCTTGACATCACTGAGGGACTCCATTTACTGCACCCAACCCACCTACCACATCCCCCATTCATCAACAAGCTAACTTCTGCTATGCTAATAGGCATCTCTCCCTCCCTCCCTGCTTCACAACGTTCCTCTTGCAGCTGACAAATCAGAGAGAGACAGTGACCTTCCCTGACAGAGAGGAACAGTTCTCCAAGTAAGGATTCTCCTGGGTACTCCCAAGCCCTCACAACTTGTGTTACTGTGTGTGTTAGTCTAGGTAGACTAGAGGAACAAATCCAGAGACACTCGTGTGTGTAGGAGAGCACTTTACATCAAAAGTAATTATAGATCAATAAAACATCCCAACCCAGTCCAGATCAAGTCCTTAAGTTCAATATTAGCCCATAAGTCTGATATAACTCATGAATTCCTCTTCAGACTCATGCAGCACATGCAATGATGCTGAATGCAGAAAGACCACCGGCCAAGGGGTGGACGCATCTCCAGGGCTCTGGCTGTCACCAGCATGGCTTCATGTGGCTTGTCAACAGAAATGTGAAGCAGAGAGAGTGTGTGTATCCGACCTCCAGGGAGGAAGAGAGGAAGTCCCAGAATCTTCATGAGAAGGCCATGCCCACAAGAAGGAATCACCAGGCTGTGACCAGATTGACAGGCTAGACTCCACCCCTACATTCTTATATATCAAATTGACATGAAATTGTGTAGCTACCACACTGTGCTTTCTCCATCAACAAATTCTGACCTCTTGGACGCAGATCCTGTTTCTTTGTTAGTCAATGAGCAGCTCAAGTAAGTCACTCCATGCTCGTTAGCCAGCGGGACAGGAGTTCTGGCAAACTCAACATCCTCACCTCTCCCCCTCTCAGCTCTCCTCTGTGGATTGCTAAACCCCAAAGACGATGTCCCCACCTTCTTCCTCTGAAATTTTAGGCAAGGGTACAAAGGGTGAGAGACATGTCCAAACGGGAGAGAATTTTACTTTTGCCTACCACATATTGGCCATGCTTAACAGAAAACCAATTCACAAGAAGGAGAAACAAAACAGTGACGTTGATACCAGCCATTTTCTTCAAGGAGGGAGAAAAAAAATTACGATCTCCTTCAGGTAGCCTTCTCACTTTAAAACTATCCTGGCATAATTCATATGGGAAAACATTAATATTGAAGTGCCTTTCTATGTAAGTGTTTCTCTGTGCTTTTCCAATAAAATACCCTGAATGTTGAAAATATATGTTTTAATAAAATCTTGGAGGAAATGATCTTTGAGATTAAATAGCTACTATTTGCTTTTAAACCAAGGGCACATTACTTTTGCTTCAACCCGGAGATGGGTCTGCACAAGAGCGGCAATGGCAGACTGAGACATGTTCATGGTTGTGAGGGTGGTGTACGACCAGGCCCAGTTTTGTTGATGGGCATGAGGTCATCAGAGAGCTGACTCCATGACAGCGATCTATCTACCCACTTACCTACCTCCTATCCATCCACACATCCATCCATTTACCATCCACCTATCTGTAGAGGATGATACAGCTTCCAATACTCTCCACTTAAGGGGTCCTGGTGACATAATGAGTTCAGCAGTGGGCTGCTAATTACAAGGTCAACAATGCAAAACCTCCAGCTACTCACCCCACAGGAGGAAGATGAGGATTTCTGCTCCTGTAAAGAATTACAGCCTCAGAGACCCACAGGGGCAGCTCTATCCTAATGGGTTGCTATACATTGGAATCAGCACAAGGGCAATCAGTTGGAATCTCATTGATTATTAAAATTGAGGATGCCTTCTCAGCTGGATGCAGAAGCCGTCCAACATTATAGATTAATTAATGCCCTCAGGGTTAACTCAGCCAGTGAGGGATCAGAGCTGTTTGATGGATACCCCAGTCTCCCTGAAGCTGGGTTCATTCTAAAGCTCCCTATCCAGAGGGCCCCAGCAGGACTGTGCCTTAGTTTCCCTTTGTAGTAATCAGACTATTAACTAACCCTCTTTACTGGCTTTTCCTCCTTCACCACTGTTCCTTCACCTCTGCTTTGTTTTAAAGTAAAAGGAAGGGGTTTACAAATGGCAAAAAAGGGGTATTTTGCAAGCCAGGAAACACAGTGGTCCAAAAGCCCCTGGTGACATGCCATGAAGAACTCAGAATGACAGCAGTTGATAATTGTGTTGGTCTGGGTACTTAGAGAAACAAATCCACAGAAACTCATATGTATAAGAGAGAGTTTTATATAAAGGGTAAGTGCACATCAAGAAAACATCCCAACCCAGTGCTACCGAAGCCCACAAGTCCAACAGAAACCCATATGTCTGCCTGACACCAATTTACAAAGTCCTCCTCCATCTCACAAAACACACGCAATGATGTCGACTACAGGAGGAAAGCCAAATCAGTGAGCATGTAAGCATCTCAGTGCTGGCAGGGGTCTCCACACTGCTGCTCCAGCACCCAGGACTGCATTGGGGTAGGTCCATGTAGCTGCTCCTCAGGGATGTCTTGCAGGAAGTGAGCATTACCAGCTGAACCAGGGAACTGGCTAAGGCAATTGCACCCTGGTCCGACCATCAGAAAGCAAGAGACCTGAGAACTCGAAAGGGGAGGCTCACCGAGCCATTTATCTCTTCGTCCTTCAATGAACCCCACATGTGTTTATTGGCCAGGTTGGCACAATAATTTTTAACTATCACAATAAGGATAGAAACTGCTAATGGGTGAGGTGTTTCCTTTCCCTTTATTATTTTCTTTTTCAATAACCTTGAACTTCATTTTGCTAATTATACTGTCTCTCTAACCAATAAGGAAAAGGCCATAAATAATTCAGGATGTAGACAATTTAGTAACACACATTTGATTTCCTGGCTGGTGAAACAATGGCTTCCGTGAGTACAGCAAACGTCTCTACATGATCACATGCTTTCCCAAATAAGGTACCTGTATTCAAGGACCTCAAGCTCTGGAACCCAAATGGACATAACACCGGTCGGTGCCTTTCCAAAGGATTCACTCTATTGGAAAACATGGAAACTCAATTCATAGTCATTTCAGAAGGGGAAAAAAATGGAACTTTCTGGTTCTTCTGGGTGTCTCTGGGTGAAAACAGTGATAATTCATGTCTACCCAGAGGGGCTTCGGGATAAAGTCCTGGTGACCTTCTGAAAGGTCATAGCCATCGAAAACTCAGTGGCTCAAACCTTGAGGGAAACGTAGGAGGAACTCATGAACAGAGAGGTCTACAGGGCTGCCCCCAATCAGAGCCAAAAGGACAAAATGCCCCACCCCTACCTCCTGGAAGTATGTGCTACAGAGGACAACACTAAACCTACAGGTTTGGGGGAGGGCAGGCCTGCCACACCCATACAGAAGCAAACCAAAAAGGAAAAAGAGAGAGAGAGGGACTGGACCCCATATTGGCACACCAAGCCCTGAGGACGACACCCCTCCACAAAGCTGCTTAGGCATAGAGAGGACTGTGTGGCTGGCAACTTGAGACATGCTGTTCCCTCGCTGGAGCGTACCATGACAGAGGACAATACTGGGGACACACGGCAGGGAGTGGCTCTGCTCTGACCACCCCCACAGTGGGGCGAACCAAGAAGGGAACATAACAGATGAGCAACGGGAAAAAAACAAAGCCACAAAACCACTGAGGAGCCCCCAAAATAGACTTCAGGCTAAGAAGGGCAGTTCCCAGAAGCCCTCTGAACTGGTGGGAAGATAGTCATAAAGGTGAGCAGACAGACCTGGAATTATGTATGCTTCTTTTGTTTTTTATTTGTTAAGTTTGCTCATTTATTTTATTTTCTTTGTTTTTTTCTTTTCAGTCAATCTTTTGTTTTCTTTTTGTTTTGTCTCTGTTATTGTTTTACTTACCTGTATAAGAGAGGCATGGGAAGCAAGACTGAGGAGAAAGTAAAAATAATTAATCAATTAGCTAGTTAATTAATTAATTAAAAGGCTGAATGTCAAAAAAAAGAAAGAAACCTCAATGGCTCACCATTCTATGACACCCATGATCAGAGTATACTAGAGAGAAATTGGCTTGCCTTTTAAAAAAAATAAATCATTTTATTGGGGCCTCTTACAACAATTCATACATCAAGTGTATCAAGCACATTTGTACATATGTTGCCATCATTGTTTCAACATTTTCTTTCTCCATGAGCCCTTGGTGTCAGTTCCTCTTCCCCCCAGCCCCCACCCTTGTGAATCCTTGGTAAATTATTATTATTTTCATATCTTACACCATCCACTATCTCCCTTCACCTTCATTTTGTTGTTTGCCCCCTCACAGTGGGGATGAGGGTGTTACATGTAGATCATTGTGATCGGTTTCCCCTTTTGCTTCTTTCCACCCCCCCCCCCACCTTCCCCCTACCCTCATGATATTGCTACTCCCATTATTGTTCCTGAGGGGTTTATCTGTCCTGAATTATGTCGTGTGTCAAGAGCTTTTATCTGTATCAGTGTACATGCTCCGGTCTAGCTGAACTTGTAAGGTAGAAGTGGGTCATGATGGTGGGGAGGGGGAGGAAACATTAACGAACTAGAGGAATGTTGTATATTTTGTCAGTGCCACACTGCACCCTGGCTTACTTGTCCCTTCCTTGTGACCCTTCTGTAAGGGGATGTCCAATTGTCTACAGATGGGCTTTGGGTCTCTACTCCGATGCCACTTGTTTGCATCAATACGTTTGTTTGGGGTCTTCTGATGCCTGATCCCTGATCCCTGATCCCATTGGCACCTCATGATTACACAGGCTGGTGTGCTTCTTCCAAGTGGGCTTTGTTGCTTCCCTGCTAGATGGGTGATTGTTTAACTTCAACTGGCTCGTCTTTTTGGTTATTGTTTCACAATACTGAAAACTACAGGTGTCAATATCAAGTGCACTTGTATCTGTAAACTTACATTGTATATTGTTTTAGTATTCTTTATCACTAGGTTCAAATATCCATTGCAATGGCTACACAGAACTCACAGGCAATATTCATGACTTCAGGGTTTATGGAGGAAGTTGACAGTTTATAATGCAAGGGAGACATGCTCAGGATACCGTTGTTCATCAGGACACGTTACAGCGTTCTTTCAGGTCTGTTACTAAATGCCCAAAGGGGCATAACACTCGGTTGTAAGCCTCAACCCAAATGCACCCAGCTCAAGCGCCATGGGTAAGCAAACCCAGCTCCCTGAATGAAGTGCCCAGAGGAATCCTACTCCAGTAAGTCTCAGCCTGAAGGCACTGAGCTCTACTTCTATAGGTCAGCAAGCCGGCCTTCCCCAATTAAGTGCCCAGAGGCATCCAACTCCCTAAGTCAGCCTCCTGCACAAAGCACTCAGCTTTACTTCCTCTATGGTTTGGGAAGTCCACCACTCTGTTCCATGCTTTGGCTCCTGGTTCTACTGCTGCTCCTCTGACGTCATAGCTGTCTTCTAGATCACTTAGCAGGGATTTAGGGTCCAGGAAATGCATTCTATTCCTGGTTCTTAGTGGCAATGAGATCTCTCCTCCTGCTTCTCAAAGGGGTCACTTTATATACAACAGGATTGCACTCCAGAGATTCCTGCTCACAATGACTCACAAGTTACTCCCGTCACACCATGTTCCCCTGGCTTCTTATTAGACCTGACAAAGGAAAGGTCAGAAACTTGACCAAAAGAGTCACATTAAACAATTCACTTCCCCTGCACATTGGATTCTCTTTCTTTCCTCACTTGCACTTTCTTGTGTTGACTTCACTTTCAGGCTCTCTCTCTCCCCACATGATACGGGCTGATGGTTCCTAAGCTTTTCCTTGACCACAAAGAATTTCCAACAGATCTAGAAAAAAATATATTAAGCTGAGTGTCAATGGCTTGGTTTGTTCCCACATGCTTATCCCCAAGAACAAAGTATGAAAACCAAAACCCCACTGCCACTGAGTTGCTTCTGACTCATAGCAACATCATTCATTCATTCACTGCCATTGAATCAATTCTGGCTCAAAGCAACCCTTGAGAACAATTGAGCTGGCCCTGTGGGTTTCCTAAGCTTTCAATATTTACCGGATCAGGAAGTCTCATCATTCTCCAGTGTAGCAGTAGTCAGTTTGAACTAGTGACCTTGACATTAGTAGCTCAATGCTGAACACACTACACCAGCAGGACTCCTTCTTAGGGACAGAAGACAGGAGAACTGTTCCTTTGTGGGATTCTGAGACTGCAAATCTTCATGTAAGAGACCGCTTTATCTTTCTCCCATAAAGCACAGAAGATAACGGATTGGCCAGATGTGGATCACATGAGCTAGGGCTGGTTCCTTGGAATGAAGAAGGCAGCTGTTTGATGTATAGCTATATATGTATATCACATGTTGATATAAACACACACATACACACACACATATGTTCTTTTAACCAACCAAGATTTCCTAAGCACCTAAAATACTAAGGTGACAAAAATCAAAGAAAAAAACTCTCTCCTCTCAAGATGTTCACAGTTTAGTGGATATTTTAGTTATGTATTGCTACTATGAAAAAATACCACTAATAGATGGTTTTAGCTGATAGAAAAAAATCCTATCACAACTTAGAAGGCTAAAAGTTCAAGTTCAAAGCAGCCCCTCTAAAAGAAAGCTTTCTCTCTAACTGCTCAGGGTGGGGGGCTGGGTCCTTGTCCTCTTTCAGCATCTGTGGGCCCAGCTCTACTGGGAGATCCCATGTGTCTTTGTATCAATCTTCCTTTGGGCCTAGGAGATTCTCAGCACAGGGACCCTACGGCCAATGGATGCGGCCCACTGCTGGCTCTTGTTTACTGGTGATACTGAGATCCCCCTCTCTCTTCTTCCTTCTTCACCGAGACCCCACCCCTCAGAGCAGAACTGCCCTGTCCCTGTCTGCGGCAGGTTGGCTTGTCTAGAGAAACAAACCAGTGACAGTCCTCCATGTACAAGGAAGATCTTTGCACCAAGAATCAACTTTACATCAAGAAGTCATCCCAGCCTCGGCCAACTCGAGTCCATAGGTCCGATGCGAGCCCTGGCTAGCTGATTCAGGTATCTGCTGAACACGGATGCCAAAAAGTGAAGCAGGAAGCAGATGGGTGTAGAGTCATGTGGATCCAAAGTCAGTAGAAGCATGGCAGGGTACTGATAACTCTCAGGGGTTGGTGGTCCTGTGTTCGCCCAAATTGACTAGAGAAACAAATCCAGAGACATGTATATATGTGTAAAAAAGCTTTATATCGAGAATTAATTATGCATCCATACAACATTGCAGTTCAGATCAACTAGTCCATAAGTCCCTCTTCAGGCTCAGGCAGCCATATACATGATGCAGAATGCAAGAACATCACTGGCCGGTGGGTGCAATGTCCCGTGGATCCAATGGTAGTGGATGCATCACAGAGCCTGAAGGTGAAGGCAGAGGGAGAGAATGCCCCACCTCCAGAGAGCCATTTATCTCGGTCACACCTCCAAATGAGGTCATCAAGTTACGATCTGATTGACAGGCTAAACTCCGCCCTTGCAATTCAATTTGACACACAATTATGTCACTACAACAGGTCCCCATGGAGGCAGACATTGAGTCCCTGTAAAGTCCTGTGGAGAAATGAGGCTAAGTGACAGAGAGAGAACGAGGAAATCCCCCAGTTTCTTTTTTATAAAAGGGCCACACACACACCCAGGAGGCATCATCTTACTGTGACCTGGTTGACAGGTTGAACTCCACCCCCAGCCCCGAGTATCTAGTTGGCATAATATTTAACTGCCACAGTTTCCAAGCTTGTAATGGTTGCATAAGCAGACATCACAACTTTCTCCCATGGAGCAGCAGCTGATGGAATTGAACCATCAATCTTTGGATAATCAGCCTAGTGTTTAACCATCACACCACAAAGGCGCCTATACGCATCATGTTGGAAGCCGCTGCTTCCAATAAATTGCAGCTGTACAGTCATGTGGAAAGCGATGCGGAGCTACCTAAGACAACTGGGAAAAGACAATCCATAAAATCCAGCAATCCCTCTGCTGGGTACAAAGCCCCAAAGAAGTAAGAGACACAACACAAAGAGACACACACACTCCCATCTTCGTCACTGCACAGTTCACTAGAGCAAGAAACTGGAAACAGCCTAAACAGCCATCAGGAAAAGAATGGATGAAGAAACTCTGGTACACACACACACACACACACACACACACACACACACACACCCCGCAACCCTAAAGACCAGTGGTGAAACCACAAAGCACCTCCTGACATGGATGCACCTGGAAACCAGTATGCTGATCTAAGTTAGTCAATCACAAAAGGACAAGTACTGTATGAGAACACGGCTATAAGGATAAATGCCAAGACCAAATCAGGCTTCTGTTCTCAGGTCACATAATCTTCTAATCTGGTCTCCCAAGAAATGAGGTAGTGGGCCTGTTCATGATCCATGTATTACTCCCTCACTCTTCCATCTTAAGAGCCACTTCAGCAGAGGAGGCCTCTCCTCAACTGGGGGTCAGTTTGTCAGACTGTGGAGAGAGGGAGACAATCAATCTGTTCCTGCCATTTAGCATTGTTTCCTAGCCACCCCAAAACAACAGACCCTTCTACAAAGATGCTCAGTGAACCTTAATGGAAATTCCATCCAGAAGTGGGGGCAGAGGCACCCCAGTCTCAGAGAAGATGATTTCACATCTCTTGGTGGGTGAACCAGTAGGGGCAACCTGCCACTGGTGGATGTGTGTGTGTGGGGGGGTGGATAAGCCACAACTTAACACTAGTTATGTAACCCCACCCCCAGTGGGAGACTACAGCCTGCATTATGTTCCCAATCAGGCACTTCTGGCCAAGTTCCTATCCAGCCCTTGGTGACCCAGGCCATGTACTGTAGACAACTAGGACATTCGACTTTGTCTTTTCCAGGTGCACAACATCCTTCATCAGCCACACCAGAGGGATCTGATTTGAATCTGGACTTCAACTTAAACACACCTGCAGTAGATTAAAGTAACAGCACTATAAGTTGGACATAAATCTCAAGTGCCCTAGTGTGAGAAAAATGGATGACAACTCACTCGAAGTTACGGAGTTAGAAGTCATTAGACTTTAGGGCAAACCTCTTGCTTTGGGGTGCCCAACAAGTAGCAATTTAAAAATACCATATTTTGCTGTTTTAGTACTTTAAAAAATCACTTTATTAGGGGCTCATACAACTCTTATCACAATCCATACATACATCAATTGGGTGGAGCACATTTGTACATTCATTGCCCTCATCATTCGCAAAACATTTGCTTCCACCTAAGCCCCTGGCATCAGCTCCTCATATTTCCCCTCCCTCCCCACTCCCTCATGAACCCTTGATAATTTATAAATTATTATTTTGTCATATCTTGCCCTGTCCGACTTCTCCCTTTACCCACTTTTCTGCTGTCCATCCCCCAGGGAGGAGGTCACATGTAGATCCTTGTAATCAGTTCCCCCTTTCCAACCCACCCTCCTTGTATACTCCCAGAATCGCCACTCACGCCACTGGTCCTGAAGGGATCATCCGCCCTGGATTCCCTGTGTTTCCATTTCCTATCTGCACCAGTGTACATCCTCTGGTCTAGCGAGACTTACAAGGTAGAATTTGGGTCGTGATAGTGGGGGATGTGGGGAGGAAGCATTTAAGAACTAGAGAAAAGTTGTATTTTTCATCGTTGCTACATCACACCCTGACTGGCTTATCTCCTCCCTGAAACCCCTCTGCCAGGGGATCTCCAGTGGCCTACAAATGGGCTTTGGGTCTCCATTCCACACTCTCTCCCTCATTCACTATGGCAAATTTTTTTGTTCTGATGATGCCTGCCTGATCCCTTTGACACCTCGTATCCACACAAGCTGGTGTGCTTCTTCCATGTGAGCTTTGTTGCTTCTGAGCTAGATGGCTGCTTGTTTACCTTCAAGCCTTTAAGACTCCAGATGCTCTATCTTTTGATAGCTGGGCACCACCAGCTGTCTTCGCCACATTTGCTTATGCACCCATTTGTCTTCAGCAATTGTATCATGGAGGTGGGTGAGCAATAATGATATGATTTTTCTTTCTTTGATGCCTGATAACTGATCCCTTCGGCACCTCGTGATCACACAGGCTGGTGTGCTTATTCCATTTGGGCTTTGTTGCTTCTGAGCTAGATGGCCGCTTGTTTAATTCAAGCTTTTAAGACTCCAGAAACTGTATCTTATGATAGCCGGGCACCATCAGCTTTCTTCACAACATTTACTTAGTCACCCGCTTTGCCTTCAGCAGTTGTGTCAGGAAGGTGAGCATCTTAGAAAGCCAATTTAATAGAAGAAAGTATTCTTGCATTGAGGGAGTACTTGAGTGGAGGCCCAATGTCCTTCTGCTACCTTAATACTAAACCTATAAATATATGCACATAGATCTATTTCCCTATCCTCATACATAAATATATTTGCATATGAGCATATCTTTATCTAGACCTCTATAAATGCCCTTTGCTTCCCAGCTCTTTCCTCTATTTCCCTTGACCTTTCTCCTGTCCCACTATCATGCTCAGTTCCCACCAGGGTTTCAGCAATTCCTCTTGGTTACATTACCCTTGATCATGCCCTACCAGACCTCACAAACCCTCTTCACCACCAATTTGGATCATTTGTTCTTCCCTTGTCCCTGGGTTTGTTAATACCTCTTTCTTTACCCCCACCTCCTCCCCTTCTCCAATATCCCCCCAAAACTGTTGGTCCCGTTGTTTTCTCCTCCAGATTGTTCATCCAGCCTATCTTATTTAGACAGACCTGCAGAGATAATAACATGCACAAAAACAAGACAGAACAAAACCAAGTAACAATATACAACAAACCAATGACAAAACACAACAAGAAAGAAAACCTTGTAGTTAGTTGAAGGATTATTTGTTGGCCTTTAGGAGTGTTTTCCAGTTCAGTCTGTTGGGGCACCACGCCCTGGCCCCAAAGTCTACTTTTAGCATTTCCTGGGGACCTTGCCACTCCGTTCCCTTTCTGTTCTGTTGCACCCCCTTAGTGTTTTGCCTTAGTGTGGCGGGATCAGATCTGGTGCAATTCCCACACTGTGTCTCCAGTGTTGTCCCCTCTAGGACTATGGGTCAGTGAGGGGCGTCATGTCTCATAGTGGGGACGGCCATGTAGTCCTCTTTGTGGACTGGCTGCTCTAATTGAGAACATCATCCTCAAGGCCTAGAGGACCAGCATGTGCTCCACTCGCTCTTCCTCCCCCTTCATGTGCTCCCATGTGATCTGATCAGATACGTTCCTCTCCCGGAGCTGCAGATTCAATGCCGTCTTTTGAAATAATTTTTTTCTGGGGGGATGGGCAGGTGTCCACTTAATAGTTGGAATTGAGGCCGGCCTCCAGACCTCTCCACTGGTTCCCTACTCCATGCCGGCATGTTGCATTCACATCTTGGAACACTGGTCTGGTCCCTCTTTCCCCGTGGAGATATAAACAATACCCTCCCCTTGGGTGGGTTAGTTCCCTGTGCCCCCACTACCCATTTCTTCTTTATTATATTTTCCCTTTCCCCACCTCCTTTTTAGTCACATTGACAAAATCTTATCATATTATGAGACTGTGGAAAATTTCTCACTGACTTGCTCTCAAGCTAAAATTCCCCATGTCTAGATCATTGTTTTTAAGGTTCATTATGATCTCTTATAGAACTTCTTTTAATCTCCACTAATAAGTCACAATTTCCATGTTCCCTGTTCTCATCCTATGTGATGGAAGTCAAGGATACTCATTGTTGTCCTCTTCGCCTCCTCCAGGAAGTCATATCTGAATTATCCCCCAAGCCAGGACAAGGTGGCCTTCTTAAGAGTTTGGCTATCGTATCATAGCACTAATCCCATCATATTAAAATTCCCTGTTTGCGGCCTGTATCGTTCCGAGGTCCGGCTTGAATCATCAGTTTCTCACGGATAACCTGTGCTGGTTTCCTAGGGCTGCATAACCCACTAGGTGGCTTGGGACCACAGAAATGGATTGTTCCCGTTCAGGAGGTCAAACATTTGAAATCAGTCACTGCGCTAAAATCAAGGTGTTGGAAAGCCTTCCTTCCGCAAGAGACTATGGCAGGGCAAACAAATGGATCTCCTTGTTTGCCTTGCTAGAAGCTTCTACAGCAGTGATTCCCAACATGGGTAATAGAACCCCCTGGGCAGGAGGGCACTGGAACTATCCGGGGGGGGGTGGGGGGGCTGCAAAAATGGATGCCTACACTTTATCCTGCATTATGGGCTATCATTCAAGATTTTTTAATTGCTGGGGGGATCTGAGTAATTTTACCCCCTGAAAAGGGAGCGTTAGTCTTCTCAAATAAGTTTGAGAAGCAATGTTCTAGAGGCTGCCTGACATCCTTGGCTCTTGGCCCAGCATCATCCCAATAACTGCTTTCCATTGCTACATGTCATTCTCCCATTCTGCAACAATTGTCACCCCATCTTCTCCCTGTCTGCCTACATAGTGCCTCTCCTCTCCCACCAACCGACTAGTCATATAGAATTAAAGCCCACCCTAATCAGTGTGATCTAAGTTTTAACTTAATTACATATGCAAAGTATTTCCAAATAAGATAAAAAATTCACAGGTACAAAGGGTTAAGACTGCGACATAGATTTGGAGGAAGAGGACACAATTTTTTGTAAATTGTTTTATTAAGGGGTCATACAACTCTTATCACAATCCATACATACATCAATTGTGTAAAACACACCTATACATTCATTGCCCTCATCATTCTCAAAATATTTGCTCTCCACCTAAGCCCCTGGCATCAGCTCATTTTCCCCTCCCTCTCTTTTCTCCCTCCCTCATAAGCCCTTGATAATTTATAAATTATTATTTTGTCATATCTTGCTCTGTCCGACGTCTCCTTTCACCCACTTTTCTGTTGTCCTTCCCTCAGGGAGGAGGTCACATGTAGATCCTTGTCATCAGTTCCCTCTTTCCAACCCACCCTCCCTCTACCCTCTCAGTATCACCACTCACACCCCTGGTCCTGAAGGGATCACCCTCCCTGAATTCCTTGTGTTTCCAGCCCTATCTGTACCAATGTACATCCTCTGGTCTAGCCAGATTTGTAAGGTAGAATTGGGATCATGATAGTGGGAGAGGAGGAAGCATTTAGGAACTAGAGGAAAGTTGTATGTTTCATCGTTGCTACATCACATCCTGACTGGCTCATCTCCTCCCCGAGACCCTTCTGTAATGGGATGGAGGGGGATACAATTTAACCCATAATATGTCCATAGTTTCTAAGTTGGGGTCTAACAAAAAGCAGGTGCTCAGTAAACATTTATTGGCATAATTAATTAATTGAGGGCACACCATCTGAGAAGTCTTCATAGAGGAGGTATCACCTGAGCTGAGTCTTGGAAGGTGAATGAATAACCATTCATTGGTTCAATGACAGAATTGATGGTCCAGTGACAGAATTCTCAGCTCCCAACGCACCTCAGGTGCATGTACAATGCAATTGTCAGGGGAGGCTTCTATGTTGCTATGGTGACAAATAAACAGTCAAGGTGGTCATATCTGACCTTCTTTGACTTGCCTATAGCCATAAGGCAGGGGTTAGAGAAGGCCCTACGGCCCATCCTTCTTCACCTATACTGACACCACTGTGCCTCCCACACTAAGCTATACTTCTATGCTGGGTTTGATAATTCATTGAAGTGACCACATAGAACTCACAGACAGTATTCCTGGTTAAGAGGTCCATTAAGGAATTTAATAGGTAACCACAAGGCAAGACCAGCAAACAATAAGGAGACAACCATTAATCTCCTGTCAGCAGTTGAGTCTCCCTCCTCTTCATAGTCTCTCAGCTATATGGCCCCTTGGCCTTTGCCTCCATAGGCCAAGGAGCCAGGCAGGCTGTCACTCTGTCCTACAGTATCACAGTCTTGGGCCAGATAAGGACCAGGTTGCCCATCATCTGTGACGCACCTGGTCTTGGTGGGCTCCACCACTTTGAGAGAGGTCGTGGGCATGCTGGTCATCCAAAGGTCTTGGGGTTACCCTTCCTTCTGCTGCTTCAAAGGTGGCTCATCCTTAAACCAGAGGTGGTAACAAAAATGGACCAGTCCCTCAATTAGTGTTACACGTGTCCTGTTTGCATAGTCCCACCCAGTCATTTGGTGGAACTTAGAGACTTGAGTAGAAGAGCCATATTAAGAAAGTTCACTCCACCCCAGTGAAGGTGAATAGGTTTCAGGCAAAGCTTTGCGAAGATGAATTAAGAGGGAAACCCTGGTGATCTAATTCCAACAATTAGCCAAGGATGGTCCCTAACAGTCACACCCTAATCCAGCATGGTGATGACCCAATGCCAGACAGCATTATGCTTTGTTACGCGTGGAGTCACTGAGAGTCGGGGGCTGATCTGATAACAGGTAACAACGATAGTTCATGGGGATGGCAGGCATTTTCAGGTGGAGTGGTAGCATATGCTTTTTTCCAGGATGGAGGTTGAGGGAGAGTTTACTGCATTTGAGGAACTTCGGGGAGTTTGGTATGGCTGGAGAACATGTGGTATGTCGGACTATGATATGAAATCAAGCAATTTGAGACCTCATTGGCTAAGAAAAGAAATATGATCTCAGGTCTGTAGGTAATGGGGACTCTCAGCGGGACAAAACATATTGAATTTTCATGGAGAAAGTTCACTTAAGTCCCATTCCCAAGGTAGCTGGTCTAGATGCCTTGAAAGTGCCTGGGAGAAATGAGGTAAGAACATTATAAAGTGGGATTGACAGAAGTTTGAGGTTGACTTCAAAGAAGAAGATATTGCTGTAGTCTGCTGTGTAGTTACATAATTTCAAGTCAACTTGATATATGAAAGTGATGGTACCTCCTTGTGGGCGTGGCCTTCTCTTAAGGAGGGTCCTGGGAACCTCCCCCTCTATGTGTCTTCACCTTCCTGCTGGTGAGCCGCTCTGAAACCTGCCAGAACCCTGGAGATGTGGTCACCACCAGCGGATCTCCAAGACTTTGCACCCAACCAGCAGGTGATCTTCCTGCATGCTCATCATTGCTTGTGCTTGCGTGATTCTGAAGAGGGACTTGTCCATAGATGGCTGTATAAATGTGAGCTTAGATGAACAAAACTAAACAGCATTTCAAAGTCCAGCTCATTGGTCACACTAGCTAGGTATCATGCGCTCATCAGTCACAGTTATGGCTACCATATTAGCCAACTCGCTGCGTTTTTCAAAATAAATGATAAAGCAAATAAACGGATGGATGACTTTAAATATGTACCAAGCTTTCTTAACGAAGCAAGACTAACTTGTGCTAGAGATGCAGGAATCCCTGGATCATACAAACAGTTAAGTGTTCCACTAACCAAAAGGTTGGCAGTTCAAAGCCACCCAGGGGTACCTCAGAAGAAAAGTCCAGGAGATCTGCTTTTGAAGACTTGCAGCCATTGACAAGCCCGTGGAGCACAAACTCTGACCTACATGGAGGCACCAGGAGTTGGAACTGACTTCAGGGTAACCTGGGATGGTATAGAGATGGGTATTCATGCAATGAAACTTTAAAGAACTAAAAGGAAGTGAAAACTAAATTTGCCAGATGAATGGTTGCTTTTAGCAGGAAGGAAGGAGTGGTGATCAGGACGGAACACCGGAAAGGGACTGCAGGTGGAGGAGGCAGAAGTCCATTTCCTGGCCCCGGGTGGTACCCAAGGGTGTTCACCTCACCCTAATTCAGTAACACATAAATTTGTTTCGTGTAGTTTTCTGTAACTGTACTTCATGTTACCACACAATTGTTTTTAAAAGTGTGGGAAACATACACCTTTGAGATAATAACTTTCTTTGCCAAGGCGATATATATTTTGTATGAATCCCATTGTCTGTTAAATGAGTAAAAGAGCTTGAAAAAAAAAGAAGCAATTTGCCATCATACTACAGTCGAACCAAGTAGTTATGCTAACAATGATTAGCTACTTAGACGATCCTACATAGGCGAGTCTTCGATGCCAAGAGTGCGCAAGAAACCAGCTCACAGTGTAGTGATTGGCAGTGTAAGAGGCTTGCAGCACACTGCTTCTCCAAGTGTACTTTGTGGACCACCTGCATCAAACTCTTCCTGTTCATAATGGAGACCTGATTGAGAGCAACGTTCTGTGTCCAAAATGTCTCCTAAATTTACTTTAAAAACATAGGCGCTCTATCCCATTAACTCCCTGGTCAAAACCCCAAGAAGTGCCACACATCGTTACTTGACCACCAGCTCTAATTACTAGGATGATCCCCTTTCTAGGATAAGCATTTAGAAAGTTTTGGTATCAGTGTTTGATGTGGTAATAGCTTAAGAACACATTTTTCTTTCTTCCTCACCAGGAAGACCAAGCAGAGAATGTGATTTCTATGTGGGCAACTAGCGAAATGACCACCTCAAAGCCCCACACTCTCCAGCCAGTCTCCTCCAGATCCAGGACTCTAAAATGATGTACTCTAAACCCAGCATGGTAACCAAATCTGGGTGAACTAAATGAGAGGGCACCATTTAAACCCCAAATGTCCCAAAGAGTTCCGATTTCAAGAACCGTTTCCATCATCTCCTCAAAGTACCTTTTTGTTTTCTATGTGAAGTTTTAACATTGAATTGTCACAGAAATGTTACATAATATTTTTATTTGGGGTATATACACACACATATCATATATCTTTTGTTCATATGTGTTATACAGGGTTCTCTAGAGAAGTCAGCACAGTGATGCTTATATGTGTATACATTTCAAACGAAATTTACATCAAGAATGTGGCTCACACTCTTGTAGAAGTGAGTAAGTCCGGCCTGGTTCAAATCTGTGCATCAGAACTTAAGCTGGGGGCTTCTTCTGATTCCTGTACCTTCAGGGGCTGAGAAACGTGGAAAGAGGAAAACAAAGCAGGAAGGCCACAGGCTGGTGGATACAAAGGCAAATGAATCCAAGGTTGGCAGTCCACTGACAGCTCCTGGGATCGGCAGAAAATATGGAAAAGTATTGGCCATTCAGATGCAGGATCCACCCAACTAAAGTGAAAAACTTTCCTACAGAGTCTGCTTATAAAGGAGTAGGCCACACCCCTGAGGAACCTTCCTTCAATTTGCATCAAGGTTGTGAGTTAATCAAGGTGTACTGCACTCCACCATGACTGCTGGCTGCTCACAGAGCTGATTATGTATGTTACATCCCATCACGGAGTTGTGTGTGCTAGACCACATCACAGGGATTTCCTGTTAGATCACATCAAACGGAATTACTGCCAAGCTAATGAGAAGTTGTGTCAACCAAGTTCATACAAAACCTATCACAACATTTCTTATGGCTGTTGTCAACATTGTATTTCTAAATTGAAAATGAAGATCCACTATGTCACGAGGGATTCTTACATATATACATACATGCATGTATGTATGTGTATGACTAGGAATTCAGATCTCGTTTTGTTAACTGGTGTGATGGTTTTGTGTGTATCAACATGCACCTGTAAGAAGATATGGGTGGGGTTTAATCTGCCAATCAGGTCACAGCTTGATGACCTCATTTGGAGGTACCACCCAAAGAAATGGATCTCTGGAGGAGGACCACTCTCTCTCTGCCTTCACCTTTATGCTGGCAAGCCACGCTGAGACCTGCGAGTCCTGTGATGCTTCCACCACCATGGGATCCATGAGACTTTCCCCCCACCAGCCTGTGATCTTCCTGCATTCTGTATCATTGTATGTGGTTGTGAGTCTCAAGAGGGACTTATGGACTAGTTTCAGACTTGTGGACTTGAGTTGTACTGGGCTGGGATGTTTTCCTGATGTACAATTACTTCTTGATATGAAGCACTTCCTTACACATGAGTGTTACTGGATTTTTTTCTCTAGTCAACCTGGCTTACCCAAACTGGCAAGATGAGAATGGGCAGAGATTAGAAACACCCATAAAGGCACATAAAGGCCCGGGGAACCCATAAAGTACCTAGGTACATAGATACTTGGGTGGTAATACTAGTTCCAGCAATGGGCAGTCTAGTCATAGAGCTTACTCTGGCCTTCCATCTCTATTCAAAGGGAATACTCATTCAATGTCAATTTTGGGGTGCCACTCCCAAGGGATTGTGATTCTTCAAATTGGGGTCGAGGCCTACAATCTGCATTTTTGTGGGCTCCTTCGGCAAGTCTCTCAGGAAAACCCTCAACAGGTTGGCGGGAAGGACCCAGCGAGGGGCACTGTCTGGACAGGAGTGTGGAATAAAGTGCACAGGAATGGAAAGGGTTGGAGACTCGGTTGGGCAGGTATACAGGTGCATTTGTTCCCGGTGGCTGCCCTAACATATGACCTCTAACAAGGTATGACCTCCAACAGGTGGCTTCATTCATGCTGTCCATGGAACTGTGCTTCCTCAAGGGGCTGGAGGGGCGACTCCTTACTCACCCCTTGCAGCTTCTTGACTAGGGAGTGCTCACTCTAATCTCTTCCTCCATCGTTACCAGGTCTCCTCTTCCTTCCATGCTGTTGATAAGGATACTTGGCCATGGTTGGGTGCACTAGATAGCCCAGCCTAAATTTTTCTTGGTCACCTGCAAAGACCTGTTTTCACGAGGTCGCATGTTCTAGAAATTCGAAGCATGGACCCGTTTCTTTATTGGAGATCATTCGACCTATGGCACAGGCCAATTCTGGGATGAACTGCCTTGGGCCACTGTCAGAAAAAGGGCAAGGGTTAATCAAGGCAAGAGTTGTCTCCCTGAGGTGCTAAAGGAACCCGGCCAAACAATGGATGGGCCTGTAGGGAGAATAAGGATCCTGATGACATAGCTTATGTGCTGGGCTGCTAACTACAAAGTCAGCTGTTCGAATTCAGCAGCCGCCCCACAGGGAAAGGATGCGACTTTCTGCTCCCATGATTTACAGCCTCAGATCCCCACAGGGCTAGTTCTACTCCATCCAAGAGAGTTGCTATGAGTCAGAATTGACTTGGAGGCAGTGAGTGATAAGGAGATCAATAGCACTAGGTAAATACACACACGCTAGACTAATCAACCATCTGGGTGCCAAAGGGTAACATTTATCCAAAGACAAAGTTCAAAAGGATTAGGAAAGAAGAAGAAATGGAAATCGAAAGCACAGGGAAGAAGTGGGAAGTGATGGTACTTCAAGGGAATGGCAATCGATGAAACAAAATGCAAGTCAACTCTTGAATGAAAAATGTAAACCTTAACCCAATTCACAATAGAAATTTTTTTCTTTTAAAGAGGAGGCAGTGGGGTGAGAACAGATTAGCCTAAGAAACCCAGCTGGAAGCTGGCCACAGATGAACAGATTGGGGTGGGATAAACAGTGGTACACTTATATTAACACCCAGGAATTCGAAGTCAGGAGTCCCGCGTCCCTACTAACCAGGACAGGGCCATGGCACTACTTTGGGACAACACGAAGTTGCCCTAGCAAATGAATATCCAGAGACATCAGAGACCTGAGAGGCTGGGGAGATAGACGGGACTCCACGAAGAGCTGCAAAGCACCATCTCACAAATAAGCAGAACCAGACAGAAGGGGCCACGTGCTGTTCAGAACTGGGCTTTCGATGGTTTCCATTGCTTGCTTTTTTGGAAGGAGCTCACCAGCCTTTTCTTCTGAGGTTCCTCTGGGTGGGCATTCCATGCCTCCAAATTTCTGTTAACTGGATGAACGGATTCACCATTCATTCTGCAGTACCACTGGGAACTCCAGAACCTTCCAATGAAAACAGTAGAGGGAACCACCAGACCCACTACTGTCAAATTGACTCAATTCCTTGGCCACCCCAAGTGGTATAGAACTGAGCTGCTCCACCGGGGTTTCTGTCTTGCAGTCTTTCACGGGAGCAATTGGCCAGGTCATTCTTCTGCAGTGTGCTGAGTGGGTTTGAATTACTGACTTTTAATTGTCAAGTGTGTGTGTCAAATACTTTAAATACTTTACATGCCTTACCCCATTGCATCACAATTTTGCAAAATGGTTATTATTGTTCCCCTTTAACATCTGATAAAAGATTGGTTCTTTAAAGGCTTTGTATTTGTACTAAGTTAAGTAGTGAGTCATTGACAGGGTCTAAACTTCAACCCAGATCGTCTGATGCCAACGTTGCTGCTAAAATTTGCTGTTGTTAGGTGTTGTGAATCAATTTTTTTTTAGTGATTATGTGGCAGAATAGAAGTACACCAGTTTCCTGGACTATAATAATTATAGAAACAGACCTACTGGGTCTTTCTCCTTTGGAGATGCTGGGTGGGTTGGAGAGACCAACCTTTCACTTGGCAGTAAAGAGCTGAACACTTGAGTCACCAGAACTTGTTCCCTGAAACTTGCTACCACCCCACAAATTGGTAGCCTGCCTCAAATGTTAGCAATTCCTTTTTGAAGAACCCTTTCTCTGGTCCAATCCTTCCCTCTACCTCCTCATCAGAGGGTTCAACACAGCTGTTTCCACCTACCACACAGGAAAAGAGGATTTAAGAGATGGTTGACAAATAGTTTTAACAACCTTCTCAACCAGAAGCATGGATGTTATGTTTTGAATATTTGCTTTCTTGATGCCGATGAGAGCTCACACAGGGATTTGTGCACTATTTTCAGTTTCAGGCGTGTCTCTGTCTTTAGATGCAGGTCTACTATGACTGTGCGCGTTGCACCATCAACCTATCTCCCCCATTACTGCTCCCAAACACATCTTGACGGCAGTGTTCTACACGCAGCAATTGTTTAGTGAAGGTACTACTTTCCTCCTAGATAGTGACGGGCAGTGAAAAAACACATTGATGGGATCTGACCAAAGAAGTTGCTAACACACCACGCCTCTAGCTCAGTCAGGACTGATGCCTTAACAATAGTACCAATTGTCATACAGTGTCATCACAGGTTTGGGTACTGGGCCATGTGAATGGCAGACCAACATAATCTTGAGCTTGGGGCAAGGCTTCACAGCATTTGTAGCTCACCCTATTTCAGACAAGGTTACCGGGACTGGTTACCACTGAGTTAATCGCAATGTCAAAGCTGCGTTTTTAGAAATAGATTACCAGGCCCTTCTTCTGAGGCATAGCTAAGTGGGCTTGAACCTACATTTAGCAGTCAAACATTTGCACCACCCAAGGATTTCAGGTATTAAGGTTGACGGCTTTTCCCAAGACAGCGAGAACGGGAGATTTGGGAAATTAATCATAATAAAATTCCATGAAAAGGGTCAAAGTATTGCATTCATCGTCTGGGGAGCACAGCTCTTTGGTTAATTCTCAGTGAAGGGAACAGAAATGGTAATCCGGACATCATGGTTTTCCACATTGTTACCAAAGTTCCCTTTCCTGCTCAATCACACAAGGGGAATCTTCAAGCTCTGGCAGCACAGTGCTTACAAGTTGGGCTGCTTACTGCAAGGTCAGCAGTTCAAAACCACGAGGAAACTGGACTTTTTAATCCCTGTAAAGAGTTATAGTCTCAGAAAAAAAGATAGTTTTAGAAACCCACAGTGGCAGTTCCACTCTGTCATATAGGGTCACTCTGAGTCAGCATGCACTTAACAGTGAGTTTGTTTAATACTTGCACCAATGCATTGTTAAGACAATTTACTATTTTTTCTAAAGGCAACTTCTAGTTTATTCTTATAATTTTTTTTCCTTTTCTCTTGTAAGGTATTTTGGAGTAGGATTGGGTCTTTAGGTTCACTTCGTTAGAGAACTCCCTAGAGACCAAGGGCATAAACACTGCAAAGTCCTGGGGCGCAACCGTGCAGCGCTCTTTGGGAGCAAACCACGTCTTCTTGGGGTGTACTTCGTATGGTTGCTGCTCAGCGGTTGAGAGACCCGCATTTCAGTTTTAGATTAACCCTGATGCTTCCAGGTTCAAGGTAGGAAATCCGGAGGAGGGTGGTGGGAACCAGAGAAAGGGGAGCAAACCAGTATTGGCGGTAAATTCACTTCACAAAACAAACATTCAGGGTTCATTTTTGCCCAGGCTAATTCCAGACAAATATCGAAGCGACCAGGAAACGATCTGGAATGTTAACTAAAGGGTGCCCGCAGTCACATCAGCAGAGCCTTCTGCGCCCACAATTCTGTGGGCCCACGTGTTTCTAGCAGTCTCTGCCTGGGAATCAGTTCTCGCCGCGGCATTGGTTGGATTCCAGGAAGAGAGAAAGCCACGATTTAAAGGGCTCGGTTTCCACCTGCCTGTCATAGTCCGCTGGTCCAACTTGCCTTTGGCTCAGATTCGGGAAACTCTCCCGCTGTTGTTCATCTATAACACTGACTGGTCAAAGTTAAAAAACAGTTTCCGAAAAGCGTCCCCGTGGTCACCTTGACAATCTGCAAAAACGAAACTTGTGCAGAATACCCGGGCGCAGCGTTCCAGCCTCGGTCAGGAGCGCCGGCCCAGCCAGAGGGCGGGGACATGGGCGGGACCTGGACAAGGCGTGGTCTTCCGTGGGAGCGGAGGAGAGTTTAACCAACCTCCCCCCCGCCCAAAAAAAACCCTTACTGGCTCTAGCCAATCGGGGAGGCGTATGCAAATAGAGCCCAGTCGTCTCGGTAACCATGATACTCGGTAGCCAATAGAAAACAGCTAGTCGCAGCTCGGCTCAACGATTGGGACTGAAGGAAGGCGCTAGAGACCCAATGGGTTACGGGGACGGACCGCGGCGGGTTGTGGGGCGGGGATATGCAAATATGGTTTGAAAAGCCGGCGGGAAATCTGAGTTTCGCGGGAGGACCTTGGCGCGTAAACCGTATCCCTTCATTCATTGTCAGCAGCAGCTTCCTGGAGCCATTTTTCAGCTGCCGGCCGCAGCACCCGGGCTGCCGCCGCCGCCTCGCAATCCGTTGCATCGGCCGGCCCCGAAGCCTCCATCCTCCCTCGGGGCTCGATATCCTCGTGGCTGGGACCCTCCTCTCTCCAGGGCCCCGATTATTTTTGGCCCCCGGGACCCGTCTTGGCGGAAAAATAAAGAGAGAGAGAGGGGGCTCGGAAGCGCCCGAGCGGGGAGGAGAGAAGGAGAGACTTGGAAACTCCAGCTGCAAATAATAAAGAAATTGAGAGCAATACATTAATATACTGTAACAATAAAGAGAGCAGGAGCAAGAGATGAGAAAGGGGATCCGGCCCGCCCTGGAGCAGTACCTGGTGACCGCCGGGGGTGGGGAGGGGGCGGCTGTCGTCGCCGCCGCCGCCGCTGCAGCCTCCATGGACAAAAGGGCACTGCTAGCCAGCCCAGGCTTCCCCGCCGCCACCGCCGCCGCCGCCCCGGGCGCTTACATCCAGATCCTCACCACGAACACTTCCACCACCTCCTGTTCCCTCCAAAGCGGCGGTACAGCCGCCGGCCCCCTCCTCCCCAGTGGCCCCGGCGCGGAGCAGACCGCCGGCAGCCTCCTCTACACCACGCCGCACGGACCCTCCAGCAGACCCGGGCTGCTGCAGCAGCCACCAGCGCTGGGACGCGGCGGCAGCGGCGGCGGCCCTCCGGTAATACCCCGCGGGCCCCACGGTCTCCGGCCCGGGCGGGAGGTGGTCTCCCCGCGTGTCGGGTGGGGAGCACGCTGCTGGCTGCCCCTTGGGAGTGCAGGGCCGAGCGCCGTGGGCCTGGGCGCCTGCCCTTACCACGGGGGCTCATTGTTAGACTCGTGTGCTTTCTTCCCCTGCGAGGGTCGGGGGACTCCGCGAGGCCGGCGGGGCGGCGGGGACAGCCTTGGTGGTGACCACATCAAACACTCAAAAACTTTTCGCCCTCCCCCACACCTCCTTTTTCTGCACTTTTCCCTACCCCCACTCTCTCTTTCCAACTCGAAGCTTCCTCTTTCTCGGAGCGTAGGAAGGGGTCACGCCCCGGATGGAGAAGGGGTGGGGGAGGGAGTAATGAACTGGGGAGTTGGGGGGCACCGGGGAGTGGGAGCTGGGGGGGGCACCATTGGGGTGATCGCCTCCCGCAGGCCCTGGAGGTCTGTGGGCGCCCCGGGGTCCCTAAGGCACGATCGGCGCCCAGGGGCTCTGCTGGTCTGTGCTTGACACATTTTGGGATCTGTAACTCCAGGCAACAAAGGGCTGGAGGTGGAGCTGGAAGCTGGGTGCCGGCTGGGGTGTGGGCTGTCTGGGGGTGAGGGGCTAATGGGCTGGCGCCCCGGCCTGGGCGCATCTTGGCCATAGCGGCGCCCGCGTGGCCCGGGCGCCCGGGCCTTCCTGGCCGGCCCCGGGCCTGCCCTTGACCCGCCTCTCCCCTGGCTCCTTCCTTCCCCGCCCTGTCCCCCTCCCCGCCCCCCAGCGACGGAGGGCGGGGGCTGCCGGTTCCCGTCCCGCCGCCCGGGTCTGTCCCTTTTCCCGGGACCCGCCGGTGACGTTTCGCACACGTGCGCGGAGGACGCGCCTGTGACTAGGGAGGAGGCAGCGGCGGGAGGGGGCGCTGGAGGGGGAGAGGGGGCACCCACTTCCTCCTGCTTGCCGGCTCCCGGGCCTGGGACCGTCCCGGCGCCCTCGCACCCGCCCCCGGCACCGCCACCCTCCCTCTCCTCCCCACCCCCACCCGCGCCCCCGGCTCCCGCCCTCGCCCGGCGCCACCGGTCTGCTCGGCCCTCCGGGCCCCCTCTCCGCCCGGCCCCCCCCCCACCTCGCCCCGGAGCCTGGCTGAATTCGGAAATGCCCTTACAGCAGCAGGTTAGTGACCAGGACGGCGTGGGGGCAGCCGCGGCGGCGGGGCCGCCGGATCGGCTGGGGGGGCTGCAGCCTGGAGGGGTAGGCGGTTAAGCGGGGTTTTGGAGTGGCAACGGGGGGTTGGGTGCTCGAGGGAAATGAGTAAGCAAGAAAATCTAACTAAGTAAATGCCCCGGCCTTCGGTTCTTGGAACCTCCAGAGGAGTCTTCGCCCCGGGGGGTGGGTATGGTGTTGATGTGTGTTTTTTCCAGGGGGCGGATGGATGGGCGTATGAGAACCGGAGGGTGGGGGGGCTCTCGCCGATGGTCGAGTTGAGCTGATTTCTGCCTGCCTTCCCTTGTGCTGGAGGGGGAGGGGGCGGGTCAGAGGGGAGGGTGTCTGTAGGGTTCCCGGGCCACCCGCCACCCCCACCCTTTGTCCCTGTAATTTATAAAGCTCCTTGGAGAGATGATTTAGGTCAGTGTGCGGCTTTCCCTTTTGTGGATAGTGGGAAGAAGGGGGGCCCGGAGGTCCCCCCTTCTCCTTTTCTCTCCCTCATTCCCCTCCTCCACACCGCCTGTCTTCGGCCTCGTGGTGGTGAGGCTTGGCCCCGACCAGGCTAGAACAGAACGGGACTCTGTGAGTTAAATGGTTGATATGACCAGTTGCTGACCTCACCTTGTCTCAACTCCAAATGGGTTTAATTTTATTTGTTTTGGGGGGGGGGGTCGGGGAGGGGGGACGACTCAAGAGGCTGCGGGAGGTCTTTAAGAGAAGTCAGCCCCTCGCGAACACTTTGGGAGATGGGATGGGTTTGGGAAAAATGGAAATTCTTGTGATTCTTCTGTGCCCGGTTTCTCCCGGTGGTTGGAGCTTCAAGGCTTTTTAGCCACAGAGGTACTTCACTGGGGAGGTGTGATGTAGTCTCCGTCAAAGCAGCTCTGGCTTTTAGTAACTAGGGTCTGCCAGCAGGGGGGAAACGGGAGTGTGGTACCTGCCGCCACAGTATCCCGTGTGCTGGCTTCTCACGCACGAGAATATTCCGTGCGCTTATTAGCTTTAAGCACTATTACTGACTTGACCAAAACGCGCTTGGACATGTTTCAAGCATATTTTACCCCCTACACAGTTCTGCCACTATATCGTGCACCTACCCTGAAACAACTAGCTATTGACACACACTTCTTGGATGGGGTTCAGGTCTATGGGAGGGCTAGGTTTGATAATGGGAAATTGTAAGACCACTGAACGCTATCCCCCCTCTTTTTTTTTTTTAATGTTGAAGAGTTTGGTGGATCAGCATTCCAAGACTGCCTGGCCAAATTTATATGTAGTTCATTGTATTATAGTGCTTAAAGTATAAAAATTACCCTAACCACCATCCAAAATACCTCAACACTGTACGCCTTGCCATGAGATGATTATTCCAGGAATATATGCCATTTGGTTTTATGCACTCAGACAAATTTTTCTTACAGGACTAGAAACGTTACTTGACTGCATCTCAGAAGCATGAATGCATGAGAATCCAGCCTTTGCCTAACCCATTTGTTGGGGGAGGGGTCCTTGTAGGACATTCACCCCGGCAACGTCTGTGAAGTTCTACACTCTGAATATAAAGTTTAATTTTGTGTTTTATTTCTCAATAGTCTATTCCACCCCTCTTTTAGTCTCTTGGAATTTGGTTGAGATTTTTCTTTAAGCAGGCAAGACAGGATGGTGATAGTTAAGTGACTGAGCAGAGATAGACGATTTAATACTTTGTGTCCAAAAAGAAGTTGAGTATTCCGGTTCACAAGGCCGACCCCATGTCTTTCCAGTCCAAATTGTCTTCACAATATCAAAGAACTTGATCAGAAGCACGCTCTGCCCACCCCCTTTTTAATGGGAGAACAGCATGACTGCCATCTTACTTAGCTGTAGTGGCCTTTTTCTTTAAAAGCTGTATGATCTTCTTGGGCAAATAACTTCACTCCAGGCTCAGCTGCTCCTCTGTAAAATAGGGACAGCAAAGGATTCTTAAATGTGATTTATGTGAAACATACAATACATTGATAGCCAATAAAATTAGTATTCATACTCTCCTGTATTACTGAGAGATGGAATGAAAGACCATCTATGTACTGCTCCTTTGTTTACAAATAATGGACAAAGTCATCTAGAGTGATATTTCTCATGTAACTGGATTATCTAAACCTAATTGTTCTCAGTGGACAAAAAGTGCCACCCTAACCCCCAAAGCAAACCCACTGCCATCGAATTGATCCTGATTCCTGATGACCCTATAGAGGATTTCTGAGAACTGCTCTTGAGGCTTTCCGATGCTGTCAGGCTTTATGGGAGTAACCATTGACCCCATAGTTAGCAGCCCCCCGCGGAAGCCAGTGAACCAGAACTCGTTCCTGCTGTTTTAGCAGTGGATAGAAGTGTCAAGCATTACCTTATAGCGAGTGAGGGTATTTATCTAGGCCGCCGGGTGTTTTTGCCCCATTTTTTTCATAACTATAGTCCAGCCCTCCAACGGGTCAGGAACAGTGAGGTGGTCCCTGTTTAAAAAGTTTGAGGACCCTTGCCTTATAGAGATGGTGACATCGAATGGCCTGTGTGTCTTGGGCTGTGAGAACTTAAGGTCAGCTCATCCTCACGTTTGGACCCGCCAACTTTGAGCTGGAGCAGTTTGGTAGCTGTCGTGAGAACCTTCACCGTGGCGGAGCCACACACTGTTAGGTGACGTTGACTTCGGCTGGTGGTCTGTTGGAAGCGAAGCAATTCCACACAAGCCATAGTCAGAAGTGCCATTCTGCACGGCAGAAGCGGCTCCATCATTTTCTGCCCTCTCCGATCTTCAAAGAAGCGGGGTTGCATTCTCCTTCCAGAAAATTTGGAATCTTTGAATGCAAGAGTCCATGTCTGTCCCTGCTGATTGCATTTAATCCAGTCCGAGCGGCCCACTGAGGATGCTTGGGCAGACAGCCCTCGATGCTTGGAATTTCCGTGTAAGAATGGTTGGAAACCATAGGTGCTAATTCAGCAAGGTCTCGCTCTCCTTTTTTCCCCCCTGGACAAGTAGAAGAGGAGGAAAATGCCAGGTTCCTGTGGTTCTGTACTCAATCTTGCTTCTGCTGAGATAAATGGTTGATGCCAAGTTTGAACTGGGAGAGAATTTTTAGTCACTACCTAACCCCAAAATGGAAGTTTTCATATAATGCAGTGCCCAGACTTGGGCAGTTCAGATAGCGCCACTATAATCAGTACCAAGGGTACCCCTCCAGTTGCCCTCGGAAACAAAGCACCCTAAGCTATGGCACTGTGAGCAAACGAACCCACCCTTGGGAACAGGCGAGGGCTTTTTTTGTTGTCCTATGCATCCCCTCGTGCAATCCTTGGAAGAGTAGGTGAATGCTGTGCTCTATAATGCTAACATGCAAACGGAAAATAACACGCCATCCTGAGATGCGAATCAGCCGCAGCACCTGCAGATGGAAAGACTGGGGAGGGGGCATAAGTTACTTTTATTCCAGTTTCTTGGAAGCATAATAAAGTAGTCCTTTTCTTCAAACGCCTCTGTCTTTTTTTGCTTTGCTCAAAGATCTCCTTTGGTAAGGGACTTGGATCCACTTGGCAAGTAGCTCCCAGTATTAATCGTTCATTCTCTGGCTACTTTGCTCACTGCCTGATGTCTAAATACTGCGTTTGTATGTCCAGTGGACATCAACTCTCCCTGAGTAACCTACGCCCCTTCCTTTTGAACCACCTACTTTTTTACTGAATTCCTTCAAGGAGAATGAGTGCAAAGCTGTCGCTTCCAGTACTCAGAGAGTACTAGCTCCAGAGAGTCTAGCTCCTCACCAGTTCTCATGAAGTTACCCTTAAAACCAGAAAAGGGGGTAAAAAACAGTACATAGTAGGCTGGCATTCTTACACATCCTGTTTCATTTTGTTTCTTAAAGAGGGCCCCTTCCAGGAATTGTTGGAGGTATACTAAGCATGTGGTTTCATGTGTATCTTCATGCCTCTTAGCAGTTTATAAGTAGTTTGCAGAGACGGTTATGATCGCGAGAAAGCCTTTTTCTAATCATTTTTCATAGGAAAAGGATGGGGAGGCTAGTATCGGAAACCACTAATGGTGTCTTCCTCCAGCTCTGATCCTCTTTGGCTTTCAAGGGTGACTTGGAAAATACATCTTGCAGACGAAGAGAAGTTGTGCGCGGCAGCAAGGAGGCCCCCCAAAGCAACAACTGAGACAGGGATCAGCACCTTGGGGAGAAGAGGCTCACAAAATTAACATAGACGAATCATGTAACTTTTACTTTAGATAAGAAGAGACTTGGCTAAGTTTGTGGTTCTCATTTTTCCTTCAACCACTGTTCTTCCCGAAGCTATGTGGCTTTAGAACTCAAAGAATCCAAGGACAAGAATGCATGCTTGTTCCTCCCACGACTTTCACGGGGCGGGGGGTGGGGGAGCTTTGGGGTCTCCCCAATCACCTGTAGTAAGTCTAACTTTGCGAAATGGTGACGGCCAGCTAAGCCCAGCATTTTGCCCTGCTGGAGAACCTGAGCAACTCGGACCTGGGCTGGTGTCATCTGGAGTTGGGCGCACTGAGGACTGGCAGCAGCAGATCCCATAGGGAAGGACAACTGGAGAGAATGATGAACTTGAGTCAGCTTGCTGTTACTTCAGCATGACTGACTGCTGCGTTTGTAATGTCCAGGCAACATTGTTTCAACCTGACAGGCCCTTAGAAGAAATGGAGCCCCAGGATAGGATAGCTGGTTAACATATTCAGCTACAAACCAAAGAGGTGGCCATCTGGAGCCTACCCTAAGGTGGCTTGAAAGAAAGGCCTGAACAGCCGCTGTAAACTCTGCCCTTGAGAGCCCAAGGGCCCAAGTTCATGCAATGCCATGAATCAGACTTGTTGCCACAGCAACTGACTTCAGCAAGGAAAACGTCATTTCGCGAATGCAATAATAGATAGTATTCTTCAGGCCACCTTTGGAGTCTTTGAAGCACAGAGTTGCCATCTGACCCAAACCCCGTCATTTTGCAAGAGAGGAAAATTAGGGCCTGTGCAGTTAGTTGCTTACCCAAGGTCATAAAACCAGCTAGTGGCAAAGCGCGAAGGAAACCAGGTGCACTTGATTCTTGGAAGAAGCCTCAGGGTGCCAAGAGGTGGCTGTGTTAGTGGCCTATCTATGAAAATTAGGGTGGGTAGTGTAGATGGTTAGCATACTTGGCTGCTGACCAAAGAGTTGGGAGGCTTGAATCCACCCATAAGGCACATTGGAAGAAAGGCCTGGCTATCTACTCACCATTGAACTCAGGATCCTGGTTCTACTCTACAGGTGCCATTCAGAATTGTAGTCAACCGCAAGTGTGTGTGTGTGTGTGTGTGTGTGTGTGTGTGTGTGTACATATTTTAATTTTAGGCTGGAGCCCGTATAGTGCTGTGGGTGTGGCATTGGCAGCTAACCAAAAGGATGATAGTTCAAACCCTCCGGCTGATACTCAGGAGAAAGTTGAGGCTGTCTGCTCCCACAAAGGTGGACCATTTTTAGGATTTATAGCGTGCTGCGAGTCCAGGTCAACTCGATGGCAGCAGGTTGGTGTTTCTTTGGGAATGTGAGGTGTGTGCCACAGCCCTGGTGGTGCAGCCGCTAAAGTGCACTCCGCTGTCAAGCAGGAAGATTGTCCGTCAGGACCCACCAGCTGCTTGCGGAGTACAGTCTTAGAACTCTTAGTCAATTTACTCTGGCATCAGGTTTGACTTCTGTTTGGGTGGGTTTTTTTGGTGTGGGGCCGGGGTGTATAATATGTTTCAGATTTCCTTCAGGTATGGTATTAAAAAAAATACAGAAACATTTTGACGTTAACTTGCCGATAGCAACAATTGACTCCCAAAGATACAGAATAAGTGAGACTCCTTTTGATGCCAGGTGAAGGGCAAAGGTAGTCAGCGTTTAAGAAGGAAACGACTAGAAGGGATGACTAACTCGTAACGGCATTCGTGTTTTTAATGTCTCATTTGATGTTGTGGATTTTCATTTCTGCCGCTGAAAGGTCAGTTAATGGACTTCAAGGTCAGCAGTTTGAAGCCACCAGCTGCTCCTCACAGGTTCAGTTCTGACCTGTCCTATAGGTTCTCTCTGAGTCAGAATCGAGGTTAGGGTTTTTTGTTCTGTTTTTATTACTTTTCTGCTGCTCAGAAAGTGAAAAGTATACTTTATGCAGAATAGAACCTAAGAGGGGCTTAGGACCTTGTTTCAGGAGAGGGACCTGGCTTGGTCTGAGAACTAGGGGTGGGGTGGGGGAACACCCTCAAGCTGAGGGACCATCGTGGTTCTCTGAGGTCCCCAGCAGGACGGAACCAGGTGCTCTCCTCGTGTGGCGGGGCTGCAGGAAGGGTTTGGGTGTGACAGTGCAGCTGATTGGTTAACTGTTGTAAAGGAAGTTCCCCTTGGCCGAGAGCTACAACTAATTTCTTCTTTAACTGGTGGCACTGAAAACGCTTAAAAATAGCATCGCTTCCAGCCCTGAGGCCGGAGAGTGAAACACTACCCAGCATGGCTGTCGCTCACCGGCTCGTTGGGGCTGCTATATCTATGGTTTGTCTGTAATCCACAGACCAGTGCGCATGCGAGCTCAGCTGAGAGAGAGCCCACAGTTGGCAGGCACCCTATTTACCTACAAGACTGAGGAGGGGAAGCCCCTCTTCTGGGTGGTGGCGTAGAATTCCTGGGTCCTCCCAGCCAGCCCATGCCTGACTACCTAGGAGATTGTCTGGGTTCTTCCAGCACACATACACTTAACTGATTGCTGGGCTCTCATTTGAATGAGACAGAAATATGGTAGTTTCGGACTCTGGGGGTTCACAGGAAATAAACTTGTGGCATATAGATTTTACCTCCCCTTTGCATTTCCCTGTTTCTGATGCTTTGGGGGCTCTGTGTATGTAACCGGAGCACCCTAAGCCCTGCCTCGTTCCCTGTGAGTCTTTCAAGGTCAGCCCTTCGGGGAGCAGGAAGGGCTTATGAGTACCTAACCACACGTGTGGCCCTAAAGGCCAAGCAAGGGGCAGCTGAGTGTACTGGCCACAGCTGGGGGCCTGGTGCCGAGTTCTTATTCTCAGACCCTGCTCACTGGTTGCATGACTGGGCTAATGACTTCAAGTCGGTGGCTAATCTGGTGAACACTCTTGGCTGCTAACTACCAGGTTGGGGATTGGCTTTCACTCGGAGCCTCCGCAGCAGAAAGACCTGACGAGCTACTGGTGGAAAATTCAGCCACTGAACACCTGTGGAAGGTAGACGTGGATGCATATATTGGAACGCATGTGTAGTTGTGTCTGTAAGCATACGTTTCTGAGGACTGCACATACATCCACGAATGTCAAAGCACACATAGACATGGGCTTCCTTGGCAGGCAAACTGCTCCTGGAGTTGGTTTACTGAGTTGGTTTACTGCACTGAAGGGCTTAGAACCCTTGTTTCATGGGACAGTGCAAGTCAGTTGGCATGACATCGTAATGTTCATGGTCCACATCCTAGTTTGGTAAATCGCACTCGGTGCCTTCCAAAAACCAATTCCTTGCCATGCAATTGATCCGAAATCATAGTGACTCCTTGGAGCAGCTGGTGGGTTCAAACCGTTTACCTTGTGGCTAGTAGCTCAGTGTGTAACCCACTGGGCCACCAAGGCATCTAGCTTGGAGCCTTATAAGCCACCATCTAAGAAACAAGTATTGGCCTCTGCTCATTGGCATTAAAAGTCTGAAGGAAAACCCAAGGCTGCAGAAGGAAGCTAGTCCACAGAACGACAAGCCAGGGACTCTAACCTGAAACCGGAAGAACTAGATGATGCCTGGCCTCCGCTGCTGACCACAGACCAGCAACCTGATAGAAAGCTCTGGTTAGAATGGGA
The DNA here is from genome assembly GCF_050624435.1 of Tenrec ecaudatus. NCBI lineage: Eukaryota > Metazoa > Chordata > Mammalia > Afrosoricida > Tenrecidae > Tenrec > Tenrec ecaudatus. The sequence continues at coordinate 318,718,873 of NC_134530.1, read as the reverse complement.
GGAAAACACAACAGAGCTCAGATGTATTTCTAAAGAAGGACCAGACAGGACTCATGGAGGTGAAGACCCCCCGAGACTCATCAGCTCAAGACCATGTACAACTGAAACCCCGCCCAGAGGTCACCTGTCTGCCAGAGTTGATTGGATTAGAAAATAAGCATCGTCACCTGTGGGTACTAAGAGAGCCCTATGGAACACAGGTGTACTCTAACACATGGGGTCACGGTGAGTCAGAATCAGCGCACCAGAGACTGGGTTTTTAGGGGTTGTCCTGCGGCTGAATTCGCCCTTAGATGCTAAGGAGCCCCAAGTGTGGGTCTCCTGGCAGTGCTGCACTTCATGCTTAGCTCCGGTGGCCTCGTTGGCAACGCACCGCCAGCTGGGTCTCCGTCCATCCGTGTTGCCCAGGGCTCCTGGTAAATGGAGACTGGCTCCAACAGCAGCTTACAACGGTTAGGAAGATGAGGTGAGTTGATACTTGTAAAGTGTAGTGCCTGACACACGGGACGAATTATGTATAAATAGATACATAATGGAATTGCCCTTCCCTGTGCAGTGGTCTCCTGAGCTGTCTTTTTTGTGATTTATTTTCTCAAATAGCCCGTGATGTTGCTTTACACCCAAGCCCCCTGTATAAATATGGCAGTGAAGGGAGGAGGGGGCAGAGACGGGGAACCATGGGGGTGGTCTGCACCTCGTGCCTTGCTGGGCGCTGTCCAGCGACTTGGGCAAAGGGGCTAAAGAATCTGGTTATTGTAACAGGACGAGCCGCAGTAATGCCCTGAATAAAAGCTTTATCTCTGGCTGAATGTGTCCATAAAGGCGCTCTATCGAGTGAGTTTCAGTAGGGACATCATTGCACTTCGGTGCAGTAATCTTTGGCTTAGGGCAGGGTGGCCTTGGAGGCCCCAGAACTGGTGGGTGAGGGTGTCTTCCCCCCCCCCGCCTCACCCCTCACCTCTGCCCAGCTCTTGGAGGGGTGCTGGAACACGTGGCTTCTTTTAGGACTTAATCAAATTAATTCTAACCCTTTGCCTTGATGTCCAAGGAGACATGGTGAGAGCTTGTCCTTGTTTCTCCTCCCAACTCAGACCCTGGCGTATTTCGGTGCCTCTGGTGTGTTTCCTGTTTGTGTGTTTGTGTTTGGCCTCATGGATTCGTTCTACTCTGGTGGCCCCCTCTTCCTGCCCTCCTCGCTCAGCCCGGACTTGACCCATCCCTTCTCCTCCAGGACTGCATCTTTCCCAGGACTTCATCCCGCGCCCCCTCCCACCCCTACTGACCTCTCCGTTCTGAGCAGGGCCTTCCGCCCGGCGGACTCCTCGCAGTAGTGAGAAGCACCGTTGCCATCAGATCAGGTCCCGCCATCGGGCTTGGTACCCCACTCCTCCTGCTGGGGATGCAAGAGAGATGAAATGCCATCCGCCCACTCTCGAGTTTACCCTTTGTTCGGGGAGAGGCGCCTGAAACACACATGGCTTTTCCAAGCAAGACTCAACAGGAGTCGTAAGGCAAGACTCATCTAGTCCTGTGCTGGGGTTTGAGAGGAGGCGCCAGAGAAGCAGGTGGGAGTCACTGGGCTCCAGGGAGCCCCTGAGATAAGGACAGCGAGAGCTCCTGGCTGGGCAATCGTAGAGCACTTTGGGAAGGTGCACATTTGCATCAGCTGCGGCGTATTTAAAACCAGTGATAACCTGGGCCTTAGACAAATTAGACTCTAGGAATGGGAGCCTATCCTGGATATTTTAAAGGTGTGGCCCGGGTGATTTTAGTCACGCGCAACCTTGTTGGAACCACTTGGCTACAGAGAAGCCCAGCACCATGGGTTCAGGCCCGCACCATCCTCGTGACGGTTGCACATTGCACCGTTGTGAGGCATAGCGCTTTCCATGGCCGGCTTTGAGAAATAGCCAGGCTTTTCTGCCTAGTCCATTTGTGTCTGGAGGTTCTTGTTGAAACCTGTTCAGCGTCTTAGCAGCCTCCACTGACTGCACGTGAGGCGTATTGGGCAGGAATTGAACCCTGGTCTCCTGCAGGGAAGGCTACAATCCTGAACCAGTAGTGTCCCCAAGCCAAAGGTAGGGAAGTAGCAAGTAAGTAAGTTAGTATGAAGAGCGATCTGTTGGCCTGGAACATAGTAATATAAGGAACCCCGGGGCCTCATGTTGGCTCTGTTGGTAAAGTTGGTCTAGAATAGGGGTGCTTTCCTGTAAGGGCAGAGCCCTGGTGGCATAGTGGATTGCTCATTGGGCTTCTCACCTCAAGGTCAGCAGAGGTTTTCGACTCTTGGTAAATATTTTCAGCCTGGGAAACCGACAGTGGCCACCTTATTCTGCATACCGGGTCTCTGAGAGTCAGAATTGACTTGATAGTCCTTTTTTCTTTTTTCCCTGTTTCTCTTTTGGTTCCTGCAAGGGCTAGGCAAATAGATAAATAAGAGGGGCAGTGTCGGGGTCGGGGTGGAATTGGACAATTAAGGATGTCCTATCAAAGGGAAAAAGCAGCCTTTGACCCCACTCACTGCGTATTGCCAGATGCAGTATGTCCCCCGAGGCCAGATTATGTTTAAGGACTGCCACTCCGCAGTCTCTGGTCTATGGGCTCATAATAGCTCATGCTTATTGAGTCCCCGTGTGTTCTGAGGGCGCTAAACTAAGTGCTTTTCATGCATTAGCACATTTAACCCACAGAACAGCCTGTGAAGTGGGTCTTAGCATCCTTGTCCTAGAAGGACAAAGACAGGCATCAAGAGGTCAAGTATCAGGCTCAGGGCACTACTATATGTGGGACAAACAAAACCGAGCCCCAAGGAGCCTGATGATCCCTAAGTACCAGTTTATTCCTGGTCTTTCTCCCCCATGGCTGCTACATTTCATTAAATACACAGTTCGAAACCACTGATCTCTCTGTGGGAGAAAGATGAGGTTTTCTACTCCTGTCAGGGTTACAGCCCTGGAGCCCCCAAGGAGGGGTCTGCACTGTCCTACGGGGTCACTGTGAGTTTGAATCAACCCGATGGCGGTGGGTATTTTGTCTTGAGGGACCCAGTGGATCCCAAGTGGAGCTGCTAATCCAACAGGCCAGCAGTTTGCTCCAGCTGCTCTTCCGGTAAAAGAGGAGGCGCTCTCAGAAACCCACAGGTGCAGTTCTAAACTGCCCCACAGGGTCCGGTATGAGTCAGAATTAGGTTGATCGTAGTTCTTTTATGATTGCTATTATTAGTAGGAACCCAAGATCCTAGGTGGTACACATGGTCAACACACCAAAAGGTTAGCGGTTTGAATCCACCCAGAGGCACCTCGGAAGAAAGGCCTGGGGATCTGGTTTGAAACAGACATTGAAAGCCCTTCGAACGCAGTTTTAATGTCACCGACGTGAGCTGGGGTTGCCTCCTAGGCAACTGGTTTGGTCTCTTCAGGAACCCAAGATAACTTGTCTAGAAGAAACAACCCACGGCTTCCCAAGTTCACGTGCTGCTTGTTCGTTTCCAGGCTCCACCTCAGCACTGCTCACTGGGGAACACAGCTGTGGGGAATTGAACACAGGTGGAGGTTCTTGAAGCTCAGTGACCAGATGAGGCCCCAAGCTCCCCTGGGAAGAATGTGCTTTATGCTCATCTTAACCCTTCCCTCACCACTCTTGGGTTGACCTCTGCTCCCTAAGGGAGGTTCAAGTTCACCCAGAGGGAGCCTCTGAAGAAAGGGTGGTAGTCTGCCTTCAAAAAACAAATGCCTGGAAACTCCATGCAACACAGTTCTACTCTGACACACGGGGAGAAAAGGCCCTGCAGATGCCGAGCCGTGTGCTAGCAACTTCTGGATTTCTAGGCATTGCCAAAAAATATCCGAAAATGCGGAGTGGGGGCCCAAAGCCCATCTGTAGGTAACTGGACGTTCTTTTACGTACTGAAGGGTCGCGGGGAGAAGAGCCGATCAGGGTGCAGTGTCACAATGATGAAGCATACAACTTTCCTCTAGTTCCTAAATGCTTCCTTCCCTCCCCCACTATCATGATCCCAATTCTACCTTACAAATCTGACTAGAGCAAAGGGTGTACACTGGTACAGATAGGAACTGGAAGCACAGGGAATCCAGGATGGATGATCCCTTCAGAACCAGTGCTGAGAGTGGTGATACCATGAGGGTGGAAGGGAGGGTGGGGTGGAAAGGGGGAACTGATTACAAGGATCTACATAACCTCCTTCCTGGGGAACGGACAACAGAAAAGTGGGTGAAGGGAGACATCAGACAGAGTAAGATATGACAAAATAATTGTTAAATTACCAAGGGTTCATGGAGGAGGGGGAAAATGAGCTGGTGCCAGGGGCTTAGGTGGAGAGCAAATGTTTCGAGAATGAGGAGGGCAAGGAATGTACAAATGTGCTTTACACAATGGATGTATGTATGGATTGTGATAAGAGTTGTATGAGCCCCCAATAAAATGATTAAAAATTATATTATCCAAAGATGGGGTGAAACAAGAAAGGGTTCCCAAGTGCTGGAGAATCCAGTTGGCTCAGGAGTGCACACTGGACACCTTTGATTCCTTGAGGGTGTTTGGAATCCCCACTGCATCGTCGTGGGAAGGGTTTTCTTTCTTTGGGAATAGGTTGGACCAGGGCAAACCATATAGAACGTGGGTGCTGCCGAGGTTAGGCATCTGGAACCCATACGATAACCAACCCAACCATCCAGTGGATTCTGACTTGTATCAGCTCTACTCTAAGGTAGTTTCTAAGGCTAAATTTTTATAGGAGCAGATCAGTTCATCTTTCTTCTGAAGAGTGGCCAGTGGCTTTGAACTTCCAACCTTTCTACCCATAGCAAAATCACTTCTCTTGTCTTGATTCTGACTCAGTGAGTCCATGAAAGCTACCGCCCCTGTTTATTTCTGACAAGGAGCAGTTGCTGGGTTTGAGCCACTGACCCTGCAGTTAGCCTGGCATTTTGCCCAATAGCACCCCCAAGACCCTGTAACAGTGATTGTGGCAAGGGCTGGAGGGCAGTGAGGGACAGGACAGTTTTAAGAGAGAAAGAAGTAAGACCATTATACTCCGGAGACCTTCAACCCTGGGGCTGGAGGAATGGGCGAGGCTGGGTCCTGGTTCAGGTTGGGTGCCTGCCACGTGGAGGGAATGGTTAGTCTGGTACAAGTCGGTTGGGACGCCTGGGGCTGAGCTCTGGCCATGCCGCTTGGGCTGAGAAGGTATAGGCCACCAAGGCTCAGTGAAGGATAGGCAGCCACCACTTGGTCTCCCTGGCTCAAAAAGACTAAAAGGGGCTCGGATGCCACAGAATACTTTGTCATGTTCACTTCTCCCTCTGTAATATGAAAACGAGACAAATTCATCAGGTTGATTTGGGGGATCGATACTGTCAGACTCACAGAGACGGGCCGTCATATGTTATTTATCGTGTGCTTCACCAAGTCCGGGCCTGAGAAAGCCCTGCTTGTAGGCTCTGCCCGTGCTGAGCCAGCTGGAGTGTGGCGTCTGCAGAAAGAGAGGGCCCGGAATTGTGCTGTGCATTGAGATGGCTCTCTTTACCATTATTCCTAATGCACTGGTTTTGCTGATTATTTGAATGGTGGGGAGGAGGAACTTGGGTTTCTTTTCTTAAGCTCCAGCATATTAAAACTTTAAAATGAGCCTGTGGAGGAAATTGCCTTGTAGACTCTAAGCATCTTTGTGATTGGACTTTAAATGCATCTCTAACTTGCATTTAAGCCTATTTACACACTCCTTGCAAAGACTAAGGCGCTCAGATGGCACTGTGGATTAGATGTTGGGCTGCTAACTGCAAGGTTGCTAGTTCAAACTCGCCAGTCTCTCTCATGGGAGAAAGAAGCAGCTGTCTGCTCCCCTAAAGATTTATCATCTTGGAAACGCCGTGGAACAGTTTTCATTGGTCCTATGAGGTCCCTGTCAGTCAGAATTTACTTCATCGCAGTGGGTTTGGTTTTACTGGATTTTGAATGGCCTGATTTTGCTGCCATATTGGACAGCAGAAATTTCAAGGGGGGTGGGGCCACGGCACTGGCAGGATGCATTGGCTGTACCTTTGTGTTATGATTTTCCTTGTGGGCATTTGAGACACCCTGCTTCTGGGAGGGGCCTCTCTCCAAGAGATGAGTTTTCTGGCCTTGGGAGCCAGCGTGGGGTACTGGAAGGAGCCAGGCGCTCGAAGATCTGGTTTGAGAAATATTCTCGGCCACTTAACAGCTGCGTGACCTTTGGCATATATCTGTGATCTATAAACCTCAAGGTCACTGTTGTCGAATCTGTTCCGACTCATCGGGAACCTATAGGGCAGAGTAGAACTGCCCCCACAGGGTTACTAAGGCTGTCAGTCTTTACGGAAGCAAGTAGCCCCTCTTTAGGAGTAAGTGAAGTGGTGAGAGGATTCATACTGCCAGCTGACCACTTAGCGGCCCAGAGCTTAACCCGCCACGCCACCAGGGCTCCTTCCTGTGCTCTGTTAACTCACCGCCATCAAGTTGATCTCAGCTCATGGTGACCCTACAGGACAGGGTCAAGTTGATTTCAGTTCATGGTGACTCTACAGGACAGGGTAGAACTGCCTCCTGTGGGTTTCTGAGACTGAAACTGTTGATGGGAGTAAAAAGCCTCATCTTTCTCCCACGGAGCAGCTGGTGGTTTCCAACTGGTAACCATGGGACCACTGCACCATGCTCTAGTTAACCTACAATAGTGATCCTGGCTCCCCCAAAGAGTTGTAAGGATTGGAAGGGGTAGCGCCCATGGGAGATGAACATTGTGTTCCCAACTTCACACTGCCCTACTCAGTAGAAAGTCTCTCACGTCTCAGTTGCGTCTAAAGTCTCACTTTTCCCCCCAACCCCCTTCCAGAGAGTCTCTGTTTAAATGAACTAACACACATTCATTAGATACCTGCTTAGTGCAGAACACAGTGCCTGGTACTTTGGGGCTTTCAGAGCTGACTAGGACAGCCTTCTTGCTTTCTTGCTCTTCCATGGTCAGCAGGGGACAGGAGAGAGAAAACATGCTCTTCAGTGACTGTGAGATACAATTCATGACAAATTCAGATTTCTAGGTTCCGGGAAGTTTCCAGCTGGAGCTGGGCTTTGGCACTCTTGACTTTCTGGGCCGCCTAGGTCTTTGCCGTGGAGCTGTCCTTTGTATTGTGGTAGGATGTCTAGCAGCATCCCTGGTCTCTGCCCTCTAGATGCCAATAGCACCTACCACCCCCCTCCTTTGAGACAACCAGCAGTGTCCCTAGACACATGTCCCTTGGGGTCAACAGCACCCACAGTTGAGAGCCACTGAACAAGGCCTTCAAGGGCAGAGATGCATTTGTATCTACAGTGTGTAAGCCAGGCCCTGCTGCTGTAGTGGGGTACGAGAGCCACACTCATGGGGCTATCTTCTGAAAGACTTACAGGCTCAGAAACCCACAGGGCAGCTCAACTCTGTCCTGTGGGAGTGCTCTGAGTCAAGGCCAACGGGGTGGCAGTGAGTGGTTTGGAGTGTTAGCGTGTGACCCTCTGCTACTCAGTCAGCTGTGACTCAGACCCTGTAGGGCAGAGTCGAACTGTCCCCCGGGGTTGCTGAGACTGAACCTTGAAGGGGGACCAGCAGCCTCATTTTACTCCCTGCCGGTGGCTGGTGTGTTTGGCCTTGCAGTTAGCAGTTCAATCCGTAGCCCACTACACCCCAGGACTCCTTTCTACTATATGTAACATGCATGGAACATCAACCGATAGTTGGCTGTTGAGCAAGCAATGTGTGCGATCAGGGATGCTGACCCGCGGCGTGTAGTTGAAAATTGGAAGGTAACTTTTTTTGAAGGTAACTTTTGACCCCTCAAAATGATGTGCTAATGAGTTATTGTTCATTGAAAGCCATGCCAATAACAGTTCATTGAAATTTTGTATGTAACCAAGTATTATAAAATCTGGGGTCCGCCGAAGCTGCGTCTTCAATCCTCGGTAAAAAGGTAAGGTTTCCGTGCCTGCAGGCTTCATGGACTGCCGTCTTTTTTTCTTCGTTGTCCTCGTGCTGAGTTCATTTATCTGGAAATGGTGGGAAAGCGTAGCAGCAGACAGCAATTGCAGAACATGTCAAGCAATTGGATTGTTCCCTGTCCCTTCATGACTTCTTCCTGTTGTTTCTTGGGAGTACCTCCAGCATCACTGGGGCACCCCCTGCGGGTCCCAAGGTGTTCCACGTTTATGGTGTCAGCCTGTACAGGATCAGAATTACACAAGAACCAACGTAGAGCAATTTTCACTTCCTATAAATGGACCCACCCGGCTCCAAGGGTCTCGTTCAGCGGCCGACTCGACAGGGTACGCTTACAAAAGGACTAAGTGGCACAAACGGTGTGCACTCAGCTACTAACAGAAAGGTTAGCGGTTCCACTCCACGGTGGGACCGCGGAAGAAAACCCTGGTGACCAACTCCCATAGTTCTCTAAATGAAATCCTGTGACATCAGTTCTGTTCTCCTCAATGGCAGTGGGTTTGGTTTCTTTAAAAAGTAATAATAATAATTTAAAAGGAGATGTTCTTCATAACTGCTTTTCGGCTTGGCATGCCATACCCTTTCATGGAACATCACCGTTGGATTCTCTGCCCACCCTCCAAGTGGGCCTGGCAGAAGGCGGATCTGTTTCAGGATTGGGTGTCCTATTAGTTGACCTTTGGGAAGCCTGTGCTTGACTCCTCGTCCATAGTGCAGGGAAGGCCACGGAGGTGAAGGCCACGGAGGTGTATTGCATTTCTCATGGCTTCAGCGTGTGCTCAGCCTCCACACTTCGGCATGCATGTTGATCCCGCCTTTAGACTGCCTGGCAGGGAGATGGGCCGTCCCTTACCATGTAACGCCTGTGCTCGCCCCTGCTTCATGGGGGAAACCGAGGTGCCTGCTTCAGTGGTTGCTGTGAGGATTGAGGGGATGATGCACCGCGAGTTATGTGTTGGTCTGCCAACCGCAAGGCCAGCCGGTTGAAGCCACCACCCGCTCTGAGGAGGAACGAGAAGACTTTTTGCTCCCAGAAAGCGTTACAGCCTCGGAAGCCCAAGGGGGGCAGTTCTGCCCTGCCCTCTGGGGCCACTGTAAGTCAGAGTGGACTTGAAGCCAGTGGTGGAATTGTCCCTGTGATTCGTGATTGTCCTTGTCATTCCCCTGGGGTTCCCTTCCTTTCAGGGCAATTCCATGGCACGCAGTCCCTCTGGGACAGGTCCTGTTTTTTGTTCGATCATTTTATTGGGGGCTCGTACAGCTCTTCTCATAATCCACACCGACATCCATTGTGTCCAGCATATGGGACAGATACTTTGAAAGCCACTTGCTAGCCGTGGGTTCAGCCGTGGGGCACATTGAATCCGCTGGCTCTCGCAGGAGACCAGTATGAGGGTAAGTCAAAGACGCAGGCATGCGCGAGTTTATTCCGAACAAAATGGGAACCCGTCTCTGCCATCGGGGATGACGGCAGACAAGATCTCTCCGTAATCCACGTGGCCTCTTTTGTGCAGTGAGGAAAATGATTTTGAGGTCAGACATCTTCCCAAATCGTTGAAGCTTTGTAAAAAATTTACAGGAACGCTCGCTGCCCCATGTTAAACAACCAAGTTTGACAGTTTTTTTTAGGTGGAGCAAACATTTTAAAGAAGGTCCAGGAGATTTCACGGGTGAATTTAAGATGAGACAGGTCGGTTCAGAAGGTTGTGGCAACTGTTTTTTTGTTTTTTTTTAGGATGCCCAAGGGGTAATCTTGCTTTTCTTGAAGAACACAGGACAGTCACGGGCGCTTATTGGAAAGAGGTTTTCTGAAATCTGCATTGATGAGGAAATGGCCAGGCAAGTTGCTCCAAGGAATTGTTTCTATCTCGCAGTGTTCTTGCTCCTTTTGTGAGGGTAACGCGGGGTGTCTGATGAGCATTTTGCTGGGAAACCTTCCCTCATCCACCCTATAACCTTGATCTTGTCCCCTTTCAGACTGCTTTGTGTTCCCCAGACTCAGAACCAGCAAAAAGCCTTTGGAGGATGCCAAAACTTAGCGGTTTTGACATGGTGTAAATCAGGGGAAGGGTTCTTTGGGGAAGAGGTTGAGATGGGAAGCCCCCCTTCAGAAGGTAATAGACCTAGGTGGAGGCTATGGCAAGGGAGTATAGCTTCACATCTTGATATTAATGTGTGGCTTTGTTGCAATACTTCTTTAATGTACCCTCAAAGATGCCAGTCACTGTTTGGGGCACAAGGAGCCATGAGTGCATAGAGGTTAAAGCATTCAGCCCCAAAAGGAAAGGTCGGTAGTTTGAACCCACCAGTTGCTCCTTGGTAGAAAGTAGTGGGAGTCTGCGTACATTCTCGGAAACCCTGAGACTGTCTTGCTGTGCTACCCTGTAGGGTCACTGTGGTTGGAAACCACCTGGAGTCGTGAGTTGTGTGGGGTTCTAGGTGCTGGGGAATTGGCAGTGTCCTGCCTGTGTCTCTGTCGAAATCGGTGAAGAGTTTGCCTTGTTCGTGTCTCCGTGAGATTCTGGTCTGTTGTGTTGTTTTTTAATCGGCTGGTGGATCTTAACTGTATAGCCCCCAAACTTGCAGCATCACTTCGGGACCTGTCAGCAATACAACTTTTTCAGGGCAGGTCCCAGACCTGGTAAATCACTGACCTGGTTTTCCAGCTAATCACCATGCCCCAAAGAAGTAGGGCCACTGTTTTGGAAAGAACCTGCCTTCAGTTGGATCCCTTATGCAGAAAGGATGAGGACACCCCGAGGCCTTGCCTGCTGCCTTCAGATGACGATGGTGGTCACATAGCACGCACTTCTAGCCGCACGAGTTGATAAGCGTAATCAACATCGTCTCCTGTGTGTCGGCAGTCCCCTTGGACATCTCTGGGCCTTAACCACTCACCCACCTTCAAGGAGTGTGCCCTGGGCTTCTGAAGGATCCTGAAGATCGGTCTAGCACTTGGGGACTGGAGTGCTTCACCTTCTTCTGCTTTTCATTGTCTGGGGAACTGGGACTGGACCCCTCTTCTTCCCCCAAACTCTTTTCATTTGTTTGTGTGCCACCCCACCCCCTGCCCCCTTCCTTTTCTCTTACTTGTCCTCTTCTCCAGCAACATTTTAAAAAATTGTGTCAACAGCCCAATTGCTGAAGGCTTATCTGGGGGTGCAATGTTAGCTCTCCTTACATGTCTGGTCATTTGACAATACAAAGATGTCGCCAGAGGGGTGCGCGCAATGAGAGCCCATGTGGAAACCGCCCAGCCTGGGGCTGAGCACAGCGCGCCCACCCCATGAATGTGAGTTCTGGTCCTACCCTGATGGAGGAAAACCACAACGAGCCAGGATGGAAGCACTGTGTGTGCCAGCCATCACATGGATGAGCCCTGAGAAAAACATCACGGCGAGCACAATGAGTCTGTTGTAAAAGGGTGATGTTTATTGTGTGAACTCACTCATATGAAAGAAGCAAATATATCGAAGCCAATGATTATTTGTAGTTCCTAGATTTAGGGGGAAGGAGGGGTTTCTGCTAGGAGGGCGCTGAGTTCATGTTAATGGCCATGAATGATTTCCAAAAGACTAACAGGAATGGCCGCACAACTTGTGTTGGATGTAATCCTTGTTCCTTCATCATGCATGTAGAAGTTGTTATGGTGTACCCTTTGTCATCTATAGCTTCACCATTTAATTTTTAAAAACACAAACATTTAAAGAGTATTAAGTAGATACCGTGTTTCTCTGTGCCCCAAACACTGGACTCTATATTGGTTTGAATGGGCGTGAATAGCTGTCACGTTACAATCAACATCGTGGAAACACATCGTGATTAGTTACATTTATAAATAAAGGAACTCTAGCGGTGAAGTGGGTTCTGAGTTGGCTGGGAGTTCCAGGGTCAGCAGTTGGAAACCACCCGGTGCTTTCCAGGAGAAAGGCGAGGCTTTCCACTCCCGTAGAGTTGCCGTCTCAGAAACCCCCAGAGGCAGTTCTGCCCTGTCCTGTCGGGTCACTGTGAGTCAGGATTGCCTCGATGGCATTGAGTCTATATAGAGTATAGTAACTAAATAAATTCAACCTAAACTGTAGGAAACAGTTGCCTGAGTTTTGCCGAGAAAAATTGGGAGGGGGCAGGGGGGAGAAAGAGTTCTATCAGGTTGCAAAAATGTGTTCCTCTGCACAACCCCTGTCCTTAGAGTTCCTTACAAGTCACTTGCCAATGTCACAAGCGTTGTGCAACTCACAGGCGGCCATGAACCACTGCCGAGTTACCAACAGAGCAGGCGGTGCTTTCAGGTGCCTGTGAAAGAGGCCCAGTCTCACTTCCCAGGTGCGTCTTTGTGGTTCATTTCTTAAAATGTCTCTTCCCGCCTTTGTTTATTTCCTTGCCCCTTGACCTTCAGCCAGAACAGCTTTTGGCGAGGCGGCAGTTTTAAATGTGCCAGTTGCGGCCGATGCTGTTACAGAGTGGGATCGCGAGGCAAACCACGACTCATTTCTTGCTTCCTGCCTTGCTTTCAGGGGTGAGGAGCAGCATGTCCAAGTCCTTGAATGTCAGTGTGTGCTGCTCTGTTAGGAAGGGTGGCCAAGGCGTGGCCCTTCAACGCCCGCCACTCTGAAGAAGGCCTAGCATGACTCAGCCACTGCCGTTCTTCTAAAACCAGCTTTGGGGCCTGCCCGCTGCCTTTGGCACGGGAGTAGAAGACATTGAAATAGGAGTCGAGTCCTGCAGATATTTGTGACCTGGATGGATGGAAGGAGAGCCACGTGGGCACATCTGAGAATAACAAATGGCCAGATGTTGAGCTTTGCTCTGTCCATTTCCTGACATTTAAAAATGATGCTAACTCGGTCCAGCCGGCTAGTCGGCTGCCCGTTGGAGTAAGGCAGTTCTCCTGACAGACCAATCCTAATGGACAGGTCAGCGGCCGAAGACCTCTTTACAAGTTTTAGGAAGCCAAGTGAACTCCGAGACGCACCTGGTCCACGGCGCGGCCATTTTCGGTCCCCTCGTATGCCTGAGAAAACTGGGCGATGAAAAATGGAGACTTGAAGACGAACCGATACAGTGTGGCGGTGGTGGAGGACATTGGTCCCTCAAGTAAGGCGCAGAAGAAACCCAGCCGGAGTGCTTCTTAGAAGTAAGCATGGTGAACTGTCCTCACTTGCTTGAGATTTGTCATCAGGAAAGATCAATCGCTAGAAAAAGGCAGTATGATTGGTAAAGCAGAGGATCAGTGAAAAGCAAGGGAACTCTTGCTGAGGTGGAGTAACACCATCACCCCAACAGTGGACTTAAATTTGCCAGTGACCGTGAAGGTGGCGCGGGACCAGACAGCGCGTTGTTGTGTTATGGGTGAGATCACCGTGAGCCAGAGTGAACTTGACAGCAATAACAAGAGCAAGTGAGGTGTCCATAGGATTAGGGTTAGTCCCCAGCGCTGCATGCTTCAGAACTCAGGTGTACTGTTTTTGGAAGGTTCTTTACTTTCTTTAATCAGAATTCAAAGAGACTGATACATTAGAACAGGGGTTCTCAACCTTCCTCATGCCGCCACCCTTTAATACAGTTCCTCATGTGTGGTGACCCCCAACCAGAAAATTCTTTTTGTTGCTACTTCATAACTGAATTTTGCTACTGTTATGAATCGGGCGGCCCCTGTGAAAGGGTCCTTCGACCCCTAAAGGGGTCAAGACCCACAGCTTGAGAACCGCTGCACTAGGAGGAGCATTCGTTAATGGATCTCTGCGGACATAGGTATTGACTATTTTCCTGATCAGAAGTTCACGTGGCAAGTCAGCTAGAAGGTGCTGAATGATCCTATTACAACATACTTCTCAATTATCGACTTTTGTTATCTGACCTTTCACATTCACAATATTTTTAAAAATCTGATCTCTGGCTACCCTGCACTCCCAGGACAGGTGTCTGATTCTAAGGTGTGAGGCGTGAGTATTGCTGGCTCAGATGCGGATGATGCGTCAACTTGGCTGAGCCATGGTCCTCAGAGACTTGGCAGTTGCGTAATGAGCTAGGGGTCTCTCCTCCGGCTTGTGATCTGCTGTGGTCCTCCTCCATCTTTTACTTAACTCTGTCATTTGCATCATGACCTGCTCTTTGGGCCTTTCTCCCCAGTGGAGCGGTGAGGACGTGCCTGTAGACTCCCCCAGCTGTAATGTATCCGTGTCGCCTGCCTACCTCTAGGCTGTGTATGGGGATGGCAGTGGTGCTGGAAGTTGCCCATCTCTGCCGCTCTGCTATGGAACATGGGTCCCTGGGTTGGTGTAAATGATTAATGCAGCCAGCTGATTTAAGTCCAGTCGGCGGGCCCTCAGAAGGACAGCCCGGCAGTGGACCTCTGAAAAAGCAGCCGTTATAAAAGCCGATGCAGCAGTCCTGTGACACACCAGGGTCTCCGTGAGCTATGCGAGATGGTGGTGGTGGTGGTGGTTTGGAATGCAGACTTCTTTGTTTCTTTGTGAAACTTATTAGCAGTGCGTCCATATTATTATTAACCAAAAATATAAAACTGAGTGGGGAAAACTTAATTCCCTCATCTTACCTGCTTAGTTCTGTTTCCCTTCCCAGCATTAACCCCAATTAACACGTTGACCTTTTCCTGCCATATCCTGAGGCTGCATCTCACCTCCTGTGGCTACACAAGGGAGGAGGACAATCCTCCACCAAACATGCCCCCCTCCTCCTTGCCATAAGGCAGATGCCAGACCTGCTTCCACCCTCCAACTTTCTCTACCTGTGCTGACACCACTGTTCCTCCCACGACACTCCACTTTGCTGGTGGGTTTGATAGTTCATTGCAATGGCCACAGAAAAAACTCAGAATGATGAGGGTTTATTAGGGAAGTCGACAGCTTGCCCCAAGCACCGGGTTAGTAAACAGGAAGGGTACCGTCACTGGTCCCCAGCAGTGCCTCTCTTGAGCCAGCAGCCAAGTCTCTGATCTTCAACCTCTCAGTTACCTGGTCCCTTGGCTTCTGCCTGGGGGGGCCAGGAAGCCCGCTGTGGTGCCCGTGGTCTCAGAGCCTTGGCCTCAGGGGCCTCTAGTCTCAGCCTCCGCCACTTCCAGCAGGGTTTTTGAATGTTGCTCCGCTAGTGACTCTTCTTCCTTGGGTTCCAGGATCTCTCTCTTCCTGCTTCTGAATAGCAACTAAACTGTCCAGCCCCCTCTATGAGTGTTTCACACGCCCATTGCATAATCCTACTCAGTCATCAGTGGCTGCCATAGAGGCATGGACAGAAGAGCCATTCCCAGTCATTTCAATTCACCACATGGTATCTTTTTTGCAAATACATATTTTACATAAAAACAAACAGTTCAAAAATGCAAAATAAAATGTACCCTCCAGGACTTACCATTTTTAAGCATATTTTTCTATCTCTATACATCTGTGTTTCTTATGCTTTGCTCATTAGGTGACTCTGCCAGAATGTTATTTATTTACTCTATTTGATTGTCATCTGTTATTTCTAATATTAGCTGCTGGTTTTGTAAACCGTGCTACTTGGAATCCTTGCTTACATACGCGTGTGCTGTTTGTGTGTATTTTTCTGCTAGCAAGATTTCTATATGTTGACTTGCACCGTAGATCACATACATTCAAAGTGTTGATGGAGACACAAGAGTTGCCTGTTTTCACATACTCTTTCCAACATTGGGTGACAGTGTTTTTGCAGTTTGCCGTTTGAGTCATAGTTGAAAAATGTAGTCTCCTTATTTTTAATCTGCTTCATGAAGTATTATTATTGGTGATACCACCACCACCTCTGCTGCTGCTGCCGCCGCCTGACAGTGATATATTGTTTTTCTGTGCCAGAAATTGTGTTGAGCACTTTACATGGAATGTGTTCATTTAAACATTAACATCCTCTGAAGTAGAGCTCAGCCTCAGTTTACAGGCAAGGAAGTAGAGGTAGATTAATCAACGTCAGCATCCTTTCTCCAATTTGCGTTCCTGCAAATTCCACTTTGGATTCTTTTCTATTTTGGTCTAGAAGGCTATTTATAATTTTCTTATTAAATTATTGGAGTTTTGCGGTGTTTTCTAAATGGATTATAAATCCAGGATGGGGTGGGGGCGAGAATCAAAGCATTTTCCCCCTGTCATTTGCTTCTTCCTGATGAATCTAGATTCTATTTCTCTCATCAGAAGTTTTGCTCCTTGTTCACACACACACACACACACACACACACACACACAGTTACCACCTTTATAGTTTCTGGGGTCAGTGGCTTATTTTGGGATTCTCAAGTGATGAAATGATTGTCCTATTGTCTTCCCATTTTATAATTTTATTATTTTGATCTTACATCCAAACCTTCTTAGAAAAGTACATTGATGCTGTTTATCGACTACTCTTGCATTTGAAATGCAGCTTTTATCATTGTGCGTGTGTCTGTATCTAGACCTACTCTGTTCCATTAATGGTTTTGTGTCTTTCTAAGAAAATGCACATTGCTTTTAAATGCAGTAGCTTTTCGGTGTGTTTTGCTGTAAATATGGAAGACCCTACCCTTCTCATCTTAATGCTTATGTTTGTTTGTTTCATTAAAATCACAGGCTTCACAATTATAATTTCTTCTCTCTCTACTGTTTGGGACTCTCCCTCACTTATTGGGTAGCTTTATGCACCAGAACTGTGTTTTACATGTTTTACGTCTTCTAATCCAGCAGCAGCCCTGTCAGCTTTGGCTGTCCTCATCTGCCGGGGTTCATCTTTATGCAAAGATGTGAACTGTTTTTACAAGCTCACAGTTCCTGGTGATGGTAGCACCAGGGTTTCAAACCAGGTGCAAGTGACTTCATAACCTCTGTGCTCACTATTGTGCCACCCATGCACCTGCTGTGTCCTCCCGGAATGCTCACAGGCCTTTGCTGCACGCGTTGTTAGACATCCCTCTTAATTCTGTGGGGCAGCGAGCAGCATTTCCAGGGTGGAGGGTTTACTCTGTCAAGTGGAAGGCTTCTCTCTCTTCAGGGCTTATTTATGTGGCAGCCAGGGGCTAAAAGTTCTTCTTTGCTTAGGGTATTTTTACCGCTGTCGTATCAAGGTGAACCCACATCATTTGTCAGGGGCATTTCCTTAGGCTAGAGATGGGTGGAGGTTCGGTGATAGAATTCTTACCTTCCTTGTGGGAAGCCCCGGTTTTTATTTCTAGCCAGGATGCCTCACACACGGACGGTCCCAACCCGTCTGTCCGAAGCTTGTGTGTTGCTGAACGGTTTTCGGCAGAGCAACCAGACTTCACACAGACCCTGCAAAGGCCTGGCACCCTTCTTCCCCAAACTAGCAAGTGTGGAGAAGACCCTGCAGATCCCAAGTGTCTGATCTAGAGCCAAGCCTGGTGGTGGCGTGCAGGATCAGGCAATGTTGTGTTTGTCCCATTGTGCATGGGGTGGCCACGAGTCAGATGCCAGCCCCATAGCCATTGATAACAAGAAGAGCTCTGTTGGGGGGGGGGGGGGGCTGGTCCTTAAGTGGTTTGGAATCTGGGGCTTTTTTTTTTTTTACCTTTTCAAAGAAAAGGCAAGGTCTTTTGTGAAGGCCTAAAGGAGCATAGCAGGTCTGGAAGGCCTGGATTGAAGGGCTTTTTGTCCCAGTGTAAGTCAGCCTGTCAGATCCTCCCCGTTCTCTCAGATGGCTGCGTCTTGCTTCAGATTCTGTCAGGTGCCGACTTTTGTTTCCTTGGGGGTGAATATCAGGAAAGTAATTTTCTTTGGAGAACTTTGAAACCGCCTCCCAAACAGATGCCCAGCTGCGCTCCCATCAGGCGCCTTGGGGAAGCAATCCTATTTATTAGTAGTAGTGTATTGATTTTTTTTTGTGTTAAATGGACCCAAAGGCCTGTGACAATGAGTCCATTTGAAATTATAATTTAAAATATCCAACCAACTAGCTGTGCAGAAACGCTTGCCCCAGAATATCAATGATGAGCTGCTTAGTGGATTTCTCATGTGCATGGAATTAAGTTGGCGATTAGGAATGAAGGTTGCTTCTGTCTCCTAAATCCTTTGCTCCTACAATCACCGGGCTAAGGATAGAGAGGAATAGCTATTACATCTTAGAGGCCTTTGCAAAAATGCAGGGGTTTTTTTTTTTTTGCCTTGTTCATTTATTTGCTTGATAACATTATTCAATCTGGAATTAGAACTTGGAAGGCACTTAATCAAAGGATTCTTGGTTTTGCCGTATGGCCACACTTTTAATTTTGTGAAAGGCTGCAGATCTCTCCAACGGGAAGGTGAATGTCCCGGTATGGTTATTTAGCACTTGCCACCCCGTGTGGCAGGCAGTCTTGCCTCCAGGCAGACCTGGAAAAGATAGGGCCGGTCTTCCCTTGTCCTCTAGGGGCGCTGTGAGTTCGTAGCAGATCACCAACACCCCACCCGCAACAGTAGCCCCAATCTCGAGGAGCTCAGCTAGCAGGAAGTTCATCAGTTCAAGGCCACAGTTGCTGCGTGGGAGGAAAGACCTGGCAGCCTGCCATGAAGCCCTCTGGGCAGTTCGTGGGGGTCAGCTCAACGCACGCCACCAGCCAGACTGACCCGCCTGCCCTCTGCCTGGGGCGATGGGTGACGTGGGTCCCACCCAGTCAACCGCCTGTCGCACCACGATCCACTGCTGCCTTGGGATCTGATGCCTGCAAGGGTGGGTCCTGGTGGTCAATGGTCGAACCTGGAAGTCGTGGCGTTGCCTTAGCTGACCTGGCCTTTCCCTCCCGCCCAAGGCAGACGCCCGTGCGGTCCACTCTGCCAGCAGCCTTCCCGGGCATTTCCTTTAAGATGCGTTTTAGCATGTTCCTGTCCACACCCCTCCACGCGGCCCCCCACCCCCACCCCAGTACACCCGCCCTGGCATACTGGCTTTTTCCATTCTTGACAAATGATCTGTCCTTGTAACTGTAGCTCCGGGCTGCTGATATCTGTTGAAATTAGACCTAGAATCTAAATGCGGCTTCATGAAACTATGGGTGAGGCATTCTTCTCTTCAGATGGCGGCGTGGAATATTGGCATCCAACAATCCCCCACCCCGCCCCCCTTGCCTTCTTTAGCGTGGTATGGAGGACAGAAAAGGCGTTCCGAGCGCATGAGAGTGATTTTAGTTAAAAGTTCTAAACAAGGAGCCCTGCTCTCTCTCTCTCTCTCTCTCTCTCTCTCTCTCTCTCTCTCTCTCTCTCTCTCTCTCTCTCTCTCTCTCCTCGTGTATAATTAAGTAGATGTTAACCACCACTACTACCTGCCTTCCGTAAGCATATGAAACTGACCAGCCTAATTGCATATCTTATCATATAATCGGAATCATGCCCGCTCTATAGCCTCTCCTATCCTAATAAGGCTTTGCCGCCCAGAGATGAACCGTGCCGGAGA
The DNA here is from genome assembly GCF_050624435.1 of Tenrec ecaudatus. Lineage (NCBI taxonomy): Eukaryota > Metazoa > Chordata > Mammalia > Afrosoricida > Tenrecidae > Tenrec > Tenrec ecaudatus. Next base: position 318,699,489 of record NC_134530.1, on the reverse strand, counting down.
CGAACGGCTTCATTTACGCCTCATTGACTGAGCTACCTAAACATTTTGTATCAGGTCATTTTTTTTCTCTCTCTTAAGTTCCAAGCAATGACTCGGTACTGAAACTACTGTTGCAAAGTAGGATCGTGACAAATGGCTCCGTGTGTGCTTGGAGGCTGGCCAGGTGGCGCCCAGGGAGGGAACCCGAGGGAGGGGGCGGGGGGATGGCGCATGCGCAGGAGCATGGCTCCGGACGTAGTGCGCGGGAGCCAGGGAATCTGGCAGGTTGTCCCCCGGCAGGTATCACAGCCCCGATGGGTGGGATCACCCCCTAGCTTACAGTTTCTCCTCTGTCTGATCGCTGACGGCTTCCTTCAGCTCGAGCATTATGTCACTCTGTCCACTGAGTCTCGGGGAATGACCATGGCCCGAGATGCACGGGGCGCCTGAGATGGATGTTGCTCAAAGCGAAACCCAAACTCAAGTCCATTCTCACTCAACAGCAGCCCTGTCTGTGTGTTTGCAGCACAGAGCTGTGCCACGGGGTCCTCTTGAATGCAGCCTTTTACAGGGCAGGTCAGCCAGGCCTTTATCCCATGGCTCCCCTGGGTGAGCTGGGAACCCCGCCCATCTGGGCAAGCCACGTGTGCCCCCTGCAGAACCTGTGGGTGCTCAAGGTGCCGCTAAATGCTGTCCTGCATGTGGAGTAGTGGAGGGGGTGGGAATACCCCTGTGGGAGGCCTGAGGGTTTGTTACGTTTGCATTCCTGACTACTCTTTCAGGAGAGTTGGCACACGTTTGTTGGATCCCCTAACTCCCTTTTTTTTGTAGTTGAGAATATAGCTGGCAACAAAACAAAACCAACCCTGCTGCTTCCTCTCGTACAGAGTGATGGCAGCTTTTGAGTTGTGCGCCCAGCCTCTTCTCTTGAACATAAACTCCATGCCTGTCAAGGCTCCTATGAAATCCCTTAAATTGCTAACATCCAATAGCTCTTAAAAGACCATAATGCTCAGGGCAGATTTTTTTTTTTAACTGAGCTCACTTGTTCCATTTTAAGAGGACTCCATGCAGGTGTTATTTTTGGTTTAAGGTTTAAAGATTATCACAGGATAATAGTTTCAGGAATTCACTCAGCCTCCAGGGCTGTAGAAAGTCTATAGACTTCACAGTGTTTTGCATTTCCCCTCTTTGGATCAAGATAACTTCCGTGGAATCTCTGAGCAAAACATGCATCATGGTTACGGGGCACCATCCAGTTCTCAGGGTTCACGGCAAAGGAGACGGTTATTCTTGGGGACACGTTGCATACCCTCCCCCTTTCTCTGACTCCTTTTCCCCCATTGTAAGCTTTTAAGACCCCAGGAATCGTGCAATGAATTAGGAGGTAGAAGTGCTAAAGAAGTTACTAGGCCAAATAACTGGGATATCTCATGAAACTATAGCTCAAAGCTCTAAGCCAAGGAACTAAATCCCATGACAAGTTAGGTTGTGTATAAAAAGCCCCAGTAGCTATGGGGGGGGGGGCGTTCATGGTTGTAAATATATGAGGGGGTCTTAAAAATGTTAGTGCAAGACTCCATTATCTTTCTGTTCTGTTTTTCCACAAACCCTTGAGAACTTTTGCCAATTCAGGTGTATGGTAATTGTGACATTCGGTAATGCAGCCATACCCTTAATCAATGTGACTTGATGCCAGTTCATTTTTCCTCTTAGGAGAGGGGTGGTCCTTCTTACCCTTGACATGGACCCTGCTCAGGTGCAGTAAGACCCCAGGACTGCTCAGCCAAAATTCTGGTCGCACACCTGGCTTAGTATTTTATCAGAGGTCCCTAAGTGTTATTCTTGCCTGGGTGCTAGGAATTTGGTCCTCTTCTCCCCACTCCTGAACTTCACATTTCTATGAAACACTGAAATGCTTTTCCCCACGTTCCCCGTGAGAAAACCCACCCCTGATGGGGTGGGTAGTAGGCTACGACGTGGGCTGCTAACAACAAGGTCCACAGTGAGAAACCCCCAGCCCCTCCTCGGGAGAAAGACAGAGCTTTTCCACTCCTGAAAAGATTCACCATCTCGGCAACGCACAGGACCGGTCCTATAGGGCCCCTCTGAGCCAGAATGGACTCAAGGGCAGTGAGCTGAGTGAGGGAGTGAACAAGAAGGTTAGAGATTTCATGACATTAGTCCTCCTTCCCCCCCAACCCCCCCCCCCCCCCCCCGACAAAGTGAAAGAAACACCTAAGGGCTTGGTCTCGGGGGGTGACTTTTAATTCTGATGTTGCTCATTCTCCATTTTGGAAGATTCACCTACGCAGGAGTGCCAGATTAGAAGACACCTGTAAAGACGAAAACCTAGCTGAGGTGTAGGGGAGGGGGGAGGTCACTCAAGGTTGCCGCAGGACCCTCCTCCTGGCTCCAAGGTGAGGCTCTTATCTCTTGATTCGAGCCAATCCAAACATTGGCTGAGAGCTCATTTTGTGCTGTGCTGCATGAGGATTAGAACTCGGGGATCAGAAATGGACTGAGACATTGAGGAGACCGCAGTCCAGTGCGGGTCTGCAGGTGGACTCAAAAGGAAGGACTTGTGAATGGGAGAGGGGGAGGAGGTAGGTAGGGTCATGGTGCCTGGCCTTAAAGAGCACAACGGGACATGCATTTTCTCACCGCTCTGGGGGTTTACCATCTAATTCAGCCATGTTGTTTCCTTTTGTCGGCCTCTCTTGTTCCTGGAATCTAGTGGCACTCTTTGACACTCCTCTGCTTGTAGATGGGTACTTTCTTGACATCTGTGTACCATGGGTGTGTGTGTGGTGGGGGTGTCTCTCTGTTCTGCTCTTTCTTATAAGATACCTCTCAGAAGTGTAGGGCCACCCGCCTCCGGTATTACTATAACCAAAGAAAACCCCTCTTCCCTAACAGGGTCGTACGTACAGATATAGGGCTTAGGATATCAGCATTAACTCTTTCAAGGACACAATGCCATCCGCAGCAAGTAGGAGAGAGAGAGCGCTTTATCTTTCCACTCACTACCTTCTAACTAAAACGCTGGAGCCTCTGAGTGGCACACATGGTGAAGTGCTCTGATGCTGAGAGGTTGTTCGTTTGAGGCCCCTCGGAAGAAAGGCCTGGCAATCCCTTCTGAAAAACCAGCCCCTGGAACATGGTGCACTGTGTATACCTTGTTGATTTCATAAGTTGAAATCAACAGAGTGGCAGCTGGCTTTTCGTTTGGTTTTTTAACCGAAACGTAGCATCTCCCTGCATTAGGAACACAGAGAACAGAGTACCGTCGTACAGACACTTCCAGTGATTTTGGCACCAACCGAAACCTCGGGTATTTATTTCTATATCACGTTATCCGTATTTCCCTTCTCTTAAAATGGCATCTATGATGATCACTACGTGAGAATCGCAGTACGTTTTAGACCTCCCACTAGATCGTTTTGCACCTACTCTTCACTTAGCAGCTGTCTTGTGATCTGACATTTGGCATTTCCAACCATAGGGAAAAATCTCCTTTCCAGCTACTTTCTGCACACTTGCAATGTCTGTCTGGCAGTAACGAACCCTGAGTGAAAGGCAGCGTCAGTCTGTGATGGTGGAGGGTTTGTGTCTTCCGGGCTGGGCGCGATTCTCAGTGGTTTGGCAGTTATGTAATGAGGTCATCATGCTCCATTTTCACTTAACAGCCTTGGTCTTTGGAACTTAACCAATTCAGTAGTCAATGAGGAGTGGATGCATTTAATGTATTCACAAAGTAGCACGTAGATGATTATGTTGCTAATTTCACTTTAGTAGTTTGAGTAGCTTCATTTGGATACATACGAGATAAGTAGATAAGCCCAAACTCACCGCCATTGAATCGGTGCTGAGTCATAGGGACTGTAACTGCTTATGGGATTAGCAAGCCCCCTTTCTCCTGCAGAGTGGCTGATGGCTTCAAACTGCCGACCTTTCAGATCGCAGCCTAATATGTAACCACCAGGGCTCCTAGGTAAATAGACCCTATCTATGGATTGATAAATACTTTATATATTTAAGGGGCCTTGGTTCCAAATGGTTAAGTGCTCCGCTGTTAACTGAAAGATGGGTAAGGTTTGAATCCATTTGCCCCTGCATAGAAGAAAAGGCCTGGTGAACGCACTACATGGCTGGTCTATGGGACCAGTTCCTCTCTGTCTTGCCTATGGGATCGCTATGAGTCAGCATCAATTTGGCAGTGTGCAGATACAGCAGCAGGTAGCTACTGAAGATCGATGAAACCTGTTAACCCGAGGAACCCATGGTTAAAAATAAAAAGTCAGAAAGCCCTGAGGGGCTGTTGTAGAGTGGGGTCCTCTCATCTCATTTTTTGGGCAGATCTTTCGTAAATGGCTGGACAACCCTTTGGTGAGATTCATTTTTGTGTGTGTGCAGAGTTTGCTTGGAAGAGCGGTTCACCCAGTCAGGGAAGAACACGAGGGATTTCAAAAAGCTAGTGGAGAGATGGAAGGCACAGGTCATCGGGGTTTGTCCACAAACTTTTTGAAGGCCCCTGGATGGCAACTGTTGCTGCTTGTGCAGGAAACTCTGACACCAGCTGGTCCAAACAAGCTCATCCTGCCCTGTGGGAGGGCCATAACTTTCCAAATGATCTTTTGGTTAAGGCCTTAATTTAAAACAGCCCAAAATTCGCTTGTGTCAAGAATTTATTAAAGGAAAATAACCAGAAGCAAATCCATGTTTGGTGTCAGGAACAGAGCAGAGCTCCAGTGAATTTTGCCCCAAATGGCCACGAAGCGGTGAGCTGCTGCCTGCTTCCCAGTGTGCATCTTTTGAGGGGTGGGTGGATGGATCTCCAAGATGCCAAGATCGCTGAACTTGATAGCACCGATTTGTGGCAGTATGAGATGTAGTTTAAACGGTCACATCGAGGGGTCAGAAGAAAAATGTCCAAGGAATCCATCTCAGCCTCATTTCTCCTACGCACCTTCAATCTTAAACCCACTAAAAGCCTAAATGTAGAAATCTAAGTGTATCCAGAGAGATTTAATGCTATTACCAATAGTGTTCGGCTTGCTTTTCTCTCCTTTCTACAAGCCATGCAGAGGACACTTGTTTCCCGCCCCCCCAAATCCCCCATGCCCCTGTTAAACGTAACTCTTGTACAGTAGAGCTGCTTCTGCACCCCCTTAGGACCAGGAAAAGAAGCCCTGGTAGGTGTAGGGGTTTGTGCTAGTTTGCTAACTACAAGGTTAGGAGTTTGAAAGCACCAGCCACTCCTGGAGAAAGACGAGACTTTCTACTCCCATAAAGATTTAGCCTCATGTACACAATTGATGTATGTATGGATTGTAGAAAGAGTTATATGAGCCCCCAATCAAAATATTTTTAAAAGAGTCAAAAACAACCCAACAAATACCAGTGGTTAACATTTTGCATGTTTGCTTTTTCATTCTATTTCTGTTTTTATTTCACATATTTTGAAGTTCTGTTATTAGGCATATACACTTTTGTGATTATTATATCTTCTTGGTGAATTAAATATTTTGTCATTATGTAATGCCCCATTTAGTTTGTCTGATGTTAACAATACCACTCCAATGTTCTTTGGTTGACATGTGTGGAATATTTTGTTCCATCCTTTGACTTTTAACACGTTTCTTTGTATTTGAAGTAGATTTCTTATAAACAGCATCTTTTCTTGTACCCCTCTCCCCATTTGTCACTATGTCTCACCACTGATTTTCTTCTTGATGAAAAAAATAAATCAAAACATCCCTCTGCTATTGAGTATATATATATATATATATTTTTTTTTTTTTCAGAAACCCACAGGAGCAGTTCTACCCTGTCCTGTAAGGTCACTTTGAGTCATAATTGACTAGACAGTGGTGAGTTGGGAACAGAAAAGATTAAAAACAAAACAAAACAAATAAAGACACCAATGGCCATCAAGTTATTCCTGCTCACAGCAAACTCATGTGTTTCAAAGTAGAGTACTCCAAAGTTTTCTTGGCTGGGATCTGGAAGGAAGCAGATAGCCTGGCCTTTGTTCTATGTCTCTTCTCGGTCGACTCAAGCCCCTAATCTTTGTCGTTTGTCCAGTGCGAACTATGAGACTCCCTCACTCACTGCCTCGCGTTTTGAGCAGAACCAGTGACTCCTGCTTTTAAAAATTCGAAAAGCCACATGCATATAATCAGAGCCAGGCAGGGAGCAGGGCCAAGTTTGGAGCAGGAATGGCACCAGATCCAGAACTCTGGGCAAGAGCCCCCTAGTACCCTGCACAGCCCATGTTGCAAATGGGTGTGGCCTGGGATGAATAAGGTCCTGTTGGGTTATTTAAGATCATTTCGGGTAGGTTTTTATTTCTACTTACCAGCAACTATGCTGGACCTGTTTTTCAGAGGAAGAACTTGAACACTGGGTTGGTTGGAACTTGCCTAAATTCATGTGTTTAAAAAAAAAAAGTTAGTAGTCATCCCAAAGTATTTGGGCAACTGAAGAGTATTGCTTTGGCCTTTTGGGTTTATAGTGAGACCAGAGCACCAGAGGGTAATGAAAGTTGTCCAAGTTCACCTAGCCAATTCCCTCTCTTACAAAAGGAGAGGCCACATCACTTGGTACGAGAACTCCCTGAATGCCGTAATGAAAGGGCTGCAGGAGGCAAGGAGAATGTCTCTTTTGTTATTGTTGTATGTTAATGATGAGGGTTATTATTATTACAGCTCCTCCCTCCCGACCTTCCCCGGGGCAAAGAGAACTTTTCCAAGCTAAGATCCTACACTAACGAATTGTCTTGATGAGACTCAATTTTGACTTAAAATTTTTCTTTTAGCTTATATGTAGTAGAATGGATAGTCTATATTCCACTACCCCACCCCACCCCTTTTTTGGAATGGTAGATGCTGCCCCACATGATTAGCCCTTTCCCCCTCTTCCCTTCCTTGAACAAAAAACAAGCAGGAACAGGCAAGCAGAAAGGTACATTGACTGCTTCTATTTACGCCCCGGCAGTCCGGTATTTCTATAAAAGTGTAGCAATTCAATTCAGGGAGTGAGAAAGTCTTTCACCCTTTTGGAAGACATCAAATACCAATATCCTAGATAAGGCATATGAGGGGCTTTCCAAAAGTTGGTGAGAAAATTCCATTGTCTTCATATTCCATTTTTTCCTCACACTTTCTTAGCATTCCCCACCTCCTACTACCGAGAAGTAGAAATCTCTCAGTTGGACCCAATACATAGGAAGTAAAGCATATCAATCATTACCAAGCATAAGTAATTTTCTATAGAAGTTGTCGGTTTAGAAATGGCATTCATTTAAACGTAGTGGTTTTGTTTTTCTGTTTCAAGTGCATGCCTCCTCATATCCTGGCTCATTTAGCCGCAGTATAAAGATTGGCTGGGCAGAACAAGTGCCCGAATGGAATGGCGTGGCACAGTTGTCCTCGTTGTTGGTGGCCATCAAGTTGGCCCCCAACTTAGTGACCTTCATCCTGCAAGGTCAATCTGTTATCATCCATGGGGTTTATTTTCAGAAGTAGATTGCCAGTCTTTTCTTCCTAGTCAGTTTCAGTCTCAAAGCTCCACTGTGACCTGTTCCTCTTCATGGCAGCACTGACAACCCGGTGCTAATTATGCACAAGGTGCACTGGCTGGGAATAGAACTGGGGTATGTTGCATAGAAATCTTGGCGCCACAGTGGTTATGTGTTGGGCTGTTAATCACAAGGTCAGTAGTTTGAGATCACCCACTGCTGTGCAGGAGAAAGAAGAGACTTTCTACGTCCATAAAGAGTCCTATCTTGGAAACCCGGGGGCCAGTTCTACCCTGTCCTGTAGGGTCACTGTGAGTCAGAATCGACTCGATGGCAGTCAGTTTAGTTCGGTTATTTTAATTCTGTATGGAAAGTTAGAATTCTGCCACCCACCCACCCCTTTCTCATAAAGTAGCTAAACCGTAACTAATGTATAAGAACCTTGAAAATTATCCTCTGTATGTAATGTTAGACTTCTTGTGTTGGCTAAAAACTGAACAAAACGCATCCAAGAAACCTACTTTTCTTTAGTCTGGATTCTTGAGAGAGCTCTGCTGGCTACCAGTGAAGCACTCAACTGCTAACCAGAAGGTTGGTGGTTTGAGCCCACCCAGAGGCTCTAGAATCAGGAGCCTGGCACCGTAACACGTTACACCTTGGGCTACTCACTGTGAGTTTGAAACCACCATGGCCTCACGGGAGAAACATGGGGCTTTTTGCTCCCGCAAAGCCCAACAGTCTCGGAAACTCAACAGGGCCAGTTCTTCCCTGTCGTGTCGGGTCATTCTGAGTGGGCATGGTCATTCTGAGTGGGCATCAACTCGATGGCAGTGAAAGGCTGCAGGAGAAAGGCCAGGCAATCACTCCCATCAAGACTCCAGTGTAGAACACCTGGCGTCGATGTGGGAGAAATCCACTCGAGGTGCCTGACAACCGCAGGGACGGCCTGGAGCCATTGCCTTAGGGACAGATCTAATATCCAGAGGAAGGAGAAACTGAACAGCACCCCATTCTGAGGAAACGTGAGCAGGAAAGACTGGGGCCCCTTGGTTTTGTAATCAGCTCGATGTGAAAGGAATTTAGAGGTGTTCTATACACTGCTTCCATTTTACTCGTTAGGAAACAGCTGGTGAGAAATGCCCTGCCCGGGCGAGGTACTGCTAACAGGAAGCAGTCCCCACCCTGGCTGCCTGTCAGAAATGGTGGGGGAGCAGAGGAGGGGGCACCTGGCCTCCTCTGGCTTCCCAGGGGAAGGAGGAGAATCAAGACCCGCAGCCCACGGCGGATTCCTGGGAGCGGGAAATCAGCTATTCCTCCTGTTTCCAACCTTTTTTCCTATGGACACCAGCCACCCTCCCCCCTTCCCCATTATTGCAATGAACTCACAGCTGTGGGATTTATTAGGGATCAGGAACACCTCGGGATACATAATTCGCTGGTCAGGACGCCTTCTCAGCCATGACCACAGGGACACGTCATGGCTCTTAGCCCTCTGCTCTTAGCCTAGCCTTGGCCTTACTCAGGCACCTGGTAAGGAAGCTCTTTGGCGCCTTCAGTAAGAGCCTGGAGGCTCTGCTCCACTCGGTACTCTTAGCCTGAAGGGGTTCACCTATTGCTTGGGGTGTCCTGGAGCCTAGCTCCCTCAAGGACTAGCCCTGAGGCATGTCACTCTGCTAGCGAGCCTCTGGCTCCTGTGAGCCAGCCGCACAGAACCACTTCCCTCCGAGGACGGGAAAACAGCCACTTGGCTTCTCACCCCCTCGCACCGTCTGTAAGCTGACAGATCTCGCTGGGTCTAGGAGGTTCTCTGCGCAGGGACCTCTGGTGCAATGGATATGTTCCACTGCTGGCTCTGTTAAGTGTAGCAAGATGCCAAAACAATGACCTTGTTAGGGTTCCATCCACTTTATTTGCATGTTTCTAGCACCGCAAGACACATGTGCTCATTCTTCTGGCAGTCTACCGTATATTCCGTATTCTTCACCAACAGCACAGTACCTTGTATAGTAGAGAGTCAGCCATAAAAAAAAGTAGAAGATGTTCCATGGAATGGGTTCAAATGTAGACCAATTTGAAGGACGGCACGGGACCAGGCAGTGTTTCTTTTGTACGTGGGATTAGTAATAACAAAGCACACCACCCCCACAAGGGCTCCAGGTACCCAGTCCGCATCAAGGGCAGGAAGCAACTAATCTGCATGTGGTTGGGTGTCATCTAGTCCTTTTTGTCTCATAGCAACCCTGTGTGCAGCAGAGCAAAGCACTGCTTGGTTCTGTGCCGTACGAACAGCTGTTCTTGTGTTGGAGCCCATTGTTGGAGTCACTGTCTGTCCGTCTTGTGGAGGACGTTCATCTTTTTCGCTGCCCCTCGACTTTCCCAAGCACGATGTCTGTCCCCAGGGACTGATCTCCCCAGATAACGTGTCCAAAGTACGGGAGGTGAAGTCTCAGCAGCCTTGCCTCTAGGGAACATTCCGGCTGTCGGCCTTTCGAGACGGATTTGTTGTTAGGGACTTCTTATTTTGTGCCAGCATACTTCCAACGCACCGAGTCATCTTCAGGCTTCCTTATTCAGTGGCCGACATTCACATGCATTTGAGGCGATTGAAAATGCCAGAGGTTGGGCCAGACCCACCTTGTTCTCAGAACATCTTGCTTTTCAACGCTCTAAAGAGGTCTTGTGCTGCAGATTTGCCCAGTGCAATTCACCTTCTGACCTTGACTGCTGCTGCCACGAGCATTGATTGTGAATTCGAGCAAGACAAAATCCTTGATAATGTCAGTCTTTTCTCCACTTGGCGTGTTGTTACCTACTGGTACAGTTGTGAGGATTTCTCTCTTTTTTTAAAACTGTTTAGTCTTTACAACGGGCTGTAATCCATACTGAAGGCTGCAATCTTTGATGAGCGAGTGTTTCAGTTGTATTATCTATAGATACAGGTATATTAAAAGCCCTCCAATCCTGATACCACATTCTTCATAGAATCCAACGTGACAGTTACATAATCTGTCAACTTGAGCAAAGGGGTGGGGTCTAGCCTGTCAATCAGGTTGCAGCTTGGTGACCTCATTTGGAGGCATGACAGAGATAAATAGCTCACTGGAGGCCAGACCCAGTCTCTCAGCCTTTCCCCGTTCCTGCTGTTGAGACACCCAGGGAGCTAGAGGAGGCCTGTGGAGACCTGTGCCAGTGTTGAGATGTTTCCACTGCCACTGGATCCACAAGTCCTTCTACCCACTGGCCTGTGATCTTCCTGCATTCAGCATCATTGCCTGTGCTCCCTGAGAATAAGGAGAAATTCATAAACTAGTATTGGACATATGGACTAATATCAGACTTATGGATGGGATCTGGACTGGGCTGGATTTTTCTCAATATACAATTGGTCTTTTATAGAACGCTCTTTCTTATACACATATGAGTGTCTATGAATCTGTTTCTCTAGTCAACCCGGACTAACATCCAACTTCTCTGATTCTTTGCTCAGTATACATAATGAGTAAGTCTGGTGAGAGGATCCAACCTTGACACATGTTTTTCTTGATTTTATACTATACAGAGTACCTTTGCTTTGTTCCCATAACTGCCTCTTGGTCCATGTACAGGTTCCACGTGAGCACAGTGAGGTATTCTGGAATTCCCATTCTCAAAATTATCCATAGTTTGTTATGATCCACAGAGTTGAATGCCTTAACATAATAATAAAAAAAAACCTCAAGTAAACATCTTTCTGGTAAGCTCTGTTTTCAGCCCAAGATACATCTGACATCAGCAAGGGTAGATCCCTTGGTCCACATCCTTTTCTGAATTGGACCTGAACTTTTCTGTCAATGTACTGCTGTAACCATTATTGGATAATCTTCAGCAAAATTTTACTTGCATGTAATATTGAGTATATCATTCTACCATTCGAGCATTCTATTGGGTCAAATGAATGAGTACATATATGGGTCTCTTCTAGGCAGTTGGCCAAGTTTCTGTCTTCAGCATTTCTTAGCATAAGCAAGTGAGTGCTTTCTCAACTGGATGAAACATTTCAATTGGTATTCCATCAATTTCTGGAGCCTTGTTTTTGGCTAATGTTTTCAGGGTAGCTTGAACTTCTACCTTCAGTCCCATTGATTCTTACTCATGTGCTACTCTTGAAATGGTAGGATGTCAACTAGTTCTTTTTGGTACAAGGAATGTATTTCCATCTTTCGATCCTTCCTGCGTTGTTTGATATTCTTGAGATGTTTTTGAAATTCAAGTGTTGTATTTTGGCTTTAGTGGACTTGTTTTAATTGCCTTGAGCTTCAACCAGAGCTTACATATGAACAATTCGTGGTCTGTGCCTGGCCTCATTTGTGCTGCTGAAATTCCGCTTCTCATCGTCTGGTCTCACAGATGCAGTCAGTTGGATTTATGTGCATTCCATCTGGAAAAGTCCATGTGTATAAATGCCTTTTGAGTTGAGAACAAGTATTTGCTATGAACACGTGCTTACATAATTCCGCGTCAACTTGAAGTGCTGGGGGCCTCAATCAGGTCACAGCCTAATTATTGGTACCTCCTTGTGGGCATAGAAATCTCATAAGAAGGGTCCTGGGAACCTCCCCTCTCTCTCTGCCATCACCTTCCTGCTGGCTGACCTTGGTTGCTGTCAGAGCCCTGTGATGCTTCCACCGCCATTGGATCCTCAAGACTTAGCTCCCACCAGCCTGTGATACTCCTGCATACTGCATCTTTGCTTGCAGCTGCGCTGTCTGAAGTGTGACTTAGATAGTAGTATTGGACTTATAGACTTGAGTTGGACAGAGCGGGGACGTTTACTTGGTATATGATTCGTGTTATAAAGCTCTTGCACATGTATGAATCTCTCTGGATTTGTTTCTCTAGTCAAGTCAGCCCAGCAGAACAAATCACTTATCTTGCAGAATTGGGTCATGTGATGTTCAGCTTCTTTTCTGCCACCAAGTTCATATTGTCTAACTGTTCCTTCATTTTGCTTCCAACTTTTGCATTCCAATCGCCATTAATTTTTAATGCACCTTGATTGTATGTTTGATCAATTTTAGATAAGACATTGATAGACTCCTTCAATTTCTTTATCACTAGCTTTTGAATAGTAACTGTTGATTGGGTTTCTTTGAATATGGATAGATAGGATTCTACTAAAGACAGCATTGTACTTCAAAATAGACCTTGAAATGTCCTTTCTGGAGACGAATGCAATGCCATTCCTCTTGATTATATCAGTTCCAGCATAGTAAACCATACAATTTTTCGGTTTCAGAATGGCCAATACCAGTCCATTTCAGCTAACACCTAGAATGCTGATCTTGGTGCATTCCATTTCTTCCTTGATGACTTCCAATTTTCCAAGATTCATGTTTTGTACTTTCCAAGTTCTGATTATTAGCCGTTTTGGGTTTTTTTGGTTTTGTTTTTTTTGCAGCTGTTTCTTTTCATTTTGAGTTGGGCCCTTTCGTATCAGCATGTGAAGGTCCGAAGGTTTTACTCCCTTCACTGCAGTACGGTAGGCTTGACTTTGAGAAGGCAGGCTCCACTTCTGACACGATGTCTGGCCACATTCTGCTTCCATTCATCCAATCATCAGTGTCAGGCAATATTTCCATGCTGTGCATACGGTTGGTAGTGGCTGATTCCTCCGAAACCTGTTGAGTCCTTCTTTGTAATCTGTCCTCAGTTTCAACTCTGCTGAAACCTGTCCACTTTAGGTGACCATGCGTGCAGGTGCTTGACATACCAATGACGTGCCTTCCAGCATGACAGCATCTCACAAGCCACCACAGTATGGTAAACTGACAGACAAGTGATTCACTTGCATAATATATTTTTTGTTTATTATTAATTTGGATAATACATATATCAAATCATTCACTAGTTCAGTCAAGTCCAGCAGAATTGTGCATTTGCTACTACAGTTTCCAAACAAGTGTTTTTCTGTGTAGACCCTTTGACGTCGTCACCCTTCACCCCACCTCCATGTTGTCTCGTTTACTTTTTTTAAATCATTGTATTGGGGGCTCATACAATTCTTATCACAATCCATACATACATACATCGTGTCAAGAACATATGTACATTTGTTGCCATCATCATTCTCAAAACATTTGCCCTCTATTTGTGCCCTTAATATCTGCTGCTCATTTTCCCCCTCCCTCCCCACTTCCCCCTACCTCATGAACCCTTCATCATTCATAAATTATTATTTTGTCATATGTTCTGTCCGATGCCCCCCCCCCCCCCGTGCCCTCTTCTCTGCTGTCCCTCCCCCAGGGCGGAGGCTATATGTAGATTCCTGTAATGAGTTCCCCCATTCTACCCCACATTCCCTCCACCCTCCAGGCATCGTCACTCTCATCACTGGTTCTGGAGGAGTCATCTGTCCTGGATTCCCTGTGTTTCTAGTTGCTATCTGTACCAATGGACATCCTCTGGTCTAGGCAGATTTGCAAGGTAGAATTGGGATCATGATAGTGGGTAGGAGGAAATACTTAAGAACTGGAGAAAAGTTATATGTTTCATTGTTGCTACCCTGCACCTTGACTGGCTCATCTCCTTCCCACAACCCTTCATTAAGGGGGTGTCTGGTTGGCTACCGATGATGGGCTTTGAGTCTCCACTCTGCACTCACCCACATTTTCAATGATATGATTTTTTGTTCTTTGATGCCCGATACCTGATCCCTTCGACAGCTTGTGGTCGCACAGGCTGGTGTGTTTCTTCCATGTGGGCTTTGTTGCTTCTGAACTAGATGACCCCTTGTTTATCTTCGAGCCTTTAAGACCCCAGGCGCTATATCTTTTGATATCTGGGTACCATCAGCTTCCTTCACCACATTTGCTTATGTACACGTTTGTCTTCGTTGATCGTATCAGGGAGGTGGATACCCACTGATATGGTTTTTAGCTCTTTGATGTCTGATCACTGGACCTTTCTGCACCTTGTGGTCAGACAGGCTCGTTTGCTTCTTCCATGTGGGCTTTGATGCTTCTCAGCTAGATGGCCGCTTGTTTATCTTCAAGCTTCTAAGACCCCAGACACTATATCTTTTGATAGCCGAGCACCATTAGCTTTCTTCACCACATTTGCTTATACACACGTTTGTCATTGTTAGGTGGCTTCAAATCGGTTCCAACCCATAGCGACCTTATGCTCAACAGAATGGAACACTGCTCTCCCTATCCCTTGCCAGCCTCCCAATTGTTCCCAGGCCCGGGCCCATTGAGGCAGCCACAGTGTCAGGCTATCTCCTGGAGGGCCTTCCTCTTTTCCACTGCCCCTGTACTTGACCAAACATGATGGCCTTTTCCAGGGACTGGTCTCTCCAGACAACGTGACGGGAAGTGTGTAAGACGAAGTCCCGCCATCCTTGCCTCTAAGGAGCGCTCTGACCTTACTTCTCCCACGACGGATCGGTTTATCCTTTCAGCACTTCATGGTACTTTCAATACTTCCCAGCACCACAATGAAAATGCCTTAATTCTTCTTGTTTCCTTTTGTCAACCCCCAACGTTCACATGCATATGAGGCCATTGAAGATGCCATGGCTTGGGTCAGGGGCATGTTAGTGCTCAGGGGTCACCTGCATGCTCCCACCCTATTGCTGTGTGGGGTTGGAGACCATGCATGGTAGAAGGGCATGCTAAGTAATTCGCGGCACTGCATCACCATTCTGTGTTATCTGTGCTTGCTTATATGATGTATTTAATGCTGTATGTTGACTCTGAGACTATTTGTGATGGTGAATACCTTAGATTTGACTGGGTAATGTGATATTTTTTATTTGCTTTAAGTTAACTTTAGCCTGTAGGTGTGATGGAAAGGGCGCAAACTTGGACCCAAAAGACTTGGGTTCATGTTTCAGCTTCGACATGAGATTTGCTTCAGCAAATCTGAGGGCAATAGATTCTTGATCTCTAAAACTGGGGGCCCTACACCCCCACCTTACTTGATTTAAACAGTGGCTAGGATTAATTGTGAATGGCCTTGCTGTGTTCTAAAAGACTACATGTCTTTTTCTTATGTCTTCTAACTTGCATAATCTTTTAAATTATCTTTCTCCTTTCTTATTTTGAGTTGATTGTTGCTGGGGTTTTTTCTTTGGTGTTTTGGGATTTTTTTTTCCCCTTATAGAGTATTTTTAATTCTCACCACCACCCCTCACCCCCTTTATAACTTCCTCACATTAGGAATTATAGGTTTTATCTTCATCTGGGCTTTGCCTCAAGTTGTATGAAGTCTAAGCATTCCTGCAACTACCAGTTTTTAGCCCCTCGGCATATTTGAAATTTTATTCAGAATGTAGACGCTGCATCTTATTAAGACCATAGGACACTTAGATAATGCTCGAGCTTCTGTTGTGAGACTCCCAGCACGCTCTTCGGCTGGGAAAGGAAGCCATGAGGACCATGGTGCTGCAGTCATCCCCTTGGAACAGCCCACCTTGGCACAGCCCTGGCGCACAGACTGCACGAGGACTTAGCAATTATGATCCTTAGATCTTCTATGAATATAGCCAATCTGGGCCCTTTGGGAGCCAGAGTGAGTTTTTAGGCATGAAATGTCTGGTTAAGTTAGCCAGCTAATTGGCAGCTGTCTCCTTTGCTCCGTGGACCCCTTCCTGAATAATTCTCTGTTTACTCATGCAGGCAAGGACCTGGGTTCCATTTCCAAACAAAAACTCACTGCGCATTAGAGCGGTATTTGAAGGGAGCTATTTTTGCTGCTGATTCAAAGCTTCCTTACCACTGGTCAAAGGAGGGGCCCGGATCAAAACCCTTTAATCTAGTTGATTTGGGGGCTTCCCTGGTTGGTTTTTCTGGAAGACAGAAATACAGTCATGCATTAGTGTTGTCCATGAGTCAGGCTTTGAAAGAGGATGCTCTGTGATTTGGACATGTTGTGGACACCACATGGCATGCTAGACCCATCTTTTCTAAAAACTTTGCAAACAAGCCTCATGCGCTAGCAATGACCGCCAGTGTGCTGAGAGAGATCCACTTTGGGGGTTGACCCTCACGTCATTAGCAGTTTCTTCATATCTCCTACCTCTCTTAGCCTGATTGTTGAGTGTGACATGCATTCACTGACTTTCTGCCTGTGGTGGTATAATGGTTCCATGTTGGGCTATGAGCAGAAAGGTCAGCAGTTCGAAGCCACCAACCGCTCCAGTGGGGAAAAGGGCTTTCTACTCCTGTATCGAGTTAGAGTCACAGACAGCTACAGGGGGCAGTTGTGTGTCCTATAGAGTGACGGAGTCAGCATCAGCTCAATGGGATGAGTTTGGTTTGGTATGGTTCGGTTGCTTACTAATTGCTTGTTTCATGTCCAGATCAATATTTTACCCTTGCCTCTCCTTACTACTATCACTGACACCAGTTTCGCTGCATTTGGATGCCAAGATGCCGCGCTACCTACAGGTTGAAGATACGCACTTTTGTACCGTAAACTTTGCCGATAGAAACTACAATGCAGTCCGTGCATAAGCCAGTAACACAGGCGTTTGTTATTAACTACCAAGATAAAGACAATAGCTTCTATATGTCCTGTGCTATGATGTGCCTGGTGTCAAAACCACTTTGTATGCAAGACACGTGACGATGCACTCACTGCGTGAAGTAAGTTGTTTCGTTTTCTACATTCTCTTCATTAGATTTATTGACCTAATCTCACGGGACCGTGGACATATATGCAGGTTGGACACTGCCCAGATGGACATTAGGGTGGTGCATGACTTAAGAAAAAGGATTTTGGAAGTTGATGACAGGATGCAGTTTTGTGAAGCCTTGGGAATTAATCTTAAATTCTGACCAAACATTTGGGTACTAATTGTCCCACCAAAATGGGAACTCCAGCTGTATAAATAATGACTTTTGTCTGAATGTTTCTTCCCTTCCCTTGTTTTTAGACCCGCTGCGGGAATTGAATTAGAAATAGTAGCAGCACAGAATGATGTTGCCCGTGTGAAGCAGAACGTAAAATGACTTGAATTGTGCTGAATTCCAGGCCCCCCTTTCGTGTGGGGTGATGACCACTTTATGGAAGTAAAAAGAGATTTCGATGTTTATTTTATTGTGTGGGTGTTTTTGTGTATTCAATGTGTGCTTCTCTATTAGACCAGATTGTGATACTGTGGGTCTTGTCATTTGTTCGTGGCAAGTGCAGTGTGGCCGTCTACACCTGGGGTAATAATCTCTTTTAGGGGAGTTGACACCAAGCTTGTCTCAAAGAGTTAAGAATTAATGATTCCACCAAAAGTCCAGCTGTTCTATGACGCTCTTCAGCGCCATTTTCCTCTCACTCCCCCTCCCGTTCCTGGGTTCTGCGAACGGCAGAAGCATCCCACAGAAACTCCTGAATGTTTGCTGAGATGTCTCATGTGGTAGGTGCTGTTTAGTCAAAGTCTGAAAATAGGCAGATCTTGGGTCCAGAAAACACACTCTGCTTGGCGTCTGCCAGTGATGAGATCGCACCCCATGCGTCTCAGAGAGCACTTTTTATACAAAATGGGGTGACACTGTAGGGGATCCTGTTCATAATTACAGCCGAATCCTGTCAATATCTTTCCTTACCTTCTTACCAGACTCATATGGGGAAAGTTAAAATAAATATCACTAAATATGACCCTTCAGCTTCTTATTGATAACCCAAATATAATCATCTCTTCTCCGCCCCTGGACTGTATCTTACTTATGCACACATGACCTGGGGCCTCTGACAGGATGTAGACATGGACATCCTCTTAATCGTGGTCAGCCACTTTTCCCCAGGCCACTCCAGAAGCAACTGTTCTCCTCTCAGCTGTGGCAGATCATTCCTGACATCCCTTACAAGTAACAGTAACCAAGAAAACCATTAACCAGAGTGTGGCCTTCTGTCCTACTAAGGCCCGAGCTTGATCTTGTCCATTACCAGGTAGCACCCTCCAAAATGGGACAGTAGCCACAGGCAGATGAAGCCCAGAGTTATATCACCTAAGAAATTATGGCTGGAAGAGACATATTAATAAATCAACATCCATCTCCTCCATCATTCTTCTCTCATCTTTTCTTAAGAAAAGGGGGTTTGTGTTTACTTAACTCACAGACTATATCCAACATAAGTATATGCCCTGGAAATGCTTAAATTCATGACCAGTATTGATACTTCTTTCTGTGTGTCTGGGATCCTACACTGCAAGTAGTACGTAGTCAGCAATAACACATCGGCCTAACCAGGGTGCTTGGTGCAGGACTTCCGCAATTTTGCAATGAGAACTTATCAAAATGATTCATGCAAGGATCCTGGCCGACTCAAACTGTTGGTACATGGCCGGCCATCCAAGACTGCGTGGCTGGAACTTATCCAATGTTAATGAAACAGGCTTAAGGAGCTGCTGCAGTCAAGATTGTCCCTAAGAAAACTATGGAACAGTTCTACTCTGTAACAGGTGACAGGAGGGGGCGGAGGGTCTCTTCAGAGTCAAGCCAACCACAAGACCCCACCAAATCTAGTGCCTAGGGCCTTGGTTCTCAACCTTTCTAATACCGCGACCCAACCCTTTACACAGTTCCTCATATTGTGGTGAGCCCCCCACCACCACCACCATAAAATTCTTTTTGTTGCTACTTTGTAACTGTAATTTTGCTACTGTTAGGAATCTGGCGACCCTCAGGGGTCGTTCAACGCCCCCAAAGGGGTCACTACCCACAGGTTGAGAACCGCTGGCCTAGGGTGTTTAAAACTTGCAAGCAGCCACCCAAGGCCCAGCTGATCTTTAAGTTCATCTGGAACTGCAGAGGAAGAAAGAGTGGAATAGGAAGGAATGGGGGGTGTGGCTAATGGTGACCTTGAACAACTGCCTCCACCGCTTCCAGAGCAGAGCAACTGGATGGTGCTGGGCGACCAGCACTCCCATTTTAATTAAGGCTCTGTTGAAGAAATCTAACCCAAAGCAGGGGGGAAATGCAGAAAAGGGTTTCACATCCTAGGCAACCCTCCACTTGCTGAAGACAAAAGGAGACCCAGATGAACCCCCGATATCACTGCCTTTAAGGTACCCTGTAAACCTTAAACCTCTGCAGTCTTCGTAAAACCACGCACTAGTTTGGCTTCACTGGTAAGGAATGCTGGCCTCTGGGTGATGCCCTTTTAGTCTCTGTCTCTGTGGGATCAAATGAGCAGCCGCACTCCGAGAGGTTAGCTAGGACCGTGGAGTGCACAGAGGGTATGTAAAGAGGAAGAAGCCACTCAAAAGGAGGCTGAGGATGATTGGACAACTCAAAGACGGTCACCAGGGCCGCTGAATTGTACCCGGAGTAGCTGGCATCAGTATATGGGCGTTTGGGGTTTTTTGAGATCATTTTATTGGGGGCTCATACAACTCTTTATCACAATCCATACATACATCCACTGTGTCAAGCACATCTGTACATTCATTGACCTCATCTTTCTCAAAACATTTGCTCTCCACTTAAGCCCTTCGTATCAGCTCATTTCCCCCCTCCTTCCCCGCTCTCCCCTCCCTCATGAACCCTTGATAATTTATAAAGTATTATTTTGTCATATCTTACACTGTCTGCCGTCTCCCTTAACCCATTTTTCTGTTGTCCGTCCCCCAGGGAGGAGGTTATATGTAGATCCTTGTAATTGGTTCCCCCTTTCTACCCCATCTTCCCTCCATCCTCCTGGTATCTCCACTCTCACCCCTGGTCCTGAAGGGATCTTGTGCCCTGGATTCCCTGTGATTCCAGTTCTTATCTGTACCAGTGTACATCCTCTGGTCTAGCCAGATTTGTAAGGTAGAATTGGGATCATGATAGTGGGGAGGAGGGAGCAGTTAACTACAGGAAAGTTGTATGTTTCATCGTTGCTACACTGCACCCTGACTGGCTCGTCGCCTCCCCTTGACCCTTCTGTAAGGGGTGTCCAGTTGCCTACAGATGGGCTTTGGGTCTCTACTCTGCACTCACCCTCACTTACAATGATACAATTTTTTTGTTCTTTGATGCCTGATACCTGATCCCTTCAGAACCACGTGATCACACAGGCTGGTGTGTCCTTCCATATGGGCTTTGTTGCTTCTGAGCTAGATGACTGCTCATTTATCTTCAAGCCTTTAAGACCCCAGATGCTGTATCTTTAGATAGTCAGGCACCATCAGCATTCTTCACCACATTTGCTTATGCACACATTTGTCTTCAGCAATTGTTTCAGGAAGGTGTGCATCATGGAATGCCAATTTAATAGAACAAAGTTTTCTTCCATTGAATAAGTACTTGAGTAGATGTCCAATGTGCATCTGTTGCCTTAATACTAAATCTATAAATATATGCGCGTAGATCTATTTCTTCACCATCCTATATAAATATATTTACATATGTACATGCCTGTATTTAGACCTCTGTAAATGCCCTTTGCCTCCTAGTTCTTTCTTCTATTTCCTTTTACTATCCTCTTGTCCCACTCTCATGCTCAGCCTTCATTTGGGTTTCAGTAATTTCCCTTGGTTACACTGTCCTTGCTGAATCCCTACCAGGCCTCTCACACCCTCCTTGCCACTAATTTTGGATTGCTTGTTGCTCCCATGTCCCCCCACCCCAACCATAGGCCCCATTGTTTTCTCCTGCAGACTGTTCATCCATCCTATCTTATCTAGATAGATGTGTTCTCTTTTGTTGCTTTGTCTTGCTGTGCCTTGTTTTTTGGTACATATTATCTCTGCATATCTATCTAGATAAGATAGGCTGGATGAACAGTCTGCAGGAGAAAACAACAATGACCACAATAAGAAAACCAATGACCCAGAAAAGAATAAACTTAATTAAAAGAAAAAAAAATCTTAAAAACCTGTAAATAGATCAAGGTCTGCTTTTTGACCTCTAGGTGTGTCGTCCTGTCACGTCCAATGGGGTGCTACGCTCTAGCCCCAAAGTCTGTCGTTTGTACTCCCTCTGGAGCTCCCTGCTATGCCGCATGCCTTTAGTGTTTTGTCTCGGTGTTGCGGGGTCAGTCCAGGCCAGTTGTGACACTGAGTCTTCCCTGTTGCCTCCCGTAGGGCCATGGGTCAGTGAGGGATGCTGTGTCTCATAATGGGATCAGCCATATGGTCCATTCTGTGCATTGGCTGTTCGGAGTGGAGATATCCTCCTCCAGACCAGGTGGGCCAGGATGTGCTCCACTCTCTCTTCCTCCCCATTCACTTGCTCCCGTGTGCTCTGATCAGACATGCCCCTCTCCCCTCGCGGTACGTGGGTTTTTTTATGTGTATGTTCTCAGCAACAAAATATCCTCAGAAAAAGTTCACCAACAGATGTGAGAGGCAATCGGTCTTTAAGCTCCTATCAAAGAAATCTTATCATAATTTGCACTGTTGACAGCCATATCATCTTACACGAACATTTTCCCAGAATTAGGTCAAAGAAACTATGGGTGCTGTGAATGTGTACTGCAACCTCAGCCTACCTCTGATTGTTGTTGCTAGGTACTATCAAGTAGGCCTCTGCCTCAGGGGCCCCCAGTTCAACGGAAAACACTCGGCTGACCCTGTACTATTCCTATGACTGATTGCAGATTCAGCCTGCCTTCCAGTTGTTGTTGTTAGGTGCCAGTGTGCTCTCGCTCATCGTGACCCTGTGAACAACAACAACAAAAAACACCGCCTTGTCCTACACCATCCTCAGAATTATTCCTCCGCCTGAGCCCACTCTTGCACCCTCGCATCTGCCCATCTGTTCCTCCTTTTTTCAAGCAGGATGGCTGCTCTGTCAGGTTTTATGTCAACTTGGCTGTGCTTGTGAGAAGATACAAGTGGGGCGACCCTTTAACCCAGCCTGCTGATACCTCCTTGGCGGGGATTTCTTACTAGATAGACGTAGAAGAGGCTCCGTGGAGAACTCTCTTCTTTTTCCTGCTGGTCTGGATCCTGCCTCTGGTTTCCTGGGACTTGTCACGGGCTTTGTTTTTCTAGAAAACCGCAGCCTAACACCATGTCCCGCACCAGAGACTGATTCCTCCCGATAACATATCCAAAGTACGTGAGCCATCCCGTCTGCGAAGGAACAGTTTGACTGTACTCTTAAGGGATTTGCTTCTTCTTTCAGTAGTGTGTGGTATAGTCAGTATTCTCCTCTGTGAACCGTGGGTGCTTCCAATCAAGAGCGTTATAATTAGAGACACAGCTGTCAGTCAAGAAAACAAAATGAGCTCATTACGATAGAGTTGATGGAGACTCGTAGTCACCCTATCGCGCTGGTGCCCAAAGATACAATCTTTATAGGACTAGATGCCCTTTTTCTCCAAAGAAAAGCCATGGCTTGGAGTTGCCGTCTTGCAGTCAGCGGTCCAGTGTTTCCCGAGAGCACCACCAGGGCAAGAGGACGACGTTTGGCCTGTGACTCAGAGAGAGCCGATCATCTGCCATTCTGTGCAGAAGAGATCCGCCAGCATTTCTGGGTTTCGGGCATCTTGGCAAGAAGCCAGTGATATTCCTTGGGGAAAAACAAAACCCTGGAACCAACTAGAGAACCTGGAGTCTTCTTTTCGTAATGATCTTAAATGTTGAGCAGTATCGTCACTGTGAGAACACACGGAGAATGACTACTCTCCTTCGGAAGGAGTGGTTTCGTGCTGTAGCTAAACTGAAGTCTCGGGACCAGGAAGCAGAAGTATGGATCTCCGTGCTTTCCAAAGTTTCTTCCTCCTGGCATGACTGTGCTAGACACCTTGACTTGGGAAGTTATGAGATTCTGGAGGCAGTGATGCTCCCGTGGTAGAATTCTCACCTTCCCTTCAGGAGCCCCAGATTCCGCTTCCACCCAGTGTACCTCCTGTGTGGCCACCCCCCAGTTCTCAGTGGTGGCGTGCTGCTGTGATTCTGAACAAGTGTCCGTGGAGTTTCCAGACTTAGACAGACAAGGAAGAAAAGCCCGGTTAGGTCCAAAACTCAACCCCTGGAAACCCAACCGTGCTCGGAGTTACACTGTCGGTGGCCTTCGTGCATGTGGTCACGGTGAGTTGAGGGCCAACTCAGCAGCCAGCTAACAAAACTAGACCAAGAGACAGAGAGAGGGCGCCTGAGGAGAGTTAGGAATTGGGAGGCGGAAAGACCAAGGTCGAGTGAGGGCGACCTTGGAAGCATCTGTAGGACCTCATTTGGGAGCTCTTGCGTTGACTCCTTGCAATGTCACCCAACCCTGATTGCCTGACCAATCCTCGTTCCTCATTTCCATAAGATTTTTTTTTTTTTTGGCTCTTCACTGAGTTAGCCTGCCCCCTAAATCTTGGCTCTGCTGGGGGGTGAACATTTGCTTTACTTCCCTGGTTGCATCCACTGGCCTGTGTATGACATGCAGGAAGACTTTATATGGTTGAGGGGCATCAGGTGCTGCCCTGGCCTTTTTCTTCACCCCAGAGGGGCATCAGCTCACCACCCTCCTCCTCCTCAGAATCTTGTTCCTTCTCTTGCTGACCGGCTTTTAATGGCTGCTGGCTCACCTGAAAAATTTATCTAGTAGTGTTTACCCAGAGGAAAAGCTCTCACGTGTCAGCTTTTATTTGACCGATTATCTTTGTCACTTCTGTACTCTTCATTCCGAGCAAATTGTGATTCCCTAGTAAGAGCGCACTTGAGACAGTACCTGACACGGCGCTTTTTCTTTTGAAGGCAAGGAGGTGGATCATCTGTACTTGAGCAAGTCTTGGAGCGGGGTTCTCAACCAGCACCCCAACCTGAGGTTTACAGCAGTCTTCTGACTCTCTCTCTCTCTCTCTCTCTCTCTCTCTCTCTCTCTCTCCAATACCAGTGACTTAACACGAGCTCAGTCTCCAAGCACATGGCATAAGACTAAATAGAGAATTCATAGCAAATTCAAGCTTTGTGAAATGAACTTCATCCGTGCCCTATCCGGAGGTCTAGTTGTCAGCTTCGTGGCAGTGACAAGGTTGACACCTTGGTCGAGGGGCTCAGCTTTCCTTTTTCTTAGATCCTTCCGTTAGGACACTGGAACCTCTCGTATATGATCTGGAAGGGGGGGCGGAAAAAAAGAAATTGCCGTTTCCACCTCCACCCGAAGTCATGGTGTGGGTGTTTCGCTAATCTTCACCATGTGCGTGCGTGCGTGCGTGCGTGCCTTACAAGGAAAGTCGACGCAGGCCCCATGGGTGCTGCCCCACGTCTGCCTCACCGCTTCACTGTATCCTCAACCAGCAGCCAGATGCTTGGAAACAAGATGTTCGGCCCCAAACAAAATAAATCTCTTGACCACTCATGTCAAGAATGTGTCGCTCAGACCTGGAACATGCGACACACTGATCCTGAGGTTTCAGGAAGCTCCGCCTGGGTGGCAGACCGGGCGATAGGATACGCGTTGGGCTGCTAACGGTAAAGGTGGTTCGAACTCCAGCCCCTCTGTGGGATGGGGTGCAGATCATAGGAAGCTCTGTTCCTTTTAAGCAAGACTCTGGCAGCCACTGCAGCAGCACGCTTCACTTAAAAACAGAAGAGAATCCACCTCCTCTTCCTTCCCGGAATTGCAGGGCCTTCCTTGGAGATGGACTGACACCGTGTCTGTAACATAACCTTGTGAGGATGGCAGTGTTGCGTTGTGTTTCACGGGGGGTGGTTGCTATATGAGTCAGAACTGATTTTCCAAGACTGTCTTCAAAATTATTATTTTTTTTTCAAAATTAGTATTTTTTTAACTCACTTTCCTCCCCTTATGTACAGGTCATCTAGCATTGACCTTTCCTTTGGTCTGTAAAACAGTGGTCTGTCTGGCAGCCAGTAAGCTTCTAGGAGTTGATGTTTGTTTTCTCATTGCTCTCAGAGCTGCGCTGGCTCCCTGTCCAGAGGTCAGCATTGGAATCGTCCTGCAACTTCGCCTGGTCCTTTCCAGGACACACATACAGATGTAGAACACTGTGTACCACTTAAGGCTGGAAGTGCTACCCTCCCCACTGTGTAAAATACCTGTGTCTGGATGCGGAAATAAGGAACTCTGGTGGTGCTGTGGTTACGCGTTGGGCTGAGATCCGCATGGTTGGCAGTTCAAAGCCACCGCCAGCACCATGAGGGAGACACTGGGCTTCCTGTTCCGGTCAGCAGTTACAGTCTCCGAAACCCACAGGGGGTGTCCAATGCTATCGAGTCAGCCCTGACTCAGTGGCAACGAACTTGATCTTTCGTTTGTTTGAACTCGGAAATTAAAGGTGGACATTGGCGATCCGTCCTATGTGTTCTTTTCAACACGCCAGTCAACTTTACTCAAGCAGTTGAAGGAACCCTGGAAAGTTAGAAGTCAGCATAGAGTGGTCTGGGTCATAACATGCCGCTGCGTTGTATGATGCGTTGATAAAAGAATAAACCGCCTGAAGACTCTTGGGTAGTCTCAAGATGCATTGCCAAAAGTTAAATGAATGTGTTCACTTGTACCTTAGCAGGGAAAAGAGAGGCCCTCCGCCCAGGGAATCCTGTGTGTTATGCCATCCTGAAGGGGGCGTGCCCAGCGTCCTACCCCGCAGGGCAGGTGTGGGTGAAAGGAGGTACATGATTATTATTGTTAGCTTTTATGTATTGTGAACTGGGCGAAAGTTTACAGGGAAGATCATCGGTTTTGCATTCAAGAATTTAAACAAGAATTTGTTTCGACTTTATCCAATCCCCTCAGTGTAGCCTCACTATTCCAGTTTCTCCCTGTGTTTCCTTCGTCTTGTTTCCTGTTTCTATCCCTCCCTTTTCCTAAACCTCTCTACGCTGAAGCTGGGTAGACGCCGCCCTCTCTGCTCTTACATGACTGGTTATCTGACTGCGACGGTGGCCGCCGTCCTAGGCCTGAAGGGTGTGACTAAGGGCCGTCGTCCCTGGGATCCCAGCAGCTACTCTCTGGCTCTTAGGATTCTGAGTTCTGCTCTACATTCTATCCAGGACCTTCCAGTGGGATCCTTTTAGGAGGAGCAGTTGGCCATGCTAACCAGGCACCAGTTCTTCTGGGCTCAGGGTTATAAAGACTGGGACTGGTTTCACCCGTTAGTCCCTTGGACCATTGTTTCTACAGGCCCATGGCCGTCACTCATCTTGCCTCAAGACTTGGAGAGACTAATGGTTATAGCGCAGCTGGCTGCTCCCTAGCTGAGCTCAAGACCCCAGAGAGCTATCCGTCTTCAGGGGAGCAGACTGCCACCTCTCTCCTGTGGGGTGACTGCTGGGTTGGAGCCACCAACCTTTCCGTTAGCAGCTGATCACATTTAGCACCTCACCACCAGAATGCCGCAGGGAGATGGCCGGTACTGCATTAGCGGTGGGGGTAGGGGTGGGTGTTCAAATAGTTGAAAGTGAGAAATGCAGAGCTATTGATCTTGCCCAAGCGTCTGTACAGCAATGTAATCATAACCCCCATCCACTGCTTCCTTGGCTTTCTGCTTGGACCTCTGTACTTGAGCAAGTCTTGAGCGGGGTTCTCAACCAGCACCCCAACCTGAGGTTTACAGCAGTCTTCTGACTCTCTCTCTCTCTCTCTCGCTCCAATGCCAGTGACTTAACACCAGCTCAGTCTCCAAGCACATGGCACAGACTAAATAGAGAATTTAGTGTTTGCATCACATCCTCTTTCTGGCCAGTCAGGAGCTAAGCTCTACAGCATTCATCTGTGAAGTCACTTTGTCCATGAGTTGGGCTACAACACATTTATTCATTGGAAACAATCTCCAACAGAAGAAGCCACGGGAATCGCTGTAATTTATTCATGCCACTCAATTGGGTCTTCGAGGGACAGAGTCAGCCGCCCAAATGAGGAGATGGTGACAGGAACCGGCAATGCCAGTCTTGGTTCATGAGTGTCTGGTTAAGACCTCAGGTCCCTCAAATGCCACCCCTTCAGTTTGGAGAGGGGGTCACAGGCAGCTGGAGGCTCGGGGCGGGAAATGACTTGCCTATGGTCATTGAGTAGCAAAGAGCTCCTCATTGTTTTAGTGGTGGTAAATCTATACCAGGGGCTCGGGAAGTCTGAGGAAATTTCTGTTTTCATTCTATTTTTTCCACGAGTTTTTTGAGGCCTCGATTGGGTGGCAAGACATTTGCCACTACAGCGTTCTTCACCTGCCCCAAGTCGATGACCGTGGTTTCATCGTATTGGTCAACCATCACCGTTACCCTTTTCCGATTCACTGCAAACGTCTGGGCCCCCTAAGCCAGCGCCTCCTCCCCTTCCCTCTCCCGCCCACACTGGTAACCACGAATGCACATTAGTCTCTGTACACTGGGTCTCTGATTCTGGGTGCATCACGTCAGTGAGCTGGTACGAGGTTTAATATCTGCCCCTGTGTGACCAACTGATTTCACTGCGCATTGTGTTTTCGAGGTTCACCCGGGCTGTGGCGTGCACCAGGAGTTCATTTCTTTGTGTGGCTGAGTAATCGAGCTGTAGTACATGTATGTTACACTTGTGGTTCTTTTTTTACTGGTCAACCATCCATTCATTTTTTTTTAAATCATTTTATTGGGGCTCTTCCATCCATCCATTGTAGCAGACATAGTTGTACAAAGGTTGCCATCATCATTTCCAAAACATTTTCTATTTGAGCCTCAGTATCACCTCCTCGATTTAACCCTTTGTCCACGCCACTCCACTCTTATATAGCATCTTACCCACGTCTCATTCCTGCGGATTGATAAGAAACACCGTCCCCTCATCTAAACCCAGGCTCTATTTCCTACGTAGATGCAAAGCAAGGTAAGCCATTTTGGAAGCCGAGCCAGAGATGCTAGAAAGCTAGTGTGTGGTAGACTTCTTTTTCTTTCTTTTTTTTTCTTCCTCTCCCCTAAGTCTGGTTGTCATGAGTGCTTTCAATACGTAGCCTGGAAACATCTCCAGAAAGAAGATAATCAGCTCTCCGAGGAGTGTGAGTGCAGACTGGTATGTTGTCTTGCTTGCTGGTGTGTGTCCTTCCATAAGTCCCTGGCATCCTGAATCTGCACAGGAGCGGTCAGGAGCTGGCTGACCGTCATGGAAATGCTACTCTGGTGGCTTGGTCCTAGCCCCAGGGAAGCTGAACTGTGTTTGTCTATAAAATACATGTATGTGTATCACCTCTATATATACATGTATTTCTAAATAGGTACACCTTTCTAAAGAAACCCACGTAGCCCCAGGTACGTGACAGCACGGTAGATAGGTAGGTAGGTGGGTCATGTTTGTCTGTAGCAGCCTGAACATCAGAGGTGACTTTCAAAGGCAGTGGGTTGGGGGCTGTAAGAACCAGCACAGCCTGGAGGCACGACGGAACCTTGGCTCCCTACGTTGACTTCATGGCATCCTCCCTGTGCTGTTTTTTGTATCGAATCAACTAAGAGGCCACGTTCTACGTACCTGCTGTTCCTTGATGGTCTGTGGGGCTCCATATCCCACAAGTCCGTAATGAGGGGCTTACGTTGATTGCTTGTTTATTAAACCAGCATGGCGGACAGAGTCGGGGGGGGGGCGCTGTTCCCCAAAGTGAAGAAGAAGAAGGAAATCCCACGGCCAGCAGCTGAGCTTTGCTTGCAAGCTTGGGTGGCGAAGAGATGTAAATTTATTGGTTCAATTGGAGGCGTGTACTTACAGAAATTGAATGATCGAAGAACACTAAAAGCCTGACTTCTTTCCTCTTCAGAGGCCTGCTTTTATTTTAGTAAATGCAGTTCCCGAAAGCCCTCGCCTGCATGGTGGACTTTGCCGTCCTGTGTGTGCCTCCTGGAGCTCAGTCGCTTAGCCAGCCCCGTCACTGGACTCTGATTTACTAAACACAACATCTATTTATTTGGCTTTGAATTATATTGAAAACATGTAAGGGAAAAAACAAAACAAACGTATATTCATATGCACTGGAGTTTTCTCTTTTTGTTTCTGATACAGTTCTGACATTTTATATCAGTCCCTATCATAAAGAAACTTTTGTGAGAAAGTGCACAGGACCCTTGGTTGTGCAGTGGTAGAATGCCCGCCTTCCATGTGGGAGACCGGAGTTCAATCTCTGGCCAGTGCACCTCGTGTGCAGCCCCCACCGGTTAGTGGGGGCTGTGTGAGCAGGTTTCAATAAAGCTTCTAGGACAGAAGTTCTCAACCTGTGGGTTGCAACCCCTTTGGGGGTCGAACGACCCTTTCACAGGGGTTGCCTGATTCATAAGTGTAACAAAATGACAGCGATGAAGTAGCAAGGAAAATAATTTTATGGTTGGGGGGGGGTCACCACCAAATGAGGCGCTATATGAGAGGGTTGCCGCAGCATGAGAAAGGTGGAGAACCACTGCTCTAGGCTGAGAGGAGCTAGGAAGAAAGATCCGGTGATGTACGTTAGAAAACCAGGCACTGAAACCTCCACGGGGTTCCCAGCGATCTGACTGAACAGTGATTGTGCGCATGGTGCAGGGCCAGGCAAGCTTGTGTTTGCCAATGAAAAACAGTAGCCGTTCCTCTGGATCAAGAAACCGCTAGTCACGGTTTTAAAGGCTATTTAGATCCTTCGCTATGAAGGCGCCTCTTCTATTTTCTCTTCCGAGGCTAGTGGTGTTCGCTCAGGAACCGAAACCCATCTGTTCTTTCCTTAAACCCAGAGCCAAACCCACTGCCCTCCACTCGACTCCTAGTGACCCTGGACAGTGTTCCCGAGACTGTAGATCTGCACAGGTGGAGACAGCCTCATCTGCATGACTGGTGGGTTTGGGCCGCTGGCCGTGGCAGATTCACCAGCCAGCATCTAACCAACAACCCTACCAAGGCTTCTTGTGCTTTTCTTAAGGGGGTGATAAAATGTTACCCCTTGATATGCCAAAAATAAAAAGGCAAACCCAAACTCACGGCCATCAAGTCAATTCCTACTGAAGAGGGTAGGAGGCTTGGTGGTTCCTCACTGAGCTGTGATAGAAACCCAGCAGCTGCTCGGTGGGAGAAGGGGGGGGCTTTCTACTCCCATAACGTCCAGTCTTGGGAACCCAGAAGGGCAGTTCTGTCCTGTCCTCTGTGGTTGCCCTGAGTTGGCACTGACGCGAGGAGCCGTGTGTATAGGAGAGCGGAACTGCCCCTGTGGGTGTCTGAGTGACTGGCGGTTTAGAACTGCTGACCTTGTGGTTGGCCAAGCCCAATAAATAATCTACTATAAGCAGCACGCACCTTCTTGGCCTAAGCCTCAAGATAGTTGTTATTGCAATACCTAAAGCAGGGTAGAAACCATTCATGGTTGACTTAGGGTCAGACCTTTGAGAAGCCTTTTGGGTGCTGAAGGTGTGGTCTCTTTAACCCATAGCAGTATCATGGTCTTCAAAGTGATCCTGAGCTGCTTCGTAGCATTCATACCAGAGGATTGAATCTGAACAAACCGGTTCAAAACCCTGCTTCCAACCTACTAGCAAAGCAGCTCCACAGAGGAACAGACTTTGCAGTCTGCCCCCAGAATGCATACCCACCGGGACCGTTGTACTTGACCCTGCACCATCCCTGCGTGTCCGACAGGACATTGACTCAACAGCGCCCCCCAGCAGGAACAATCTTCCTGTAGGCAATGTCTCTAGGCCCTTCCAGGAGTCGTAAAGATGTCTCCTTTAACATTCTGGTTTAGTGCATCTCACATCCCAAATTCTGCTGGCCAGGCTGCTGCGCTCCTCCGCCGTCTAATAACAAACCTGCAAAGCAAGTTTCTATAAAAATGCTACGGAGTTTGACACATGGAAGGCATGCCTGTCTCACAAAGACGTCATTGTTCCCTCTCATCACTTGCCACTCGACCTTTCAAATTAACTTGATTTCAGAACAAACACATGGCGACCCGACGGCTTGTTAGACATGCCCGAGGCAGGTGCTGCTGTTGGGCCACGTAGGGTGCAGCTCCGTGACCGGCAGTGTGCCCCGCAGTCGAATTGCCTGCCAGGGTTCAATGTAGACCGGGGATTCTGAGACATCACTGGGCACAAAATCAGCTGATTCGGTCCCAGTACCCACACCACGTGCCATAGAATTCAATCCATTCCGTGAGGAAGAAACTCGGGCATCGGATTCCACCACCACCTCCAATTTTCCAGTGGATCCCAATAGATAGTCCATGTTTGGGAAGCAGGACTTGTGTGTTGGTTTGATCGTGATTTGGGTCATTGAAGAAAATAACAGAGAGCGTAACTGGAGCAAGCACCACATGTAAGAAAATACAGCGCCATCACGGCGATTCTGGCTCATGGTGATCCTTTTAGACATGAGAGAGCTGCTCCACAGGGTTTCCTGGACTGGACATCGTTACAGCAGCAGGCGGCCTCATCTGTCCCCTCCCCTCGGAGTAGCTGGTGGGTTTCACCTGCCGGCCTTTCCATTAGCAGCCCAAGGACAGTCATGCCACCAGGCGTCACCCTTAGCATTCAATCCTCACGCTGGACGCCGCTCACGGCGACCACATAGGACAGCGGAGAGCTCCCTTCCCGAGTTTCTGAGATCGGCACTCTCTTTGGGAGTCAGAAACCCCGTCTTGCTCACTGAGCAGCTGGTGGTTTCAAACCGGCGACCTTGCAGTTAGCAGCCCAGCGAGTGACCACTCTGCCACCGGGCCCCTGTTATCGTAATAGCTTTGCTGATTTTGTTGCCTGCAGAGAATGGGATAAAACGCCCCAGGCCTGCACACCCAGTCAGGGCTGCAGTGTGGTCCTTTTGGCATTCGGCCCTGTGCTCCCCAGCACCCCTGCTGCCTTTGAGAACGCTTGGGAAAGGTGTGGGCCTTTTTAGACCATCACACACCCCCTCTCTAGCCCATCCCCCATTGCCTTGCCCTTGCTGCGCTTGGCATCCCTCTTAAGATCTGTGATTTTATTCATCGATGCTGCTGCTACACACTTTCTGCCTGCAGCTCTTTGGAGTTGGCTGGAAGGGGAGATGATGAGTAAGTAGGAAACTTTCTAATCTCCCTGAAGACCAGACACTGTTCTTGATACACTTTCTCTCACTGGCCCTGGGGCAAGGGTGTCCCAGAAGCTTTGAGAAGGGTGCTATGCGGTCATTGGGCGGGGGCAGGATGAAATTCTGTCATCCCTTTCACAATTGCAGGCAGCTCTAGAACCAGGAGAGAGCTCGGTGGCGCCGTGGCTGAGGCACGCAGCCACCACCCTCAAGTCTACATGCTGGAGAAGGAGCCGGCGACAGGGCGCCTAAACTTGGCTGCAAGTCAAGAGACTCAATTTCGGTGTTCCCAAATTCTGGTCTTGAATTCTATGTGAAATACCAGGGGTTTCACAAAAGCTTGTGGGGAAATACTATGATGTTTTAATTCCATTTTTTAAAAAGCCCTATTGTGTATTTTCCTGACCCTACTGTCTTAACCATAACCGAAAAGTTTCTGGTCAGTACACTTATACAGGGAAAATAGCCCCAAGCTCTTTTCAGCAGCAAACCACCCTGTAACTCTTAGTGCAGAGGCTTTTAAGAGTCTGCCACTGGCAGTGAGGCTCACCCTAGAAAGTATTCTTTGGATTTTTCTGGTTCATTAGGGCCAAGGACTTCTATCCAAAACGTTGATAGTTCAAAGCTACCCAGTGACTCCCAAGAGAGAATGACTTCGGTGATCACATCCGGTGAGTTTGACAGCTTTGGGATTCCCCTGGGACAGCCCTGCTCTGCGACATGGAGTTGCTATGAGTCACAAAAATCGGTGAGACTGCGTAGAACTGCCGCCTCTTTTTCCTGTGCAGTGACTCATAGCAGCCAGGACACTTATGTGCTGCACCACCAGGGGTCGCTGCATGTGTGTTGGGTGCCCGTCGATCCGAACCCACAGCAGCCCCAGGTGACAGAACAGCTGGTGGGTCATGCTGGGTTTTCTAGAGAAGCAAAAGCCGTGAGACATACATACAAGAAGGAACTTCATATCAAGAAGTAATTTTAGGTGAAGAAGGCAGCCCAGCCCAGTCCAACTCAAGTCCGTGGGTCCGATGGGAGTCAGGGCTCCCCAGTGATGCAGAAAGGTGAGGCGGGATGGAGGGAGAAAGATCACAGACCTGTGGATGCAGAGTGGAGTGGAGCCAAGGTAGGTGGGAACATGGCAGGGTCAGCCGCCCACTGGGCCGGCCCCCAGAGGTACACACGGAATCCCAACAAGCAGGCAGGGCGAAGGGGCAGAAAGAAATTCCCAGGTTTTCTCTCATAAAAAGGCCACAACTCCTAAGACAGCAGTTCTCAACTTGTGGGTCGCGACCCCTTTGGGATTCGAAGGACCCTTTCACAGGGTCGCCCAATTCACAAGATTAGCAAAATGACAGTTATAAAGTAGCAATGAAAATTTGATGGTTGGGGTCAGGGGAGTCACCGCAACATGAGGAAGCGTGTTAAAGGGCCGTGGCATTAGGAAGGTTGAGAATCGCTGCCCTGGGAGCATCACCGCTCCTACCTGCACACAGGTACCATCGAGTTGACATACAGTCTAATCGCCACAACTGGCCCATATGGTTTTTATAGGCAGTGATCCTTGATGGAAGAAATGAGCAGGTCTTTCTGCCGTGCAATGGCTGGGTGAGTTAGTGGGCAGTCAGTGGGCAGCAGGGCACGTAAGTGGCCGAACCACCAGAGCACCTACAGAGTATCATGAGGTGCCTGAGATTAGTATACGGTACTTAGCATAGGAGGGTGGTGGTGGTGGTGGGAGGTGCCATTGAGTCAGCCCCCAACTCATGTTGGTCTCGTGCACGGTGGAGCTAGACATTGCCTGCTTCTGGGCCATCCTGGTGCTCAGTGACCATTTGTGAACCAGTCCATTTTGGTCTAGAGGGTTTTCATTGCCTGCTTGAAGGAGGCAGTGCTCCAAGCCTTATCCCTCAGTTTGGAAGCTCCACTGAAACCTGATCGCCATGACAGCAATCCACAAGCCTCCACTGATAATGAGCGATGGCTGAACTTGAGGCGTGCCCGCGGAATGAGAGCCCAGATCTCCCACATGGAAGGTGGGGAGAACTCCACCCCTGCACACGAATGAATGCCTCTTAACAGAGGTAGTGAAACGCGATGTGACTTAGCAAATAGGATCTTGTAAAAGGGGGGCGCAGCCCTCAGAGTGCCACTTTGTTATCCCTGCCACAATGAAGGGGCACCTAAAAGTTCACGGGGGTTGGGGGGATCCCATTATCTTTTTATTTAATTTTTCTATCACCTTTTTGAAACCCCCCTCTTGGATACGTCAAAGGAACCTCTTTCTCTCCCGCTCCCCCCCCCCCCCGCCCCAGTTGATTTCCTGTTCAACTAGATGGGTTTTCCTGTAAGTTCCCAGCCTGCTGAATGGATCCCGGGTTCCTGACAAAGCGATGTAGTTTGTTACTGGTTTTATCATTAGCACAGGTTACCATTGTCTTCTTCCCTTTTCTACACAACACACTCGCAGCCTTTTTTTGTTTCTCTTTTAACTCGTCTAGATAAAGAACATTTTTTCTTTTTCCGCATGGTCATTGCATTCCGTGTGATCGGGTTTCTCACTTCTGAAATCCTCTATCACCGCCATTGCCAACTCACACTTGTTTCATTGCTTCTTTTTTTTTTCTTAACGTGCTTTCAGGAGCTTTTTATGTGTATTTGGAAAACAATCGCGTGTTCATTCACAACCACGGCTGTAGGCCTTTCTCTTTGTTTATTGTGTTTCCCCCCACCACCCCTGCCGATACCTCAAAGGAAGGAACGCTGGTTGGCATAGGTTGGGCTGCTATCTACAAGGTCTACAGTTCTAGAACCACCAGCTGCTCCAAAGGAGAAATACGAGGCTTTCTACTCTTGTAAAGAGTTACAGTCTTGGAATTCCACTGGAGCAGTTCTACCCTGCCCTAGAGGGCTGCTATGACTTGTTGATTTTTTTGTTCATTTGTTGATACCTCAAATGAGTCCTGATGAGGTCATGGTTACATGTTAGGCTGCTCACATCGAAGTCAGCAGTTCGAAACCAACAGCTGTTCTGTTGAAGAAGGGTGAGGCTTTCAACTCCTGTGAAGGTTTACAGTCTCGAAAACCCACCTGGGCAGTTCTACCATGTGCCCTGTAGGCTTGCGATGAGTCAGAATTGACCTGAAGGCAAAGAATTAGGTGGTGATTTTTGGAGGGTGGAGTGGGGGGAGATTGTACCTCAAAGGTAGCACCCATCAGGCATTAAAAAGTCTAAGACCTTGTTCTGAATCTAGTGTACAGACATGAGGCTTTTGGGTCCCGGGTAGGATAAATGGCTACACTGCTAAATGAATGGTGAGCTGTGTGAATTTCACTGAAAGTGCCGCTATGGTCCAGAGTCCAGGGTTAAGGTAGTTTTGGGAGGGGCTTATTTTCAGGGAGGTCTTATTTTGGGGGGGGGGATTCTTTATATTTCAGCGAGAGGCAAACTATAAGTAGGTCTTATTTTCGGGAGATGTCTTACTTTTGGGGAAACAGGATATTCTACTCCAAGCTGACTGCCATCAAGTGAATTCTTACAGTGCCCCTGCAGGACAAGCGAAACTGCCCCCTTGTGTGTTTCTGAGACTGCCCCTCTTCATGGGATCTTCATGAAAGCTTCTTCTTTCTTCCTCTGAGCGACTGCTGGTTTCGAACTGCTGACGAGTAGACCCTACACCACCAGGCTCCTGACACTAGACTGCTTGACAGTGTTCTGCTCGTGGAGGAGTTTCGTTTCTATTTTCTGCATGTTTCACCTTGGATACTTTCTACAGCTGTGTCTTCTACGTCATTTTCTTCAGCCATGGTGATCCAACTGTTGATCCCAGCACCAGCCGAAACCTTTTTCTTCTCAGACACTTCCATTTTCACCCGAAGACGTTCATTGGGGCCCCTTTTGTGCCATCTCTGACTCGACTGACCATTCTGAATATTTGGCAGACAGTCATGGACTCTTTGCTAGGACTTTGCCATTAATTCTTATGTCTGTGTTCCGGATTGGTTTTGCTGGATTTTACTCTTCAAAATAGGTCACATTTTCACGCTTCCTTAGATACTTTGGCTTGACACACGGGTCTTTGTGAGTTGTGGGGCTTCCACTTCCCACCCCCACCCCTACCCCTGATAAATACCCTTGAGCTTTATTCTGTGATATAATTAAGTTGTGTAGAAACATTTTTGTTCCAGGCCTTGGTTTGTCAGGCTGGACCAGTATCTCAGGCTCACTCTTCCATAAATGTACCCAGGACTTCTCTGTCGTGAGAGAAGTACCACCAGAGGGCTTCTGAGACACAAAGACGGAGCGGCATCAGGCCAAGTCCGTTGGGCGTGTTCTCAGGAGGAGGAGGACATGCGTGGTACAGCAGACGGTCAACAGAAAAGAGGAAGCCTCGCACCACGATGGAGTGTCACTTTTTTGATTAGATTAGAACACATGATTCTGGGTCCCGTAGGAGGGCTGGACCCTGTGGGAGTGCCAGCCGCCCTGCTGGGTTTCTGTTGGGCGTTTGTTTGTCCTGGAGTGGGTTGCTCACGTGCATGCTCTGATCAATAACACTGCTGGATCGTCTAGAAGAGCCACCTGCTGCTTCCCAAGCTTCTCTCGGAACCGCTCCCTCCCTCCCAGACACTGTCCAGTACCCTCTGGCCTCCTGAAACTCCCCAGATGCTCAGCCCCATCTCCTCAACTCCTGGAGTCTCCGGCGCTGCTGGTCTTCTTTGGGCACCTAACTTCTCGTCAAATGGCAACTCCCAGCCTCCAAATACAGGACTGGGGTTAATGACTAAACGGAAGTTGGATGAGAAAGAAAGCAGAGGTTTTTTTTGTTTTGTTTTGTTTTTTGGCCTTCCAATACCGGATGTTCCTGACATAAAACTAGCAGATGTCAACTTCCAGTGGCTGTAATTTGTATTTCTCAAGGTCACGATTTTACGACTCAAGAGGAAGTTTTTCGGTTGTTTCTTAGGTTCTTAAGTCTTCCAAACACATTATGACTTCCTGGAATCCATTTCTCCTGCTCCATCACCAGGGGGACAAGGAGCCCGGGTGGTGTAATGGTTATAGGTTGGGCTGCGCTCTGTGTGGTCGGCAGTTTGAAACCATCAACAGTTACAGTCTCGGAAACCCACAGGGTATTGCTGTGAGTCAGCACTGGCTCTGCGTTTCGCAGAGCCGATTGTTCTGCCCTTTGCAGCCAGGCTAATAATTAAGTGCATGGTCTTTGGCTGTGGTTTAAGATGCTAACACTGTACACCTTAGCCACTGGCGCCACTGATTTAGATTCGGAAGAGTTACCTTGGTGTGTGTCAGTAGTAACTCAATGGAGGAAAGTGTGCTGAGTGACGATCTTTTTTTTTCCGGAACTAGTAATGAAACAGGTGAATTATGACTCTTTAAAATGGATGCCAAACCCATTGTGAGAAACTGTTCATGACTCTACTACACTGAAGAGTCATGAACAGTTGATGACCTATAAACTTTCATGTTGAGAAGGCATTAAAAAGGAGTGTTTTCATTTGTTTTCTATGGTGGGATGCCGTCCAATTATTACAATGGGTATCTCAGGTTTGCTTGTATTTTTAGTAATTTTCTTCTTGCCCTCAAATCTAAGATAGACCCTACAGACCCAATGTGGATTTATTCTAAATGTTTACTGTTTTCTGCTTTCTATTAGATGGTGGTCTATCTCCATTTTGTATGGCTTTATTTTTTTTAAACACTTTTTTGGCACATAATCCTCATATCAAGAATTGTACAATCATTACCACGATCAATGTTAGAACATTCCCCCCTCATTAAATTGCCTTTAAAATGAGTCATGGGATCACAATCAATTCTACCACTCCTGCCTCCATTGTTCACTCCCCAAATCCCCTCACTTTCCCCATCTCCATCACTTAGCCCCTACATCCCCTATGAAGCCTTGCATCCGTTATTATCACTATGCATCCACTCCTGTGCTTCACAAACTGGGGGACCCAATAGCAACAATTAAAATAACAACTTTGAAATACTGCATTATGGATAAAATAATATAAAGATAAAAATATTGAGTAAGAGAGAAAAAAACACCCTTAATATTTCAAAAGTCAGAGAAGAAATTTTTGTTGTGGAACACACAAGAGATACTTGCACCTGGAACAAACTCAGGGTTTGGTCAATAGGGAGGTCAAGGGATCAGGTATCAAGTTCAATCCAGCATAATCAAGATTACAGTGATCTCTGTCTGATAGAAAGGCTGTTCTAGAGCCTTGTCTGCAGCTAGTTGAGGTCTGCCAGGGGCTTAGTCTAACTAGTTACTCTGCAGGTGGGTTTTGGATTTCTATTGCCCGCCATAGCCTTCTGCCAATTGAGTTAATAACTTTGGCTCTGATACTTTTATTTGAATTTTGTTATTGCCGTCTTTGGATCACACGAGCTGGTGTGGTTCTTCCATGTGGACTTAGTTGACTCCTCACTTAGACGGCTTCTTGTTTGAATACAAGTCTTTAAGACCCCAGATCCTTTTTCTAGTTGATAACCAGGCACCATCGGCTTTCTTCACCACACTTTGCTGTAGCACCCTTATCTTCACTGATCGTTTCAAGAAGGTGAGTATCGAGGAAGGCCATGTTTTAAGCGCTAACTGTTTGGGGATTGATGCTAGAGTTAAATAGGAGCCCATGTCCATGGATATGCATGACTCAAGTTTACTTTAGCAGCCGTAATATGACAAAATTGAAACCCCATAAGACCAATGACACAATAACAACAACAAACCAACCAGCAAACCAACAAGCTAAAGCCAAGAAAACAAAAACCCATAAAAACAAAAAAGTACATCATCAGTCACCCCCCTGGTACAAGGCGATTGCGCTAGTAACTTCATCAGTTTTTCCAACAACACAACACTGCGGACACTGTCATGTCAACTGGAGGAGTCTATGCAAGTACATTTCCACCTTGAGGCGAAGCCCCTGATTTGTCCTATACATTTCAATCGCCCCTTCGATTGCACTCTGTAAGTATAGGGATTGTGGGTGGGGGAAAGGGGCGCTTCCTGGGTTAATTCTTCCACATGCAGATCCCTGTCCAGTAGCTCCAAGCCTGTCATTTCACTGTGATAGGGGCACTGAGATACTACATGCATGGTAATTCTGGGCCCCTTTCCATTAGACACCCACCAAACTGGGGGTTCCCCACAAGGTTTAATGGCCTCTACTTCCGCAGTTCCAGATGCATGGCCTTTCTGGTGTTTGCCTTGTGGGAACAGGACTGATGATTACCTGGGGACTTGGAAAGGGAGGGGAAATAGGGAATCAACACCAATGTGTTTTAAAAAAACAACCAACTCACTACCATTGAGTTGAGGCCAACTCATAGCAACCCTGTAGGACAAGGTAGAACCGCCCTTTGAAGTTTCTGAGACTCTAACTCTTGATGGAAATAGAAAACTCTGTCTTTTTCCTGCATGCGGAGCGATTGGTAGCTTAGAACTGCTGAGCTTTCCCAGCGTACAACCACTGGCACCAAGACTCTTTCCAAGGTGTCACTGAAGGGGAGGAACAGTTGAAGTTGATTTTGACGAAAATTGTA
The DNA here is from genome assembly GCF_050624435.1 of Tenrec ecaudatus. NCBI lineage: Eukaryota > Metazoa > Chordata > Mammalia > Afrosoricida > Tenrecidae > Tenrec > Tenrec ecaudatus. Next base: position 318,659,522 of record NC_134530.1, on the reverse strand, counting down.
CAGCTATTCTTGATGTGCTTGGACCACCGAATTATATATTTTAATTATAACTTAATAAGTAACCTTTGTAAGATTAAACCTGCAAATACATACCATACTCACACGACAGAGTAAGTAATGCTATTACCCAAAATGACGATTGTTCTCACTTCATGAAATTGCAGTATTTGGTAGGAACAATAGAGCTATCCTTCAGTAAACACATAGAAGGAAAATAACTTCTCTCAGAAGCTTAAAACTATGATGCATGGGCCACACGTGGCCCACTGCCTCCTGTAAATAAAGTTTTATTGGAGTACAGCCAAGACCACTTTCTTGTGAATTGTCTTAGGCTGTTCTGGGGCTATACTGGCAGAATTGAGCTACCACATAAAACTCTGTCCTGCAAGGCTCAGAATATTTACTATCTGTCCACTTACAAAGAACAGCCCTGATGGCGAAGTGGGTTATGTGTTGGCCTGCTAACTGCAAGGTCAGCAGTTCAAAACCGCCAGCTGCTCCGTGGGAGAAAGATGAAACTTTGTACTCCCATAAAGATTTACAGTCATGGGGGCTGTTCTACTCTATAGGGTCAGGTCCACTTAGGAATATGCTCCATAGCAGTGAGCTTGTTTTTCCTGTTTGTTCTGTCCTTTGCCCATTTATAGAACAAGTTTGCCAACCCCTAGCTGCTCCCATTGATGTTGATGCCAGGTAAAATCTCAAGACAAAACGATTGAGAAGGCATGGGAAGCACTCCCCAGGGAGTGCTCTGAGGGGAGATTACAGTGAGCTATTGTGAGCAGGCATCTGAGAAGCAGAAGGAAACTGACTGTAAGCTCTACAACCGCCTGGTACATGCTGTATTTTAAATAATTACACTGACCTCCAGTTTGGAAATGCGGATGTCTGAAGAGAAGCCTTCGGATATCCCATTTGATGGGCACTAATTGCATGTATAAGATTAGCAATAACCTTAAAGAAATCATACAGTATGATTGGAGTATATGAATAAACTTACAACCTTTTAAGTTATCCATTTTCATTACACAATTCTTACTCTGTGAAAACATAAAAATTTAGATTTTTTAAAAATCACCTTATTAGGGGCACATACAACTCTTATCACGATCCATACACACATCAATTGTGAAGTGGAGAGCAGATGTTTTAAGAATGATGAGGGCAATGACTGTACAAATGTGCTTTACACAAAAAAAAATTATTTAGATTTTTGAAGGAAATAATAAAATGGAAGAATGCTTACTCTACTTCAGGTTGAATTCACAGATATAAATGACCCTCTTAGCATTTCTCAACATTGAAGATATTCATTCTCTTCTTTTGTCTAAATAATATTAGGTCTGATTTATTAATCATGTGCTACTATAAAAGTTTATCCATTTATTCTTGATTTGGTCTAGATATAAAGAAAGATAAATTTCTGTACCAACCCTAAAGAGGTTTCTTTGCTTTTTTAAACCAGATTTGAGATGTTATGTCTCTGAATTGCTCGTGCATGAATTGTTCAGCTGGCACGTGTTTTTTCTTTAAATATGTTCACCAATACAAATAAAATCGTTTTAAAATTGAGCTATCTTTTAGGAATGTTTCTAGATTTAAAGAAAAATGGGGCAGTAGGCATAGAATTCCGATGTACCCTGTCTTCCTCCTGCGCACTGGTTCTCTATTATATAGCATTGTGCAATTGTTACTAGTAATGAACCAGTGTTGTTAAAAGTATTATTAATTAAAGTCCATATTTACATTAGGGCTCTGTTGTACAGTCCGGTGGGTTTTGACAAGTACAGATTGTCAAATCCCAGCTCTACTGTCTCATTCAAAGGAGTTTCACTGACCAAGAAATATCCCGTGCTCTGACTCTTCCTCCATCCCTCCCTCCCTCCTCCTGACCCTCTGGCAATCACTGCCTTTCCATAGCTTCTTTTAAATTAACCATTTAAGATAAGCTCATTTCCTTTTGTCGCTGACATGTATTCCCCTTGGCAATTATGAAGGCAGCTGTTATGAACATTCCTGTGTAATTTTCATGAGGACATCCCTGTGAGTTCATGTAGGCAGATGCCTAGGTTTGCAGCTGGCAAGACTGTTTGGCTTGGTGTAAGAAATTACCGGAATATGATCCACAAGGGTTGTCCCATTTTGTATCCCACTAGCAACGACTGAAAGAGAGTTTCTTTTGCTTCCCATCCTCACCGGCATTTGGTGCTGTCGGTGTTTTGGATTTTAGACCTTCTAAAAGGCAGTTCTAATCCGTCCCATAGGGGTGTTTGTTTTGTTTTGAATATATGTGTAGTAGTAATAGTTTTCAACTCTTCAATGAAATAAGATCATTTATTTATTCATTCGGTTGGTTGGTTGGTTGTTTTTTGACATAAGATGTTTCATGTGTTTCTTGGCCATCTTTGTCCTTTTCCCAAAGATCAATTGACTGTATTTGTGTGGCCAAGCACCCAGAAAAGATACATGCTATTTGATTTTTATAATAAATTTAATACCAACCTGCCAGTCTTCCAGAGAGATTAAAAGCAGATATATTCAGAAGAACGAAAATCATGTTGACTGCAGGGTTCTCATCAGCACTGAGTCTAAACACCAGTGGAACAGCGCTGTTGACGTTCTTTGGAGGTTTTGACGTTTGGTCTTAAAATCTGTATTCAGTCAAGCTATCAAGTGTGTGGCAAAAAGCTTTTTTCAGTCCCTGCTCAGATCTTGAGGTAGTTCGCTCATTGTGCCAACCTGGCCAATAAACAGATGTGGGGTTCATTGAAGAGCAGAGGGATAAATGGCTCAGTGAGCCTCGCCTTTCAAGTTCTCGGGTCTCTTGCTTTGTGATAGTCGGACGAGGGTGCAGCTGCCTTAGCCAGTTCCCTGCTTCAGCTGGCAAGGCTCATTTCCTGCAACATCCCTGAGGAGGAGCCACATGGACCTACCCCGATGCAGCCCTGAGTGCTGGAGCAGCTGTGTGGAGAGCCCTGCCAGCGCTGAGATGTTTACACATTCACTGACTCGGCTTTCCTCCTGCAGTCGGCATCATTGTGTCTGTTTTGTGAGGTGGAGGAGGACTTTGTGGATTGGTGTCGGACATATAATCATATGGGTTAATGTTGGACTTGTGGACTTGGGCAGCACTGGGTTGGGCTGTTTTCTTGACGTTCACTTATATAAAACTCACTCTTCTACCTGAGTTTCTCCGGATTTATTTCTCTAAAGTACCCAGCCTAACACAGATCCTTATATACAGAACAAAACAGTGCCCCGTCCTGCGTCATACTCACAATTGTTCTGTGTGGACATGTTGCTGCAGCCGCTGTGTCAGTTCTTATCATTGCACTTCTGCTTGTTCACTGGCCCTCTTCTTTGCCAGGCTGACCTCCTTCTCCAGTGACTGGTTCCTCTTGTTCACACGTCCACGGTACGTGCGACAAAGTCTCACCACCCTCGATTCCAGGGAGCATCAAGTATTCGAATTTTATAGTTTATTGTCTTATTCCGATATGTTCCCAGCAAGCAGCTGAGTGAGTAATTGGTCAGGAAACAGGCTTACTGCAAATAACAGAAACTAATTCTGCCTGATTTCAGCAGAATTAGAATGTATTGAAAAGATCGTAGTTACCTCACCGATTGTCTGCAAGATTACAGAACCACGATTGGAGAGCAGGCAGGAACAAGACAGACTCCATAGCCGCATCTAAGTCATTGCTGATAAGTTTAGGCCTTCTCATCGTCCCGTCCTGTCCCCGTCCCTGTCCCCCTGCCCCCCACCATGGGGTGGAGTAAATTGTTCTTTTGGGCTTCTAACGCTGAAATGTTTATGGAGGAGATTGTCATAAGTTTGTCCCATGGAGCCATTGGTAGGTCTGAACCACCAACCCTGCAGTTAGCCAAACTCTAGCCACTGCAGCTTCTGCAGCCATCCTATAGCCAAAAGGCCAAATCACAGAACAAGTCCAGCAGCACTATAGTCACTTCCAATAAAGCCTCCAGGGCTCACCCAGTCTGCACCGTTGGTACTGACCACTGCATGTCCTTGCTGGCACCAGTATGGCTGTCGCTGCCAAGAACACTGCACTATTTTGCTTCCGTGCAGAAGCAACTGCAGGGTCAGAGCCCAGGGTGGCTATGCCTACATGTCCTAGGCTAGCTGGCCGTCCAGTCCAAATTCCCAAGAAACTAGAAACAAGAATATTGGGAGTCTTTTCTATGGAAGGAAGGTGCTGTACTTCCCATTCAACCATCAAGTGGGGAATTCCTGAAATGGAGGAGGGAAGATTTTGGTGCAAATCACAAGCATCCCACCTTAGGTGCCAACCCAGGATGCAGCAAAGGAATGTTGTCAATTGGGAGCAGGTAACAGGCCTGGGGCGCAAGTGCAGTAGCTGACCGTTCATAGAGCTCACCAAGAGAAGCAAGGCCGGGATAGTAGTAGGATGGAGAGGGAGCAAAACCAAGCTTTATCATAAAGAAATGTAATATCTGTATAGTATTTGACTCTGTGGGAATATCGATGTAAAAATAATAGCAGCACTATATGAAGGGACTTCAAAAAGTGAGTGGAAAAGTGAATTGAAAGGATAATGGAATTTTTCTGCTGAATTTTTGACATCCCCTCATCTTTTGTTCTTTCTGAATGTAACAAAAATAACGTAACTGTCATGGGGAAGGATGTGAGTGCAGTACTGTGGCAGAGTACAATTACTTGGTGTGGCTCTTCTATTTATAGTCTTTGTAACTGCCACCAAATGACGGGGCAAATAAGGTGCCGAAGGCTCTGACTCAGCGACTGGTCCCTTTCGCCATTCTGCAGGGTGGAAGGGTAAGCCATCTCAGAAGCAGGAGCTAGGAAGCCCAAGACTGTCAAGAAAGTGCGTGTGAGCTCCCTGCCTGTGAGAAGAAGGAGGCAGCAGAGGCTGGTGCAGCAGCAAAACCCTGAGGCAGCGCAGAGGAGCGGCACTGAGACCTTGAGGTTGGGTGGTAGGCTTCCTAGTCCACAGAATGATTTAGACGTAGCTTGCAGAATTGGGATGCCCTGTTGGCCTTGCCCAGTGTCATTCATTATGCATAGCATAGAACTGCTCTGTTTCCTCTCTAAGTTGTGCAAACAGCATAGCTAGTGTCCGTTGCCTGGCACAAGTGCAGGAAACGATGAGCCTCATAAGTCTGGCCCAAGCCTCACGAGATTTATACTCACAGAGGCAGGTACCAAACTGAAGACTTGTATCCTCTTCCACCATTATCAAATGGCGTGTGGACACACATGTGTGTTTGTGTACAGAGAAGCAAACACGCTACATTGAGGATTGACGTGCTCCTGGCCCCAAGACATGCTATTTTCAACCACCTCCTGTGCCCGTCAAAGTTGGGCATTGAATAAGGGAAACGGAAGAAAACCGAAGCTTGTGAATTGTGGTGCTGGTAAAGAATATCGAAAGGACCACGGCCTTCCAAAAGAACAAACAAATCTTATCTTGGCAGAAGAACAGTCAAAACGTTTCTTAGAAGTAAGATTGGCGAGATTTGTCTCCTGTAGTTTAGGCATGTTATCAGGAGAGACTAGTCCCTGGAAAAGAACATCCTGTTTGGTAAGCTGGCAGGATGGGTTAAAATCGTGGCTACAGGAGTGGACTGGGACAGAACGACAATTGTGAGGAGGCCACGATGCCGGGCAGTGTTGCACGGTGTTGTATGTAGAGTTGGTATGAGTTAGAACTGACTCAAAGCCACTTAAAAATACTGCTTATCTTTTTGCCTTTTTACACTGAACTGCCATCAACCCGAATCCCACTGATAACAACCTCATAGAACGTGGTAGAACTGCCCCTAAGAGTTTTCAAGACTTTTCATTCTTACAGGAATAGAAAGTCTCATCTTTCTGCTGTGGAGTGGTTGGTGGTTTTGAACTTCTGATCTTGTGGTTAGCAGTCCAATTCATCACCACTGCACCACCAGAGCTTCCAGTATGCCTGACGGAGCAGGCCAGAGGCCAAAGGACCACATAGCTAACAGGCCCAGCACTGTACCTGCCTGCAGGGCTGAGAAGAGCACTGTGATTAGATTAGCTGTATGTATCTTTAAAGCTTTCTGATCCTGACGTGTGATCACCTGTTAAATTCTCTAATAAACCCCCAGGTCATGCGACGTCTGTGAGTTCTCTTTGGTCACTGCAAAGGATTATGGAACTCAGTAGAAAGGTTGAGTACCAGGGAAGAGGTACGAAGGCTTTCATAACAGGGTAAAGAAGGGCGGAGGCAGGCCAGACCACTGGCTTGTGGTACTGGACCTTGGACTGGTGTGGAGACGAATTCTCTTGCTTCCTACCGAAGCCACAGTAGGTCAGGTATGGCCCCCACACCATTTCCTCGGGAATTCTTGAAGGAAGTCACTGTACCACTATGAAAATAGCTAAGAAGTAGCTATGTGTGCATACTACAGAAAGAAACCAGTAACTACTCAGAAAATAATAAAATTGATTGTATCGCTTTCCTAGGGTCGCAAAGTACCTGCCCCAAAGCCAGGTGGGTTAAATGATCTGAAAGGTCTTGCCATGGGGCCTGGCACATGGGCCTGTGGACGCAGTTGTTGGCCGTGCTCATGCCTTCGGGGGCCTGCAGGGAGAATCTTCTCCCGCCTCTCTCCTAGCATCTAGTAATGGCCAGCAGTTCCTAGTCCCGAACAGGCTCCTGGCAGTTCATCCTCCCATTCGAGTTTGCATTTCCACCCCAGCTAGACCAAATCAGAACCCACATTTTCACAAAATCTCCCAGCTGAGAGAGCAAAATCGCCTGGAGATCTCGTGAAAACGTAGATTTGATTGATTCCGTATGTCGCGATTGGGGACAGGGGCCCTCGGGACACAAGTCGCTGTGAACTGCAAGGTCAGCCGTTGGAAACCACCAGCCGCTCCGTGGGAGAAAGACCGGGCTGTCTACTCCCATGAAGAGTTACCGCCTCAAGTACCAAGAGCACAATTAGAAAGAAGATGTTTTGAAAATAAGGATGGCAACATATGTACCAATGTCGGACACAAAGGATGGATGGATGGATTGGGATAAGGGCTATAAAAGCCCCCAATAAAATGAAGGGGGGGTTACAGTCTCAGAAACTCACAGGGGCAGGTGTACCCTGTCCTGTAAGGTCACTAGTAGTCCGCAGCAATGATGGCAGTTAGTTTGATTTGAATGGGGGTCGGCTCTGGGTTGGAAACACAGCTTCCCAGCACATGATGGAGGTAGAGTGACACTGAAGCCTGTTTCTCTCTCTCTCTCTCTCTCATACACACACACACATATTAGAGATTTGAGTCTCCCCTGAAGGAAGCTTGGCAGCTGACTTCTGGAACATCAGCCATTGAGAACTGTGTCTGGTACAGCTCTGTTCTGACACTCAACGTCACCATGCATAGACCCCACTCCCTAGACACTGGTTTGGCTGTTTCTTTGTCTTGTCCGCCCGTTTTTGGGTCAGCGAGTACCAGGTGTTAAGAACTTCCAGCCCTCCTGCATTGGGCTGCTTGGCTGCCCAACAGCCAAACCAGCTCTTCTTTTCCTGTAACCGCCCTTAAACAGCACTTCGCCGGCCGTGCAACGCTTTCCTGCATGGCCGAGGCATGTCATCTGGCATGGCAGCACGTGCACTGTCTGTCAAGTTAATCAAGAGGCTGCAGGAAGGGGCCATGTGAGAGATCTTCTGCAGAGAGTAGACTAAATGGGCTGACCCTCTGAGCACACAATGCTGGCGCCCCTGGAGAGGGAAGGTCTGCGAACAGCCAGGAGCTTAATCCCGGCACTGAGAGCACCTGCGCTGATGAGCCTCCCTTTCGCTACTGTGTGCAGCTTGTGTGCTTGAATGAGGCGAGCTCATGTGAAAAGGATGGTGCTCCATCATAGCTCACACACTCAGCCCTGCTGGAGAGAGTGCAGTCTCTGTAGCCAGATCTAGGCCCTGCAGATGGATGTGGGTCTCACAAGCCCACTTCAGCCTCCCCCTCCCCCATCCTCGTCACCGCTAGACATTAAGGACCCACAGAAACCTTTGGGAAAACAGGAAAGGGCACAGTGGTCAGGGCCCACTGATCCCGGTTAAGAGGCATGTGGGGCCTCCATGGACCTAGCACTTGCTACTCTTGAGTTCTACCCTCGGGGGATTTTCTGGGACAGTGGGACTTTCACAGCTCATTTCTTTCTGATGTGGATTTATGGGTTTAATGATTAATTTCCTGAGAGACGGCGACATTGTGGGCTTCACTTTCCAGGTTTAGGAATTCTCTGGTTTTTCATATTTTTTTATAGAGCTTTCCAGTCGAGGGGCTCATCTCCCAACACACTATCAGACCATTTTCATTTGTGATCTATAGAATTTGCGTGCAACAGTTGTCCTATGATCAAAGATTTCCAGGACCTCCTAGTCCGTCTTGGTCTACAGCAGTGGTTCTCAACCTTCCTAATGCCGCGACCCTTTAATACAGTCCCTTGTGTTGTGGTGACCCCCTCCCCTCCCCCACCATAAAATTGTTTTCATTGTTACTTCATAACTGCCATGTTGCTACTGTTATAAATCAAGCGACCCCTGTGAAATGGGTCATTTCACACACACACACACACACACACACACACACACACACCAGTGGGTCACGACCCACAGACTGAGAACCCTGGTCTAGATGCTCTGCTGAAATCTACCCTGAGCAACTCTGTTGATGGAAATACTGATAACTTCCAGCATTGCAGCAACACAAGGTCCGTCGATATAAGTGGCTTTAAAATTGAATCCGTTTTTAATAGAATAGTGAGTTAGTTTATTGTGCCAACCTGGCCGATAAACACATGTGGGGTTAATTGAAGGGCAGCGGGATAGATGGCTTGGTGAGCCTCACCTTTCGAGTTCACAGGTTTTTTGCTTTCTGATGGTCAGACCATCAGAAACTGGCTTAGCCAGTTACCTGCTTCAGCTGGCAAGGCTCACTTCCTGCAAGACATCCCTGAGGAGAAGCCACATGGTCCTACCCCAATGCAGCCCTGGGTGCTGGAGCAGCTGTGTGGAGACCCCTGCCAACGCTGAGATGCTTACACAATCACTGACCAGGCTTTCCTCCTTCAGTTGGCATCATTGTGTCTGTTTTGTGAGGTGGAGGAGGACTTTGTGGATTGGTACTGGACATATGGGCTAATGATGGACTTGTAGGCTTGGGCAGCACTGGGTTGGTATGTTTTCTTGATGTGCACTTAACCTTTGTATAAAACTCTCTCTTATACATGAGTTTCTGTGGATTTGTTTCTTTAGAGTACCCAGACTAACACAAATAGTGTTCAGACTTAGAGGGAGAGCCCTGGGTGTACAGACCTGCTGTTCAGACTACCATCTTCTCATCTGTGAGAGAAAGATTGGACAGTGTATTTGTTCCCTTAGAGATCACAGTCGTGTGAATCCCGTGGGGTATTCCTGTGAAGCTGCTATGAGTCTGGGTAAACTCAACAGTAGTGGGTTTGTGATTTGGGGGGTGTGATTTCAATTTGGTTGACTCTAATTTGGTGCTTGGTAACCAAAGGTGTGGTAAGTAACCAAAGTCACACATCTTTGCTACTCCACCCCAAAATCCAGGGCTTCTGAGGTGCTTTGGAGGAAAGGCCTGGAGGTTGGCTCACCGAGCAAAACCTGTGTGGGACCGGCTTCTCAGACGCACGTGGGTTGCCGTGAGCCCAGACTGACTCAACAGCCACTAGGGGTATCACTGACCCCCCCCCCCCATGTGTATTTTCCCCTGGCAGTGCACGTACCTTCGGACAAGCCACCATGGCTGGCTCATGGCTGCCGTACTCCACAGGGCCCCGGGAGCTGATCCCGTTCCACAGAGGAGCTAGAGATCTGTGATCCATGGAGAAGGCATTACTTGTGTTTCCAAGTCATGGGGAATTTCTTAGAAATTGGACATTTCCTCATTAGAATATGCCCTAAAAGAAACATGTGTTTAACTCAAGGAGGCAGCTCTGCTCCGTCTTCTGGGGTCCTCGTGAGTTGGATTCGACTTAGTGGCAGAGTTTCAGGTTTTCGGGGATGGGGGGGCGGGGATCTAGTTAATACCACTTTGCCTGCCTTCATACAGTTTTACATAGCAGTTGTTTAATTATTCATTTTCTTCCTTGGACTCCTACGGCCTGAGATGGCAAGCTCGTCTCTCCTTGGATGACCCATGCGGCTTACGCCTGGTGCCCCGTACGGGAAAGGCACTGAGGCAAGACTTCAAAAGTAAAATGGCATTGACGTAGAAACAGATGAGAACTTGCCCTCTGTCAGGTTTGAGGACAAGATGAGGAAATTCATACCAGCTGAAGATCAAGATTAAGAGTGTGCAATATGGGTTATTCTGATGAATGGGCAGTGGTGGGATGCGGCTACTTGTGTCACCATTTGATCGCTCGTTTTCATTGGGTATACTTACTGAGTGGGTGGAAACCCACAGGAACCCAGGCTCTGTGTCACACATTGGTATGCCATGATAGATGAGAAGCAATTCTTGTCTTTAAGGAAACAGAAAAGGGATAAGTATTATATATGATACAAGGGGGGGTTGAAAGTTTATAGAAGAAAGAATCGGGAAAGAATGGAATGTTCCTGCAAACTCAGGGTGAAGCCTCATTGCATATCCAATAAGTGTCTTGATAGAAATGGGCACAGTGTGTTTAGAGGGTGGAGGAAAGTGGATCCGACCTTGATCAGAGACTAGCGAATGGGCTGGAGGAGACTCCAGGCAGAAGTGGGTTTCCCCTCGATGGGCGCTCTAGATCTAGTCTTACCTGGCATTAAGTACTTGAATCGATAAACCATACTAACCAGAAAACCAAATCCACTGCCATGGGTTAGTTCCAAATTATAGCCACCCAGGGGGACAGAGTAGAGCTGCTCCCTAGGAGCAGTTAATCTCAAGGGATCATTGCGTTTGTTCATCTGAGGGGTGACGGTTGACTGTATCAGGGTTGGGTGACAGCCCAGCCTGCAGCGCTGGAGTCCGGCAGGTGAACGATGACAAGTTGCTGACTGAGCAGAGCAGAGGTAGTGAGAGTTGGGACGAGCCCCTGGCCTTTGGCAGGGCCCGGCCACAACCAGCCTCAGTCCTCTCGATTTGCCCTATGCCTGACAGGTGGTTGCCTTTCTAATTCCAGGCAAAGAGAAGGCTGGAGCTAGGCGAAGGCGGCCAGCAGTACCTCTCCGATGGTCTGAAAACCCCCAAGGGCAAGGGGAGAGCTGCGCTCCGAAGTCCAGACAGTCCAAAAAGTAAGCGTCTCTCACCTCTATCCTCCTTCTCTTTGGTGTGTGTCCTGGGTTGGACTGAGCCTCCCCCAGCCCCACCCCAACATAGGTGTTGTGAATCCTAACCTCTATGCAGGTAATTAGAATCCCGTCTGGGGGTGGATGGTCTTTGTTCTATTAATGAGGGCGGTTTAGTGTAGCGGAAATTGAGTCAAATGCTTTTGAAATAGACAGTGCCAAGGAGAGATGGGAAAGAGACCCGCCAAGCCAAAGGAAGAGTGTCCAGCAAGGGAAGTCGGTGAGCAAAGGTCCTGACTAGTGCCAGAGAGGGAATGCCTTCCCCGGAGCCGGCACCCCGCCTTTGGACGCTGAGCCTCCTGAACTGAGAACATAAACGTCCGTTTGCTAAAGCCACCCACCTGGGATATTTCTGTGACAGACCTCGCCGAACAAATATGGCAGAATTTGGTTCTGGAAAGAGTGGGGGTGCTGCTCTAACACCCCAACATTTAGATATCTAAAGTGTGGAAGAATTGCGTAGACGCTGGAAGAGTTCAAAGGTGCCCAGTGTAGAAAGCCTTGCTGGCCTCGAGGAGACTGTGGGTCGATGATGGGCATCTGCCGAGAGCTCAGAAGGCAGTGAGTGAGGAGGGCTACAGAGAAAGTACTGTTGTGGCACCGCAACAACATTGCTAGAAATGTGAGTGTCGCATGTGCTTCTGGGGAGGCTTTATAAGAACATGATGGGCATGTGATTGGACAACGGAGAAAGGGTAATAGTTTGTATTCCGTGGCAAAGAAGTTTAATGTCCAAATGGTTGGTAGGAGGGAGAACTTGTAAGTGATGAACTTGGCTAGCTGGCTGAGATGATTTCTAAGCGAGGTCTTAAAGCAGCCTGGCGGTTGCGCCGCGTGCAGTAAAATGCAAGAGGACAGAGATGAGCTTAACAATGAGCTGCGCGGAACAGCAACCGAGCCTCAATGTGGAAAATCCGGTTGTACAAACTAGGGATGTGTGACTTAGAATGTTCGCCCAGGACATGACTGCACCGTCTCCTGTTGAAGAGATTAAGCTTGCGCCTGATGGCTCTAACGACCGCAGGAGAAGACTCATTCGCTTAGAGAAAGAGCTAAGTGAAGGGATACCATCTGCCTCTTGGTACTCTGCAACCGGAAACCAGGCTAGAGGAGCTACAACTGTTCGAGAAAGAGAAGGCTCATCCCTGGAGCAGCTTGGAGAGCAGCAGAACTTTTGGAAGGAAGCAGAAGCTTCTCGGTTTCAAAGGGTGGCGTGTACCTGCCTAAGTTTCAAAGATTCCAAGTTTGGGTTGCCATTACGGTGTGTCAGTGGGACCGCCACCCAAAGCCAATGGGCAGGGGCTGCCCAAGAATAGAAGCAGGGGCCCTACAGGGGACCCAAAGCAGGGCCCCCCCCCTTAATAGACTAGGAGAATGATGTACCCCCCAAAGCCAAGGGAGCAGAATCGCCATCCCATGAGCCTAGACGTTGAAGCTGAAACTTCACCCCAGAGAGCTAACGTAACTATTCTGCTGCTAGATTTGGGGCTTGCTTTGTATCCATCCACGATTCTTCCCTTCCCTCCAGCTTTTCCCATTTGAAATGGAAATGCGAACCTTGTGCTCTCCCACCGCCACGTTCTGGAAACATCACTTGTAGTGCAGATTTCACAGGTTCACAGATGAAGCATTTTGCCCCAGGATGGAATATGCTTGAAGTTTCATCCATATTTGATTGTGTGGTTTCAGAAGATAGGATTTCCAGAGTGGAATTGATTGGAAATCGTTTGGTAGGATTTGATAGGGTGAGAGTGTATTACACGTGGAAAGGACATGAATTTGCAGGGAGCTACAAGGAGAAAGACGAGGCTTTCTACTCCCGTGAAGAGTTAGAGTCTTGAGAGCTCACAGGCACAGTTCCACCCTGTTTAACCCTTTTTAATAGGGTCGCTGTGAGTAGGAATTGACTTGATGGCAGTGAGATTGTCTTTGAAGATGGAATATTATAGATCGAACTGTGTCTTTCTGCCTCCCCCCAAAAAAATAACACAAACAAGAGTGTTATGAATCATAACATTTATACTTGTGGGTATGCCATTTTGGAATGGTTTGTGTGTTGTGTTAATGAGACAGGGTTGGTGTAGGACATACCGTGAGTTACTTAAACATTCTCTCCTTCAGGACCATGTGACCCAGACAAGGTATGTGGTGCCCAGCTGCCATGGCCAAGTGCTTGGAAAGGGGTCACAATGGGAAGTCTTGACTAGAATGGGGAGAAAATGAGGAATAACAATCATAAAGGGAACCAACCAGGCTTACTGGTCTTGTACAGACTGGAGGAACCCCCAAGACAACCGTGAAACCTGGAATTGAACTCGCCCCCTGACTCATCGTTCAGCCTCAACAAATAAGCAGGCCTGTACGGTGAACAGTAGCACCAGAGAAGCATGCTCCCCTTTGAACGGTCAGCCCAGTGAGGTCAGAAGGGAATCATTTCCCGGGGATAGAGCTCAGAAGGGGGGAGGGGACAGGAAAAAAGGACAACTGAAAACCGAAAACACAGGGAAGAAGGGGGGAGGATGCTGGCACATTTTGGCATTGCCATAGCTGTCGTGGATCAAAATGGGTATGGATCAGTGACTAGAAAACCAGTGTGCTCCATAAACTTGGACCCAAACCACAAGATAGAAGAAAAGACGGAGTCCAACAGTAAATAAAGAAGCCACATTTTAGCCCACGCCTGGTCGGCTGTCAAGTCCAGCCCATCCACGTCTGCCTCATGAACAGCCCGCGAGCGTTCACAGAGGCACCAGAAATGGACAAAAGAGGGTGAGCTCAGCGTGCCTAACGTTTTCTTGTGTCTTTTCGCTAGTTTGTGTGAGGTCACTTTAAAACTGAGGTGTCTGGCATGAAACTGGACTGACCCTAGTCTGGATCAAAACTCCACTTTTACAACTAAACAGTAGCTTGCTTGCCTTTGTTTTTACTCGTTATATTGGGGACTCTCATAGCTCTTATAACATTCCATACATCAATTACATCAAGCATGTTTGTACATACCCTGTTTGCCCGAAAATAAGACAGTGTCTTATATTAATTTTTGCTGCCAAAGAGGCGCTAGGTCTTATTTTCAGGGGATGTCTTATGTTTCCATGAAGAAGAATACGGTATACGTTTATTGTTTTATTAAAAGAGACCTTGCGCTTCCTGTCTGCTCTGGCTGCGCTGCACGGTGGGCCGCTATGGTCCAGAGTTATGGTAGCTTGGGGGCGGGGGTTATTTTCAGGGAGGTCTTATTTTCGGGGAAACAGGGTATATTGCCACTATCATTTCCCAAACATTTTATACTTGAGCCTTTGGTCTTTAGCTAATCTTAAATCCTCTTTTCTGACTTCCTAATCAGAGAGCTTGTGGTTTAGAACTTTGTAACATTGTAAAACTTTAACCACTGGGAAAACAATGCGGGGGTGGTGGTGAGGCAAGGGTGTGGCTTATGAAGAAGTAGTTACCAGGATGGTCTTGGGAGAATGCTTGCTAGGCTAACTCCAAGAATGACCCAATCCACCTGGGAAGAAGGACAGCCAAGATGCTCCTTAGATGCCAGGCTTTGTCTCACATGCTTCGGACATGTTAATCCTGAGGGACCAGACCCTGGAGAACATCAAGCTTGGGAAAGCAGAGGACCAGTGAAAACGAGGAAGACCTTCAGCCGTGTGGATTGACATCAGGGCTCTCACAATGGGAGGGAGAACGGAGAAGCAGAAACCAGCAAGGAAAATCAGATCGCTTTGGAAAACAAGGTCAGAAACAACTAGGAATTTCCTGAGCAGACAGAGGGAAGAAAGCCCTTCTCTAGCGCCGGCGCTCTCAATCCACGCATATAAGCTCCTGAACCGGGAAGAGAGATTTCAGCGTGTGACAGCCACCCCCTCGTGGTATTTATGTCGCAGCAGCACTAAGATAACTAAGACGGTGTGGGGTTCCCAACTCTCAAAGCTTGTGACTGGCAGGAAGCCAGGGTGTGAAGGGTTGGCCTGCTGCTTGTGGTTTCTCCATTTGCGTCTCTTTCTGTGCCTGTTCAGAACATAAATGCCACAACCAGATGCCTAGTCACTCGGCTGTTTTAACTCGTGGCTTAAGGGGGGCGAGCTCTTGAGAGGTGCACGGTAGCTTTTCCAATTCAGAATACAAACGGCGGGTAATGTCGTGCAATTGCGTTTTAACATTGTTTTGTGGACGTGACTTCGGGAGGTAACTGAGTCCACCATAGGCGGTGCTGCCCTAAATCTCCCGGCATATGGCAGCAGAGGAGTCGATGGAGGCCAGTGCATTAAGCTAGGTTCCCTTTCCCTCCAACGCCCACCGGTTCTTTTAGGAGAGGGAGAAGAATCGGGATTTTTTGGGTCTGGCATTTAAAATGTGAAGGCCACATGGTGCTTTGCTCCCTCATTTCCCTGTTGTTTGAACGTGCAGGCCATCCACACATTGTGCCTCGGGCAAACTCAATGATGCCCGGTATCAAATAAGGAGATTTCATTCCGGGGCAATGGGGAGATTTGATGGAACAAGCTATCCAAGTATTCTCCATCCAAAGAACACAGTATTCCCCTAATAAAGTGTTTAAAACCAAAAAAATTAATTAATAAATAAAAACAAACAAGAGAAAACAGTATTGAGAAACTGACGGACAAGTTACACACCGACAAAGACTGGGGCATCTCTGGGACACGCAAAACCCGCAGGGCCGGTTACAGTGAGGCCGTGTGAGCCCCGGGCCTGCTTGCTGGAGAAATTCACAGCCTGTCGCCACTGGGGTAGACCCCACATGGTGGGTGCTGGTGCCCATGCCGGGAGGCCACCCCACTGCACTTTCTCACCCACTCGGCCCGCTGTAATTGAGCCCCTTACTGTGTGCGCACTACCGCATCAGACCCAGGGCCCGGAGGGTCTGCCAAAAACAAAGTACGGTGCTTTCGTGCAACGCTGGAATTTTTACTGCCCCATCTGTTTCTAATCAAGCCATTTCATTGCTTTGTGGACTTGGCAAAAGCAGCGGCAACAGGGCTTTGCTTCGGACCCTAATACTTGGGCCACTGCAAGAGAGAGGACTGACTGATCCACTGTGCAGACACCCTTCATTTCCTTACTTCTCCCCTCTCCCCTCCCCGACCCGCTCGGTGGTTTTTTTTGTTTTGCTTTGTTTTTTTTCTTTAAGCTCCAAAATCTCCCTCAGAAAAAACGCGGTATGATACATCGCTTGGTCTGCTCACCAAGAAGTTCATTCAGTTACTGAGCCAATCCCCCGATGGCGTGTTGGATCTGAACAAGGCGGCCGAGGTGCTCAAAGTGCAGAAGAGGAGGATTTACGACATCACCAACGTCCTGGAGGGCATCCATCTCATTAAGAAGAAATCGAAAAACAACGTTCAGTGGATGTGAGTATGCGCCCGCAGTGCCCACCCCTGTGTCCAGCAGGATCGTGCCCACTTCGGCATCAGGTTCCCGCAGTCCCTGCTCCCTGCTGTATTCATGGGTACCCACGTGTCGCTCCTCCCCTCCCCTCCCCTCCTCTCCTCTGTCACTCTCTCTTCCCTGTTTAATCTCTCAGCCAGGAGGCTGTGCCTCTTAAAGAGAGACCTTCTGCTGTCCTACTGTTAAAGATGCACAGAGTTTCTATTTGCCTCCTTCAGGGTGATCCTTGTGTGTGTTCACGTGGGTGATCAAACGTACTTCCACACGTGTCTTGGGGTTATCTCTAATAGGAGCCTGGGCATTAACCAAGGCCTATGGGTCGTCTGTGTAGATGCATGATCACACAAGCCCATGTCTCTACCCATGATTCTTATGGCAGGTTGGTTAGTTTTTCTTAGACTGAACTAAGACGAGACCTATATGCCCCAGAATCTTTTCTATAAAGCAGGGTGAGCACACTTGCCGCCTGTAATCACATGTGTAATGTCATTTGTGAATTGTACGCCGAGCATCTAAGCAACCAGTATTCATTACAAGGGCCAGGAGTGAACTCTGAGAGCCTAATTGGGAGACGTACACCTGTTGTGGGGTGACTTCCACAAACTCGCCCTTCACACGTGACCTTGTCAACAGGCAACTTAAAAATCTGTCGTGACCGTTCAGTAGCCCATTTGTGGCCTGTTGTTTTAGAAAAACCTGTCAGCTATGTGTTTGTATTATGTAGCATGATACGTCTGTTACCTGTACCTCTGTTTTTGGTTGTGTGTTTTTTCCCGGTGGGTGGTGTGAAACTCTTGGGAATGACTTCAGCCTCTCACATGTCTCTGCATGTTTTGTTGTTGTATTTTAACCATTCACTCTTTCAAAGGCATAGCTTTCTATCGTTCTCTCCCGCTCTGTTTGCTTGCATGCGTGCGGAAGGCACTGCTTGCCATCTGGCTTTGAGCCTGCCCAAGAAACCCTGCCCCGACCCCCTCCCACCCCACCCCCCAGAGAAGAATGAACATCATAGTGTCTGGTCACTTAAATTCTCAGGTGTGAAAAGTGCAAGATGATACTTACGAAGGGAAACTGTGAATACATGTTTTACTTTCTAACACCTGACTAATAAACAGTGTGACCTCCCGTCACAAGAGGGGACGTTTGCCCAAAGGGCCATTTCTCCCTCCTGCCCTGAGCAGCCATGAAGAGCCTGTGTTTGGATCCCTAGGGGCTGCAGTCTGTCTGAGGACGGGGGCATGCTGGCCCAGTGTCAAGGCTTGTCGAAAGAAGTGACTGAGCTCAGTCAGGAAGAGAAGAAACTAGATGAGCTGATCCAAAGCTGCACCCTGGACCTCAGGCTCTTAACCGAGGATTCAGAGAATCAAAGATATCCTTTGTAACACTTGGTGACTGGGGGTTAGTATTGTCTTGTAGCTCTCCTAGAGCGATTGACACTCAGCTTGGGACCTAGGGTAGAGTCTTACTCTGGTCTCTTGCAAACGAGAGTGTGTGTAAGCCACGTCACGTGTTGCCTGAGAAGCCAGTATTTACACGATCTTCCTTGAACTGGCTCCTCTCATGTTTATTTTAACAGCTGGGTTGGAACCGTGTTTTAAAGCGTCTGATCCATGCGGGGCTGGGACATATGGATACACTCGTAGCGTAAGGCCATGCTATTATAGGTCTAAGGTATCCGTATTAATGTTCATGACAACATTTAGCAGATTCCTCTTTGGCTTCCCAGATTTCTGGTGGGTGTCAGCTGTCACTGTTGGGGTTCCCACGGTCTGCCTTCTTTTCATCAGATACTGTGTAGCCGTCGGAAGCTGTTGGCTCTCTCTGATTGGGCCACAGTCAGAGGGGGTGGAAATGAGTTTCCGAAAAGCATACTCCAACTTTCGAAGTACTTTATACAGATTCCCGACCCACCAGAGAACTGACCTCGGGAGCACCCCACGGCCTGAGACGGCTCAGTTCATCTACAAATATTAGCTCTGGGAGACGCGAAACTGTTTCTTACTGGAAACTCAGTGGCCCTCCCAGGCTAGGACTCTTGCTCTTCATTGTGCATGTATGCCATTCCTTTCCTCCAGACCAGAAAGGGAGAGAGACTGCTCCACTCCTGTAGCACACGAGGGTTTGGTTGTGGTTTGGTTGGGTTATCTCAATTTTCAGCAGAAGACAAAACCAATCTTTTGACTTCTCTCACCTCGACATTTTCCCCCAAAATTCTGGTTATTTTACATTTATCTTTTGCTTCCCAGGAGATCGTATGCCTCCTGCCCAATTTCTTATTTCTCGTGTCATCAGCTTGCTCCCAGAGATGCTGGACGCCATTGGCTTTGAAAAGCCACCGCATTAGTATTCTCAGACACAGAACCAGTTAGATAGGTGTGCATAGAGAGAGGAAGAGACGTATGAGGGGACTTATGACGGGCAAAATTCCCGTCATCTTTGTATTCCATTCCTCCAGAGACTTTTGAAGCGCCCCCCCCCTGTATTTTAAGGAATTGGCTCAAGAAATGGGGGTGGTTGTCCAGTCTAAAATCTGTATAGGTCAGGCCATATGCTGCAGGTTCCTGGAGTCTTGTGTGAACGTCAGACTTGGAAAGACTCATGTCTATCGTCTGCAGGAAGAAGACCCCCTAAGGAAACCCTCCTTGTTTGCCCCTAAGACCTCCAGCGGATTGGAGGAGGCCCCTCCACACAGTGTGGGGGCTCTGCTGTGGTGCAGGCCAACTGACTTCATCGCGTGTAACCATTTCAGAGCGGCATGTAGACGAAGGGTTCACCAAGCTGACACGCAAAATTAACCGTTCCACCTCCAATTCTTATCTCCTGCGGACCAAAGGATTTGCCTTATCGGCTGCTAATTAGTGACGTGGCGGCGTGGCAGCGCTGAACAGTACCACCACCACGCATGGTGGTCAGTGTGGTGCTTCCAGGACCCAAAGACGAGCTCTCGTTGGGCTGTCTCATTCACGGTTCAGTTGGGGGCCCCTCTGGGGCACATGATGGGCAACTCCCGAGAACGTGCGGTTTCCATTTGTCATCTTCTGGCCTTTAGATGCAGGGAAAGGCGACTTCCTTGTAGGAAGGCCGCTACCCCAAGAAGCAAACTCTGGGAGTTGCCAGAATGGAAGGAAGCACTTCTTAAATCTGCAAGACGAGAGAAGATGCCTGCACAGTGTATTTTCCTTCACCATTCAGCTCCCAGTTTGGTACAGCTTGTTCCCAGCTGTGTTGGAAGTTTTCTTCCTGCAGCATGTGGACGGATTGTAGAGGAGTTCTTATATTTATTAATAAGTCCTTGTCACCCAGCTTTTTGCAAGTAGGCTGTGGGAGAAATGCCTGGTTATCCGTTTTTCCCAGTGTCCGATTGAAAAAATCAGAACTCTCAAGTCTTCTGTGAAAAGACCCAGAATCCTGCTCATTGAATGTCTGCTATCTCCGCTGTTGAGACTTGAAGAAGATGGTCCGTAGAGATTCCCCCACCAAAAAATGGACGTGCAGATTTTGTATGGGGGTGCTTACCCCTTCCCACTGCCCCACCCCCCGCCCCAGGAATGGGTCCATAATTTCCGTCAGATTCCTGGGTGGTGTAAATGGTTTATGCTGAACTACGAACCTTAAGGTTATCGGTCCCAACCCACCCAGCGGTAGCATGGAAGAAAGGCCTGGCGAACTGCTGCCCATAAAGACTGCAGACAAGCACACGCCATGGAGCTGTTTCACTCTTAGTCGGGATCGGCAGGAACAGCTTGGGTTTCTTGGTTTGGTTCTAAGGGATCTGATGTCCCCAGGCGCTCTAAGCCCTGTGTCACGTTGAACTTGCCACGTGGCTCTGCTACCTGCACAGTGCCTTCCTCGAGTTGTGACTTGCTGTTCTTTCCTAGGGAGTCAGTGCAGGTTATGGATAGGAAAGCAACTGTATGTTAATTGTTATTCCGTGTCCCTGATACGAGAGGGCTTCAAAAAGCTCGTGCATGGAGAAGGAGTAATAAACGAGAATGGAACGTCGTCTGGTTTCATACCAAGTGTAAGTCTGTCCGCCCAGGCAAGCTGGCACTAATCCTTTGGTCCTCTAGTAAGTTCCATATTCCTTCTTGGTGGTCTTGGTCATTTCAGCCGCCAAGACACCGACAAGAGCTGGGACCACTAAGAGTACTGAAATAGTATCTCCCTCTTTTCCCTAATGTTTCTCATTCCGGCTGCCAAACACCTGGGAGCTGCTTTCCTCCTTGTGAACTCTGCAGCACTGATAGGGTTAATAAGATCATGCGGAGCATGGTTTTTTTCCTAGGAGAAATAATGACACTGTTCCCCAGGGGCAGCCTACACAACCAACAACCAAACTTACCGCCAGAGAGGTGATGCCGACTCACGGCAACCGTGTAAGACAGGAAAGAACCGCCCCTGTGAATGCCCAATGCTGTAGCTCTTTACAGCAGTAGACAGCCAAGTCTTCCTGTCTCCCGCAGAGGGGCTGATGTTTTCCAAACTGCTGACCTTGTGGTTCGGAGCTCAGCTCCTAACGACTACACCACCAGGGTTGTGCATGCAAAATGCAAGGAGGCTGCAAATCGTTTCTGGAAAAATCCCAGTATCTTTCAAATCCATTGTTCCACCAACTTTTAAAAACCCTCCTGTTGTGGCCATTTGCTATTCGGTGATTGGCCTGGGTGGTGCTGACACTTGCTAATCCTCATGCAGCTGATGGACGTAACGGGGTTTCCAAAGAACTATGGTGAGCGGAGAGCCTGGAATGTCTGCAAATTGCAGCCTGCTCTCATTCGATTGATTGACACCAGCCCTTCTGTCGGGGCTCACGGAAGACCTGCGTTCCAGAGCAACGTGGCTCGAAAATCGGGCAGGAGTGGGGGGGTTTGGTTTTCTGTTGGATCGTTTGCTTGACCTATGGTGCTTGCGTTTCCACCATTTGAATATCCACACGCTTTTCAGAAACAGACTCGCTAAAACTGTAACCTTTTGTTGTTAGACGGCCAACCAGAAAAGAAGATTCCGAGGGAGTCCCGTATACCCAGAGACCTAGAAAAGGAGATAGCGTTCTTTGAAATAGTGAAGTACCGATGCAGTTTCCACATGCCTGTGTTGTCGCTTTCGTAGTGGTCGCTTTGGAAGGCGGTGTGGCAAATTTCCTTAACCCTTCCCACGTTAGCGTACGTTACATATCAAGATATTCGAAAAATTAGTGGCCTTAAAGACCAAACTGTCGTAGCTGTGAAAGCCCCTCCCGAAACAAGACTTGAAGTGCCTGACCCACTGGAGGTAAGGAGCCAGCGTCTTGTCCATCCGCAACGCACTTGGGATCCCCGAGGTGGAGGCATCCTTGATTAACCTTGGACATTTCTCCCCGTCTGAAAGCTTCATGTGGCTTTCCTGTCAGTTTTACCGGTCTCCCAAATGAGTAATCATTTCCACGGTTTGCTACTTAAGGAGTGAGTGAATGTTCGGGGTGGGGGGCGGGGTGTCACAAGGCAGAGCATCCCACTGAAAGCGTTAGCGATATAATGCCCTGCTCTCCCCCAATTGTGTATTTGTCTTTTTTTATTATTATTTGCTATGTGGATAGTTCTCCCTTTGAAGCATGTAGGAAATGGTGTGTGGGTTGTTCCATAGACGGTCTCCACTATGAACAGAGGGATGGCAAGGTGTAAAGTTATCTCTCTAATCGATATTGATACATTGGAAGAATTTAGGACTCGATATGTTTGCTTTTAAGGAATCAAATTGGACTTGGGGCCAATTGATAGATCAGAATGTTAACACAATTTTAAAGGAGACTCAATTCCAACTCATTTTTTAAAAAATCTTTTCCCACAAGCATGATTAAAACTTATTAAATTCGTAAGCCCCCTTATAGGGTAGGACTTCACCATAGGTGACAATAATCTAGCTGTATGATCTAGGTGCAAGAGAATTTAAAATATCCACGTCACAATCTCTTATTAGGCTCAGTCTTTATACTTATGACTGATGCTTATTTTAAAATTCGCCATAAAAGAACCCTTCCAAAGGGCAGTGGTAATGTGGAACTACTACACGTTTGATGCAATGGAGGAGTTAAGGGGCACAGCCCACCTCATCAGTACCGCTGTTTTCACATACTGTCTTCTTTCACTCTAGAAAGTTGGCAAACTATTCTGCCACTGCCCTGATACTTAATAACTTTGGATTTTTGAGTCCTAAAGCCTCTGTTGCTACTATTGCAGCTACCAAGCTCTCTACCTTGTACAGCCAAGTAGCCACAGGCAATATACAAACAATTGTGAGAACGTGACTGTGATCCAATAAAACTTTATTTATAAAACCAATTGGAAGGCCAGGTTTGGCCTGTGCGTTTTAGGTTTCTAACTCTGCAAGAGAAGGTGATAGTTGTTGATAGAGCTGGGCGATTAGTGAAGCAGCAAAATGAAGGATGAAAATTGCCCATACTTTTTTGTTTTGGGAACTTTGCGTTCTGACTTCTGGTTCTTCTTCTGTCCGTAGAGCCTACAAATTCACTTGTCAAGTACCCAAGGGCCCATTGAGGTTTACTTGTGTCCTGAAGAGACAGAGACACACAGCCCAATGAAAACAAACAACCAAGATCACAATGGAAATATCCCTAAACCCACTTCCAAAGGTAAACGACAATAACAGTCATCGTTTGTCATTTATAAACCAAGGCAAAGAGTGAAGGTGACTGGAGGGAGCCTGTGTTGAAAGCATACGTCTGCACAGCAACCAAGCGTGTCTGTTATTGTGGTGGTTGGTAAAAGGCATGCTGACTCACTAGTGTACAGTCTCAAATCCTAACGCACAGACAGCTCGTCCTCCCACATAACCGGGCAGTGAGCAGTGACACTGTGGCCTGTCTTGGTGGACCATCAACTATCTCTGGCCACGTTCCTTTGGAGGATGTTGTCGAGACCTTTAGAGAGAGACGTGGGGACCGTTTGCAAAGAGAAGCCTGGAACCTAAAAGCTTTGGGGGAGAGGCTATGGGAGGAAAAGGCCCTAAGAAAATAAATCACAATTCCTCTCCCAGCTGTCCTTAGCAAAATCGTGGCAGTACTTTTTTTTTTTGGTGGGGGATGGGGAGGCTGGAGTCATTTCTGTTTGAAGATATATATTTAAATATCTGCCCCCTGACCCCATCACTCAGTGTATCTGTGTGATTGGGGATAATTGAGTAGGTCTGATTTAGTACTGGCAAAATACAAATACAGTCCCACAATTGGTGAAACAAAAGATTGTCTCTTTTTACCACCCCCCCCCCTTTGTGTTTTAAAAGGTACCTTCAATAAGCCAGGTGTTCAAGAAAGACATTAAAAATTGACAAGTGTCTCCCAGGGGGAGGGAGGGAGAGAGAGAGAAAGTGTGTGTGTGTGTGTGTGTGTGTGTGTGTGTGTGTGTGTGTGTGTGTGTGTTCCCCCCTTGGTCCCTTGGGGCCAGTGTGTGGGGTGGGGATTGGCAGTGGGGACTCACTGCCATTGAGTTATTTCAGACTTGTAGTGACCCTGTATTGGGTTTAAAAGAAAAGGCAGCCTCATCCTTCTCCCAAGAAGCAGCTGGTGGGTTTGAACTTCCTGTGGTGCAAACCCCCAACAAGTGAAGTAGAACAAGGACCAGTCGTTCTTTCATGCCTATTAGCACAATAGATAATCCGTCTCACAAAAGTAGTTACGATGGTCTTAAGCCAAAGCAGCATGCCCCACCCCCAAGACTTTTTGAATTTGATAGCAAGCATCGTGTACATTCTTTTCAAAGATTAACCTGATGTTTCCCTCCCATTGGTCTTCATTTCAGACTTGGCTTCCACCAACTCAGGACATAGCGACTGCTCCATTTCTATGGCAACCCTCTCTCCTCTGGCCTCTCCTGCCAATCTTTTACAGCAGACTGAGGACCAAATTCCTTCCAACCTTGAAGGACCATTTGTGAGCTTCCTGCCGCCCCTGCTCCAAGAAGACTATCTGCTAAGCCTGGGCGGGGAAGAAGGCGTCAGTGATCTCTTTGATGCTTATGATTTGGAAAAGCTCCCGCTGGTGGAAGACTTCATGTGCAGTTGATCAGGCATTGCGTGAACCCTCCCTCCAACAGTGTTTTTCTATTATGGAACCAGAACTTCTGTCAAGCGACGTTGCCCCTTCTCCCTCCAAGATAGTACCATGAAGTAAACGACACACTTCAAAACCAAGGCTGATGTTTTAACGAAAGAAAAGGAGGGGGAAAGAAACAATTTTTTGTTTGTTTGTTTGTTTGGTCTACACGCACAGTTGCGGGCTGACCTGCTCCTCCCCGGCTCCAATCTCACGGAGGAGTCAGCAAGTGAGAGCACGTGCAATCGGGTGTTCCCTGCCCGGATGGGCCTGCTGTGCCTGACGGATGGGCTGTAGACTGGGGGCTGGCCACCTGGCCCACTCGACAGCAGCGATCTTCCTGAATAGCATTTCAAGCCGTGCCTTCTCCGCAGAACGCATGTCTTTTTTTTTTTTTCTTTCTTTCTTTTTGGTGGGCTGGGGAGGGTTCTGCTACATGGAGTGGAACGGCAGGAAGTGAAACCTTGAATCATGCAAAAGGATGAAACCCATTTCTCCAGCGCTTCTTGGGAATTCTTGAACTGACTGTCCGATGCGGTGTAAGCTATGTACTGTCTTGTCACGGGAGGAGGCCAAGGAGCTGCCTCCGCTGCCTTCCATAGGAAGAACCTGTTTGCAGCTCTTTGTCACCAATGCAGAGGAAGGGTAAGAGTGCCACCACTCCACGCTCTGTGGGTTTTCCGTCTCCATAAGCCACTCCCCACTCTACTCCCGCCCACCCGCTCCCACCCCTCCCCCGTGTCTTTTTTGACATGTAAGGTTTGTTTCTAGCCACAACGCCTACTTAGGGGTTCTTGGTAGATGGTTTTAAACTTTTTTTTTAATTTATATTCGCTGCCATTGAAGCATTCCCATGGCCCCCATCACCCTTTCACGTCAGCTGTTTACTGGGAGGCAGCGCTTGCTGATTCACATGGGTGGAGCAAGAACGCCCCCCGGGAAGAGTGCACAGACCTCTGTGGTGGGGAGTTTCACAGCCTCTGCGAGGAGCCTGATCCCCTGAAGCGCCTCTTGGCTGGAGGGGACTGTGGCTTCACCCCCCCAAGTGGCCCTCGAGCTTCACCTCCCCCTCCCCCCAAGGGGCCCCTTGGTTCCAGGTCAGTCGTCCCAAGGAGCAGCAGGGATGGGTCCCTCCATCCTTGGACTTCCCAGACCCCCTCGGCCCGGGGAAAGGGCTCTCTTACATTGCACTCAGGGAGATCAGTTGGCGACGCCGCTGGGAAGGAAGACCTGCCCGTTCCGGGAGGATCGGGTGGCATTAAAGCTGAGAAGCAAAGGGACCTGTCGCTGTGTCTGGTGCCGTTAACTGTCCCGGCCACAGCCTCTTCCCCGTCCGTCTGTGAAGGAGTCAGTTGGGCCGAAGGAAGTCAGCCCCTAGACGACGAAGTACTAGGATGCCAAGGCGTCCCCCAGTTTTCTCTTTGGGATTGGTGACCGACCTTACCAATGCCCTTCGCTATGTCTACAAAGAGCTTCCACCCTGGGCAGCTGAGCACTGCCGTCTGGCACCAGACTGTGGCATAGCACCTCCAGGCCCGCTCCCTGGATAAAACCGAACGGTTGCATTGAAACGCTGCGTGGGCAGGCGCCTGGTAGTCCCTCGATGCGTAAGTGTTTCCTCGAAGGGAAATCTAAATCCCTTAGGAAAAAGAAACCGGCCAAGGAGACAGAAGGGGAAGCCCCCGCCAGTTCCCTCCAGGTGGATTTTCACAATATGCAAAGTGGTGGTGGGGCCCACCCAGGGGACACCAGCACTTTAAACTACGTGTAGGTATGCATGGGTGTGTGTTTGGGAAGCAAAACCAAGGTGCAGATGAGCCTCCTCTTTCTTCTGCAGCCTCCTCCTCGCCCTCCTCCCTCCCATACACTGGACTTGGTCCGCAATGAAGCATCGGGGCGGGGAGGCAGGGGAAGCTTTGTGTTAAGTGCCTACTGGAAAATGCACTGTGGGTTTTTTCCTGTATGGGAAACCATTTCTGCCAAGCTTTTCCCCCATTTCCCCCGTATTTATCTCATCTGGTTTAGCTGCCGCTGCCCCCAGCTTTGGGCGATTCTCCCCGCCAGCTGCACAAAGCTGACTTGTTCCAAAGTCTAGAGAGCGAGCCCACCTGGCTTAGGTCGCGCGTGTTTCTTTCAGTTTCTCCTGAAACCTTTGGGTCTGTGTCATGCTCTATTTATTGTTTTTGCAAAATGAGAGGAATACTAATATGCCGTAAACGTTCCTACCTGAGTCCCGTGTTGTTTCGGGTTTGGGGCTTTTCTTTTTTTTCTTTTTTTTTCCTTGCCAGCAAATGGGCTTACGCGAATGTCCATCGAATTAGACGCCCCATGCCGTATTCTGTTGGCGTTTGTCGTCTTTGTTTTTTTTTTTACCTATTACCTGGCACCCACAGTTAGTGCGACAGTGTTTGTGTTACTTTAAGTACTACGTCTGCAGGTCTCCTGGTACCATTGAGTTGCTGCTATTAATGCTCACACATGAAATGGCTGAGTTACAAGTGTGCGAATCATGACTGAGAAACTAAAGTCTATAACGGGCAACACATGAGCTGTCAAACAGTGTTAGGTGTTTGTTTATATGTACAGATTTGTGCATAGCGTTGGTCTTATTTAAGTTGTTAACGTAGTCGTTTCACGTTTTCATTATCTAGCAATTTTGTACAAAAGGAAAAAAAAGTAGCAATTAATTTGTAAACACTGCCAGATTATTTTCTAGCTGGTTTTGTAATTTTGTGTGTGTTTGTTTGTTTCATAATGTATTTTGGTTTTGTCCCTTGTCGCGGTCCTTGTTTTCTTGTTTGTTTGTTTTTGTTGTTCTCAGTGTAGATCTGTAAATAAGAGTGGCAGTATGTAAAGCTTTAGCTTTCAGGCAAAAGAAAGTCAGCGCTTGGTGGGTGCATGGCAACTCGTGTGTCAGAGAGGAGGACTTGCAAGGAAGATGCCTTGGGGGGAAGTCAGGTGGCAAGTGGCAGGTCGTGGGAATTTCTTTTCCTATGGGGTACGTGATTTTGTACAAAGAAAGTATCTCGCCCGAATGTGGGAGTAGGCAAACTACTAATCGGTTTAGCTTTGTGATGTATGCTAGTTTTAAAACAAAATATGTAATATAGTGTAAAGAGAGAGAGAGAGAGAGAAAGGAAAGGGAGGAAAAAAGGCGCTCTATGATGGATCTGTAAATAGGTTTGTTACAGGAGGACCTGTCCTCTGGCTGTGATCTCACCACTTCTCAAATGGGTGTAATTTGAATAAATTTTGTATGGTAAAGGAACAATAAAATGATTTTTTTAAGAGTTCAGCTTTGTGGATTTTTTTTAATGTCTTAAAGTCTCATGTTATGTATTAGTCTGGATACTTTAGAGAAATAAATCCACAAAAACTCATGTATAAGAGAAGGTTTTATATAAAAGGTTAAATGCGCATCAAGAAAACATCCCAACCCAGTGCTGCCCAAGCCCACAAGTCCATCATTAACCCATATGATGATATGTCCGACACCAATCCACAAAGGCCTCCTCCATCTCACAAAGCAGACACAATGATGTCGACTGCGGGAGGAAAGCCGAGTCAGTGAATGTGTAAGCATCTCAGTGCTGGCAGGGGTCTCCACACAGTTGCTCCAGCACCCAGGGCTGCATTGGGGTAGGTCCATGTGGCTTCTTCTCAGGAATGTCTTGCAGGACATGAGCCTTGCCAGCTCAAGCAAGGAACTAAGGCAGCGGCACCTGCTCCAACCATCTGAAAGCAAGAGACCTGAGAACTAGAAAGGCAAGGCTCACCGATCCATTTATCCCTCCACCCTTCAATTAACCCCACATGTGTTTATCTGCCACAATAAACTACCTCATGGTAATATGGTTTTTAAAGACATCCTCTTAAGAAGTTGGCGTTTCTGGGTAGTGCAAAAGGTCTGGCAGTTCCCTGCAAGCTGAAGAGTTGGCAGGTACCTCAGAGAATAGGTCTGGTGACCTGCTTTCAAACCCCATAGAGCACAGCTCTGTTCAAGTCATGTATGGTAACCATGAGGTGAAGTCAGCTGGTTTCTCAGAAGTTAGAGGAGAGGTTGAATGAAAGCCCAGGCATCTCATGCCTCACCCTGTATCTGGAGCTGTGAGGATGTCGAGCGAATACTTTGGGGGTTTGTGGTGGTCCAGGTATGCCTTGACATAGACCCGCTACCACCTGCAGAGACTGCTCGCTGGCACTGAAGAAAGGTGATTACAAGCGTAGGTTAACTTCTCACGAAAGAGCTGAAACATTTTCATTCTCAAAACTAGCAACTAGCTCCTTTCTTTTCTTGGCTCTTTATTTCGGGTAAATGATACCTATTCTAAGACTGAGTTTTTGGGGGTATCTTTAACTGCCATGTCAGTATCAACACAGGAAATCTGAAGTTTCCTGGACCCCCATCCTTCACCTCAAAGGCCATTGCGCGGCACATGTATCTCGTGTGTATCGTCCAAAGCCCAGTTGTTTCCTACATGTAGGAATGCACATGGTTTCCCTGTGAATCATATGCAAATATGCGATTCCATTGTTTCCCACTAAATGCATCTCCTGTTTTCCATGTGAACCGTTAGTGTGGTTAGGACGCCATCCAGTCCGTTCCCAGTCACGAGATCGGAGTTGGGAAGCAACGTCATAGCCAACCCAAAACTAGTTGTGACCTGCAACAATCCAATACTGTGTTTGTTCGACATTTTGTGCTACGGAGCATGTTGCTGCTCTTAGTGGGTTCCAACTCGGCGACCCGGGGACAACAAAGGAACACTGCCCACCCACACAGGTTGAGCCTGTTGTTGCAGCCACTGTGGCTCTGGGTCTACCTCTTGGATCCTTTCTCTTGTCTGCTGCCCCCGCCCTTCTCCAGGGACTGGGCTCTCCCATCGCCTCACACGCGTGGTGAAAATGGGACAGTGAGTAAAGACGACCGCAGGAGAATGGAGACATTGGCTTTCATGCCGTATTCATAACAGCTCCACGCACACAAGCCTGTCTGAAACCTGCCTCGTTCGGGTGTCAGCGCTGAAACCAGGGGCCGGCTCTCCCCAGTTGACTTACTGTTTGAATTCACACAAGCCTCTGGAAGATTCCGTGCAACATTCTCTAGTGTGATTTCCTCCAGCTCTTGCACACCGCTGTTCATGCGGAGATGGCTGTCACTGTTCTCAAACTATGTGGGCGACAACACTGCCTGAAGTGGAACCCATTGAGAACCCAGGCAGGGTGACTTTTTCTTCTGTCTTTTTCCCTCCTCTTAGAAGACGTAGAAAAAAGAGAAAGGGGGGCGGGGTGGAAAGGATCTGTTTTGTTTAAATAAAGAGTCACATTGGCAACAGTTTCCAAATAGGATATCCCATTTCCTCCTTGAGAAGCAGAGCCTCCTTCCTGTCCAGACCACTTTCCAGCTTCAGGGCGTTTAAGACCGTTTTTCTGCATCCTCCAACTCTGGGGCATTTGCACTGGTTAAAGCCTAGCATCGCCCAGCACATCACTGCGAAGTCCTACGCCTTCTGGTGCCGCTCCACAGTTTAGGCAGTAACTTCCTATGCCTTGTCTCTTCATCTACGGCCATTTGTAACGGATGGCCTCAATGGCAAAAGTAACAAATGAATCCAAAATGACAGACCACTGTGTGGGCAGTACTATAAATGGCAGGGACAGGGGTAGACACAATTCAGCTGTAGCTGGAGCCCTAAGTGGTAAGAAAGCACTGCATGTCCCCTTGAGATCACATCGACTGAGTCCAGTGAACAAAAACTGGGGCATTCCAAAAGCGAGCATGTTAAAGTTGTGTGTGTGTGTTTTGTAAATACCCCTGAACGGTCATTTGTCGTCGCTGATACAGTAAACCATATGATGGTCTGGTTCAGAATGGTTATCTGCCTCGTGAGTGTTTTCAGCCTACTAAGACCTAGTTTGCCCTTCTTGATGTGTTCCAGTTCATGTCTGATGACTTCCGCTTCCCCTAGGTTGATGCTTCATACGTTCCAAGTCCCCATTATTCATAGTGGTCTACAGTCGTTCGCAAATGGCGGTCTCCAGAACTCCTCTCCATCCATGTCGTTGTGGGGGGACTGCTGTGAGAGGCGGTGCTTCCTCGGTCAGACGGGTGCCTCTCAGCCTGAGGGGTATTTCAGACCGCGCTCCACGGATGGATGTTCATGAGCTTTTCCAAATCTGACTGTTTCGCCGCTACATTCAGGGGCTAAGTCCTCTGAAGTGGCTAGCCCATTTCTTTGACCTAGCCCGTGCTTAGCCTGAAACCTGCACCAAAAGCTGGGGTGACCTTGCTGGTAATTGAAATGCCAGGGACTTGCTTCCAGAAGCGCAGCATCAGGCAAGCCACCATAGTACCACAAACTGACACCATGCTGTGGTGAGCATCCCATCTGGGGACTGGGTTCTCTTTGGTATTTTATTGAGCTCGTATTTGCGGTAGTTAATTTTATGTCAACTTGAAGGTGTATGAAAGGGTAGGGGTGCCATCCAGCCTGTCCATCAGGCTGCTAGCTCCTAAGGAGGACACGAGGAGCCTCGTTCTCACTGCCACTCCACTGCCCTGCTTGTGAGACTCGTGGCCACCCTGAGAGTTACCAGGGCCCTGCCATGTTTCCACTGACCTTGGATCCATCCGATTGCACCCACCGGCCTGCGCTCTTCCTGCATTCCGCCTCAGTGCATTGGCTGCGTGAGTGTGAAGAGGGCTCATGGACTTGATTGGACTGGGCTGGAATGCCTTCTTGAGATATAATCCCTTGTCATTGGATTTGTCGACCCCGCCTACCACGGTGTGTTATATTAATGAGACATCAATGATGCGTCTTCAACTGATCTCTTCTGAGATAGAAGAGGAATTAAACAAGCAAGCGAGCAAGCACAGATGGGGAAGAGAGATGCCAAGCCGCATAAACACCGGCCAGGAGAAGACATTCCATCAAAAAGAGGATCTTCCTTGAGAGCCCGCAGAAAGAGAAAGTTTGCCGTAGAAGAAGCTCCCTGGACTCAGGTTTCCAGCCGCCTAAACGGAGAACTAACGTGTTTGTCAAAGCCACCCACTAGTAGTGTGTCTGGTACAGCCACACTAGATAACTGAGACCCAGATTAAAACAACAGCCTTGATAAAGTGGAAGAGATAAGAATGCTGAAAACTACACTAATAACTGTACCACGCGTGCACCACAGAGATAAGGAAAACACAATGTGAGAGAAATGTCAAAAGATACAGACCAAGAGTTTCATCTTCTTTTTCATGTCAAAAGCAAATCGAAAAAGGATTTTTTTGGTTTTGTAGCTAGAAGGCCTTGGTTGAAAGAGTTCTACTTCACCTTTGTAACATTAAATTGATCATAAATATTATGAAACAGAGACATGGTTAGGGCCCAATAACACATCATTTTCACGTGTCATGAGAAGCTGCTATGTTCTCACAAGCCATTCGGAAACTTTCTAGTTCAAGGGCAGTACCAAAACAGGTGGAACTTGGGCCAGATTTGGCCCATAGACCATAATTTGTCAACCCTTAGAATGGAGAACAAGATTGACCCAGCAGTTGACAATGACTAAAGGTGAGCAGCAGTAAGGAAGGTGAGCCCATTCTATTAGTCCCTCTTCTGGGTACAAGTTTTGTCATTTCCATTAGAGCACATTTTAAACCTTGTTAAAAAGGTTAGTCACTTTGTCAGTTTTTAAAATTTAGTTATAGGTCAAATAAATAGAAAAATATAAAAACAAATAAGAAATCTGAACAATCCTATAGCCACGCTATTAAATTAGTAATTAAGGTCTTTCCATTAAAAATACAAAGCCCATTTTAGGCCAGTGGACATCCCCTTACAGAAGGGTCAGGGGAGGAGACGAGCCAGTCAGTGTAGCAATGGTGAAACATTACAACTTTCCTCTAGTTCCTAAATGCTTCCTCCCCTCCCACCCCATCCACTATCATGATCCAAATTCTACCTTACAAATCTGGCTAGACCAGAGGATGTACACTGGTACAGATAGCAACTGGGAACACAGGGAATCCAGGGCACATGATCCCTCAGGACCAATAGTGAGAGTGGAGATACTGGGAGGGTCGAGGGAGGGTGGGTTGGAAAGGGGAAACCGATTACAAGGATCTACATGTAACCTCCTCCCTGGGGGTCGGATAACAGAAAAGTGGGTGAAGGGAGATGTTGGACGGTGCAAGATATAGCAAAGTAATAATTTATAAATTATCAAGGGTTCGTGGGGAGTGGGAGGGAGGGGAAAACTAGCTGATGCCAGGGGCTTAAGTGGAGGCAAGTATTTGAGAATGTTGAGGGCAATGAATGTACAGATGTGCTTTACACAATTGATGTATGTATGGATTGTGATAAGAGCTGTATGAGCCCCTAATAAAGTGATTTTTAAAATAATAAAAATAGTGTCTAGTATGATAAGCCAGAAGAAGAAGTAGATGGTGCCTGGCTGCACCTACCAACCACTGACAAGGAACACAATGGAAGGTCCCCGTTAGACGGGGTGAAAATGTAGAACGAAAGTCAAATGCATTACAAAGACCAGACCTACTAGTCTTATAGCGACTCCCGGAACCCGTGAGACCCTGTGTCACCTTTCTGAGACAAAACTAGCTACCTTGCAACCAAGTGATAGACAGTCGTTAGAGGAATAAACGATAGCACCAGCAAGGAATGTATTCTGAAGAGCAACTATACAAGAGAGCAAAAGGCTCCCAACACATTCCCAGGAGCAACGTGTGGCGGGGAGGGACAAGGATAGGGGACAAATGGAAACCGGGAGCCCAGCATGGCAATGGGAAGACTGCTGACACTGTGGGGATGGTGACGAATGTCAGGGGACAACTTGTGAACGATTGAATGGGAAAGTAGCTTGCCAGCAAAACTTGCACCTAACGCACAACAAAACATCCACACATAAATACCCAGGTAAATTTGTAGCCAAGAGCTAACCTTTCAAAGAATCAATTATTGTCATTTTAAAAAGAGCTCGGGATTGAAAAGAGGATTTGCATCCAAACACTTAGGTCAATCTGTTCCTAATAAAGTCAGTACAAAGAAGGAAAACCAGGTGCCCGTCTTAGGAACACAGGTGGAAAAATCCTCAACCAAATATTAGCAAACCAAACCTAGCACACAAAGTGACACTGACAAAGTTGATTTAGCCTAGGAATATAAGGGTGCTTTTATTCTATAAAATCCACAAATACCATTTACTAAAATTACCAAAATAAAATAGGAAAGTCTTGCTATCATCTCAAAACACGCAAAGGGAGCATTTGAGAAAATGCAAAATCCATTCCTGACAGGAAGTATTCGGAGACAAGGAACAAAAGGGAATTTCTCGATCAGGTAAAGGTCACTATTAGCTACTATTAGCCTATCCACTCCCCCAGCCAAGTGAGTGGGGGGAAAAGTTGGGATTGACCTTACAAAGTTGGGCGTCACATGGAAGAAGCACACCAGCCTGGGTGATCATGAGGTGTCAAGGAATCAGGTATCAAAAAATCCAAAACAACTATATTGATGTGAACAAGGGGGGTTGGAGTAGAGACCCAAAGCCCATCTGGAGACAATTGGACATCCCCACCACTGAGGATTACAAGGACGGGATGGTTCAGCCAAGGTGTGGCATAGCTCGGACGAATCACACGTCCTTCCTCTGGTTCCTCAATGCTTCCTCCCCCACTACCATGACCCGCTTCTACCTTACAAATCTGGCTAGACTGGAGAACACAGTACAGATAAGGGCTTGCAACACATAGAATTCAGGACAGATAAACCCCCTAGGAACAGTCGTGGAGGTAGCGATGTCATGAGGGCAGGGGGATGGTTAGGGAGGGGGGAGAAGGATGGATATATAGCACCCCCCCCAAGGAGATGAATTACAGAAATGTGGGTGAAAGGAGACAATGAACAGTGTAAGGTATGAAAATAATAATACATAATTGAACAAGGATTCATGAGGGTGGGAAGCAAGGGGAAAAGGAGCTAATGGTGGTGGGGTGGAGAAAATGAGCTGATATCAAGAGCTCAAGTAGAAAGGAAATGCTTTGAAAACAATGATGGCAACATAGGTGCAAATGTGCTTGATAGGATGGATGAATGTATGGATTGTGGTAAAAGTTGTAAGAGCCCCCAATGGAAGTAATAAAAAAAAGAGGAGCTGATACCAAGAGCTCAAGTAAGAAAATGTTTTGGAAAAAATGATGGCAGCATATGTACAACAATGCTTGATACAATTGATGTGTGGAAAATTAGAAGAACTGTAAGAGCCCCCAATAAAATGATTTTTTTTCAAGTTGGGCGTGGCATCGAATCAATCCCAACTCAGCAACATGATATGGGATTCCCAGGGCTCCAAATCTCTACGGGAGCAGACGGCCTCATCTTGCTCCCTCCACCTCATCAGCTGGTTTTCAATTGTGACCCATTAGAAGCAGTGCTTACAGTGTTTGAAGACAAGATCATTCAAGAGGTCCTCGTGAATCTACGAAAGCAAATAAAAAGGCATACGGTTCAAAAGTGAAGAAACAAAGTCATTACTTAGAAATGATATAATCCTTTACAAAAGCAACAGAGCTGAGAGGTACATCGTTCTACATAAACAGGTTAGCAAGGTGGCAAAACGGTTAAAAAGAGCAACATTTAAAAGACCAGTTACATTTCTATATAGCAGTAACAAAATATTAGAAAATACAATTTCTCAAAAGATGATATTTATTTCTTGTAAAGATGGTATTCATAATAGTAACAGAATAGAAACCAAACTCACTGACTCATCGTGACCCTACAAGACAAGGTGCAACCACCCCTGTGAATTTCCAAGACTGTAACTGTTTACAAGAGCAGAAAGCTCCTTCTTCCATAGAACAGTTGGTGGTTTTGAACTGTGGACCTTTTACTTCGTGGACTAACTCCTAACCACTATGCCACTAGGGATCCCTCCTGAGAATACAAGCTAAAATAAATGAAACCAAAGACATAAAAAAAAATACTTGATAAATAAGGATATGGTAAAGACACAGCTTCTTCTCAAGTTGATCTGGAAATTCAATGCAGAGTAAATCCCAGTAGTTTTTTCCCAAGGAACTACGCATGAGCAACTCTCAAAGGGTGACCATGAGTTGGAATCAACTCAATGGCAGTGAGAGAGAGAGAAACACGGAGCAGACGGCCTCATCTGCTCATTAGATTGGATGCATCGCTGACATGTATTCAGCAGCTTACCTGCAGGCTAACCTTCCTGGGATAAGACTGCACTGCGATGCACTGGCTGAGAATCAAACCCTGACCTGCATGAAAGGTGAGAATCCTCCCACTGCACCACCACGGTCTCCTAGGTGTTGACATATTAATAAAAACAAAACATGCTTGAGTGGATTCTGATTCATGACAAGGCCAGGTGCTACAGTACAAACCAGGATGGACTGAGCACCCAGAGAGCTTCCATAGATACCTCCATGTCAGGCTGCTGCCTTTTTTGATTGGTTATTTTTGTTGTTAGGTCCACCCATAGGGACCCTCTCTCTGCACAACAGAATGAAGCACTACCCCGTCCTGCACCCTCCTCACAATCGTTCCTAAGCTTGAAGCCATTGTTGCCCAATCCGTCCCATTGAGGGCCTTCCTCTCTTTTACTGCCCCTCCAATTTACCAAGTATGATGCCCTTCCCCAGGGACTGGTCTCTCCTGATCACATGTCCAAAGTATGTGAGGCAAAGCCTTGCCATCCTTACTTCTAGCGAACATGCTGGCCATACTTCTTCCAAGACAGCTAGGTTTGCCCTCTTGGCAGTCCATGGCACTTTCAATATTCTTCTCCAGCAGCACTGGTCAGACGCGTGGATGGATGGGTAATTTCGCAAAAATACTAGGGAAAAAAAACACCTGCGGTATGAAAGTCCTTTCTCAGATGATTGAGTATTTCTGGATGCTCTCTCATCTCTGAATTCCACCAGAGACCTTCTCTCAAGGGAGTTGTGGTGACACTACAGGGAGGCATGGGGCTGCGCCCCCTCCAGTGCTCTGTCAGAGAAAGCCCTGGCCGTCCATCCGCATCTATCACGGGGCCAGAGTAGGAAATCCGATTAAAAAACCACTGCCATCAGTCCACGCTGACTCTTAGCAACCCGCTGTGGGTTTACAAGTCTATAACTGTTTCCTAAACTAAAATTACAGGGCATTTTCTTCATAAAATCACCATTTTCCCCTCTCGTATTTTTTCAGGGGATTAATTTTGTGACTGGAAAAATTTTTTTTTAATTCTTGTTAAATTACAACTAAGTCGATTTTAGGTGTGTCCTAGTAGAATTATGCTCTGTGGGGATTTTGATGGCTGATTTTGTGGGAAATAGATCACCAGACCTTCCGTGACTCCTCAGCCTGGGCTTCAACCTCCAACCATTCATTTAAGCAACCAAGTGCGTGACCCAATTTTTAAATTAGCTTCTACTGCCACTGAACGTGGACCACATCTACAAAGCAATCATTTATGGAAACTTCTCACTGTAAGCTATTTTTTCCTCCAGGACAAGGAGGTGATGTGATAATAACAGAGAGAAATGGAAATCACACTTTGTCCCCTTTTGATTGTAATATGTATCATGGAAAGCTACCACCCTTGAGACTGAGTGTTGAGTGTGGAAAATCTCAATGCAAAGTAGCTTAGTAGCCTGGTAGGCTTCCTATTGCTTCAATGACCAGAAACAGGCTGCAGTGGAGCCTCCCAACCTGCAATGTATAGAAGTCTAATGAAGGAGCGAGCGGACATAGGTAGGATTCTCTTCTTCTATATGGGAAAGCCTGACTCAATTCTCCGCCAAGGCACCTCATGTGTAGCTACCACCTTAGAGGCCACTGTGATGCTGGAAAGGCTTCAGGGAAGCTTACAGAAGAAAATGGACTAGGAAGAAAGGCCCGGGAGAGCTACTTCACAAACTCAGCCACTACGACCCACTGAATCACAATAGTCCCATATGCAAAACTCTGTGAAGACTTTCATTGGGCGGTGCACAGGATGATCCCGCGTCCGAGGTGAACAAGCGCCACGGCAGCTCCGAACCTGCTTATGGAGGCTTTCCGGGTTCTTTTGAATGAATATTCTAAAGACTATCAGGCATGGGTGTTTAACAGGTTGAGAGATAAGCACAAAGTTCCTTCTCACTTGCTTCTGGTTTTTTATAAACATTATTAGGACTGTGACTGCCATGTCGGTTGACAGAGCCAATCATCAGCTTGACCTTGAACAATCCACCTGTGTCACCTCATCAATTGCAATTCCCTCAGGGCACCAGCACTTACCTACTTATCTCACTTCCTCCCTGGTTCTTGTGTCCACCCCAACTTCTTTCCCAACCCACTGAACTTGGCCGCTGGGTAAATGTGGCCCTTCTGATCTGCCATGGTTGGTTATTCTACCGGAGGGATAGGTTCATCAGGCTCTCTCTGATCAGTAAGCCTAGTCTCTTCTATGACTTTGAGTTTTGCTCTACACTTTTCTCACATCTCCCCAGGACTTTTTCATGGGATCTGGTTCAGAGCAGTTGGTCGTGGTAGGCGGGCACCATCTAGAGCTTCTAGATAGAGACTGATGTTTGTGTGGCCCATTGGTGTATTGGCATGATTGTTTCCATGTGGTTCTATTTCTCTTCCTGGGTCTTTGCTCCTAGTTTTACTTCTCCTTTCAGTTCTAACACCACCGAACAAAGGGCCCCCTCTAGAAGTCAACTGAAGGTCTGAGTGGAAAAACACATTTAATTGGGAGAGCAATTAATTAAAATTAAAAGGAGAGCAATTTACACTGGCTTGGAAAAACAACAACAGCAAGTTGCCGGGAGGTATTTTGACTTTTGTTTTGCATTGAATGGTAACTGCAAAGAGGGATTCAAAAAGGGAAGGAGTGTGGGAAGCAGCTCACATGAAGAGCTCGTGTGTGCACATGCGTGTGCTCAAATAAACTTTAATTACACAACTCGTTAGTTTTGTAAGGCCAGACCATCTCTTTCTCCCCAAAGGGTATCCAATTTGATCACCATTCTCGAAGGTTAAAAAAATGATGAGCCTCCAGGCCAGACAGGGCCCCAACAATACATAGTTCCTGTACACACTCATTCACTCCACTTGGTTTTTTTCCCTGGCCCCAAACACTGCTTCAGGTTAAGTGCAATCTGCTAACCAAGTGGGATGGGGGCTTGGGTCTGAGCAGGCCCAACAGTGGGCTGTGCGAAACCTCAGCACATCCTCCAGAGAAGTAACGACGGTGTCAAAACGGAGAGAAACATCTTAAGAATCAACGCTGTCCAGCACAAACCCTCTAGATCTTTCCCAAGCGGTCTCTTCTTCCTCTCTGGTCATGATTGTAACTGGCACAAAGAGTAGAAGGGACTGGCCGAGTGTCACAGGCGTGCAGAGTCAGGCGAATGCACTCAGATGTTGGGGAGCTGCAGCTGTGAGGGCCTAGAGGCTGTGGCACTGGGGTATTGGGCTGAGTTCTCCAACAATGCATTTACTGGGGGAATGTAAAACGGCTCTTTCCAGGATCATTTAAAAGGAAGAAAGTGAGTCTTTGCTCTCTTAAGAAAGTCCAGCAAGAATTTTGACAAGTGTTTTCTTTGCTTGTTAATTCACACTTTTCCCACAAAGGGCTGTGACATAAAATAAATTTGAAAGTAGTAGTTAGTGAGCCAATTAAAACGTGCAAATGAGAGCTATTGCTCAAGATCAGCTATAAACAGGAAGGCATCAGCGTGCAAAATGCTCAGTCGGGCTGAACATTGGCTAGGAAAGAAACCCTAATCCAACTCCAGACTGTCTAGAGCCAACCCAGAGACAGGCTAAAATTAACCAGGGAGCTGCAGAGGCCTAGCTATCCATGGCTCGGAGACCAATTATCCATCTCTCGCTAGCTCTTCAGAGAGAACTGTTAAAGAACTTGCCTTTTAAAAAACAAGCGTCCCGTGAGCACATGCATATACTAGGCGACTTCTCAGAGTGTGTCCTCCTTCACAGTGAAACCACGGGGGGCAGACTGCTTTCACATGATATGCAAAGAAGAGCATGGGCTTTTCTGTAGAAATTAGAATGGAAGGGAAGGGTCTGCCTCTTGGATCTTTGGTGCCACACTGGGCTGGGCAATGACCTCCCAACCGAGAGATCAGTTGTTCGAAGCGACCAACCACTCTGCGAAAGAACGATCAGACTTTCTACTCCTGTAAACATGTACAGCCTTGGAAACCCACTGGTTTCCAACCCACTTGCTATGAGTCAGAATGGACTCGATGGTGGAGAATTTGGCGAGTTTGGGTCTGCGTTGTGAATGGAGGTGCCAAGGGAAACATCAAAAAAGACATTTTTAAAAGGATCATTCACGATGGCGCTAGAGAACAGCAGATCCGAAGACTTGTGGGATTCCTGGAAGACAGCACACTGTCAGGAAACCAGAGAGAGAGCTGTGGCCAAAAAGCAAATGGGGGAAAGCACGCAGCTGCAGTGCTACTTAAAGGGTGACGACAGATTTCCCCAAGGAAACCCCAAGTTCCCTGACAGAAGACAGAGCAAAAGAGAGGGTGCTGGAGGCCTCACCTTGCCATTTAGCAACAGCCTGCACTCGGGAGGGCTGCAGCGGGTGCCCCTCCTGTCCAGCCTGACAGCCAGGCCACGATCGATCGTGAGGGGCAGTCCTGTGAGGGATTGTTTCCAAGCCACTTGATGAATGTGCAAGCAAAGGTTAGGGTTTGAGTCAGAATTACTAGAATTACTCAGCAAAGCGAGGGTGAGTCAAGAGAATTCCGGGCTGTGGCCCCAAGCATGCTGCTCTTGTTGTTAGCTGCAGTGGAGTGGGCCCCGGCTCCGGGAGATGCCGTGCACAGTGGAAGGAAATGAACACTGCATGGCTCTGTACCCACCATCCCTAGGATGGGCTGGGACACTGGACATTGTTACTCGTAGGGTTTTCATTGGTTGCTTTTTGGGGAAGTTGAGTGTCAGGCCTTTCTTCCTAGACTCTTTCTCTACAGCAGGAGTTAGTCAGCAAAGCTAGCTGGGGAGCCATATGCAGCACTTTGGAAAAATTGGAAAAGTTAAAGGATGCTATTCAGATTGCGGTGATTTCAATTGTTAGTAAAAATATATTTATGGCTCTCAAATAATTTTTAAATTGTTGTGAAGGGTAGGACTGGCTCTTCTGTCTGAGAAGCTTGCCGACCCTTGGTCTAGAGCACAGATTCCCAGACTTATTTGACCTACCACCTCCTTTTCAGAAGAAAAAACTACTCAGTGCCCCTGACAATTAAAATAACTTGAAGTCTAGTCCATAATCCAGAATAAAGTCTAGAGAGACCTTCTGGCTCATTCTTGATTAATATCCTAATTAAAGACTACTAGGTGATAGAATAAATTAAAAATGAAATTAAATAATCCCTTGAATCAAATGAGGATGAAAACACAATGTACCAAAACCTTTCAACACAGCAAAAGCAGTACTCAGATGGCATTTATAGCAAGAAACACAGACATCGGAAAATAAGAAAGGAACAGAGACAAAATCAACATCTTACCCTTACATCTCCAACAATAAGAAAGAGAGCAGCAAATTAAGCCTACACCTATCAGAAGAAAAGAAATTATAAAGATTAAAGCAGAAATTGATGGGGGAAAAAGTAAAACCCAGTAAGTTATGAACCTGGCGAATTCTTTGAAATAATTAATGAAATCCACCAACTATTGGCAAAGCCAACAAAGGAAAGCAGGAGAAGATGCAAAGAACACGAATAAGAAATTGAGTAGGCTACAACCAAACCAACAAAAATGAAACGGTTAAGTCTATGAAGAACAACAAATTTAAAACTAGAGAAAATGCACAAACTTTTAGAAATAGCCTATCTACCTAAACTAACATGGACTGAAGTAGACAACCTACACAGATTTATAACCAAAAATAAGAAAGAAAGGGGAAAAATTAAGAGACCATGTAAAAACAAAAAGAAACCAATAACCTCTCAACAAC
This sequence comes from Tenrec ecaudatus, assembly GCF_050624435.1. Classification (NCBI taxonomy): domain Eukaryota; kingdom Metazoa; phylum Chordata; class Mammalia; order Afrosoricida; family Tenrecidae; genus Tenrec; species Tenrec ecaudatus. The sequence goes on along the minus strand of NC_134530.1, from coordinate 318,617,698 downwards.
AAAAAGGTCCTAATCACAAAGCTTCCATGGAAACTTCTACCAAGCATTCAAAAAAAGATCTGACACCAATCCTACTGAAACTATTCCAGAACATATGCAAGGAAGGAATATTCTCAAGTGTATTCTATGGAGAAAGCATAACCTGATACCAAAGCCAGGAAAAGAAAACACAGACACCATACATACATACATACATACGGACATACATACATACACACGTACATGCATACATACACATATATACATGAACATAGGGACACAGAAACTCTCAACAAAATCCTAGCTGAAACAATACAGCTCTATATCAATAATAATAATACATCATGACAAAAGGGGATTCATGGCAGGTATGCAAGGCTGGGTCAGCATTAGGAAAGCAATCAACATAATCCACCTCATGCATAAGCTACAAGATAATAACCACATGATCATATCAACTGATGCAGAAAGGGCATTTGAGGAAACCGGTATCTAGGCCTGATTTTTAAAAGTCTCAGAAAAATAACAATAGAAGGGGGACCCTCAACATAACTAAAATCTAGACAGAATGCCAATGGCCAACATTACTTTCCGTGGAGAGCGACCTGAAAGCATCCTCCTTCTGAACAGGAATCTGAGAAGGATTCAATATCGTGCTGGAAGTCAAGCCAGAAAAACAAAGCAAAAATCTTATCCAGATTGATAAGAGTGGAGCCAAACTACCCCTTCTGTAGATGACATCATCCTATACATAGGAAATCCGAGAGAATTCACAAGAAAGCCACAGGGACTAATGGAAGTGACAGGGCACAAGATCAATCTACATAATGATGAATCTGGGAAATGCCTCATAATATGAATGGAGCTGGAGGACACTGTGCTGAGTAAAATAAACCAATCGCCAATGGGAAAATATTGTACAAGACTGCTATTACAGGAAACCATGAAATATTTTCACACCGAAAGAAATTTTCTTTGATAGTTACCTAGGGTGGAAGGGAGAGAGAAAGAGTAAAGGGAGAGAGGCAGAAAGAGAAAGCGAGATTGCCATGTTCTTTATGTTTGCTTGTCTGAGAAGAACTTGTGTGTCACTAAAGACTTCAAGTCCATTTCAGTCTCACTTAGATTTCTCTACACTGAAAAAAGAAATCAGGAAAACAATACCATGTAGAACAGCTCTGCCAAAGATGAAAGACTTAAGGATACAATTGCTTAACCAGAGATACAAAAGAAGATTCTAAAATACTGCAACAACCCAAAGTTGTTGTTAGATGCCATCAAGTCCGTTCTGACCCATAGCAACCCTGTGCACAACAGAACAAAGCACTGCCTGGTCCTGTGCCGCCCTCACGAATGTTTCTGTGCCTGAGCTCATTGATGCAGCCGCTGTCTCACTCCATCTCATTGAGAGCCTTTCCTCTTTTTCATCGCCCGTCTACTTCACCAAGCATGATGTCCTTCTCCAGGGACGCTCTCTCCTGACATGTCCAAAAGTAAGTACGATGAGGTCTCTCCATCCTTGCCTCTAAGGAGCACTCTAGGCATACTTCTTCCAAGACAGATTTGTTTGTTCTTTTGGCGATCCATGGTTCTTTCTTTTTTAAAAGAAATCATTTCATTGGGGGCTCATACAGCTCTTGCCACAATCCATCCATCCATTGTGTCAAGCACATTTGAACGTTTGTTGTCACCATCATTCTCAAAGCATTTTCTTTCTACTTGAGACTTTGGTGTCAACTCCTTATTTTTTCCACTCCCTCTCCCTCCCTCCCTTGATAATTTATAAATTATTATTGTTTTTTCATGTATTACACTGTCCAATGTCTCTCTTCCCTCACTTTTCTGTTTTCCTTACCCCAGGGAGGGGATTATATGTAGATCATTGTGATCTGTTCCCACTTCCTCCCCCACCTTACCCTTACCTTCCTGGTATCTCTACTCTCATTATTGGTCCTGAGGGTTTTATCTGTCCTGCTTCCTTATGTTTTCAGCTCTTTTTTTTTCTCCTAGTTTTTTTAAATGTTTTATTAGGGGCTCATACAACTCTATCACAATTCATACATACATCAATTGTGTAAAGCACATCTGTACATTTATTGCCCTCATCATTTTGAAAACATTTGCTCTCCTCTTAAGCCCTTGGCATCAGGTCCTCTTTTTTCCCCCTCCCTCCCCTCTCCCCCTCCCCAATGAGCCCTTGATAATTTAGAAATTATTATTTTGTCATATCTTGCTCTGTCCGAGGTCTCCCTTCACCCACTTTTCCGTTGTCCATCCCCCAGGGTGGAGGTCACATGTAGCTCCCCAGGGTGGAGGTCACATGTTGTCCATCCCCCAGGGGGGAGGTCACATGTAATCAGTTCCCTCTTTCCAACCCACTCTCTCTCTACCCTCCCAGTATTGCCACTTACACCCCTGGTCCTGAAGGTATCATCTGCGCTAGATTCCGTATTTCCAGTTCCTATCTGTACCAATGTACATCCTCTGGTCTAGACGAATTTGTAAGGTAGAATTGGGATCATGATAGTGAGGCAGAGGAAGCATTAAAGAACTAGAGGAAAGTTGTGTGTTTCATCAGTGCTATACTGCATACTGACTGGCTCATCTCCTCCCCATGACTCTTCTGTCAGGGGATGTCCAGTTGCCGACAGATGGGCTTTGGGTCTCTACTCTACACTCCCCCTCATTCACAATGATATGATGTTTTTGTTCTTTGATGCCTGACACCTGATCCTATCGACACCTCATGATCACATAGGCTAGTGTGCTTTGTTGCTTCTCAGCTAGATGACCACTTGTTTATCTTCAATCCTTTAAGACCCCCAGATGCTATTATCTTTTGATAGCCGGGCACCATCAGCTTTCTTCACCACATTTGTGTATGCACCTGATTTGTCTTCAGCGATTGTATCAGGAAGTGAGCATCATGGAATGCCAGGTTAATAGAACAAAGTGTTCTTGCATTGAGGGAGTACTTGAGTAAAGGCCCAATGTCCATCTGCTACCTTAATACTAAACCTATAAATATATGCACATAGATCTATTTCCCCATCATCATATAAAAATATATTTACATATGTGCAGGCTTGTATTTAGACCTCTATAAATGCCTTTGCCTCCTAGTTGTTTCCTCTATTTCCTTTGATTTTCCTCTTGTCCCACTACTGGGGACTTCCGGGAAGATGGCGATGGAGTGACACATACCAGAGAGATTCTGCAGAATCCCCTTGTCCCACTATCATGTTCAGCCTTCATTTGGGTTTCAGTAATTCCTCTCAGTTACATTGCCCTTGATCAAGCCCTACCAGGCCTCCTACACCCTCCTCAACATCGATTTTGGATCACTTGTTCCCTTGTCCATGGGGTTGGTAACATCCACTTCCTTTCCCCCACCTCCCCCTCTCCCATGTCCCGCTGAACCGTCAGTCCCATTGTTTTCTCCTCCATATTATTTATCCCACCTATTTTATCTAGATAGACCTGAAGAGATAACAATATGCACAAAACACAAAGTAACAAAACAACAACAATAAAACCAATGACAAAAAAAGAAAAGCCCGTAAATAGTTCAAGATCTGTTTGTTCACCTTTCTGAGTGTTTTCTGGTCAAGCCTGATGGGGTGCCACGCCCTGGCCCCACAGTCTATTTTTGGTATTCCCTGGGGACTCCGTTGCTCTGTTCTCCTTACTGTTCTGTTGCACACCCTTAGTTTTTTGCCTCAATGTGGAGGGGTCAGATCCAACGCAATTCCTGCACTGTTTCCAGTGTTGTCCCCCCGTAGTGCTATATTCTTCTCCAGCACCACAATTCAACTGCGTCCATTTTTTTTGTCCTCTTTATTCAGTGTCCAACTTTCACAAGCATATGAGGCCATTGAAAATACCATGGTTTGGGGCAGGTGCACCTTAGTCTTCAAGGTAACATCCTTGCTTTTTGTTACTCTAAAGAGATCTTGTGCACCAGATTTACCCAATGCAACTCACCTTTTGGTCTCCTGACTGCTGCTTCCATGAGCATTGATTGTAGATCCAAGAAGACAAAATCCTTGACAACTTCAATCTTTTCCCATTTATCATGTTGCCTATTAGCCTAGTTGTGAGGATTTTGACCTTCTTTGCATTGAGTTGTTATCCACACCGAAGGCGGCAGTCCTTGATCTTCAACAGCAAGTGCTTCAAGTGCTCCTCGCTTTCATTCAGCGAGGTTGTCATCTATACATCACAGGTCGTTAATAAGTCTTCCTCCAATTCTGATGCTGCGTTCCTCATATAACCCAGCTTCTCTGAGCATTTGCTCAACACTCAGATGGAATAAGTACGGTGAGAGGATACACCCCTGCACGTCTCCTGATTTTAAACCATTCAGCATTCCCTTGTTCTGTTTGTACAATTTCCTCTCGATCCACGAATGAGTTCCCCATGAGCACAATGAACTGCTGTGGAATCCCCCTTCTTTTCACGTCTTCCAAGATGGGAAGAATGGAAAGAAACCTAAAAAACCATAAGTGGAGGAATAGGCCATGCTCACTGATAAAAAGACTTAACATTTTGAACATGTTACCAGAGAGAAGGAGCCCACGTGACACAGTGGGTTATGTCTTGGGCTGCTAACCTCAAGACCAGCGGCTTGAGGCAGTTCAAGCCAAGCAGCTGTTCCACGGCAGAGAAATAAGGTTGTGCACTGGTGTGCAGATCACAGTCTCAGAAGCCCGGAAGACACAGTTCCACTCTGTCCTCCAGGGTCGCGGTGAGTTGGAATGAACTCAATGCAGTGAGGAGAGCAGCAGTGCAGTACCCAAGGATCTATAGCTATAATGCAGTCCCTATTCAAATCCCAACGAGTCACCTACTTAATATAAGACAAAAGGAGCTCCCAGACCAGGATAGGAGATCACAGAGTTCCCAATCTCAAAATGCATTATTACATTGCCGCAAGAGTCGAAATAGCTGGCCCTGGTACAACGAGAGACATATAGTGAGCAAGCTGAGGATCCAGAAGTAAATCCTTTCATCTATGGAAAGCTGAGATATATACATATGTATATGCACATAATCCACAAATTCAATAGTTTCATCATATAAAGAAGTGCACCATCCGTTTTAGTGCTCCCCCAACCCCACATACATTGTTTACTCCCCAATCCCTCACCCTCTCTATCTCCAACCCCCCTACCTCATAAACCCTTGCCTCAATTATTATCTCTGTGGCAGTTACATCATCTGGTGTCGCTTGAGACTATTCAGAATGAAGGGGTGGAGTTTAGCCGGTCAATCAGGTCTCAGCTTGATGAGCTCATGTGGAGGTGCTATGGAGATAGATAAATACGTCACTGGAGGCCTGACCCACACTCTCTGCTTTGTCTTCCTGTTGACAAGACACACAGAGCTACGCTGATGGAACCAGAGCCCTGGAGCTGCCACATGGAGACCCACACCAGCACTGAGATGTCGAGATGCTTCCAGTGCCACTGTGTCCGCAAGACTTTCCACTCACTGGCCTGGGATCTTCCTTTCATGTGTTGCATGAGTCTGAAGAGGAATCGATAGGCTGATAATGGACATATGGGCTAATATCAGACTTATGGACTTGATCTGGACTAGGCTAGCATCATTTCTCAATATACAATTGCTCTTTTATATAAAGCCCTTTTTATACACATATGAGTGTCTCTGGATTTGTTTCTCTAGTCGTCCTAGACAATCTCTATGGATCTACTCCTCTGTACTTCACAAACTGGAAAATCCAAGTAAAGTAGTGAGGATAGGATAATTATGCAAAAATTAAAAAACCCAAATAATAAGTATGAAAGAAAAAAAAAACAACACCGTCAGTATTTAAAAGCCCAGGAAGACATTTTTGTCATGGAACAACCAAGAAATACTTGCACCTGGAACAATTTCAGGTTACGTCCAGAGGAAGGTCAACTGACCAAGCGTCAAGTTCAATGCAGTATAATTATGATTGCAATGATCTCCATCTGATAGTAAAGCTGTCTGAGCCTCTTGTCTATGGCTAGCAGGCATCTGCCAGCTGCGTAGTCTGAGTAGATGCTCTGCAGATCTGTTTGGGGCTCCCACCGTCCCCTATAGCCTTTGACATATTGGACGTTTGCACTTTAGGCTCTGAGACTTTTCCCTTTGTTATGTCTGAATTTTGTTATTTTCGTCTTCCTATCACACAGTTGGTACTTCTTCCGTGTGGGCTTAGTTGACACTTGCTTAGATGGCTGCTTGCTTGAATACAAGCCTTTAAGACCCCAGACACTATTCTGATGGGTCGCTGGGAACCATCTGCTTTCTTCACCACACTTTGCTGTAGTGCGTGGTTTTCAGGGATCATTTCATAAAGGTGAGTATCAAGTAGGGCCATGTTATCAAAACTAAGTGTTCTTGGAGTGGGCGTCCAGAATCCATCTGCTTGTCCCTGGGATATGCACACCTCAGTTTTACTTTGGCGGTGGTATTGTGACAAAAGCAAAACCCCTGAGGACCAACTGTACCAACAACAGCAACCAACCAAGCAGTAGGAAACAAAAAGCAAGCAAACTGAAGAAAGGAAAACAAAAACCCGTAGAGGCAGAAAAGTACACCATTGTCCATCATGCCCCTAGGGTATATGGGGTGATTGCACTGGCAATGTCATCACGCTTTCCAGGGACACACCACTCGGGACACTGTGGGGATGTCGGTGCAGTGCCACCATGAGCTGCCACCCGTGAGTGTTTGCTCCACATAGCTTGATCTCCTATTCGATTGAGCTCTGTTTACCCTTTGCATAGAGATTGGTGCCAGGGAGAAACTTCCTGGCTCAATGCTTCCAAGTTCAGATCCCTGCCCAGCAAATCAAAGCCTGACATGTCACGAGGGGGGCATTGAGGTACTAACTATATGGTGATTCTGGCTCTGACAGAACCAAAAATGTACAAGCAGTATAAGATAAGCATCGATGACTGGAACTCTCTGGAACAGCAAAAAGAGAACCTGCAGACTGGGAAAGCACTTTTTTGGGCGAGGGGGAGGGCGGGGCAATGACACATCTGACAAGGTACCAATCTCTAAAATTTGTATAGAAAACCCAAACACCTCATCAGCAAAAGGACAAACCATTTGTTTCAAAATTAGTCAAAGGACATGAGCAGACACTTCACCATAGAAAACATTCTGGTGGCCAATAAAGGCATGAAGAAATGCTCGCTTTCATTAGCTGATTCAATATAGATGCAAATGACAACCCCAATGCCATGGCATCTCACCACAGTAATGATGGATGGTTAAACAAACAGTAGGGCTGCCAAGCGGGTGGAGAGATTAGTATACCACTGGGGGGCTGTCACATGATAAACACTCCACGTTGGGAAATGATAGGGCGCATCCTTTGAAAGTGGGAAATAGAAATATCATTTAATCCCATGACGTCATTACTAGGTATATATCCTGTAGAACCAAGAGCCATGACACAAATAGATATATGAACACCCATGTTCAAAACAAACCAAGTGCCTATCAGTGGAAGAATAGATCAATCAATTATAGTGCATATCCAATAATAAAGAAGAATGAAGAATCTGTGAAACTTCCCGTACCATGCGTGAACCTGAAGGGGATTACACCGAAAGAAGTAAGGCAATCACAAGAGGACCAATATTGTGTGAGATTACGATGGTTGAAGGTTATGGAAGAATTCACACACAGAAGGAAAAAAACATTCTTTGATGGTTACCAAGGATGTAAGGAAAAAGGGGAGAAGACCACTAACTAGAAGGTAGACACATATTGCCTGAGGTAAGGAGAAAGGACAGGTCAGCACATCATGATCAACAAAGGAAGACACTTGAGATATATTAGCATTAACGGCAACAATGTATATAAGCATTAACGGCAACAATGTATACACGGTCCTTCAATAGCAGTAGGCAGGCCTGCAAGTCCAACAGGGATGGGCAGGCAAACGGGACTACACCCATGGCTTCTAAAAGGCTGTTTCTACTTATGTATCTGTATGTGCTGCAACTGTATCCACGAATATCATAGAACATACAGGGGGAAATTAAGAAAACTTCTTAGAAAATAGCCAAACACCTTGAGCAAAGGAGTACTGATCTGGGTACCTTCAGCCAATAGTCACAGGGACATCTAGGCCATTTGGCATACTCCACACGGAAAATGTTCTACACCCTACTTTGATGAATAGTGACTTGGGTCATAAAAGCTTGTGAGAGCAACAATTGGTCCCTCCCCACAGGGAGCCAAAAAGGGTAGAGAAAAATCAAAGATGCAAGGACCTAACTAATGCAAAGTAACAATGGTAAACCATAGCCTCCAATACCCTGAGACCAGAAGTGTTTGGTGCCAGGCTGCAGCCCTTGACCTTTCTGATCATGGGCACAACAGAAGGTCTGGAGCCAATTGGGAGGAAAATGCACAATGAAATTCAAAAGCATAAAAAGGACTAGGAAAAAATGTACAAAGTGAATGGAAAGCTATTATGGTCTGTAAATTTGTACCCAAACCAGTACTTGAAGAAATCTTTAAAGCATATTTTACATTTATAAAATTAAAATATGTACTAGCAAAATGTGTAAATTAAAGTAAATGGAAAATATGAGAAGTGGAACTTATTTTTATACATGTTTTCAAAAGGTGTTATTGTCTTCTAAAATATTTAACATGATTAAAATTAAATGGCAAACTATACGTTATAATGAATGAATCATTATAAATCATTTAAAATCAAGTGACCTTTTTCTTAAAGCTGAAACTTAACATTTTGAAATATTCACTACAAGGGTTCGGAATCCTGGTGGCACAGCAGTTAAGCGCATGACTGGGAACAGAAAGGTTGGCAGTTTGACCCCATACAGTGGCTTCCAGGAAGAAAGGAATGACAATCTACTCCCATAAGTACCGCAACCCAGAAACACCAGGGCAGCCAGTTCTATGTTGATACATAAGGTTGATATGGTCTGGAAATAAACTCAAAGGTACTTAAGAACATTACAATTATTAATTTTAAAATAAAATAGCACCATAAGCCCAAATAATTAGCATTATGCCTCAAATTTTTAAAATCCTCTGCCACGGAGTCAAATCTGATCCATAGCAATCCTATAGAACTGAGTGGAGTTAGAACTCTCCCCCCAAACCCATCTGTAGACAATGGGACACCCCCTCACAGAAGGGGTCACAAGGAATGGATGAGTTAATCAGGGAAAAGTAAAGCTTCAATCAAACACACAATATTCCTCTGGTTCCTTGAGGCTTCCTCACCCCCCACTACCATGACCCCAGTCCTGCCTTTCACTGCAGGCTAGACCAGAGTATGTGCACAGGTACAGATAAGAGATAAGAGCTCAGGACACACGGAATCCAGGAACAGGAATGGGAGTAGCAATACCAGAAGGGTAGGGGAAGGTAGGGAGAGGAGGGGAGGAAGGTGGAACCAATCGCAAGGATCCACACATAATCACACACACACACACACACACACACACACACACACACACACCCTCCAGGGGGATGAATAACAGAAACCATAGGGGAGGGGAGGCAGCGGTTGGTGTGTGATATAACAATAATAGTAATTTATAATTTATCAAGTGGTTACGAGGGTGGGGGGAGGGAAAAAAGAGGCGCTGACACCAAAGGCTCAATAGAAAGTAACTGTCTAGAAAACAATGATGGCGACACATGTACAAATATGCTTGATACAATGGATGTAACGATTATTATAAGAGCTGTAAGAGCCCCCAATAAAATGATCCTTTAATTAAAAAAAATTTTTTAAAGAACTCCCCTTGTGGGTTTTGGACACTGTAAATCTTTTTTTAAACCTTAACAACTTTAAAATGGGTCAGCATCTAACTATATCTGCCATAATTGACTGTACAATGCTCTCTGCCTGATTGCAAGACTATTCACATTCCGGAATGTGTCCAGAGGGGATTCACTGGAGACTTCATCCATGTGGGGACGCTGCAGTTGGACTTTGGGTTTCCATGTGATCCATAGCCTTCTGCAAACCGGATGTTAACATTTTAAGCTCTGATGCTGTTTCCTCCTGTGAACTGGGTTTTATTTATTATTTAATCCTCAGATCACACAGGCTGGTGTGTTTCTGCCATGTGGACTAAGGGAACCTCTTACATAGATGGCTGCTTGTTGAAGACAAACTTTTTTTTAATCGTTTTTATTAGGGGCTCATACAACTCTTATCACAATCCATATCAATTGTGTAAAGCACATTTGTACATTCATTGCCCTCATCATTCTCAAAACATTTGCTCTCCACCTAAGCCCCTGGCATCAGGTCCTCATTTCCCCTCCCTATCTGCTCCCCCCTCCCTCATGAACCCTTGATAATTTATAAATTATTGTTTTGTCATATCTTGCCCTGTCCAATGTCTCCCTTCACCCCCTTTTCTGTTGTCCTTCCCCCAGGGAGGAGATCACATGTAGATCCTTGTAATCGGTTCCCCCTTTCTAAGCCACCCTCTCTCTACCCTCCCGGTATCACCACTCTCACCACTGGTCCTGAGGGGCTCATCCGCCCTGGATTCCCGGTGTTTCCAGTTCCTATCTGTACCACTATATAGCCTCTGGTCTAGCCAGATTTGTCAGGTAGAATTTGGATCATGATAGTGGGGAGGAGAAAGCATTTAGGAACTAGAGGAAAGTTTTATGTTTCATCGTTGCTACATGGCACCCTGACTGGCTCGTCTCCTCCCTGAGACCCTCTGTAAGTAGATGGAAGACAAACTTTTAAGACCCAGACACTATTCTTTCTGATGGCTGGGCACCATCTGATTTCTTCACTACACTTTGGTAGAATACCTGTATCATCAGTGATGAGACTGTAAATCTCTTTTTTAAAACAAATACTTTTATTGGGGGCTCTTACATCTATCACAATCCATATACATTCACCCAGTGTGTCAAGTACATTTGCACATATGCTGCCATCATCATTTTCAAAGCATTCTCTTCCCACTTGCGCCCCTGATATCAGCTCCCCATTTCTTCCCCTTCCTCCCCCACTCACCCTCCCTTACAAACCCTTGATAAGTTATAGATTATTATTTTCATATTGTACATTGTCTTCCATCACCCCTCGCTCACTTTTCTGGTGTTCATTCCCCTAGTTATGGGTTATATATCGATCCTTGTGATCAATTCTCTCTTTCTTCCCCTCCCCGCCCCTAATCCTCCTTGTATCTCTACTCTCATTGTTGGCCCAGAAGGGTTTCTCTAACCTGGATTTCCTGTGTTGTGAGCTCATATCTGTAGCAGTGTGCATGTTCTGGTATAATCCAATTTGTAAGGTAGAATTGAGGTCATGATAGTGTTATACGTTTCATCAGTGCTATACAGCACCCTGACTGGCTCATCTCTTCCCTGTGACCCCTCTGTTAGGAGATGTCCAATTGTCTAGAGATGGGCATTGGGTCTCCACTCCATGACCCCCTACCCATTCACATTGGGTATGATTTTGTTCTGGGTCTTAGATGCCTGATGCCTGATATCTGATCCCATTGACACCTCATGATCACTCAGGCTGGTGTGCTTCTTCCATGTGGGCTTTGTTGCTTCTCAGCTACATGGCCAATGGTTTATCTTCAAGCCTTTAAGACCCCAGACACGATATCTTTTGACAGCCAGGCACCATCAGCTTTCTTCACCCCATTTGGAGACTGTAAATCTTTATGGGAGTAGAAAGCCTCATCTTTCTCCCACAGAGTGTCTGGAAGTTTCAAACAGCTGAACTTACAGCTAAACCTAAAAGATAACCCACTATGCCACCAGGGATTCTAGACCTACATGTCTTCAAACTTAAGAGTAGTAAGAATAGTTTAATATTGGAAAATCTCATTTAGCTGTCATGTGTGATTGCTTCCAATATGAAGCTAGCTGGCTATCTCGAGATTCTCAAAGGCAAGCATGCAAAATGTGGGCATGATACGTCATTAGGCAAGCATCTATTGCATCCATCTTGAGCAGGAGAATTTACCAGGGACATTAATTTGTATTTTCTCTTTCCGTAGTGTTTCCACCTCTCAGATCCTGCGAGCTGAAGCAGGGCCCATTTTCGAAGTTGATAAGGCACCACTCAAATCACAAATCGTCACAGCGCTCCAACAGGAGGATCGTTTTTTGCTTTAAGGAAAAGCCTCCCTAGGTCGGGAGCAGTGTTAACGTGGGGGCTGGTGTTAAGGGTTGCAGATGGTGCTGGACTAGCCTTGCTGCCATGTCCAGAGTGACCGAGGGGCCCGCGTATTTTTAGTAGTTTATTTTGTTTGGCTCCAGGTCCAAGAGTGCAAACATCCTGGGTGGTGAACAGAAATAGCTGCTGAGTAATAGTCAATTCATATGGCCTTTCTAGCCATCATTCCTTATATGATGCATTATCATTCTGGACTCGATGGCTCTGACTAGGTCCCCGATTTGGGGGGAGTTCTCTGCTCTATTAATAGACAGTTAGACTATTAGTATAGACTTAATAGGCTGTCAGACTAAACGTCTAATAACTCCTGACCCTAACAGCCAGTATGGACCATGTCACACCAATGTTTCCTTTGGGGTGTGAAGTGCTAAAAGACAAAACCTCCATCAAAGCCCTTCTGCCATGTAGAAGAGCCATCTCAGCCGCACAGAGAAATCCCAAGACCGTCAGCAGAAGAGCATGTTTGAGACCATTGTCAGAAGTGGCAGAGGCCAAGACCAGAGACACCAGAGACTGTGGCACAGCATCGGTGGGACAGGGTAAAGGAAGCTGGCCTAGACCAGGGGCCAAAAGACAGAACAAAGGAACAGCACTGAGACTATAAGACTGAGGTGGAGCAGCGGGCTGGCTCCCTGGCCCATAGAGGCAGAGGCAAGAAGAGTATGTGGCTGAGAGGCTGAAGACAAAAGAGACTGGGCTGAGGAGGGGTCCTTTCTGTTAGCTAATCCTGACTTCTGGTAGCCTGTTATTTCCCCTAATAAGCTCCCTTAATAATAAGTACTGCCCGTGAGTTCTGTGAGACTATGGCAATGCATGATTGAACCCCACACAGAAACTCAGTCACACAGTTGTGTGGGAAGAACCGTTACTGTCAGAGGAGGTAAGGGAGGATGGCCCACGGAGCCATGTCTGACCCTTGCCTCGTGGTAATAGGAAAGCCAGAGGAGGTCATGCGTGGCTCCTAGCCGTTTTAGAAGCTGCCAACCAAAAGGCTTGAAGGTGACATCTCCCTGGAAGCACTTCAGAAGAAAGGCCTGGCAATCTCCACCTGAAATGCCAGTCACTGAAATCAACTCTCTGACACCCGGTTTTATGTTAAAAGACACAGGGTCCAGCTCCTCACTTGCAAACACTAGAAAACGTTTTCTGTGATTAAACTATGAAGCAATTGACAAGTGACAAGAGAGTTTCCTTCCGCCATAGTGATACCTTCTCTCTCAAGGACCATGCAGCCAACGGCAACAGAACTGCCAAGCGTCAGAAGAAGCCCAGCCCTGTGGTAGCAAAGGAAGCCAAGAAGAGAACTGCAGCTTGAACATGAGCTCAGGCCATGCCGTAGTGGGGTGCCTGGGCCTTGACTAAGAGCGGTTGGAGCCCACTGACCACGCAGTGGGAGCCACAACCTGCCGAGCGGTTGTCCTTCAGATTAAAAGACCAGCTGCCGTTACTAAACTGATTCTGAGTCCTCACCACCACCGCCACGGGAAACATCGAACTCACCACCCTTGAGTTGATCCTGACTCAGAGCAACTCTGCAACCTTTCTCTGCGGGAAGTGCGGTCAAGGAGCAGCCTCGTCTTACCCCCCATGAGTGGCTGGTGGGTTTGAACCAGTGGTGGGAATTAACCAGTTCGTACTGTTTGGCAGAACTGGGAGCTCGGTTTTTGTTCAGTTTGGCGAACCGGTTGCTGAAACGGAACTTGTAATCAGGAATCTCTGGAAAGTGGGCAGCTGGGCAGTGGCCCAATAGAGAAATCATCAATTTACATTCATGATTCTTCCTTGTCGTTCCTCCGCCAAGCAGCACAGTACAAGCGCCCGGAGGAATGCTCATTCCTTCCATGGGTATAAAAAATTAGACAGAACTATGCTTGTAATATTTATTCATTTCAAAAATCTCATTAAACTTTCGATGAAATGCTGCGTGTTTATTCCCTTTGGTTTGTTCCTCCAGGCAAACAAACAGAAGGGAATGAGAAAAGGAGCCAAACAACCAGAAGGTCATGCTGTCCATTGTTTCAGCTTTGGGTTCCGCCCCAAATTCCCACGAGAAACGCTGAGTGAATGAAGCAATTCCTGAAAGTGTTCAAAGAGCTGAAATGTTGTCAGACCAAGTGCTGCACGTCCCGCAGAAGTGGAAAGGGTTCTTTCAAAGAGGAGCATAATGTGTTCAGAGATAAATTGCCTCTTTCCAATATCTCAAATACAACGACTGTTGTCTAATTGGCCTACCTCTAAAGGATGAGATTTATTCCTAGATGAGAAGATGATTAAAGATAAATCACATAGCTGATGATGCTCAAAGTGGAAAATATTGCAAGTGAGGATGCCAATCAGGAAGCAATATGAAATCATCTCGTGGAGGTGTTTTCTTGCTTTTGGTGAGGTATTATTTAATATTTTTGATTCATATTTTAAAAATTCCTTTTTATAACATAATCTCATTTTGTGTCCCTCTTCTAGTGTTCTTATCTTAGTAGTAACTGTATGAAGCAATCAACCACCTTTGGTATCTTTTCTTTAAAAACACTTCGAATAGTCATTAGGGCAGTGAACCGGTTGTTAACTTATTTGAATACTGCCACTGTGCTGCCCCACTTTGTGCTTGGGGTAGGCGCCCCACAGCTAACTCGTAATACGACCAGGGCTCCTTCCCTAAAGAAAGCAGCCGAACAAACTCTATGAGGTATTCCTGCTCTCTCCTACGAAACCAAAATTGACCTGACAACACCCACCAGCACCAGGACTCTGGAATACACTGTACTAGTCAGGGGACAGACAGGGACAGGGTCATGCTCAGGAGAATGGGCTTGGTAAAGCTGTGAGTGGGCTGGAGAAAGGTTCTCACCAAGGTAATGGCTTTATCATATTTGTGTGGTAGACGGATCACCGACTGTAATGTGAGAAAGAGTTCTGAGGGGAATGAGGTTAGAAAAACCCACTTAGGCATCTATTTAACGGTCAGGTAGCAACTGATGGAGGCCGGAACAAAGACAGTGGAAGTATGAATGAAGAAAACAGCTTGGAAATTCTTAGTAGACAGAATCACCGGAACATAATGATTTATTGCATATGAAGAGGGAGAATAAATCCAATCGAAGAAAAACTTCCTGCTACTGTGACTGTCTGAGTGGTCTGCACAGTTTTTGAAGCTACAAGGAGAAACAGATTTGGTTAAAATTAATTTTATAAATAATAGGAATAGCCATCACAGAAAATAATTACAATGAGGGATAATATTCGCTGAGTTTCTACTCTGTGTTCCATTGGATTCTCTGCTATCTTGCACTGTATTCTTTGAAATATCTGTATCTATTGTTCCACTTTGTGCTGCATAAGTGGCTACTGTTTTGAGCCCCTTTCGACATGTGAGGAGCCCTGGTGGTGCTGTTGGGTAAATGTTGAGCTGCTAACCACAAGGTTGGTGGTTCAAACCCATGAACTGCTCTTCAGGAGAAAGGTGAGACTGCTTCTGTAAAGATTTACAACCTCGGAGTGGGGAAGGAGGGGGGGAAATGAGGAGCTGATACCAAGGGCTCAAGTAGAAAGCAAATGTTTTGAGAATGATGAGGGCAACAAACGTACACACGTGCTTGACACACATGGATGTACATATGGATTGTGATAAGAGTTGTACAAGCCCCCAATAAAATGATTTTTTTAAAACTGCTTAAAACAACAACAAAAATTTTTCAACCTCAGAAACACTATATTAGGTTCACTATGCATCTGAATGGATTCGATGGCACTGGGTTTGGGGTTCTTTTTTGTGTTGATTTTTTTTTAATATATAAAAAAATCAAGGGTAGCAAGGTTGAATAACTTGCTCAAATTCGAAAACACCTTTAATCAATAATGTCATCATGAGTATAGCAAAGGATGTATTGAGGTTGTTTCCCACAATATCTGTACAAATCTTTTGTTGCAACACAGAGTATCTTACCATGTGTTGACTTACAATAACAATGAACGTTCATGAACTCACAATTTTTGCTAGTCAGGAAGTCAGGAGCAGGTTATCCAGTGGTTCTGGTTTGGGTGTCTCGTGAGATTGTATTGAGACACCAGGCAGGAATGCAATCTTCGGAAGCTTTGACGGAGCCTGGAAGATCCCTCCAAGGTGGCTCACTTTCCTGGCTGCCAAGGTGATGCTGACAATTGACAGGAGGTCTTAGTTCTTCTTCCCGGGATTACTTGAGCGTCCTCAGGACACAACTTCTGACTGTGTTAGACGGGGCTGACTGGAGAAACAAATCCAGAGCCACAAATCTATGTTTAGGAAAGAGCACTATATGGAGAGAAAAAAGAGCAATTCTATATTGAGAGAACAGCCCAGCCCAGTCCAGATCTTATCTGTAAGTCTGACATCAGCCCATATGTCTGATACTAGTCTATAAATTCCTCTTCTGACTCACACAGCACATACAATGAGGCTGAATGCCACAAGATCACAGGCTGGTGGGTGGAAAGGCTTGTGGGTCCAAGGCCAGTGGAAGAATCTCAGTGTTGGCATGGTCTCCACGTGGCTCCTCCAGCTCTCTGAGTGTGGCTCCTCAACAGGAAGGTGAAGCAGAGAGAGTGGCCCACCTCCAGGAGGAAGAGAGGAAATTCCCAGACTCCTCATGAGAACGCCACACCCACAAGGAGGCTGTGACCTGATTGGCAGGCTAGACCCCACGCCTCCACTTATTTATCAAGTTGACTTGAAATTATGTAACTACCACATTGACCAAGAGGGAAAAAGACCAAAGCCTGATGCCCCTTTATATAATCTAGTTTCAGAAATCACACACTGTCATTTCCTCAATATCGGGTACATGTGGTTGTTAGCTGCCTGTTATGGATTGGATTGTGTCCCCCAAAGAAATGGGTCAACTTGGCTAGGCCATGAATCTTGGTATTATGTAATGATCCTCCATTTTGAAATGTGATGTCACTATCCTACCTGCGGTAAATCCTCCCCGCTAGGACATTAATTAGTGAGGCAGGATGAGAGACAGCTGCTTTCAGGGCAGGACGCAAATCTACAGGATTAGGTTGTATCTTGAGTCAATCTTTCTTGAGGACCAAATAATGAGCAGAGAGGGGGACCCAAGGAAAGAAAAGCTGGGCGTCTCTGCACCAAGAACCTCGCGGAAATGAGGAAAGAAAGATGCCAAGCCGCACTGAGATCACCCAAGAGCCAAAGCTCCAAGAGACCAGTACCTTCCTCTAGAATTGACAGCGAACGAAAGGCTTCCCCTGCTTTGACGCCCTCCTCACCTTCCGAACTGTCAGAGAACAAATGTTTGTTAAAGCGGACAACTCGGGCTATTTCTTTGAAAGCAGCACTAGATCAGGAAGTCACGGCCATTGGGCAGCCCCTGATTCACCAGGCCCCTGTGCACTACAGAATGAAGCGTTGAGAGTGGCCCTTCTATAGTGAGTTGGGTCATTGGAATCCTTGGGGATTTTTGGTGGGAGTAGGGAGGGGGTAATTTTTGGGAGACGGCTAGGTCGATCTTCTTAGACTCCTTTAGGCTGGCAGCTCTGCTGAAACCTGTTCAGCATCACAATGGTACACAACCCACTACCGGCACATTGGCGGTGACGGTGGAGCTTTGCCTGGGAATCAAACCTACAGCTCCCACGTGGAAGGTGAGAGCTCTTCCTCCGAACCATTGCTGCTTATTGGTCTCATCGGCCAGGCCTATTCAAAGCGGGAGGGGAGGACTCAACGGGCCGGGGTCAGTGAGGACCATTTTGGAGGCTGGCTGCTATGTGTCCTGTGATCTGTCATGCAGCATTAGGCCACAGTGCCTTTCGGCAGTACAGTCAGCACTCGGCTCCTCGGACTCAACCCACAAAGAGACTTTTAGAGACACGCATGTACTCCATACCCTTCAGACAACCCTCCATGAATACTGTGTCTGTCGACCAAGCTTTAGGCAACGTTGAGCATTGGGAAAATTGACATTGTAACTCCTGGCACGTGCCTCCAGAGTTAGAAACCTCTCTTGCAGTTAAAGGTAGAGGAGAACCGGCACAGTTGATTCTTGAATCCCGTTGCATGCTCCTCTCTTCTGCCCTTTTCCAACCTCGGAGAATTCGACTCGCAGTTCTGCCTGCCACCCTTTCCCTTGTTTCTTAACACCTGCCCCCACCCCTTCCTTGCCTTCTCCTTATCCAGGCTTTAGCATCCACGGCACCACCTCGGTGAGAATTTCTCTGCCCGTCTGGGGCTCAAACAGAGTAGAGTCTCTCATAATTGGGAGCCCAGAGCTGCGTATATGCCCTGCTCTGCGACACGTGAAGAGCCATGCAGTCCATACACCGGAAGCAGCTTCTCTAACACCCCCCCCCCACTGAGATGAGAAGGCTCGGTGTGCTATTACTGTTACGAATACCGACAGTAAAGAGCATTCTTGCTACCACTTTTCAACCACTAACATTTGAATGTGGGAATTGGACTGGGACTAAGGACAGCTGTCTTGGCGCCTGGTAGATTCTGAGAATAAAGTCAAGGCGAAGGATGGGGTCAGCAGATGGAAAGAGATGGGGCCTGGTGAAATCATTTGAAAGGCTACATTTAATCTTGCCTGAAGCAAGAGCCATCCTAAGATGTAACCATCCCGTATTGCTAAGACAGTTGTGTGTGTGTGTGTGTGTGTGTGTGTGTGTGTGTAGTCCTTAGGAGGTGCAAATGATTAACACGTTGTATGACTGCGAACTGAAAGTTTGGATGGTCCAGTCCACCCAGAGGTGCCTCAGAATAAAGACCCGGGGCCTAATTTTGAAAAGTCAGTCATTGAAAACAAAGCAAAGCGATCTATGAAGCAAAGCAATCTATAGATACGATGCAATCCTGACCCATATCCTGACATCATTCTTTAAGAAGATGTAAAAAACGAGTCACCAGCTTTATAGGGAAAGGAAAGAGACCCCAGGTAAGCAAAGAATCACTCAAGTAAAATGAAGTAGCAGACCTCACAGTTCTGCATCTCAAAACCCAACAGAGCCATCATATTCCAAACAGCCTGGTACTGGAATGACAGACATAAGCCAGTGCAATGGCATTGAGATCCAAGAGCAAACCTATCCACCTATGGACAGCTGATCTTGGACAACAGGCTGAGAATCATTAAATGCAGGTGAGATGATTCATGAATAACGGCTCTGGAAAAACTGGGCATCCACATGCAGGAAAATGAATCAAGGTCTGTGCCTCACACCATATGCGAAAATGGACTCAAGATGAATAAAAAGTCTAGATGTAAAACCTAGAACTCTAAAGATCATCATTGAAAAACTTAGGACAAATTAGGTGCGCTAATACATATAATCAACACACTATCAAACATAATAGAAAACATACAAACGATAGAATATAAACTAGATGACTGGGACCCCCTAAAAATTAGGCATCTGTGCACATTCAAAGTTTTACTCAAAAGACTAAAAAGAGAACCCACATACTGGACAGAAACCTTTGGGCACTGACATATCCAACAAAGGACTAATAGCTAAAGTGTATACAAAACTCTAGCAACTCAACAGTGAAAGGCAGGTCATCCAATAAAAGATGAGCGGAAGGCACGAAGACACTTCATCAGAGAAGATGTCCAGCAGTCTGACGAACATGAGGAAAGGCTGTGATAGTTGGGTTTATTGTGCCACCCTGGCCAATAGGAACATGGAGAATTAATCAGGTCACAGTTTGATTGGAGGGCAAAGAGAGAAAGGCCCACCCCTGAACCCATCCTGTCATTATTTCCACAGTTCCAGAATGCATCATTGGAATAGACAAACTTAGTACCTGGCAGAACCCCCATATCGGATCCCTGAAATGTGGAATAAGGGCTATTATGGTAGGAAAGGCTAAGTGGACACCATTAGAACTGCCATTGCTTAGGAAAATAGTAACCCAAAAGCAACACCATATTTCTGGAGGGATTACAGAGATTAGTGCCACCATCAAAGACCTGAAGGACGCAGGGATGGTGATTCCTACCACATCCCCGCTTCACTCACCTATTTGGCACACACACACACACACACACACACACAAGCAACAGATGGATCCTGCAGAATGGCTGGATTATCATTAAGTTAACCAGCTGGTGACTGAAAATGCAGCTTCCATTCCAGACGTGATTTCATTGCTTGAACAAAGGAATACTTCTCTTAATACCTGGTATGCAGCTATTGATCTGGCCAATACCTTCTTCTCAACATCAGTCTTAAAGGACCACCAGAAGCAGTTTGCCTTCAGCTGACAGGGGCAACAATACACTTTCACAACTCTCCCCCAGTGGAACATCATCAACTCTTCTGCCCTGTGCCATAATTTAGTCCGAAGAGACGTTGATCATCTGTCTCTTCCGCAAAATGTCACCATTATATTGAAGATGTGATGCTGATTGGACCCACTAAGGAGGATGCATCAAAGACGAGATTCATTAGTGTAATATCTATATGAAATAGGGTGGGAAATCAACCCAATTCAGGCACCCTCCATCTCAGTAAAATTTCTAGGGGTCCAGCGGGGTGGGTCATGTTGAGATATTCCTACTAAAGTGAAGGATGCGCTATTGGACCTGCCTCCCCTCTCCCCCCACCAACAACTAAACAGAAAGCACAACGCCTAGTTGGCCTCTTTGGAAATTTGGAGGCAACATATCCTTCATTTGGATGTGCTCCTCCAACCTATTTATCAAGTGACACGAAAAGCCTCCAATTTTGAGTGGGGTCCAGAACAAGTAAAGGCTCGGCAACTGGTTCAGGCTGCCGTGCAAGCTGCTTTGTCACTGGGACCATATGATCCAGCTGACCCGATGGTGCTATAGGTGTCAGTTGTAGACAGAGATGCAGTGTGGAGTCTTTGGCAGACCCCTATTAGCAAATGAAAACGTAGACTCTTGGGATTTGGGAGTCAAGTTTTGTCATCCTCTGCAGACAGATATTCCCCTTTTGAAATAGTGGTTGGCCTCTTACTGGACTTTAATGGAGACTGACTGCCTCACCATGGGCCACCAAGTCACCACGAGGCCTGAGCTGCCCATTATGAATTGGGTCGGACAATAATAATCTGGCCCACAGTCATTAAGTTGGACGTACGTAGCAACACTCCATTGTTAAATGGAAGTGGTATATAGGAGATCAGGCTAGAGAAGGACCTGAAGGGACGAGTAAGCTGCAGGAAGAAGTGGCCCAAATGCCCACAGTCCCCACTCCTGTCACAGCACCTTCCTTCTCTCAGTCTGCACCTATGGCCTCCCGGGGAGTTCCTTGGGATAAGTTGACTGAGGAACAGAAAATGCACGCTTGGTTTACGGATGGCTCTGCATGATATGTGGGCATCCCTCTTAAGTGGACAGCAGCAGGGCTACAACCTCTTTCTGGGATCTCCATGAAGGACAGGGGTGAAGGAAAATCCTCCCAGTGGGCAGAACTTTGAGCAGTGCACCTAGCCGTTCAGTTTGCCTGGAAGGAGAAATGGCCAGATGTGAGACTGTATACTGATTCATGGGCTATGGCTGGATGGTCAGGGAATTGGAAGGAACATGACTGGAAAATTGGTGACAAGGAAATGTGGGGAAGAGGTATGTGGATAGATCTCTCTGAATGGGCCAAGAAAATAAAAATAATCATATGTCATGTGAACGCTCACCAAAGGGTTATCTCTAAAGAGAAGGGCTTTAACACTCCAGTGGATAAAATGGCATGCACCGTGGAGACTGGTCCTCCTCTTTCATTTGCCACTCCTGTTATTGCCCAATGGGCACATGAACAAAGTGGACATGGTGGCAGGGATGGAGGTTATGCATGGGTGCAACAACATGGACTTCCACTCACCAAGGCTGACTTGGCCACTGACAGACGCTCCTGTGTGCCCCATCTGCCAGCAGCAGAAGCCAACATTGAGCGCAAGATGTGGGACCATTCCTCGAGGAGATCAAGCAGTGACTTGGTGGCAGGTTGATTACATAGGACCACTTGTGTCATGGAGGAAGCAGCGTTTTGTTCTTACTGGAATAGACACCTACTCTAGATTTGGATTTGCCTTCCCTGCACCCAATGCTTCTGCCGAAACTACCATTTGTAGGCTTATAGAATGCCTTATCCACCGGCATGTCATCCCACATAGCATTGCTTCAGATCAAGGAACTCACTTCACAGAAAATGCAGTGCGGCAATGGGCCTATGCCCATGGAATCCACTGGTTGTAGCAAGTTCCTTATCATCCTGAAGCAGTTAGCTTGATAGAGAGATGGAATGGCCTCCTAGAGACAAAATTATGATGCCAACTAGGTGGCAACAATATAAGGGCCAGGGGCCATGCTCTCCAGGAAGCTGTATATGCTCTAAACCAGCGGCCAATATATGGTGCTGTGTCTCCAATAGCCAGGATTCATGGATCCAGGAATCAAGGGGTGGAAGCTGGAGTGGCACCACTCACTATTACTCCTAGTGATCCACTTGCTGTATTTGAGCTTCCTGTCCCAGCAACAATATGCTCTTCAGGCCTAGAGGTCTAAGTCCCAGAGGAAGGAACTCTCCCACCTGGAAACACAGCACTGATTCCAGTGAACTAGCAGCTGAGAATGCCCCTTGGCCAATGTGGGCTCCTCATGTCTTTGGATCAACAGGTCAGGAAGGGTGTCACTGTACTGAATGGTGTGATTGATCCTGATTACCAAGGAGAAATTGGAGTGGTGCTACATAATGGAGGTGAAGAAGAACACGTCTGGAATCTAGGAGATCTCATAGGCTGTCTCTTAGTGCTACCATGCCCTGTGATTAAAGTAAAATAGGAAAGTATGTCAACCCAATCCTGACAGGACATCTAATGGCCCAGACCCCTCAGGAATGAAGGTCTGGGTCACCCCACCAAGCAAAGTACCACAGCCAGCCGAGGCGCTGGCTGAGGACAAAGGGAATACAGAATGGGTAGTAGAAGAAGATAGTTCTACCTATCAGTTATGACCACGTGATCATTTGCAAAAGCAAGGTTTGTGATTCTCAGTATTTCCTCTTCATATGTGCTTATTGAGTAGCTATCCTTTGTTCATATACAATATACCAGATACATGAGATTCAATGTGTGTATATGGTTATATGTCAATCATTCCGTTCAGTTCCCCCTTCCTTCCCACCTTCTCCCTACACTTCTGGTATTGCTACTCCCATTCCTGTTCCTGAATTCCAAGTGTCATGAGCTCTTATCTCTTATCTGTACCTATGTACATGCTTCAGTCTAGTCCAAAGTGGGAGGCAGCACTGGGGTCATGATAGTGGGGGTGAGGAAGCCTCAAGGAACCAGAAGAATATTGTGTTTCATTGATGCTTTATTGCTCCCTGATCGACTCATCCCTTCCCTATGATTCCTCTGTGGGGGGATGTCCCATTGTCTACAGATGGGCTTTGGGTCTCTGCTCCAACCCCCTTCATTCTCAACAATACGTTTGTTTGTTATGGATCTTCTTATGCCTGTTAACCCATCCCAATGACACCTCATGATCGCACTGGCTGGTGTGCTTCTTCCAAGTCAGTTTATTGCTTCTCTATTAGATGGCCGCTTGTTTACCTTCAAGCCTTTAAGACCCCAGCCACTATATCTTTTAATAGCCAGGCACCATCCACTTTCTTCACCACATTTGCGTGTGCACCCATTTTGTCTTCAGCAATTGTGCCGGGAGGGTGAGCATCACAGGATGCCATTTTGTTAAAACAAAGTGATCTTGTATTGAAGGAGGTCCATCCACTACTTCGTGATATTTAGGTTTATTATGCCAACCTGGCCAATAGGAACATTGGGATTAAATAGGTTGCAGTTTGATTGGGGGGAAAAGAAATCAATGTCTCTGCAAGGCCCACCCCTCTCTCTCTTGCTCTCCGGTGATCAGGCCAGTGTGCTGCTGCTTTAGCTGGTTCTCTGCCTCAACTAGTGTGCTACATCACCTGTGGGCCCAGCTAACTGTGGATCATGGATGGTATAGCTAGAGTTTGAGGCTCCTTTGAGACCTGCTTCGCCAAGCTGCATGTGCACACATCACTAGAACCTGTTGCCTTGATGGCTTGAGCTCAATATCCCATCCAAGCCTTCTTCGCTAAGCTCCCGAGCTACTGACCGGTGGTGACCTGCCCTTCTGTTTGCGGCCTGTGGCAGACTCTGCCTGCCTTGCTGCATGGAAGACTCTGCTGTCTGTTTCCTTGACGTTGGATCCAGCAGGCCCTGTGAGTTGAAGGACTTCTAGTATATTAAGTGTCCCATGAAAGTGAGTTGAATTGAGTGCCCTGTACTGCTGTGTGGACTAATTAGTGGTTATATTCCTTCTCGCTGTATAGACCTATTCATCTATATATAAATATATATAATCACATGTCTTGATTTTATTTCTCTAGAGAACCCTGCCTAGCACAAATGCTCGAGATCAATAGCCATTACCATTTGCCATCAAAGCCCATTCCAACACAGAGTGATGCTCTGGGTCCAAGTAGAACTATCCCCTATGATTTTCAAGGATGCTAATCTTTATGGATGCTGGCTGCCTTATCTTTCTCCCCTGGAGCAGTCGATGGGTTCAAACCACTGAAGAAAGGGCAAATTATTAACGAGAGGGTAAACAGATATTAATGTGGTTAAATGAGGGGGCAATCTCTAATAAAAGGAAGCAGATTGACAGACACAGGAAGGAGACTGAGAATTCAAGGCAACAGAGGAAAATATTGTTGTATACATAATCCTGCAATAACGACAATGTATGAGTTGATGCATGGGTAGACACACACACACACACACATGCTAAATGGATGTGGGTGTGAGAGAGGGACTCTACCTACAGACATAGATAACATTGTCGGGGGTATTTCCATGGGTGTATTTACCTATGTTGCAAATGTATCTATGAACGTGATGGAATATACAGGGGACACAAAACAGGAGGGAAGTAGGATAAATGATATTACAGTGCGAGGATTGCGAACAAGGTATGAAACAGCATGTGCATGGGATTGTTGAGTTGAAAATTGTTTGGCTCTGTAAACCTCCACCCAATTCACAATAAAAAGTGTGCAATGAAGGAAAGAGGACCCTGTGGCACACAGTTCTACTTTGATGCTCCTGGGTCACCGTGTGTTGGAGTGCACTCAAGGGTAAATGTTGGCTTTGTTTTGCTACCTTCTCAGCATATTGCCTGGATCAGAAAATGCACAATAAAAACCTGTTTTCCATGTGAATTTGTAATCAAGAACAAACATGCTTTCACAGACATGCTGAATCAATGTTTAAGGATCTTCATTTTGACCATAAAATTATTAGCCTGTCCCAAATCCCCATATGTTAGAAAATGGCTGAGCACCAGGCTAATCGAAAGACTAATGGTTTGAACCCACCCAGATGTGCCTTGGGAGAAAGACCTGGCGCCCTACTTCTGAAAACTCAGTGCCACTGAAGCCCAGATGGCGCACAATTCTACTGTGGCACACATGGGTTCGCCAGGCGTTGGAGTCAACGCAATAGCGACTAGTGTACACATGATGGCTTATAGAGGTGCGTGTGTGGGTACATATGCACATGCTATTCCATTTCTATCTCTTATCAGTCCAGCCCTATGTATTCACACTGACATCTTCAATTCAAATTGAATTCAAGGCTCATTTTTCTTTTTTCTCTTTTCCTAATTCTAATTCTCCCGTTTGGCAGTAACTAATTGGCGCCCATTATTCAACCTTTCTTTTGGCGGGGGGGGGGGGGGGAAGGTTATCTTCCAGTTACGTAACCAATCTCCCACTGTGCCTCTGAATGGTCTCTCCTGTCATTAATGCCCACTTCATTCCGCTTAGATGCTGGCACCCCACAATGGGCCAGTCATCCGATACCTTGCTTCCTCTGCCTGGGCTCTTCTGGTGTTTTGCCTGGGTTGGTACTGGAGCAGCCTGATGTGAGCATTCTCTTCATCCCATTAGGGCTCTGACTGCAAAACGAGCCATGACTTAACTCACTGCCATTGAGTTGATAGTGATGCTACAGAACAGTAGAACAGCCCCAGTGGGTCTCCCAGCCTGGAAATATTTATGGAAGCAGAAAGCCTCATCTTTCCCCCTTGGAGTGGCTGGTCGGTGTGAACTGCTGACCTTGTAGGTAGCCCAATGCATAGTATTTCTTAGTAGGAAGGTACCACAGTTGTCTTAATCAGTCACCTATTAAAGAACATGTTGGTTATTTCCTCGCGAGGGCTGTTACAAAGAAAGCTCCTGTGAACTGTTGGGCACATTTCTTTGTGTGCACAAAAGCCTTCATTTATTTGGGGTGTTGTGGTTGTTGGTAGGTGGCATCTAGTCACTTCTGACGCATCGTGACCCTATGTAACAGGAGGAAACACTGCTGGTCTTGCTTTTTTTTAAAATTTGGAATAAATATCCAGACATGTGATCAATGGATCATATGATAAGTGAATATTTAGTTGTTAAAGAAAGTACCAAACTCTTTTCCAGAATGACTCAGCATTACATTTTTCATAGTTTAGTAGTCTTTTCAGTAAATTGTTGATGAGAATTCGGCCGAGGCTGAGAACGAAGGCCAGGGAGGAGAGAGACAGGGAAGAACACAAAGAGGCACCAACGACCAATTGTTTCCCATATTTAATTTGATAAAATTTTTCTTTTGATCTAGGTCTCTGTTTTCATATTACTAACATATTCTAAATGTTATTGCTAGGCAATACTTTCTAGCAAGTGCTTTTCACTGTTGTTTTTAGAATTAATGACTTTTTTGGTGTCTTGCCCACTGACTTAAAATAAGTCTGGTATATTGAAGTAGAGGATTAATGTGATAAAATTCACCATGTTTTGTGTACACGTCTGCGGGTCTGACAAAGGCATATAAGACAGGCAACACCCACCACTTTGAAGAGCAGAACATTTCTTATCGTTTAAAAGGAGCCTGCATTTTTCTGTTCTCTATTCTCAACTTTCCCATCCACTGCTCCTGGCCACCACCATCATGATTCATTTCCTTTCCCTATAGCTTTACCTACTCCAGAATGTCATACAAGTAGAAAGGGGCCCTGGTGGCACTGTGGGTTAGGCATTACAGTGCTAACCACAAGGTTGGTGGTTCAAAGTCATCAGTTAATAAAATATTTAAAGCCATATAATTTCTTCTAAGAAGAGTTTTATTTACTATCATAGGCTTTGAGAAGTCCTTTCATGAATATTACTTTTTGACAGATTTTTTTGTATTTCTATTTTTCTCCTTAAAATGTCTATTACTTAAGAGACTTTTAAAAAATTATGTAATTAATTGGATAGATATACACACATGCACACATTTTCATAACTGAGTGGCTTAGAGAAATTTTGTACTTATTACAAATGTAAGTTCTCTACCCCATGTCATATATTTGAAATAGCAAATCATTCCACCCTTGAAGCTGCTAGGAATGCTTATAAATATTTAGTCTACGTAGCTTTTCATTATTGACACTGGAGAATTAGCATCACCAGTACAATTTTGATTCTCTCAATATCATGAATTTCTGACAAGTGCATATTTACTGAGGTTTTGACACCTGATTCAAGTTCTCTATTTAATTCCTGCCAGTTCCTTACAACATGTCCTGTGTCTTAGCCTCCGTGTTCCTAATTTTGACCCCAGCTCATCCTAGCCTCTACTCCAACTCTACTCCTACTTCCCTGCCACACACCCTTGTCACAGCCCCAGCCTAAGCATTGCTGCTGGTTAGAACTGCTCTATCTCTGAAACCTTTACCTCTCAGATCAGAGCATCTTGTCTTTCCTCTCCATTCCTGACCGTGTCAGATTGCCCAATAGACGTGGCCTTACTTCTGCTTGCTTCATAATCTGCAGTGAAGTTCAACAGCTTTTCACCGCGGCAAAGCATTGGCTTCTGGGGATGCCTGGCCCTGCCTCTCTCCCAACCATATGACACAAGCCTCTTTTCAAATGTTGAGTCTCTGACAGGGACGGAGTGCCCTGTGAGCAAGGCAAACGCAGGCGTACTTTCGTCTACTTCCTAATCTGTGGTAAACATGGAGATATATGAAATGGTTCACTGCATGCAGATCAGTAAACAGACACAAGGCTACATGTACCTTACTTTCTGGGTGACCCATCCACCTCTGCCTGCTTTCTTAAAGCAATAACCTTTGCCTCCTTCTCTTCCAGTTGGGTTTACCCCGCATTGAGTTCTCTTTCTTCTCATCCCAATTTGAATGGTATTTTTAACTGCAATCTCCCTGATAGCTCTAGTTTCCTTCCCCTGTTGATTTTCCCCCAATTTTTCTCCATTTGTTTAATGTTGCCTTTGGTCCAGTTGTGAGGAGAAAATATCGATGTTTCCAAGGATTCCATTTGACCAGTATCCACCCTCACGCTGATGATCGTCCAACAATGGCTGCAGCAGCACAGTGACAGGGAGCTGCCAGAGGTTCAGCCAGTTTCCAAGGAGGACATGGAACAAGGGATGTCATTGCTGATGTCACATGGAGAATGCCAAGGCATTAGGTGGTGTGGATCATAACAAACTCAGGAGAGCCTTGAGAATTTTGAGAATTCCAGAACACTTCATTATACTCACGAGGAACTTGTACATGGGTCAAGAAACAGCGTGAGAACAGAACAAGGGAATACGGAACTGTTTTAAATCAGGAAAGGCATGGTGCAGCGTTGTATCTTCTCACCAGACTTGCTCAATCTGCATGCTGAGTAAATAATCAGAGAAGCTGGCTTACATGAAGAAGAATATGACATCAGATTGGAGGACGGCTTATTAGCAACCTGTGATATGCAGAGATGGCACAACCTTGCCTGTTCAAATGGAGGAAGACTACGTACACTTGCTGATGAAGTTCAAGGATTGTCACTTTCAATATGGATTACAACTCTTTGGAAAGAAGACCCAAATTCTCACAACTGGACCAATAGGAAATATCACAACAAATGAAGAAATGATTGAAGTTGTTGGGGGGAGGGGGCGGAGGAAAGAAGAGCTGATACCAAGGGCTCAATAGCAAGTGAATGTCTAGGGAAAAAATGAGGGCAACATAGGTACACACATGCCTGATTCAATAGATGTTTCGATTTTTATGAGTTGTATGAGCCCCCAATAAAATGATTTTTTTAAAAAAGATTGAGGTTGTTAGCTTTCTTGAATTCATAATCAACACTCAGAGCTGAGATGCAGAAGGCAAGGGATTAAATAATAGATTGTCTTGGGTAAATCTGCTGCACAAGACCTCTTTAAAGCATTTAAAGAACAGGGAAGTCACTTTGAGGATTAAGGTGTACCTGACCCAAGACATTGTATTTTCCATTGCCTCCTATGCATGTGAAAGTTGGACATTGATCAGACATACCCCTTTCCCGGAGCTGCAGATTCAGTGCTGTCCTCTGGAATAAATTCTTCTGGGGGAAGGGGGAAGCTGTCCACGTAGCTGGGACTGGGGCTGGCCCCTCAGACCTCTCCACTGGTTCCCTACTTCATGCCGGCATGGGTGGGTTAGTGCCTTGTGCCACTGCTACCCATTTATTTTTTATTAATTTTTTTACTTGCCCCACCTCCTTTTTAGTTGGCTACCATATGTATCCCTGGATTGGGAAGAAGAGAGAGTGGAACACATCCTGGCCCACCAAGCCTTGAGGACGATATTCCGACTCAGAGCAGCCAATTGACAGAAAAGACCACATGGCCGGCCCACTATGAGACACGACATCCCTTCACTGACCCATATCCCTACAGGGGACAACACTGGAGACACAGTGTGGAAATTGCGCCTGATCTGATCCCACCACACTGAGGCAAAACACTAAGGGTGTGGAACAGAACAGCAAGGGGAATTGAGAAGCAAAGTCCCCAGGGAATACCAAAAATAGACTTTGGGACCAGGGCTTGGCGCCTCATCAGACTCGACTGGAGGACACTCCTAAAGGCCAACAAACAGTCCTTGAATTAACTACAAGCTTTTCTTTCTTGTTGTGTTTTGTTCTTTTTGTCATTGGCTTGTTGTTGTTTTCTATTTTGTTACTTGGTTTTGCTCTGTCTTGTTTTTGTGCATGTTATTATCTCCACAGGCCTGTCTAGGTAAGATGGGCTGGATGAATAATCTGGAGGAAAAACAATGGGACAGACAGTTCTGGAGAGACATGGGATAGGGGGACATAGGGGGAAAGGAAGTGGTGTTAAAAAATTCAGGGACAAAGTAACAACAAGTGATCCAAATTGGTGGTAAGGAGGGTGAAGGAGGCCTGGTAGGGCGTGACCAAGGGTAATGTAAGCTAGAAGAATTATCGAAACCCAAATGAAGGCTGAACATGATAATGGGACAAGAGGAAAGTAAAAGGAAATAGAGGAAAGAGCTAGGAGGCAAAGGGCATTTATAGAGGTTTAAATAAAGGCATATACATATGCAAATATATTTATATATGAGGATAGGAAAATAGATCTATGTGCCTATATTTAGAGGTTTAGTATTAAGGTAGCAGATAGACATTAGGCCTCCACTCAAGTACTCCCTCAGTGCAAGAATATTTTGTTCTATTAAACTGGCATTCCATGATGATCACCTTCTCAACATGATCGCCGAAGACAAATGGGTACATAAGCAAATGCGGTGAAGAAAGTTGATGGTGCCCAGGTATCAAAAGATATAGCATCTGGGGTCTTAAAGCCTTGAAGGTAAACAAGTGGCCATCTAGTTCAGAAGCAACAAAGCCCCCATGGAAGAAGCACACCAACTTGTGCAATCACGAGGTGTCGAAGGGATCAGGTACCAGACATCATCAGAATAGAAAATCATATCATTGTGTATAAGGGGGAGTGCACAGTAGAGATCCAAAGCCCATCTGTAGGCAATTAGACATCCTCTTACGGAAGGGTCTCGGGGAGGAGACAAGCCAGTCAAGATGCAGTATAGCAACAATGAAACATACAACTTTCCTCTAGTTCCTAAATGCTCCCCCGCCCCACTATCATGATCTCGATCTTACCTTACAAATCTGGCTAGACCAGAGGATGTACACTGCTACAGATAGGAACTGGAAACACAGGGAATCCAGGGCGGATGATCCCTTAGGACCAGTGGTGAGAGTGGAGATACCCAGAGGATGGAGGGAGGGTGGGGTTGAGAGGGGGAACCGATTACAAAGATCTGCATATGACCTCCTCCCTGGGGGACAGACAACAGAAAAGTGGGTGAAGGGAGATGTCAGACAGTGTAAGACATGATAAAATAATAATAATTTATAAATTATCAAGGGTTCATGAGGGAAGGGGGAGCGGGGAGGGAGAAAATGAGGAGCTGATGCCAGGGGCTTAAGTGGAGAGCAAATGTTTTAAGAATGATGAGGGCAATGAATATACAGATGTGCTTTACACAATTGATGTATGTATAGATTGTGATAAGAGTTTTTATGGCCCCTAATAAAACGATTAAAAGATTAAAAACAAGAAAGTTGGAGATTGAATAAAGGACACCCAAGAAGAATCAATGCATTTTAATTGTGATGCTGGAAAACAATATTGAAAGTCCCATGGGTTACTAAAGGCATATATAAATCTGTCTTGAAAGAGGTATGGCCAGAGTGCTCCTTAGAGGCAAGGATGGAGAGACTTCAATGACATGCTTTGGACATGTCGTCAGGAGAGAGCAGTCCCTGGATAAGGCCATCATGTTTGGTAAAGCAGAAGGGCAGTGGAGGAGAGGCAGGCCCTCAGCGAGGTGAATTGAAACCACAGCTGCAGCAATAGGCTTATCCCTGGGAACAAATGGGAGGATGGCACAGGGACAGACAAGGTTGCATTCTGTGTTGCATAATGTGGTCAACATCAACTCGATGGCCCCCAAGGACAACATAAGTAACACCCGGTAGTCAAGAAATCAAATGATGAGCTGTGCTGGGCAAATCAGCTGCAAAAGACCTTTTTAAAACATTAAAAGCAAAGACGTCACTAGGAAGATCAAGGTGTGCCGACCCTAAGTCAGGGCATTGTAATGTGCTCACATGCATGTAAAAGCTGGGTAATGAATAAAGAGGAGAGACACTGATGACTTAACGCATGAATTTCCAAATTTATTTGGCGTTCCCTTTTCAGGAAAAAAAAATCCCTTAGTGGTCGCAGGCCCATTGAAAATGTTTGTACTTTAGTCCCTAATCCAGGATAAAGTATAGGTATCTGCCTTTGCTGCTCCCTTGGATCACTCCAGCATGTCCCAGGCGTGGTAGCAATCACTTTGGGAAGCACTGCCTTAAAAGTAGGGTGCTGGCAAAGAACACTGAATGTACCATTGCCTGAAGAGCTAACCAGTCTCCCAGCCAGAATGCTGCAGCGTGCAGGATGAAGAGACTATGTCTCACATATTTGTGGTCACGATACCAGAGGGACCAGTCCATGGAGAAGGACACTAAGCTTGGTAAAGTAGAGGGTCAACCAAAAAGAGGACGATAGATCTTCAAGGAGATGGATTGACTCAGTGACTGCACCAATGGACTCAAGTATCAATGATTGTGAAGATCCCACAAGACTGGGCAATTCCATGAGTCAGAACGGACTCTAAGACAGGTAACAACAACATGTTTTAGGAGGGACTCTGTGGGATATAGCGACATATTGTCTTTTTCACGTTATCCACTTTGATTCCCAAGCTTGGTCCATATTGTCATCTGCCTTTTCTGCGACTATCTCAGAGAACCACCTAAGGTTGACAATTAATTGCAAACTGCTTGTGCTAGGGATTTCCAGAAAACCAAGGGCCAGAATGTAACCTAGCCTTAGAAATGTACCAATATCAGTTCAAATCCGTTCACATTGCATCTCAGTGGCTCTGCCTATTGTCTTCCCTCTGGAACAGCTTTGTCTTTCCCACAGTCTCATAGCAATAGCCCCCTACTACACAACTCCTCTGAGAAATGGATACCCTGGTGTATAGAGACTAAGGTTTATTAGAGGTCACCAGGGATGGAGTGAAGGCGAGGAGAGTCACTGCTTGCATGGCCTGGGCTTCTGTTACTGGTGGTGGAATAATCTGGAACAGGATGCTTGGGGTAATTGCAAAACAAGATCAACATCATCAATGCCACTGAATTGTGTATCTAAAAAGGACTTAATTCAGATATTAAAAATATTTTTCAACACACACACACTACCAACACTGATACAAGAGTTACTTAGTCTCAATTGCAAATTCATGGAGAAGAATGCAGGATGGGCCCAACTTTTTAAGATGAGTATTGTCAGTGGCCACCTTACATCTTAGTCTGTTTTTAGTATTTCCACCCCCAAGCCCTGCAATTGTTGTCAGGTCAGTTCAGTCTCAGGCTGCCTGCAAGGCAGTCAGAGAGCTCCATAGAATCTGCTTGTCTGTCTTCTCAGGGAGCAGATTACAAGGGCTTTTTACCACGGCACCACCGAGCAGGTTTGAGCTTTAGGTTAGGTGAAAGCACTGCTTTTGTATTTCAGGGACTTCTGGTTGGCCTAGTTTGATCAAGAATCATCTCTAGACTCAGAAACAATGGCTAGGGGGAAAGGCAAGATCAAATTGCATATAAACATGGCAGCTGGGACTTATCCTTGTTACTCTATGCGCATCCATAAACCTATTGCCAGAGAGGTTAGGATTTGCTGCATGAGCTGGTCACGGCTACAAGTACTCATCACATAAAGCACTGTGGTCAGTGGAATACATTGTCCTAACTGAACCCGTGGCCATTGAGAAAGCTGTGGTAGTCCTTGCCCTCTGGGATTAGAGTTGATAAAAGGAAATTCATATAATTGTGTGCTCACCTCCATGATACGACCGCTGAAGACAGATGGGTGCATAGCAAATGTGGTGAAAAAAGCTGATGGTGCCCGGGTAGCAAAAGATATAGCATCTGGGGCCTTAAGGGCTTGAAGGTAAACAAGTGGCCATCTAGCTAAGAAGCAACAAAGCCCACTGGGAAGAAGCACACCAGCTGATGCGATCACAAGGTGTCAAAGGGATCAGGTATCAGGCATCAAAGAACAAAAAAATCATATCATTGTAAATGAGGGGGAGTGAAAAATGGAGACCCAAAGCCCATCTGTAGGCAACTGTACATCTCCTTACAGAAGGGTTTCAGGGAGGAGACAAGCCAGTCAGGGTGCAATGTAGCAACGATGAAAAATACAACTTTCCTCTAGTTCCTAAATGCTTCCTACCCGCGCCGCCCCCCCGCCCCCAACTATCATGATCCCAATTCTGCCTTACAAATCTGGCTAGACCAGAGGATGTACACTGACTAGTACAGATAGGAACTGGAAACACAGGGAATCCAGGGTGGATGATCCCTTCAGGGCCAATGGTGTGAGTGGTGATACTGGGAGGGTGGATGGAAGGTGGGTTGGAAAGAGGGAACTGATTACAAGGATCTCCATGTGACCTTCTCTCTGAGGGATGGACAACAGAAAAGTGGGCGAAGGGAGATGTCGGACAGGACAAGATATGCCAAAATAATAATTTATAAATTATCAAGGATTCATGAGTGAGGGGGGATCAGGGAGGGAGAGGAAAAATGAGGAGCTGATGCCAAGGGCTTGGGTGAAGTACAAATGTTTTGAGAATGATGAGGGCAATGAATGTGCTTTACACAATTGATGTATGTATGGATTGTGATAAGAGCTGTATGAGGCCCTAATAAAAAGATTTTTTAAAAAAAGAAGAGGTACTTCTGCATAAGGGACAACAGTGAATGGCCAACGTAGTTGCTCAATGATAAGACAACTGAAGAAATTGTAAAACTTGCTGGTGATTAATTGCCATCTATTTATGGCAAAAGACAGAGTGGGTTAATCATGGGGCTGCTGGCCGCAAGTTCAGTGGTGTGAATCCACCAGCCTCTCCTTGGATGACAGTTGAGGCTGTGTGCACCCATAAAGATTTACAGTCTCAGAAACCCAGAGGAGCACTTCTGCTCTGTTCTACAGGGTCATTATGAATCAGAGTGAGATTAGTTGTCTTTTTTTTTTTTTTTCAATCGACTGCAAGCTTAATATGTGCAGGGCCCAGCCACGAGCTGGTAAGCTTTGACTGGTAAAAATGACAGCCACAACCCTAGCTAAATAGAAACCTTTTAAATTTCTTCTTTCTCTCTTCCTCTTCCTTCTTCTTCAACGGAGTCCTGGTGGTGTAGTGGGTTTCACTGGATTTCCAACTGTGAGGTCAGAAGTTCAAAACCACCAGCCACACCTTAGGCGACAGATAAGGTTTTTACTCCGATAAATATTTATAGTCCCAGAAACCCACCGAGGAATTTCTGCCCTCTCCTCCAGAGTCGCTGTGAGTCAGAATCAACTAACTGGCAGCAGTGAATTTAGAGGGGTTTTTGTTTGTTTTCAGTTTAGATTATTTTGGATCAACCACACCATTGTTATTCCTCCACTAGCCAAGGTGTCCAACAATCCATTCTGTAAATTCCTGTATGCCATTTGTCCAATAATACCTCAGTATTACATAACAATAAATCAGGTTTAGGGAATAAATCAACTTGAGGAAATAGTTTTGCTTTGAGCAAATTCATTTATGGTATTAATTGTGTCTGTATTTGTACGTAAAATGATTAAAGACATGCTGTGAAAATAAATGCTGTAACTATTTACGTAGTTTACTGAGTAAACATTCCCCCCACTTCCGTATGAATCATTTATTGAGAAATTATAGTGGGCAATTACCAGGATAGACAATAGGAACACAGCAGAGTAGACGACAGAGTCTTGTTTCTCTTCTTTTTTTCT
The DNA here is from genome assembly GCF_050624435.1 of Tenrec ecaudatus. Classification (NCBI taxonomy): domain Eukaryota; kingdom Metazoa; phylum Chordata; class Mammalia; order Afrosoricida; family Tenrecidae; genus Tenrec; species Tenrec ecaudatus. The sequence continues at coordinate 318,581,753 of NC_134530.1, read as the reverse complement.
TTTTGGATGCTTCATAATTTCAGGGTATTTAATGAGGCGGCCATTCCTGTACACTGTGTAGTACCAACCCTTACACCATTCTGGGTCAGATTCCCTCCGAGCTCAGTGGTTTTCTGCCTGTTCTGAAAAGGTGCCTTTTTTTGTATTGCATTAGATCCAGCATCCCAACTCTCCACACAATGGACCTCTCCTTTACAGTCATATTTCCCACTCCCACGGCCAGTAAGGTCCCAGGAATAGCCAGTTGGATGCACTGTTCCAGAGCAAAGTCTTACTACCGGGCACAATTGGAAAAATTAATGAACTAAAAGACAATAACTGGACCCGTGAGCCACTGGATGACCTGTGAATATATATATATATACTCCTTGGCATTGTGCCTCCATCAGGTAACTCTTTTTCTTGTCCCTGTACAATCAGCAGTTATCTGCTGGCTACTACTTCTTATGGCAGTGCAAGCTGTATATGTTTAGAAGCCCTTGTGCTGCCTGGTGAAGCATGAGCAGCCCCCTTATGGCTTTGGGTCCAGACAGAAGGATTCATGTACTATTAACTGGTTCTCAGGATATATATGTGCTCATGACTGTGGTAGTTACATAATCTGGTGTCACTTTGGGACTTCAGAGGCTTAAGAGTGAAGGGGTGGAGTCTAGTCTGTCAATTGGTCACAGCCAATGAGGCCTCTCTGTTTGGGCATGGCCTTCTCCTGAGGATTCTGAGAACGCCAGTATTTGCTCTTTGGAGGTGGGAGACACTCTTTCTCTTTGCTCAATTTATAAATTATCAAGGGTTCATGGGGGGGGGCGCGGGGAGGGAGGGGAAAAAGTGAGGAGCTGATACCAAGGGCTCAAGTAGGAAGCAAATGTTTTGAGAATGATGAAGGCAACAAATATACAGATGTGCTTGACACAATGGCTGGATGGATGGATGCATTGGGATAAGAGTTGTACGAGTCCCCAATAAAATGATTTAGAAAATTAGAAAGGTATAAAAACCACGAGAGCCGTTATTACATAAAGAAAGAGAAAGTTAGGTTTAGTACAGACCCACTAACAAACTACAAGAGAGCTTGGCAAGGAAAGAGTTAAATGGCTCTGCTGCCCCAGAGGCTTGCTTCTGCTTTGGAAGTTGATGGAAGGTGTCTGAGAGAGACAGAGAGGCTGGGAGAGATAGAAAGGGAGAGAGAGAAGGCCGCAGGTATTTCAGAGGACCCGCAGGGCAAGAGCAATGAACAGCAAGAGAGAGAACAAAAGTTGTTCTCAGGTATTTAAGTCTTTGGGCAGCTATACATTTTTGTAGACATGATGGCTCCTGCTCATCTTTCTGGTTGGTAGGGATAACTCCAGTAGGCTGGGGGCCGGCTTTGCCAGGCTGGTGTCACTTAAGTGAGTGGGGAAAGGGGAGGAGTCAGCTTTGTAAACAAAAGGAATTCTGCTGCTGTCCATAGTAATGCTGCCACCAGACCCCAGAGAGACAAAGAGGGCCCAGGGCATTAAGGACAATGTTAATGTCAACTGGTCTTATAACAGGATGAGTGAGGTCCTGCTTGGTCATTATGTTAGTCCCAGTAGACCAGAGAAACAAAGTCATAGACACTCATCTGTGCAAAAGGAAGAGCTTTCTATCTAAGAGCAGTTGAATGTTGAGAAAACGTCCCAGCCAAGTCCATGGGTCCGATGTTAGCCCATATGTCTGATACTAATCTATGAAGTCCTCTTCAGACCCACAGAACACATGCAATGACGCCGAATGCAGGAGGATCACAGGCCAGTTGGGAGGGATGTCTGTGGGTCCAGTGGCGTTGTCAGCATCTCAGCACTGGCAGGGGTCTCCACGTGGTTCTGTCTGGTTTCTTTTCTTTTTTTCTCGGCTTGCTTTCCCTTCTGCTCTGCGCCCTCAGACTCCAAGTGAATGGACAGCAGCCCCAATAGGATTTCGGAGCAATTTAGAACCACCCAATTCAGCCATGCGGAAGGAGCCCCGGGAGAGCCGTTTCCAGCTGGAGGTTCAGGGTGTCCATTTCCAAGACTTGTGCTGTTGTAAGACTCCTGTTCTCTGACAAGAGTCTCTACTACTCGGACCCCGTCTGGCCTCTTTTATTTGCACCAGTCCCTCTCAAAGCGAGAGCGAGAGTAATGCGCTCTCCACGGAGTTCCAAATCTCTAAATGTCACCCGTAGATTTATCCCTTGGAAGAAAATATTTGGAGAGAAGCCAGTGAGAGATGTGGCGAATGCAAAGCAGTGAGTGATTTTCTTTCTTTCTTTTTTAAGCCGTGAGTGCCCTGCCGTTTGTAAAAAGAAAAAAGGGAGAGGGGGAGAAAAGATTTTCTTTACAACATCTTCCTGGCAATGACTATATTCTGATAATTGCCAAAGAACTATGCTTCCCGTATGTATAATATCCTCATGGTCTGGCACTGCTGTTGCCTAGCAAACTCTAGTTTACAAAAAGATTTTTTTTTAAATCACATTTCTGTAAGTTCGAATTTTAAAATATCAGCTAAATTTATTTGAGTTTTAAAACTAGAGGGTCACTAGTTTTGTTTGTGTTCTGAGAGTCTTCATCTTCTGGGGGATGGTGATATAATGCTTAGAACACAGCGAGTGTCCAGCGCAGGCGCCTCACTCCCCGGCTGCCCACCATCTACTAAGGTATCAGAGGTGCCCTGGAGGCCGAGTGGGTTGGGAGTTGGTTTGTTTCCTGAAGGGTCAGCAGATAGAAACTATCAGTTCCTCCTTGGGAGATAGATGAGGCTTTCTACTCCTGGAAAGAGTCTCCTTGTGTTTCCAGAAAATAAGGACGGGTTAAAAAAATGTATGTCGACAAGTCCAAAGCATATAGAAGAAAATCTGAAGGGGTTCCCAATGGCAAAATCTGGGACAATTTGAGTGACAAAATAATGGCAGCAATGAATGTTCAGCCACAGAGGAAGTAACAGTGAGTCCACACTCATGCAGAGGAGTGAATAAGTAAATGAACAGGAAGAGAGGGACGGGACAGTTCGTACAACTAATAAATGTAGAAGGAAGGATGGAATTGGAAATTTACCATTTGATAAACACTGCAGTAATCATCCATGCCTACAAGAATCATTAGGAGACACTAAAATTAGTAGGGAAAACATACTGTGTAATAAGATGCCTGTGTAATCTCAAACTACATCCCCAGAACACACTAATAACTTTGGGGAAAACAAGTTTTACAGTGGGGAGACCAGTCCCAAGTAACGAGTACGTCAATAATCATGTATCTCCTGATGTGATGAGCTGAGAGAGGCACAGCTTCCCTTCTGAAGAATTCCTACCAACATCTGATAACCTGAGTTTAGTCAAGAAAAAACAGCAGACAAATTCAAACTGGGCGGGGTGGGGTGGTGGGGAGGGAATTTTGCAAAATAACTGGCCACTATTCTTCAAAAGTGTCAAAGTCAGGAGAAACCAAGAAAGAACGAGGAACTGTGCCAGTCTGGGACAGTGGCTTGCACTGGGTCAATGTTAACTTTCTGATGTTGATCATTGTACTGTGGTTATGTAAGAGGTTCTGAGGAAGCTGGGGGAAGGTTATATGTGAATTCTGTGCCATAGTTTTGCAATTCTTGTGTCAACTTGAATAGATTTCAAAAGGAAAAGTAAAAAAGGCAAAAACAGGGAAAACCTCATGCATCCTGATTTCCCATTGCAAACCCACTCACTTGTCAATCTTTTTCATCGTAGTTGAGTGCAATGTTGTTGGATGCTGTTGAGTCCTGTCCAGCTCCGGAGCCCTTATGTGACAGAGTAAAACCACCCCACAGGGGTTTCTTGGCTGGAATCTTTACGGAACTAAATCTCCAGGCCTTTTTCCCAGACAGCAGTGGGGTGCAGTGTTGAACTACCAACCTTTGGGTTAGCAGTTTGTTAGTAGTTTTCACACTCCAAACCCAATCTTCAAGAAATTCTCCGGGTTGTATCTTGAAATCTGTCCAGACTCTTACCACCTAGACCAGGACACCAGCAATGATCCCCTGGAATAGCTAGTTCCTTGTACCGTTTCTTCCAGCGTTAAAGGCAAAATCCTGATTGTGGTCTACGAGACCCCACGTGATCTGGTTTGGACCACTTCTCTGACCTCACCTCTGCCTCTCGAGCCTTCAGCCACTCCCTCCCACCGCTGTGAATTTCTGGGTGTCCTTTGCCTCATTCCACTGGTTCTAACCTTTCCCAGAGCGTTCTTGCCCCATGTATTCCTTGATAGCATCTCACCCTTTTCAAGTCTCTGCTTCAGGTGTCATTCGTAATGAGACTTCTCACACACTCCCTCCCTCTTTCCCACCCACTCCTTTCCACCACATTTAAGCACACATTTATTATTGCTTTAAAAATATCCCCATAGTTATAGCAATGAAAAACATTTCATGATCCCAGTTTACTTATGTCACGGCATTTCTAAGGCTAACAGTTGATGCTAATTTACTTTTCTTTCTTTCTTATGTAAAACAAATTGTGGTTTTGTGTTTCTACTTGGTTTTGTTTCGTTTTACATGTACTTAAAAAGAAAACCTTTTTGCTCTGAATGAGGTAAAGGTTACAGAGCAGATGATCAGTTTTACATCCAAGAACTCATTCCGTCTGTTTAAACCCATTCGTGGCAAGCCCTTCCATGCTCCATCACTCACCCACTGTCTCCCTGTGTTGCCTGTTTCCGCTCCTCCCTCCTTTCTAACCCTCTGAACGGTGTTCCCGGGTAAATGCTGACTTTGGATTTCAAATGGTCGATTCCTCTAACATCAGGGTGAGTTCAGTTCCCTGACTAGGGGCCAGAGGCTAGGGAAGGGGCTTGTGGTGGTGGACAGAAGGTCCCTCCAGTCTCTATGCAACCAGTCAACATGGCTTTTATTTTTCTGATTTTGAGTTTTGTCCTACATTTTCCACCTCCTTATCCAGGATCTTCTAGTGCGATACTTTGCAGAGCAGTGGGTAGTGGAAGCTGGGCACCGTCTCTCTCTCTCTCTGGGTCACAGGGTGGTTAACTTTGCACAGTTAGGAAGAGGGTTGTGATGAACGCGGATGTCATTATACCTAGCCCTGTAATGGCTCTTCTTTCTCTAGGACACATACCAAGGAGGGAGAATTCACCTTTATGCTTTAATATTGTATAGTATACCACTGTGGGGTGTGTGTGTTTTAAACCAAGAGAATCTGTAATATGAGCAACACCCGAGAACGCTGATACATTGGAATTCGCCCAAATTAAAAACATCAAAGGACATGATCAAGAACGTGAAGACACAGTGTCCATAATGGGAGAAACTATTTGGGAATCTTATATCTGATATGTTTAATACCCAGACGATTTAAAGAACTCTTAGAACGAAATAAAAAAAACAACCAAAAGAACTCAATTTAGAAATGGACACCAGCCTTAAATCCGTTTTCCTCTCATGGAGCTCAACGTATGGCCATAAGCACAAGCAAAGATGCTTATTCTCAGTGCAGTTCTAGCTCACCGTCGACGTCATGTTGTCAGTTCCTCCTTGTCAGTTCTTCCTCGCCAATTCCTCCTTGTAAGCACCCTGAGAGTGGAGGGGCTGGTGAGCTGGAAACATCAGCTTGGCACTTACCTTCACACACTTGACCGTCTCTGGGAGAGGCCTCCTTTCAACAGTACTGCTCATTAGGAAACTACACATCAAAAGCACAGGGGCATATCACTCCACACCCAGAAGACTATTAGAAAATACCAACTAGCCAGACACCACAGGGATTACCAAGGAGGAGGAAGCAGAGCCAAAGGAGGCCTCCTTGCGTAGCTGTTGGAAGACAGTTCCATGGATTCTCCAAGAGTGAAACCTGGAATTACCAGCTGTTGCGGTGATTCGCCTGCTCGGTGTATATCTCGAGGCTTGAAAGCGGGGACTCAACAGAAACGTCTACATGAATGCTCTACACCAATGCTCCCTGGGGTGTTATTCACAATAGCTGAACGGGGAAACCACCCAGGTGCCCCTCCAGACAGGAATGGATCTCCAAAATGTGCCTCAGATATTCAACATACAATGAATTTAATTATTCAGAGCGATGAAGTCCTGATCCTTCCTATGATACTGAGCTCACCCCTCAGTGCGCAACTAGACTCTCTTGTGAAACCGCTTTGGTACCAAGCAGGCATTCACTGTAGCCACAAGAGCCACTGCCCCGATGCTCACAGTAGCTGGAGGGGCCAGTGACTCTGCTGGATGTGGCTGTGGCCAGCCAACCTGGTGCTCTCCTTGCTCTGGCTTGGACCCAGGTACAGCCGTAGAATTAAAGGGTGGCCGAGTCCCCATCCAGGCCAGAGAGTGGGAAAACAGTAGAATGAATGACAGAACCGAATCAGACTAATCTGTGTAAATGGATACAGCAGACTCGTGACTTTAGAAGTACGGCACTCTGACCCCTAGTGGTTACGTTTCTTGGAGAACAACCAGGCTTATAAAACAACAGGAGCATCGTAGATTTACAGGATCTGGCCTCTAGTTATTCAAGACCACCATCTTCCTTCCTCTTCATCTTCTACAATGAAACATTCACCGAGTTTGGAGACTTAAAAAAAATTAGTTCTTAACTTCTTCCCTCCCCCAGTCGCCCTATGTCATTGGTTTCCTGTTGGTTTCCTGTTGAGGTGACTGTGCTAAATCCAGAAGTATGTTCCTATCTCCAGCCCTTCATGAAGGGGCCCACATGGTGCAGTGGAGTAAGCATTGGGCCCGCTAAGCGGGAGGTCAGCAGTTCAGACCTACCGGCTGCCTCACTGGGAAAAGACGAGGCTTTAGGGCACCTTAAAGATTTACAGCCCTTGGAAACGCACGATGGCAGATCTTACAGGGTTGCTCTAAGTGGGAACGAACTCCTTGGCATTTGTAATCCTTCCCCTGGAAAATCATTCCTTTAAAAACTCCCTTTAATAGTATTGTGTCCAACTAGAGGACGCTACTCGGATACCTAGCTTATCACCAATCCCACCCAATCAAAATCTGAGTCTAACACTGATTTTCATGTGCCTCCATTCTTAGGAAACTAGAGTTTAATTTCTGTCACATGCAATGGGAAGGCTAATAGAAATAATGATGTGTATTTGCCTACTGAATGTTGACCTGCAAAACTCTAAAAAATCACACTTTTTTTCCCCTTACTAGTCACCTAAATGGAGCTCTGGTCATGTAGTGGTTATGAGTTGGGCTGCGATCCTCATGGCAGGCAGTTCAAAAACACCCACAGCTCTTCAGGAGAAAGGCTGAGCTTCCTACTCCCACACATGTTACAGTCTCAGAACCCCACATGGGGTCATTATGAGTAAGCTTTGACTCCATGGCAGTGGGTCAGTGGATGGTCTAAACGGGTTGCCCTTGGCAGCTAACTTGAAAGGAGCGGTGGGCTACGTGTTGCTAACCACACTGTCAGTAGCTCAACCCCAACAGCAGCTCTGCAGGAGAAAGATGAGGCTGTTTGCTCCCGGAAAGATGTGCAGCCTCGGAAGCCCTGGGTGGGGTCATGGTGATTCAGAATCAACTAGATGGCAGTAGGCTGTTGTGTGTGAGTGTGTGTGTCACCTAAAGGTTGCCAACTCACACCTACACACCGGTGCTGGGGGAGAAAAGGACTGGCAATCTTAATCTTTTTCTGTAAAAATGATAGCCCAGAAAACCTTAGGGAGTAGTTCTAGTCTGTAACACATGTGGTCACCATGAATTGGAACCAATTCGGCAGCAACTAACAATTGTATAAGAAAGCGATGAATTCATTTTAGTGCCTTACTAAATATTTAGCTCTTGACATAGACAATTTCATGTCAGTGCCTTCTTGTTGAAGAGAATTAAACACATGATCTACTTCCTACTAAAAGGAAACACACACACACACACACACACACACACACACACACAAAACCATATTGACTGCTTCACATTCAGCAGTATACTGGCTAACTTTCCAGATTGTAAACTAAATCGAAAGCCAGTGTTCCTAAATGTTTACAACTTTCAAGCTAATTCTTTATTTCTTGGTTCGTGATCGACATGAGAGGAATTCCCGAATTTCATTAAGCACTCATGCTTTCTCTCCAAAGATTGTCGCGGTCAATCATTCTGCAGGCAGGTAGATTTGATCTAGCATTTCCCGCATCACTCTGTTTCTGCCCCTCGCCCATGATTTCTCTCTCTTTGAAAAGTTTGCTGCACTGTCATTAACGAAAATATTTGTCTTTCTTGCGGACTCTTAATATTGAGCTGTTGCCAAAACAACTGGTCTGGTTGCCTGAGTTTCCATTTTCTTCTCTGTAAAAGGAGGGTAAGGTATTACTGACATTCCTAATTTATAGGGTTATTTATAGAGTATTATGATGAGTAAATGTGATAATTCATGTAGCTGTCTTAATGTGGTTACTGACACACACTTGTAAGTGCTCCCAAAATTTAGCTTTTACTATTATTTTATAGATTCACTTGCATTACTAGTGTGACTATAGTCATTAATAATATTTTCCTAATAACAATAGTGTTGGTTTGCTTGCTACCAGACATTTATAGAGTACTGAATGTTTTCTGTATCTGGCAAAATCATAACAAGAGGTGCTGTCTATTCTTAAGAAGTTTACCATCCAATGTGAGACACAAAGCATACACATTTTGATTATAAATAGCAGTATTGTACATGGGAAGATTAGAATGGAAAACTAGAATGTAACAGATAAGACAGGAAAAGATGTACTATTAAATGCCATTTTAATTTTAATCTATTCTTCCAGCTTTTGAACAAATCAAATATTCATATGGCTCTTAAGGGAAAGGTACAAAATTGTAAATAGAGAAAAGTAAATGCTCAGAGAGCCCCTCATTCCTTTGCTCAAAGACAGTGCCTTTCCCATTGACTTACGCATCCTATCAGCAATCAGCTAGTCACCTGTGCTCTTTTTCCCATTGACTTACGTATCCTATCAGCAGTCAGCTAGTCCATTGACTTACGTATCCTATCAGCGATCAGCTATAGTCACCTGTACTCTTTTTCCCGCAGATTACTATAAACCTACCCTAGAGACACTATTTTGCCACTTGTTTCTTGGACAGCATGTGAGGAGCCCTCTCCCTTGAGCTGAGCAGCAGCATCGAGCCAGTCAACCAGCCGACCTGTTGGGGTACCTTCCAGTGGGGTGCAATCTTCTGTGATGGGAAACAATGCTTAAAAGAATCGCTTGGTGTAGGTGTCTTTTACATAAGATACGTTTGTAGATGAAAGGTCAGTGGCTTTTCAAATGATTTCCATTGAAAATACCTAAGGCGTTCTGTGGAGTCTCCGATTTGAAAGCTTCCAGTCAAATTGGACAAAGAAGCTCTTCATCGCACCTCACTGTTATCCATTTGATTCCATCTCACAGGGATCCTGTGGGATGTAATAAAACCTGGTTTCTTGGAGCAGATTTTATGGGACCAGATAGCGTCATCTTTCTTCCTGAGTGGTTGTGGGTTTGAGCCAATGGTTGGTTAGTAGCCAGCTTTTCAATCCGCCGTGCTTCCAGGACTCCTTAAAGGGGCTATTGATGTTGATCATTTAATCAGTGTTGGGTTATCCATTAAACAAGGTAATCTCAGGAGTACTCCTGCTTACTTACTGATTGTAGTGCAAAATTCCACATTGGTCATAGAAGATTCTGCTTCTAGATATGGCTGGCACCTCTTTCTCTCCCAAGCCCACAGCACCTTCCTACAGAATGAAAATCTCTTTTCAAATGTAACGTCCCTAACAGGGAAGGGACACCCAGGACAAGTCAACTTGCTTACCAAGTACTCCACTCTTACATTTAACCGAAAAATTTGGAAGCACCTTTCTATCTTCTAATTTCTCACCTCTAAAACCCAGTCCCAATCTCACTGCCATTGAGTCGAATCCAGTTCACAGCACTCTACAGGACAGAGCAGAGCAGAACCACCCATGTGGGTTTCCAAAGCTATACATCTTTATGGGGGCAGCAAGCCCATCGTTCTCCCCTGGAACAGCTGGTGGTGCAGGGTCAACAGCCCACGGGTTACCCCCGACACCACCAGGCTCCCTTTCTCAAAGATTAACTACTAGATCTTGACAGTTTGATTTCCTTAATGCCTCATTAAGTCTGTCCTCCCTTCCCATTCCTCAAGTCAGCTTTCTTTCTTCTTCTTTTTTTTTTTCATTTCAGTTTTCTCATGCTCTACACCTCAGACTTCCATCTGGCATTCTGATTTCGGGGTCCTTGGGTGGTGCAAATGGCTATCCCAAAAATGGACTTTTCTAATCTATTCACAAGCACTCAGAAGAAAGTCCTGCTGATGTACTTCTGAAAAATTACCCATTGCAGACCCTATGGAGCACAATTGTACAGGGACCCGCACAAGTCACTAAGAGTCACAATCTACTGACAGCAAGTGGGGGAGTGTTGTTTATTTTAGAATACAGAGAAAACACAAGCAAAACTTTACTGTTGTGTTGATTCCAATTCATGGCGACCTCACATGTTACAGAATAGAACTACCCAGAGGGTTTTCCTGACTGTACCTTGGTTACACACTGGGCTGCTAAGCGGAAGGTCAGAAGTGCCCACCTGCAGCCTCTCAGGGAGAAAAATGAGGCAGTTTGGTCAATAGAGATTGGAAATCCTAAGGAGCAGTTGTACTCTGTTCTATAGAGTTACTAAGAGTTAGAATCAACTGGAAGGCAGTGTATTTCCTTTATAAAAAATAGATGTGGATGAGCAGAGAAAAAGGTGGGAGAAATGCAGTTATTTTAATTAGAAGGAATTTCAGGAGAAAAGACATTGGCAAGATAGTTACCCAAGTCATTGTGAAACCCTGAATCAGGCATAAAGCTAACGGTTTCTGACTTTCTGTTAATAGCCCATTGGCTCTCCTTAAAGACAAAAAAGGTGAACAGAAGGCCAAACAAATGATAATAAATGGAGATAATGTGTCTAAAGCAACAAGGTCAGAATCTGGTGCGCTCCATAAAGTTCTTTAGTCCTGGTGTCTGCTAAAGTGCTACATCAGCATTCTTATCACACCTGCTTGATGTTCAAGGATTGACCGTGAACTAAGTTTAACCTGTCAGCTGTTTTTTAGCCTTTCTACCCGTCGCCTCTAATAGGACTGTATTGTACACGAGGCTGAAGGCGCTAGTGAAAGTACAGGTAGTGAGTGTGTTATTCAGGATTCAGACTCAGTGATTGGATCCAACCTAGCAGGCAGTGTCCATGAATAGAACGACTTTGGTTCAAACTTCTGCTTCCTCTTTTCCAAAATGGGGATTCCAAACAAACAACTCCCCTCTCCCCCAATTCAACTACCTTCCAGTTGATTTCAATTCATAGCGACCCTATAAGCACCCCATAAAGAGCCCTGGTGGTGTAAGGGTTATGCCTTGGGCTGCTAACCACAAGGGCAGCAGTTAGACATCACTAGCTGCTCCGTGGGAGAAGGATGAGGCTTTCGGAAACCCACGATGTCAGTTCCATCCGGTCCTATCAGGTTGCCATGAAGATCGGGATAATAAGAAAAAAAGATGCAAATTTCTGTAGAGCATATTTAACATTCATGATACAGAGGAAAAATAAAAAAAACCCATGAGGCAACTGATGTCAGAAGTAACTAAAATATAAGCTCTAATTGAGAAACGTAAGTAATAGTATTAAAGAATAAATCTTGATAACAAAAAGAAAGTGAGGGAATAAAGCCTAACCACTGGTTTTGGCCATTTTTGTCTCTGAAAAAACAAGGCCATTTGGTTTGGTACAAGCTATAAAAGAGTAAATACTAGTCGGTGAATAAAGCATTCTAAAAGTATATTCTAAATTTGAATGTGGCATTGATCAAGAATAGAAGTGTCATTGGAGGATCTATTTAATTTTACCTTTCTTATGATTCATTCTAGCTATTTAAGTGCAAGGCTTCAATTAAAAATAAAAATTTCCCCTCTAAATGTGCTCTATCACAAATATTTTCATAATGTAGGGAAAATAAATCATAGTGCTTTAGAAAGTACTACCATACTGAAATAATTAGGTTAGGATGTTATAATCAAGTGAGCATGGTAGAGTATAAAATATGAAGGGATGATCTATAAATCACAGTATGAAGTAGAAAGTTTGGGAACCGTTAAATGTCCTGGTGGGTTTATATGCTAGTGTCCTTCTAGAAGTTGCCACAAAAGCTGAATTGGAAGCCTTGTACCTCAAGAAACTTCATATATATACATATATATATATATATAGTGTGCTTTTTAAAAAAACGAGAGGCTCATACATATTTTATCACAATCCATCCATTGTGTCAAAGCACATTTGTACATATGTTGCCATTCTCAAAACATTTGCTTTCTACTTGAACCCTTGGTATCAGCTCGTTTTTTCCCCTCCCTTCCCGCTCCCCCTCCCCAATGAAAGCTTGTAATTTATAAATTATTTTGTCATATCTTATACCATCCCCGACGGAAGCTCCCTATATTTTTAATGTATATGATGGACTCAATTTTTCTTGAATATTAAAGTCTGCCAGTTGCTTTGAAAAGGAGAGCTGGATAGAAATACATAAAATGGGAGATATGTTCTGCAAAGCGCTTACCACGGCTATTCGCCCAAAGCAAGAGGTTGGTAGAAGTTAGCTTTTAAAGTAGTGCATTTAAGAACCGTGAGGACGGAAGGATGCATTGTAGCGTGGGCCGCAGGAACCGAATGCAGGTTAGCCAGTCGTACAGGAAGGGAAAGCAGGCTCGCGTTTTTCAGCAGTGCGGTAGTTTGCCCTCGCCGGCCACCGTCCCCGAGCGTGCGTACGTAACGTGGCGGGACGTGCGTGTCATGGCGCGCTCCAGCTAAAGTCGGTGCGGCTTCCGGAGAGGAGCGTGCGGAGTCCCTAATTTCAGACGGGTGTGTTACAGGTTGACTGCCGTAGGGGTGGTGCGTGGGTCCTCGCAGGGCAGAGTGTGGGCAGAACTCCAGAATCATAATTTCTCAGTTTCAGCTCTCCTTGGGCACTTGCGGGTTTGTTTTGCAGTTTGAAGGAGACTTTCCAGCTGGGTTGCAGAAGTTGGGGGCCCGGGAATGCCGCTGGGAGTGGGCACGGGATCGTCGGCCTTCGATGTTGCTCGGCTTCAAGGAATAGTTAAAGGGACATTCGTGTTTATGGTTCGGGGGTCAGAACTAACTTCATTTGCGCTTCCACTTTAAATGTCAATGAACTTGTGAGAGGCACCAAGGCTGTCGCAGCTACGTAGCTTTCGCAGAACTGCATCTTAATATGACATTTTAATGGAAGCGGACACGTGCAGCACGTGTCTTGCTTTTCCTATTTTGTCGTGTACCCACTGAACGAACTTCTTTCTGGTAGGAGGTGCTCTGGGTACTGCCAAGGGTTAGTCAAAAAGTATTGCTATAAAGCCGTATAAATCTTTATTAAATAAAGAGATCAAAATTAGAAACCGGTGTTTCGCGATTTATTCATCATCTAGATCTATACACTGCCGAGGTAGTCATCCCATCACCGGAACCCTTCCGAAGAACTCCATGCTCTGAAACTTGCACCCCACCTAAATGGAGGTTTTGGCATCCTCAAGGGACTTCTATCATCTCCCTTTTACTTGTGTTTTGCATTTGGGGAGTAGAAGGCGGGCCCAGCAGACCCCTGGGAAGCCAATGTTTTAATGGGGCCTGGCTCTCTGGATCCCACTGGTAAATCCAGCCCACATTCCAGTTAGGGTTGCTGCCCTAGCTTCTTTGTCATTAACCCTGATCTTGTGTAAAAGGCTGATGGTGAGATCATCAGCTCTTTGAGGGACCTGTGCTTGAAGTGCTTCTGGCACCCACTGAGAGCTGAACACTGGCTGAGGCCAACAGGCTCACTTAAAACAGTGCCGAGCTATGTGAGATTCCAACATCAGTCATTCCCGTTTCGGTGATAATTTTGTTGTCTTCCATCAGTGACTTCAACCACAATTTCTTCATTCAACGAGGTTGTCAGTCTTCCCTGTCAAGCCTCATTTTTGAGGCCTTCCCCTTCCTTAAAATACTCGATTCATCTAAAAGCTGGCTCTATGTGGCGCAGCATCCCCATAAGCCTGTTGCAACGCTTCAGTGATTTGGGAAGGTGTTTACTTGAGTTTTGGTAAAAGCTTCTATCAAAATAGCTTTGTTTCCATGGCACAAAATGTATTATTATTATTTTTTAAAGTATCCAAATGAGGCTAAGATAAGTGTATTACTAAGAGAACTTGTCTGTGGCCAGAGAACCTGTTGAAGCACACCTTGTTTGGAATAAATGCCTGCATGCACCTTGCTAGTAATACTTTATGAATTATTGTTGCACGTCATTGTTTATACGTTGAAAGTATTACTTGCACTCTACAAGCCTTGTGGTGCTGGATATTTATTGCTGGGGCCTGATCGCGGCCAGAGTAACTATGTGGGACATCAAAGCACCTGTCCTAACAGTATGGGTCTTGAAGTAGTATAGAGCATCACTAACCCTGTAGAAGAAAGCAGTCTTTTCTTGGGTCTGATTTCTTCTTTTTTAAGAAATCATTTTATTGGGGGCTCATACAAATGTTATCACAATCCATACATCCATCTATTGTGTCAAGCACATTTGTACATCGTGGGTCTAATTTCCCTTCAGGTAGTGTTCAAGGTCCGTACTGTGGTTTGTCAACTTGTTGAGTACTTGCTTTTACTAATTAGTTTTTATTTTCCAGGCTCATTTTTTTTCAAGAGGACTTGAGACTAATTGCAGATAATCAAGGTACTGATTTATTCAAAACCTTTTATGTTTTGAGTGGCATGCTACTCATTGGGATGTGCAGAACGACAGCCTATTGTTGATTTTGCCACCATTCATTCGTAGAAACATCATGATCCCCAGATCACTAAATCCAAGAGCTAGTTCTATTCCCTTAAGTCTTTTGCCTCTATTCAATAGCACCGATCATGTCCACTCCTTGACAGGGTCTCTTCCTTTGCCTTCTGTGCCCCTCACATTTTCTCCTTCAAAGGTGGCTGCTCGTTGGTCTCCATCCCACACTGACAGTGCAGGTTGGCATTTTGTAAGGGAATTCTCCTCTTCTAATTCTTATGTTTTTTCTCTTTGCTTTGTGTGATTTTACCCACCCCGACTCCTTCAGTTAATGTGCATAAATAAATGATTATTGTTTGTCTCTTCAGGGTAAACTTATTTTTTAAAACTCTGGTAAAGACTACCTGCTTGGTGTATTGAATAACGCAAAGATACTTCCAACTCAATGGTTTCTAAACTTCTCCTTTATAGCTTGTCTTGGTTTGGAGTTCTTCAGAGGGTAGCAGCAGTCTAAGTCTAGACAGCTCAGCCGGGCACCTTGAGGCCATTCTTGGCACATTCTTCTTCCTCTCTTGATTCAATCTGAAGACTATTCTCTTGGCTCCTGTTTAACAAATAACATGTCATTTATTTGATAAATACCTTATTCAATGCATGCACTTTTCTCTGCCATTACCACACTCATCCAAGCTATTGTTTCCATTCTAATCCATGCTCGCACCATAGTATTTGAGCTCTATGCTTTCTATCACTTATGTGGATCAATTTGGGGTCCTGTTAAAATGCAGATTCTAATTTGTTTGGAGTGAGGCATGAGAGCCTGCATTTGTTAAGCATCCAAGTGCTGCTGCCTGGGGAACAAGCTTTGCGTGGCAGGGCACTAACAATGGGCCGTGCCCATGTCCCTCCCCCATAGTTGTCATCCTGCCATTATTCCAAAGCATAGTGTGATGACTATGTCCCTGCCCTGGCCTCACACAATGCTCTGGCTAAGGATCCTGGTGTGCAGTTGAGTCGGCATGCATAGCCATCACATGGCATCTTGTGAAAACACCGCTTCTGATTCAGTAGTTTCTGGGGTGGCAGCACATCTCTTTATGAGAGCAGACTGCCCCATCTCTCTCTCAAAGAGCAGTAGCTGGTGGGTCCAAGTGGCCAGACTCTGGGCTAGCAGCCGAGTGCTTGCTGTGAGCACGACATTACCAGAGTTCCTTGTGGCCACTTAGTCTCCAGTTTTCTGCTGCTGTTCTCTCATGAGTCGGGATTTCACCCCCACCCCTCCACTAAAATCACTCGATGGGGTTGCAGTGATTCCCAGTGCTCTACACAGTGATCATCTTATCTGTCTCGTCTGCAGTATTTGACACCCTTGACCTTCCAGGATACCAGACTTTGCTAGGGACTCTGCCACATTAGCTGCTTCTCAAGTCTGGTTTGCTTGTGCGTACTCATTTCTCCAACGTGTCAATGCTGGAATGCCCCCATGGCTTTCTCACAGGACCTTGTCCCTTCTCCAGTTATACTCACTCCCCGGCTACTGCATCAAGTCCCCTGGCCTTGAAAGAGCAACACTATGCTTATCTCACCAGCCCACTACTTCCCCTGAACTTAGAGCTCAGAGATTCAACTGCCTATTCAAACACCCACTCCTAGAATGTCTGCTAGTTACTCCAAACTTTAAAAATCCTCAACAGAACTCCTGGTCACATCCTCATCTCAACCTCAACCCTACACCACACATCCCATGCCCCACCTGTCCCGCACACTCCCAACGTACATGCTACCCACCACCATTACTACCCCCCCAAACCCCACCTCACCACCGGAGGACCCCCTTTGGGCTTTTCTCTCCCAGTTAAAGGCAATCCTAGCATGCTTAGAGCAAAAATCTTGAAATCATGGCCTGACCCTTCCCTTCCTCCCTTTTCCCTAAGTTCAGTCCACCCCCCCAAAAAAAGAGATCCCGAACATTGTCCTTCTGATCAAATCTGACTGTTTTTGCCGTATTCGCCAGCTGCTCTCTTGAAGATGTACAGCCTCAGAAACTCAAAGGGACGGTTGCTTCTACCCTGTCCTGTAGGGTCCCTGTGAGCCAGAATGTGCCCGATGGCAGGGAGCTGTGGTTCGGTTGTAGAATATATCCAGAGAGACTTGAATGCTTCCAAAGAGTAGGTGATTCAGAAAGAGGGCATTGCTGGAACACTGTTGGATGGAGAAGGCCAGAGAGGAAGCGGTATTCTTCAGGACAGTTTGCTTGTAGCAACAGATGGGATGCCAGTGTCCCCGGGCAGAGAACCATCTCCTCTGTGCGGGGTGTGGCTCGCGTCTTGGAGATCTGTCCTATTTCCAGTCCCCATGGAGTCCTTGGGTGGCACAAGTGTTAGAATGGTCCATTACCCTCTGAAAGGTGACAATTTGATCTTACCTAGAGGAGCCTCAAAGACATGCTTAGCAGTCTGCTTCTAAAATGTCAGAACCCTGGAAGCTTATCCTTTTCCATGCGGTGGCAAAGCAGGATGCACATTGCTCTCCAACCCACCACGACTTCATGGGAGAAGTCTGTCTAAGGCTTTCTGGTCTAAGAAGTTACAGTCTTAAAAGCCCACCAGAGCATGCTAGTCTGTCCTATCAGGAATTGACTCAATGGAGGTAGGGCCTTTTAAAGCCTTAGATTTGGATGGATTATGCCCAGTCTCAGAAAATTCACCTACCCATAGTCTTAAAGATTCTCTCCTCTTTTCATTTCCCCCTAAAAGTTATATAGTTATACATTTAAGCCCATGATCTATTTTATTTCTTTTTTATTAATTGGGATTTAATACATATAACATTCCATAGTTCAGTCACGTCACATAGAATTGTACAGTTGCCACCCCAATCCATTTCCAAACCCTCTTTTTCTCATGGTCTCTGTGACATCATCTTCCTTTTACCCCCCACCCCCCCACCCCAACCACCGCTGTACAACCCTCCTCCTGAAACCCGTATTCTACTTGCTGTCCCTATAGGTTCGTCAACCATGGGTTTCATATACCCACAAAGAAAGCATGTAACACAACTTCCAATGACCTCCAATGACATAAAACTTCTAAGATGCACCTTAATATGAACAAACAAGAACCAAACTGCACAATACAAACTAAATGTATATAAAACTTTAGAAACCAGATCAGGTCCAGTCTGCATCATAGGCCTGTTCAGGTCAGATTTATGCCTTTTTTCTTCTGTGCTCCTCTCTCCCAAGCACTCGGTTCAGTGGCCCTTGCCTCTCCTCCCTCACGTTTAGATAGGGGAGTTCTCTGGAGGCATATTTCCCGTGGAGTTCCACAAATCAATCGTGGGCTTCCACTGTCCTCCATTGCATTCCACATCATCAGATTCTCCGTGGTCTGTTTTATATTGATCTTTGTTCATGGTGGAACGTGTAAGAGTTAGGGGGCTAGGCGAGGGGGCTTGTTTTGGTCTGTGGTGTAGAACTGCTGTAGTACTGCTTACTGAAGACTACTGTATTGATTTACACTTTGGCCAAAAGAATAAAACCAAAATAAAACATGGTTGTATATATTTTGTGTCTATTGCGTTCTCCTTTCTGTTCCATTGAGCCCTCTCTTCCGCTGCCCAACCCACACAGTGTTTATTCCTCTAGCAAATAATAAGTCTAGAAATCCTGTAGACTGGCTCTTCCCACAAAATTGTTTCACATGTTATCGTTTCTTTGCCTCTTTCTATGAGCTTTAGAATCATCTTGTCTGATTGCAAACTTGCTGGGATTTTTACAGGAATTGCATTCAATTTGCATATTTATTTTGGCAGAATTGGCATTTTTACTCTATATGAACATAGATGTCTTTCGTAGGTTTTCCCTTCTTTCTTCAGTGTTTATGTGTAGTTTTCCTCAAGTCCCATACATGTTTTATTGGATTTGTCGGTGTTATATGAACTACGTCTATGTACTTAATTCTTTTGAACACTTGTAAGTGGTATTTATTGTCTTTTAAAATATCAATGTCTTGATAGCTAGTATGTGCTACTGTGATTGACTTTTGTGTTTCTTTCATGTCCTTTCACATTGCTTTTTAGTGTACTCATTCGTTCTAGGAGGTTTTATTTTACGTTTGTAAATTCTTTGTGGATTTTCTATACATGCGATTATGTCATTTACAAAAAGAGGCACATTTTTCTTTCCAATCTGTTTCCTTTCTTGCCTTACTGCTAGTCAGAACTTCTAGGACTACGGTGAATAAAAATAGTGAGAGCAGACATCAGTGTTCTCAGTCTTAGGGTGGGGGGAACCATTCATTTTTTTGACCATTAAGTATAATGTTAGTTATAGATTTTTTGTAGATGCTTGTTATCAAGTCGAGGGATAATTCTTTCTATCTCCTTCCCTTTTTTAAAAAAAGACTTTCTATCATGAGTGGGTGTTAAAGTTTATAAAATATCTTTTTTGCATCAGTTGTCATTATTAAGGGTTTTTTCTTTTACGCCTGTTAATGAGGTGGGTTGCACTGACTGGTTTTTCGATATTGAACTAGTCTTTCTCTCTAGTATAAGCTCTACTTGATCTTTACATGTACCGTAAATACTTGTGTATAAGCCGAGTTTTTCAGCACAAAAAATGTGCTGAAAAACTGGGGTTCAGTTTATACATGGGTAAGTGGTACTCCAGCAAGGTGTAACATCTCGCGGGTGATTGCCGTTCCTCTGCTGTTCATTCAAAGCCCCGCTGACACTGCAGGGTTTTGAATGTTTGTTTACTTGCATCTAACCAATCAGAGCCGTCCTATGACATGGACGGCTCCAATTCGCAGAAGCACCCGTAGTGATTCACTTATGCCGGCAGCTGAATTGGTAAGGATGTGTCTGTGGCTGCGCTCCGGCTCTCCCCTCTGGTCTCTGTGTTCATTCACATCCTGCATTTCCCACCCTAGGCTTATACTCGGGTCAATCAGTTTTTCTGGTTTCCCAGGTAGTAATTAGGTGCCTCTGTTTATACTCGGGTCAGCTTATATTCGAGTATATATGGTAATTCATTTTATATCTTACTGAATTCTAGTGTATTAGTCTAGGTAAACTAGGGAAACAAATCCATAGAAACTCATATGTATAAGAGTTTTATAAAAAGGTTAAGTGTACATTAAAAAAACATCCAACCCTGTGCTGTCCAAGCCCATAAGTCCATTATTAATTAGCCCATATGTCCAACACCAATCTATAAAGCCCTCCTCCATCTCACAAAACACACACAATGATGTAGACTGCAGGAGGAAAGCCGAGTCATTGAGCATGTAAACATCTCAACGCTGTCGGGTCTCCACACGGCTGCTCCAGGGCAGTATCGGGGTAGGTCCATGCAGTTTCTCCTCAGGGATGTCTTGCAGGAAGTGAGTCTTGTCAGCTGAAGCAGGGAACTGGCTAAGGCAGCTGCACCCTGGTCCGACCATCAGAAAGCAAAAGACCTGAGAACAGGAAAAACGAGGCTCACTGAGCCATTTATCCCTCAGCCCTTCAATTAATCCCACATGTGTTTATCAGTCAGGTTGGCACAATAAACCTTAACTACCTCATCTAGTAATATGGTGTTAAGGAGTTTTCTGTCTATATTATTGTCAGCTACTAGTATATCAAGGTGTAGGGTGTTTTTTTTTTTTAATGTTCTGTCTTTTGGTTGTATTGGCTTCAGGAAAATAAATCGAAAAAAAAATTTTCTTTTTTAAAATTAAAACTGCCTATTTATAAAGTTGTTTTTGTTTTTAATCTTGGCACTAACACCAAGAATAAAAAGAAGAAGAAGAAACATGTCAGTTCAGGTGTCACCCATGTTATTTTGCTTTTGAGAAAAGCATTGGAATGGGATCATTTTATGAAAAGCTTTGATGGCCAAAGAAAGTGCTAAAATATGATTAGTTACTGCACAACTTGAACTAGCTAAGGAAGCAATTGATGGCAGGCTGCATATTCAGAAGCTTTGGTTAAAAATTTTTTTTGATGATAAAGTGCATTATTAGTTTCTATTACGTATTTGGTAGAATTCTCTAGTGAAACAATTTAGGCCTGGAGATCTCTCTCTTTTTTTTTTTTTTTTTTGGAAAAGGGTTTAAAATTTTTAATCAGAAAACTGGACATTTCATTCTTGGTGGATTTATTTCATTAAAAAGTTAAGTAGATCACTATCCCATGTGTAAAACTACTAATTATCATATTTGTTGAAAAGTGTGATGAGCTACTGAAAGTGGAAGGTAAATTCAGCGTTTTCACTAACCAGGAAAGACCAGCTGCTAGAGAAGGACAGCATTGTTCGGGAAAGTAAGGTCACTGAAAACAGGGGAAATTCTCAGTGAGATGGGCTGACAAATAGTCCGGATAGTGGACTCAGACATGCCGATGCCATGAATATAGTGCAGGACCAAGCAACGCTTGCTTGTAAGACAGAAGAGTACCATGAATTGGAGCCTCTCCACAGCAGCTGACCAACAGAGGACAAATACTGAAGCAAAGTAAACCACACATGGTTATTTTATCCATTTGGAATTTTTTGAAGACCTAAAAAAAATAAAGCATAACTTTTGGTTTTACAAAAGTGTTTGGTATTGTTGTTCAGCCAACATTTAAAATGTTAGGTGACATTTCCTTAGTAGTTAGACAGCTGTTTAAACGATCTGCTTCACCTTGGGTGAGTGGTGGCAGTTTATGTTGCTCAGGAATTGGTGAATTTTATCTAAGTCGTCAAATTTATCTTGCAGCGTTGTCTGGCATATTCCCGTCTTTTCTTGAGTGTCTGCAGTGATGCCCTGTTTCACTCTGGGCATTAGTAATCTGTATCCAGTCTTACTAGAAATACGCCGATTTTATTGAGGTTTTCAAAGGATAAGCTCTTTTTATTTGCTATCTTGTATTATTTTCATTGAATTTCCCCCTCTGCTTTCAAAAAACCCCAACAAACCACTTGATTGAATTTTCCCTACTGTTTTTCTGCTCTCCTTTTCATTGAGTTGTTCTTTCGGCAGTTTTAGCATTATTTGCTGTGTTGTTTTTTTCCTTGATCCTTGAGGTAGGAGCATGAATTCTTTGAGAGATGATCTCTTTTCTAATGCATTTGGCACTCTATATGCCCCTCCTAACATTGCATTAAAGGTGCCGCCCCATCTACGTTTAGGTGGTGCGTGTGTGTGTTTATTCAGTTCCTTTTTAACCTCTTGGGACTTACTCTAAACTGGATTATTTAGAAGTGTCTTACTTAGCTGTATATCCTCTGAGCATTTGAGAGGAACATATACTCGGGTACCCCAAAACCCACAATTTCTCCTCAAAGCTATGTATTTAAATATTTTTTTTACAAAATAACCTTATCACCTTGAAAGTACTCTCCATTACACTTAAAACATTTGTCAAATCTGCGATTCCACTCTTAGAAACATTTTCCAAACTCATCTGTTTGGATGGCTGGCAGCACCTCCCTCGTTTTTCCTTCACCTCTTCTATGTCATCAAATTGCTGCCCTGTTATATCCCTCTTTATCTGTGGAAACAAAAAGAATTCTCATGGAACGAGGTTAAGTAAGTAAGGTGAGTGGGGGCAGGAAGGGCATGACGTGTTTTGCTGAGCACTGGAGCACTGAGATGGCTGCCTGAGCAGGCGCATTGTCGTGGTGGCAAACCAGTCCCCTGTCTGCCACAAATCAGGTCTTTTTTTGAAACACACTGTTATGCTCTCTTTTCACAGTCTCTAAATAGAAAGCTTGATGAACAGTCTGACCTGGTGGAATGAACTCCAAATGCACTATCCCCCTCACATCAAAAAAACAAATGAGCATTGTTTTGATCTTCGATTTCACTTGAGCTTTTCTGAGTTTGTTTTTGGGGGGTGAAGTGACGATGGGATCTTCCACAGGCTTGACTGAGGGTTGGCTGTGGAGCTGTTCTTTCAAAGAACTGCATGTTTCCACTTGATGCTCTTCTTGCTGGTCAGTCAGAACCCGAGGCACAAATTTTACAGCGACCCTTCTCCTTCCCAAATCTTCTGTTAAAATTTGCTGAAACTGAGCTCCAAGAGAGTCCAGATAACTTCCCTATCTCTTCGATGGTCTCGTCATTGGTCTTTGAGCAAAAGTGCACGAATTTTGTGGACTTTTTCATCTGTTGGGGAGTTGATGGACGTCTAGAACGAGGTTTGTCATTAATCTACATTTCACCTTTTTTGGAATGAGGAAACCACTTGTCCACGTGAATTTTTTTCCCATGACACTGTCCTTGTAAGCTTTCAACATCACAACAATTTCTGTGGCATTTTTCATGTGCAGGAAACAAAATTTAACAGCACACGTTGTTCTCTTAAATCCCGCTTTTGGCAGGACAGTCCTGATTTTTAACAACTTTTCCTGCGTCCCGTGGCATTTTTAAAAAGTCCCCATTTTTGGAAAGAATGCACGACAATCTAGGGTATATGGTTTTCGGGTGCCATGTGGCTATTTCACCAGGATATGAGTTGTATCAATATTGTACCGCTTTATGAATGTTAAAATCTGGTCAATTGGCCATCACAAAAAACAAGGTTCGAGCAAAACTGCTTTAATGAAAAAATTCACTGTGACCAGAGAGAACCTTCCCAGGTGATGCCACTGGGTGCACTAACTCAGATTGGGTTGCTTGATGTCCCGCCTAGCGGGGGGAAAAAATGCGTACTACAAAAGCTCCGCCCAACAGAGGTATTTTCTGGTTCTTTTTGGGTAACCCCACGTATTCTGATTTTGTTGGGTGGAGTATTCTATAAATGTTAGTTGGATTCTCTTGGATAATGGAGTTATTGAATTCTAAATCGTTGCTGATTTTCTGTTTAGTACTATCAGTGTGAGAGAGATGTTGAAGTCTTCAACTCTAATTGGGAATTCATGTGATTTTTTTCATTAGGTCAAATTTTTGCTGCCCATTTTGTAACTCTGTGGCTACATATATACACATTTAGGCTTGCCATGCCCTCTTCGAAGATTAACTGTTTTTATTACATCATGTTCCTGTCTTTCTCTGGTTATTTTATGGACTGTGAAGTATACTGTGTGATAATGACATATCTCCTCTCCTTTTTAAAAAAGAATTAAAATAAAATATTTCCTTTGATTAATATTTGCATGACATAACTCTGTCCAGTCTTTTATTTTTAAGTTATAATTAAATTGAGTTTTTTATAGATACCATATGGTGTGTTATATCTTTTAGTCAACTCTACCAGTCCTTGTCATTTAATTAGTTTTTCAGACCATTTGTATTTAATATATTTATTGATGTTAAGGCATAAATTTGCGATTTATTTAAAAATTTTTCTGTTTGTACTTGTTTTTTATTTGTTTTCTTTCCCCTGCTAGTTAGTGGATAACTAAACCATTTCCCAGAGCTCCACTTTGATTTTTCTATATTGTATCTCTTTTACAGCCTTTTTAGGGATTGCTCGAGGTATTATTTACATTTACAAAACTAATCTCAGTGCACTGGTATCTTCCTTTTACCAGGGCAAGTAAAGTACAGAACCCATCTTTCACGTTCTGCCTCCTTGTCCATTCCTCATTTGTAATATCATGGTCTTAAATGTCTCAGTTACCTCTAGAGCCACATCAGACAGTATTGTATTCTGCGTCAACCATCAGATGTGTCTAGAGAACTGGAGAGGGGAATGCCTACCATATATATTCGAGTATAAGCCAACCCGAATATCAGACTAGGCACCCAATTTTACCACAAAGCTTCATTAAAAAGGTGCTGAAAAAACTTGGCTTATACTTGAGTATTCACGGTATATTCAACGTTCTTGTGTTTAAACTGATGTTTTAGTCTTCCTGATGTTTCAAATTCCATGTTTTATTGTTTCCCTTCTCTTTTGAGTGCTTTCTTTAGCTATTTAGGGTAACTCTCCTTTGTAGAATCCTTAGTTTTTTTTTCATTTGGGAATGTGCTAATTTCCCCTTTCATCCAAAGGAAATTTTCTGGGTATTTGGGTTGACAGTTCTCATTTTGCCCTCTATGGTTTCTGATGAGAAATACTCCTATACCGTCAGTTAAGCATGTGTTAAGCATTTATTTCCGAGTGACTCAAGTGTACACTGTTGGTAATGTTTTTATGTGGTAGAGAAGATGCCTTCTGCATCCTGTGATACACTACTGGATGACATCGAAGATATGGTGACCCAAGAAGATTCAAAGCCACAAGATAGGCATTTTGCAAGAAAGCACGTTGTTCCAAAGGTGCGGAAACGAAATTCCCAAAAGTACTTGCAAGAGGAAAACAGCCCACCAAGTGATAGGTAAGCTTTTTCCACTGAAATGAAACTCACTGTCATGCTAGAGGAGAAGCAGGCGCTACTGGTCTACGGGATATGCATAATGTCTCCTCAAATCTTTGAACTCCTCATGGGAAATCTATACATTTCTTTCTTTGAAAGATTTTATTTAATTTTTTCTTTTCAATGGTTTTTAATTTGGCTAAAAAGAGAAAAAGAATTCAAATTACA
Organism: Tenrec ecaudatus; assembly: GCF_050624435.1. Taxonomy (NCBI): domain Eukaryota; kingdom Metazoa; phylum Chordata; class Mammalia; order Afrosoricida; family Tenrecidae; genus Tenrec; species Tenrec ecaudatus. Next base: position 318,556,438 of record NC_134530.1, on the reverse strand, counting down.
TGTTTTATAAAGCCAGTTAAGCAAAAAAAAAAAATCTACCCTTTATATCTTTGATATTACTGTAGTTGTGTGATTCTGTCTTACGTCTCTGTTAAGCTGTTTAGTGGACTTGAGATTTTTATGAGGGTGTGGTTTATAGGCATCTAATATTTGTTAGTCAATTAACCAGTACTTAAGGATCAGCTCTTTTGGACAAAACATTGAGTACAACCACATTGTTGCCCTGTCCACTCTGTCGTAGTAAGTCTGCCTCCTGGGTAGAAAAATTCTAATGACGGCCCAGCCAGAAAGGGTTATGTAGTTCTATAGTTTTAAAAAGTTTGTATTTGTTTGTGTAGTATAGTGTTGCAAGTTTTAACACACTGGTTATTTTCTTTGGAACATTGCTTTTGAAATGACGAATTTTTAATTTTGCTTATATGTTAACATTTGAAAAGTATCAAATTTGTCTGGGCCGTGTCTTTCATATAATTACTGAAGTTTTAGTCGTGTTTGTCTATGTGGAATGTGCTTAAACCTCAGGGTGCTAGGTACTTATTTTGATTAAGTTAATTATCTCTTAAGTCATAATGTGTTAATATGACCATTGGTATGTAGGTAGGAGTCTTTCTGAGGAAGCAACAACAATAACAACAAAACAAACCCAAACAAACAAAACAGAACGAAGAACAATCTTACTCCCATTGAGCCAGACTAGATGAACTTACTTTGCACTTCTTTGTTGTCCCTGCTGTCACCAGGTCCTCCGCTATTGTTACTTGTGTGTCTTTCTAGGAGTTGAGCTTGGTGTCAGTGCTTCAGTTGTACTCCATTGCTAGTAAAAATATGATTGAGAGAAAAAGAGTTTATTAAATGTATGCAGTTTTACCTAATTAGACTTTTGTGGTCATGTCTGTTGCTTTTAGACTTTTTAATCTATCTGTCAGGAGGATTTGCATTAAGTTGGTGCGTTTATCGAAAAGCGAGTGAGAGGACCGCACAGAGTTTACTTTTTGCTCACTATGCCTTCGACTCGTCTAGTGGTGCTTAGTTTTAAAATCATTTAACGAGGCTTTTCTTTTTCAATGCTTGCTTAACAGCATTATTCCAGGCATCCAGAAAGTTTGGATACGGACATGGGGTTGTTCGCATAATAATTCAGATGGAGAGTATATGGCCGGACAGCTAGCTGCTTATGGATATGAAATTACAGGTAATATAATATGTAATGCATTGGATTGATTAAATTTTTCAGGTTTAACTTTGTTAGGTATATACTTTCTAGCTTCAGTGATTCAATTTTAGTATAACAACATTATTTTTTAGGGCAAAATAAAATGATACATTGCTTAGGTGAGTATGAAAGCCATATTAAAAAAATATGACCCTTTTTTATTGTGAAGTACCTTTAGATTTAAGGAAAGGCAGTAAAAATTGTGGGGTTCCTGTATGCCTTTTGTGGTTTCCTCTCTTTTTCCCCCATCTTACTTAATCACAGTCTCATCAGTAAACTAGGAAAGCAGAGCAAATCAGTGCAGATAACTAATTTACAGACCTTGCTTCAAATGGCCGAGTTTCCCCACCATTTCCTGCCCCCTGCCCCCGGGATTCTCTCTGGGAATTCCATATTACATGCAGTTGTCACATCTCGCTAGTCCCCTCCCTCGACACTTTTGTTTCTTTTGTGAACTATGTCTCAGTTTGGCTTTGCCTGAATCTGCCTCACAGTGTGGAAGCGGCGGTGCAGCTCTGGAAGGAAGACCGCAGCAGTGGTGGTGTGTGCGCTTCTCAGTGCTGCCCGACAGAGGGCCTGGGAGCCATGTGGCCATTCTACTGCTGCACTGACCTTGTTGGCCAGACGCCTCCCAGTAAAGCTAGGCCTTAATTTTCTCATTGTCACTAAGAAGCAGTCTGCTGCTGCTCCTCAACCTTGCACCTACTAGTTGTCATGTTTTGTTGGTGCATCTTGCTGCTCCCCCTCCTGTTTGTTTAATGGTGATGGTCTGTATCCTTTGATTCCACTCGTACTTGTTGAAATTCTTCTGTAGAGAAACATTGTCCTCCCCCTCCCCCTTATTTTTATCAGCATGAACTCCTGGATATTGATTTTATTATGTGGGCTATAAACTGGCACCATCCTTTATTTTGTGGCTCAAAATGCCCCTGTTTTGGCCATTAGGATCTCATTCACTTTGGTTCCTGGGCCTTCACAGCATTTCTCCGATGCTTCCTGGACCCGCAGTGGTTTTTGGCATGAGGAGCGCATCGTCTGTTCTCCTACTACAGCCTTGGAGGCCCCTGCTTTTCTTCGGAGCCCAGGTTCCTTCCAGTAGGATACTGATGAGTCGAAGTAGGGCTGGGCATCAGGGGGACTCAGTGCCAGTGTGACCTGGGAGGTGTCAGTGCTTCCAGGCAGACGCCTACCTCTTTCTTTCTCTGTGTGTAGGCACATAGGCGTGTGTGCACACATGCGCATATGGCTAGCCTCATTTGCATTACTGAGTGACTCTGTTCTTTGCATATGCTGTCCAGTGGAATGAGGAAGCGCCCTCTCCGTAATTCACAGGTGAGCACAGTGGAGGCGGTACCTCTCGAAAACAGTGCTCCTGGTCGTGGTGCTCTGAGCTCATGGCTGCCTTTGCGTGTGTGTTTGGCACATGCTAGCCTCGGGGTTGCGTGTAAGGACGGAGTAGGAGTGGAACCTTGCTCCTGGCATTGCACCGTTTCTCTCCGGCACGACGGCGTCTGTCATTAATTGGTTTGGATCCCTTATGGATGATAGCTAGCAATGCCACCAAGGACACAGTCTTTACCCAGCAAAACTAGCCTACTTGTTTGTCTCTTTTGGTTGAAAAACTCAAAATGTGTTTCTAGAATTCATGCTCTGTATTTCTTAGTAATTTTTAGTTATGATTTAGCTTCAGCTTATCGTAATACTTTCTCAGGCTTCAGTTTGAGTCTGAAGGAGATAATCCTTCAGATTTCCTGAAACTGTAAAACATAAAGCCAGAGCTGGAGTTTTTTCTAGGCAATATTTAGCATTTAGCACATTTAATTTTAGTTCATGAACAGTTTGTGTTTCATTTTCTAAGAGCATTCTGTTAGAGACAGTACTAGTCATGATATGTTTACACACTTACCCGTGAACATTAAGCTTTGTTGTACATGCCTAACTTGGGTTTTGTTACTAGAGAGCAGTGAAAGGGAGAATTAGGGCATACGTCCCTAAAATATAACATTTATTTTTAGTGCAGTATTTTACATCTCCACTTTTTAATTAATTTTATATACAATTGATTGTCCCCGTGTTAGCGATTTGTTCTCAGTTTTTAATTCGGATGAAGCTTGCGGGCAACAGACCTTACTATAGGACATCTTCCTTACTATGTAGGGGCTGAAGGCCCAGGAAAGGGAGGCGTAATTTGCTGCTGTCGTTAGGGGTTGTGGAGCTGGTTCTGACTGATGGCAACCTCCCTTCATACAATAGAATGACACACTGCCCAGGCCTTGGCCAGCTCCTGAGGGCTTGCTTTGAGCCCGTTGTTGGAGCTACTTTGTCCATCCTTCGTGTGGAGGATCTTCCTCTTTTTGGGATGACCTTCCACTGTGTCAAGCATGACGTCCTCCTCCTTTAGGGAACTGTTCTCCCCTAATACCACGTCCAGAGTCCGTGCGATGCAGTGTCACCATCCTCCCTTCTAAAGAGCTTCCTGGCTGAACTTCCTCTAAGACAGATTTTTATGTTATTGCAGAGCACTTCAGGATATCCGCCCTGATTTTTATGTTACTGTAAGGCATTTCAGGATATCGGCCCAGGTCTTTTATTTAGATTAGAAATACGACATGAGTGATTGCAGGATTCTCTTGCCGATAGTTTTGTGATTTTATTTTTGGAATGCAAAACAGAAAACCAAACTCACTGCCATTGAGTCAATGCCTAGTCATGGCGCCCATGTGCTAGGACAGAATAGTCCCCGTGGAGCTCTGAGCCGGTAAGTCTTTACAGGAGTAGAGTCTCGCTTTCCCTCTCGGAGTAGCTGCCATGGTTCTGAGCTGCCGCTGTGGGCAGGCCCAGCCCAGCTCCTAACCGTCACTCCACCAGGGCTCCGAGTTCCGAACAGCGGGAGTTAATAAACGTTCTTGTTACTGTTTGGGTGTTTACAATTCTGACAATTTAAGTATAATTAAGTTATGATATAAACAAATGTAGAACTGAAAAATTTCATTTAAATGCACATTTGAAATAGAATAAGCCATTACAGGTTTTGTTGTTGTTGAACATTTTATTGTCTTCCGGTTGAAAACTTACAAAGCCAATTAGTATTCCAATCAGTAGCTCATACACAGATTGGTCCTTGGCATTGGGCGCAATCCCTGTGTGTTAGACAGGGTTCTCTAGAGAAACAAAACCAGGACACTAATAACTTTGTATATATTTATATAGATAGACGGATAGATAACATAAGAAATAAACAGTTAACTAATCTATAAAGCAGTACAAATGGCTCAGTGCAGCTCACTTCCGTGAGACAGCTAGTACACCGGCAGTCCTTCAAGTCTTGAGGGTCGCCGGGTAGTCCTCCGTGGAGCAGTTCAGGCTATCCGGCCACAGGCAGCAAGCAGCAAGCAGGTCACCAACAGTCAGCCAAATGACAAGGTCTGACAGTCCCCAGCTCAAGAGATGTGCCTTCCAGTAGGGTGGCAAAGCAGGTCTTGAAGGGACCTCACGTGACAGCGACACAGTCCATGGGTAGGTGTCCCACAGGTAGTGTAGCTTGCAGTTGGAGGCACGGAACAAGTAAGGCAGCCGCACACTTGTCCGATGATCAAAAAGCAAGAGAGAGAGAGGCGAGGCTCACTGGGGCATTTATCTCTCCGCCCTTCAATGTATCTCACGTGTTCATTGGCCATGTTGGCACAACAAACCTGCGTATCTCACCGTGTAATATGTTAGCACTCTCCCCTTTTCATTCCTGGGCTCGTGTATTCACTTCTGTTCATCTGGTTTCCCTAATCCCCCTGCCTTCTCATCTTTGGCTTCGGGTAAATGCTGCCCCTTTGTTCTCTTAGAGTTGGTGCTTTAAGGAGCACGTTCTTCCTGGCACGTCAGAGAGCCTGGTGGTGTAGTGGGTACACTGCTCCATGGGAGGCGGACTTGGCTTTCGACTGCCACGAAGAGGTACAGTCTCAGAAAGCCGCGGGGACACTTCCTTTAGGGTTGCTGTGAGTTAGCATCGACTCTGGCCGGGAGTTTGAGTTCTGAGTGTGGGTTAGGTGGGTTAGGTGTTGCACTGCTCACCAAGACGTTGCCTGTTCAATCTCACTAGCCACTCTTGTGGGAAAAGCATGAGGCTGTTGTTTTCCTATGTCGAGTTACAGTCTTGGAAACCCTGTATGAGGCTGGATTGCTAGAAGTTAGAATTATTGACTGACGAGGTCACAGGGAAGTATGGTTTGTCTATGAGTTGGCTGAAAGGTGGCCTCTGGGAGTGTCCTCACTTTTAAAGGTAGAAGGCAGTTTTAGGGCGACAGTTTCTGGGGTTCTTCTAGCCTCTTTCAGACTAGCAAGTCTGATTTTTTAATTTGAATTTCGTCATACATTCTTTTTTTTCCCTTTCTAACTGGAACCTCCTATAATTCTTGCTCTGAGTGGTCCATAGTGAGAGCGGGGCTCTAATTCTTCTAGTCTCAGATGGGAAGAGGCTGTGGTTCCTGTGGGTCCAGTAGTCTTTGGAGAAGCTGCTTTCTTGAGTCTTCTTTTTCCTGCGTCCTCCTGTACCTCAGGTGAGAAGAGACCAATAGTTACTGGTTAGATGGAAGACTGCAGATGTTACTCACCAGAATATGAGGTAAATGCGTTTAAAAGTTCATGAAAAAAATAAAATGAGAAGATAATGGATTTTCTCCATCAACTTTTTGAAGCCCCCTTGTATTTATGAATTGTGCTTTGCTAGCTGACCTTTAACCTTCAAAGTCCATGAACTCAATCCCAATGTTTAAGTAGCTTCTACAACTCTGCCTGCCACGTGCTCTATTAACTACGTGTCTGCATGCAGCACTTCCAAATTTCTACGCAGAAATCACCATAAACATACATGCGATTGGTGGGTGTACACAGAACCACTTCCCTCACCTATTGAGCATATGTGTGTACCTAAGTGTCCACTTACAAAGTTTTACTTGTGAACCACTGGCGTTGCATACATTATGTGGGCGACCACGGCTGGCCTTTATTCTCGTGTGACTCTTGCTGTCCTCCTAGGCCTTGGTCTCCTGCTGCCTTTCCCTCAGCCTCACCTCACACTTTTGTGCTGTCGAACGAGTGCCTTTCCCGCATCCTCCCTGCATCGCCCCTAATGTCAAGGCCTGCTTCTTTCTGCGAAATAGTAACCTATTCTTGACTTTTTTTTTCCTTTTTAAAAAAGTTCTTGACTTTTTATCAAGGTCTTGGTTGAAAAGGTGTAGCGAGTGGAAAAAGTTTAAGAAGCCCTGTTTTAAGGTCTCCTGCTAGGAGCTGTGGGGATATGAAAATACGGCAAGCTAGACAGAGTTTTCTACTTAATTAACTTCATATTAGAAGTTAATTTGTCTAGTTCTTAATGTTTTCTTTGTACAGTACAGGGGAAAGGGCACTCAATTTGTATTTTAGAAATGCTTTGTGGCAATCATGTCAAGCCAGATACAGCATCTCATGTTTGAGTTAAGGAAATTAATATCTCTGTGGGAGCATTAGTTCATTTGATCAGGGAGACAATATAGCTGGGTAGCTAAGCTATGGCTGTTTAGCATATTTCTTGGGCCTGATCATTTAATTTGAGCTTAGGTTTCATTTTCAAAATGGACTTAGTTATGCTTCTATGAGACATAAATTCAAGGACCCGCTATGATCAACAGTGTTTGTGGAACATGTGTCCAGATGTGGACACAGGCACTTGGTCATAATTAATGTACAAGCACATGGACAGTGTTTTTTTAAACAAGCTCACCCAAAGCTTTCCCACTTCATTATCTTAGTTTTCTTCCTTCTTCTTTTTAATCGTTGTAATAGGGGCTCATACAACTCTTATCACAACCCTTACAAACATCAATTGTGTAAAGCACATTTGTACATTCGTTACCCTCATCATTCTCAAAACATTTGCTCTCCACCTAAGTCTCTGGCATCAGGTCCTCATTTTTTCCCCTCCATCCCCCCTCCCCCCTCCCTCATGAACCCTTGATAATTTATAAATTATTTTTTGTCATATTTTTCCCTGTCCGACGTCTCCCTTTACCCACTTTTCTGTTGTCCATCCTCCAGGGAGGAGGTCACATGTAGATCCTTGTAATCAATTCCCCCTTTCCAACCCACTCTCCCTCTACCCTCCCAGTATCACCACTCACACCACTTGTCCTGAAAGGATCATCCACCCTGGATTCCCTGTGTTTCTAGTTCCTATCTGTACCAGTATACATCCTCTGGTCTAGCCAGACTTGCAAGGGAGAATTGGGATCATGATAGTGGGGGTGGAGGTGTGGTGGACAGGGAGGAAGCATTTAGGAACTAGAGGAAAATTGTGTTTTAGCGTTGCTACATCACACCATGACTGGCTTGTCTCTTCTCCAAGGCACCTCTGCAAGGGGATGTCCAGTGGCCTACAAATGGGTTTTGAGTTTCCATTCCACACTACCCCCCTTGTTCACTATGGTAAGATTATTTGTTCTGATGATGCCTTAACTTGATCCCTTCGACACCTCGTGATCGCACAGGCTCATGTGCTTCTTCCATGTGGGCTTTTTTTTGCTTCTGAGCTAGATGGCCACTTGTTTACCTTCAAGCCTTTAAGACCCCAGACACTATCTTTTGATATCCAGGCACCATCAGGATTCTTCGCCACATTTGCTTATGCATCTATTTGTCTTCAGCGATTGTATCATGGAGTTGAGCACACAATGATATGCTTTTTTGTTCTTTGATGCCTGATAACTGATCCCTTCGGCACTTCGTGATCACACAGGCTGGTGTGCTTCTTCCATGTGGGCTTTGTTGCTTCTGAGCTAGATGGCTGCTTGTTTACCTTCAAGATTTTGAGACCCCTAGATGCTATATCTTTTGATAGCCGGGCACCATCAGCTTTCTTCACCACATTTGCTTATTCACCCGCTTTGTCTTCAGTGTCTGTGTCGAGAAGGTGAGCATCTTAGAATGCCAATTTAATAGAAGAAAGTATTTTTGCATTGAGGGAGTACTTGAGTGGAGACCCAATGTCCTTCTGCTACCTTAATACTAAACCTATAAGTATATGCACATAGGTCTATTCCTCATACATAAATATACTTGCATATGTACATGTCTTTATCTAGACCTCTATAAATACCCTTTGCTTCCCAGCTCTTTCCTCTATTTCCCTTGACCTTCCTCATGTCCCACTATCATGCTCAGTCCCCACCAGGGTTTGTGGAGACACAAACAATACCCTCCCCTTGGGTGGATTAGTGCCCCGTGCCCCCGCTACCCATTTCTTTTTTATTTATTTATTTTTCCTTTACCACCTCCTTTTCAGTTGTCTGCCATGTGCATCCCTGTATTTGATCTGGTCTGTGCCATACTACCCGGACTTCACCCCAGGAATGTTTGTATACAGTAGCTTTTTCCCTCTGCCCCTTTTGCATTTTATTTTTTAAAGCTTACCTCAGTGGACTCATGTTGTACTTGTCCTTTTGTGCTTCACTTACTTTGCTTAGCATGATTTCCTCCACTTCTTCCCATGCAGCGATGTGCTTCATATGTTCATCACTGCTTTTTAGTGATGTGTAGTACTCCATTGTATGTATGTATGTACCACAGGTTTTTAACCCAATCGTCAGTTGATGGAAATTTGGGTTGCTTCCAACTCCCTGCCACAATGAACTGTGCCGCAATGAACATTGGAGCATAGATGTCTGGCCTTGGTTTGTTGCGTGCCTCTTCTGGGTATATGCCCAGAAGGGGGATGGCTGGGTTGTATGGTAACTCCATCTCCATCTGTTTTAGAAATCTCCAGATCGAGTTCCATAGTGGCTGTACACACCTACAGGTCCACCAGCAGTGGATGAGAGTTCCCATCTCCCCACAGCCCCTCCAACACTCGTTCTTTTCCCTGTCTTAGTTTTCTGTAAGAACTAAACAATTAAAAACAACAACAACAACTGGAGCCTATGGCATTTCGCATGAGCTTCTTGCATTTACCTGTGTAATAAAAGATTGTGATTTGTCTTATGGGAAGCTGGAAAAGCAACAGACGCCAGCTTCTCAGGTGACCCAGCACTGTGGGTAAGCTGATTCAAAATGGAATCAGGATGTTGCACATATTTTCAAGGAAAGGAGCTGATGCTGGTGATACACTTACTGTGTGTGAAGAAGCCTTGGTGGCCCTGAAGGGTAAGCATTGGCCTTCCAGCTGCAAGGTCAGGAGTTCAAACCCACTTGCTGCTCCTTGGGAGAAAGATGAGGCTGTGCTACTGCTGTAGAGATTGACAGCTCTGGGAACCATGTGTAGAGTTGCTTTGAGTCAGCATCAACTTGATGACTGCTGTGGGTTGAGTGTGTGAGGCGTTTCACAAAGTGGCCCAAGGATACAGTGATTGGCCAGTCCACAGGAGAACGATGAGGCTGTGTGCTTCTGTAAGGCCTGAAAGCCTCAGAAACCCACGAGGGCAGTTCTGTTCTGCTCAGTAGGGTCGCTTTGAGTTGGAATCACCTTGATGGCAGTTTTGAGTGTCTCAGTTGCTGACTTCACATTTCTTTAAAGGTACATGCAGAACAAAGACTTGATTGATACAGGATTTTTAAAAAATACTTTTATTGGGGGCTCTTACAGCTCTTAACACAATCCATACATTCCTCCAGCGTGTCAAGCACATTTGCACATATGCCGCCATCATCATTTTCAAAGCATTCTCTTCCCACTTGAGCCCCTAATATCAGCTCCCCATTTCTTCCTGCTCCCTCCCCTGTCCGCCCTTCATGAATCCTTGATAAGTTATAGATTATATTTTCCATATCTTACATCGTCCTCCATCACCCCTCACTCACTTTTCTGTTATTTGTCCCCCTGGGTGGGAGTTTTAGGTTGAGCCTTGTGATCGATTCCCCGTTTCTACCCCCACCCTCCCCTAATCCTCCTGCTATCTCTACTCTCATTGTTGGCCCAGAGGGGTTTCTCTATCCTGGACTCCCTGTGTTGCTGGCTTTTATCTGTAGCAGTGCATGCTCTGGTCTAATCTGATTTGTAAGGTAGAATTGAAGTCATGATAGTGGGTTGAAGGAAGCACCAAAGAATTAGAGGAAAGTTGTGTGTTTCATTGGTGCTATACTGTGCCCTGACTGGCTCATCTCTTCCCTGTGACCCCTCTGTGAGGGGATGTTCAACTGTCTACAGATGGGCATTGGGTCTCCACCTCCTGACCCACCTCATTCACATTGGGTATGGTTTTATTCTGGGTCTTAGATGCCTGATACCTGATCCCATCGACACCTCATGATCACACAGGCTGGTGTGCTTCCTCCATGTGGGCTTTGTTGCTTCTCAGCTAGATGGCCGCTTGTTTCTCTTCTAGCCTTTAAGACCTCAGACGCTATATCTTTTGATAGTTGGGCACCATCAGCTTTCTTCACCACATTTGCTTATGGACTCATTTTGTCTTCAGCGATCATCTCTGGAAGGTGAGCATCACAGAATGCTGGATTGTTAGAACAAAGTGTTCTTGTGTTGAGGGAGTACTTGAGTAGAGGCCCAATGTTCATCTGCAACCTTAATTCTTAACATATAGATATGAGTACATAGTTCTATTTCTCTCTCTCTCTCTCTCTCTCTCTAAATACAGGCATGTACAAATGTAAATATATATATATATTTACATTTGTACATGCCTGTATTTAAGCCTCTATAAATGTCCTTTGCCTCCTGGTTCTTTCCTCTATTTCCTTTTTACTTCCCTCTTGTCCCACCATCATGTTTGGCCTTCATTCGGGTTTAGTAAATCCTTGCTGCTACATTGCCCTTGATTCAACCCCGCTTGGCATCCTACCACCTTCCTTCCATTGATTTTAGTTCACTTGTTGTTCCCTTGTCCCTGGGTTGGTGTCTCCCCCGTTTCCTTTCTCCCACCTCCCCTTCTCCTGTACCCCCTGGAACCATTAGTCCCCTTCTTTTCATCTCCGAGGTATTTATCCTGCCTATCTTATCTAGCTAGACATGCAGATACATTAATAAGTGCAAAAGCCAGGCAAAGCCAAGTAAAACAACAAAGGAAGTCAAAACCAACAAAACAATAACAACAACCCCCCCCCAAAATAACAGCAAAAAACCACTGGCAAAATGGAAAAGGCCTATAAATAGTTTAAGGTCTGTTTGTTGGCCTTAACAACTGTTTTCCAGTCGAGTCTGATGAGGTGCCACACTCTGTCTCCCAAGTCTATTTTTGGTATTCCCAGGGGTGGTGGGGTCGGGGGGGGGGGTGGTTCATCACTGCTCCCCCTGCTGCCCTGCTGCACGCCCTCAGTGCCACTCCCCAGTGTGATGGGGCAGACGGTGCACTGTTCCCGCACTGTGCCTCCAGTGTTGCCCCCCGCCGCGCCATGGTTCAGTGAGGGACGCAGTGCCCCATGGGTGGGGGGGGGGCAGCCTTGCCTTCCTCCCCGTGCGTTGTCTGCTCTGAGCAGGAACATCGTCCTTGGGCCTTGGTGGGCCAGGATGTACTCTCTTTCCTCTCCATCCCTTTGAGTTTACCTGTGTGCTCTAATCCGTCGCGCCCCTCTTTGCAAGCTGTAGCCCCAGTGCTGTCCCCTGAAGTGCTTTCTTCTGAGGGGGGTGTGGGGGTACCAACATAGTCGGGATTAGAACCGCCCTGCGACCTCTGTATTGGTTCCCTGGTACATGCTGGTATGTTGTATTCACATCTTGGCGCATCAGGTTGCAGCCTGGTCTCGCTCCTCCTGTGGAGACATAAACAATACCCTCCCCTTGGGTGGGGTAGTGCCCTCCCCGCCTCCCCTGTCTTTTTTTTGTTTTTTCTCTTTCTTTCCCCCTCTTATTTAGTTGGCTGCCATAGGTATTCGTGGATTGGGTTTGGCCCCTGCCATAGTTTATGGACCTTACCCCAGGAATGTATGTATATAGTAGCTTTTCCCCTATGTCCCGTTTTTTTTTAAGTTTACCTCAGTGGACTCACATTGTACTTGTCATTTTGTGCTTGACTTACTTCACTTAGCATGATTTCTTCCAATTCTTCCCATGCGGCAATGTGCTTCATGCGTCCATCACTGCTTTTCAGGGCTGTGTAGTACTCCACTGTATGTATGTGCCACTGTTTTTGATCCATTCGTCTGTTGATGGAAATTTGGGTTGTTTCAAACTCCTTGCAATTGGGCACAGGATTTTTAAAAAGTACTTAAAATATTGACATTTAAAATGTACTTAAAATATATTGTGTTAATAGTAATTAATACACAGAATATTACTATACACATTAGTCATAATCAGTTGTTTATGCATTGGCTCGATCAGTTTTCTTAATGCTGCCTGGAGTTCCTGAGAAGAAGTCTTTGTTCTGTAGGCAAAGGGTGATGCCCTGTATGTTGAGGGGGTGCAATTCACCTGGCACGGTCCTTTGCAGAGGGTCTGGGTGACCACCAGCTACGGGTACTCGCATTGCAGACCTTGTGTTCTTCTAAGACACAGAGGCGAAGCACAACAAGGCTGCCTCAAGAGACAGACAGCCCTTCATCCCTTAGACCAGGAGCTGTTTATCTGTGTATCTGCACAATGGCCTCCTACAGGCATTTCAGGCTGGTGTTAGAAGCTTGACTTTTTATATATACTCTGTGTGTGGAGAACTGTGTCCTTGTGATAATTATTTATAAGGACGTCCTTCATGTCCAGGAATTTACTCTCACCTTCACGTTCTGGCCCCTGTGGAAATATTCTTGAATTAGAATATTCTTGTAATATGACTTGTATGAACTACTAAGAATGTACTTAACTTTTTTTAGTCTTTTAAAAAATATTTTATAATTTATTGACTATCTTCACAATCCAATATATCCATTCACATACAATTCTGTAGTTCTGTCCTGGAGTTATACAATCATCAGTACCATAAGCTCCCCTCCATTCCTTCCCCCACCCCTTTTTAGTCATCTTTGCCACATCATTTCATGTAGAAAGTTGATAGTTGCGTTAAGAATTAGCTATGCATGAGAACCTGAAAGCACAGGGGTACTAGGAATAGGCATTTATTCTGGGTGTGACTCCCACCAAAATAAAAGCGAAGTAGCAATTGTGGCAGGAATGGCAATTGCCATTGTGTTGTGGACTTTGTTGGTCAGTGCTGCTGTAACAGAACTACCATGAGTGGGTTTTTGCTGTCGTTGTTGTCGAGTGGGCTGTTTTTACAGATTTATTCTTTCACAGTCTGCATTTAAGGCACTGGCTCTAGGGGAAGCTTTGGCTCTGAATGAGTGTCCGTGTCTCCTTTCACCATCTGTGGGCCTGGCAGCCCTTGCAGAGCTCTGTGCGTTTTGTTGTCAGTCTTCCCCCGTGTCTACAAGCTTCTCAGATCAGGGATCCTGGGTCAGAAGGATGTGCTCTGCTTCTGGCTCTTCTTTCTTGGTGGTGTAACCCGGCCCCTCCCTCTCTGCTTGGTTTTCTCCCCTTTAATCTCTTGTAAGATAGTATGTGATGCAGGCCACATCCCCAGGTAACTCCCCTTACACCAGACCAGGCTGTGAGCTGAGGAAGGGTATTGTACACCACCCCATTGGTGTCTCATATCAGAGCGCATCACGAGGGCTGGCCACGTCATTACGTAGGTGCCAATCCCCTGAGAATCATGCCTCAGCCAACCTGACACATATCTTTTGGGAACACAGTTCAATCTGTTCCAGCTCGATTCTTTTTTTTTTTTTTTTTCCCAGTCAAGTCCTTCCGAGGGAATCAACTCAAAAGAAATCAGATAGATGTTTTGAGAGGGTTATTAACTTTGCTGCTTTCTACCTGTCCAGAAAATAAAAACAAGATAACTCACCATACCAGGATTTGGGGAGAGAAAGTGACTTGGAGCTATCTAAATGAAAAATAAGACTTTTAGACACATTGCATTGTGATGTGTATGAAAATGAATTTAGATGGCGATAGTAAATGTCTTCATTGGGCAGTCTTGTTTACCAGAGGAGTGGTATCTGGGAATTCCACATGGGGTACTCTGGGATGTTGTGCCTTAGCCAGGAAGAAGCCCTTTGTGACCTCCTCCTTCGCACTCACCCCGACAGAGGGTAGTGTGGTTATGGTGGCAACGCGGTCTGGTGAAGTGTGGGAGATGCACAGTAATCAAGGGGGTCAAATATGCGTTTAAAGTTGATTGGAAATTGTAGCGAACAGACTTGCTTTCCTAAACAAAGCCAAAGACTGCAATGAGAGGCAGCAGAAGAGAATTAACTGGGACCTGTTTTCCATTTATGTATGTGTGTGCGCACATTCATGGGTGATGATGACTCATGGCGGTTTTCTTATGTGCACTTTTGTTTTTCTTCTTTAAGTTGAGCATGAGTATATTTAGCTTCTGGTATTTTCCTTATTGTTGGTGTGGGGGTTTTTTCTTGGTCACCATGAGAGGTGTTTTTGGAGTATCAGACTGCTAAATGGCACTAGATCTGATTTTGGTACAAAATAAACAGGACCAACCTTTAAATTTTGAATCCTGTGCAATATTTTCTTTATTGTTTTAGTGATAACTGGCAAGATTAATTAGAATCTTTTTCTGTTAATGGGATAAAGAGATAATGTAATTCGTGTTTGTGACTTTTAAATTCTTTTTCCCCAAATCCTGAGAGGAGCTGGGTTAATGTTTCCTAGCCTGGTAAGTCTTACCAAAGGAGTCCTGGTGGTGGAGTGGCTTGCTAGTTCAGCTGCTAAATGCAAGGTCAAGAGTTTGAAGCCGCCAACTGCTCTGCAGAAGAAAGACGAGCCTTTCTGCTCCTGTGAAGATGGATAGACTTGTAAACCCACAGGGGAAGCTCTGATCTGTCGTACAGGGTGGCTATGCATCAGAGTCCACTAGACGGCATTGAGTTTGGTATGGCCAGACTGAATGCTCAGTGAAAGTTTAGCATTCAAAAGATATTTACATCGAGGAAAAAATATATATACAGCAGACCATACACCAAGTCAACTATTTGTGCATGTCCAGTTGAATGACATCGATCATCTTCTTCAAGCCATATCACCATTCAAATCCTCTTTATCATAACCCTGAGCATACCCTCAGAGCCCTGGTGTGGTGTGGGTTATACCCTGGGCTGCTAGCCACACGGTTAGCAGTTTGAAACCACCAGCAGTTCTGAGGGAGAAAGCTGAGGCTTTCTACTCCCACGGGATTTACAGTCTCAGAAACCCATACGAACCATTTCATTGTCTTCTAGGGTCCTGTGAGTCAGAATGGACTCCAAAGCAGTGATTTTGTTTGTGACATAAACTCACTGCTTCCCAATTCCTGTCTAATCTTTTGTCAGTTTGACTCCATATGGTCTCTTAACACGGCTCTTTTAAAGAGTACAATGCTCAGAGAAGAGATTTTTTTAAATTCATTAAGCGAAACAGTTACAGGTTTAAAAGAAGACTTTATGGGATAGTTTAGGTTTACAGTTCAAAGATTATCTTAGGGTAATAGCTTCGATGTTCATCCAAGGTCACGCCTGCCCGAGAGTCTGGGTGCCATGAGAATTAGAAGCTCTGTTCTGTGTCCTGTCCCCCACTCTTAGATTGGCGTTCTTCTATAGAATCAGTGATAGACAAGGTCAGTAATAGTAGCTGGGAACTCCGGTGGCATAGTCGGTTGTATATGGAGCTGCTAGCCATGAGGTCAGTAGTTCGAACCCACCAGTCCCACCGAGGGAGAAACCTGAGGCTGTCTGCTCCTGTAAAGATTGCCAGACCCAGTAACCCCCAAAGGTCAGTCCTGCCCTGCCCTGTAGAGTTGCTTCTCTGAGTTGGTGTGACCTGGATGACAGCGAAGCTTTGCACCATTCACTTCTGATCACGCTCCTTGTCCTCCTCCTCTGATTCCTGATGCTCCTGTTTTCCCCTTTGCGCCAGGCGAACAGGGACCTGTTGCTACATTGTGGGTGGCCCTGTTCACTCCATGTAAGCGCCAGGCACTGCGCAGCAGAGTTGGTGGTGGAACTGAGGCATGAAAAACAGCCAAGTAGCATGGGATGCTCCATGAAGAAACCATGACCCTAGCGTTTTTCAGAATTATCATACTAATAAAATCATGTTGATATGGTTTTATAACTTTTCCTCCATTTTCCCCTTAGTAAAGATCTGGGACAATGTAATCTTTTTTTCTTTAAACCCCTCTTTGTGAAGATCTCTTTTTTTCATCCTGTTTAATTTGAGCTAACTTTTCCAGGTCATTGATTTGTACTTCTTAATATCATGCAAACACTAACTGGATTATTTTTTATAATTCAGTTCTATTAGTAAGTTGTGTTAAAATACTTATTTCTTGAACAATTACTGGCGTGCTGTGAAATGATGTAGTTTCTAATTTTATTATTTATACTGTGAGAAACAAATCAGTATACAATATTCATAGATTTTCAGAAAGTCACCATTTGCTAAATTGATTAGTAGCTCAACTTTGTAAAGCATCTGTTTCGGATAAATCATTTAGAAACGGTGCGTGTTACATTAAAATTTTTCTCTTTCTGTCAGAAAATTTTAAAATGATAAATTACCATGAAAACTTGCTTTAAAGTTGTTTTTTCTTCCTTCCCCTGTATTGTCTCTTTGATTGTGGGGAAAAGAACCTTTGATGGAAATTGATCATGGAATATAGTAAAATCATGTTGATTTTTTGGGCATTCTTGAATTGCCAAGGTTTCAATAGGCATAATTGAAACCTATTTCAATTAATAAGAGACTCTGGTGGCGTGGCATTGGGCTACAAATTTCAAGGGCAGCAGTTTGAAACCACCAACTGCCCCAATGGAGAAAGACGAGGCTTTCTCCTCCCTTGAAGACTGAACGGCCTCACAAACCCACAGGGCAGCGCCACTGGGCCCCATAGTGTTGCTATGAGTTGGCAAGGACTCAGTGGCAGCGAGTTTGGTTTCTGCAATTTTGATTTTAATTTAAAGGGACTGGGATTAAGCCCACGATGCATTGCTCACTCTGGGGCAATAGATGGCAGCATTGCATTCCTGATCACCGCACTTGTAGGGAGCTGTTATGTAAGTTCCTTCATGTGACACATTTTCTAATACAATAATTATACATCAGCAATTAATGGAGCCATTGATTCCCCCCCCCCAAAAAAAAGCAATATTTATATTAGACGTGAACAAATAGCCCTTCTGAGAGGCTGTGTGGTCCTTTGGAAGGCTTGCTGGAAGGCAGGAGGCCGAAAAGCACTGCGTCTTTGCCGTGTTGCTCACGCCCTCACTGCGCTTGTCCCAGAACCTGGTTATTGCCCTCTAGCCTGAGGAGCATATTCGAGTGGGAATGTTCGACCCCCAAGGACGAACAAACATCGCTTTCTCATTACTTTCACATGTGCTTAAAAACTGACCTTCACATAAGTTGTTACTTGAGTAGTTGATCCTCAAATTAACTTGCATTCAGGTCCAGGAGGCTTAATAGTGCATCCTCGAATAAACGCCTACACTGCAGATTTCCCACCTGCTCCCCGCTTGCCGGCCAACGCGTGTTTGATGGTTAATGTAAAGGAGAGATGAATGCCCAGACGTTTGCCTACTGTCCAGGCGTATGGTCCTTCCTTCATCGAGCTTGCTGATTCTCAATTTTAAAAACATTAGCATGCCATGTGTCATTCTGTATACAAATGTCTCATCCCAATGGCTGGTTGAAGGCCCTTCTGGGGATGTTTGTGACCCTTCCTGGTTTCACCTCATACCCTCACTCTGGATTCTAACCCCTGGTGTGAAAGACCTGCCATTCAGCCAACTGCCACAGGCTCAAGGAAGACCAGGGTTTTGAGCTGGCCCATTCTGCTTCCGGCCCTTGCCGAGAATTTTGATTTCCATTCCCGAGACTGCAGATTCAGAATCTTATGTTTTAACCAGCTCACCAGGTAATTAACAATGAGAAGAAATACTGATAGGAATTGCTTGGGCCTCAGAGGAAACTATGGATGCCGGAGCATAAAGGCCAATTCTTAGCCGGAGATCAGATTGGAATGCACTGGTTCAAAGCGCTTCTGAAAACAGGAGCGCTGACCCTGCAGCTGCTTCCCATTTTAGGGTCACTGATCTAGTTACGTGTCCTCTCCCGTGGCCTGGGTTTCTCCTCACCTCCACTGCTGACATCCCAGGGCCGCAGCTGCCTCGTGATGAAGAGCAGGCTGTAGCAGCTACTCCTGTGGAGCCAGATTGTTCAATCAGCGACTTGCCCTGTAGCAGCACGATGACTTGGACGAATGACGGTTGCTCAGTGCCTCGGTTTCCTTCTTACTAAATAAAGATGGCCGCGGAGTGTTTTGTGAGGATTAAATTGAGTCAGGGTCTGTTGTGTTTGGTATTATTACGATCTTTGTGACTGGTGTCATTAAAATATCTGGCGCCAAATAGGTGGTTACTGACTCTGTGTGTGTCGGCAGATAAAACCAATTTGGGGGACCTTTAATGTGTGGGAATAATTTATTCTTTCTAGTGTTAAAGTAGAATTAAAAATTAAAGCCTATTCTAAAGGTTAAATAAGTGTGTGTGTGTGTGTGTGTGTGTGTGTGTGAATCCCTGGGGTTTTCCACTAGGATCCTATGTAGTAGGCTGTCACGTTGAGCCTGCCAAGTCCTGACATGTCTTAGATAAGATTCTCATGCTATCACTTTTCCTGACATGGGCACTACAAATTATATTGAATCAGAAACCTAATTTAATCCATTCTTATTAAATTGGAAGCTGTAATTGCTTTCAATGTAATGGGATTGAATTCAGCATTTGCGATTTTGATGTTTCCTCAAATGTAATAAGATATGGTTATATAGAATGCGGCTGTTCTATATTTGTGAGTGTGTCCGTGCACTCAGAGAGGGGGATGCTCATGAGTATCACTTCTTATTTAGAAGTTAGGCCGTTGGCACGACTGCTAAAGGGCGCACTCTAAGGCCATCTCATTCATTTTCTCTCTTTCTACCCAGGCAGTAGAGCAGACAGCACATAAAACGAAGAGCCTTCAAAATAGAATTGCCCTCTCCTGTGAACTAGGGGAAGGCGATTGAGTCTCTACACAAGGTCTGGACCCCTGCTTCCTCTGGAGGCGAGCACCAGTCCTCCCAAGTGAGGCGAGCAGGAGGTTGCGGGGAAGGAATCCTTCCAAAGTCGATTCTGAGCGCGCCATTTCAGGCTCTCTCACCTAGTCCTCTTTAGAAATGAGGGCATTGACTGGCTTGTGTGTCATAGATGGTTTTCTTTAGGGCTCTATGGTGAGCAAGAAGGAAGATGCATGGATGGACACTTCTAAGGGAATGGGTAATGAGTGCTTTTGACCCGGCGGTTCTGTTTCCCCAGGATGCTGTGTTTCTGACTCGGCCCAGTGCCTTGGTCTTTGTGCTTCCTCCCTCGGTCAGCTTCCCCGTAGCCAGTGTGCCAGCGTTGTTAGCCGTTGCCTTCTCTGTAATTTTAAGATGGGGTCATTTGGTTGGCACTGTGACTCGGAAGTCTGTTCTCTCAAGATCTCCGGGAAGACTGCAACTGGAGTACAATTCAGAGTAACAAGTGAAACAGAGAGTAGATAGTTGAGAAGTTTGTCCGTGTTCCATCTGAACTAGACTCACTGTACAAGCGTTGTAGAACACATTCTGCTATTGTCTAATACAGTGATTCAGGAATGTACTAAAGGAGGCCGTGGCGATGCGTACAGATGTCAAATGAAGGCAAAGCCTTTGTAGCATATTTTCCTCACATTTGTTCTCAGGTAAAGTATGAATCACGTGCAAGCCATTAACAAAGACTGTTGGTTTAGAGGAAAGACACTGCAGTTTTTCAATGAAGCCCCCGCCCTCCGCCCCCATTAGCATAGGTAGTGGAAGGAGACTGTATTGGATGAGGGGTTTTACAGCTTGTTAAATGTAAAGTTATGTGAAGGCCGTCTGTGTTCTTCATGTACTAAATTAGATATAAACATTATTTTACAATATGTACACCTAAAGCATTGTAAAAGCAATAAAATGAATTTTGCAACTCTTTGGTAATTAGAACTATGCGCATTACTTGTACCGTAGGACAATTATACAGTTTGCCTCATTGCATCAAAAATTAACCAGACACCGGGATTATAAAAAGTGAGCAGTATGTAGCAGAGGAATTTTGTCATCATGTACAACAGTTCTGAGTCTCAGTTTTCTGGTTTCTGAAATGGGATCACACTGTAACCTCTTGTTGCTGAAATGAAAATGTCATGAACTAATGTTTAATTCTTACAGATAGCAATACAGATACCAACAAATATACGATATATTTATTAAACATCGATGTTTTAAAATGAGAAGCGGAAGGCCCTTAATTCTTTGCTCTAGGTTCTCAGCTGTTTCAGTTTAAGGGATCTGTGTAGTTTAGAAGGTCAGTTCCTCAGTGTACCACAAGGTGGCACTGTTTACCTATGTCTAATACTTTAATCTTTCATTTCTTTTTCCGATGAAAAAAGCTGTGGGATGTTTTCCGCAGATGTATTAAATTGAGGTTATATTTTTTACATTTAACTCTCTGTTTTGTAAATGGATGTTTAATTCATGTAAGGCTTACCCAGGACCAAATTTCATTTTTATTTTGAAATGGCTTGGAAATTCAGACCTTTAGCAGTCATTTTACAAACTCCTGTGTAATCCAGCATAATTAATGGTAAAACCTAGTGTTAATATGACAGCTAATGCCTCATGGAAAACAGTTGCTTTTGTACAGCAGAAACCATTAATTTTTTTAAGCCTCTAAAAACAATCCGGTGATTAAAATGTAACAGCCATAAATCAGTGATTTGTGTGGCTTTCGTGCCACACTGCCTAGCTTCATCCATTCTAGGAAAGTTGTCTTATGTTGGGAGTCCCTTGAGAAGGCAGCAAACCCTTTCATTGCTTGAATCCGCTATTGGCACTAGTGTAACGAGAGGAGAATCTCGGATCGGTGAATGGCTTCAAAATTGGGACGTGACTGTGAGTTCCACTCGAGGGTTCATACTCTACATCAATAACAGGATGTGGAGAATACCTTCCCATAGCGTTAGGTGGAACCTCCCGATTGTTCCATCCGGGAGCAGAGTACATCCAACGGAGCTTGTGACCTGCGCAAGGGAAGGTGCTATTTTTATGTCCAACCAAAGGTACATAGGGTTTCCCCATATACGCAGCACTTACTCGTGATCGTTACTATAAGGTGATGGCCTTTTGTTTGGGGCTGAGGTCAATCTCAGGTGTTCTTCTATAGTTTCATGTATTTAGATGGGGACAAGATTCCTAGTCCGCAGATGTGCACTTTTCTGTTTTTGTTAGTTTTTCTTTCAAAATCACTCTTTGGGGGAAAATGCCATACGAATTGTTTACATCTTTCCCCAGTGCAGCCCTGTCCTCCTGACGCTCGAGCGACCGGTCCCAGTTGTAAGATGGTTGTTTTGGCGGGGTGGGGGTGGGGAATGAAGACATGCTTGGTGTGAGAGATTTGTTGGATGGACAGAGGTATATGTGCCTTTATTTAAACATTCGCCTTCCTTACTGCTTTTGTTTATGTTGGCAATGTGATATATATGTCACTTGGCTGAGTTGTTTAAAACGTATAATTGAAGGGGGATTGGATTAGTCAGCGGCGGGCAGTCCCAGTAGCTAAAGACTTTGACTGCAGCATTTTCTCCGAGTATTTTACAGTGGTCCTAGGAGAGATGGGTAGCAGGAAAGGTATGCCTTGTGACTCCTTTTGATTTTTCAGAGCCCCAGTAGATATTCTGTTGTGAAGTGTCAAGAACTGTAATTTAATTATTCAACCAGACTGGACTGCTCTTTCACCTCTTCTCTCTTCATAGACACCTCGTACTATGGATTTGTTCAAAGTTAATTTTCTCAAATGACTTTTTGGGAAACCTCTCCTTGTAGGCCTTACATGGGGACCGACATAAATGTCCCAGAAGTAATTCCATCAGCTTTCTCCTCCTGACACACCCAGAGTTTTCACAATTTCAAATTTGCTTCTCAGGGTAGGAGATAAAGTAACTAGATACGGTCTTAGACTGGCAGTCAGTGCCTTTTCCTCCAAGCCCTGCTTGTGATGAAGAGCAATCCAGTCAAATAGCATTCTATATTCCTTTTTTTTTCATTCTATATTCCTTATGAAAAAGAGATCCACCATGCAGGTTGTGCCTGGTTCCTTTAGATGCCTTTTAATGAAGTGCTAATTTATGCTGATGCTCTTACCTCATGACCCTTCTGTGTGGCCTAGATATGCCAGTGTATTACAGCTTTTGAATTCCAATCATCTCTGTTGGTTGCATCTGCTTGTTAGTTCTTCGCATCTGAGTCTGTGTCAAAGGCTGGAACAGAACAAGAAGGAAACGGATGGCACAGAATCAATTTTTTTAAGCATGCATTAGTACTGGAGGGAATTATAAAATAGACATGATTTTAATAAGACTTATGTCTGAGCATCCATTGAAAAGAGTATTCCAAGTACTGTCAGCTTTTAATTAGGAAAGAGAGTTGGGTCATTGGTTTTATTAACTTTAAAAACCAACTAGGGCTATTCACATTTTAAAAAAATTATGTCATTGAAAAAAGATCATAAGAAGGAGAAATAGATATAATCGTTAGTTTTTGAGAAACCAATATTATCTCTCTCTTTTATTTCCCCCCAAGCTCCCTTGGCAGGAAAGTTTGTGTCGGGATCTTCCAGAGCTTTGGATGGAAATGGGACAAGGAAGACTAAGGTCTAACACATGGCAGAACACCAGTGCTTTTTACAACATACGAAAATAAACATTTTGTATAAGGAACAGAGTAACTTACACACTTTAGATGAAATCAGATAATTTTTTCCTGACTTTTCTTGGAGACTTAGTGTTCTAAGTTTTAAAAAAAATTCCTTTTATTGAAAATATTTATAGTAGGAGTGTTCCCCCCTCCCTTTATGTGATAGTGTAATGCCCTTTGTTTTAGAATTGTTTCTCCAATTTTTGTTGTAATCTTGATCTCAAATTCACTGATCAACTGAAATGTTGGAAAAACTATACTTGGGAATAATTTTGCACTTTCATATACTTAGCATAACTGAATTCTGAATTCTCAGAGCTTTCTGAGCCTCTGATTCCTCCATTCTAAATGGGGTAGAAGGTTGTAAAGATTAATAAGTGATTAATACATATTAGCTCTTATAATGTGAGGCTTTAATAAAATGTCCACTACATGTAAATGTTTTAAATTCGAGTCCCTGAAAGAAACTGATAACTTACTAGAATTCAATTGAAGCATGTTTAATTCATTTTAATCCTTTTCAGTTTTATGTGTTTTTCTCTTACCCATCTTTTTCTGAGGGTTAATTAGGAATGAGACAAGCAGAATATTAAACAAGAGGTATTAAATGACTTCTCTAGGGAGCCAATGAGGCAAAACGGGGTGATTCGTGGAAGGAATACGGGATTAAGAGGCAGAAGTGCCGCATAGGACCTCAATTATGACATTATCACCCAAGTTACTTTCTCCCACGTCTAATTCTCATCTGTGTGAAATCACTCTTGTTTCAAAATATGGGGAGAGGAGTTGTGTCCCCCCATACACATATGTTGACTTAATTAGGAAGAGGTGGAGGCTGTATGAAGAGATGCCAGATGTGAAATCATTCCTGAGCATTCCTAGCTCTGCGACTTCATCCTCTCCCACTAGGGCTCTTCTTTAAGACAGTACTGGGATCAGTAGCATATATAAAAGACCCGAGGGCTTAGTGTTTATGCACTGGTCCCTGAACTTCAAGGTCAGCAATTCAAAACCACCGGCAGCTCTGCAGGCGGACAGGTATTTCTACTCCTGTAAAGAGTTACAGTCTCGGAAACTCATAGAGGCAGGTTTGCCTGTGGCATAGGGTGACTATGAGTCAGAATTGACTCATTGGCAGTGAGTTTAGAGTTCTTGTTAAGAATAAAAATGAGCATGTTCCCACTTCAAGTAGTTTTGGGGTATGTTTCTGAGACTCTTTTATGAGTCCGACCATAGTAAACGGCCGTGTTGGTTGGTGCTTTTAAAATGTTGGTTCGTAGGCACTTTGAATATAGATTTCCTGCTTTAAGTGGCTGAATAAAATAGGCACATTGTGCTTTGTTACTTTCCTCAATTGGTTCTTTTAATTTTCCTGTTCTTATGGGCTATTATTCCTTGAGGCATCTGCATCTGCTGTGGACTATTTCTTCCTGACTCATCAGTCCTTCTCCCACCTGGTAAAGACCCACTTTGATTTGGCCAAGAGCTTTTTCGAGTTAGATTTCACTATTGGTGTAGCTCATGGACCACCTGAGAAGCCCAAGCCTGGCCCTCTAAATTAGAACCGATGGCCAGTCAGTCACAAAAGAAATTAATTCTGGTGCTCTGACATTCTAATCCTAAAGGGGTGGCGGAGCATACAGCGCTGTGTATTGTAATATGATCCCGGCTATTAAATACGGCTACTGGCATGTGATCCTTTGCTGTTAAATGGGAAGAGCTCCTTCCTGTTGTTTTGCTCCTCGTGAGGTTCAGGTGATTGTGCTTGCCTCTGTAGTGTTTTTAAGAACCTTTGGAATGGTTCCCCTCCAGTGTTTCTCAGCCATCTCTTCTGCAGATAATTTACGATGCAGAGCTAGCGCTGAGAAGTCTAAAGGGAGGAAACCTTGGCTGCAGATCCACGAGGAGGAGGTCTTGCCCTCGCCGCCTCTGAGGGGAGACAGACTTCTGGGCTTTATCTTGTATCTGGGAGCTGATAGGAAGAAGGGTCTGTGTGTGAGACCACTGGAACCCCATGGGACGGTAGAAATGGGGCTCTGAAGTCGAGGAGGAGAGGAATCAATTGGATTCATAAATGTTTGGGTACAGTATAAGCCTCTTAGGATTTCTGAAAATCAACAGAAATTCATGTTTCAATGAAACTAGGAGGGACATCCTGATTATATATATATATATCTCCTGATTTTATATATATAGTTTTTCCAAGAAAGCAAGGGATGTTTTAAGCCATTAAGTTGACTCGGATGCACCCATCCTATAGGACAGGCTAAATCTATCCCGGATAAATCCCAGGCTTCTGATGGTTATTAGAAACTGATAGTCATATTTCTCTCCCTGTTAAGTAACCATTGAGTTAACAGTTAAGTGCTTAGCATGGGTGCCCCCAGGGTGCTAAGGTATGTGTAGAGAGCCGTAAATGTACTGTGTCCATCATTACAAACTGAAAAGACAAAATGTTGCTATGCTTTTGGTTTTCCTAACTTTTTTTCCTATTGGAGTTCTAAATTCCTTGATTGTCTATGTCTTCTACTAGTGGCGTACGGGTTCCTAGCTGGGCTGCTATCTCTGTGCATGGCCAGCAGTTTGAAACCAGCAGCCACTGGTAGCCTATCTGCTCTCGTCAAGATTAGCCGTCTTGGAGGCCCGCAGGGGCCGCTCGCTCCGTCTTAGAGGCTTGCTGTGAGTTGGCATCGACTCCATGGCAGTGAAGCTTCGGGGTGTGATGGGCATTTCAGAAATACTAGTCCCCTGTTGGGGGATGGTCTTCTTATCACCTGTATTTCAAGAAGGGAAAACTTTCCTACCGAGCTTGAGGAATAAGTGTTCTGACTGGGGGGAAAGTACAAGAGAACCCTAAATGAGAGCAACATCGTTAGCATTGGACCCTGTGCGAAGGACACCAACTTACCTTATGAGCTAGCTCACTCTCCTAAGCTCTGAAGCGGGTAAGTTGAACTCCAGTGTTCCGTGAATCAGTCAATTCTTTGTGAGATAGTCATCAAATGCCTTTTAGCCGGTGTGCTCAGCAGTACACCGAGTCCCTGTCCTGGTGAAGATCGTTCCATTTCCCCAGCTCTGTTGAGGCCTCCTTCTTCCTCTAGCTCAGTGGTTCTCAACCTTCCTGTTGCCGCCACCCTTTCATATAGTTCCTCAGGTGGTGGCGACCCCCTAACCATCAAAATTATTTTCCTTGCTACTTCACAGCTGTCATTTTGCTACTGTTGTGAATCGGGCGACCCCTGGGAAAGGGTCATTCCACCCTCCCAGGGGGTCGCGGCCCACAGGTTGAGAACCACTGCTTTAGCTAGTAATTGGGCTAATGAGGAAATGAAGCAAAGTGAAATGATTAATGGTAAATTTGGGATGCCTCCCCCCTCCCCTTTTGCTTTTATGTACTAAATGGAGCAATACTTCTTGTGGGGTGGGGGATATAATGTTTTGTGGTTTATATATGTTCACCCTGTTAGTAAGACCAAGAAGTGGACTGCCTGCTCATGGTAACTTAATTGGGTGATTTGGGAGAAGATTGAAAGATTAAGTTAAAAAATAATCATGTTTAAGTTTTGGTGTTCCAGGGATACATTTATCCGTGATGTTGAAAATGAATCTTTCAAAGAACGCAGTTGCCTTGTTTTTGGGGGTGAAGGAGAGGATAGTTATGCCTGCTTGCAGGTCCGATCTACTCTCCCCTCTGGTCCATGAGTCAGGCCCTAATGATATCTTGTACTTTCATGTCTTTAGCCTGGAAGATTGAAGTTTATTATCTCACAAAAGGAGACAATAGTTTAAATGGAGTTTATAAAAACGAAAGGAGGAACATTTCCCTTAATTAAAGAAATACGTGAGGCACCCAGCATGAAGAACAATCTCCTGTTTGCCTTCCAGATCTAAAGCGATACCCTTCGTTGTGTAGGTTGGCTCAAGAGCTTTAGACGCCCTAGGAGACAGCCAGGTTCGCTTCAGAGAACGCAAATCTGAGTTCTCTCATGATGCCGATGAAAGCAATAAATTCGTTTGTCCTTAGGTACCGAGAGTAAGTTCAATTTCCTCCAGACCTGGAACACTTAGAGGTTGGGTCTACATATCTACATATCGGATGCTTAAGTGTCAAGGCCACCTCTGTGTGAGAGCTGTTTGGGGGAGAGCACCGTGTCCCACGTGCATTTTAATGAGCTCACAGCTTTGACCACCTGCTGCAGTAGACTTGCAGCCGCTGCTGACCGGAAGTGAAAGCCCGTGCTCCATAGTCGCATGGCATGCCTGGGTCCTGACAGCGATCTTTCATTTTGACATGCACATAGTCACAGCAAATGAATGTTTAAAACCCGAACATTTTACGTTCTGCTGGCGTGTGCGCATTCCATAACAATCCTTCAGAAGCAGTTCACACAGAAATACGGAGGGCTTTCTTACACTTTATTCATCAGACGGGCGAGTCCGCAGCCGCAGTCTTGGCAACAACATTTATCCGGTGCAGTGTTTATGACTGATGTGTTATGTGGTGGCTCACAAAAGGAATTGTTTTAGAATTTAGCTTTCGCATATTTTAAATAAAATCACACCACTTCCATATGTTTCCAGATGCTCTTCTGCCTGGCAAGGCAGTAGCCGGAGTTTGATCATATTATTTTTCGATGTTTCCATTGAGCTCATTCTTTTATTTCCGTGCAAACGCTCAGAGATTTTTGAAACTCTGAAAACACTCACTGCCACCGTGTCAATTCTGACTCACAGTGCAGCCTAGAGCAGAACTGCCCCTTAGGCTTTCGGAGGTGGCACGTCTTTATGGGGGCTGATTTTACTCCCCCGCCTCGGAGTGACTATGGGTCTGAACTGATGACCACCTGGGTTGGCAGCCCGAATGCTTAACCCACGGTACCACCAGGGCTCTTTTTGAAACTGCACCCACTGTCATTGATGCTACCTCATAGCGACCCGAGATTAGGGCTCTGCTGCTGCTGCGCATAGCCTCGTCTTTCTTATGTAGCTCAGCTGGTGCGTGTGAACTATGGTTGTCCTCCTCTTAGCAGATTTAAGACCATGCTGTTGTTTGTTGTTAGGGGCCTTAGAGTTGGTCCAGGCCTGTGGACAACAGAATGAAAGAAATGCCGCCTGGCCCTGTACCATCCTCAAAATAGCTCTTCTGTTTGTGCCCATGTCGCAGCCACGGTGCCACCTCCTTTCAGCAAGCCCTTCCTCTTCTTCGCTGCCCCTCTGCTTTACCAATCAGAACGCCCCTTTCCAGGCACTGGTCTCTCTCGACAATATGTCTAAAGTACATGAGACAAAGTTTCACCACCTTGCTTCTAAGGAGCATGCTGACTGTACTTCCCCCAAGACGGATTTGTTTGTCCTTTCAGCAGGTCATGGTAGTTTCAGTATTCTTGGCCCGCACCGTAATTCAAATGCCTCGATGCTTCTTTGGTCTCCTGTATTCAGTGTCCAGCTGTCACATGTGCATGGAGTGGATGAAAATGGCTTGGGTAAAAGCCTAGGCCAGAAGGAGTGTGTACTTTTAGCTATGGAACAAAGAGAGGGGCCCTGGTAGTGCAGTGATCTTAGCTGCTCACCCTGAGGTTGGTGGTTTGAATCCACCAGCTGCTCTGTGAGATGCAGCTGCCTCCTTCCGAAGCCCCTTGCTGTGGAGCTCATTCCAACTCCTAGTGACTTGACAGGACAGAGGATCGCTGTCCCACAGGGCTCCCCAGGCTTTCATCTTTGTGGGATCAGCTGATCTTTGTCCCCTGGAGCGGGTGGTGGGTGCCAATGAACCTTTGGGTTAACAGTGGAAGCGTTTTAACTCTTTAGCCACCAACACTCCTTCCATAAAGATTGTAACCTTGAAAATGCTATGGGGCAATTTTACCCTGTCTGTGGGGCTTCCCATTCCCATAAAGGTTACAGTCTTGGTGTGGGGCAAGGAGGGTCCCCAACAAATCGTCACAGGTCCAGTAGATTCGTTGGGCGCTCTCCTCTCCCCACAGTCTTGGAAACTCACAGGGGCAGCCCTACCCTGTCCTATTGGGTTGCTATGAGTCGGAATCAACTCAGTGGCAGGGAGACAGGCTTGCTAAGCCTTGGCCCTGACTCGATGGCAGGGGCGTGGGGTCACTACGAACAGAATTGGCTCCCAAGGCAGCCGGCCAACAACACGAAGAAACGATATTGTTGTGAGGAAGGCTTTTCCTTGTTTCTCAGCATGCTGCTTTCTAAATTTCCTTTTACTGGTTAAAAAAAATGCAGGGTAGATGTAGTAAACGAGGAAATTATATTAGCACTCAAGTCTTGGATTAGCTTGTCCACCGTCTCCTACTAATCTGCTGGCATTCAGTAAGCTTAGGACTTTAGGGAGCATGTTTCACAACTCACCGTGTATGCTTCCTGCTCACTGCATCCATCTGTATGTATAGATATACAGTGTAAATGTCACATCTGCCTTTTCCGATGAAAAGCCCCACTGAGGGGTTCAGCCTTGTTGTTATTTTACATTCTTGTCATTGTTGATTATTTCCGTATTAAGGATATGTGCGTGGTGACCGTAATGAGAGAAGTAAGTGATTGGCGCCGTATGCAAAGAAGACAGTTTTCACAACACTTTCACTGTTTAAGTTCAAAGGAAAAAATAATCTCAAGTTATATTTATTAGCAAACATATTTTGGCTAGGGAGATTTTTGTGTTCTAAAAAAGATGGCAGATGGAAGTGAACCTAATATGTGTCTAGAGAAAAATATGCTGCATTTATTTTAAATTATATCTCTTGCATTAACATAATGCTTTCTATTTTCCCTGAGAGTTAAAACCAATGCCATATTTTTGCTGCTAGAGTGAAATTGACATTCTTCTGTATGGACAGAGTTTATTTTCTGTTCAGAAATATATAGGATGCTTGGTTTAGGGTAGAGAATGCAAAATAATGATTATTAGAGTCTACTGAATGTACATGTGTAGTCTTTTGAATCTTGGGTATTGCTAATGTCAGAATGCGTGTTAGGAATAAAACATATGTGACTTACCCCTGGATTTTGCTTGAATCTGGGCAACCCCTTCCATACTAAAGAACAGTAGGTCCAAAGGTTCATTTCCATAAGGCGTGCACCGTTCCACGGGAACGCTAGATGCCCTGTGTGTAATGTTTCCAAATTCATTCTAAATCTTACCGCGCTTCAGTAGTCATGGGTTCAGGTACTGTCTCCCCCTTGGTCCTGCCTCTGCTGGATGGTGTAATTTTAAATATCTGCCGCGTGACTGTGGAAGGCAGCCTTACTAACTGGTTCCTACTGGTTCAGGTTCACAGTGCTGGCTTGACTCTCCTTGTGCTGCCACCTTCCGAATTAACTAGCTGTGGGCCCACGGTCTAAAGTAGACCCTATAGGAACATCTTTCCTTTTCCTGTTGCGTGGAGAAGTCTGTCCTCCCCAATTGCGGGTTTCATACCAAGTTTCTATTTGGGGAGGGGAAAAATGAGGAGCTGATACCAAGGGCTCAAGTAGACAGCAAATGTTTTGAGAATGATGATGACAACAAATGTACAAATGTGATTGACACAAAGGATGTATGCATGGATTGTGATACGAGTTGTACGAGCCCCTAATAAAATGATTTAAAAAAATGTTTCTATTTGGATGATTTAGAAAATAAGCATGTTCACAGCTTCTTTTCCCAGTGAGAGGCTTTGGGAGTGATTTTCTACCAAAAGGAAATACAGAAGAGATTGTATGTCGGGGCTTATTTTCACTGGTCTGATTTTCATTCACTTTTCAAATTTCTCCACAAAGAACCGGAGTCGCATTCTCCCTCGACCAGATTAGGGAGGTTAGCTGGAATGCGTGCCCAGGGAGCTCTTGCTAGAACCTTTGCATCTCTGCAGACTCTGTGTAGACTAAGTGCCTTCCTCAGACAGCTGAGGAACTTCTAGCTCAGGTCCTCCAGAGCCCCAAGAGGGGCTTGCTTGGGCTGTTTGGATGGAAGCCACCCCACCCAGCTCCATGGTTAGGAAGCAGGACCGGGCAGACATTTTCTGTAATGCAAAGTAGTCCACTGCCAATTGTGCTGTCCACTTCTTGCAGTTTCATGAGCTGACTTCAGGGGACTGGTGACTGAGGGCAAAATATGTGCCTGATTACATGTAATCAAGGTTAATTTTTATCAAGGGTCACCATGTTTGTTTGCTATGGTCTGACAACCATGACCCACATTAACAGAGCCCTGCGGGTCTGTCTGGAGTAGTTTTGCTTGATGTCTGGGCAGTTTATTTCAGATGCTTGTCAGTGGATGCTCTATGATCATTTGGGGTGCTCTCTGCAGTTTCAGGTAGACCCATACAAACAGTATACTTTGCAATTAGAGTGCCATGCGGGGCCTTTTGTTTTATGGTGTATACACCCCATATTCTCGAAGGGCGAGTAATTTGGGGGACCGTTTCCATTTGGTTTTGTATTAACTAGGCTAGGCATGAGCTTGACACCCCAGCCTCCAGAGTGGTTCAGTTAATTCATTCTTCTCTAAATTCCTCTTGGGAAAAGTACTTGAGAATTTTCAAATTCGTCTTCTCTGCTTAAAAAAAAAAATTCAATTGAGAAGTGTATTTTACAATATAGCAACTAAATAGGATATACAAGGCATCATTCACAGGTATTTCTTCCGCTGGTACAAAGGGAGTGGTGGTGAATGCACAAAGAAAAAAGATTCAGAACATTCTGGAAGCTCAAAGACAGAACTTAATGGCTGTTAAAGCTGGGTGTTTGTTTTGTAGTTCTGAAATCGTATTTAATTTTGGCCATATCTCTCTTACTTAGTAGTTTAAAGGATAAACA
The DNA here is from genome assembly GCF_050624435.1 of Tenrec ecaudatus. Classification (NCBI taxonomy): domain Eukaryota; kingdom Metazoa; phylum Chordata; class Mammalia; order Afrosoricida; family Tenrecidae; genus Tenrec; species Tenrec ecaudatus. The sequence continues at coordinate 318,524,662 of NC_134530.1, read as the reverse complement.
GTTCAAACAGTCAGAAGAAAAGCAGTTTGTGTTTTGTCACTTTTCAACTTCAGATATCAGTAAATCATTGCTCTAGCCTTCTTTATCTTTTGTTTGCACAAAAAACCTGTTAGAATGATGTCTGGGGGGACCATCTGCTGTGGTTCCCAGTTTTGTCAGTGTGATAAGGGATAAGCTGTATAAACAGAGCACCGCAAAAAAAAAAAAAAGAGAGAGAGAGAGAGAGAGAAACACACATAGAGACACAGAGCAGAGGAGCTCTTTTAGGAGAGACATTACAAAATATGAATTTAATTTAATAATATTCCTACAGAAAGTCATAGGATTTTTCTCATTGTCGATCAGAACAGCGCCTGTCCTGTGCTAGCTTCAAGTTCCATTTGCTTCTCTGTACATTAACAGCACACCTTTTCCTGTCTGATGTTTGCAGGGGATGGCTTCTCAAAGCCCTGGGAAGAGATTGCAGCTCAGCACTTGACATTCGCAGTATTTTCCAGATTGCCTCTTTACTTTGGGGATCTTTTATTATTATTTTTTCCCTAGCTATTAATTTTGCCCTGACTCGAATCCTCGGAAATCATCTTTGCCTTCTTTCATTTGTGGTAAGGTCATGGTGCTTCATAAGGAGAAAGCCAGGCATTTCCATGGCAACATACTCTTATCAGAACATCGCGCAGCTGTCTTGCCCCTTACCTTCAAACTCTCAAGTGCAGCGAGAAGGAGATGGGTAAGAGCGGCATTGTGACAGCGTATAACCCCAGCAGTGGAGGAGGACAGAACGAAGTCAGTTACGAAAATAACCATCTTAAAAATGTCTCCAATTTGCACACATACATGCACATTTTACACTGTATCGAACAGGGTCTTATTTTTCAGGTGGGTTCGATGAAGATGTCAAAAACAGATTGAAACACATACCTTTCAGTGGCTCAGAGAACAGCTAAAGAACAGTAAGTAACTGAGGTGACCAAAACGCACTGCTTGTGAGTTGATTCCAATTAGCAGTTACCTTCTATAAAGACTCCAGCACGTCCCCAGAACCCATTTTCATTTAATTGATACGACTGAATAGATATTATTTCAACACAATAGCACTACCTTGAATTTTCAAAGGCATTCCAGAGTTTAGTCAACTTTTTTTTTTTTTAAATTAAGGGGATGTGCCAGAAAGCTGATGTGTGATCACTTATCTGTGGAATTAAACATGGTAAAATTTACTCTTGAATATGTGGTCTGAGTACAACCAAACAACTCCCTGCCATTGAATCAATTGTGACTCACAGGTGACCTGACAGGACAAGGTAGAACTGCCCCTGTTGGTTTCTGAGGCTGGACCTCTTCCCAGGAGCAGAGAAGAGAGCCACCTGGTCTTTCTCCCGCAGAGCTTCTGGGGTCTCACAGCTGCCCCCCTTGCCGGCAGCAGCCCAACACAGAAGGGCGACGCCCCCGGGGCGCCTCCTATGCACAAAGGATGGTCAAACGAAGTGGTAGGAGGCAGGAGTCTGGTAGCACTGCTGGATCAGCATTGGACTATTAATTGCAAGGTCTGTGGTTCAAGGCCACCACTGTTCTGTGAGAAAGATAGGTAGCATGCTCCCATCAAGTTTGCACTCAATTGGCAGGGGCGGCGGTGGGGGTGTTGTTGTTTTGGTATATCAGTTGTGGTGGGGGTGGGGGTGTTGTTTTGGTGTATCAGTTGTGGTGGGGGTGGGGGTGTTGTTTTGGTGTATCAGTTGTGAACTTGTCACTTCAGCACTCATGGCATTTTGTGGGACCAGTGCATCATATTTCTGGGTACCCCACTTGCTGGGGTGCCAGTGGAGATGGTAATGGTTGCATTGTGCCGGCTGTTCCCGAATACCTGGTATTGGGAGCTGGCTGTGCCTGCCGGGCAGCGTTGTCTGTGGGGTTCCCTGTTATAGAACCTGACCGTTTACCTGACCCTAGAGGTGCCCTGTCTTGCTGACTCCTCTCACTGGGCTGCAGGCTTCTCTGTGGCCCAGGCTTGTCTTCCCCTGTTCGCGGCGAGGCGTAGTGCTGAGAAAAAGGGTCAGCGGAATGCAGTGCGTTGGATGTGATGCCCTGTTCTTTCATGGCGGTGGTATACAGTCTAAATTTCTGCCCCCTGGGTGTAGGGAGCTGGAATTATGTTCTACCTGTCCGGTAGTTTTCATCTTATTGCAGCCGTGTACTGTCACAGTCCTGGTGAGACACAACCATCCCAAGAGGACTCCCCAGCCTGGCTTCACTCCCTGCTGCCCCTCATTTCCGGGAACCCTGATGGCATAGTGATGATGTGGTGGGCTGTAATCCTTAAGGTCACCAGTTCAAAACCGTGACAGGGACCGAGACAGGGCTTTCTACTCCCATAAACAGTTGCAGTCTCGGGACCCGCAGGGGCAGCCCTTCCTTGAGTAGAACTCACTGTGAGTCGGCGCCGACTTGGTGGCAGTGAGGTTGGTTTTTGTGTCCTGCATTTCTGGTGAGCTAACCTGCCACCACGCTGAGCTCTCCGATGTGGGAGAAAGCGGCCAAGCCTTCCAAAGCCCACAGGCACTACTCTGGGAGAACATCAGCCTTTCTTATTGTGGACTGTTCCACAGAGGACAAGAAAAAGGTCATGGTCAGCAACGAAGCCCGCCTGTCCTGGCTGTAGAAATGAAGCATTCCGGACAGGTCGGCGTGGTCTGTGCATGGGGGTCGGAGGAGGGAGCGGTGTTCATGAGCCCTTTCTGCCTGTCGAGTCCAAGAAAGCTTCAACCTGCAAAGCGGGCCCCCTCTGCCTCTCACAGTATTACTCCAGGCCTCGGTGTATTGTCCACCCGCCACCCATGTAGCGTTGCCATCTGTTTGGGTGTCTGTCACCTCTAACCAGGCTGCGCTTCCTCTTTGCGTTGCCAGGACAGGACCCTCGCTGGGCTGGTGCGTGAGCGAGGGAATCAATCGGCACAGCCCTCTCCTTAGTAGCCCTCTCTTACCACAGGAGTCTGTGCAGCAGAACAATTTCCCTGTCTCACCCTTAGTTCCATAGGACTTCGCCGCTCGGTTGCAAGCATATTGAATTAAACATAAAAGCCTGTAGAGCCGCTGCATGTACAAGTCTGCGCACACATCTGCCGGTCTCTTTAATAAAGACAGTGTGGATTCGATTGAGTATTCATAGTCTTTTTGTTGTTAACTCTTGGTAGCTCCGTGTAGGCAGAGACTGCAGACTAGAAGGTGGAAGGCGGGAGAATGAGCCTGTGATCAGACCATGAGGAGATGGGGTGCACAGAGATGGCCGAGGGCAGCACTGTGCGCTGAGGGGTCCTTATCTTAAGAAAGGGTGAAGGGCACCTGTAGCCAGCTACCCTGGATCAGAGCGCCTCAGCTTTTGACCCATGTTTCTTGGACGGTCATTCCAACCTTCCCTCCACGAAACCACCGAAAGATACATGACAAGCCTGAACTGTCGTTGTTTACAAAGAGATTCTCCTAATCCATTAATTTAAGACATGCTTTTCAGGTGAGGTGCAATTTGCTAACACCGTGCCCTGCCCCCGCCTAGTCCTAAGTGCATGAATCTTCTTCAGATCCATTCACAGAATGTCTCCCATTTCATACACCTGCATAATGGCCACCCGAACAAGCTGGGACTATTTCCTTCGCCGCAGAAATCCTCATGTCTCTTTGCAATCACTGGCGGCTCCCTCTGCTGCCCAGCCCCTGTCTGACTGCCCTCGGAGGGGACTGGTCCTGGTCCTGGTGTGGCCGGGAGCCATGTCAATGGAGCCATGCCCTTGCCCTGGTATGCATCTGGCTCCTTGCACGCAACGTCGTGCTTCGGGGACCCATCCATCTTGTTGCACGCGGCCGTCTTGCCTTTCACAACAAGAACACGTACACTGACTATCAGCTTTTTACCTGTGAGTCGAGAGCCTGGACACTGCTCTTTTTAGGAGGGTCGTGAGTCGAATTCATAGTCATCGCTCACCATCGGGGAGCGAGCGCCAGGCCTTGTGCTAAGTGTTGTACACACACTATCTTATTTAATTGGTTCTTAGAAGGTCTGTTTACTTTGTTTTCCTGGGCAGACATGCTCAGTGGAAGTCTTGATAGCTGTCAAGCTGTCTTTCACGTTATCCAATTCTGATGGCTTCCACAGGCCTCAGCACGGAGGGGGTTGCGAGCCGTCCTCAGTGTTAAAGCCTGGGGAAGCAAGCAGGCAGGGCCCCGCTCCGCTCACGCTGACTGGCACGAAGGAGCGCTTGTATGTCCAAGTAGCACTTGTTCAGCCTTCCTTAGGTGTGTGAAAGAACAAGACCCCCCTCCCGCCCCTTTCTTTCGTCATTATGCTACCTGCAAGGTCAGCAGTTTGAAACCACCTGCCAAACCGGATGGGGTTTCTACTCCATTACGGAGTTGCAGTCACGGGAACCCATGGGGGCAGTTCTGACCTGCCCTAAACGGTCGCCACGAGTCAGCATCAACTCCATGGCGTTGAGCTTTGAGCTGCAGCCTGGGTGCCGTAGTGGCTATGTGTTGGCCCTTCAGCTTCCCAGGGTCAGCCGTTCAGAATCGTCAGGCTATCCTTGGAAGACACATGGGACTTTATACTTCTGTGAAGAGCTGCAGTGTGGAGCCCCGCAGGGGCAGCTGGGGCTGCTTTGAGTCAGATGCGCCCTGTGGCAGTGCGTGGAGATGCACCGGCACTGTGGTGACTGCTTTAGGAATATTCGCACAATCGTGGAGGGCTGTTGTTTTAAAATGCTCACGCCCATTGGCTGCTACCCAAGCTTGGAGATTCAGCTTCACCCAAAGGCACTTCCCCAGAAAGAACTGCAGTCTACCGCAGAAGCACACCTCCACACTGGGGCCTCTGCCCTCTGCCCCTCTGCGGGCATGTCAGTCTTCTCCAAGTCAGTGCTAGTTTGACATGCCCTGTTACCACATGGCTCCCAGACTCATGAGGAGTGGGCACACCTGCAGCAGGTCCTTGACATTGTGAACTTGACATCTGGGGTTTCAATTATCTTCCGAGAAGCCAGGAGGCCCCTAACATTTAGAAGTTTGCGATGAGAACCAGGTCGGCTTGGTAGAGGGTACCGAGAATTAAGTCGAGTGAAAAGAACACGTGTAGGAGTGACCTGCAGGCAGACTGGAGTGCTGATTCCAGTTGCTGGTTGGAGTGAGCTCAGCACAGGTCCCCTCTGGTGTCAGCTGGTGATTGCCACGGCGTAGGAAGGACCGAGAAACCATCCCATCGATGGAGGCAGGGGTCACTGTGGTCCCATGCTTCTTCCTCAGATGCAGGTCCTTGTCCTTTGTAGAATGATTCTGGGTGGTTTTTTTGAAAGTTCTATTTGGTCTTTCAAGAAAAGCTTTACCCCCCCCCCCTTTTTTTTTTTAAAAAAGCAAACCTCACAGAAACACTTTAATTTTAGCCTACCAGCATCAGGTGCAATGTCTGGGACAGACTCTGGGTACAATGCTGTGTGGCGACCATCCACTCACACGTGGCTCCGAGAAGGCCCCCGAGGGGGACTTACCTTCAGGGGCTTGAGCCGGGGCGGGAAAGGGCACCCCAGGAGCAGAGACAGGGGCAGGCAAGAGGGAAAAGGCGCTACTTCTTGGCGAAGGAGATCTTCATGGCGTTGTTCTGGGTGATCTTGAAGCCCTGCAGGGCATCGCGGGCGGCCCCTGCCTGCAGCTCGTTGTCAAACTCCACAGAGGCGATGTCGTGCCGCCCGGGCACCAGCCGCACCTCCTTGAAGCCGGGGAACTGGTTAAACAGCATGGACAGCATGAGCTCGATGGTCTCAGGCAGGTTGGTGAGGAACAGGATGTGGTTCGGCGGGTTTTCGGAAAGTGGCTGGGCAGGGGGCATCTGTCCTGGCATCAGCTGCTGTGGAGGAATGGCCCCTGGAGGGAGCTGGCCAGGGGCCAGGCCGGGTGGCGGAATCATGCCGGGGGGGAGGCATGTAGGGCGGCTGGCCGGGCATGTGGTGCATGATGCGGGGAGCCTGCGTCATGGGTGGCATGCCTGGGACAGGCCCCGGGACGGCCCCCACCCCAGGGGCGGCGGCCCCGCCCTGCACGGCCTTCTTGGCTGAGGGGGTCTCCTGGCTCTTGGGCTTCCTCTTCTCCCGCTTGCGGTCGCGCTCCCCGAAGGTGCCCTTCATCTTGGCAATGATGTCCGAGTCCGTCTTGGCGTACTGGATCCGCATGGGCTTGTCGTAGAAGGGGAAGCCCTGCATGCACCGCAGGGCGTTGGTGGTGCTGCTGACCTCCTTGAAGATGACAAAGGCTTGGCCCCGCATCTTCAGGCTCCGCGACACCAGGCTATCTAGGATCTGGCAAACTGCGAGAAGATGGCGTACAGGGGCCTCTTCAGCTCATCCTTCTTGATCTTTTCGTTGAGATGGTTGATATAAATAGTGCGGTTGGGGCGCGTCTCGGGCACTGCCATGGAGCGAGGTACAGGCGCCGACGTCGGTAGCGCAAGTGGGCAAGAACTCCAGCACGCAGCGTCTGCAGAGTTGCTGAGCTGGCCCCCCCCCTTTTTTTTTAACCATCAAAAGCACTCTCCACACTCTAACAGAGGCTGTTTGAGGCTGTCAGCTCCTGAGCGGTGGGCTGAGCTTTCTGGATATAATGCTCTTCTCCTTTTTCTCACTGCGCGGTACCCCATGCGTCTTTTCCCCAAGCTCATGGGCCAACTGGCCCCATTGGGATTTTTGTCTACCTTTTTCTTTTCTTTTTAAACAAACAAAACCAATAGCACATGATTAACTATTCCAACCCCAGAAAAACAAATCCAGATTACACAACACAAATCCGTTGATGTTGCGTTGATCCCAACCCATGGTGACCCCATGTCACCATCAAAGTGCGTCATATAGAACTGTGCTCCCTCCACAGGCCTTTCAGTGGCTGATTTTTGGGCAGTAGATCACTAGGCCTTTTATCATGGTGCCTCTGGGTAGACTGAGATCTCCAACCTTTTGGTTGGTAGCTGGTTCGAGTCCAGCCTCTGGGAACTTAGCCACCCCTGGGCCCAGCAGATCATCACAACTTGATACGTGAATTCATGGAAACCTTTCAATGATACACACTTGAATTTTCCTTACCCCCCTTCCATTTCTCCTCCTCTCCCTTACCCTCTCCCCTTCTCCTCGCCTGGCCCCTCCTCCACTCCCCCCACTTTTGTTTTGCCTTTTTCATTTCATCCTCTGTTCCTCCCCTCCCACATCTGTCTCTGAGCACACTTGCTTTTTAAAATGGGACTTCCATTATACTGTAATGTAATTAGGAAAGAATTGGCTTTATTTTAACAAGGATACCGTGTACTCTGTATTTGGTAGAGATGGCTTTAAGACGACAGCTCTGAAAGATACTTAGTTTTATAAAACTAACTCAGAAAACATGCTGCCTATATTTCTCTAGTAAGGAACCACATTACTCTTTGAATCCCATCAGTAGCCACTTGAGTGGACCTTACCTATGCGAACTAGAGTGAACTAGGTGCTTTAAGGGACACGGGGGTAATACCCAGCTTTCATCCTTCTGAACCCTCGCACCCCGAGCCATCGGGCAGAATCTCAAAGTCTCTGAGATCCAGTCAAGTCCGACTCGTAGTGTGTCATCTTCATGTTCCCTCTCACCCTCTAGGTTCCAATGTCCTTGCAGTGGTTACACAGCACTCACAGACAAATCTCACGATTAAAGGAAGTGAACGAGTCGTAACGCCAGTGGGAAAAGCTTTGAATAGAGTGGTTCATCAGGACATGCTACACAGTTCTTTCAGGTCTGCTGATATGTGTCCAGAGGAGCACACCAGCCCCTCTGCTGGCATTCAGCTCAAGCTCCGTGGGTCAACAGACCCAGCTCCCTGATTAAGTGCCTCCTCCACAAGCTAGCCTCCTGCACCAAGCACTCCGCTTCACCTGCTCCGTGGGTTGGAAAGTTCACCATTGTGCTCCAGGCTCTGCTCCTGCTTCAGCTGCAGCTCCTCTGCTGGTATAGTTGTCTTCTGGATCTAGGAGGCTCGCTGCACAGCAAACTCGGGTCCAGTGGACACACTCCACTCTGCTCTTGCTGGGGATGAGAGCTCGCTCTTGCTTCTCAGAGGGCTCATTTTTTACACAGCACGATAGCATTCCAAGGAATCCTCACAATTCACTCACAGGTGAATGCTATCAGTATCCTCCCCATCTTCTTACCAGACGCTTGCTGGGAAAGATCTTTTTTTTATGATTATCCCTTTTTTCTTTCTTAAAAATCACTTTATTGGGGGCTCCTACAACTCTCATCACAATCCGCACATCCATCCATTGTGTCAAGTACATTTGACATTTGTGGCCCTCGTTGTTCTCATAACATGTTCTTTCTACTTGAGCCCTCGGTATCAGCTCCTCATTTATCCCCCTCCCTCCCTGCTTCCTCCTCCCTCATGAACCCTTGATAATTTGTACATTTTTACTATTTTGTCATATCTCACACTGTCTGATATCTCTCCCATTTTTATGTTGTCCATCTCCCAGGGAGGAGGTTATATGTAGATCTTTATATTCAGTTCTCCCTTACAACCCAACCTTCCTTCCACCCTCCTGGTATCGCCACTCTCATCACTGATCCTAAAGTGATCAACTGTCCTGGATTCTCTGTGTTTCCAGTTCCTGTCTGTACCACTGTACATCTCTGGTCTAGCCAGGTTTGTAAGGTAGAATTGGGATCATGATAGTGGGTGGGGAGGAAGCATTTTGGAACTAGAGGAAAGTTGTTTCATCATTGCTACCCTGTACTCTGACTGGCTCGTCTCCTCCCTGCGACCCTTCTGTAAGGGGGTGTCCAGTTGCCTATAGATGGGGCTTTGGGTCTCCAATCTGCACTCCCCCTCATTTATAATGGTATGATTTTTTTTGTTCTTTGATGCCTGATCCCTTCGATACCTCGTGGTCACACAGGCTGGTGTGCTTCTTCCGTGTGGGCTTTGTTGCTTCTGAGCTAGATGGCCGCTTGTTTATCTTCAAGCCTTTAATACCCCAGATGCTATATCTTTTGATAGTCAGGCACCACCAGCCTTCTTCACCACATTTGCTAATGCACACATTTGTCATCAGTGATCATATTGCGAAGGTGGGCACACACTGATATGACTTTTTTGTTCTTTGATGTCTGATACCTGGTCCCTTCTACACCTTGTGGTCACACAGTCTAGTGTGCTTCTTCTGTGTGGGCTTTGTTGCTTCTGAGGTAGGTGGCTGCTTGTTTACCTGCAAGCCTTTAAGACCCCAGATGCTATATCTTTTGATAGCAGGGCACCATCAGCTTTCTTCACTACATTTGCTTATGCACACATTTGTCTTCAGTGATCGTGTCAGGAAGGTGTGCATCATGGAATGCCAGTTTAATAGAACAACGTGTTCTTGCATTGAGTAAGTACTTGAGTGGAGGTTCAATGTCCATCTGCTGCCTTAATACTATACCTATAAATATATGCACGTAGATCTATTTCCCCTCCATCCTATATAAATATATTTACATATGTGCCTGCCTTTATTTAGACCTTTGTAAATGCCCTTTGCCTCCTATTTCTTTCCTCTGTTTGCTTTTACTTTCCTCTTGCCCCACTCTCATGCTCAGCCTTCACTTGGGTTTCAGTAATTTCTCTCGGTTATAGTCCCTTGCTGAATCCCTACCAGGCCTCTCACACCCTCCTTGCCGCTAATTTTAGATAACTTGTTGCTCCCTTGTCCCTGGGTTGGTCAACACCACCTCCTTTCCCCTGCCTCTCCCTCTCCCACGTCCCCCTGGAATCATCGGTCCTGTTGTTTTCTCCTCTAGACTGTTCATCCAGCCCATCTTACCTAGGTAGATCTGCAGAGATAGTAATATGCACCAAAAAAACAAGTCATAGCAAGACAAAGCGACAAAAAAAACAAAAACCAACCCAAACACAACGATTATGACAACAAAGAAAACCAATGATGAAGAAAAGAAGAAATTAATTTAATAAAAAGAAAGAAAAACCTGTAAATTGATCAAGGTCTGATTTTGACCTCTAGGCATGTCCTCCAATCAGGCCCTATGGGGTATCACGCTCTAGCCCCAAAGTCTATGGTTTGCACTCCCTCGGGAGCTCCCTGCTCTGCTCCCCCGTTGCTCTGCTGCATGCCCCCAGACTGAGTCTCCCGTGTTGTCTCCCATAGGGCCCTGGGCCAGCGAGGGATGCCGTGTGTCTTCTAGTGGGATCAGCCATATGGTCCACTCTGTGTATTGGCTGTTTGGAGCGGGGATATCGTCCTCCAGGCCTGGTGGGCCAAGATGTGCTCCACTCTCTCTTCCTCCCCCTTCATTTGCTCCTGTGTGCCTTGATAGACGGGTCCTCTGGAGGACACATCCTTCTCGCTGAGCTGCAGCTTCAGTGTCGTCCTCTCAAGTCAATTCTTCTGGTGGGGAGGAGCAGTCTCCACTGGCTCCCCTCTCCATGCTGGAAGGCTGCATTCGCTTCAATTCGGGTTTAAGTCTGCTCCCGCTTTCCCTGTGGAGACACAAACAATACCCTCCCCTTGGGTGGGTCAGTGCCCTATTCCCCCACCACACATCTCTTTTTTTCCTTTCCTCTCCCTTCCTCCCTCCCTTTTAGTTGGCTACCATATGTACCCTTGCATTTGGTCTGGTCCTCTGCCATACTCCCTGGACCTCCCCCCTGGAGTGCTTGTATATAGTAGCTTTACCCCAGTGTCCCTTTTGCATTTTGGGAAAGATCTTTTGGTAGAAATTGGAGGCTTTGGTTAGAAGACTCATATTAAGTAATCTACTGCCCCTGCACATAGCAGTCCTCTAGGACAGAGCCGTTCATGGTGATATCTAGAACTGACGTAGCTTTGGTCTGTGCCAGGCCTTTGAAGCACTGATACTATATTGAGGCTTAAGTTTGGTTTCCAAACTGAATGTTTAAAATTTCCAAGGTAACTTCTATTGTATTTTTTTGGAAACTACAACGAATGTTACCTTGGAAATTTCCTCTGACTTGCTGGGGCCTCTAATATAATAATCTTACTGAAAATTTGAGCAATAAGTGCTTTTGGAAACCTTTTTCTCTTTGCCAGGATTTTTTGTTTTACTTCCCTTTAATCTGGAGACCTTTTGATTGTAAATAGGTGGTACTGCATTTTATTCAACATCAGTTGACACTTTCATGTTAGTTCTATTATTTTTGGAACTACATTTGCCTCTCAATATATATGTATGTACAGCATTTTCCTTCTTCATTGAATTTAGGTTTATAGATGGTTGATTCCATTACATTTAGATTTTAAAGGCTTATTTTTGTGTGCTGGAGGAGAAGGTCTATCTTTATATTCTAGAGGGGGTGAGAGTCCTTCATTACATGATTTCAAATTAGAAAGCTCATTTTGTGAGGAGCCGATACCAAGGGCTCAAGTAGAAAGAAAGTGTTTTGAAAATGATGATGGCAACAAATGTACAAATGTGCTTGACACAATGGATGGATGTATGGATTGTGATGAGTTGTATGAGCCCCCAGTAAAATGATTTAAAAAAACTAATTTTGACTATTGGGTTTAACTTGTTAAAGCTGACTGCGTCATTTATGAGTCTGGTGGGTCTTTGGTTATGTTAGATTTGCTTGCTAGGAATAGAAACTACTATCTAGCTTGTTTATTTCAACTCAACGAAAAGCAAATAAGTAACTTTCATTTTTATATATTACTTCAGAAACCACCAGTAGATGAATGTAAATGAGCTCTGACAGGATGCCAACTGATGATATAGTCGTAGAAACTAGGAATTTTATTTTCAGATTTTTCAAGGGAGAAATTCAAAATGATGACATGCATTATTAGAAACACTATTTATTTATTCCTTTTCTGCATTTCTTTGTTTTCTTTAAATCGTTTTATTAGGGGTTCATACAACTCTCTTTTTTTTCCCATACAACTCTTATCACCATCCATCCATACATCAATTGTGTAAAGGACATTTGTACATTCGTTGCCCTCATCCTTCTCAAAACATTTGCTCTCCACCTAAGCCCCTGGCATCAGCTCCTCATTTATTTCTCCTCCCTCCTTGCTTCCCGCTCCCTCATGAGTCCTTGATAATCTATAAATTGCTATTTTGTCATATCTTGCCCTGTCTGACATTTCCCTTCACCCACTTTCCTATTGTTAGTCCCCCAGGGAGGAGGTCACATGTAGATCCTTGTAATTGGTTCCCTCTTTCCAACCCATTCCTCCTCTACCCTCCCAGTATCTCCACTCACACCCCTGGTCCTGAAGGGATCATCCACCTTGGATTCCCTGTGTTTCCAATTCCTATCTGTACCAGTGTCCATCCTCTGGTCTAGCCAGACTTGCAAGGTAGAATTGGAACCATGATAAGGGGGCTGGGGGGGGTGGGGTGGGAGGAAGCATTTAGGAACTAGAGGAAAGTTGTATTTTTCATCTTTGCTTCATCACACCTTGACTGGCTCATCTCCCCTAGACCCTTCTGCAAGGGGATCTCCAGTGGCCGACAAATGGCCTTTGGGTCTCCACTCTGCACTCCCCCCCTCATTCACTATGGTAAGATTTTTTTGTTCTCATGATGCCTTATAACTGATCCCTTCAACACCTCGTGATCGCACAGACTGGTGTGATTCTTCCATGTGGACTTTGTTGCTTCTGAGTTAGATGTCCGCTTGTTTACCTTCAAGCCTTTAAGACTCCAGATGCTATACCTTTTGATAGCCGAACACCATCAGCTTTCTTCAACATTATAATTTTTTTAAAGTGTATACTTGTAGATCATAGATTCCCAAACTTATCTGATCTGCTTCCTTTTCAGTATAAATAATTAAATAAAAATTAATCTGCACCCCGTTGGCAATGAAAATCTTTGGTGCTATTGCCCATAATCTAGGATAAACTATAGGTGTCCACTTTGGGAAATATATATTATATTATATTATATTATATTATATTATATTATATTATATTATATTATATTCAAATCTAAACTCCCTGTCATCCAATTGATTCCTGTGTCAGAGTGACCCCGTAGAATAGGGTAGAAGTAACTATCCCATGGGTTTCTAAGACTAAATCTTGTTTTTCTTTTGGTCTGGTTTTTTTAAAACCATTTAATTGGGGGCTCATACAACTCTTATCACAATCCATACATCCATCCATTGTGTCAAGCACATTTGTACATTAGTTGCCATCAATCAGACTTTACATCTTTACAGGAGTAGAAAGCCTTATATTTTTCCCTTGGAGCAGCTGGTGGGTTCGAACTTTGGACCTTGTGGTTAGCAGCTCCATGTGTAACCCACTAGCCCACAAGAACTCCCATGTAGACATTTAAGTAAGTATTTTTGAAAGATAGACGTATAGCAAATTCATCTTTGCTTTTTGCATTGAATGAATATCTCTTGTATCTGGCCCATAAACATGCTGTTTATCTCATAATACATTTTACTTAGACCAGTTTATTTATATGATGTCAGTTTTGTTATGTTCCTCGATATATTTAAATACTTACACGATACTATGCTGCTTGCTGGGGGAGATGAAACAAATAGATCAATAGAGTTATCTTTCCTTCTGGTTTTTTTCCCCCTTTCATTTATTGTAGGCAGTAAATATGGATGATCCTCCTATTTTTCCCATTAGAAGAGAATCTACAGTGTTTTGGTAAACTGGAATATATATATTTTAAGGATCAAAATGAAATTTCTAAATATCTGTAATTCTCATTATGTTATACATACATATTTAAATCACATCCTATGAAATAATTTTAAAATGATACTTTTCTTTGCAGGCTCTTTGTGAAACCATTTTAATTTTCCTGTACCTTCTTTCACATAAGGCTCAGTTTTCTCCTTGATAGCAACTCTAAAAATGATCTCACATGGTTTTCTGGAACACATTGTCTTTGCTTTGAGTTGACTCGTTGGCTACCCAGGGCCTTTTGGGATGTGGCCAGTCACTGGACATTTTCTCACAGGTGCCCTTTCCCATCCCTAAGAGCACTCCCCTTTTTATTCTCCTCTTGCAGCAGAAATGTAGATCTCCACAGTAAAGCTCTTACTAAAATGTTCTTTAAAATGTACACTCTAAGAGGCTTGTGGGCAGTGACATCCCAGACTTGTCAGGCTAGAGTCAGATCCCTGGGGTGTGACATCCGATCTAGAGCTCATTGCCAGAGTTTGACTGATTCTGGAAGCTTCCAGGGATCTTGTGGCTCAGGCCAAGGAGATGTGAAGGGACTCTGTCATTCAAAGAAGGTAACTTTGAGAGAATAAGAGCACTAGGTCATAAAGTATAAGTAAGGACTTTATGAGAGATATAAATAATTTCTTCTCTTCTGGGGATAAGATCTTTTGGGAAAAATAAACCTTGACCTTCTGGGCAAGGAGCCCTGGTGTTAAGCGCTTGGCTGCGAACAAAAGATTGGTGGTTTGAACCCACCAGTCACCCACTAGAGACCGGCCTGGTGGTTTTCTCCCTTTGGGGCAGCTCTGCTCTCTTCCATAGGGTCCCGTGATTTGAACTGACTGGGAGGTTTTAGTTTGCATGAGTAGACAACCAACCTTAGATAAGGTCAAAAACAAAACAACAAAGCACACCAAGAACAAAAACCTGCTACCCACGAGTCGATTTTGACTTAGAGTGACCCAGACTGTCCAGAAAGGCTCATCTTCCTTCTGCAGAGCTGCCGGAGGGCTCAAGCCGCTGAGTTTGCTGTGCGGACCCCAACACGCCACGCACTTCTTAGAGAAGCGCTGGTGCCAAAGTGAGCTCCGTGTGTTAGGCTGGATTTTTTTTTCCTATAATGGTTACTACATTCCCTACTGCTTTTCCCTCCCATGAATTTGGCCCCCTTTACCTTCATTTTTTCCACTTGTCCCTCATAGCGCCTTGTTAGTTCTCGCTCCTCTCCCAAGTCAATTAAAAAGCATTTGCCATACCAGCGTTTAGGTCTTCAGGAACTTGAAAATCTGCTCTTATTTATTGGGTGGTCAGAGTAGCTTTCTGCTATGCTGTTGAGCATCAAGTCCCGGTTGATTGTCTCGCTGGAAGGCCTGTGCTGGGGTCCTTGCAGACCAGACCTCACTAATTAACCTTACACCTGTACCTGTGCCATGTGGAAAGACAGGATACGCTTAGTCAACTATTTGCATGATAATCCAACAAACAAAAACATGTAGTGGGAGTGGTGCTAGAATGTTTCCAGGATCAACACTTGAATTCTCTGAGAGAACAAAAAAATTTTTAATTTCTTTGTATGGATGGCAGGTGGTAAGTTGAAGAACAGATTTTTATAATGGAAATGCATGAGTCTTAGCCGTGGTAGTGTGAGTGGCATTTATGGTTACAATTGATATAATAGATGTATTGCATCATCTTATCTAATCAGATGCTTTTGTTAGTAAAAGTCCCGAAACCTCCTCTTCCCGTTCGTCATAGCATGTTTGTCACAGAGATGAATGATTCCTCTCCAGTTCTCCCCCTCCCACCCGGAAATTTTAACAGTAAAGATATTCTTTATCTTGGTCAGGTCTTAGCAGATTTCAAAACAGAAAAAACCCTCAAACTCGCTGCCATTGAGTCGACTCTGTTTTATAGTCAGTGCAAATGACATTTTTACTGAAATCAGCTCAGTTGTACTCTGGATCAGAGGACCTGACTTAGCTTTTGGAGTGAGGGTCAGTTAATGCTGGTCATGTTCTTTGTTTTTTAAGTCTTTTAATGTCGCTGTGAGGTTTCTTGAGTGGGTAATACCTCGGTTCTTGGCTTCCCATGAGACAGAATTCAAGCTGAAGCCTGGTTGGTCATCCAAGTGAGCTCTTATGAAGGATCGGAGAAGTTTCAGGTTTTACAGTCTCAAAAGAGTACACGCTATTTCATGGAAGCATGACAAACCACTCGGAAGCCACGCTGGGACCATAACTGACCATGGGCAACCTTGTGGGACTGCGTGACCACACGTGGTGACCCGAGGCCAGAGAGCCTGGCACGGCTGGGCGGGTGCAGGAGCAGGGTAAAGGGAGCAAAGAGAATCCGCTCCGATCTGGGATCAGGGTGTGGGTGTGGGGTGTGTGTGTGGAGGTTGTCAGAGAGGCAGGCTTGCCTGCTGCCAGGGTATTTCAAACCTCTGGCTGGGGAGGTGTAGTTGAAGGTTTTGGTCGACCCCTTGACTGAATCAAGCCCACCTGGGCCTAGTTTGGGCTGCTTTGGGGCCTGAATATGAGCATGCCCAGTCAAGGTCTTCCTAGGTGCCTAATGCTCACCTGATTTCCTTTGCATCCTTCTGGGGGGGGGGGGGCGCTGTGCAGGCATGGGAGGGACAGCACCCCTCTCCCTGTGTCTTAGCTACCTAACATTACTACTTATATTTAACTTTCTATTCAATATCCTTACTTGTAGAAAGAGGCTCCAGAAATTGATTTCCATGTTTTATATATTTAGTTTCCGATTGCACTCTCAGTGTAGTGGACTATGCGTTGGGCTGCTAACCCAAAAGGTCAGCAGTTCAAAACCACCAGCTGCACCTGGGAAGAAAAAGAAGGCTTTCCCACGGGAGCCGTCCTACCCTGTCCTGGAGGGTCGTTATGCATCTGGATTGTCTAGCTGACAGTCAGCTTTTTAATTACACTCCCTGCAAAATTCTGCATGGGTTATAAAGGTTTTTTTTTGTAGTATCTCTGGGGATCAGTTGGGAAACACCACATCAATCAGGTTTGTGCACAGGGCGGGGTGATGGTGGGGTGCTTGCATTTTACCTAAGCAGAGGGGCTTCATGACGGCCAGAGGCAGCAGAACTGTACTGTTGTGAGTGAACCCCTCTGTCTTGGAGGAGCGACTCTCGGAGATGGCAGGTCCTCCAGGGAACCACTGTCCCCCACAGGGTTTCCGTGGCTACAGTCTCAGAAGTAGGTAGCCAAGCCTCTGGGTAGACCAAGAAGCCTCTGGCTGGATTTGAACTTCCCAGCCTTTTGGTTAGCAGCCACGGCTTAACTGCTTGCATCAAATCTGGGGTTGCTGCGGGAGCAAGGTGAGGCTTTCTCTTCCCATAAAGATCTACAAACTTGGGAATCCACAGGGAGGGCCCCTCTGCCCCATCAGGCGCCGCTGTGCATTGGAATGACCCCACGGCAGTGAGCCTGCTGTGGCTGTGTTGGTCGTAGGTGGCTGTGAATGGGACTCGACCCAATGGCAGTGCGTCCTGGTACCTGAGCAGCCCTGTCAAAAGAGAGGTGGATAGCCACCACAATGGGATTTTAAACGACGCGGAGGCCGTACTCTGCACACCCAGGGCGGAAATTCATTCAACCTTCCTCCCCCATCTCTGAGTGGCACAGTGGGGAAGGGCGGGGAGGTGGAAGAGGGGGAGGCATACGTGGTGTGGCCTCCCTGGTGTGACGCTGTGCAGGCTTCGGCACCACTGCCGTTTTCAGGGTCAGCCTCGAGGACCCGGACTACTCTGATAGTTGTGAGCACGTATTTGTTCAAAACAATCTCTGAGCGATTTGATGTGTCAGCTTGCAGTGCTAGGACTACAAAGATGACTAGCACACAGGCAGCCCCTTCTTCTGAAAAGCTGCCGTCTAACAGCAAAGGGGCCTAGTTACTTAGAACCATCAGAAAAGACTCTCTCCACGCTTTCCTACCCTTCAATCCACTGCCTGCCTGGGTTCACGTTCACATGCGTGCTCCGAGGGTCCTCCCTGCGCTCGAGCTCCCGTCCACCTGAGGACACTCCATGACTTGCGAACTCACCCCCTTCTCACCTGCTCAAGGATGTTGCTCCTGGGCCGTTCTCCCGTCCCTCCGGGGATGAGCTTGTCATCCAACACGCTGTGACGTGTGCTCTACCTGCTAAAGGAGCGGGACGCTTCTATTTCTGCCTCTTTAGAGTGAAATTGCTTGTATGGAGTTATTTTTACCTGCTGCTTCCTGCCTGGCTCCCCTCCACTCCTGTCAGGCATCTTTAGCAACCGTGCTTTGTCGAGCCGGACCAGTACCTCCCTCTGCGGGGGTGTGCACATCCGCCCCCGCTCGGGCTTCACAGCACTGGCCTCATCTGTCGGCATTCGACAGAGTGGGTCATTCTTGCTTGAATGATGTCTTCACCTGACTGACCTGGCCATCGCTTCCTCTGCGTGACAGGGTCCCTTCCTCCTGCACTGGCCGTTCCGCTAGCCGCCTCTGCGGGTCTCCTCACTTCACTGGTGGCAACCGGAATGTGGCAACTCCCCTCAGAACCCTTGCTCATTTGACCTCTTCCCCTATACGAACCTCATTTGGAATATCAGGAGGTTCCCCGCGCCCTCGATGCTAATGTGTCCCAAATATGTATTTCCAGATCTGAGTCCTCTGAAGAACTCGGGAGCACTCGCATTGGATATTTGGTTGTTAATTTGTTGTTGTCCTTGTCCACCGTATAACGAAATGAGATGTCCGCTTCTGCGCTTTCTGTTTGCTTCTTAGTCTATTTGAGACTATTATTTTGGCCACGATTTCAGCCCATCTCACTTCCTTTCCCCACTGACTCTTTAATCTTCCCCATCAGTCTCTGCTGTCGGCTTCCTAACTCAGGACACGGTGCCCGTCTCCTTTCAGTTCTTTGGCTCCCAACTCTGAAGTCATGGATAGCCAGCTGTTCTGTTTTCAAGTCCCACACTGAACTTAACAGCACATCTTTTGACTTTACCTTTAAGACACATCCAGAATCCTATGCTCACTTCCTTTTTTTGAGGAGGGAGGTGGGAGAGCCACCTGGTCTAAGCCGTCATCTTCTGCGTGGATGGTGATCATTGCCCAATCCCTCTCACTTCTAACACTCCAGTCTGCTTTCCTCACCGCTGTCGTGGGTCCTTTGAAAACCCGAGCCAGCGCATCATAGTCGCCTGCCCTCCACTCTATTGCATAACCCTGCAGTGACGTGCAATAGAACTCCCTGCCGTGCTAGAAGATTCTGTGTGTACGGCCTCCTGTGGTGGCTGTTGGCCATATGTGGACATTCAGGACTTGAAATATGGCTAGTACAATTAGGCACTGGATTTTGACTTTTATTTACTTTGAGTGAGTTCAAATGTTAATAACCACCTAAGTGGAAGCTAGTCTTTATTGTCGCCTGTGAAAAGTTATGTGAGCTGATCCCATCATCTTTGACTTCTCCTACCCCCCTGAATTCTTGCAGTTCATTGATTCTGCCAGGCCTGGACTTGCATTTGCCGTTACTGCTACCTTCAGTGCTCTCCCTCCAATACTCACTTGTTTTACCCTCTTACTCAAGGTCTTTGTTCAGATGCCACCCAGTCAGAGAGTCTGCCCTAACTGTTCTATATAAAAACTGTATCCCCTCCCTCCCTTAATCTTGATCATCCCCCCCACCCGTCTCAAACCAAACTTGTGGCTGTGGAGTTGACTCTGACTCTTGCAACCCTATAGGACAGACTGGAACTGTCCCTGTGGGCTTCCTAGACCGTGGAGAGTCGAAAGCCTCATCTCTGTCCCTTGGAGCAGCTGGTGGGTTTGAATTGCTGACCTTGTGGTTAGCATCCCAAAGTAGAACCCACATTCTTCTTTTCCTTCTCTGAAAGTCATACTTGATGTGTTGTGTTCATCTTTGTTCATGGTCTGTTACTCTCCTGCCTGACTGTAGCTTGTCTGGCTGAGACCTTGTCTGGTGAGACTCATGGCCCCACAGTCTGGAGCACTGGTAGCCTCTAGCAGGCTCTCAGTGGATGTTTGCTTTATGCATAGTATTTTGAGTTCAGCCGATACATATGCAGTATATCCTTGGGCTCCAACCTCGAGCTGGTGCAGGAGCAGGGGCCAAGTGGCATCCCACCCCTCCCTCAGGCACTCTTGCAGCAGCCTGTTGAAGTACCTGCTCCCACCTGCCCCCCACCCGAGCCCAAGAGGTGGTGGCGGCACACAGAGCAGTCAGGGCAGGGTTTCCTGAAGGACCTCCACTGTGGCCCTGGAGCTGGCAAGGGTTCTGTCGGGCTGCAGGACTACAGCTCCAGTCTTGCTCAGTTCCTCAAGCTGCTTCCACTACGGCGTTGTCTGCAGTTTTGCGTGATGCAGTCGCCCTGGGCCCTGATCTGAATCCAGAGCCTTACCTTGGCTCTGCCCCTGCCTCTGTGCTGCCCAGCCAAAGCCACTCGCCTGGCTGATGGAGACGTGGGGAGGGAGAGTCTGGTGCCCAGTGGCTCCAGAGGAGGATGCGAAGTCCGATGCAGCCGCCACTGCTGCCCGTGGGAATGTGGAAATCCCTTCTAGCTTCTATGGCCAACAACGTTCCATGGATCTCATTAAACAATTGCTGTGCTGTGATGGGTATCAAAACATTATTATTATTATTACTACTACTACTACTCTATTATTATGTTAAGGCTGGTTCAGTCTACCTGGCAGTGTTTCCATATATATATATATATATATATACATAGATGTATGTATATATATATACACACACTATGACATTTGACTTGTTAGATGCTAACTGACATTGTTGGGTTTTTGTACATCTTAGTCTTCATGTAGTTTGAATGCAGCAGTTGATAGGTTAAACCCCACCCATTTTTTATGGTACAGAAACAGACCAAACATATTCATTGCACATAAATAAGATCACGAAGCAGTAATTCTTCCATAGGACTTAGGCTGTGCAGCTCAGTGTTTAGTCTAACGACCCCATGCGGATGTTACAAGCAGATGGATCTGGTCCTTTTAAAAGTCAACGGTGTTTCCCTGAACGACTTCATTCCTTTCTTGGTAAAACAGGCTAATCATGGGTTTCCTTGCTTTGCAATATTCAAAGGACAATCTTCTCATGATGGATGGGAAACAATATTGCTTTCCATAGGAAAATTGCTTTAATAAAGCCCCCCAGAAAATGTGTTTCTTGTTTGTTTGTTTTATGATTTTATTGGGGTTCATACAGCTCTCATCACAATCCATCTATCCATCCATCCATCCATTGTGTCAAGCACATTTGTACATTTGTTGCCATCATCATTTCCAAAACATCTCCCCTCCTCTTGAGGCTTTGGTATCAGCTCCTCATTTTTTCTCCTCCCTCCGCCCCTGTACCTCATGAACCCTTGATAATTCATAGATTATTATTATTTTATCATGTCTTACACTGACCAGTGACATTGCATATAAACTTCACCCCACTATTCTAGCGACATACAACTTCCATTTATAGACAGACTTAGGAGCAGCGCCCATTGCAGACCCTGGAGACTGCCGTTGCTCTGTAGACAAGTGAGAGCACACCCTTTCCCTAGAGTCTCGGGGAAGTTAGGAAAGCTCTGTTCTTAGGACTCTGGGAGGCGCCCTACAGACAACGACATTTGGATTAGGCTGTAAATAACCAGGGAGAATATCTCATTTCAGTAGAGAGCTTAAATGAACAACTGACTTGTGTTTTAGTCTTCCCTTGTTTTGAAGTGGGGGTCTTGGTAACACAGTGGGATAAGTGTGGGCTGCTCACTGAAAGGTTGGTGGTTCAAATCCACTATCCACTCAGTAGAAAGATGAGATTGTCTCTCCTATAAAAATTTATAGCCTTGGAAACTCTATATAGGGTTGCTATGAATTAGAGTCAACTCAGCAGTTTGGCTTTTGTTTTAAAATAATGATGACTTTCAGGCAGTAAAAATGAGCATATGACTTCTGTTACATGATAGGAATAGTACTGGGCTCTGATGATATAACGATGAATAAATAGTTTTAACAAGGTATAAAAGGTATAGTATTAGAAAGGTGGGATAGTGACATAATCTCTTGTTATTTTGAGACTTATGAGTGAAGGGGTGGAGTTTAGCCTGTCAATCAGGTTGCAGCGTGATGACCTCATTTGGAGATGCTGTGGAGATAAAGTAGCTCTTTGGAAGCAGGACACAGAGACCCACTCCCTGTGAGACATGCTTGCTAAGAAGATACAGGAGCTAAGCTAGAGCCCTGGCGCTGAAGGAGCTGTGTGGAGACCCCAGCCAGCACTGAGAGGCTTACAACACCACTGGATCCACTAGACTCCCCACCCACTGGCCTGTGATCTTCCTATATTCGGCATCATTGCATGTTTTTCGTGAGTCTGAAGAGGACTTTATAGATTGGTATCAGACATATGGGCTAATGAACTTGATCTTATGGACTTAATCTGGACTGAGCTTGGATATTTTCTTAATGTACAATTACTCTTTTTTATACATATATGAGTGTCTTATGAATTTGCTTCTCTAGTCTACCCAGACTAACACACAGGTATAAAATACTTTAATGGGCATGTGCCCTTTGATTCCACCAGCAGCTATATGGCTACTCTTTTCAGTCTTGATTTGCTCCAGGATAACATGCTCGACTGGTAACCAAAAGGTTGGAGGTTTGAGACCACACATAGGCACCAAGGAAGAAAGGCCTGGCAATGCACTGGCCTTAAAAAAAAAACCAAACCAGCCGTTGCAGATGGATTCCCCTACTCTAATACACACAGTGGAGGCTATGTCATGAATCGGAGTTGAATTGGTGGCCAGTGGATTTAGCTGTTTGAGACAAATTCAATATGCCGCTCTTTGTCATTATTCTCCTCCTTTCCCGTTCTTTTTGGTGCTGTCCAATCAGTTCCACCTTCCAGCAACCCTGTGTAGAACAGAATGAAGCACTTCCTGCTCTTGTCCCTCCCTCCGCAGAGTCATCGCTGTGTTTGGGTCTGTGCCTGTAGCCATGGAGTCAGTCTATCTTGTTGCGACCCTCTACCAGGCCCGATGATCACGTGAGCAGTCTCGCTGTCCTCACTTCGGAGGAGCATTCTGGCTGTACTTCTTCCGATGCAGATGTATTGTTCTTTTGGCCGTCCACGGCAAATTCAATGCCATGATGCCAATGCATCAATTCGTCTCCGTACTCACTCTCCAGCTTTCTTCTGCACCTGAGGCCACTGCAAACACCATTGCTTTTCAACCCTTTGATTTGCTCAATGCAGCTCCCCACTTGGTTCCAGACGGGGCTGCCATGGGTGTTGACTATCGGTCTGCGTACAATGAAATTCTTGACCACTTTAATCTGCACTCCGTTGGTCATGATCTTTATTGGCCCAGTCATGAGCATTTTTGTTGACTTTATGCCAACATGCTAACATCTGCAGTCTTCTATCTTGATCAGTGAATGCTTCAAGTCCTCTTTGCTTTCTGCAAGCAAGGTTGTGGACAGCAAGTTGTTAATGGGTCTTCCTCCAGTTCTGATTCCAGTTCTCATTAGCATCCTGCGCCTTGGATTGTCTGCTCAGTTAACAGATGGCGTAAGCGTGATGGAAGGCTGTCACCCTGATGTACCCTTTCCCTTCTTCTAAACCACGCAATTTCTCATTGTTTTGTTTGAACGACTGCCTCTTGGTCTATGTGCATTTTCCACATGAGCACCGTGTAGTGTCCTGGAATTGTCACTCTTCACAGTGTTATCTGTAATTTGTTAGGATCTATGCAGCCAAAGGCCTTTACAGAATTACCAACGCACAGGTACACGCCTTTCAGCCAACATCTGTCTTGACTTCAGCAATGAGAAGCCCTCTTGCCAAGTCCTCTTCTGAATCTGGCTTGAATTTTATCATCAAGGGACTAGTGTTGTCGAAAGCTGAGACAGACATTAAAACTCATCAATGGTAGGCAAGCTTCTGGAAATTCTCAATATGGCATTTAAAAAATCATTTTATCGGGGGCTCTTAACAGTTCTTATAACAATGCAGACATCAGGTTTACCAAGCACATTTGTACACAGTGTGGAATTCTTAAGGGTTTCTTTATAAGAAGAAGTTCCAACTTGACTTCTCTGATCATAGAATAAATATTATGTGGTCACATGGGTACTTTATGCTTGTATGAGTAGAGTGGAAATAAACAAAGGTTGTGTCTTGGTCCCTTATTACACGGTCCCTTATTACACAGCGTGTGGACTGTGGTGCATTTGGGACTTCAGGTGAGGAATAAGCTTTTTTCTCTACAATCCAAAGAGTACGAGGAGCTCCAAAAAGCCTGTGGAAGCATCGAATGAAAAGATAACGGAATTCTTGCACACACTTTTTGAAGACACCCCCCCCCCCCCCCCGGTCTGTTCTTCAAAGCTACTGTCTGCATCCTTTCCTTGCCCTTAGAAGTGATCTTTCCTGCTAACTGTCTTATACTCTTAATTCTCTGAGCCCACCTTTGAATTTAGAACTTGTAAAATGATAAACATTTATAAATGTTTGATCTCCATGTCCACGGAGCAGTGTTGAAACTCTCCTTTAATCTCTGAGACGCAGCCGAGAATCAGGTATCTTCCATTACAGAATCTCTTTGAGGTTTCCGTCTGTTTCCGTTTTTCCCTGCAGCCCTCCTGCTCTCCGGGGCAGGAGGTGGGCTCTTATTAACAACGCCCCCCTCTCCTTTCTGCTGAGGTCTTTTGGCAGGCTTTCAGAAGTTCAGAGGCAAAATTAGTAAAATTATCCTTTGATTGAACTCTGTTTACTGTTTTCAGCTCCATTTCTCTAATAAGAAAGTTGCTTGGGATGGAAAGAGACCTTTGAAAGTATTTTCATCTATTTTATGTCTTTGCTGCTGCTCTGTCGTAGATATCGCACTTCTAAGAAAGGGCTGTAATTGCCCCTGACTAGATTGGGAAGCTCACGGGAATCAGTCTTGAATGCATGCTAGCTCCTAGCCGATTTTGTGTCGCGTAGGGTTACGCACCACATGTTATTGCATGTAATAAAGAGTTTGAGATCTTACAGGGTTTTCTTTTGTGGTTGTACATGAATTAAAGCTGTGGGTCAGAGCACAATGTCAAAAGTCTTACTACGAAAAGGGGGCTCCCTGTTCTTTTAGCCCTGGACGCATCTCTGGTTCGATTATCGTGGGTCCTGTCGTTTTTGTGAATACCTACAGCCGGCTTGAGAAGTGCTCGTGTGGGCCAGCTGTTGTTGGCAGATTCCATATTCCGTCTTGATCGCATTGGTCGGTATCTATTATATAAGATCTCGCCTGCTTATGCCGCGGTTTCACCTCAGCCCTGCGCTCATGTGCATTTTCTTCTTCAGCCGTAGCATTTATTGATGCACACGCGCACGCTTTCAGATAGAAGTTTCAGATCGCGTCCTATTTGGTTTTAGATGTAATCAGTACCCCTACTGAAAACCCATGACACTGAAAGGCTTAACTCTGTAAGTAGAGCCTTTGCTTCTTTAATTCTATAATTAATACTTATCATGCCTCAGGTTTCTCTTAGTGAATATTCTCATGTAACATTCCAGGATCCTGTGATACTTCTGTGTGATTAGAAAATTATTCCTGACTTGGCTCTCAGTTCTTTTAGGCGAGTGCAAGGCCTCCTCGCTCCCATCAGTGGGATTGAACTGCACAGCAAGAATCGAGCTGAATATGACCTTTTATTTCTCTTGCCATCCTGTGCGTTTCCTCCTACGTGGAGACAATGTTCAGAATGAAGCGCAACTCTCTCTTGTGAAAATTTGTGGAGCTAGTTATTGATAACGGCGTCTCATTGCCGCATTTCAGGAGCGGGAGAGATGGTATCACATAGTTAAAGTGGGGGTGCTGGCATCACCCACTTTCTACCTTCTTGCTGTGTGGCCTTGATCAAGCTGTTTAACTTCTCTGCACGCAGATTGTGTACCTTCCAAATGATAATACTGGTGTGGGGATTTTATTTCATTGTGAGCCGTGTAAAGAATGCTCGTGTGGTGCTGTTGCCTAGATTCAGAGTCATCGTGAGCTGAGTGCAATAGAAGGAAACGCTGCCTTGTCCCGTGCCCGCTTCACAGTTGATGCAGCGGTTGAGGCCCTTCTTGCAGCCACGGTGCCAATTCATTGCACTGAGGGTCAGCCCGCCCCACCCTGCCCCATCCCCCCAGTCAGTGATCCTCCGCAAGTCTCTTTCCACCGATGTAGCTGATTATTTGATCCTTGTGTTTTCCATTTGGCAAGCTCTGCTTTTATGTTTTTTTTTAATTCAAAGATAGCTTTACACAGTGTGTTTGTTGACTAGAGAAACAAATCTAGAGACACTCATAGGTGTGTAAGAGAGAACTTTATATCATCATGCTTTTATGTTTTAAAAGTTATTTGCAATAAATACCTTGGTGGTAAGATTTCTAGTCAGTATCATTTCTGTCACTCCCTATTTTATTTATTAATCTTCTTATATCCAACTTTTACATTCTAAGCATCAGTAATTATCTATACTCCTTAATTACCTTTTGGCCAATTTCAGACTGAAGAGGTCGGTAGGAATCTTGAGTTTTATCTTTGGCATGTGTTGTTGGTGTTTACACGTGGGTAATAGGCATATCAAGAATCCAATGCCACTGAGTTGGTTGCAACTCACAGTAACACTAAACTGCAAAGTAGAAGCGCATCATAGGACTTCTGAGACTACATTTTTTGTGTCTCCAACTGCTCCTCTTTCTCTTGAAGAGTGAGCAGATAGTGGGTTTGAACTGCCAGCCTCACAGTTAGCAACCCAATGCAGAACCCCCAGCACCATCAGGGATCCTTGATATGGGTATATGGAGATACTGCCAACACTGTACTTCTGTACAGGTCTTCAATTGTTCTTCATAGCGATGAATATGATGCCATTTCTCTGGATTGCTCCCAATGTTTTTGACTGTATGACCGTTCTGTTTGAACTGTCCCATACTAATCCTTGTTTGCTCAGTAGTACCCTGGTGGTGGCGTGATTATGCATTGGGCTGCTCTGCTGGCTGCAGGGCCGGCAGTTTGAAATCACCAGCTGCTCCGCAGAGAAAGACAAGACTTTCTATTCCCGTACAGAAGTGGAAACCCACAGAGGCAGTTCTACTCTGTCCTGTAGGGTGCTATGAGTACGAAGTGACTTTACGGCAGTGGGGTTTGTTTTTTTTTTAATGCATAGAATATTTATCTTTATGTATCCCACTCCATTTTTTACAATTTCTAATGAACTAGATTCATATTTTATACATTCTGATGTGTTCTGATGATTAGTTCTTAACACTTTGGCTTGTGTGCACGTGAAATCCTGCAAACTTTCCTCCACCTGTTCATCCAGTGCCTCCAAACTGAGGGCTCTCTTCGGGTTCCGTATCAACAGGGCTCCCACTGCTGTTTGTAAGGCTTTCTGCAGCTAGATAGCTTAAATGTAGATGTCCTTGTTCTTCCTTCCCAGTCTGTCTTAGGCTGGAAGCTCTGCTGACACTTGCCCACTGTGGGTGACCCTCAGGTATTTGAAATGCCCGTAAGCGAGTTGGCATAGCTTCTATTGGCACAGCATTGTGCAAGTCACCGTGGTATGACGAGCTGATGGACACACGGTGGGAGAGTGACTGTCCCCACTGCGTATGCTTGTTCTTTGGAGTAAATGAGCTAAAATACTTAAGACCTAGAGTGCTTAGCTCATAGTAAATACTCAATAAAATATAGATTTTCCTGATATTTTTATATTAGCGACACCATCATTAGTAGCATGCAGTTCTGTGTTGTGATTTCCCTGTTTAATAACCACATGACTCCCTCGGTTTGCTCTATGAATTTCTCTTTACTCAGCTTTCCTCTCTAAAGTATGTATTGTATTCTTGTTAAGGCCCTGAAGAACTGATTTCTGACATATGGCAACCCCATGTGACAGAATAGCGCGCCGCAGAGAGTTTTCTTGGCTGTGGTTGTCCTTCACTGGAGCCGTGTCCTTCTGCAGGTTGAGCTGCTCGGTGGGTTTCAGTCATGACGCTGAAGTGAGCAGTCCAGCACTCCACCGTTGCGTCACCAGGGCTCCATGTCAGCACACTGTGCGTGTGTTTGTGTGGGGTGTAAGAGTCTCAGAAGCACTGTTAGAAAGATGAAGTTGTATTCCTTGAAGTTCTTAAAAACACGTGTTTTCTATCATCACAAAAAGCATTGGAATCTAGAGAAAGCTATGGTGGGGGCTGGTTTTGTACCAGCGTTTATATTTGTTAGTGTCACATACCGGTTAAAATCTTCTTTGACCCAGAAGACAAAATTGTTTCCATACTGAAGCATGCCGAGCTTAATGTTGATTTTCAGGTCTGTGTGGTTGCAGCCCTGCCTGAAGAGAGAACACATTTGCACTGTTACATTCAGTGTGTGCAGCATGTGCTGGGTGTCCGACACAGCGTGCTAAAGCAAGTCAGGGTGACTTGACCTCTTGTCATGAGCACAGAAACATGTTGAACATACATGGCCTTTGAGAAATGTCCATTGCATTCATTAAAATATACACATGGAACTAGAATCAAATTAAATATTTCAAGTGGCTAATTTTATCAACTCTTAATAATTAATTAGTTTTTAGCACTGAGAATAAAGGTAATTAAAATAGATTTCCTACATGTGTAAGAAGATGAAAGGGGACATTTGTTTTTCATGTATGGAAACAGTGTGGCAGGTCTACTTTTGTTCTCTGGAGAGTTTGTGAACCACGAAAGAACTTTTTTAAAAATGGTAAGCTTATGAAACATCTTCACCACCGTTCAGTATACTTAAATTTAATTGTAGTTCTGTGGAATGCTAGGAATCATTCTTAATTTCTGAGTTAAAAGAAAAAACATCCTCTCTGTCAGCATCATCAATTGCTCTATTTTACTTGTGCATGTATTCATCTCATTCTCAGAATGGACCGTAGCGTCACCTGGGTTTAAAATACCCTAAATGTAAAGAGGTTTTGTGGCAGAATGGTATCGCCTATTGCATCCTTTATTTGCGTAGTTTCCCCCCAGGTGAAAGCATTTATTAATTTTGTGTGTACCGTTCATAATCACTACCAATGTAAGTAGATAAAAACACGTGGTTCAGCTTTTCCATTCTTCCCGTTTTAAAAAGTATCCATCTCGCGATACAAGGTCGTCGGTCGTAAATGTTAGATGGGTGACCGTTACTGGTAAGCGACGGGGTCGTGGCTTTCTCCCAGGAGCAGGTCTTCGTTCATTAGGTGTATCACCTTCTACTGCGTCCTGTTGAGTGTACCTGCTTGCTTGCTTCAGTGTCTGCCTAGGAAATGCCTGCCGTAGTCCCGCCTTCTCTGGAACGGTTTCTGTTTGCCTCATCCTATGCAAACTTCCGCACTCATGCAAACAGTGAGTGCTTTATACAAATATCACCACCTGTATTTTCTATTTGTGTTTCTCAAAGGAGTTTTTGGTGTCATTTGCATAATGACTTGGCTGATTTATCT
The DNA here is from genome assembly GCF_050624435.1 of Tenrec ecaudatus. Taxonomy (NCBI): domain Eukaryota; kingdom Metazoa; phylum Chordata; class Mammalia; order Afrosoricida; family Tenrecidae; genus Tenrec; species Tenrec ecaudatus. The sequence goes on along the minus strand of NC_134530.1, from coordinate 318,495,437 downwards.
CTGTACCTCGTTAAGAGTTCAAATGCTGTGGTTATGAAAGACTGCAGTGTGTACCAACTAAAAAAGGTGCGGTGACAGGCAATGTTCTCAGAGTAACCCTGTCATAAGTATGTAAATCTAATTTGTATATTAAATCCAGACCTGTAATTGTTAACCCGACTCCACTTGCAGTTGATGAAAATTTGCATAAAGTTGGCCTTCTTGATACCTGAAGGCTTTGGGAGCAAAATGTTAACTCCTTCTGCGCCTTAGTAGCAGGGAGACCCAGTCCAGGTGAAAGCTAGCCCACGCACAGTTAGTGTACTGATCGGACTTTCTAGAGATTTGCTGTGACACCTGTCAGGGTGTCAGTAACGTGCCTTGACAGCTTGTTTTCCATCCTGCAGCTGGTGGGTGGTGTGTTTCAGTCCCAGTTGCTGTTCTGTGACAGAATCTCGGTACCTGTCCTTAGGTCATTCTGACGGGGCACTGCAGCCTGCGATTCGTTTTATGGGGCTGAAAGAAGAGACATGAATATCATGCCCTTTTACGTTGGCTGTGGTTTTCTTCCGTGAGTAATAACATACCAGTTAGTGCCTTTTTTCTTTGGCTGCTCGAGGAAAAGGATTCTTTTTATTAAAGATGGTGTGAGCATGTGTAATGGGTTCTTGGGGGCAGCTCGCTGATCAAATCACATTTTCAGACACTAATTTTTTTCCAGCTGTTTATGAAGGTTGACTACTTTGCACAGTGATTGGTTCAGCTTTGCAAAGGCAGAGGGAAACCCCACCTCTTACTCTACCTTTCTCCACCTCTGGTTAAACCTATTGTTCATGTGCTGGTGAGAGTGTTAGGCCACTGAGGAGGCCGCTGTATTCAAACAGTGTGACTCCGTTCCTTTGCAGTCCTGGTTCTTCACAAGGCTTCCTGGGACAGTGACTGAACACACCCCAGTAGGGAAACGACACAGCCTGTGTTAGCATTTTCTCCTCGGAACTTGAGTAGCTTTTGCCCCTTGAATTCATTAAATTAGTGTGTGTTAATTACATCATACCCCTGACAGGTACTCTTTTACTCAGAGAACAATCTAATGAATTACTAACACAACTGCCCGCGTGGCATGGATGGTACATTCTCACAGCAGTTATGAATTCTGTGGTTTTTGCTGGCAAGCACCCTTAGTGGATTTAAAGGTTTAGACCCCCGGCTGATGATTTGATGTGGACTCGTGGCAATCCCATAGGACACTAGATGCCCCGTACGGTTCCACGGCCGCCATCTCTAGGACAGAAGCAGGCTGCTGCACGTCCTTGGCTTGTGACATGGGCTCGAGCCACTGACCTTCTACCAAGCAGCTGAGCGCTTAACCACTGTGTCACTGGACTTCTGTATTTGAAGTGGTGTGTCTATAAAGCCCACCTTGGGTTTAATAGTTGCTCCAGATGAGTGTTACCTAATGTGGCACACTGCCATGAAACCTGACCTGTTTTTGTTTCCAAATTCTGTGTGCTAGATTAAAAAAACAAAACTAAAACCAGTGGTATTCTTAGATTGATCTGGGACCCCCGTGGGCTAAATCTTCATGCCATGCCTTGCCCTCCCAGGGGCTCACACTTAGGGCAGAATCCCTAGGCATCAGTACCATGGACGCATGTCTCTTACATGATTATAGTCATCTCAGTGTCACCGAGAAGGGCGAGGAAGGCATCATTACATGCAAACAGTGGCAGCTTGTTCAATTTGGAGTTAATCTAGGTTCATCAGTGTCATTGATCACTAGATAAATTATTGTTTGCATTGAGAGGAATAGGATCATTTTTTTAAAAAACACATTTCATACACAGTACTTAATGCTTCTGTTAGCACACCTTCTGGGCCAGGTTGGCCATCCGTTGGTGACTACCATTGTGGAGTTCAGTGACCGGAAGGCCGACACAGTCCTGAAAGTTGCTCTGTACTTGTCCCTGGAGCGGGCATTGCTTTACCAGTCCCAGGGCTTTTCCTTTGGTGGTGGGCCGGTAGTTGGTGAAGATGCTGAGGATGTCAGCACGACCCTGGGAGGACCGAGCAGCACGGGTACCACTAACATGAAGCTCCGAAGGCTGAGGTGTAGTGATGACATTGTGGAGTTGGAATTGGAAGGAGAAAAAGACACCAAACGGACCACAACATTCATTCAAGAATGTCTTTTGCTAAGAAAACTGAGGACCAGAGAATATGGGAGCCAGAGAATTTGTGCCAAGTCACTGAATTCGCTCTAGGCAGCCTGGAATTCCCGGGCCTTTTTTCTCAGCTCAGTGCATTTTTCTACCAGAGGTGTTGGTTATGCATCATTAGTGCTGCAGTGCCAGGTGGTTAAGAATAAATGGACACAGATAGGAACTGGAAACACAGGGAATCCAGGACAGATGATCCCTTCAGGACCAGTGCCGAGAGTGGCAATACCGGGAGGGTGGAGGGAAGGTGGGGAGAAAGGGGGAACCGATTACAAGGATCTACATATAACTCCCTCCCTGGGGGACGGACAAGAGAAAAGTGGGTGAAGGGAGACATCGGACAGTGCAATATATGACAGAATAATTATAATTTATAAATTATGAAGAGTTCATGAGAGAGAGGGTTCAGGGAAGAAGGGGGAAAATGAGGACCTGATACCAAGGGCTCAAGTACAAAGCAAATGTTTTCAGAATGCCGAGGGCAACAAATATACAAATGTGCTTGACAACGGATGTCCGTATGGATTGTGATGAGTTGTACAAGCCCCCAATAAAATGATTTAAAACAGCAACAACCACAAAGACGAAATGGTCAGAGAGCAGTCGGAAGACCTTCTGAAAGAGTAGTGTGTTGTCTGCTGAAGGCCAGGGCAGAGGCCGGGCAGTTAGCTCTAGGAGTAGCTCTTGGGACATTGCATGAGGCTCTGGGCAAAGACCTTTATTTGTAGCTACTGTTTGTTGTCAGAAGTCATCCGTGAGGTATAGATAGTGCGTTGACACTATTTGGTTGAGGCAGAGACTGAGCCTTAAGGGGACTGCATCAGGCGACATTCATCTGTGACATCCAGTGACCACTGCATTTGAGTTGTAGCACATTGATGTATATGTTTTTTTTTCTGTTTAAATTTTTTTTTTTTAATTTGATAATCATTTTATTGGGGCTCATACAATTCTTATCTATCCATAGATACATCCATTGTATGTCAAGAACTTTTGTACATTTGTTCCCTTATCATTCTCAAAAAATTTGCTTTCTACTTGAGTCCTTGGCATCACCTCCTTATTTTTATCCCCTTCTTCCCACTCCCTTCTCCCTCATATACCTTTGATAATTTTTTTTTTATAATGGAATTCACCACAATATATTAGGTCATATCATGATTGAATGCTAGTTCAGCCAAATGTTTAAATTTTTAATATGAAAGTTAATTGCTTCTCACCCCAGCTTCCAAAGAGTAGACTTTCCTTGGAGGATTCACCGAGGAAGCCTGGAAGCACAGAGAAAGCACAGGGAAAGGGTTTGCTTCTACTTCTTTGGGTCTCGGGATTCTAGCCTTTTCTCCACTGGCCCGTGACTGCTCTCTAAAGTAGGTTTCTACAGCTCTGCAGCATGCTCTGCAGTCTTCTGAGGACTGATGGTAAATAGACCAGTCACTCAAATAAATAGACAAGTTACCCAGTTCTCTTGTTTGGAACATTGGCCCACATGCCTCCTTCTCGCCTCTCGATGTTTTCTCCTCTCTCTTTGAGTCCTCAGAAGTTCCGGCTAGATTCAACAGCGTAGCATCGCCTGCTTGTTCTCGTATCACCCTGACCTGTGAGTTCCCGAGGCGCTTTAACGTCCATACCCCTGTGGCTGCTGGTTCCTTTGAACGGTGTCATGGAATGATTCCCGCATCCAAAGAAGGATGGGCACAGTCAGTTTCTCAAGGAACAGATATTCCATGGCAGTCTTTGCTTTTGGGTTCTCTTTTATTGATTGGGAAGGAGCCCAGATGGGGTCATGGTTATGTGTTTGGCGGCAATCCAAAAGGTCCTCAGTTCAAAACCACAAGTACCAGTGATTCTTCAGGAGAAAGACAGGATTCTCCATTCGCATAAAGGGTACAGTCTCAGAAACTCACAGAGATAGTTCTACTTTGTCCCACAGAGTCGCTATGAGTCGACATCGACTCTATGGTATTGAATTCGCTGTTATTGATTTGTACTATTGTCTTATCATACTGATCAAATCTCAGATTTGGATTTGGATTTAGGCAGTCAGCCTCCACGCTGAATTTGGAAGCAAGTAGGACAGTGTGGCCAAGGGTTGCACTTAGTGATCCCTGCCCCCCTTCTCGCCTTTTCTGTTACCTGCCTCAGGGAAGCTCCAATTACAGAAGCACATTTACAGACCTGGTGGATGAACTCTCTTCTCCAGATGATGGGTCTGCATTTGAGAAATAACTTGCTATGGGTGCCTGCTTGAGTCTGAACACCTCATCATGGACTAGCAAGTGACCATGTGGCCTGAGCCACCCCCCCACAAATTGGTCATTGGCCGACCTATGTGGTGATAGGTGGGTTATGTGCGGCAGCCGTCCGTTCTCAAATGCAAATGGTAGAGGAGAGACCAACCATAGACAGGCTTGGAAGGCTGGGAGCCTGCTGCTCAGACATCTTTGAAGACGGCTCCCATTGCATTGCCTCTTCCTTGCATCCCATGCCTATGGTTTCCTGGGGTCTTCCTATTAAAAAAAATACTGTATTTTATCTGACACTTTTCACAGCAAATTACGTTCCATTGAACATTTTTTTCGCATAAATTGCTTCATGATATTGGTTACATTTCCCTCAGCGTGTCAACATTCTCATTGTTTCCATGTTCTTTGTTCTGTCTTGAACGATCTATCTTTCCCGCCTTTACCCTCTCCACTTTGTTCTAGGCAAAATGCTGACTGCATGGACTCATGTCGTTGATTGTTTTAGCAAGTGCGGTCAGTACTTGTAGGTGATAGTGTTTCTTTCAAAAACAACCATTTATTTGGTTGAAAGTTGATCTCGGGGCTTGGTTTTCCTTCCCAGTTCCAAGGTGATGATGGGGAGAGGCATTACGGAGCCAGTGAGGCTGAGCCTGAGGGTGGGACGGCTGAGCCTGAGGGTGGGACGGGAGGGAGTACAAAGAGCCAGAGGAGAGGACTAGGAGGCCAAGGGCATCTACAGAGAGCTCGATACAGGCGTGTACATATGCAAATATAGATATGATGGGGAAATAGGTCTACGTGCATGTATTTATAGGTTTAGTATTGAGGTCGCAGATGGACATCAATGCAGGGACACTTTGTTCTATTAAACTGGCATTCCATGATGTTCACCTTACCGGCATGATCACTGAAGACAAAGTGGGTACATAAGCAAACATGGTGAAGAAAGTTGATGGTGCCCAGCTGTCAAAAGATATAGTGTCTGGGTCTTAAAGGCTTGAAGGTAAACAAGTGGCCATCTAGCTCAGAAGCAACAAAGCTCACATGGAAGAAGCACACCAGCCTGTGTGATCATGAGGTGTTGAAGGGATCAGGTATTAGGCATCAAAGAACAAAATCATATCATTGTGAATGAGGGGGAGTACAGATTGGGCACCCAAAACCCATCTGAAGGCAGCTGGACATCCCCTTACAGAAGGGTCTCGGGGAGATGAGCCAGTCAGGGCGCAATGTAGCAATGATGAAACATACAACTTTCCTCTAGTTTTTAAATGCTTACTCCCCATCCACTATAGTGATCCCAATTCCATTTTACTAATCTGGCTAGGCCCAGGAATGTACACTGGTACAGATAGGAACTGGAAACACAGAGAAACCAGAACAGATGATCCCTTCAGGACCAGTGGTGAGAGTACTGATATTGAGAGGGTAGAGGGAGGGTGGGGTAGAAACGGGGAACCGATGACAAGATCTACATATAACCTTCTCCGCGGGGGGTGGATAATAGAAAAGAGGGTGAAGGGAAACGTTGGACAGTGTAAGATATGACAAAATAATAATTTCTGAATTATTAATGGTTCGAGAGGGAGAGGGGTGGGGACGGAGGGGATAAAAATGAGGAGGTGATACCAAGGGCTTAAGCAGAAAGAAAATGTTTTGAGAATGAGGAGGGCAATAAATGTACAAATGTGCTTGACACAATGGATGGATGGATGGATTGTGATAACAGTTGTACAAGCTCCCAAAACTGATATAATAAAAAAGTTTGGGGAGAAATTAGATCATCTTTGAATTCCATTTCCCTCCCGCCCCTGTTGTCTTAAGGGTTCTCCTAGGGCTCTGTTGATCCGGCGAGTCTTGACTTGTTTTTAGGAATTTGCGTTTTGCTCTACATGTTTTTCCCTTTCTATCAGCGACCTTCCCTTGCTTCTCCTCGGGTCTTCCTAATGAGATGGAGAACAAGAACCAAGAAACTGGTACCTGACTGACAATGGGCTTGCATAATACACTGGTACCAGACAGAGTGGACGCCTGCAGCTGTGCGTCCTGCTTCAGGCTGAACATAAAGGACAGCAGTGGGGAGAAATCCTTCCAGTGGGTAGAACTCCGACATGTATGTCGTTGTGTACTGTGTGTCTGGAATGAGAGCTGGCCAGAGCTAAACGATCTATCTGGATCAGTGGGCCATTGGTTGCTAATGTTTGATCTGGATTGTCGGGGATTTGGAAGGAACAGGCTTGGAAGATTGATGACATGGTTGTCTATAGAAGAAACCATGGTGGTGGACCTCTCTGAACGTCCATCCACAGACTGTGAAGAGTACGTGCAATGTGAATTCCCATCAAAGGCAATCAACTGCAGAGGCAGCTCTGAATTGTTAGGTGGACAACATGACTGGCTGTGCCAATACCTGTGAACCTCTTTCCTCAGCCACCCCAGAGCTTGGAAACATGGGCAATGTGGCGGGAGTGGGGCTGTTCATGGGCTTCCTCGTAAGAGGGCGGACTTGGTGAATCTGTTACCAAGTGCCTCATCGCCCTGTAGCAGTGGATAGCAGCATTGCCCCTGCTGCAGAGCCGTTCTCTGAGGGAGCAAATCAGCCCTCTGCTGGGAGGCCGACTCTCTTGGACCCCAGCAATAGTGGAGAGAGAAATGCTTTGTCCTCAAAGAAAGAGCCACACATTCTACCTGTGGACTTTCCTTCTTTCCTGGAATGTGTTATCTGTGGTCTCACGGAAGAGTGTATTCACTATTAGGGCATTCTGCATAGCATTGCTTCCGATTAAGTCTAATAATTGCACAGCAAAGAAGCAATGAGCTCATGCCATGGAATTAAGCGATCTTATTATGTATTCATGGAAATTCACAAGACCAGTTCTACCCTGTCTAATGGGGTTACTGTCGTTCAGTACTATCACTGACTTGATGCCTGTGAGTTTGGGTTGTTACATATTGAGGACTGAGGTGCACCTGACCCAAGCCAGGATATTTTTGATTGCCTTATATGCATGTGAAAGTTGGATATTGAATAAGGAAGACCAAAGAACTGATGCATTTGGAATGTGCTGGACAAGAATATTGAACGTATCATGGACTGCTGGAAGGACAAGCAAACCCATCTTAGAAGAAGTACAGCAAGAGTGCGCCTTAGAGGCAACGGTAGCGAGACTGACTTTCACCTTGGACAAGTTGTCAAGAGAGACCAGTCTCTGGGGAAGGGCATCTTGCTTGGTGAATTAGAGGGGCAGCAAAAAAGAAAAAAAGAGGAAGGCTCTCAAAGAGATGGATTGACACAGTGGCTGAAAATGACCTTGAGCATGGGGACAGTTGTGAGGATGGCGCAGGACTGGGCAGTGGTTCCTTCTGTTGTGCATGGGGTCGCTATTAGGTCAAAACCAACTTGATGGCAACGAACAACAGTGACATTACGCATCTCGTTCCTGTAGGTGGCTAGCCTAACTGAACGGAGGACTGGCTATCCGAAGGCTCCATTACAGCTCCAGTTGAGAGGCAGTACCTGCAAGGAGAGGGTTGTTTCACAGAATACACTTTGCATCTGTGACGACCTTTCTACGGTGCTGTTTCTTCTCGAGCTAGAATGCATGGTTCTGGACATCAGAGGGTGGGGTTTTTGGATACATTTTTGCTTCCTGTCTTAGAAACTTTACAGTTTGCTGATTTGGGGACCCCAAGGGAAGAATGCTTCTATTAGGGCATACAACTCTAGTGACAATGAATTGAAAATTGAGACTGTTATCTGGTCATGTTGGGGTCTTTATGTGGTGTGCTGGGTTGTGCATTGGTCTGTTAATCACAGATCAGCAGTTCAAAATGAACAGCAGGCAGCTCTTTGGGAGAAAGATGAAGCTTTTTGCCTGTCAAGATGTACAGTCTTGGAAACCCACAGGGATTCTACTCTGACCTACAAGGTGAGTCTGAATTGCAGTGAGATTGCTGCCAAACCAACAGACAGCGCACGGGGGCTTGGCTTCGAAACCACCCCAGCTCCAGGGGACAACGTGTGGGCGTTGTGCTCCTGTAGCAGTCCCAGCCTTGCAACCCACTGTGGGGTTTCTTGAGCGCTCCCTGGAGCGATGGATCCTGATTAGTAAGGGGAGTTCAGGTTACCGTTATACAGTGGAGTCAGGCAGTCCTGCGTGGAATCCAATGTGTCCGTTCCTGGCGCACCTCTTGCTATTTTCATTCCTAATAAAGCCAAGCTCACTGCCATGGCGTCCATCCTGACTCCCAGTGACCCTCTAGGACCGGGTAGAATTGTCCCTGCGAGTTTCAGAGACTGCAGCTCCATATGGGAATAAACCCCATTTTTATCCACGGTGGTAAGGGTTAATGAAAAACTAAAGCTGCCCAAAAAGGACAGGCCAATTGATTTTCCATTCCAGATCCCAAGAGTGATAGTTTGCGCCAGTCTACCAGCTATAGAATCCAGAGCCGCCGAGGTAGTCTTTTTTCTAGAACTTTGAATTTCTTACAAACTCCCTGGCCTAGTTTTAATTTTTTGAGCATATGTAATACAGTGTTGATGCAAAGGATTAAGCCCTTGGCTACTAACTAAAAGGTTAGTGGTTCGAATTAACTCAGAGGTGCCTTAGATGAAAGGTGTGGTGCTCTCCCTGACTACAATTCCTTGGCGTGATTACAGCCATGGATGCACACATGGGGGGTAGGGGTGGGGGTGGCTTGAGTTTAAGCCAACTCAATTGCAACTGTTTTGATTTTAATATAGTTCTAATGCTTTTATCTGCCAATTCTTACATCTCTGTCAATTTTGGTCTGGCTTTTATTTTTTTAGTGGAAAAAGTTTCTATTTAGAGCTAGCCAGCTGGACTCTTTTTAGATGATCCTAATTTTGTTGGCAGCATGTAAAGCATCATAGTCAGGAGCCAGTTGAACAGATGCCTTCTCTCCATCAGCCTTGATCATGGTATTGACCTTGGCCCTACCAATGTCGAAGAGCTTCTTCATGGTCTGTGTGATCAGGTGCTTGTTGGCCTTGCTATCCACACGGAGCCACAAGTGTGCTGTTACCTGCCATGTTCTTCATGACCGACTCAGCAGTCAGGGCAGCCTGGAGATGGTCAGCCTTGTTTGTCCTGGGATGCCCTTCTGAGGCTATCTGCTCTGTCTTTACAGCCTCAGAGCCTTAGGATACCAGAGAGTGGGGGATGGTCTGGAGTTTTTGGTGTGTGTATGTGGTTGTGGATGCCTTTTAGCATTGCCTTCTTGGTCTTCAACACCTTTGTTTTGGCTTCGTTTGGGGGATGGCTTCCTTCTTTGCTTTTGGTGTCATCTTCGTACCAGACGGGTGGGTTGATTTTGATTTGCTGATTTTCCTACTACTTGTGGGTCATATTTTCCTTTGCATGCCTGGTAATTTTTTATTAGATAGTAGACATATTGAAATTTACCTTGTACTTCTTTGACTAAAGAGCACTGGTGGCATAGTGGGTTCCATGTTGGTCTGCTAACTATAAGGCCAGTAGTTAAAACCCGCCAGCAGCTGTGTAGGAAAAAGATGAGGTGTTCTGCTCTGGTAAGATTTACAGCTTCAGTTCTTCTCTGCCCTCTCTGAATCTCAGAATTGACTCGATAGCCGTGAATATATATATTATATATATGTATAAGGTACATGCATATTCATTTTATCGGGGGCTTGTGCAACTTTAATCACCATCCATCCATCCATTGTGTCAAGCACTTTTGTACATTTCTTTCCCTCATCATTCTCAAAACATTTGCTTTCTACCTGAGCCCTTGGTATCAGCTCCTCATTTTTTCCCTCCCTCCCAGTTCCCTCCTCCCCCATGAGCCCTTGCTAATTTTTTTCCTTTCAATCAGTTTATTGGCGGTTTTTACAGCTCTTATCACACTCCATCCATCCATCCATCCATCCATCCATCCATCCATCCATCCATGTGTCAAGCACATTTGTACATGTGTTGCCATCATTCTCAAAACATTTTCTTTCTACTTGAGCTCTTGGTATTAGCTCATTTCCCCACTCCTCCACCCTGCCTCCCTTAAACCCTTGCTCATTTATAAATTATTATTATTTTGTCATATCTTACACCATCTGACGTCTCCCTTCATCCACTTCTCCACTGTCCATCCCCTAGGGAGGAGGTTAAATGTAGATCCTTGTAATCTGTTCCCCCTTTCTCCCTCACCTTCTCTCTACCCTCCTGATATAGCCACTCACACCACTGGTCCCCAGGGGTTCATCTGTCCTGAATTCCCTGTTTCCAGTTCCTATCTGTGCCAGTGTACATCCTCCGGTCCAGCTGGATTTGTAAGGTAGAATTGGGATCAAGATAGTGGTGGGGAGGAAGCAAGCAGTAAATATATTTTTGAGCTTTGTTCTGGGGTACAATTAATTTGGAAACTATTACATCTTGTTGTGTATGTCCAGAGCCATGCCCAGTCAAGGGCTAGTTATTCTCTGCTACCTAGGCAAGACCCTTCTGTATACTCTACCCAGTGCCCTATGAAAAAGGAGGGGCTTCTGTTTGACAGGAGAGAACAGGCAATATTTTCAGTTCCAAGTGAGTGCAGAACACTGATATTTCTATTCTTTTGAGGTCATCCTTTCCAGCTTTAAGTAGTTCCTCGCACATGTGTAGTGATTGGTACCCATCTAAATATTTGATGGCCACCTCTGCTGCTTTCCAGAGTCTTCTCTCTCAGGAGCTCTGTCCCCTCTGGTCTGGCTCTTCCCAAGGTCTCAGCTCTTTCTTCTCTGAGTTGAGGCCTTGGACTGCATTGATTCCACTTCCTCTGTCTGGAAGCTCTGTTGTGGTGGTAATCTGGGCCAACCTAGGGCCAACCTTCATTGTTCTTATCTCTTGGGGGGACACTGTACTTTGTTGCAAGATGTTTAGTTTCTTGAGAACTATTGTTTTAGTTAGGTATTTTAATTATTTAGGGTTGTTTCAGGTGATGATTTTAAGAATCATGTTTGAGCTGCATCAGGGGGCTTCAAAAAGTTTGTAGAAAATGGAATAAAAAGGTGATGGAAAATTTCCACAACATTTTTGCAGATCCCACATTTGTCCTTTTAACATTTAATACTTAAGATTAAAGAGAAAAAGGATCCAATTTTTAAAAAAGTTAAAAGAAAATGTTTTGGCATATGAAAGCCCGCATCTTGTTATTTAGAACCATTTGTTAGTCGTGGTGAGACTTTTTTTTAATTGACGATTTCTGTGTTTTCAAATGTTATCTTTATAAATAGTTGAGCAGAAGAGCAGAAAGCAGATACAACTGACCAGATTGCCTCTGCAGGTTTGTGCACACAGAAAAGCTGAAATGTGTAAGCATTTCAAGAAAGTGATAGAGAGATTTGAGAATAGAGTTTATCTGATCACCAAATAATGGTTCAAAAATGAATACAGGATAAGAAAAGTAGAGAGTTAAAAGGGAAACTTTTAAGTATTGGATTCCTGAGGCTTATCTTAAGGATCCATCCATCCACCCATCCACCCATCCATCCATCCATCCATCCATCCATCCATCCATCCATCCATCCATCCATCCATCCATCCATCCATCTTGAAATCTGTGTAGTGTATGCAGAAAAGTTTATCAGGCTCAAGGACTTGTATTTGCAATGGGAAAGCAAGCTAACTGTCTTGAAAAGGTAACAATTACAAAACTGTGTTGTTGATGTTCTGGAGGTGTTCCAAGTGCGTGTAGTCGTCAGATGCTGGACTTCTGAAGGAGCCCAGGTGTCACTTGCTTGCTAACCGAAAGGCTGCCACCTCGAGCCCACCAGCTGCTCTGTAGGAGAATGGTGTGGCCAGTCTGCTTCCGTAGGGTGGACAGCCTTGGGAAACCCGATGGGCCCTTCTGCTCAGTCCTGGAGGCTCATGATGAGTTGGAGTTGACTTGGCGGCGTGGATCCCATCTCATCACACACCCTGCTGGACGCCTGCGGTTGTATCATCTGCAGATGGCTAGCTCTGGCCTCGGAGGAAAGAGGGAAAAGAAAGAACTGAACCATTCTTTGGCTCCCAGCTTCTTCTGGATATCAGTTTAACAGGAGAAGGGCTTGTACACACGGAGTATAGCTTGTCCACCCTACAGTTTGGGTTTTCTCACTAAAATAATTTTTCTTGGAATGCTCCCACGTTTCTAAATAACAATGTTAAATATCTTTAAATGTTTATTTTGATCAAGCAGTTATGCACTCTTACGAAACAACTATCATAACCTTTAATAGCTAACGTCACACGGCGTCATAGGATGCTTGGACTAGAAAAGATATTCAAGGAACTCTTTTAAAAAATAAAATCCTCTGCCCCTGAGCACAAGTGAAACAAAAGCAAAATCATGTAAAAGGAGAATGATGAGGAGAGGGGAGAGTGGCTACAGGGAATTTGCTCTCTCCTTTGTCTTGGATGGGCCTGTGAGAAATGGGTACATTGAACACACTCCATGTTTATTTATGCATGTTTATTTTGGTTGTTTGTTTTAGACCCGGCGTATTTTTGAGAACATCAGTGAATGTTATTCTGCAAGTGCTCTTCATAGTTAGATGGATAGACTCTGCAGTGCACTAGCATACTTTCAGTAGACTCTAGGTCAATTACTAGAAAGGTACTTCATGGTGGTAGGGGACCCATGACACCGAGGGAGCTCTTCAATGACATGCATAGCTCCAACAACGGACTCCCGCCTAACCACCATCAGGAAGATGCTGCTGGGCTTGGCAAATGAGGTCACTGTGAGTCCACACGGAACCTCGGCGGTGTACTGGGCCATTTGTTGGGGTGCTCTTGCAATGTCATCAGTTGGAACCCACCAACCACTGCATGGGAGAAAGATGCGACTTTATGCTCCCATAGAGATTGATTTACAGTCTTAGAAATCCTGGGGTGGCGAGGGTGGGGTGGGGGTAGGAGCTGGGCAGTTCTATTTGACCCTATTGGTTCAGTATGAGTTAGAATTGACTCAGTAGCAGAAGGTTACCTTAGGTCAGCGGTTCGCAGTCTGTGAGTGTCGATACCTTTGGGGGTTGAACAACCTTTTCACAGGGGTCACCCACTTCATAACAGTAGCAAAATGACAGTTATGAAGTAGCAACAAAAATAATTTTATGGATGGGGGATCACCACGACGTGAGGCACTGCATTGAAGAGTTGTAGCGTTAGGAAGGTTGAGAACCACTGGCTTAGGTTATGAGTTCAACCTGACAGGATGCCAACTAATAACCATACAGTACACTCTAAGATACCGCCATTTAGAAGACAGTGTTCTGAGGAAGGGAAACGTTTAATTAATGTTTGCCATGTGAGCAATATTATTATTTCAAGTCATGTCTGAAGCCTGTGTCTGAAGTTGAGAATGTTCTTGAACTCATGAAAGTGCGTTCTTATTGATTGGTTGGGAAGGTGAAATGTGTACTTGCTTCGTTGGGAAGGTGAAATGTGTACTTGCTTCGTATACTTTAGAAATTCTTCTTCTACAGATAGAACACTTCTTAGGTTTGCATCTGATTCCAACTTAGTTATCAGTTTAGGCAGCTACACTGCACTGGGTGCGTCTCCATCCCCAAATAAACAGGTACATGAAATCCAGTGTGTGATCTCCTGGGCAAGAAGACTATGTCAGTGCTGACATATGGTTAGTCATTAGTTGCCTTCAGTACTTTCCCGTTCTTATTTAACAGCACCATCTGTTGAAACTGCCACTGGTCCCCGTAGTGAGGAAGCCAGTTGTTTCTTAGTTTGTAAGCCAGGGATAAATGGGAATGTGTCTGAGGTTGCCTGCAGTCAAGTCCTCTACAACTGGCTGTGTCAAACAGTGGGAGTGAGTGCCACTTTGGGAAGCCGGATCAGGAAGGAACATGAGTGTGCTTGTTTGGTGTCTTTATCTACCTCCAGCCAGGATAATACGTTATAAAAGATAAATAGCACACAATTAAGTTATTCAAGAGGATTTGCATGTGTGTTTGGCTCTAATGCTATCAAACTACTGGAGTTTGTGGCTTTTCTTCTGCAGCTGGTGTGAGGAGCGTTGGAAAAGTGTTTTCCTAAGGACGCATAAACTTTTACAAGAGTGGCTTGCATAGGCATCTTTGGATTTGGGATAATATTACACCAATAAAATAAATCTTAAAATCACAAGCCATTTATAATGGATTCCTTTTTCACGCCTCTGACTTTATTTGCATTGTGAAACACGGTCTTGCGCTGTCTGTTACTGGCCTTGGGGGAGACCACAGCCTTTCCATCACACCTCCACCTGCTTGTGTAGTGGCGACACGTGTGTGCGCTGTCGTTCTTTGGCTGCCTCCAGCTGGGCTCTTGTAACACTTAGGGGAAAAAAACACACCACTTTGCCTTTGGGATTAATGTATGACTGTTTTTATCTGTTCCCCATTTTTTCTGGCTTCTCCCACACCTCAACTAGTTACAGGACCAATGATGGGTTTGCAGGCCAAGCTTCTCCATCCTTCCCGCTCTTCCCCCTCCTTCCTTTGCTTCTCTCTGTATATATATCTTATCCAAATGATGAAAATAAAACAGATTCAACCCCCCCACCCCACCCCAACAAGATAACAAAATAGAAGCGGTAGGAAAATATGACAGCCAAGTCCCAGTTTAGAGAGAAAAATTAGGCCTTGAATAATTCTTTCCGAAAAGGTCTGTGGCTGTCACTTCTCTGTGCTCTTGCATGCCTAAAAATGGTTCTTTGTTGTTGAACCGTGGCATGGATTTCTACACGGAAGACCAGTTTCTCACAGAGCTTTGAAGGCAGCTTGTTTTCTTTCTAGAATTCATTCTGGTTGATGAGAAGACTGACAACAATCATGTTTTCTCTCTCTCTCTCTGTGTTTTTCCTTCTTCAGAAACTTTTAGGAACTTAGTTTTAGCTGAACTCACTGAGTGCCATCAAAGCCAATTCTGACTCACAGTGACCCTGGAGGGCATGGAAGACTGCCCCTATGGGTTTCCAAGACTTAAAAAAAAAAGTCTTTACAGGATGAGAGAGCTTAATTTTTCTTCCACAGAGCAGCTGGTGGGTTTGAACTACTGACCTTGGCTTGTCAGCTTCAGTGGGTGACCCACTAGCACCATGCCTTAGCTATCTGACAATAGTCGAAAGGTCTTTCCAGGTGTGGGTGGGATGGGTTTTCAAATTCCCTGTGTTGAGCTTATTAGTCACTGTGATGGCTTTGGCATTCTATGTCTCATAACTCTCCCCCCGTCATTTCCTATGGACTCTTTTACCTTTTTATCTGGGGGGGGTGTGTGGTGTTCTTTACAAGTGGTACACTAAAATAGAAGAGACAGAAATTTACTTTAGAAAATATTTAGAAATTCCTATGTACTTTAATTATCCTTAAAGACTTATTCCAAGCTATCTTTTCTTGAAGATTATTCGTAATTTTAATTATATTTACATGCTGTTTTATGTGCTAGGATGATTGCTTCTTTATTTTATCATCATTAGCTTCTGGCCTTGTCTTTCCTGTCTCTCTGGAGCTTTTCTGCATCTCTGCTGTAGATGGAGTTCTTCTAACCATGCACACATGGAATCATCATGAGTTGGAATCAACTCAAAAGCAACAGTGCTGGTCATGTACATCGCGGTGGGGGGGCAGGGGGCCTTTATTGAAATTTGTCTGAACTGGAACTTTGGGAAGATGAACTTAGAGGGCCATTTTCATCACTTATCAGAGGTACAGACATCAGCATCATTTATGACTATTGATGTTGACCTTGATCATCAGGCTAAAGCAGTGTCTGTCAGGCTTCTTCCTAAAATGATTTTTTTCTTCCCCTTCCCTACTGCCACCTTTAGAAGGACGTCTCCCACTTTAAGAAGCTGTGTGGATTTGTGTGGGGAAATGTATTTGGAATTGTGACTTTTTGGGGAATTATTCTATATGAGAGATTTGCCTGTTTTTGATTATTTCTTCATATCAATATGAGCATATGCCAAAATTATTACTACAAAATAATGGACATCTTTATTTAAAAAGAAAATCAAAGCTTATGTATCTTAGCATTTTCTCCTTCTAGGTCTCGGCTTTTCTCGTACTTTTGAAGATGGTGGTTACACAGTTTTGTCCCTTCCCCAAGGAATCTGCTCCATCAGGAGGGAAACTGGCATTCTTGAGAATTTGGTTCCTTTTAAATACTCTTTACGTTCAGGGATCGAAAAGAAATCAGAAGGGGCAAGATCAGGGTTGCTGGGTAAATAGGGTAAGGGTTCGTAGTGAAATGTTCATAGACAGACCATGACTCCCTTTGAACCATGAGCAAGTTCATTGCCCTGATGGGAAAAAATCCAAGGTACAACTTTTTCTCACCAATGTCCTTTCCAGTATTCTTAACATTGCATAATAAGTGTCTGCGCTGGCCCTGTGTTCTTTGAAACAATCTACCAAGGTTATCTCTTTGGTTCACCTTTAGAAAGTACAGGGTAGAGTGGGAGAAACACCTGAGACAAAACTCAGAATCCTTAAAAGGAGATGAGACTTACTGGTTGGAGGGAGACATTGTGGTGGCGGTGAGTCTGTGGTCCCTAGTCAGGCTTCAAGTCTGGAAAATAACCCACCCCTGATAGAACCATCTAAGACCCAAAGGGCAGCATCTTCCCAGGGACCAAGTTCAGGAGGCTAGACAAGGTGGAGGAGCAAGGAGACAGGATGTGCCAGGAGAGCTTGAAATAAAGGATGATGGTACTTTGAGAGAATTGCCATAGAGGAGTTGAAACAAAATACAAAATGTGGGGACAACACTGGAGATTCAGTGTGAGGACTGGGGGGAAGCAGAGCAGGGAGCTCCCGAGGAGTAGAAAGGATAGACTCAGGGACCAGAGCGTGGCGCCCCATCGGATTTGACTGGAGGACAGGCCTAGAGGTCAAAAGTCGGACCTTGATCTATTTATAGGTTTTTCTTTAAACTTTTTTCCTTTTAATTAATGTATCCATTATGGGTCATTGGTTTTCTTTTTTGTTGTAATCACTGTGTTCTCATTCACTGGCTGTCTTTCCATGCCTGGATTTTTGGTGCATATTACTATCTCTACAGGTTTTGTTTGCTTGCTTTACTTTCTGACGACATTTTCAAACGTTTCTGGATTGTGCTTGGACTTGTAAACAACGCAATTGGTGTTTACTATGTTAACTTTAGCATTTTGTTTAGTTTATGGACTTTGAGGGTTTTGGCTTATTGATTATGTAATAGCCTTCTGTCGTTCAGCTGGACCAATATATTTTGTCCACAGAGTTCTTTCTCCTCTACCTTTCTGCTGCCCTGACTTTACTCTCTATTAAGTAAATGGTAATAAAATCGTTTTGTGCCTGAGCATGTTTGTGATGACTAATTATTTTGCTTTTGTATAGATTTTTTAAGGTATATTAAGGGAATTGGCTGGCAAAACAATGATATATAAACTTCTGTGTTCCCAGGGCAAGGCAAGCATAACTTTTCTTAAACTAAGCTATTCTAGTCTTATTGGTGACTTTGGAAGCTCGTTCATCTTTTAGCTACAACAGGAAAAAAGCCTAACTCTTTTGCTGTGTCTTTGGAGAACATATATCTTCCTTTTAGAAAAATGATACTTTGCAAAGTTTTAAGATAATATGTATATAAGTTAGCTTTGTAAGCAAAGAAAGCAAACTAATGAGTTTACTCAGTGACCCATTTGGGATATGGGGAATGCGATATAATGTAATAATATAACATAGCCTGGCACTTAGACTTAGTCTGTAGCACGTTAGTGAATCAGTTTATTAAAGGCTTTAAAATGCGATCCTTTATAATATACAGTCCCCGACTCAGGGGGCATGGGAAATTGCTATGTTGTGTTCAAACCGTCTTAAAAGAAAACCTCATTGCTGCTCTTGTTTGCAGAATTTGTCTACCGGTTGCAAAACAATATTTATACGGGGGAAATACTTGCTGTGTAAATTTTGTAGCAGAAGTGCTGAAAAGTGCAGAATCTGGAGCCAGGCTGCTATTTTCAAGTCAAATCTCACTTGTACCGTTGGCTTAGTAACTTCCTCATCTGTCAAATGGGACCATCATGTAGCTGCACACAGAATTGCTACAAGCACTGAATGAGTGAAGGCATACAAGTACTCAGTCTCACTGCCTTCAAGTTGGTTCCCACTCATAATGACTCCGAGACAGCGTAGACCGGCTCCCTAGAGTTTCTGAAGTTATAAATCTATAGCAGCTAATCTTTCTCCCCCCAGAGAGGCAGGCTGGTGGCATTCTTTTCTTAAAATCATTTTCATGCAATTTTGGAGAATTTACTAACTAATTCAAGGAATTTATTTTCAATGTTAATGGGCAAAAATTTGTTAGGTTACGGTGGCCACTAGGATAAGAAGGTATAAAAATTGTTGTCTGATCGTATTGTAGGTCCCTAAGTAGAAAAATTTTTGTGTTCAATAACAACCTAAAGGTTGGCCTAGAAACTTAAAAGTTGGCATTCAAACTACCCGAGGTGCCATGGAAGGGAGACTTGGCAGTCCTGACATCGCATAGTCTTCAAAGACAAACATTCTAACTCCTATTTTGATGAGTAATGAATGGGGGTCTTACAAGCTTGTCAGCAGCATCAAAAGCATTGCCTCGCTCTGCCGGGAGCAAAGCAGAATGAACAAAATTGAAGACACATGGAAACAATTAGTGCAATGGGATAATGGAACTCAGCTTCTTTGACATTGGACCGGAAGAACTAGATGGTACCCGGCTACCACTACCAACTGGGCTGAAAGAGAGATACTAAAAGGTCTTGGATAAAGTGGATAAAAATGTGGACCTCAAAATTCTAAAAAATGACCCAGCTTACTGATCTAGTAGAAACTGGTGTAATCCCGGAGGCCAGGGATCCTAGACACTTCAGGATTGGAACTGAACGCATTGCCTTGGCTCAATTTTCATCTCGCTCATGTGAATCACCAGCCATTTGAGATTAAAAGGGCAGCTTTTCCTCAAGTACCAAACTTAGAAGAAAGGGGTTGGGAAATGCAGGATGAAAGTAGAATGAGTGAGGGTGCATTGTGGGGATTGAAATCAATAAAACAATGCTTATGAATTATCAAATGGAAAATTAATTTTTCCTGTAAGCATCCACCCAATTCACAATGAAAAGTTTTTTCCTTTTTAAAAGACCACACCCAATGGAACAGGTTTATTCTATGGCCCAGGGATGGATGGCCGTGAGTCAAGACTGGCTGGCCAGGGCTGTGTTTGTTTACTTGCTTTTCTGGGAGTACTGTTTAAGCTGAGGTCCGTGGAGCCAGCACCATCATTAGTCAATTAAAGGAACTCACTAGACTGTGTGATTGTTTCGCTCTCTCTCTCTTTCTCTTTGTGTGTCTTTTCTTTATCCTAGGAGATGCTTCTTATAATCTTTATATCTGCTTCATGGTGCCGTCTAGGCAGATACCATGATGCCTAGCTGCTGCCTCATCCCATGTACACTGTGTGAAAATCCTGCCGTTGAGATAATTGGATCCCTGCCTTTCTCTACCTTAATTACTCTGTAAGCTCTCCACCACGATCCCTAGCCACACAAACACATCTATAAAGCTGGGCTTTGGTCTTGCAGACTAGATCTGAGGGTTAGAACTAATTGAAAATTATCTACCTTCATGAATGAAGGGAGTGTGGGGGTAAAAATGAGACATGAAAATCTGAAAAGGCCTTTAAAGTATTAGATTAGTTGTTATGTTCTGACGAGGCGCTTGCTTAACACTTAACATTTTCCGATAAGGTTCTGTCTATAATTCCATATAGTAGCATAATCCTATAAAATGTATGAAAGCCAAGTTTTATTGCCTTAGTTGTGCTTATTCCCATCCTATTAGAGTAAGAGGGTAAATACCGATTATCCTCTTTCTGATCATGATTTAAAAAAAATCATTTTTGGGGGGCTTGCACAACTCATCACAATCCACACATCCATCCATCGAGTCAAGCACATTTGTACATTTGTTGTCATCACAGTTTTCAAAACCTTTTCTCTTTTTGTTTATTTATTTATTTAAAATCATTTTATTGGGGCTCGTACAACTCTCACCACAATCCATACATCCATCCATTGTGTCAAGCACATTTGTATATTTGTTGCCATCATCATTCTCAAAACATTTGCTTTCTACTTGAGCCCGTGGTATCAGCTCCTCATTTTTTTCTCCTCCCTCCCTCATGAACTCTTGATAATTTATAAATTATTATTTTTTTGTTTCGTACTCTCTGATGTCTCTGTTCACCCACTTTTCTGTTGTCCATCCCCTTGGGTTGGGGTTATATATAGATCATTGTGATCGGTTCCCCCTTTTCGCCCCCACTTTCCCCTTAGTCTCCTGGTATTGCTACTCTCAGTGTTGGTCCCTGAGGGGTTTATCTCTCCTTGATTCCCTGTGTTTCCAGCTCTTATCTGTACACCCGGTGTGCGTGCTCTGGTCTAGCTGTATATGTAAGGTAGAATTGGGTTATGATAGTGTGGGGGAGGAAGCATTAAAGAATTAGAGGAAAAGAGGAAAGTTGTACGTTTCAATGGTGCTATACTGCACCCTGAATGACTGGTGTCTTCCTTGTGACTCATCTGTAAGGGGATGTCCAATTGTCTACAGATGGACTTTGGGTCTCCACTCTGAAGTCCCTTTCCTTCACAATGATGCTTTTTCTGTTCTGGGTCTTTGATGCCTGATAGTGATCCTATGGACACCTCATGATCACTCAGGCTGGTGTACTTCTTCCATGTGGGCTTTGTTGCTTATCAGCTAGATGGCTGCTTGTTTATCTTCCAGCCTTTAAAGATCTCAGCTGCTCTATCTTTTGATAGCAGTGCACAATCAGCTTTCTTCACCACATTTGCTTGCACCCATTTTGTCTTTAGCGATCATGTGGGGAAGGTGAGCATCACAGAATGCCAGGTTATTAGAACAAAATGTTCTTTTGTTGAGGAAGTACTTAAGTAGAGACCCAATGTCTGCCTGTTACCTTAGTACTAAACTTATAAATATATGTACATAGATCTATTTCCCTATCGTTATATAAAATATATTTACATATGTTTACCCTTTGCCTTCTAGTTCTCTCCTCTATTTTGTTTTACTGTCCTCTTGTCCACCTATCATGCTCAGCCTTCATTTGGGTTTCAGTACTTCCTCTCAGTTACATTGACCTTGAACAAACCCTACCAGGCATCCTATGCCCTCTTTGCCATTGATTTTAGTCTGACATTGATTTCATTGGTACAAAATTCTGACTGTAATGCGTGGATGGAGAGGTCCTATGTGTCCGATTATGATTTATAAATATTCTCCCCACCTTTCATCTGTTTTCTGTGGAGTAGCATGGTTTTCCAGAATGCAATCTTTGTCTTCCCTCTGGGAAGACAGTGCTCATAAGACTGTGAAACAATCTAGATAGAGATATTGAGAAAAGCCAATCCCTACGTAAAACTATTAGGTGTCTCCTGACTAAGACATAGCTTTTGGAAGGAGTATATCTTAAATGAGAATTATATCTGTCTTTTTCAGTGTGAATTCGAAATATGAGTCGTTATATATTCTATTTCATGTTTGAATGAGCAGTAAAGCTCTCAAATTATTTCACCAGGATTCTCATCTCTGAAAAGGCTGTAAGAGGAAAGTTGGCTGGTGAATTAGTTCAAGTGTTTGCTTGGAGTGTATACGCTGCACCCTTTCTGCATCAGTTAGTTGAACAAGAATTGGTATGCTAGTCGACTATGGCTCCCGTGATTCTCACCATGAAAATATGTGAAATCCACTAAATTAATGGAATGTTTTGAATCTATTGTGGCTTGTGACTAATCCCTGAAAACCAGAGCTTTCTAATAAGCTTTAGATAGGTGGTATGTAAGAGTCAATGTATTGCTGTAAGCTACAATTTAATAAATGTTTAGACATATCTGGCACAAATGCGTTCATGTTTTTACCATCTTAAGTGATTTTCAACCCATAGATCTGTTTTTCCTATGGGGTTAAGAAGAAGTAAAGCATTTACAGTCAATGAATTGCTTCTGGGTATAGCTCTACACGAATAGATTTTATTGTAGTAAAGATTATATGACTCCTTTGAAGAAAATATAGACTACTACATCAGCTGTTATAAAATTATAATTGTATCTTCTTTTGATTAGATTAGGGATCTTTCTTCTTGGTTGAGGTTAAAACAATAGCCCTGTTAAGACCTGCCTTAATTATACTCTTCCTCCTCCAACCATTAAAGTTAGACTTAAGCGATCTAACCCGCAAGTCAGCTAGTTGGCACGGACTTGATTCCAGTTCTTGATGGCCCCCTGTATGTCCGTCAGAGTAGAATTGGGCCCTGTACTGTTGTTGGCGGCTCTCATCTTTCAGAATGTTGGTGGCATAAGAAGTTCGTGTTTGGCTACTCACTTAGAAGTTGGGGTTTCATATCCACTCACCCAGTGGCACTGGGGAGAAAGGTCTAGTCACCTGCTTCCATATAAACCATAGCCAAGAACCCTATGGAGCAGTCTTCCTTGGGAAGAAATGTAACCCCCAAAAGTCTGAATCCACCTGGAAGCAAGGAGTTTTTCTTCTTCTTTTTCCTCCTCCTCCTTTTCTTCCTTTAATTTTCTCCTTCATGCTTTTGGATCTTTCACAGGTAGCTCTCCAGGTCTTTTTTCTGAAGTACTTATATAAATAGGTGCGAACCTCTAGCTCCACAGTTGTTTCATCCTCTTGGACCCACTTAATTGGAGTCAGTTTTGCTACTCAGAAACCCTCTTCCAGTGTTTTGTTTTCCCCCCAACACCTGGTGGTTGTATACTTTGCTTACTGAAAATGAGGAGGTCTTAAGGCTCCGCTGATGAAGGTCAAGATCCCTGCCTTCAGCAAGGTTCAAACTCAATGTGAAGAAAATAAAAATCCTCACAACTAGATCAACAGGTAATATTACGATAAATGGAGAAGAGATTGAAGTTGTTAGGGATTTCATCGTGCTTGGATCCACAATTCATGTTTATGGTATTTTCAGTTTCCTCATATGCATGGGAAAGTTGGACATTGAATAAGGAAGACCAAAGAAAAATTGATGCCTTATTGACAATACCACGGACTGCCAAAAGAACCAATAAATCTGTCTTGGAAGAAGTACAGCCAGAGTGTTCTTTAAATACAAGGTTGGCACTCTTCTCTTGTTCTTGGATCATCAGACCAGTGTGAGGCTGCCTTGCTTGTTTTGTGCCTCCATTTGCAAGCTACACTACCTGTGGGACACCTCACCTGTGCACTGTGTTGCTGTCACTTGAGATTCCTTCAAGTTTTGCTTCGCCATACTACTGGAAGGTACATAGATCTCTTGAGCTGGGGACTGTCGGGCCCTGTAGTCTGGCTGACTGTTGGTGACCTGCTTGTTGTTAGCTGTCTCTGACCGGATAGCCTGAACTGCTCCACGGAGACCCTCAAGACTTGAAGGACTGCTGGTGTACTAGCTGTCTCACGGAAATTTCAAGAACAGATTTGATGCGTTAAACAGGAATCACAGAAAACCTGATGTGCTGTGGGAAGACATGAAGAATATCTTACGTGAAGGAAGCGAAAGGCTTCCTAGACTCGGGTCTGAGTCACGGCATCCCCGGGTACAACGGAAGGAAGCACCACCGGTCCGACCCGTCCTCACAATGGTTGCCATGTTTGAGGCCTGTGTCTCTGAGTTCCCAGTGTGATTCCATTGTCTTCATATCCATCATTGTCCCAGTGCCAGGCTGTTTTGATTACGGTGACAATGTTATCAAGTCTAGCAGCGAAAGACCGCTACCTTGTTTTTATTTTTCAATAGTGTTTTATTTATCTTGGGTTTAGTTTCTTTGCATATAAAGTTGGTGATTAGCTTTTCCATTTCTTTGAAAAATTGTGGTAGGATTTGGAGCGGCATTGCATTGTATTGGTGGAGTGCTTTTGGTAATCCGGACATTTTCACAGTGTTCTGTCTGTCTAACCAGGAACAGGGTCATGTGTTCCATATGTGCAAGGTTCTTTAGGTTTCTTAATTGTTTTGTAATTTTCCTTAAATAAGTCTTATGCTTTTCTGGTAAGATTTGCTCCTAAGCACTTTATCTTTTCTGTAGTTATTGTAAACAGTATTGTTCTTTTGATATATTTTCTGATATCAACCTTAATATACCAGAACTCAACTGATTTCTGTTTGTTGATCTTAGAGCCTGCTATACTGACAAAATTTTCCATTCGTTCAAGTAATTTTTTAGATTGAATATATAGATTTTCTATATGTAGGATTATATAATCTGAAAATAATGAGCATTTCATTTCTCTGTGCCTATATGGATACCGTAAATATCCGTTTGGTGTTTCATGGTGTTAGCTAAAACTTACAGGACTATACTAGAGGGCAACCTTGTTTAGTTCGCATTCAAAGAGGAAATTATTGCAATTTCTCTCCATTAAGTGAGATGCAGGCAATTGGTTTCACTTACTTGGTTTTTACTATGTTGAAAAAATTTCCCTATTATACCTATTGAGTGTTTTTATTAGGAATGTATGTTGAATTTTATCAAATTGCCTTTTTGGCATTGATTGATATAATCATGATTTTTCTCACTTAAGTATATGGTGAATTAAATAGATTGTTCTTCTACTATTAAACTATCTTTGCTTATTTGGTGTTAATCCCACTTAATCATGATATATATTTTTTTATGCTTTATTGGCTAATATTTTATTGAAGATCTTGGCATCTATATCCATTCAATATATTAGTCTGTTATGTTATTTTCAATTCTGGTGATGCTTTGGCATGATTTAGGTTGCCTCATAAAATGGGTTTGGCAGTATATTGTCCATTTGTATATTCTGGAGTAATTTACATGAGATCGGTATTAAGTCTTCTTTAAATACTTGATGAATTCCTCAGTGAAACCATCTGGACTTGGCGATTTTCGATGTCGGCAAGAGTTTTATAATATCTGTTTCTTCTTGTGTTAGAGGCTTGTTGAAATTTTCTACATAATTCAATTTAGGTAAATAATGTATTTCTAGAAATTGGTTCATTTCTTCTAGATTTTCAAATTTGACAAGGTACATTTTTTCATAATATTGTATGTTTCATGCTATTTGGTTTTGTTTTAATATCCTCTATTTCATTTCTCACTTGTAGAATTTGCTTTTCTCATTCTTTTCTTTTGTTAGGTTTGCCCATGGTTTTTGAATATTGTTAATCTTTCAGAAGAACCAAGTTCTTATGTTACTGATATTTTCTACATGTTTTTTTGTATTTTCTAATGAACTTTTTCTGCCCCAATCTTTATTATGTTTTCTCTTCCAGTATCTGATGGCTTGTTTTGCTGCGTTTATTCCATTTGTTGTAGCTGCTGTGTTAAGATGCTTATTTTAGTTCTTTTTTATTGATGTGTGAACTGCCAACTGAGTACTGCTTTTGCCTTATCCCAAAGTTTTGATAAACTGTATTTGTTCTCATTTGTTTCAAGAAAGAAAAAAAAAAGCAAGGTTGGTGAGACTTAATCTCCTTTACTTTGGACATGGTGTCAGGAGATACCAGTCCCTAGAGAGGGCCATCATGTTTGGTGAAGCAGAAACAACGGGAGGCCCTTGGCTAGATGGGGTTGACACAATGGCTGCAACAATGGGCTGAATCCTAAGAACAATTAGGATCATACAAGGCCTGGTGGCGTTCATTCTGTTGAACAGGGTCTCTATGAGAACTGACTCTATGGCCCCCAACAACAACTAAGGTGGTGGTTGTGTTCTACAGGTACGGAACCTCACTGCCTCATACATTGTTGGTGCTGAGAGGCATCATTTTGTAAATAAGCTTCCTTCACAGAAAGAAGTAAGCTCACTTGGCGCAGGGACCATGTCTAAATCTAGGTCATCTCTGTGTCCCTAGGATCTAGAAGAGCGCAACCTGTTGATGGTGGTGATCAGTGGCATTGGGTGATATTCTACTCACAGCGACCCCATGGCACAGAGTGGACCTGCCTTATCGGGCTTCCTAGGCTGTGGTCTGTGCAAAGGCAGATTGCCAGGCTGCTTCTGTGGAGCTGCTGGAGGGTTTGCAGGGCCAAACTTTTGGTTAGCAGCTGAATGCTTAGCTCTCCGGTACCCCCAGAATTCCATATTCAGTCCATTAGTGGGTGCTCAGGAATCCTTGCTCATTGAGTAAGAGGAAGTGAGCTTCAGATGCTCAGTGAAAGGGCATGTGGGAATACATCTTGTAACAGGTTCTATTAAATTAGTATGTATGAAGTTACTCTAAATGGTTCTGGAAAGATTAGTTATTTACTACCAGTAGCATAGTGGAACATTAGATGACGATTAGTGATATTTATTGATGATTAAATGACGTACCTTATGTATTTAGTTGGTATGATAAGTCCCCGCCCCCCGAGGGTGGGGGGAACACAGAAAGGTGGGAGAAGGGAGAGAGCAGTCAGTGTAAGAGATGAAAATAATAATAATAATTTATCAAGGGGTCACAGGGTAGAGG
Organism: Tenrec ecaudatus; assembly: GCF_050624435.1. Lineage (NCBI taxonomy): Eukaryota > Metazoa > Chordata > Mammalia > Afrosoricida > Tenrecidae > Tenrec > Tenrec ecaudatus. The sequence continues at coordinate 318,468,491 of NC_134530.1, read as the reverse complement.
GGGAAAGGGGGAAGTAAGGGCAAAGAGGAGCTGATACCAAGGGCTCAAATAGAAAGTAAATGTTTAGAAAATGATGATGGCAACATGTGCATACATATGCTTTTTATAATGGATGTGTGGAATGTTATAAGAGCTGTAAGAGCTTCCAGTAAAATGAGTTAAAAAAAAAAAGAAAGCGTCCTGAAGGCGGGGAGTGTGTATGTGTTTTGGGAACCTGCCACTATCCTTGTAAGGCGGATGGTACCCACTCTCATCCAATGTTTGCACCCGGGCTGTGAAAGTGATGGCTAGCCCTCCTCTGAGCTCTGGCCGGGGCTTGTGCTCTGGTGACTTCAGAATAACAGAAAACCCACCCAGGATCCCTACACAAAAACCCCTACTTAGAAAAGGGAAGAATTAGAACTTAAGACAGTAATCAATTTGTAAACATACCATACTCCGCAGGATATGAATATTGAAAGCGTCCTGTACTGGCAGTGGATTAAATTCCTTAGTTAGCCTTCTTTATGTTCCCTGGGATGTTCTGTTATCCTTGGTCCCATCAGAGTACACCGTCTCCCTTGCTGTAGCTAAGTCTTGAAATTAGACCAACTTATTTCTCCTATTTCACTCTTCTGGCCTTCTAGCCCCTCCCCCCTCCCCCACCAAATGGTTTTGACTGGGTTTTCTTTGATTTTCCTTTCAATGGCATCTTATATCATCATCATGATAATCTTGTCCACTTGAGATCGATACCTAAGGCTCTAATGAGACTTTAAAGTGTCTTGGAAGTGATGGCCAGTGGAATTGTCTTCTTGTTTTTCGTTTCCCCTCTTTCATTGCTAGGAGCCCTAGTGGTGTAGTGGTTGCATGTTGGGCCGCTAATGCAAGGGTAGCAGTTCAAAACCACCTGCTATTCTGTGGGAGAGCAGACAATGTTTTCTATTCCTGTAAAGAATTGCAGCTCAGAAACTCACAGGGCATTTCTACCCTGTCCTATAGGGTCTCTATGAGTTGGCTTCAACTCAGCGACAGTGCATTTGGTTCATTGTGAGTAGAAAGTAATGCAATTGATCTTACAGCTTGCAGCCTTCCTAAACTTACGTATTAGTCACAGGAGCTAGTTTTGTGGAGTTCTTGAGATTTTCTGTGTAAGACAATCTGGTCCAGCTGCAAATAGAGAGAGGATTTTTTGTTGTTGAGAGTTTTCTTTTTTGCTTTCTGGTGGGAACACTTTTAATTTCCTTTTCATACCTAATTGTGCTAGCTAGAACTTCTGATACTCTAGCAATTAAGAGTGGCGATCGTGCGCATTCTTGCCTTGGTCCCAGTCTAGGGAGAGAGCATTCAACCTGCCTTCTTTCACGGTGCTCTTAGCGGAGTGCTTTGGAGTAGATGCTCTTCTGGGTTTGTGGTAGCCCTGGTGGCACAGTGGACACTGTGTTGAGTTGCTCATTGCAAGGTCAGCAGTTTGAAACTACCAGGTACTTCCCAGGAGAAAGATGAGGCCTTGCGCTCCCATAAAGCTTTCCAGTCTTGGTGTACACCCACAGGGGCAGGCAGCTCTACCCTTACCTACAAGGTGGCCACGAGTCAGAATCGCCTGGATGGCTTGGATTTCAGGGCGGAGAAAAATCCCCTCAGTTCTCAGTGTTGTGGCTTTTAACGTCAGGGCAGTGTTTAAGAGATCATCCTGTGTTTGAGTTTCCCAGCTCTTGCCCCTGAGTTGACTCCAGCCATGCGTTCTGGCAGGAATTCACAGTGGTGACACTGCGTTCCATATGCTGCCTGCTCTCCAGGGGCACAGGCTTTCGACAGCTTGCTCTTCCGGCGATGTTTGCTTTGCACAGTTGATTAAGGTGACATTGGCCAGCGTTCTCCCTGTACTTATTTTTTATTATTGTGGTCACTAGGCATTCTGTGAGATGATCCTTTGGGACCGTGCATTCCCTGTTCCTCATTGAACTTGCCCCGGTGGCAGACTCTCCTGCTCCGACCTCCTGTCCCCTTCCCTCTGAGCGCTGCAGACTCCCAGCCATTCTCTCGGCTGCCCCCGTGCAGATGCTTTCCTGAAACCACGTGGGCTTCCCTCCTGCACAGACCTCCCCTGCACCAGCTTATGCCCTGACAACGGACAGCGGCCGGTGCCACCACCCGCCCAGTGTGGATGCCCTCTTTAGTTCCAGGGCCCTTGACCCCTTAGCTGGTCTCCTCTCCCTTGCAGACGTCAGTTTGTTTCCCGGCTCTGGCACCTCATGTTGGGCTGCATGTCCCGGCACTTGCTCCCATGCTGCTCAGCTCCCCACCCCCTTTGTGGATGCCCCCATCCTCAGTCACTGATGCCCACGCAGGTACGGGCAGCATCCTGCTCGCACTGTTAGGCTTCCCTTACTGTGGTGGGGGAAGGTTTGCCCTGCAGTGTCAGCATTATAGCCTGCGATCCAAACACCTTCTGTTTCCTCCCGTTCATTGCAATCCTCTCCGTATAACATCACTTACCCCATTGCCTCCTTGTGTCCCCTGTTTCCTTATGTCTTCTCTCCTCAGCCTTATGAGATTTGTCCTTGGGTAAATGCTTCCCATTTGATCTCAAATCGTTGAGCGTCCTAAGGAGTGAGTTCTTCCCGAGTGTATCTGCTTATAGACTGGTCTATCGTTTGGCTGATGTTGAGTCATGAGGGTGAGTTTATTTCCAGACCTGAAGGGTGACTAAGGGCCTAGTGTTAGGAGTCCTACCCATCTGTCTCTGACCAGTAAGTCTGCTCTCTCTTATAATTTATGTTTTGTTCCACATTTTTCCTCTCACTCTTTCCCAGGACCTTTTATTTTTTTTATTATTATTTTTTTTAACAATTTATTGGGGCTCATACAATTCTTATCACAGTTCATACATATACATACATCAATTGTATAAAGCACATCTGTACAGTCTTTGCCCTAATCATTTTTTCTCCTCTTTTCTTTTTTTACATGTTATTAGGGACTCATACAACTCTTATCACAATCCGCCCAGGACCTTTTAATGTGATCCTTTTCAGAGCAGGTAGTAGGGCTAGGTAGGCACTCTCTAGCTCTTCTGGTCTCAGGGACGTAGAGACTGATGTCTCTGTGGTCTATTAACCCATTGGACTAATTGTTTCTATGGGCTTTCAGTTCATTAGTCTTTTTCCTTCCAGATAGCAAGGAGACCATAGTTACACCCTGGATGGACATTTCTGAGCTTTTAAAATGCCAGTTGATACTCACCAAAATAGGACATAAAACATTTGTGTGTGTGTGTGTGTGTGTGTGTGTGTATGAGAGAGAGAGAGAGAGAGAGAGAGAGAGAGAGAATTATCCTTTGCCAATTGACCTTAGTATGCCCATGAGACCGCGGGCTTGATCCTTTGGGCCCACGTGACTCATTCCCTCAATGAATCTAGTATAGTCTGAGACATTTTTTTAACTTTGACCCCTGTATGCTCCACCACCTTCATGCATATGTGTGCAGTGAATGTAAGTACCCTGTATAAATGACCTTTGTCAAACCTGTGTATAGATTTGTGGGTGTACTTCTCCTTCCATATCCATTCAGTCTGCTGTCTGTCCATCTACATCACCATTATCGCAAAACTGTGTATATAAATGTATTTGGTGCTATTGCTGCTTTAAACTCTTGCAAACCTCCCAGTGTCTTCCCTGCCTCCATCATTTTTGCCAACCTCCCTCTTACTGTATATTGCTTTCCCTTCATGCGGTCAGGTGTGGGGTGCCAGCCCCCACCACTAATCATGGGTTCAGTAAGTACAATTGTACAGTTGAGATATATATTGTGTTATATTAAAGTCATTGAAAGGATGAGCGATAAGAGATATTAAGATAATGGGGCCAGACACATTTCATGGTAGCATTATTCACCTCAGCCCATCTTGGTGGTCCATGTGGAGAGAGGGCGAAGGGAAGTAGGACAAGGGGAAAGGGAAACAGGGGAGGAGAGGGAGCAGAGGAGAGAGGAAGGGGAGGGAGAGACCAGTGAGAGAGGGCATGAGAGAGGACAGAGATCTCTATTGCTAACCCAGGCCTATATACCTTGGGGGCGTGAAAGCCCACTAATTACAGGTAAAGACATAGGTCACAGGAAGGGGTTGTGCTATAGGTTCTACAGCAATGAGAGGGGGTGGTCTAGGGACATACACACAATAGGAAGAGGAGGGATTGGGGGTACGCATGTGACAAGATGGGTGATCCTAGAGTCAGGATGGCAGCTGGATCTCCATAGGAGCCATTATCAGTAGGTTGCAAACCCCACCTACAGGAACCAAGCTAATGGCTGCAAGCTTCAGGGAGAAATAGTCCATTGTTCCCAGCAGCAGGGAGCAGGCCCACCCCTGTGGTAGGGGGGGACAGTGGTCTGGCAGCAACTGCCTTCAGGGAAGATGTCTGTAAGCATCTGACCCCCCCCCTCCCCCACCTTCACCCAAGTGAATGCTGGAACTGAAACTCTTAGCCCTGAATGGGCTCTGACACCGCTCAGTTTGTTGCTCCCTTCCCCACCCCCTGCCCAGTAAATTACCTTGTTTAGCTCCACCTAGTAGTTTTGGGTAGGAGCCCTAGTGCTGTAGTGAGCTACACCTTACCAGCGATAAGGTTACCAGTTCAAAACCACCAGCCGCTCCTCAGGAGAAAAGTGAGGCTTTCTGTTCCCATCAAGATTTACAGCCTCAGAAACCCAAAAGGGGGGGTTCTACTCAGCATGTTTGGTATGAATCGGAATCGACTCAAAGGCAGTGAGCGTAGCTTCGGTGGTGGTCTGGTGAAGCGCTCGGTTGCTAACTGAAAGGTCAGCTGTTTGAACCCACCCACTGCTCTGTGGGAGAAAGACAGCTCTCTTTAAGATGTACAGCCTTGGGAAACATCCCACAGGGCAGTCCTACTCTATAGGGTTGCCATGAGTGGGAATCGACCCTGTAGCAGCGAGTTCGGTAGTTTTGGTTTCATGGCTTCGTACTAAAGGATTGGGTGGGCAAACGGCCCCCAGTCTTCTCTTCAATGCTGTATTCTTATTCACCCCCATGCCCCCACTGGTGATTATTTTCTCACCTTCTTTTTCACCTCTTAAGGCTCTTTGTGAGCAGAAGGTGGAGCTAATTATCAGCCATATAAACGTGCACGATATGCCCCTTAAAGCAAAGTAGATGCTGGCGAACCTCGGGTAAGCACTCATAGGTATTATGGGGAAGCACCGCGCTCTTGCACGTGGGGAAGGGAACTAGGCCACATCACTGAGCAGGGCAGTAGGGCAGTCCTTCACTGCGGGGGCCACTGAGCGCGTTTCCGTCAGCCAGAGATCCTGGCCCGGGTCTCCTGCTTGCCGGTTGATGACCCAGCATGTCCCGCTGCCTCTTTCCATCCCTGCTTCCTCATCCCTTAGGCGGGAGTGGAAAGACTCACCGGTGGGGCTGTTGGGGAGCTGGGATGAGATAATGATGTGAAAATGCTAGCCAAGCAGTGCACCGCTATGCAAATGGGCCTCTTCAGTTCTAATTCCTTCACATAATGGCAATCGAAAGTGTGTCAGGAATTAAGTCAAGCATTTTACTCACACTCTTGCCCTTCTAGGCAAATTCCCCCTGCCTCTTAAGGTCACCAGGGTTTGCTTTTCACGGCCACCAAAAGCCCATTGTTCTGTACCTTTACTCAATGGCACATGCATTCGCCTCTTGAAGTATTGCCACCCTTTGTCCTTCTGTGACCTCTTTACACCGTCTCTATGCTCTTTAGCTCTGGTCTCCACTGCGCCCCCCCCCCCCCCCCACTGCCTGCTGTCTGCCAGCCTTGGGGACATCATCACCATGTCCGTCCCTGCATTTACAGTCGCGTGCTGCGCTGTGCCATTGACTTGATCGGTGGCTCCGCCTTAGAAAACACCTGGTGATCTGCTCCCATAATGCCTACAGCCGTGGGGCCCTATGGCAGGAACAGGTCTCCTCTGTCCTGCAGGGTCACTGTGGGGTCAGAATGGACCTGATGGCACCCAACAGCCCAGTATCAACCACCTGGAATCCCAGGGACCCTGTTCTCTCTAGAGCTTCCATTGATGTTCCTGCAGTCCTTTTTTTAACTATCCTTTCAGAGTGGAAACAGCCATCTCCAGACACTAGCCAGTTCCTAAGTTCTTTTATTTATTCGGAAATTCTTTATCTCTCTTGGACCTTTGCTTTTCACATAACCAAGAAGTGCCCGTGGCATGGTGGGTCACGAGTTGGACTGCTTTCTGCTTTGGAAACCCAGAAGAGTGACATGTTTCCCTGAAAGTAAGACATCCCCTGAAAATAAGACCTACTTACAGTTTTGCCTCTCGCTGAAATATAAGGCATCCCCCGAAAATAAGACCTCCCCGAAAATACCCCCAAATACCCCCCCAAAGCTACCGTAACTCCGGACTCTGGACCAGCTGTGCAGCTCACTGTTGACTGCAGTGCAGCTGGAGCAGTCAGGAAGTGTGAGGCCTCTTTTAATAAAACATGAAACAATAAACAATAAATGTGTACTGTATCCTTCTTCATGGAAAAATAAGATATCCCTTGAAAATAAGACCTTGCGCATCTTTGGGAGCAAAAATTAATATAAGACATGGTCTTATTTTCGGGGAAACAGCAGTTCTTCTCTGTTCTGTTGTGTCTTGAATCCGAATGGACGATGGCAGAGGGCTTCTCCCAATGAACAGCCTAAGGCTGAGCCTTACTACTTCACCTCTGCACTGTGAAAATGGGCCTCTTCAAGGTCAACATCACTGTGCCAAGTCCCAGCCTGGGCCTCTGAATAAGTGAATGCAGAAGATCTTTGGGGCCTAATCCAGCTCTCCAAGGAGTCAGGTCTTTTAGGCAAACCGGCCACATGATACAGAGCATGCATGCAGAGAACTGTCAGGAGCTTCAGAGGGTAGAGGTCAGACACAGAGAAGTAATACCCTGTTAAGCCTACCTCCTGCCCGAAACACCTCTAGAACCGAGGCAGGCCTGATGCCTAGTACACGAGTTCTAGTCTATAGCTATGCTTAACAGCTGGCTCCCTTTCCTCTAAGTCCGATGTGTATGAATTTGCTGTGTATGACATCTATTAAATGGAAAACAGCGGCTTTCCATGATATTTGTAAGCAGTTTTTTCTCTTTTCGATAGACTGTACAATATTCAAAAAATGGAAGAATCTTTACTGAAGAATCCCTGGAAGAAAAGTTCTTTACCTGAGCCTAAATCCAGTTTCTGCTGAGAGTATTTCACTAGTTGATAGCTCAGGGAATATTGTTTGATTTTAGGTTTAAAGATTATCTCAGAGCAAGAATTTCAGATGTTTGTCCAATCTCCATTGTTTATATTTAGACGTTTAGATTTTATGAAAATTTGAAATTCTATCCTGCATTTCCCCCCTTTTGATCACTATTTTCCTATAGAAACTTTGATTACAATGTTCAGTAATGATAGCTGAGCACTATCCAGGCTTTTGATCTCATGACAAAGAACATAGCAGAGGCCCCATATTCCATTTCCGCCTGTTCCTGCCGCTTCTTCTTCTTCAGTTGTTCCTGGTGAATAGAGACCAGTTGGTGTGCCTTCGGCGTTCACTTGCCAGTGTAAGACCCCAGGGACTCTATGAAGAACTCTGCGTTAGAACGGGGCCACTATAAGCAGTCAACTCTCCGTCTCTGTCTCTGCACATTTGCCTTCTCTGGACATTTCATTTAACTTACCTTTCCCACTCAGTATAATGCGTTCGACGTTCATCCGTGTTGCAGCCTGTATCGACAGCGCGTGTATATTTATTGTCCAGTAACATTCCGTTATGGAAGTACACATTTTGTGTAAACATCCACCAGTTGATGGCATTCGAGGTGTTCTCACGCTGCCTACCATGAAGAATGCTTCTGTGAACATCTGTGTTCACACAGTGAGTTAGTTTATTGTGCCAACCATAAACACATGTGGGATTAATGGAAGGGCGGAGGGATAAATGGCTCGGTGAGCCTCGCCTTTCGAGTTCTTGGGTCTCATGCTTTGTGATGGTCACGCCAGCCTGCAGCTGCCTTAGCAGTTCCTTGCTTCAGCTTGAAAGACTGACTTCCTACAAGACATCCCCAAGGAGAAACCACATTGATCTACTCCGATGCAGCCCTGGGTGCTGGAGCAGCCGTGTGGAGACCCCTGCCAGTGCTGAGATGCTTACACACTCACTGACTCGGCTTTCCTTCTGCAGTCGGCATCATAGTGTGTGTTTTGTGAGATGGAGGAGGACTTTGTGGACTGGTGTTGAACATATGAGTTAAAGGGTTAATGTTGGACTTGTGGGCTTGGGCAGCGCTGGGTTGGGATGTTTTCTTGGGATGTTTCTTCATATAAAAATCTCTCTTATAATGAGTTTCTGTGTATTTGTTTCTCTAAAGTACCCAAACTAACACACACAGTTTGTGGAGCATTTAATTGTCTTTTCAGGTTCCCCTACCGCCAACTTTTGTAAGCCCTCTTATCTAGTAGTTTCACGTGCATTCTCAGCAGCATGGGTTGCGCCAGCTTCTCCATGTCCTTGTCGACACTTGTGACTCCCATCTTTTGGACTGCCACCACAGTGCTGTATGAGGCAGTATCTCATTTTCGTCATGATTTGCACTTTCCTCGTGGTTGCGGGTGCTGAGCGCTTGGCGTGCTAGTTGGTCATTTGTAGATTGTCTTCAGGGAAGCGGCTGTCCTGGCTCTCTGCCCGTCTTAAAATTGGCTTGTCTGTAGCTCTTTGTATCGCCTCCAGTTTTTTGGGAAGCAGAATGTTATGCGGAGATCAAGAATTTTGACCTAGTAATTAAAGAATCAGAAAACAGACGGAATGAAATAATCAATAGACATTCTGACGCAGGTAAAAGAAATATATTTTCAATGTGAAAGGTGGATTTGGAAATAGGGGATGCTAACAGTAATTTTGAAAAGTGCTCCCCTTAGTCAGTACCAGAGGCAAAATCTCCGTTAAACAGTCTCAGTCATCTTATCAAGATTAGTCTCCTTATATGTCGTGATGTAAGATTTGCAAATACCCGCTTTTGTCCTCAGGAAGTGCTCCCCTACGGTCCCTATCTTACCCAGGTGAGAACAGCATCCTAATATTCCTCTTTTCCCAAAGCGTACGTTGTGGCAATATTCATAATTCCTACTCTTCATTTCAAATTAGGAAATCTTATCTGGGATTTTAGAAAGCTTGATACAATCATTTTGTGTCACAGAGTTCTATGAATCTCTGACTGCCTCATTCTGTTTCTCTCCAGGAGTGTTATCTCAAAAATACGTTAAAATTGCTATGGTACGAAAACTCCCAAATCATAGTCACTGCCATGGGTTCTATTCTGACTGGTGGTTTCGAACTGCTGACCTGATGGTTTATAGCCCAAGGTAATTCACTACATCAAGCAAAACCAAAGGCACTGCTATCAAGTCGATTCTAACTCATAGCAACCCTATAGGACAGGGAATAACTGGCCCTATGGGTTTCTGAGAGAGTAACTGCTTACGGGTGTAGAAAGCCTCCTCTTTTCCCGTGGAGCAGCTGGTGGATTTGAACTGCTGATCTTGTGGTTAGCAAACCCAAGAGTAACCCACTATGCCCCATGGCATAGGCACTGATAAATCAGAATGGCACCCAACCTTTACATGGCTTCACTCTTCAGTTCCTGCATTGGACATTTGATGCTATGCCCCTTCTTACTTGGAGACTAGTGACCCTAAGTCTAGTCCATAGCTTTGTTTCTGATCTGCATCTATTGCTTTGACAATCCCTTATGAGTATTTCTTATTGATCACCAAATTGAACATTGTTTTGGCTCAGTAAATTCACTGGGTCAAAATCTAGAGATGGCTCTGGCATGAGCGAATTCTAATATTCTGCATAATCTAAACTTCCTTTCAAGGATATGTTTTGGACTCAAGAGTTGGTGCTGATCCTGGAAATATCCCAGCTGAACAGACGACGTCAGTTACTTGTTTGTGCTAAACCATCGAGGGTGGGACGGAACCTGAATGAAAACCAGGTGTTTTGGAAAAAAATTTAGGGTGTAGTTTTTCTTGGTTGTTATAATTAGTCCTTGGATAAATACAACTTTTTTTTAAGTATATCACTTTGAAAATATTTGAATTAGAAAGGAAAGTTTCTGTGACAAACAGGAATTTAAGGTTATAATTGTAGGCTTAATTATTTTGTGTGTGTATGGTAAATTCCCAATTATCACTGATTTTCTCCCGGCTGAAAATATTATAGCTAAAGCTCCCTCGCTGTCGGGTGTTGAGAGTGCTGTATTCCCCCGGTTTTAAGTTTCCCTCTGAATTGATTATTCCTGAGCACTAAAACAAAACCCCTGGCGCTTTTTTCTGGTTGGTTGGCAGTCTTCTACGTTGACTTAGAACAACCATCAAGGCACTGGGCATTACTACAGGAGGCTAGGTGAAGGGTGACGTCTTGTCGTAGAGATGAACAACAGATGTGCTGCTCCTCTCTTTGGACCTAAAATCCGCTGGGAGTTGTTGGATTTGCTGGGGGTTGGGGGATGATAAAAGAAAAAGGCATGACTACAGCTTCTGGCATCAGCCTTAGGTAGATTGATCACTTACTTTGGATAGTGAAGACGTGAGGTGTTGTATGTGCTGTTCTCAGATCAAATCCCCTGGCTTTCTCCATTCTCCTTTAAAAAAAAAATCATTTTATTGGGGGCTCATACAATTCTTATCACAATCCATCCATTGTGTCAGGCACATTTGCACATTTGTTGTCATCATCATTCTCAAAACATTTGCCTTCTACTTGAGCCCTTAATATCGGCTCCTCATTTCCCCCCTCCCTCCCCACTTCCCCTTCCCTCATGAACCTTTCATAATTTATAAATTATTATTATTTTATCATATGTTACACTGTCCGACGTCTCTCCCTGCCCTCTTCTCTGCCGGTCATCCCCCAGGGAGGAGGCTATACCCCTTTCCACCCCACATTCCCTCCACCGTCCAGGCATTGCCACTCTCACCACTGGTCCTGAAGGGGTCATCTGTCCTGGATTCCCTGTTTCCAGTTCCTATCTGTACCAGGGCACATCCTCTGGTCTAGCCAGGTTTGTAAGGTAGAATTGGGATCCTGATTGGGGCAGGGGGGGGGGGTGCGGAAGGAAGCATTTAGGAACTAGAGGAAAATTATCTGTTTCATTGTTGCTACCCTGCACCCTGACTGGCTCATCTCTTCTCCACAACCCTTCTGTAAGGGGGTGTCCAGTTGCCTACCGATGGGCTTTGCGTCTCCACTCTGCACTCACTCACATCTACAATATGATTTTTTGTTCTTTGATGCCTGATACCTGATCCCTTCAACAGCTTGTGGTCACACAGGCTGCTGTGCTTCTGCATTCAGCAGGGTTTTGTCCCTTTTAGCTCCTGTGGGTAGTGACAGAAGACTGGAGGGTGGGAGTTGGGAGGAGGTAGGCTTACTTCCTCCCTCTGAATTTGTTCTGAGTGATATTCCAGGAAAGGGACGTTGGCGTAGTGGATAACATGCTAGACTGCTAACTGCAAGGTCCGAAGTTTGAAACCATTGCTGAGGAATAAGATGGGGCTTTCTACTCCCATAAAGGCTTAGAAACCCACAGGGGCAGCTCCACCCTTTCCTCTGGGGTCAGTATGAGTGAGAAAAGACTCTCTTGTAGTGAGTTTGTTTTTTGGTTGCTGTCCCAGGATTTGGCAGTTTCAATTCTGTGGGTCCCAGCGCACAGCTCTTCATTTTGTCCTTCCTGCTCCCGCTTGGAGTGGGTTGGCTCCCAACATTCCTCGAGCTTCAGCTACATGTTGCCAGCATCTGGGATCTTACAGTACAACTTCGTCCACCAGGCCCCTCAAGCCAGAGGGTCCCAAATTTATTTGGCCTACTGACCCAAAACCTTCTGTACGATAGCCCATCCTCCAGGATAAAGTGTAGGCATCTGCTTTTGAAGCCTCCTGGATGTCCTCCACTCTCTCCCACTAGGGGGAGATATCTCCCATGTTGGGAAGCACTCTTCTAGCCCATAGGCAGGCCACTTAGTGACCTCTTGCTGTTTGTTATCTTGGAGTTGCTTCCGTTCGTTTAGTATCTTGGCTCTGTTGTTACCTGTATCACCACATTTCTACTTGAATTTTCTCTATTAAAAAACCCCAGAATAGTTTGTTTTCCTGGCTAGTGACGGCCCTGTCAGGAGCAGATTGCCAGCCCTTTCCTCTGAGGTGCCTTGGGGATAGCAGCTGCAACTTCTACTCCTGCCTCGCCAGTGGCAGGCACTGTCAATTGTGTCCATGGGGGGTGTGGCTCCTCTTCACACTCCTGCCTGCGTCAGCACAAATTCTCAGCCTGGTCAGATGATATGTGAAAAGGGGCATTGTGCAGTGTTACTTTCATTTGTATTTTTAAGAATAGGGTTGGACATCTTTTGGTAGGTTCAGGAGCCATTTGTCGTGGTTACACACTGGGCTACTAATTGGCAGGGCAGCATTTCTGTAGGAGAAAGACAGGGCTGTTGATTCTTCTTCTTCTTCTTCCTCTTCCTCCTCTTATCATTTTATTGGGGGCTCATACAACTCTTATCACAATCCATACACACACCCATTGTGTCATGCACATTTGTTAAGAGTTGTCTATTCTTATAAAGAGTCACAGTCTCAGAAAATCACAAGGGCTACCTTATCCTATAGGGTTGCTCTGACTTGGCATCAACTAAATGGCACAGAGTTTGGATATTTTGTACACACCCCCCTGCCCCCACCACCACCTTTTTATTTTCTTTCTGTTGGGTTTTGGTCTTCTCAATTTTTGAGGACCTCAAAGGGGCAGTATGGCAAGAACGCAGGGTGCACAAGGGTGAAGTGGGCAGTAGCTCTGGGTAGATCATGAAGTGCCTTGTGAAATCCATTCTGTATGTACATTGGCTCTCAGTTTAGGCACTTGGTTTAGCCCATAGGAATAGCTCGCTGGTTTAGGGCATCCCTAGATGCAGTAACTTCTGAAGTAATTGTCTGCCAGGATCAACAGCCATTCGATTGGGCATGAAGACTGGGGCTCTACACCATTGCTCTTTTCTACACCATCAGTAAAAGACCCGTCTTGCGCTTTGATTTTGATGATGGCCAGGCTTACTTAGCTGTGTGATGACTTTTCAGGAGTTCTTGGTAGAGCATTTCCAGCTATTACGTCTCATTTAAAAGGAAAAAAAACTTCCTTTTTCTTCATCAAGTAAACAGAGTTCAAGTTGACCTCTGGTTTCGTCATCTTCATTCTGTGAAGGGCTCACAGGACTGTTTGTAAGAACAGCCTCATTGTGAGAGTCATATCCAAGAATAAATGCTTTCCCTTAGGAGTGGGTATGTTCAGCGTCACTCACAGCACACCATGTAATCACCAACGGTACACAGTCAAGAGCCAATTCTCGCTCTGTTTCAGCCTGGGGATTGTCCATCTGTTGGCATCCCTTTCATTTCTGTTTACCTCTTCCCCCTTCTTGCTCTCGCTCCTTACCTTCCCTCCCCTTTCCCACTGCTCCAACCTTAGCGAAAGGAGCAGTATTTTCTTGTGGGTCTCTTTCTTACTCTTAGAAAACAGGGTCAGACACCATGATTATTCCATGCTGTTCACGGCAGAGGTCATATGAAGGACAAGAAATGAATTGAGGGGGGAAAATTAGTTCACAAGCAAGAATGTGTGTGTGTATGTGTTTCCGCTTGTCTATTACAGGCATTAATAAGTTATTATCCAACACGTACCACAGGGATGCTCTTACTTCCTCTCGCTAGAGCTCACTCTGTGCTCTTCCATGGTTAGTAGATGCACTGTGCTTGGGATTGTGCAACTCAGCGCCCAGGCTCCGGTTGCACGTCATGGACATTTAGACTGTTTGGACTTGGTTTTCCAGAGTTTAGTGCTAGAGAGACTCTCCAAAAATGCTGTTAGAGCTAAACCAAGCAGGCCTCTCTCACCCCCTTTTATCTGGCTTTTAGTAAATTTTCATTTGTACATCAGCCTTCTTCTTCTTCCTGGAAATCATCAATAGACTCATTGTGTCATTGGATGTTGCTCCCTCTCGGTGGACTCTCAAATGGAACAACGTCGTAAGACCAGCGTTTTGTCCTCCTGAGTGAGGGGAGGGAGGGGCAGCAGGCCTGCTGGCTGAGTGACAGATCAGCAATGGTGATCCAGGTTCATGATCCCGTATCTCTACAGCTCCCCCGGTGATGGATGGCCAAGAGCAAGCAAGTTCAAGGACAGCACCACAGCTATCTCGGATGCCTGATTCATAGTTTTCTTGGAAAAACAATGAAGCATCCTTGAGGTCTTATGTAATCACGTATATACTCGAGTAAAAGCCGAGGGTTTCAGCACATTTTTAATGCAGTTTTTGTGGTAAAATTAGGTGTTTCGGCAGATTTTCGGGTCGATTTATCTGCTGTGTCTTGATTTTGATTTCAGATAGTGCCTCTATTGTTCTCAATCAAGAGGCAAATAGCTCCTAAAGAGGCATGTTTCTCTGCCTGTCGGAATGCTCAGGAGTTCGGGGTGTCTGCCTTTTGCATCCCGGCCCAGCTTCGAACTGTGTGTTTTTAGGCCCCTGCTTATTTCTCTCAGCCACCAACTCCTCTTCTGTGAAATGAGCATCACATAGAACCAACCTCAGAGACTCGTGAGGAGCGTGACCCAAAGAAGTGCCGGACACAGAATGTATACTCCACAAGTGTATACTCCACAGCTGGCCTTCTTACCAAGTAGCTTTTGATTCCTTCAGATTTAACAACAACTTACCGGGTGTATCCATTGGAAGAGTTTGGCAACGTAAATGCTTTTTGGGTAAAACAAATATTTTTCTGCTGTGTCCACACACTCAAAGTGGATGGTTTGCCCTTGACTGTGTTCTTGGTTCAGAGAATACAAAGCTTTCAGCTGTGGGGAGAATTCCCTTAGAAAAGATGCATGGAGTCACTATATTCTTGGTGGGTCAAAGCAGGAAAATCATTGTGTTCTTACTTTAAAAGGGAAGACAGCTAGTAATTCTAAGCTTTCTGCAACAGGAAACAGAACGACCACAGCAACACCAACAATAAAAAAGTCTTTAATTAAGGAAAGCAATACATGCATTTAAAAGTTCAATAAACACAGATGGATATAAATTAAATATTAATGTGTCCCTCTTCAGAATTTGAATTTGAAAAGGTATGTAGGGAGTGCCTGTGTTCATTTATGAAAACAAACAGAGAAAGAGCATAAGCCATGGCCGTGGGTAGTGTTGAGGGACAGCTGAACCTTCATCTTACTTCCATGGAACCAACGCTTGCTTACAGAGCAGCGGCTCTCAACCTAGGGGTCACGACCCCTTGGGGAGTTGAACGACCCTTTCATATATTTTTTTCCCCCATTTTCTTTTTTTAAAAACCCAGCTGAGGTACTAAACATACACTTGTGTACCTGCCTTATGTCCACTGATGATATAACCTGGTGGGGTAGTGGTTAGGCATTGGACTGTGGTCCTCAGTGTCAGCAGTTCCAGACCACTCCCTGTGCCTACAGAGTCAGACGGAGCTTTATACCCCATCAGCTGTGACAGTCTCAGAAATCCACAGACGGTGCTAACCCTGTCCTAAGGTCACTCTGAGTCGTAATTGACTCGATGGCAGTGAGTTTGGTTTACAGACTGAGTTATTTACTTATTAAAAGCTTCATGGTATTTTATAGGTCCGAAGTCTGCTTACCCAAGCTTCTTGAAGTGAATGTACCAGTCTTCTACCTTGTGTTTTTCTCTGTCAAACATCAAAGATAACTTTAACATTTATATTTGTGTATGAGTACTTGTACATGCATGTAGGATGCATGGTGATGTAGCATTGATATTTTTGATAAACCATAGCCAAACCCATCGTTGGTGAGTGCATTCTGACTCATAGTAACCCCACAGTAGAACTGCCGCATCTGGTTTGGGTTTCCACAGTGGGTTGGAAGCAGACTGTCCTATCTTTATCTGAAAGGCATTGCTAGATTCAAACTACCGACCTGTGACTAGCGGTGAAATGCTTGAAGCATTGAGGAGCTTTGGTCATGCAGTGGTTAGGCACCGGGCCGCCAGCCCAAAGGTCCGCTCTTCACATCCACCAGCAGCCTCGTTGCAGAAGCAGCCTGGAGCCCTGCTCCTGTGAACACTGCCATTGCCGTCGGTGCTGGAGGGGTGCCAACTAGCACTCTTCTGTACAGCAGAACCAACCCTCACCCGGTCCTGGACCGGCCCCATGGGTGTTCTCCTGTTTGAGCCCTTTGCTGCAGCCACTGTGTCACTTCATCTTGCTGAGGGTCGTCCTCTTTTTCACCGCTCCGTCACTTTAGCAAACGTGATGTTTTTCTCTCAGGACTGGTCTTTCCTGATCACATGACTGCCCGGGCCTCCTTGCTTCTGGAGCGTTCTGGTTGTACTTCTTCCAAGACAGTTGCTCTTTTGGCAGACCTGACTCCCTGCTCTCAATTCAATGCTGGCTCATAGCGACCCCATGTGGGGTTTTTGAGGCTGCCATTGTTCAGCCCAGTCTTTCTCCTGCAGAGCTGCTGCTGGTTTTGAACTGCTGATCATAAGGGTAGCAGCCCAACGTGTAACCTTTACACCACCAGGGCTCCATTTGGCAGTCCATGATGCTTTCAATATTCTTCACCAACACCATCGTTTAAACATGCCGCTTTTTCGTTGGTCTGCCTTAGTCGACGTCTAAGTTTCACATTGCAGCGTTGCAAATGCTTTGTGACTCTTGCCCCCGTCCTACAGGACTGTTTTCAGTCAGCGTCCACTCGGTGGCACACAAAGCAGCGTCGTTCCCAAGTTGCCTTCAGAGACATTTATTTGTCCATTTAGAGTTGCTGTGGTCAGAGTTACAAGTTGCGGATTTCTCCATTTCTTCAGAATCCCGATGACAGTGGGTTCAGTGTTGGGTTGCTAACTGAAAAGTCAGAAGGTGAGCAGTTCCAATCCAGAAACTGCTCTGCAGGAAAACGACGAGGCTGTTTGCTCCTGGAAGCGTGTACATTCCCCAAATCCCCAAGAGCAGTTCTACTCTACCCTATGCAGTTACTGAGAGTTGTAAGCAGCTCTGTGGTAGAGAGGTTTTCTTTGCCAGCATCAGATCGTCTCACACTTTCTAATATCGCCCAGTTTGACAGGAGGATGTAGGACCTTGTTTCATTTTGCATTTTAAGAATTAAGTCATATCACTAGGATTTAAGGGTAAATTCTCAATAAATTAGAGATATATGAGATATAGTTAAGGATTAGAAGCAAAACTGAATAAATCCCATCATAATTTGTGACTAGAGGAAACTTTCTGATTATAACTCAATTTCATAAACAATACAAGATTGATACATTTGATTTTTCCTACCGTTTTAGAAAATAAAAAAGTATGAATAAATGATAAAATATGTTTATCAGAGACAAAAATTCTTATCCTATCGGTGTGTGTTTATGTGTAAGTATATTAAAATTTGAGATTACAGACACACTTGACTATGTATCAAAATGACCAGAAGCGAAACTAAAAATAAGTGTAAATGACTCTTACGCATAGGAAAAGATGCTGACCTCACTGATAAGACAAGTGTGCATTGAAACCTCACGGAAAGCCCATTTCTAATCTGACTGGTCCAAGGTTCAGGGATTGGCGAGACTGTTGTTAAGTAAATAGATGTTCCCTTGAACCACTCTTGGGAACATGGAATGGCAGACCCCCCTGGGAGGGGCATGCAGCAGTGTATAGAGAAGTTACCTTTGCGTCAGCAATCCCCGTTCATTTGGACTTGATTCCATGTGTAATCTTTGAAAAATACAGAATGAGAGGTGCAGAGTGCTTTCAGTGCAGCAGTCCCGGTGGTCGTAGTAGGGAGAGGCTGTAAATAACTCAAATTTGGGATCTAGAATCTGACCAGATGAAATTTCCAGGCTTCCAAAGCAGTCTGGGTCCCCCATCTCTGGCATTGGCAGGTATTATCAGTGGTCTAGGCCGTGTAGTTCAAGTAGGATGGAGTCTTTTTAAGGTTCTCCCTGTGCCTCACCAAGCATGGTGCCTTCATATGACCCTTTCCTTACATGACCCCTTCTTGTCCATCTGCTTATTCTTTTCCCGAAGGACCTTTCTCCAAAGCCTCTTCTCCTTTGAACGTGCCAGGGAACCTGTTGTCAATGCTGTGGGTAAGGCAGGACATCTTCTCTTGGTAGCTATTTCAGCTAATAACCAAATGACCTGCAAGTGGTGTTGTTTATAAATTTATTTTATTTGGGGTGATGAAATGCTGGAAAGACAGATCTGGTATTTGTTGCTTATTTCAAACACTACCACTACAAGGTAGATGTGCTACACACACTTTTTCCTTCTCATCTGCCCACTCCCGTGTTAATGTTTGCAGTTAGAATATATCTGAAAATGGAAAGGACATTAACGCCAGCCTCCCCCTCCCCCTCCCCCTCCCACTTGAAGAGCTGTTGTGGAGCTGATGGTGTTTGTTGCTGATGGCAACTTTGGGGCTAGGGTGTGCTCCTTAGGGACAAAACCAAATGCACCAGCCTTCTTGATTGGCAAACAGCCTCACCCAGTGCTTCTCCTCTTTTTGTGGAGGGCTTGTTTTCGTTCCTCAGTACAGAGAAACTTTTGCGGGGTCAATGGGAGTTGATACGGAGCAAGCGAGCAAATATTCAAAATAGAGAAAGGATAACAGACAAGAGACTATGGGGATCAAGGTATCCTTTCGTTAACCGCACTAACATTTATACAGATAGCTCTTTAAACTCTTAGCATTTGCCATATTGATTACTCCCTATCTATGCAAACACGATTCTTTGGATTTCTGGGAAGCTGGGCTCCCTAGTTTTTACTACTGGCTGCCATTTTCCAGTATTCCTTTCTCATCATACCTTCTCCATAAACCTTTGAAGGACCTATTGGCTTTTTTTTTTCCTTCAACTTTTCTCTCTTTTTCTCATGTGGGTGCATCAATTTCTTTAACTTCAGATATCTCCCATGGATACTTGATTTTCCCATTTTTATCTCTTAGCTTGAAAGACTCCCTTTAGCCCTCATTTCATATCTCTACATACCTGGTCAGTATTTCCAGTTAGAATTTTGATATGCAATCCCAAACATAATACGGCCAAAGCAAAATGATGAATTCCCAATTCCCCAAAAGAATACCAACACACAGCTATGCCCAAATCCTTCCAAGGCACTTAGGAATCCTCTTGGATTTGGTGTGACCCTTTCCTATTTATTACTGAGTTCTCACGGCTCTGCCTTTCAGATCTCTCCCCATCCATGTGTCCCTCTTGCTATTGCTGTCACTCCAACCCAGGTTACCGTCTCGTCATTCAGTTAGTCTTAGACGGATGCCACCAGCTTCCCAGTGGTCTGCTGTCCTTGACTTTCTTTTCTTTCCCTTTACTTTTTTACAATCTTTTCTTCATAGAGCTTCCAGAATAGGCTTCATGAAGTAGAAATCCACTTACATTTGAAATCCAGTGGTGACCCCTCATCACACCCAGAATCAAAGTCAACATGACCTGGTTCCTGCCTATTCTCTGGCCTTCTTCCCTGTGCCTCTTCCCGTCTTCTCCCTCGCTAGAACATGACCCAGTCCTGTTTCACAGCTTTTTATGACATCTTCACATTGACTCCTCTTTCCTGGCCTGTGTTTGCACGGAAGATTCCTTCCCGTCACTTCTTGTCACTGTAGAGAAACACACAGCAGAAACACACACCAGTTCTAGTTCCTAAATGGGCATTTCAGCACACTGATTGCATTCTTCCACTTGTCCAGCCGTTCCCACCCATCTTTCCCCAGGGATTCTTCTCATTAGCATAAGCTCATCTCCCCCTAAGGTTCCTATCCAACCTTTCGAGTTGCTGTGTGAATCTGAACCCATAGATCTTGAAAGACAGACCTTGTGCTGTGTTCTTGAGAATGGGACCTACATGCCACCCGGGCAATAGCCCAGAGGGAGACTGGTGTGGATTAAAATGGGAAAAAGAAATTTTTACCTGCGAAAAACAAATAAATAAAAATGTAGGCTTTAGAAGCATAATACTGTTTGACTTTAAGAAGACTTCAGGGGATCCTTTTTGGATTAAGAGCTAAAGATTATTATCAGGGAAATAACTTTGGGGATTCATCCAGCCTCCTCAACCCCAGAGTGTATAGATTCCATGAGAATTTGAAATTTTGTCTTTGCATTTTTCCTCCCAGAGATTTATTTGCTCATCCTTGATAGAGCAGGCTTCCGATTAGGTGCTGCTACTTTACCCTGGTTTATCATCTTCTGATCCTTGCCGAGTAACTGAAACTCTCATGCCCATTTCCCTGCTTCCTTCCTTGTCAACTCTTTGAGGGTTGATAGCACCCCACTCCTCCCGGCCCCAGTCATATTCTTAGTACCTAGAACAGAGCTTGGCACAGAGTCATTTCTCCTTGTGTTCTGGTTGTTGTCTGGCTCCTTTATGTCTATAGCTAGAACTGTGTTTTAACAATATTAAGTAAGGCGCACCAACACAAAACTGAGTGCAGATAATGAGAAAGAAACTCGTGTGTTCACTGGCCCGGGGACATCTCTCTCTCTAGCTGGGGTAGGGTGAACGAAAAGCGGTGTAATCCCATGACATTTGGGTATGTTCATTGGATTCCTGCTGATCACAGTTACTGAATCACTGAGTACAGTTTTTATCTTATTTTGAAAATTAACACATTCTAATCTTGAGAAAATTCTAGGCAGAGTAGAATTGCTGATGCCCTTGTTTATTGCTGGAGAGCGGGCCGCATCTTTTAGCGTTGTCTAATAACTGTTGCCTAATTTCAGGTTCTGAAATATCATACCCCCCTTTCCCCGTCATACACATTATTCTTTCCCTCACTCTCCAGAGAGTAAGAGAGACTTCCCTCTCTAGAAATAGAGGTAAAAATAGGCCGCCTCCCAATCAGGGGCTAGTGTTTCTAAAAATGCCGTGGAAGGAGAATACATATAAACAGGGAGTTTAGAAATCTAACAGAAAGGAGACTTTCTACTTAGGGAGACCCAAAGTAGAAAGAACTCATGGAAGCCTCTGTAAGTATTTTTCAGCTCTTTACAATAAAGACTTCCACTAAAAGAAAGAATGATTAGTGACATTTTCTCCTTCCTACTTGCAATGGTAATACAGTATCTTTATTGCTCTGTACACATACCTTGAAGAAGGAGACCTGGTGGCAGAGTGGGTTACAATCTGGACTGCTAACTCTAAGATCAGCAGTTCAAAATCACCCTGAGAGAAAGACAAGGCTTTCTTTTCCTAGTTCTCGTCTCAGAAACTCACAGGGGCAGTTCTACTCTGTCCTGTAGGATGGCTACCAGTCTGAACCAACTCAATGAGTTCTACTCCGTTATTGGGTGGCTACTGGTCTGAACTGAGTTAATTACCCTGAAGGTGACAGAGTAGAAGAGTAAGGCAACATACAAGGTTAGTTCCTGGCTTAGATCTGTTCTTTAGTTTGTTGCAACCAACCAACCAACCAGCCAGCCAGCCAGCCAACCAACCAACCAACCAACCAACCAACCAACCAACCAACCAACCAACCAACCAACCAAGCAACCAGCCAGCCAGCCAACCAAGCAACCAACCAACCAACCAAAATTGCGATTCATTTTTAATTATTAGTGAACAGAGAGCCATGTATTTTCAGTCGTATCTGCATAATTCTTTACTCATAGTATTATTTAATCTTTCACAGTGCAGCATTCTTTCAGTAAATGTTTCCCATCTCATGTGTACCAGACACTGTAGTAAGTGATGGGGAAGTACAGTGAATACTCATCTTTTCTTAGTTTGACCAGGGTAGTGACATAATCAAAGCGATGCTACATGAAAGGATGCTGGGTGGAACGATAGACTGGTGGTTGGCAGGTGATGTGGAAGTAGCCTCATACTAGCATTATCTTTTACCTTTTATTGTTGCAAGAACTATTTGATCCTTCCTCTTGTAGGCTGACTCACGGTTTTTATTTAGTAAAATCCCTGACGTGGGGGTCAGGGATTTTGCACCAAGTTGTTGGAAGCTGTGACAAGCTCACCCCCCTGCCCTAGCACACTCATTGAAAAGCTCCGTGTGCAGGTCGACAGCGCACACTCAGGCATCTGCCTTTCTGCCTAGGCCCCATTCGTCCTTACAGACTGGAGGCAGTGCAGTTGTCAGTGTGCCCTTCCTTTCACCGCATGTGCCAGAGGGCGGCACTTTGTTTAGGGAACTCCTCTTGTTAAAGCAGTAAGTATATTTGGCCACTAACCTTTTAATGACAGTGATCAGTTTGGGCTATTTGGCACTTGGCCAATGCGTCTGAAACAATATTTAATCAAATTGGCAAGAGGGCCGCAAAGCTCACCCTAGGACAAGTCACTAACTTTTCCAAAGCAGACGAATCATGTTCCTCATAACTCCTCAAACTGGAGCCTCCTGAAATATCCAGGCCTGAAATCCATGAGCACAGAATCTATAAGGGTGAATGAACTTTATATGTACACATAAGATTCATCTGGCTTCACTTTGGTTTTTGAACGTTACTCAATAGTATTTTCAAATAATAAAAATAAAACACTTTTTATGTATATATACTTTTCAACAAATCATTTTATAGGGGGATTTGTACAGCTCTCTTATCACAGCCCGTCCATCCATTGTATCAAGCACATTTGTACATTTGTTGCCATCATCATTTTCTAAATATTTTCTTTCTTTTTTAAATCATTTTATTGGGGCTCATACAAATCTTATCACCATCCATACATACATCAATTGTATAAAGCACATTTGTACATTGGTTACCCTCATCATTCTCAAAACATTTGCTTTCCACGTAAGCCCCTGGCATCAGCTCCTCATTTTCCTCCCTCCTTCCCTGCTCCCTCATCCCTCATGAACCCTTGATAATTTATAAATTATTATTTTGTCAAATCTTACACTGTCCGATGTTTCCCTTCACCCACTTTTCTGTTGTCCTTCCCCCAGGGAGGAGGTTATAGGTAGATCCTTATAATCGGTTCCCCTTTCTAACCCACCTTCCCTTTACCCTCTCCGTATCACCACTCTTATCACTGGTTCTGAAGGGATCATCTGTCCTGGATTCCTTGTGTTTCAAGTTCCTATCTGTACCAGTGTACATCCTCTGATCTAGCCAGATTTGTAAGGTAGAATTGGGATCATGATAGTGGGTGGGGAGGAAGCATTTGGGAACTAGAAGAAAGTTGTATGTTTCATCATTGCTACCCTGCACCATGACTGGCTCATCTCCTTCCCGCGAACCTTCTGTAAGTGGATGTCCAGTTCCCTACAGTTGGGCTTTGGTTCCCCACCCGCATTCCTTCTCATTCACAATGGTTTGATTTTTTTGTTCGTTGATGACTGATACCTGATCCCTTTGACCCCTCGTGATCACACAGGCTGGTGTGCTTCTTCCATGCGGGCTTTGTTGTTTCTGAGCTAGATGGCCACTTGTTTACCTTTGAGCCTTTAAGACCCCAGATGCTATATCTTTTGATAGTTGGACACCATCAGCTTTCTTCACCACATTTGCTTATATACCCGCTTTGTCTTCAGCGATCGTGTTGGGAAGGTGAACATCATGGAATGCTAGTTTAATAGAGCAAAGTATTCTTGCATTGAGGGGGTACTTGAGTGGAGGCCCAATGTCCATCTACTACCGTAATACTAAACCTATAAATATATGCACATAAATCAATTTCCTCATCCTCATATATAAATATGTTTACATATGTACATGCCTGTATTTAGACCTCTATAAATGCCCATTGCCTCCTAGTTCTTTCCTCTATTTCCTTTTACTTTCCTCTTGTCCCACTATCATGCTCAGCCTCATTTGGTTTTCAGTAATTCCTCTCCTATACATTGCCCTTGATCACACCCTACTAGGCCTCCTACACTCTCCTCACTAGCAATTTGGATCACTTGTTGTTCCCTTGTCCCTGGGTTTGTTAACACCACTTCCTTTCCCCCCACCTCCCCATCTCCCATGTCCTCCCGGAACTGTTGGTCCCATAGTTTTCTACTCCAGATCGTTCTTCAAGCCTCTCTTATGTAGACAGACGTGCAGAGATAATAACATGCACAAAACAAGAGCAAAACCAAGCAACTAAAGAAAACAAAACAACAACAACAATAAAAAGCCAATGACAAAACAAAACACAATACAACATCAACAAGAAAGATAAGCATCTAGTTAGTTCAAGGACTGTTTGTTGGCCTTCAGGAGTGTTTTCTGGTCGAGTCTCATGGGCACTGAGCCCTGGCCCCAAGGTCAATTTTTGGTAATCCCTGGGGACTTTGTTGCTCTGTTCCCCTTGCTGTTCTGTTGCACGCCCTTAGTGTTTTCCTCGGTGTGGTGGGATCACATCAGGCGCAATTCCAACACTTTGTCTCCCTGTGGGGCTATGGGTCAGTGAGGGATGTAGTGTCTCACAGTGGGTCCGGCCATATGATCTTCTCTGTGGATTGGCTGCTCTGAATAGCAATATTGTTGTCAAAGCTTGGTGGGCCAGGATGTGCTCCACTCTTTCTTTCTTCCCCTTCATTTGCTCCCGTGTGCTCTGTTCACACATATCCCTGAAAACACTTTTTATATTGAACACTAAAAAATATGGCCTATGTTAGACATTTTTATACTTATTTCCAAAGTTTCTTCCCCATAGTTCAGATGTCAGTACTCTAATTGCCTGAGGGACTCCCTTCGCCACCTCCCCTCAAGCTCCTAGCAGTTATTAAAGTCCCAAGGCCACCCGGTTAAGCACTTGGATATTTTTGAGTGGCTAAAGGTAGTAATTTTGGGGTTTTTTTTGAATTCTCTTTTTTCTTTTTAAAACAGAAAAGGCATCAGACGCAGACTTGTGGCTCCTGAACAGTTGTACAGTGAAAAACCCAGCTGAAGACCACTTCCGGAACTCCATTAAGTGAGTGCACATGGTTGGCTTTTGTTCTCTCTAGTTTTTACAAGGGAAGGGAGTGTGACTCTCAGGGAATTGACTTTTACAAGATGCCCACAGAAATCTACAGCACGTGTCAGAGAAAATGTACAACGCACTTCTACTGTTAAGCTGTTTTGACAAAGATCAGGTAAAGATTTAATCTGGGCCGTTTAAAATGTTGAGTATTTGTGAAGGTGGCAAACGGACGATTTGCATACTTATTTCCATCTTAAACGTGTAGAGAATCCAGTCCAGCACTGTTCAGCTGCCTGCTGCCCTTCATACCTCTTTTCTCCTCTCTGCCTGATAAGCCCCATGCCAGCTGCTCTGAATGCACCACCTCCAAGGGAATTCCAGCTTGTTGGGGCATATAGACATTTACATATGTTGTTCTACTTTCTTGCCAATACCCAATACGGTCAGAGTTCGAGATTTTTATCAGTCTGGTGGTTGAGATGGTATTTCGTTATCGTTTTAATTTACATTTCCATGCGTGCTCTTAAGGTGGACCATCTTTTCGTATGTTTATTCTGTTTTTCTTTGTTGGCCTAATGATTTTTCAGATCCTGTGTTTATTTTTCTTCTTATTATTTACTTACGGGAATGCCTTTTTGTGTTCTATATGGTTTGTTGTGTGTGTTGAGTTGATTTCACTCATAGGGGGCCTGTAGGATAGAGTAGAGTCACCCCATAGGGTTCCCAAGGCTGCAATCAGTTCGGAAGCAGACTCCTCATCTTTCTTCCACGGAGCAGCTGGGGAGCAGCTGAGCACTGACCCAGTGTACAACCAGGGTGGTGGTGAAGTTCTGGATTCTAGTCCTAAGCTATCACACATGTTGCAAGTATTTCCTTCCAATCGTGACTGACTTTCATGTTCTTTAAGCAGCGTTTCTTAATGAAGGGAAATTCTTGGATAAAATTTCTCAGTCTTTTCCCCTGTTGGTCAATGGGATTAATAGTGCTTAAAAAGTCCTTATCCTGGCGACATTAACATAGTCTGTATTTTCTTCTAAAAGATTGATGCTAAACTCCGTACATTTAGGTATGTGATTCATGTGGACATATTTTTTTTATGGAGTAACAAGAAAGATGCCCAGTTTTACTCTCCACATGTAGATATCCAGTTGGTCTAGGGTCCTTTGTTATTTTATTTTAAACAACTCATTATTTCTCATCTGTGCATTACAAGCTCTGCCGTCTGTTGAATTTTCAAAGATATTTTGCCTGAATGCTAACCAAAAGGTTTGCAGCTCAAACGGGGGGCAGGGGGGATTGGCTCAGAGGAAGAAAGATCTGGCAATCTGTTTTCGTAAAGAACACAGCCAATAAAATCCTCTGCGTCATTTCTACTGCTTGGGGTCAATGTGAATAGAAACTGACTTGATGGCACCCCAAAACAGCAACACCTGTCCTATGTGTTTTTATTAATCTGTTTATTTATTTTGATGCTCTGTTCTGTACACTAACAATTACTGTAGGTTTATATGAAGCCTAGATATTTGATAGTGCTAATGTTCTTTGCTGGTCTTTTGGGTGTCTTGACTCTTATTGGCTCTGTAGGCTTTCATGTAAATTTCAGGATTAATTTTTGAGTTCCACAATAACACTTTTTGTGATTGGATTGCATTGAATCTCCAGGTAAAATTGGAGACAGTTGATAACTTTACAATTTTGAGTTTTTTAATCTACAAACAGTGCATCCAGGCTTCCCTTTAAGGTCTTTCTAAAGATATAATAGACTGTATTTATTTTTGTCATTGAAAATGTACACAGTGACATAGCAATTCAACAGTTTCTATATGCACAATTGGGTGACATTGACTACATTCTTTGAATTGTGCAAATATTCTTATCCTCCTTTTCTGGGCGTTTTCTTTTTAAATGTAAACCATGGCTTTGGACTATCGCAAATCTACATTTTTTTCTTTTTGGTTGGGATTTTAAAAATATAACATATCATTCCCTCTGGGAGACGGACATATCTGATCAGAGCACCCAGGAACAAATGAAGGGAGAGGAAAAGAGAGTAGAACACATCCTGGCCCAGCAAACCTTGAGGATGATGTTCCCGCTCAGAGCAGCCAAGGCACAGAGAGGACTACAGGGCTGGTCCCACTAGGAGACACGTTGTCCCTCACTGACCCATAGTGCTGCAGGGACAACACTGGAGACACAGTGTGGGAATTGTGCCCAATCTGACCCCACCGCACCAAGGCAAAACACTTAGGGCATGCAGCAGAATAGCAAGGGGAGCAGAGCAATGAAGTCCCCAGGGAATACCAAAAAACAGACTTTGGGGCCAGGGCGTGGCACCCCATCTGACCCAACCAGAAACAACTCCTAAAGATCAATGAACAGACCTTGAACTATTTACAGGCTTTTCTTTCTTTCTTTCTGTCACTGGTTGTTTTTATTGCTATTGCTGTTTTGTTTTCTTTTGTTGCTTCGTTTTGCTCTGTCTTATTTTGTGTGCATATTATTATCTCTGCAGGTCTATCCAGATAAGATAGCCAGGATAAACAATTAGAGGAGAAAACAACCGACCTACAGTTTAGGAGGGACATGGGAGAGGGGGAGGCCGGGGAAAGGAAGTGTTATCAACCCCAGGGACAAGGGAACAATAAGTGATCCAAAATCAATGGCGAAGCTGGTTTAGGAGACCTGGTAGGGCTTGATCAAGAAAAATATAACTGAGAGGAATTACTGAAACCCAAATGAAGGCTGAGCATGATAGTGGGACAAGAAGAAAGTAAAAGGAAATAGAGGAAAGAACTAGGAGGCAAAGGACGTCAAAATACAGGCATATACTTATGTAAATATATTTATATATTTAGATGGGGAAATACATTTATTTACCTATATTTATAGGTTTAGTGTTAAGATAACAGATGGCCATTGGGCCTCCACTCAAGCACTCCCTCAATGCAAGAACAGTTTGTTCTATTAAACTGGCATTCTATGATACCCACCTTTCTAACATGATTGCGGAAGACAAAGCGAGTGCATAAGTAAATGTGGTGAAGAACTCTGATGGTGCCCTGCTATCAAAAGATGTAGCATCAGTGGTCTTAAAGGCTCGAAGATTAGCAAGCAGCCATCTAGCTCAGAAGCAACAAAGCCCACATGGAAGAAGCACATCACCCTCGGTGCTCCTAGGATCAGGTAACAGGCATCAAAGAACAAAAAAATCATATCATTGTGAATGAGGGGGAATATGGAGTGGAGACCTAAAGCCCATCGGTAGGCAACTGGACATCCCCTTACAGAAGAGTCGTGGGGAGGAGACGAGCCAGTTAGGGTGCAGTGTGGCAGTAATGAAACAAACTTTCCTCTAGTTTTTTAATGCTTCCATCCACTATCATGATCCCAATTCTACCTTACAAATCTGGCTAGACCAGAGGATGTACTCTGGTACAGATAGGAACTGGAAACACAGGAAATGTAGGATTGATAAACCACTCAGGACCAATATTGAGAATAGTGATATCAGGAGGGTAAGGGAAAGGTATGGTGGAGTAAGGGGAAACTGATCACAATGATCTACATATAACCTCCTCCCTAGGGGATTGACAACAGAAAAGTGGATGAAGGGAGACATCAGTCAGTGTAAGACATGAAAAAGTAATAGCAATTTATAAATTATCCAGGGTTCTTGGGGGAGGGACGTTGGGTGGGGGAGGGCGGGGAAAAATGAGGAGCTGATACCCAGAGCTCAAGTAGAAAGAAAATTTTTTGAAAATGACGATGGCGACAAATGTACAAATGTGCTTGACACAATGGACGGATGGATGGACTGTGGTAAGAGCGATATGAGCCCCCAATAAAATGATCAAAGCCTCAATTCCATGATAACAAAAATTCTGTTCTGTATTTCCTTCCTTTTGACTTGATTCTTCTTAGACTCCCTGATCACAATGTTCAGTAATGATAACCAGGAACCAGCCTGTTTCTCTAGTCTCCTAACAAAAGGAGCAATTGTTGAGGGAGTTAATTAGCCATACTTTCCTTTCCTTCCTCCTATCTCTAACGCTCCTCCTCCTTTTTGGCTCCCAGTCAAAAGGATGCCTTGGTTGCCCACTTAAAAGCTTTTAATACCCCAGGAACTAAGAAAGGAACTAGGAAGTAGAATAGAAGTAAGACACATGTAATTAGGCCAAGTACCGTAATTGGAATGCCTGGTGAAACTCCGGCCCTAAGCCTCCAAACCAAGGAACCAAATTCCATGATTTACCCTTTTTCTGTTTTGTTTTGGGCGGGGGTGGGGTGGGGAGGGAGTTGTTGTAAACGGATCCATTGCTCAACTTTTGTCAGTTAAACTGTTATGGGTTTAGCTTCTTGACAGTGATTGCATTAACTGGATGGACCGTCCTACCCCGAATCAAACGTGACTTTGGCAATGGAAACTTGCCACTTTGGAAGCAGGAGCCCTGCCCTTTCACCTCTCTAGAGTTTGGGAACCACGAACACATTTGGGTCTGTAGACATTTGCCTGTTCTTGTGCTTTTATTTTTTTTAAATTTTCTTTTTTTTAATTTATTTTTAAAAATTTTTTTTTATTTTAACAATTTATTGGGGCTCATACAATTCTTTTCACAGTTCATACATATACATACATCAATTGTATAAAGCACATCTGTACAGTCTTTGCCCTAATCATTTTTTTCTCTTTTCTTCTTTTACATTTTATTAGGGACTCATACTACTCTTACCACAATCCATACATATACATACATCAATTGTATAAAGCACATTCATACATTCCCTGCCCCCATTGTGCTTTTTTATACACAAGGCCCTTCTATGAGCGCCTTATTTCACTCGGTGTAATGCCTCCAAGCCCCGCCCATATTTCCAGCATATATCTGGACAAAGGTTCATAGTGGTGCAGTGGCTGTCTCCTCAGAGCTAAGCAGCAGGCAGCTAGTTCGAACTCCGTTGTCACTCTGTGGAGGAATGGCAAGGCATTCTGCTTCTGTTAAGGTTCACACTCTCGAAAATCCGATGGCGCTGTTCTACTCTGTCCTGCAGGGCCACTGTGCTTTTGAGTTGACTTGATGGCTAGGAGTCTTGGTGATGGTATGCTCCTATGCATTATATTTTTTGTTTAAATTTTTATTTTCTGTGTGTGTTCCTTTGGCCTCAGAGGATCGGTTCTAGCCACGGTGCCGGAAAAGGATGGGAGTGAGGAAGGATATGGCTCGTCAGGAGCCTCGCTAGGACAGCATGGCTGCAGCCCCGGCGCTGATGGCCTCGTCTCAAGCGCAGGCATGCAGAGCTCGAAGGACTCAGTTTGAGACAGACGTCTTTATATTTCAACTCCATCGACTCCAAGGTCTGTGCTCGGAAAGAAATAGGGAATTCTTTTGCACATGTAGTAGTAGAAGTCACAACCAGATCTTTCAGTAAGGTACTGATTATACTGGATGTTTATCGAGAGTCTGCCATGAACCAGCCACTGTTGCCAAGGCTTTCCATGACTCGGGCAGTAGGTGTAGATTTCCCCATTATTCCTGCTTTACAGATGAGGGCAGCAAGAACAGAGAGGGGTTGGGAAAGCCTTCCTCCTTCCCCACTGCCCCCCCCCCCCAAAAAAAAGAAAGAAAGAAAGTTTTCCAAGATATAAGTATTGTAGGTGGGATGTTGGGGTTAGTGATTACACGTTGGACTGCTGATCGAAAGGTCAGCAATTTGAAGCCACCAGCTGCTCCCCCCAGAGGAAAATGAGGCTGTCGACTCCGGAATAGAATTACAGTCTCGGAGACCCACAGGGGCACTTCTCCCCTGTTCTGAAGGCTACTGTGCATTGGCGTTGACTCGATGGCACTGGGTTCTTATGGGAGCATTGAGTCGAGTATCATCGAGAGAGAGAGAGAGAGAGAGAGAGAGAGAGAGAGAGAGAGAGAGAGAGAGAGAGAGAGAGAGCATTTACAGTGTTTACGCAGAGACTGATGGTCGGCTGCGAGGGCATCTTCTAGTGCAGGAGCAGAGAGGCATTATAGTCCGGCCAGAAGGCAGGAAAAGTGGGCTGGAGGTGGTTCAGACCAGGAGGCTTAGGGTCATGTTGAAGAGCCGAAGGAAGCCATACACGGAGGCTGCGCACAGTGTGCACCGGCTAGCGCCCGTTGTCAGAACTTTCTATCATTTTCTGTGCCCAGAGTAACGGTGTGTCGTGTCCCCCGGGCCCTGGTAGACAAGGCAAACAAGTACAAAGCTGTATTAAGGTTCCTGGTAGCCCTATAGAGGATGGAGCCTAAAGAGTGCAGGCGCAGTGATTATCCGTGTTACAGTCTCGCTAACGGATATGCTTTTGAACTATTTCTGAACGCTTATTTAAAACACTGAAATGTGATTTGTGTCCTCAGGCTTTGCTCTATATGGATAGGAACCGTGTTGCACATATCGTTCAAGGTAATGATGCTATTTGAATGAGTAAATGAGGCGGTGATGTACTGAAGCAAGGTGTGCCGTTTTATCACGACAGGACGAGTTGTAGCAAGCACACGCTCCTTTAACGAACTAGTCTGCTTGATTGAAAGAAAATTTTAAAACAATCTTACAGATAATTAAGTATTTCTTAATGACTTTAAAGGCTTTTTAAAAAATCTAGCTAATTCTTCGGCTAGTATTTGAACTGTTTCCAGAATAAATATCCTTTAAAGGCAGAGTATCAATTCACATTGAGGAAACATTAGATTCAAATGATACCTGAACATGGGAAGCCTTTCAGTGAGAAGCTCCCTACTTGTGTCAGGAAGTTTGTGTCATGCAGGTGCTTTCCACCCTGTGGTAGGAGCTCTGGTGGAACAGTGGCTACATGTTGGGCTGTTTAACAACAAGGTCAGTGGTTGGAAACCACCAGGTGCTCCCCTGGCGAAAGATGAGACTGTGTACTCCCTTATAGAATTTCAGTCTCAGAAGCCTACTCTGTCCTATAAGGGCGTTATGAGTCGGAATCTACCGACTCGATATCCGTGTGATCGGTGGTTCCTAGCTCCTCCTGGTTTTCCCCAACTCCACCGTCTCTCACTTGGGTCTTTGATGTTCTTGTTGTGTGCCTGAGCCCATTTCAACCCCTCAGGATCCTCTAGCACAGTGGGACTGCCGCTAGATTGTGCTTGCTGTTGCCTGGGCTTTCACCCTCCTCGGAGTGGCTCGACTCCGTTTCTTCACCAGGCAACATTTAAATGCAAAGAAAAATAGACGGAGAGGGTGTTTTCTCTCATCCAGCCCCCCTACGCCTGCGCTCCTTCCTGCTCAAAGATGGGTTACGAAGGGTCAGGGCCAATTTCTTCTAAACTGGAGTCCCTCCCCAGAATGATCAATTCCCTCGGTCAGTCATTCCTGAACGTGTTTCACCACATCAGATCACATGCTTCGTTTTCCCTTCCCGTGTATTCTTGCTGTTTAACTGTTGTTTGTCCTTAATTACTCATCAGCTTATTTTATCTCGCTGGAGTCACCAGGCAATAGACCACCTCATTTTAACCGGAGTAAAGAAAGATAACTTTGAAGGCTTTACTACCTTTCATATGATTAATACAAGCTCATTGATTATGATCTACACATTCTGAATTCCTGGTAAAAAGTCTTAGTTTTGCAACTTCATATTACTGACAGACAATATTGTGGGAAGTAGTATTTAACCTTGGCAAGAGATTATTGGATTCTTTGGGGGGGGGATTCCTATTTATCTTTAAATAATGGTACCCTTTCTTCATCTGGTCACAGTGACTCGCCCAGTATGAAAATGCCTAACTTTAGAATAATCCTGTAGACTGGGATAACTCCGTAACTTCTATTGGCTTTCATTGGTTGATCTAGATAACGAAGGCTTTTTAGTGTTTGCCTTATTGATGTTGATATTAATAACAGCAGAGATGTTTGAAGTAGCAAAAGTAGAGGTAAGCATGCACATGCCATGAAAGCTGTAGATATGTTCACGCCTAATCCCTCATCCCGAATCAGTTGCTAATGAGCTCCAGGCTTTGTGACGTCAACTTGTTGGATGGATTCCGTTTCCTCTTCTGGGTTTGTCACTTGCTCCGTCCTTGTCTGATTCACTAGAGCAATTTTGTATAGACAGCCTGGTCTTTAGCACCCGAGGGTTCTTGAGTAAATGGTCAAGATCAAAAGTCTCAAAAAAATAAAATTCACCCTTACTGAGAGTATCCCAGAAGGAAACTGCTTTAACTCGTGCTTTATAGAAAGAAATGTGGGATCTTTTCCATGCCACCTAAAAGAGGTCATTCAGAGGCTGGGGAAAATAAACACATCTTGTGTGTTCTGTGTAAGTGACAGAAAGTATAGCCAGCTTGCTTTGATCACTCAGTGTCAACCTCTGCTTGACCTTGTACATGATTAACCTAAATGGGCCCTGTGCTTTAGCCATACTGATAGTGGGTAGACAATAGCTTCTAGGGCCTTGAGCAACTTTGCTTGTAGCAATAAGCAGTCCTGTTGAAGGGGGCAGGGTGGTGGTGGCGGTGGTGTTCAGATATCTGAATGATGTGACTTGAAAGAGCAAATTAAAATTGCGTGAAAAATTCACCAAGAGGGTAAGTATGTTTTGAAAGGACAAAAAACAACTGCTTCGTGCTGCGTCTTTTCTCCCTAGGAGAGCTCCTTACTTGAGATTGCGCTGAGAAAACTGGTAAATTATTGACTTGCCATTGCCAGGATGAACATATTCCTTGCTCTATGTAGGTGTATCTTGGAATTCTTCATCGTAACTTGAAGCTGGGAAGTACCCGAATAGAGTTTCAACTTGAATTTGCGATGTGAAACAAATTGCCTTCACTAAAAGGTGACTCTCTACGAACTGGCTCTTTAGTGAGTAATCATCTCACTTAAAAAAAATGCCCCTCCCCCAAAGTTTGATTCTGCTGTTAGGTAGGTTCAGTAGTCATCAGGTTATCTTCTATTTTTAATGAAGGAGTTGTCTTATTTATTTATTTAGGTTTTGGAAGGTAAAAACAACAGGCGAGGCAATCCATGTTAGTGTGAATTAAAGTTCCTTTTTTTAATACTTTTTTGTTTGTCTTTAAATGTAAACAGTGTGATTTGGCACTGCAGTTGTAGGGACGGGCTTAGTTCAGTATCGGTTTGATACTGTCGTTTAAAATGTCAGCCGAAGCTAAAACGAGCCGCCGTAACCCTGTTCCGGTTGCAGTCTAATTGTTTCAGCCGCCCCGGCCCACACAGTAGTCGCGCCCGTTCTCACCATTGAGCTTGCTGTGCATTTTTAAATGTTTCATTGATATCTTTGACTTTGTGCTCTCAAACTTTATTCACTTATTATTTAAATAATTTTATTATCTATTTACATAAATCATTTTATTGGGGGCGCATACAACTCATCACGATTCTTACCTACAGCCATTGTGTCAAGCACATTTATACATTTGTTGCCATCATCATTCTCAAAACATTTGCTTTCTACTTGAGCCCTTGGTATCAGCGCCTCATTTTTACCCCTCCCTTCCTGCACCCCTCCCTAAAAAACCCTTGATAATTTATAAATTATTATTATTTTGTTGTATCTTACACTATCCGACATCTCCCTCCCTTCAGCCACTTTTATGTTGTCTATCCCCCAGGGAGGGGGTTATATGTAGGTCCTTGTAATCGGTTCCCTCTCTCTACCCCACCTTCCCTTCACCCTCTTGGTATCGCCACTCTCACCACTGGTCCTAAAGGGATCATCTGTCCTGGATTCCCTGTGTTACCAGTTCCTATCTGTACCAGTGCACGCCATCCGTTTCTGTACCAGTGCACGTCCTCCGGTCTAGCTGGATTTATAAGGTAGAATTGGGATCATGATAGTGGGGGGTGAGGAAGCATTTGGGAACTAACGGAAAGTTGTCAATTTCATCGTTGCTGCACTGCATCCTGACTGGCTTGTCTCCTCCCCGCGACCCTTCGCTGTGTATTTCTAATGAGATTTTTCTCTCTCTAAATAGTGCTGCGTCTAATGTAAGTTTGTATTTCCCGCCAACCTTTTCCCATATACTTCTGCTGCTTAGTTATAATCCAGGTGCCCCCGAGACTCTGGTGCATATCCTCATTACTTCTTCCAAGATCCAGACCTGCATATCCACGTTGTAAGCCCACCTGACTGATTCATAAAAGCCATTTCCTTCTAGTCAATTTCACCTCCGAGGCAGCCTGTAAGGATGGGTAAAACTGCCCCACGAGGGTTCTAGGCCTGCTCTGTACAGAAGCAGGCTGCCACATCTTTCCCTTGTCGAGCAGCTGCTGGATTCAAATGACTGACCTTTGCGTTTGCAACCAAGCACTTTAACTACATCTCCCCCAGAGCCCTGGGTTGACCCATAGATACTTCACACCATCGAGCCAGAGCCCACCATTTTCTCAAAACAAACCACCGAGCAACCTCCCAGCCATCCAGTTGATACTGAGTCATGGAGAACCTGCAGACCAGAGTAGAGCCGTCCCTTGTGGCTTTCCAAGCCTGTTCACTCCGGATGGGAGTAGAAAACATCATCTTTCCCCCTGGGAGGGACTGGTGATTTCAAACTGCTGACCTTGCAGTCAGCGCTTCACATTGACGGCGCGCCACCGGGGCTCCTTCGGTCCCTGTCCCTGAGCTAGCGTTTCCGTGTATGTGCAGGCCCAGACGGGTTGAACTACACAGTGCTTAGCTTACCCTGCAGCGCCGTTGTTGTTGTTGTTGTTGGTCAGCACAGCAGTTCCAGCTCTGTGGTTAGCTGTTGCCAAGGTGTTTTCCCTGGTCCCGTTCCTTCCTCTTCTTTCCTCATCCTCGCGATTGATTCTACAATTTCTTTTTCTTCCCCTTTCTCATCTTCCCCCACTTTTGCCTAATGCCCTCCGGTGTTTTTTCCTTCTTGGTAGTGTTCAGTCAATTCGATTCCGACTCATAGCAACCTTGCATGTGGTAATAGCTCTGACTTACCGCAGGGAGCCGCTGTAGTCCTGCGTTTTATCAAGTTACTACAGTGAACCAGCCGTGTGTCATTTGAATGTAATCCTCCCTCCCGTCCGACCTACCGCCCTCATCAGGTCTTGTTCTCAGTGTCTAGTCAGCCTTTTGCTTGAGTCCAGCTTCGTGTCTGTTCCAGCCCTTTTCCAAGCGGCACACGTCCCTTTCCTTCAAGCCCCAGGATGAGTCTTGCTCAGCCACAGATGGGGTAAAGATAGATTTTCTCCATATAATATTTTTTCCCTGTCCTCTGCCTGTTTATCTGACCTCTTCTTGCTACGTGCTGCTCCCTGAAATCGCTCTTTCTCCCTTAGATCATATAATTTTCCGAACACATGCTGCTTTTGCACTTACATTTCTTTCCTCTGGAATATTCCCTCAAATGCGTGCATGTGCACACACACACACACACATCAAAATAATTCGGGCACAAGAGCTTAAGTGCTGGGCTGCTCACAGCAAGATCAGTGGTTCAAATCCACCAACCACCAGCTGTTGTGCCGGAGAAGGAGCAGGTTGTCTGTTCTTGTAAAGATTTTCAACCTCAGAAACTCTGGGGTGTAATTCCACTCTGCTCTCCAGGATCAGTGGGCTGGGTCTGGGTTGAGTTAACCGTGTGTGTTTTGGGAGGAACGTCAAAGGCCACGCTGTCTGGGAGCTCATCTTTGCCCACTCGCAAGGTCCACGGAGTTGATTCCTTCTGCCCTTGCGGCTTTTGAATTCCCATACAAGCACCTAGTGTTGCATATTATGTTTTATTACTTGTCTCCATATTTAGCTCTCTCCTAGATCGTGAACCTGGAGGTCAGGGCATTGACCTCAGGACAGTTCCTTTTCTTCTAAGTGGATTCTTTCACCCTCTGACTCTACCTTGTAATGATTTTTCTCTTTTTTTCCTGGGGAACAGACAGTATTAACAAGTCGAAGACGGCTTGTCAAACTGTTCTAAGAATGATCTCCCAAGGTCCCTGCTGTGAGTCACTTGTCAGAGACAAGCTGTATGTTCGCACGGAGGGAAAAGAACAGCTTATTTTCAAATGCTCTTCTTTGAAAGAGCCCTCGGTTTCAGAAATCATGCTGTTTTGCCTTTTATGCCTCACTTGCAGACCAGAAACTAACGTGCCCCATGGTGTCTTAAAGAGGTGAGCTCCATGTGTTTGGGTGACGCCCTTGGTCCCTAGAAGGAATATAGATCCTTATCTTTCCCTGCAGTAGTCATCGGTACCCGTGGCAGAGCTCAGCTGTGAATGGCCGGACTTGTCCCCGCTCCACATGGGCCGAGCGGGCCACTGTGGGCATTGCCACTGGATTAAAGGAAGAGGGTGTGAAAACCACAGTTGCTAAGTTGGCTCTACCTCAGAGCAACCCCATGGGTGTCAGGAGAGAACTGTGCTTCAAAGGGTTTTCCACGCCCAGTTTCTGTGTATTTGTTGATTTTGAGGTCGACTGCTGGTCTTCCTTCTGAGGTCTTCCTGTATATATTCGAACCACCAACTTTGTGACTAACAGCCAAGCATATTAACTCTGTGGACCACCCAGGACTCCAAGACTAGGAAAAATATGGGTAAAAACTGCTAGTGTTTGGCGTGGACTCTCACGCACAGCAGGAGTTACTCAGTGCACGCTTATAAAATTAAGCTGAACTGAATTTTCCTCTTCTGGGAAAAGAGTTTATCATCACCCAGTTAATTTTATTGTATCAGCTCGTTTTTAATGTGTTTTTATGTTAACTATATGGTAAATTATAATGCGGGGTTCCTCAAACTATGGCCCGCAGGCCACCTGCGGCCCACCAAGGACATTTGTCCAGCCCGTCGGGTGTTTTTGCGCTGTTTGTTTCTTTACTTCAAAATAAGGTATGTGCAGTGCGCATAGGAATTTGTTCATAGTTTTTTTTTTAAGTATAGTCCAGACTCCAACAGGTCTGAGGGACAGCAAACTGACCCCTGTTTAAAAAGTTTGAGGACCCCTGTTATAATGTAACAAATATAACCATAAATATCACAACCTTTGCCTGACATTTGTGTGGGGGCTTCAAAAATTCTTGGGGGAAACTTCATTATCTTTGCATTCTGCTTTTCGAAGCCCCCTGAGAAATAGGACGCTTCTCAGTTAGGACGCCTGGGCAAAGAATATTAGCAGTGCAGCAAGTGGAAGTCCTGGGAAAGTTAGCGTGACGCAAGCTCTTTGCAAGATCTGCGAGGACAGTGATGGGGTCTGGGCTGCTTACCGACGTCTCCTGGAGCTCTAGGGCCAAACCCACACACCAAGCCAAGTTCTGGCTCACAGCCACCCTGTGTAGCATGTCCAAGACTATATAACTTTATGGAAAGGAGCCCTGGTCGTATACTGTTGATGTACAGGGCGGCTAACCATAAGGCCAGAGGAAAACGACAGGGCTTTCTATTCCTGCAAAGAGTGCAGGGGCAGTCTCAGGAACTCACAGGGGCAGTTCCACTCTGTCCTACAGGGATGCTGTGAGTCGGCACCGACTCCTTGGAAGTGTGTCTGTCTGTATCAGCTCATTCTGGGAACAGGCAGCCTCATCCTGCTCCCATGGAGAGGCTGGTGGATTCAAATTGCTGCCCTTGAGTTTGACAGCTCACCAGTTGACTGGTTACATCGCCAGGCTCCTCAGTCTTCAGGAGTGCGCCTGGTGAGCAGTGGGCAATGCATTTTCATGGAATGAGATGGCATCGGTTGCTGGTTTGATGAATCTGTAATCTACAGTATAGATTAGGTTATAGCTTATCCTCTGTCTAAATTCTTCGTTTTTGGTCTCTGCTTTTTGATGTTGCTAGGCATCTTTCTCTCTCTGAGTTTCTCTGGGGCAAATATTTGTGAGGAACACACTTTCTGGAAACAAATGAAAAACTCTGTTGCTCCCTGAACTAAGAGGAAGTAAGGGTGAGAGTCGTGTACAGATTTTGACCAGTTTTTCCTCCTTGAATTAGGCAACGCCACCCTTCGCTAATAGCCTCGCCTTTCCATGCAAAGAACTTTGTGTGGGTGTAGTGGCCTGTCTGTTTTTATAGCTGTGAGACTGAGGCCCGGAGTCCCGGGCAGCAGAATTAGTTAACACACTTGGTTTGAAGTTTCATGCCCTTGACCTTTGCGAAAGGGGCAAGCTGAGAGAGGTGTAAAAGGAAGATTGTTTTCTGATGCGCTCTAGTGAGAAATTTGATCAACAATAAAGGAGAAAGTATATACTTGGGGCTGAAAACCCAATTCTTGCCTGACTTAAAAAAAAAAAAAGCTCAAGGAAGGAATAGATTTCTGGTTAAAAGATTAGGAATACATTTCGAGTTAACTTGCAAATGATGAACAGAAGACGCAAATCAGAAGAAGTAAGTCATTTAAAATGCAAAGTCGAGTTCTGTCGTTATCTGAAATCTTTTTGGAGAACAGTGTTTTGCATATTTCATGATTACTGTTACATCAACAGTTGCTTTGTTTTTGCCGTTTGCAGTGAGTGAAAGAGGTCAGTGTGTTATGTACTGGCAACAGCTGGCTGATAGCATTGAATACTTACGTAATTAAATATATGTGTTGGCTGTTGTCCAAGCAGCTCGGGAGGTGGAGGCCCCGGAACGCATGCAGAAACTTGCTTGAGCAGGATTAAAGGAGAAGGCAACATGATCTAAGCCTGGTCTTCCAGCCAAGAGTGATTTCCTATTGTTTTGGTTCGAAAGACATTCTACTTTTACTTGGTGAGTGTGTTTATGCAACAGGAGAGGAAAAAAGACTCTTGTGTGCTCTCCTGTGAGAAGAGTCGTTCCTAATTTGCAGTCAGTCGGATTGTTTAATATGTGGTGCTAAATAAAGGAAAAGAAAAACATAGACCTTTAAATCTATAGGACACTCTACTAAAATAGTAAACAGTTGTAGTGTCTGTGATGTTTTGGTTGTTTGTAGGGTTAAGGCCCCTCCGAGCCACACTAACAAAGTTACTTAGACTCCATGAAGACAAGCTTTTCTAAGAGAATGGGAAACTGGATTACCATGGCAGAGAAGACCCGAAACCAAACTCACTGCCACTGAGTCCATGCTGACTTGTAAGAACCCTCTGTGGGTTTCCAAGGCGGTCACTGTTTATGGGAGTGGAAAGCACACTTTCTCCTGAGGGGTTGCTGCTGGTGATCTCGAACTTCAGACCATGTGGATCACAGCCCAGTTAGTAACCACTACACCCCACAGCTCCTGAGATGGCAGAAGGGGATAAATGAAAGCCACAGATAAGATGCAACTCTACTCTTATCTAATAGGTTCATTTATGAGTGCAAACCTCAACTCAAAATACCCCGGTACACATCTCTATCGCTTGCTTTTAAAGCCGTGAGATGGAGACTAGGGGTAGCACTCGTGGTTAATGCCCTTGGCTGCTCTCTGAAAGGTGGGTGGTTGGAGTCTAGCAAGTGGTGCCTTGAAAGAACGGTCTGAACATTTCTTTTTTTTACAATAATTTTATTGGCATATAATTCACATATACAATGAAATATTTCAGTCATATTGAGAGTTGAACAATCATCGCTGCAATAAATTTTAGAACATTCCCTTTCTACTTGAGCACGTGGTATGAGCTCCTCTTTTATCCCCTCCACCCCCTGTGAGTCCTTGATAAATTATAAGTTATTATTGTTTTCATATCTTATACCATCCACTGTTTCCTGTCACCCATGTGTCTTTCTCCCCCTCTTCCTCTACCATCATGGTATTGCTACTCCCATGACTATTCCTGGGGGTCTGTCTGTCCTGGATTCCATGTGTCGAGAGCTCTTATCTGTACCAGTGTACATGCTTTGGCGGACTAGCCAGATCTGTAAGATTGACCTGGGGTCATGATCATGGGGTAGGGGGGGCAGCATTACAGAACTCGAGGAATGCTGTGTTTCATCGGTGCGACCCTGAACCCTGGTTGAACCTTTCTTGGTTAGCCTTCTGTGAGGGAATGGGCTTGACCATTTATTAACAGAGAACCCTTCCCTTCTGAATCAACTTGGAGAATGCTGTCCATTTTGCAGCCATCAGAGACAGACAGACCAACAAAACTGCAAGGACTTCAGCTCTGATACCCTTGAACTTTTGAACCAAAGCCAGCAACTTCTTTACACATGGGAACAGCATTACAGGTACCTTCCCAAGGGTAGGAAGTACCAACCAGCACATGCCAGAAGACTCTACCCCTCCGCATGGGGGAGCTAATCGCAAAGGTCCGTAGTTCGAAACCACCAGCTGCTCTGAGGGAGAAAGGTGAAGCTCTCTACTTCCATTGGGGGTTATAGTCGTGACCCCACCGCAGGCGCGCCACTGTGCCCTGGTGGAAAGTCACTGAGTCAGAGTCCACTCAGTGGCAGTGAGGGTGTTCTTTTCCCCTCTCGCTTTCAACTCAGTTCAACCC
Source organism: Tenrec ecaudatus (assembly GCF_050624435.1). NCBI lineage: Eukaryota > Metazoa > Chordata > Mammalia > Afrosoricida > Tenrecidae > Tenrec > Tenrec ecaudatus. The sequence goes on along the minus strand of NC_134530.1, from coordinate 318,427,125 downwards.
TTTCTTTTTTCCAGCCTTGAGTTGTCTCTGACGAAGGAATAACAGCCACGAAACATACAGGGTAGCACATGGTTTAGACTTCAGTGTTTTCCAGAGTAGACAATACCACTCCCCGTGTGTGTGTGTGTTTGTGTGTTGCAGCGATGCAGCAGGGGAGGCTCTCTGGGGGTTTCCAAAAGCAGATAACCACAACTTGATGCTGGATTATGGGCTAAAGCACAAAATTTTTTAATTGCCAGAGGGATGCTCAGTAATTTTTATTTTTCCTGAAAGAGGGTGGTAGGCCAAATAAGTCAGGGCAACAAACTTACTCAGTGTCCCTCTAGCAATTCCCAGTGTGTGCTATAGCCCACAGTCCCGAGGCAGTTGAAGAGTCTCTGCTTTTGCAAGCTCCTTGCATTACCCCAACGCTCTTGTACTCCATACTTTGGGGAATACTAGCTTAGATGCTGGTCGTACTTAAAAAAAATGGGATTTGCATATTTTTCATCTTTGTACCTGACCTGGCCCTATTTGTGATAGAATCTATAATGAAAATATTTATCTCATTAGCTTTGGAGATTCAGCATTTTTTTTTGGTAGGAGTGGAGGTAATAATAATTACAAGTCTGGTTTAAAAGTTAGAAAGCTTGAGGGAAATTGGACAGAAAAATAGAAGTTTATAATTGATTATTAAAGAATGTCTTAATCAGTTGGAAGACAAGTCGAAAGAAAAACTCCTTTTAAACATAAATGTTAACAAAAAGTATTTAATGCTTTATTTTTTTCTTCTTTAGATGCATATATGTATGTGTACATGATTTTATTGTTGTAAATACACTGTGTCAGAATCACATGTTAGAAACTGTTTGGGGAAAATACAAATTAAAGTGAAATGTCAAGGTTTTCTTTGACAATACGTTTTAGAAGTCAACAGCTTATCCCTGGTGCCAGCCAATGTTGTGCCTTATAGCTCATAAATTTCTTTTCTCTTACGAGAGCGAGATCAGATAAGCAAATTTATGGCATGACTTAAAAAGTTTAATTTGGTACTTTCTTTAAGTAGCTGTCAATATTTTATAATAATTGCCGAAGGGGGGAAAAACCAGGTTTTTCTTTAAATGAGAAAATGGTTTGAGTCCACATATTTACAGTTCCGTGGTTCTTCATAGTTGAAGTATTGCTTTATAATACATTACTTATAATCAGTAACAAAGGGTTTGATACTATTGATGAAGTGTAGCTTAACATGGCTGAGAAAACAAATCAAAGCCCACGCATGGAACTGATAGATACTTCCATTATATGAAGTCTTTAGAGATTTAAACCTTTTCGTCCTTTTAGGCTTGTATATTTTTTTCAAGTGTATGACTAATTTCAGATAGCTGCATGTAGAGAGATGGGAAATATGTCCACTTGACACTTAGTAATAGAGAGCATAAAGGATATCCAATCTAAGTATGACATCTGGTGTCCCCTTCCTGATGACCCTGTGGGCAACGATAAGAGCTCTTTTAGAGGAGAGTACACATGGAGCTGAGACCCCAGCTTCGGGGAAGGAGGTGCTCTGTGTGTATATATGATAGCCCTTGTCAGCTTAGTGATGGGGAAGTGTATGGTTTCTGTAGATGTAGGACCTTAGTTCTGTGGACCATCCACTGCCATCGAGTCTCTTTCTTCTCATAGCAGCCCCATAGGATGTCTGACACTGCCCATCTTTATGGGAGCAGACAGCCTCTTCTTTCTCCTGAGGAGTGACTGGTGGGTTTGAACCATCTGCCCTGCCTTTAGTAGCCCAGTACCTGGCCCACACTCATACCCGGCTCCTTCTTATTGTTCTTGAGTCAATTCTGACTCACAGCGACCCTTTAGGGCAGAGTAGCACTGCCCCTTTGTGTTTCCGAGGCTGTAAATCTTTTTGGGAGCAGAAAGCCTTATCTTGTTCCTGCCACACGCTGGCGTGGTGTAGCTGTTGCACTTGGAGTGAGCAGCCCGGTACTCTCCATCAGGCTACCCGGGCTCGTGAGGCTGACATTTCTAGACCTAGTACTCAGGATCCCCGGGCCTTTTATATGACTATTTGTCGATGTAATCCTATTATTCTAAGTGAAATTTATGGATAAAGGAATCTACCTGTGAACTCGATGGCAGGGGGTGGGTACCCTGATGGCACTGAGGGTAAGTGCGAGACCGCCACCTGAAAGGTCGGAGCTTTGAACCTGGACATCTGCTCCTATGGGAAGTGATAGGGAGCCCTCTGAGGGAGGGCTGCTTTTCCTTACAGGTTGGCTGTGAATCGGAATCGACTGAACACACAACAACAGCATGGAGAATTAAAATAAATCACAAATATGTTCTGAGAGTAATCACAGGGAAAATGTAATTGATAATAGCTCTTTTGAGATATTAGTGCTTTGGCACAAAATGCACTGGACCACGATTGCTGGCAAATCAATTTGGACTCATGGCGACCCTATCGAACCCGATCGTAACTGACCCGTAGTCTCCAAGGACGTGACCTTTGCTGAAGAGGACTGCCATGTCTTTCTCAGGTGGAACAACTAGTGGGTGGAACTGCTGAACTTCGGTTGGCAGCTAAGCACTTTGGATCACTGGGGCTCCTTGACTACGTTGGAAGATAATGAAACAGCTGATACATAGAATTACATGGAACGGATTAATAGTGAACACAGTCTGATATGCGGATGGTGACATTAGCGATTCTACTACCAACACTCATATGACGCGGTTTCCCAGGAAAGATGACACCTCTTGATTGAGCTACAAATCAAGCGAAGTCAGGTCCCCCTCTTCTGTAGGTGCTGGAGGGCCTCAGACCGTGGAGGGAGGGCCTCTGGCTTTCTCCCCACCACAGGGCAGTTCCCTCCTTCAATCAGGGTCCCACTCAAAGGCATTTGATATATTTCACCATCTCATGATTAAGATTTTCGGTGGGGCCTAAACGTACAAAACGAGTTACAACAAACGAGTGGAAGTATATACATCTATGAGTCGGAGCTAACTCGCTGGCACCTAACAAGAACGTTTTTCAGTACGGTGCACGAGCCATATCATACAACACAACCCCCGAGACCAGATCAGCTGTCATCAAGTGGCTCCGACACAGGGCAGCTCTGCGTGTGGCAGAGGAAGAGGGAGACCCACAGGTTTGCTGTGGCTGGTTGGTTTGGAGCAGGCCCACAGGCCACTCCTACGTGGCTCTTGTAGGTGGACTTGAGCCTTGTAATTGGCAGCTGAACTTGTTACCCTAGAACAGGGGTGTCAAACTGACGACCGGTGGGCCGTGTGCGGCCCCTGAGGTAATTTTTTTGTGGCCCAAAATGCTCTGAAATAAAATGAAAATAGAAAAAAAAAATGTTATGAAGAAAATAGCGCTTAGGGGAGATCGAGGCAATACCACACACACAGTTTCCTCCTTACATTTTATTTCAGAGCATCGTGGGCCACAAAAAATTACCTCGGGAGCCACATGCAGCCCATGGGTCGCCAGTTTGACACTCCTGCCCTAAAACGTCTCAAATTGTTAAGAAAAAGATAACTAAATAGACTTGCCAAAAAAGGCTTTCATCTTCATCAGTGGTCAGGAGGGAAAATGCCAGTTAAAACAGGATACCATTTCTCCCGCGTGGATGGCAAGCCTTCAGTGGCCCGGCTCCTGGGAGCATGGGGGAGTAGTCCCTCCGACCAATGGCTGGTGGGCATTGCAGTGACCACCGTGCTTGGAAAACGAGCTCATCAATGGCTACAACATCTTAAAATAAGATTGCTTAAAAAAATAATCTTGGTTTAGCAGTCCTGGGTTTTATGACCCTCTCTTACAGTTAAAAAACAAACAACAATAACAACAACAACCAAAAAACTCCAGTCTGTAAAGATAAGGACATATAGTCATTGATTTCATCAGTGTCTGTAATGAATCATATTTCCTCTCTGGGAGCATATTGATATGGTTTGTCCCCACTGATACTAAATACTGTTAATATAAAGTCCAGATGAGAAGCACCTAGCCTATAAAAGTCTCTGTTGTAGGTTCGTGATCGGGAGGGTGTGAGGGTGGTGGAGGCGCGGCTTTGTTTCCTTCTGCGGTGTACAGGTGAGGGCTTGGACCTGATGCCCCGGCATGTAACCACCACAAGAACCCTTTTAGTGGATCTTCCCGAAGCTTTTCAAAAACTTGGCTTTGTGGCCTGATGTGCTTGAAATGTCTAGAGTATGTTAATGGTTGTTTAAATATTTAACTAGTTATTTCTGTTAATAAAGGTTTATTCTAACCCCATCTTACCATTTAGCTCATCTTTCTATTTTAAGGCTTGTCAGAAAAGACCAATTTCAGACATTAAATAATGGACTTGTATGTAAAGCAACTGATTACTTTCTCTGGCCACCGTACTAAATATGTATGGTACGTGTCTTCCAGTTGGCAGACAAGTAGCTGTTGCATTTGATTAGTTACTACTGAAGATTAAATAAATGTAATTCTTGGACTTTCCAAAGGAATTGACACTTGAACTATATCTGCCCAAATGTTTGCTACGCTGCATTTGTTGTTGTTAGGGGCCGTGAAGCCGGCTCCCACTCCTCGCAGCACTGTGGACCGCAGAAGGAAACACGGTGCCATCCTCGCAGTTGGTCTCGGAGCCAGGACTCCTTCAATCCCTACTGCGAGACGTAGGCTTTGAGAATCCCAAACAGCCATGCAGCTTAGTCTTCAGAGAAGACAGACGAGTCCGAAGGGCGCACTGTGGTTTAGGTCGTAAGACTTTCTTTTAGGGTCAACATAAAAACCTTCAGGTCATTTATGTGTTGCTTGAATTGGGAATCTGAAGCCTTGAGTGCGTCTTATTTTCCTGCTATTTTGTCCCAACAAAAGGAGGACGACCAGCCAGTGCAGTCTCCTTTACACTTTGGGAAAGGTGTTCTACAGTGCAGGAGAATCAGGTCTGCTGTATGTCTCGGATTAGGAGGTGATGCCCAGCTTGTCTTCAGCGTGGCTTGGACACCACGCACCCTCTTCACCACGGGAAAGAGTCATCAGTACTTTCATTCTAATGAGATTGAAGAATGGGGTCCAAGTAGCCGAGAGCCAGTGACATAGAATGGATTCTGACCATGCTCTAGTTCTAGAACCACTTTTGGTTCCAAAATGTGTCTGGGTTTTTAGGCAGTGCAACCAGTAAGACCCCTCTCTCTCCCCCACTGCGAGAAAGGTTGATTTATTTGAAGGACTTGGCCAGAAGGCTGTGGGAGCTGGCCAGTTCCAAATCTGTAGGTCAGGCCACAGCCTAGAGACTCCCGCATGATGTCTGTGTTTATAGTCTCGAGGCCTAACTCTTCCCCAGAAATCCTCCGCCTTTCAACTGATTGGATGGATCCCACTTACATTGTTGAGAGTAATCTTTGTAATTTAAGGTTAACTGATTTAAATGCTCAGTCCATGTAAACACTTTCATAGCAACAAATATGTTTGCTCTAAGAGCTAGTTGCTAAAGCCAAGACAAGTTGACACATAAATTAACCGTCATGCTTGATTTTTGCCAGTCCCTGGGCTTATTTTACTCTCCTGTTTCCCTCCCGCAGTTGTCATGCATTATTTTATTACAACAAAGAAGATTTGAACATTCATCTGCTTTCATCTGTCTTTTAGTGTTATATGAAGTTATGCGTATTAATGTGCTCATTATCACTTTTTTTTTTGCTGTAATTTCCCCGGCCATCTGTTGGTTGGATGAAACTCATTCTGTAGTAGATTTCTCAGAGAGGGATTGTGTGTTTGTCAGTGTTTACAGTTGATTTTATATGGCCCTGACACTTGAAGGACAGTTTGGTTGGCTATAAAATGTATGATTCATGCTACTTCTCATTACATTAAAAAATATCCCACCACACCTCCAGGGGGGCTGAACAACAGAAACGTGGGTGAGGGGAGACAGCAGTCAGTGTAATGTATGGGAATAATAATAATTTATAATTCATCAAGGAGCCATGAGGTGGGGCGGGGAGGTAGGGCAAGGAAGGAAGAAAGATGAGCTGACCCCAAGGGCCCAAATAGAAAGTAAACTTTTAGAAAACGATGATGACAACATATATACAAATGTGCTTGATATAATTGATGTCTGGATTGTTATTAAGAGTCCCCAATAAAATGATCTTCACAAAAGAAACCCCCCCCTTTAAAAAAAAACATGCACATTTACTCTTCCCATGTCTTAAGCATAGTTATGTAGTGAATTTCAATAAATCAGTTTTAAAAAAGCCTCGTCCTTTGTTCTTTGGCATTGCATTTTGTTTTAGACAACTTTGATGCCATTCGAATTGGTTTGCTTTCAATAGTTTATCTTTTTCACCCAGGAGCCTTGAATTGTTTTTTTTTTTCACTCTCATATCTTTGAAACCTAAGTCTTTATTAGGCTGTTTCTTAAGTGAAATGTTCCACCTACTGGCTGGCCCTTTCAGTGTGTAGATTCATGTCTTTTTCTTTTTGAGAACGTTTTCCTAGATTATAGTGTTTAATATTCATCCTCTTCCTTTTTGTTGGCTTTTCTTCTTGCCTGGGCGGTGCATCTGGTTTGTGTTCAACTGCTCGTCTAACCGGTGAATTGTTGTGCCAGGAGTTAGTGGAGGCTGTGATGAGCAGCAACCCGAGTAGGAAGGGTAAGGCGGGCTCCCCAGTGGAGAAACACAGCTCAATGACTAGGAAGCTACAAATGATGGCAATAACAAAATCAACCTTCCCTACAGGCCTTCAGAAGGGGCGGGGAGGAAGCTAGGAACCAAGAATGCCAACAATTAAAATGCTAATGATAAAAAAGGTCTAGTCTTTTTCAAAACTCATGTCTTACTAAGTTAATCTATAGCTCATCTTAGTAGCAAGCAGGTAATAAAAAAATTTAAAAAAAGTGACAAAAATGTAATAAAGACTTGTAAGAAGAGAGCTAATTCCTCATCTCCATTGGATCAGAAGAAGTGCAAGCATTCTCTTAAAGTAATATTTCTATCAAGTGGTGCAGGTTCACAGTATGTCAGAACAAGGAACCACATCCATAGTTTGAGTCCTGTGACTATAAAGGAAAGGACCAAGGTCACCGGAAACGAATTTCCAGGACCTCTACAATTAGTTTGTGCTTACGGGTCTACATATTTGAGTATTTAAAGGCTATTTCAAAAACAAAAGGAATCAAACACAGCCCCACTAGTTCTCAAACTGCCATGTCATTTGACGAGCCAAAAATAGCTGTAAATGTTGATAGTATCACAAGTGAGTTAAATCACTCAAGTGAACAAAATGCCTACAACAGGAGATCCTGACTGTTGTCGAAAGTTCTTATTTAACAACTTGTTTCAGAGATTCTAGCTGATAAGACAAAGCACTTTGCAATGTGAAGAAGGCCCATCCCATGTTTTACTGCAGTTTGAAGTCACCTTGTGTGCCCAGCAGTTAGCTCCTTCTCCTCCTAGGACGGGTTGAAGTTCAGTTGAAGCCTGTCAGTGGGTTCACAATCCCTTCAGGAGCTGGAGACTTCAACGGAGATAGAATGATCCAAGCCCCTCTCCCCTATAGTTTTTCAACACATAGAGGAGTGAGCAAAATTAAATAGGCTCCTTTCCATTGGGATTCAAAGAAATTTACAAACTGGTATCGTTACTAATAAACATACTTTCCAGGGCAGTAGATCCTTCGGTATTACTGTCCTAAGCCTGCTAAAGACACTTTTTATGCCCTTTTTATTCAACCTCTTATTAAAAGGTTGGGGGTTCAGCAGCCCCACAAGCTCCTCAGGAGACAGATTGAGAGCACTGAAGACCCCAGATAGGGCCACTGAGTTGGAATTGACTGGATGACAGTGCGCTCTGTTTTGTTGGGTGTAGCACAGTGAATCAGAGAACGACAATAGTGAATTTGCTTGAATCAACAATGGTTGGTGAATAGGGTAAATTTACATGCTGGCGTGTTACAGTCTCAAAAGTGAATTCTGTGGATCGTGCGTACTTTGCCAGTTGAGTTTTTACGATTTCATTAGCTCTTCCTGCAAGACCAGGAGACCGGGGGTGATAAAGGCACAAGAATCTGAAAAATGAGAAAAAATTTTACAAATGGTGATTATATAGCCTATAACGTGTGTTTCTTTGTGACCATGGAGGATGACTAGCGCTTATCACATCGAATGGTATTTTGAATAGCTTTATAGCCACAATAGTAGCCATGACTTTGTAGCAAGGAAAAGTCTTAGCCCAATGTGAATACCCACAGATCATAACCACGACAAACTTACTTTCCGGCAGGTGCTAAGGCAGTGGCTCTCAGCCTTCCTAATGCCGTCACCCTTTAGTACAGTTCCTCATGTTGTCGTGACATCCCAACCAAAAACATTATTTTCATTGCTACTTCATAACTATAATTTTGCTACTGTTCAGAATCGGGTGACTCCTGTGAAAGGATCATTCGACCCTCCCAAAGGGGTCGCGACCCACAGGTTGAGAACAACTGTGCTAAGGGATGCGCTCTACTAGCCATTGGCACTGGATACCTTCTTGGTAAGGGCAGATAAGATTTAACTGGTCTAAACTCTGAGGATACAGAACATTGCCCATCTGATATACAAATATCTTTTTGGACAATCCTTATGCTCTTATCCCTACCCAGAGGATCTCTTTTATAACAATGGTCAACAAAAGAATCTTTAGATTTGGGGGAAACAGTGTTGGCATTAGACCCTTTTCATAAGGAAGAGTTTTTTTTATGATCACTTTATCGGGGGCTCTTCAACTCTACGTACAATCTACACATCAATTGTATCAGACATATTTGTACATCTATTGCCATCGTTCTTTTCTAGACATTTACTTTTTCTTCAGAGTTTCTCAATTTAATTAATCACTTTCATCTGAATACAGTTGAGAACCGTAATAAGGAATCCCTGGGGCTGGTTTCAGGCTTGGAGTGTTTTCTCTCTCTGTTTCTCTCTCTCTCTCTCTCTCTCACTCTCTCACTTTCTTTCTTATAAATCATTTTATTGGGGGCTCATACAACTCTTATGACAATTCGTCCATCCATCCATTGTGTCAAGCACACATAAGGAAGAGTTTTTGTTAAATTTACAGCCTTCTCTTTACCATTGCTTCTTCTCAGATCCCGGGATTTCCGTCTGAGGGCCAATTAGATAGTGCCACACTGTGGAATTCTTTCTGTCTAACCATGAGATTATAGGCTCTGCTTCATGAGCAACCACGACAAAGACAGCATCTGCCGTAGACAGAGGGTCTTTTAGGGCACTGCGGATTGGAAGAGCAATACCGATCTATGCTGGAAAAAGCCATCGTCATAAAAGTAATGTCCCTTTTACATGGGACAGTGGAATACATAAATATGGTCAGCTGCAGAAGGAAAATCGTTTTCTCTACTAAATGCTTTTTCAACAATGTAGTGATGTTTATCATATATACCCTCACGCTACTTAAGCATGGTTAGAGTAGGGAACACGCAAACTAGTAAGCAAAACAAACCTGTAACCATAGTGTCACAAGGTCCGTGTATGCCCACTCCCTGGCTGCTGCTTTCGAGGCTAGTTGTTGGTATTTGCTGGCAGTTTGAAAAGGTCACATATTAGGGGCCAAGGGGGTGGGGTGGGGAGGAATTTAAAAAGCATAGACTCACCCAGGCCTAACTTAATATGACCTAATGTATTTGAAAATTAGAACTCGAGTTTATCAATTTCAAATAGTGTAATTCTTTCATCTCCTCCATTCCGGCTGTGACCGGAGGGGACATCAGGGAGGAGGGCTCAGCTCACTTAGCCACCACGTGAGTTAATGCGTGTCCTGTAACTTCCTCCTTTTGGGGAGCACGGAGAAGCATGGATCTTGATCACCACATCTAGATGGCAGCAAGACCGCCTGGAGTAGGTAGGCGACTAAAGGACCCTCTGTAATCTGGTTTCCTGAAGAGGTCACGAACCTCCTTTATTCCATAACATCCTGAAATCATGACCAATTCAGATCCATTCCTTGAATTCATATAAATGGTTTTCTATTGTCGCGAGTCCCATTTGCAAGCCATAGGCAGTGCAGTTAATTTAGCCTGTTGAGCCGTAATCACTTCAGAAAGAGGCGAGCTCTCCAACACTTCAGTGAAGGTAGCACCCACTTATCCCCGCCTAATTCTGAGGACTGGAAGCGTTTGTCTCTAAGTCTGACCATCTTGCCTAACGGCCACGAGAGGCTGCATGCTCGTCTTTGGACGGAAAAAGGAGGATGTCTGCCTCTAAAGGGTTGATCGTGTGCGGTCCAATGTTACTTGTGGCAAGGAGGAGGACTTTGTATGAGGTTATTTACTAGCTTATAAATATTATTTGATATTCAAGTCTTTCCATTTTCATAAGTTTTCTATTAAACTTGTAGTGAGACAGGTAAAACCTGATGGTACAAACAAATCTTTTCCATAAACCTTTTAACCTTCTTGTATGTTTTTCTAACTCTTTAAGTAACAGTTGTGCTATCTTAACTAGTATTTTCCATTTACCTCTAGATTCCAATATCCATTGCAATATTCATGATAAAAGGGTTTATTAAGGAAGTCAACCGGTTGTAATGCAAGTGAGAAATGCTCAGGACACATCAGGACATATTACAGCTTTCTCTCAGGTCTTCCCATAAATGCCCAAAGGGGCATACCACTCCTCTACAAGCCTCCGCCCAAAGGCACTTCTGTGGGTCAGCAAGCCCTGCTTCACCAATTAAGTGCCCAGGGACACACTATTGCACAAGCCAGTCTCCTGCACTGAAACACTCAGCATTACTTGCTCTGTGGGCTGGGGGAGCCCACTATTCTGTGTCACGTAGTGTCTCCCAGTTCTGCTGCTGCAGCTCCTGTGATGTCTTTGTCATCTTCTGGATACAGAAGGTTCACTGTGCAGGAGTCTCAGCGTCCAAAAGATGCCCCACTCCCGGCTCTTGCTGCTTCTCAGAGGGCAGGATGACATTCCAGGGACGCCTTCCTGTTCGCCTTTCCTCACAGGTGAAGTATTTTCCCCAGCTCTCTTAGCAGACCCAGGCAGAGCAGGCTGCTTGGAGGGCGCTGGGGACCCTGGTTGGAAGAGTTGCTTCAAGTACTTCACTGCCCTGCGGCAATTCCGCTGTGCATGGGAGTGCCACGAGCTGGAACAGACTCAACACCTAAAAGCAGCAGTGACAATAATCATCAGCAGACCTATTTGAATTTTAGCAGACCTAATTTTTAGTGGGAGAGTATGTGGCATAAACAGAAACAGTATTCATTGTTAAATTATGAAGAATAGTAGCTCAATTTAAGATCAATAAGTTACTTAAAGATTTTGGAAATTATTCTAAGCTGTATGTGAATTAAAGATAATTTTATTTTGCTTAAAATAAATATTGTTTAAATATTCCACGTTTATATTCAAATTTTTATCATTTCTTATGCTTTAAACCTTTCATATCAACAGATTTTGGGAAGTCTCTTCTCAGTTGATATGCCTGTGATGTTCATTCTCCAATAGGGGCACACATATTTCCTCAATCCATTAAAAGTGTGACTCCTTGATTGATTCCTCACTTCTTAGAATCCAGTTCCTCTTGTAACAGAGAGAACCAGCTCACAGCCCTTTTATGATGAGAATCCATCTGATTTCTGATAGCTATAGTAAGACAGCATTTTATTTTGTCTTAAAATGTGTTTTTCAAGTTTAGGTTAGTCTTTTAAAAGCTTCATCGAAGCACTAGGACCTCAGAGATTGTGCCCAAGCAGAGCTAACCCTGCCTCACCTCTTCTTAGCTCATGATCAGAGACAACAATTAGCTATCTTGATTTATTTATTTACATTTAGGTCTTGAAAAATAAGGGAAAATTAAAATGTTCTTTTTTGAGTTTTACTTTAGGTTAACTTTCTTTTTGCATAACATTTTCTTTAATAATGTTATAGACAAATTCATAACTTGCTATCTAACTTTCTTTTAACCTTGGATAACTGTCTATACTTATTCAACTTCTCTTTCTATGCTTTTCTTGTTCTCATTTTTAAACAACTGGTCTTCTTCTGTTAG